>NC_090326.1:92406161-93863661 GCF_035084215.1 Heptranchias perlo
TATGCTCAACATTATGCCTGAACTTACTTACCCTCAGGTGAAACACCCTCTATTGCACCACTGACATTTTAATTTTCCCCCATTTCCCATGCCGGCCTATCTTTATGCCTAGGAACATCGTCCAGTGAAAAAATGTTTTATAATTATCATATTGGCAGCTGGTAAAGTTTGTACTGAGGCAGATAAGGTGTACGCTGAAACACATGTTTTTGCATTGTGTTTTTTATAGGCCATGCTAATTATCAATTTTTTATGTAGAGGTATCTAATTCAAATGATCAAGGTGTTGCAGCTAAAGTCATTTGAATTTGTATATAGAAATGCTGCTGAAAACTTGCCAAATGCTTTTGAAGTTAACAATACCAATGTAAAGGACAGATCACACTGGAAAGGGCCAATTTGAATTTTATAGAGATCGAAACGCGATTTTAACTCCCTCCATTTGGAAACAGGGCGGAATGAAAATCGAGGTGGTCAACTTGCTGGCCCGTTCCGACTCCATCACCGTTTTAACTCTGGCCTTTGCAGGGCAACTCGGGCATCTTCCTGAATCAGGTGGGAGCCTCATTAATCTATGAAAATTGAGAGCGTGTCACACTGCTGTGGCTACACCGCTCAGTAATACCTGGTGTAGGAACAGGAGTAGGCCATTCAGCCCCTTGAGCCTGTTCTGCCTTTCAGTGAGATCATGGCTGATCTGTGTCCTAACTCCATCCACCCGTCTTGGCTCCATATCCTTTAATACCCTTGGCTAGCAAAAAACTATTGATCTTAGATTTAAAATTATTAATTGGGCTAGCATCTACTGCTTTTTGTGGGAGAGAGTTCCACACTTCTACCACTCTTTGCATGAAGAAGTGTTTCCTAACTTCTGTCTTCAATGGCCCAGCTCTGATTTTAAGATAATGTCCTCTTGTCCTAGACTCCCTCACCAGTGCAAACAGCTTTTCTCTCTCTACCCTATCAATTCCTTTCAAAATCCTTTCAATTCAATTCTCAATTTCAAATCACCCCTTAACCTTCTATATTGCAGGAATACAAGCCCAGTTTATGTAATCCCTCCTCATAATTAAACCCTTGGAGCCCTGGTAATATTCTGGTGAATCTACGCTGCACTCCTTCCAAGGCCACTATATCCTTTCTAAGGTGCAGTGCCCGGAACTGTACACAGTACCCCAGGTGTGGTCTAACCAGGGCTTTGTATAGCTGTAGCAAAACTTCCTCCCCTTTATATTCTAGCTCTCTTGTTATAAAGGCTAATATTCCATTAGCCTTTTTGATTTTTTTTCATACCTGACCACTACATTTAGCAAAGTGTGTACATGGACCCCTAAATCTCTTTGGATCTCCACTGATCCTAGCTTTTCACCATTTTAAAAAATGCTCGGATCTATCCTTTTTTGGTCCAAAATGGAGGACCTTTTTATTCGTTCATGGGATGTGGCATCGCTGGCAAGGCCAGCATTTATTGCCTATCCCTAATTGCCCTTGAGAAGGTGGTGGTGAGCCGCCTTCTTGAACCGCTGCAGTCCATGTGGTGAAGGTTCTCCCACAGTGCTGTTAGGTAGGGAGTTCCAGGATTTTGACCCAGCGACGACGAAGGAACGGCGATATATTTCCAAATCGGGATGGTGTGTGACTTGGAGGGGAACGTGCAGGTGGTGTTGTTCCCATGTGCCTGCTGCCCTCGTCCTTCTAGGTGGTAGAGGTCGCGGGTTTGGGAGGTGCTGTCGAAGAAGCCTTGGCGAGTTGCTGCAGTGCATCCTGTGGATGGTACACACTGCAGCCACGGTGCGCCTGTGGTGAAGGGAGTGAATGTTTAGGGTGGTGGATGGGGTGCCAATCAAGAGGGCTGCTTTGTACTGGATGGTGTCGAGCTTCTTGAATGTTATTGGAGCTGCACTCACCCAGGCAAGTGGAGAGTATTCCATCACACTCCTGACTTGTGCCTTGTCAGGATTTGGGGAGTCAGGAGGTGAGTCGCTGCAGAATACTCAGCCTCTGACATACTCTTGTAGCCACAGTATTTATGTGGCTGGTCCAGTTAAGTTTCCTGCATTGAAATGTCCTGCAGTTTTGCCCACTCACTTAATCTATCAATGTCTCTTTCTAATTTTATGCTTTCGTCTACACTACTTACTATGCCACCTGTCTTAGTGTCAAGAGGAATAAGTCCCGAAAAGGTAAATGTAAAATTATTTTGTGGGGCCAGGTGGAGCAGGAATGCTCCACAAGATTAATGTGGGCCGCTGTAGTCCTGAGCTCTTCGTCCCCCCAGGACCTACCTCTCTGCTGGCCAGAATAGCAACTGAGTCAAGCAATATTGTGCCGGCCCGAAGCTGGCAAGCTGCAGCGGGATGCACAATTGAGGCATGCAGCTCGCTGGCAGTTTGTTAATGAGGCCCGGGCCTGAAAATGGCTGGGCCTCACGCCAGAGGGATCAGATGGGTGGCCGCCTGATAGTTAAAATCTAGCCCTCTGCTGTCTACTAACTGTTATGAGCCCCTGCATTGAAATGCAGACAAACGATAAGGAATAGAATTTAAAAATAGCCAATCAGCCCATTAAGCCCATTTCTCCTAATAAAAGTCCAGAAATCCATGCACACTGTTGAATCCTGGTCACTCTAAGTTGTATGAAGGCCAATGCAGCCTATTATACAGAAATATCAGATTGTTTTAGTGCCACTTTATACACTAGCACATAATCTTCAGCACAGAATTGAGGGAATGCAGCACTGTCGGAGATGCCGTCTTTTGAATGAGATATTACTGAGAACACGTCTGCCTACTCAAGTGGATGTAAAAGATCCCACGCCACTATTTGAAAAAGAGCAGAGAATTTTCTCTGTCCCAGACAACATTACTGCTTCAATCAGCACCAATAAAAACAGATTATCTGGTCATTTATCTCATTTACTGTTTGTGGGACTTTGCTGTATGTAAATTTAGTGCTATTTGCCTACATAACAATAGTGACTGCACTTCAAAAGTAACTAATTGGTTCTGCAGTGCTTTGGAATGTCCTGAGGTGCTATATAGATGCAATTTCATTTTCTTTTTTCCCTTCCTCTCTTCCTTATATTGCAATGAATATTTAATCCACAACTCAGGTTAGTAGTTTATCAGCAGAGCCTATTGTATCCTGGAATAAACTGAAATTCAACTATCTGTGTGAATGGTAAAGAGTAGCAGGCACAAATTAATGTGATATGACCTCAATTCATAAAGTAAACATTTAGTTTTTAGTCCTGTAATTTAATTTTGATTTTTATATTAACTAATTTATGCTCTGACTTCCATACTGTCTATCTCTTAGATTACACAATTGATTTTGATAATTCCACATTTTTATTAATTAGTGTATTTACTTAAAGAACAAAATGGTTTGTTTACTTCGCACTGTTGATGGAACAAAACCAGTGGTTTTTTACATTTGTATAGATTTTTGTATAATTGACAAGAATGTGAAGTGACATATCTTCTGGAATATGAATCATTGGGCCCGATCTTAGCAGGGCTGCGGGTTCTCGGCAGGGGGGCTATCGGGCGCGTGGGTAACGCGCCCGGTGAAATCAGTCCGCTCCCCGCGCGATTGTAGCAGACAACCCACTAATTGGATCCACTTACCTGCTCCTCCGGGTTCCCCACTGCTGATCTGCGCGTCGGGCGGGCTGCGCATGCGCAGTAAGATCTGTCAGCTGGAGGAGCTCTATTTAAAGGGGCAGTCCTCCACTGACAGATGCTGCAACAAACAGAAAAATTTACAGCATGGAGCAGCCCAGGGGGAAGGCTGCTCCCAGTCTAATGATGCCTCACCCCAGGTATCAATACATGCAGTGAGGAGGAGGGGGAGGACAGAGATCTCCCCCCCCCCCCCCCCCCCCCCCAGTGGGCGAGAGGAAGCGGCCTGCCTCTGCCACCAGGAAGGCCTGGCTGGAGGTGGCAGAGGAGGTCACCAGCACCACCAACATATCGCCCACCTGCATACAGTGCAGGAGGCGCTACAATGACCTCAGTAGGTCAGCCAAAGTGAGTACACTTACTCTTTCCCCTACACTCCGTCTGCCACATCACCGCCCCCACCCCACATCTCCTTCAGCTCTGCCAACACTACTCTGTCACATCACCCCTCATACCCACTCAAATCTCATCCTCATCTTACCTGCACCTACTCACCTCGCCAGTACTCACCCCGCCACTACCACTCAACCCAATCCTCATACAATCTCATGGCTCTATCTCATACTCACCCTCTCGTGCATCTCTTTCACGGCCAGCCTCACTCAACCTGTGCTGCAGCCACAGGGCATACATCAAATATGTGCAGTAGGCAGCGTAAGGCAAACGTGTTGTGAGCATGAAGGGGATGCACAAGGGTGTTTGAGGGTTTGTCATGGTTGTTACTTGTAGTGAATTTCTGACCAACTCACATTACATATTATATTGGCACCACTACTGCCATGTCTTCGCGAATCTTGTCTGGTTTGTGCAATAATGTCCTCTCCTGAGGATCACTATGAAGACCCACAACTGATGCCACCCATTGTGTCACTGCAGAGTGGGTGTAGGTGTATTTGCAGGCCTCTTTTGCGCAGACGACTGAGAGACGTCGGCGATGTCCCCGGTTGCACCCTGGAAGGATGCGGAGGAGAAGTTGTGGAGGGCAGTGGTGACTTTGACAGCGACAGGTAAGAAGATGGTGCTCGGGCCAGCCAGGAGCAGCTCGGCATGAAGGAGGCTGCAGATGTCCACGACTACATGTCGAGTGACTCTGAGCCTCCGTGTGCACTGCTGCTCCGAGAGGTCCAGGAGGCTGAGCCTCGGTCTGTGGAACCTGTGGTGAGGGTAGTGCCCTCTGCGACGCATCTCTCTCTGCGGTAGCCCTCCCTCCTGCTGTACAGGTGGATGTGTCACAGCACTCTGTTGTGGAGCTCCACGTGTCAGAGGTGGACAGCGTGGATGGTGAGGCTGGTGATGCTGTTCGCCCTCCGAGGAGGTAATGACTGCAGCTACGGCGGCCCCCATCCAGAAGATGTACATCTGAGGGGGTCCGCAAGGTAGGTACATGTCTCCGGAGCCCGGGGTAAGTGTGCAAGGTGATGACTTTGATTGTCAGGAGGAGGGTGGTGGAGGCCATACTTTGTCCCAAGTGACAGAGTGGCCTCCTGCAATGAGTGAGGGTCTCCTCCCCCCACCTGTCAAATGGACCTTTGCAGCTGCCACAGGCTGACAGCTGCAACACATCCATTTGCACTGGGAGTGTTTCCCCCCAGTGTGGGAAACAGTCCCAGTTTGCTCTAAAATCCCACCCCTCTTCACATAATCCCTTAATCAGGTCAGTTAATGACCTGAAATACCTAAATAAGTACCTTCAAGTGGAACCCCGCTGGCTTTAGTTGCCTGCGGGATTCCCATCAGCGGGGGCTGCGCGCGCACGCTGGCGCGTCAGCGGGGAACCCGGAGGTGCGCGGGTTCGAGGCGGGCTTCGGTCCCGCTCCGGGATTTCACGATTTTCGGGGCCCCCCCGCCAGGAACGCACCCGATAGCGGGGGCTAAAATGCAGCCCATTGTATTTTTGACATTTTAATTCTGTTAATTGTATGAAGCATACTGTTAAGTTTGCTTGGGAACACCCACGTCAAGGAGTTGAACAGAAGTTCTGTTTTGGCATCGTAAGAGTTTAAAAGCAGGAATTTGAAACTGGATTAGAGTTTTTGGTGCTTGGTCTGTTTCTCTCCCTGCTTTTAACTATAACTAATTTAGAATATTTGTATAAAGACCAAAATAGCTAAATTTGATATTTAGAAATAGAACTTTGTTTGACATATATCCGAGTCCCTTAGATGGTGAAATTGGTTGAACGGGGTGTAAAATGGGCGGCCGATTCGCTATTGCCTGTTTTGCACTCCCGCCGAAGACAAATTTCATCCCCTTATACTCAATCTGAATGAGACTATGTTGAATCAGTCAAGGCTATTTGAATAGTACGGAATGACAGAACAAGGGGAGACAAGTGTAAGCTGATGCAGTAGATTCAGGTGGCACTTGAGAAAGCATTACTTCTCTGAGATGGTGGCCAGTCTTTGGAATAGCTTACCAGGAGAGGGTGTAAGGGGCAAGTAGTTTTGATGTCTCAAAGGTCAATATAGACGTATCCTTTAAGGAAAACACATCATTGGTTCCTGCAATGACATCAAGAAGATATATTAGATGAATCTATGGTCTTTTTTGGCCTTCAGATTAAATACATTACTAAAAGTGGGATAATTGTAAACCATTGGGGCTCAATTTTGAAATGGTGGCGGGTTGGCAGTGGTGGCGGGGAGGGGGGTGAAGGTGCACGTGGCAAACCGGAATAAACAAACCTTACCGTTTTTGACGTAATTGATGGTGATTAACATGCTCTCTGGGTTTCATGCCCGATAGCCAACCTGATTGACAGGCTGGCTGCCGTCAGGAGCTGCAACGCGAGGGAGGGGGAGAGAAAAAGAGAAAGCGAGACCTCATCTGGCATTGGAACGGTAGATCGGGGTCGGGGGGATGAAGAGGGGAAGGTCGGGGGGATGAAGCGGGGAAGAAGGGGAGATCGGAGAGGGAGACATCAGAGCAGGGTGGAAAGGTAGGTTGATTTTGTGTTTTAACCTCGTGCAATGGTTTTTTATTTAATTTATTTAGTTCATTTTTGCCTGATCCGGCCCTTCCCGCCTGGTTTCACCAGGCGTGAATCAGAAGCCGTGGGAAAGCTGCCCAGGTAAGTTAAAAATCATTCTAACTACGTAATATGTCACAAGTAAAGTGCCTTAAGTACCTCAATGAGGTACATTTGGCTCTCGAACTATCATCCCTCCAGCTTTAATTGCTGGTGGGACTTCCGGATTCGGGACACCTGCGTGCACACAGGTCAGTCCGATTTTCGGATTCCACCCCCCCCCCCCCCCCCAAGGCACCCGCAATTTCCTGGGAAAATCGAGCCCTTGGGTATGTTTCTCTGCAAGGACAACGTATAGAAAAGATACAGCTTCCAGATCGTAGAAAATAAGGTCCCTACTGTTTGGGAGCTACTGTTGGGGGGGGGGGGAGAAAGAAAGTTCTAGAAAAAATGAAAATCGGAACAATGTGAATTGTGAAAAAAAAATGTCAACAATAAGTCTAAAATCTAGAAGTTCAATAAATCAGCAAATAGAATTGAATTACAACTGATAGTTTATCAATCCAGTTATCAGGCAAACTATTAAATTATCTATAATCTAATATTTATATTTTGAGAGAATCAATGTGATTGTTACTTACAGAATTAAAAATTCCTATTTAATTAATATATAACTTTTAAAAATAGAGTAGAATTTTTGCAGGGATTCTCCCATTTTCCTGATATAACCTCAGTAGAAGACTAGTGGAAAACATGGAGAAACGGTTTACGCCATGTCTCCAAGGCTTCTGCCAAAGTTATGATGGGGATTGGGAGATCAGCTTTTGTTTGGTGCCTGGAGTTGGTAGCTCTTCCATACTGCGGTGCTGAAGTTGCAAAGAATTAAACTTTCCAGAGTAGCAACATAATGTTCTGTGTTAAAAGACAGCATGTTAACTTTCAGTTGTGAGCATGCTACTAATGGGAATGACTAATATATGAAGATTTATTAATAAATTGAAGTCTTGTCATTTCTGCTCACTCAGATGTTAATAATTAAATTTCTAATCAGTTAATGTACGTCTCCTTTCTTTTTTTATGTTGTGTGAACTAATTAGAGCACTGCAATGGGACACCGATCCTTCTGTGCTCCAGCTGCAGTCTGATTCTGATCTTGGGTATGTATCTGAGTTTACTATCCTCCACATATATTATATAAAACAGTTATACAATAATCTTTTGACCTTTCTCACAAAGAAATTCAAATATGATCTATGTTCATTAAAAGTAATTTTACCATTACCATGCACTTAAATTATAGTTATCATGTGGGCAGTATTTTAAGTGGCAACGTCACAGCGTCGATTTGAATTTATAGATAGATAGCATGAATACCCCTAATAATAAAAAAAAAATCAGTTTAAAATAATTGAGATTAACTATGGCAGGAGCATCCACCCTGCAACTTTAGGCCCTAGTTTTGGGTAATCTTGTATTCGAATATACTTGCTTAGTTTAAATTCCTTCTTATTCCTTTTCTGAAAGGTGATTTGTGTTTTGATTTTAGAGTAACAAGTTGGTGGTTTTAAATTAAAGTGTTACTAACCATTCCATACCAAATGTGAAAATATATAACTTGGTTTTTTTTTACTGTTTAATAAAGCCGCCGCATGCCTAAACTTGTGGTTTCAAAAATTACCCAAGTTGATTACTTACCCCGAGAAGTGGTGTCGTACTCCAAAGAGACCCAAACACCTGTTGCTCACCAGCCAGAAGGTAACTTGTTTTACGAATGTTATCCTCGTGTTGATGAATTCAAAGCATCTTGCAAATTAAATGTGATTACAAAATGTGTATTTTATTCATAACTTGTTCAATCTCATACACCCACAAAAATTCTCTTCCTGTAGCTGTGCCTCTCTGCTTGTGTTCCTTTCTGTTTGACCTCTCCTTCACATTTACTTTCCCCCATCCTGCATGTTTGCCTTCCTCCACTCCACTCCAACCCACCCCAATCTTTTTTCCCACATTGTCCCCCACTCATTCGCTCTTTCACCTTTCCATGCTGTCCCCTGTGCATTCCCTTCACCTGCCCTCCTCCCACGCCCACTCACTCATACCTCACTCTCTTTACCTATCTCTTTCTCTCTTTCTCCCCCGCCCCCTCCCCCCTACCCCAGTGCACTTTATTCCTTTCCCTTCTATGTTATGTACTCAAGACAAGAAAAGTCTATCGGGAAATTATGTGCTCGCCCCATTACTTACTGGACTCATCTCTGAATCTCCATCCTTCTGTTTCCCTTCCCCACTTCTTGGGAGAGACAAAAAACTGAGACTGTTAGCTAATTCAAGAACCCTCTTCTCTCCCTTGAACGCAATGAGACAAGCACCTTAAGTCCCCACACTTGTTGGTTATTAACCATAATCTTATCTTCCTTTTGCAATTTTCATGATCTTGCACTTTTCCAAAAATGTGGCTAATGCCTTCTTAAAGTACTGCAAGGAGTCAATGCTCACTAGGACCTCTGGAATGCTGTTCCACGGATCTATCCTCTCAGAAGAATAAAACATACGCACTGCTAACCTTAATTCCTACTTTCTCAATTTAAGTGCATGTGGCTACAATTATAGCTCCAGAGAAAGCAAACCAGACCATTATATCACCAGTGAATGCTGGGATTTGGGCAGGACCCAGCCTGAAATTGGATGGATCAGGTAGCGAGAAATGATTTTGGGGGGTCAGGGGAAAAGGCCTGCAAACAGGCAGGGGAACAATTAGGTGAAAGATCTGAAAACCAGGTTTTAAACACTCCATAGATGCCAGGAAGAGAAAAGGGAAATTGGGAAATATGGGAGGGACAAACAAACAGGCAAGGGGTCTCGTGTGCCTTGTTTATCAGATGAAACAGCTGAAAATTGGGTTTTAAGGATCTGACAAATGGGAGAAACAAAATGGCTGCTAGAGTTGTTTGAAAGACTAAGAAACTTGTACCACCTAATTCGCCAGAAACTGCAACTACATTGTGATGGGCAACAGTTTACATATGAGTATTTCCATTATAAATGTTTGTACCATTTTAACATTATAATTGTTGGCATAAAAGTGTTACCCAATATGTTAACAAAAATTATGACAAAAGTGTATGCATACACAGGTTTTGTAGTATATAATATGATAGATGTACGTGTGATTTTGTGATTAAAGATAGTCTTGTGTAATAGCAAGAATTAATGGCAGACCACATAGTTAGTAATTCTAAGTGGAAGCACTTGACTTCTAGAAAAGTGATCCAAGTTTTTTTATTAAAGCCAATACATGTGGAATATTTGATTCCCGATCACTGAGGCAATTACAGTTGTATATAGGGAAGGTGAGGCAGCAGCTGAAAATTTGATATGAATTGTGCAGTGGTATCGAGTTTTTTTTTTCATTACTAGAAGATTAGAAACTTCAACACTGAAAAGTACACATCTTCAATAAAAATGTTCCTAACCCAGGTTCACTTTTTGTACATCATTTGTGCTTCCAGTAGTAAGATTATAATAAAACAGTGTTCACCATCCACCAGTCAACTATTGAAAATGATCAACTTTGCTAGAAACCGTTCTGCTGCATTCAAGATGGCAAAAGCAAACCCTTTCAGTCTGATCAAAATGGTTGTTAACAAACTTGGGTTGGCTTCTGGCATTCTTAAAGGAGTAAGTTGCAAAGACTTCCTGCTGTTAGCTCAGATTGATAGTTCAAATCAGGGAATGAAATGTATTTAAATTTGCTTAATCATTTACAAATTTAACTCTTGCAATGCTGATGAAATAAGAAATTCTATTGGGCTGCAGCCAACAAATGCTACAAATGTCAAGTTTATGATGTTTTGATGTGCTTCTAAGGTCTGAATGTACAATCATTATAGTGAATACATTAATTAAACAGGTTTTTATAGTGCAGTAACTTAATATGTATATATCCATATACATGTCATAATATACAAGTCATGGTTGCCAACAGCTTATTTGGAATAACACTTAAATAGAAAAATAACTTTAAAAAAATTATGGTCCAGATTGTTCATTTTCATACAATCTTGTAATTGTGAGAACAAAAATATGGCACCCTCTTGTGGTGATGGTTGAAATGTTTCTGTACAATAAGGCTATTTAATAAGCATTGCTAGATACTGATGTAAATATTAGCATTTTTTTTCTGATCTTCCCAACAAAAGGTATGTACAAATAATATGACATATTTCTTTATTTTGTTTACACAATCAATTAAATATAAACAGTGGTGTCACCCAGAGTCGTTGTTAGGACCGTTCCTTTTCCCCTGCTGTTATGCCCTCCTGTCGCGCCCTCTGTCTCAGGTCTGCAAGAGACTTCAGGAGGACATAGAAAGGTTAGTTGATTGGAATAAAGATGTACCAGCATTCAGGTCACAGCCAACTCCACTGAACTATAAACGGGGCACTCCCACCACTGAATAGAGATTAGTACAAGCCACTCACCCCCACCACCCCAGAACAGAATTGCAACCAGCAAAATTTGCAAAAAAGAAATGTTGATACCAACTATTCCCCAAATTCCTGCCGTAGAAGAAATTCAACCAAACCCACGCGCCCACCCCCCCATCCCCAACTGACAGCAAATTTGGCCTTTCCCACCCCCAGAGAGTACAACCTTGGCCTTCCACCCAGTCCCCACTGAGGACAAAGAGAACCTTGCCCCTCCCTGAACATAGAAAAGCTCAGCCTCCTCCCCCGGAGCATAAACCGTGCCCCACTAAGAACAAATCCTCACCCCACTGCTGAGCTGAAGCTTGTCTCCACCCACTTAGAACAAATTCAAGCCTATTCCTCCCTACATGAGCAGTAATTCACTTCCCACCTACTGAGTTACAAATTTTCAGAACTTACAAAGAAACGAAAAATTTGACGTTCCTTGATCGTACATTGATTTTTTTTTTAGATGCATTTTTTGTGGGAATGGGACTCAAAGTCTCTCCAGCTTTTTTAACAAAATTATTATTGACACCGGGTCATGTTTCAAGATGTTTTGCAGAGTCATGCTGTACTAATGTGCAGTATACGGGCATGAGAGGTGTGGTTTTATCATTCTTTGTTTATATGGTGACCTAAATGTCAAGATCTCGACTTTTGTAAAAGGTAGCTAAAAGGCTTTTATACAGTAATCCTCTGTGCTGAGTTAAATCCTAAGAAATTAATCATTTGGTTGGATAGGAAATTTAATATCATACAACCTTAAGTTTATTCTTGCAATTTATATTTTCACAAACCTTATAGGAAGCATTCCCTTTTTTAATCAATAAATCTGAATTGAGGATGTAACTGCATAGGGCTAGAGGTCATAGAATTTGAAATTATGTCAGTTTGAAATATTGTGGTGCTAGTCAGTGCTGTCAAGTTTTGTTTAGATTTTCTATTCCTGCGTTCTGGCAGGGAGGGAAGAAAGACATGAAGGAAATATCATTCTTAAAAAAAAGCCTAACTAGTTATTATTTAGCTGTCCACTTTAATTTGGGAGATGTGTGAATTTACAATGACCAATTAATTCCTACTTTTGAAGGGTGAAACATTTATTCTGAATTTTTAATATTTTCAAACTTATCAAAACAAAAGTGAGATTGGTAGTCCTTTTGAAAATGTGCTTCGCCCTCATTTGTGATTGTGAATAATCTGACTTACTCAGTGTAATGTTACTGAGTTACTTTTTGTTTTCCAAATAGCCAACCAAAAAACTGGAATTTATTTATATTGCATGTATATTCTTTACACGCATTTAATATCTTTGCAGAAACTGATGGAACTTATTGAGTTCATTGATGAAAACCCAGCTTCTCTTGTGTCTTAGTCGAACAGGACTACTTCCCGGCCATTGCAAACTAACTATTCTGATTAATTGAATGATGTGATAGTGAAGTGCAAAGTCACTAAGAATGTTGGGGAGCACAACATTGTTGTGCTCTATATCCAATGGTAGTATTGAGCGTTGCCAGGTCATACGTAACGTAAGGGTTCTTTTGTAATGTGCGGCATTGGAGTAGCTAGGAATGGAAATTTGGCTGCCCATCCACCATAAGTTGGGGCCCAATGGTCAAAGGTCTGATGTCACATCAAGTCATTTACATTACATAGAATGTAGAACAAGCCATTCGGCCCAACAGATCTATGTTGGTGTTTATGCTCCATACGGACCTCCTCCCATTCTACTTCATCTCAACATATCCTTCTTTGCTTTCTCCCTCGTGTACTTATCTAGCTTACCCTTAACATTGCAAACAATTTAAAATAATTAAAACCCCAAATACATTAAATATCACAGCTGTACATCCATTTAGCATGTTTCAGTGGACTCACATAGATTTCTACATAATCGGCAGTAAATGTATTTAAGGAAGCCAAGCAAGCAGTGTCACCAAACCAGCAAGAATCCCTGGAAGCAGCAGCAGTTGCAGCAGGACTGGTCCCACATTTATTTTCACACGTTGTAATTTCTATTGCTGAAGTAGATGTCCAAGAAGAATTAGCAGATTCAGAAGAAGAGAATGTTACTTCAGTTGGTTTTGTGGATTCATTATCAGTCCATTGTCTTTTTAAGAAATTAAATAGATTTTATTTGTTTTGCCAGTTAGATTATAAGTTTGCATGCATTATGTTCATTTAAAATAAAGTTGGAAAATGGAAACAGATGGGACTTCCAACACATTCAGGTCACGTGCCTCACAACCTGCCATTCAAATGCTGCTTGCACATCATTCGTTGTGTGAGAGGAAGATAACCACCCAAACACTGTGTCACAATAACTTTGTCTTTGGCCAAAGTCTGCTACATATTTTTAAAATAGCCTATTTGTCCCCACTGTCTGGCCAGTAGCCATGGGCGGGCCTGCATGGGCTGCACTCCACCCATTTAGCACCCAGTCCCCCATCAGATGTGAGCCTGTGTGAATCCCAAGTTTAAGCAAATTTGCTAACAGGCTTTTTTTATTTTTGAATCATGCATCCTGAAGGCGGGAACTGCAATCAAAGCAGACCTGCCGAAAACGTGATCCCAGTTAAAATCGGGGGTGCTGTTTTGTGGCAGTTAGGGCAGAGGGGAACAAAATTGGATCCTGTTGCGCAAAACAAAACAAGGGCAAAAAGCACTAGTTTTGTGGGGCTACATCTGCGCCCCTATCGCCGGAAACGACCAACGTCATATTAGATGGGGCGCTATGCTGGCATTCCTGGTGGCTGCCTCAAACAAGTGTTCGCCCCCATGCACATTCTAATAAGGCACCTAGCTCCTGTTCTACTCCCCTGCTCCGAAATTCAGCAGAATTGAAGTTTCTTTTGGTTTCTTTGGTCTAACCAGCTGTCCTTAAAGGGATGACTGAGGAGGCCAAAAAAAAACTTTTTTTTGTTTTTAACTTATCTTACTGTCAGCACAACCCAATTCATGGGATTCCCAATTTTCCGGTGATTCTCCGTTCTGTGCTACCATCAAACGGGACTCAGTGTCTGGAATAGGGTGCTGCAAAATTTATCCTATTGACCTCACTTCAGAATACTAACCAGATTCTTGCCTGTTAATTTTTTGTGTATGTATTTTTAAAAATTTACTGAGATCACTTGATATACTGATACCAGTCCTAAAAGTGATCACATTTTGACATTGGCTTTCCGAACTGAATTGGTAGCTAGAATTTATCACTTCGAGACATGAAAAATGGGTTACACATCTCTTATCTGCCAACCTGAAATCTAGCAAAAGTTGATCAACCGGCTCAAAAACAAAAACTGCTGACAACTTGAACAGCCCTGAATATAGGCCTATACCCTGTATTTACATTGAAAACTGTAGTGGGAACAGGGCCTTGCTATACTTTAGTTGCAGATATAATCAACATTCCATCACATATATAGTGAAAGATTATGACAAAAATTGCAGGGATTTTCCTTCATTTTATTCACAAGAAATAGCAGGCTATTGTGGACACGCATTGATACTCGATGTTACTAAGGAGGTAACATTGGAGGTGTGACAAAAAGCTTGGTCAAACAGGTGTGTTTTAAGGAGAGTCTTCCAGAAGGAGGAGGAGACGGAAATGGAGATGGAGCTTAGAGGGGTTTGAGGAAGGAAATCTGGAGTGTGGAGCCTAGCAACTAAAGGCATGGACTTGTAGCTCCTAACTTATGTTGCTGCTCTGGGAGATGGAACTCTGCTGCACACTGTAAATGGGATTCTTAATCTTGCAATCCATCATGGCTTCTTGTGGTTTCTGTTTTAATTCCTATTGAATGGAATTAATTAACTTGGCCACATTGAAATTCAGCTCGAGAGCGGTAAAATATTGAGTTTCTAATTTTTGACTTGGTACCTTTTTAAGTAATTATGTAGCCAGTATCGTATAACCTATTTTTGATGTGTCTCTTGAACAATAATCTTTGAACAAGTTTCTGAGAAACTTGAGAATTTGAATATACCATCATTGCGAAACCATCATACCAAATTCCCTATTATCCACCAAAATAGAAGTATGTTATGCTCCCCCTTCAGTTGAATAATGGAATTGAGATAATTGAGTCTCCAAATTTTGTTTTTGCATGTACATTACAAGGATGCCACTGGCATTGGAATAAAAACAAGTATAATATGAATAACATAAATTGAATCTAATCTTCTTGGGCTGTGATTTGTTAGCAGTAGATGGTATTGTTGGGCTATGCAATGGAGTGATGTCTTGGGCAAGGCTTTGTCCCATGAAAATTGTGGAGAATAATTAAGAAGTCAGATGATTGGAGCCAGGATAATGTATTAATGTTCTAAGAGGCCAGTTAAAGACCGGGTTACAGATGCTAGAAATTTAGGTCGATCTTCCCCAGTGATTGTCCAAAATGTGCTATTTTAGGTGAAATTTGGCACTGGGTTGATCTAATAATTAGTGTGTTCTAAAAAGAATAAGTACATAACATGGGAGTTTGTGCTGTATGGATCTGGAATTTCATACAATAGGCATGATGACAGAATTGGTTTGGAATTCTATTTTTAGATTGGGTATGTATATCTTTGGAGTTGGATCAGTTATGTAATTTCTCTTCCACCCCAGCATGATCAAGGCATAAAAAGATTGACCAGTATTTTAAATGGGTGCAATCAATCATATCATTGCAACGTTATCAGAATAAGTTATTTTTCAACTTTGCTTTGGCAAGAGCCTAAACCTCATTTCCCTTTTTATTTGATTAACTTCTTTCCCCATTTTTATGTACATAATTTCCTGCTGAATTGATATGGCTCTCCATAAAAACAAAAATGCCCAGATAATTATGGGAATAGGACAAAAATACTGAGATCTGAGAAGAAGATAGTGACCATTAATTTCCAGTGACATCACCATGAAGGATCAAAGGTCAAAAATTAAGCTTTGAAGCCAAAATTATACATAAGCTTAAAAAAAAGCAGTTTCCCAGCCCTGTTTAGTACTGATGAGTAAGCAACATCTTGTACAAAAGTATTGTACAATTTATTCAAGTACACGAATGTCTTGTTGAGTGACCTAAGAAAAAAACAATTTTATGTTCACTTAATTAATACTAAATTAGTTACTTAACTTGGTGTTTCTGTAGTGAATACCTGCAGTGTTTCATAGTGACTGGCAATTGAAGTTTTGTGATAAATTAACTATATTGATGGAATCTGCCTTTCTAATCAAACAATTAAAACTTTGATAGAGTCGAATGATAATCGAAGGGTTATTGACTTATGAGGAAAGACTGGAGAAACTTGAGCTATTCAGTCTTGAAAGGAGGCAACTGAGAAAGGACTTTATGGACGCATATAAGATAGTAAGTGGTATGGAAAGGGTAAATACAGAGCACTCCTTGAAATGCGACTGACAGTAGGACAAGGGGGCACCGGTTCAAATTGATTGAGAAAATTAAGTGCTGATTTCAGGAATTTCTTTTTTCACACAAAGAATGTTCAACACTTAAAATGGGCTCCTGGGTACAGTAGTGGAGGTTAAAACCCTGGCATAATTTGAAACATTTGGATGCTATGATTAGGGGACTCTAGATTTTTCTAGGTGGGTGAGTTAAGGTGGACTAATGGCCTGTCTCATTTGTATCTATGTTGTAGTCTTAACCGTAGAAGGATTAACTCATTTAGTTGCACAGTAAAGTGCCTGGGGACAGCAGTATTGAATCAAATATTTTAATTTAGGTAAGAATTAAATGACAACTGACACAAATTTGAAATAAATACAGAAAAATGCTAGAAGTGCCCAGCAGTTCAGTCAGCATTTGAAAGAGAGAAGTTATTGTTTCAGATGTAAGGGTTTTGTGTATATCCATTGTGTTTTTAGGAATTTTAAAACATAAAATTAACCATCTCATATGCCATGCAACAAACTACATAATTAATGGGAAATGGATGAAGATTGCACCATGATTTGCAGCCCCAGGCTGTGAACTCAGTTGTTTCTATGAATATCTCCATTTTTAAAAAAATTGTCTGAAAATTAGAAAAGTAATTTTATTACCTTAATTAAAAATAAAATCCAGTGCAGAACAGCGTTTGTGTAATTTCGTCAAGATCCACATGGTTGCAGTTTTTCAAAAGACATGCAGATGTTTTGGAACCTTTTCCAAAATGCAGAATTACTCTGTTGAATTTAATTTTAAATAATGAAAATATAGAAATTCTGTATCATGATTTAATAGTGATTATCATCAGAGACCTCAGAAGTGGTTAGCAAATTTTTGAATCCCAACTTCTCAACTAGGATTTTTTTTTTCATTATTTTATAGTAATACTTTTTTTTAAAAAAACATGATATCTTATGACATTTGAACATAGCAGAAGAAAACTGCTTTAAGAAAATGTCAAAAAGGCAAATGGTACATCACTTTTAGAAATAACTGATTTTTCTGGTACTTGCCCTTCCTTCTGGTTTTTAACATCAAAACAAAACTGCAATTTCCTGCAGCCCCGATGTTGTAAAGCACTTTGCAAGCATAACATCATTTATAACACTTTGGAACCAACTATGCAAAGAACATTAGTGGAGTAAAAAATCCAGCTAATTTTTTTTTTGCAATTCTCCAAAGCCCCAATTATAAATGTTCTTTATACATGTTGCTTGTACTTTCAAGTATTCAGTTCTGACAAGTGAAAAATTTTAAGATGGAGATTGAGGGGAAACTATGCCCACTCCCACAGACCAAAATTGAAGCTTTCTCAAAAATGTCCAGGTAAACACTTTACCTTGTAAAAATTATGTTCTGGGGAATAATCCCCTGACCTGTGGGAAAAATAGAGACTCTGTGTACACCACCCTAGTAAGAGTTTCTTGCTTTCTACATGTATTACGTTACTTTTCTTTTAAATAATTAAAAAAAAAGGCCATCATGTTTGCTGGCAGCAGCTGTTTGCCATGTTATTTAAGACTTCCTGTCATTATAATTGATGTGTTTTTATTCTTTCCACTTCCTGAAGCCTGATCAGAATTAAAATTGCTGTTGGAATTTCCTGTCAAAGCAGCTCATTTATTCGTTGAGTATACCAGTGACAACCCTTTGATTGGACATTGCCTTTAGCTATGCTTGCAACAGAGTTTTGGTGTGTTTTTGTTGCTTGTGCTCCTTCCACTTTCCTGTACCCCACATGTGCTGATATATGCAAGTTGTCCATCATTCTGGTAACCTTGCCCCAGTAAAAACTTTGAAAATATAATGCTAATGCTCTGAATATAAAATAAGCCCACCTGCAAGAGGCCCAAGCTTAGGAAACTTTAAATTACAATTCTGTTTTGCCTATTGTGTGGGCATTTTTCACATGTAGTGAACTTTAATTATTATTTAAAGACAAACGGTTGTTGGAGTGCTTGATTCTCAACTAGAAGGTTTCAGATATTTAGTCCCTCAGTTGTAATGAAGGGTCATATCTGAAATGTTAATCTTTGTTTCTCTTTTAGATACTGATTAACCTGCTGTACTCTTGCAGGATTTTCTGTTTTTATTTCAGATTTCCAGCATTCAATTTTTGTTTTGCTTGAGTTACTCTGTTCTTGGTAGCTCACTGAACAAAAGTAGCATACAAACACGAGGAGGTACACCTAGTGTGAGAAGGAGAAAGAGGGGGAAAAAAGCATATGATGCTATTTATCTCACCAGAGGATCACAAAACAGCATTGACAGTGACTGTGGAGAAATCGGTGGTTGAGATGGTTCAGCCCTGACCAGGAGCAGGTTTCTTCATACAGTAATATTTGACATTTTAAGTTTCAGCATCTTCATTCTGGACTAGTTATAAACCTATTTTATTTTTTAAACACAGACCATAATACCAAGATTATGTTTATAACAAACTCTCAACGTGAAGGGTTTTGATATTATGAACAGGGAAAGTGTATTTCCTCTGGTTGGGACACTAGTAACAAGGGGCAATCACTAATAACTAACAGCCTCCCAATCTCCCCCCTCTGTAAAATTCAACTATTCCAAAACTCGTATCCTATCCCGAACCAAGTCCTACCCGCCCATCACCCCTGTCCTTGCTGACCCACATTGATTCCCAGTTCCCCCATAACCTCAAATTTAAAATTATCATTCATGGCCTTGCCCCTCCCAATCACTGTAACCACCTCAAGCCCTACAAAACCCCTCTTCCCAATCTCTCTGTTCCTCTGACTCTAGCCTTTTGTGCATCTCTTTCACCCCCCCCCCCCGCCCCCTCCCACCAATCCCGTTCCACTATTGGCAACCATGCCACGCTCTGGAATTCCCCCTCAAATAACTGCAGCAACTCGCCAAGGCTTCTTCGACAGTACCTCCCAAACCTGCAACCTCTACCACCTAGAAGGACAAGGGCAGCAGGTGCATGGGAACACCACCACCTGCACATTCCCCCACATCTACACACCATCCTGACCTGGAAATATATCGGCATTCCTTCATCGTCGCTGGGTCAAAATCCTGTAACTTCCTACCTAACAGCACTGTGGGAGAACCTTCACTACACAGACTGCAGCGGTTCACGAAGGCGGCTCACCACCACCTTCTCAAGGGCAATTAAGGATGGGCAATAAATGCTGGCTTTATCAGCGAGGCCCACATCCCATGAATGAATAAAAATTAATGTCAAGTCAAAATTGTTACTGAGATTGAAAAGAGAAGGAAAGAGAAATTTCTTTACACAGACTTATTGGATCATGAAATGATTTTCACATGAAGCAGTTGAGGCGGAGATCATTGCACTTTTGGAGGGTAGTGTAGATAAACATTTGAGGCCTGCAAAAGTTTTGGGCTATGGGGAGAGAGTAGGGTAGTGGGATTCATTTTTGATTGCTCTAGCAAAGAACTGCCACAGACTTGATAGGCCAGTTCCACATTGTAAACTTCAGTGGTTCTTCCCTCTTTACCTGAATATTTGCTTATGCTGGGGTACAATATCCTCATCTAAGGTGTTCAATTGTGGAGGACATCATAGTTGGCTGGGCTACTTGTTGCATGGGCTTTCTGCAGGGAGAATCCTGGCGGATTTATTTTTTCCCTCTTGCTCAGCAATGGCCTAGGGTTGCTCAAGTCTAATGTGCTTCAGCTTGAAAATTTCAGCTGAGATGGGCTATTTCAATGCCATCCAGGAATCAAACCTGGCTTGATGCTACACTGTAATTTTTGCCGACTAGACCATTGGAAGCGGTATAAACTTAATTTTTAAAGAACAAACCTAAATAATGTAGTTTATCAAATTGCTAAGATAAATATAAAATGTGTCCAAATTCTCAGTTTTAGCAGCACTCCCATTCATACAGTATTAAAGATCGGTTTCTTAGTAGTTCTTGTTTAAGGTGATGATGAAGTAACTTGAGAAACAGCATGAATTGAGAGCAAACACCTTGATTTCTTTTAAGTACGTTTCAGATAGAGTGGATAATGTGATGAAGCTTTTGACAAAGTTCCAAATAAAAGACTTTTAATTGATCTAAAGGCCATGAGAAAGCAGAGCGGAATATGGGACTGGATGATAAATTGTCCTTTTTATAAAAAGGAAAGTATGCACGAGAGGTATACTATCAAACTAAGTTGAATGAAGTCTCACAGAGGCAGGGCTTTGAATGCTTGTTATTTCTAATGTATGTAAATAATTTGAATGTCAAAATTACGTGTTAACTTCTCAAATTTGCTGGTGATATTGATATGGGAAGAACAGAAGAGACAGGATGCAGGTAAAGATTTGCAAAAGGACTTGAATTAATTAGGCATTTTGACAAATGGCAAATGAAACTTGGCACTGACAAATGTAGGTGTTGCACATGGGTCATATTAGTGTGGGTTATAAATATACAACAGATGCAACTGAATGAATACAGAGAGATTTAGAAAAAGGATCTAAAAGTAATAGAAGAATCATCGCATTCAATGTATAGACAATATAGCAGAGCAATTAAAGCTAATAAAATGCTAGAATCTTTAGTAACAGAACGGCCCAACAGGTCTATGCCGATATTTATGCTCCAAACGAGCTTCCTCCCTTCCTACTTCATCTAACCCTTTTTGCGTATCCTTTTATTCCTTTCTCCCTCGTATTTATCTGGGTTCCCCTTAAATGCATCTTTCCTAGTCGCCTCAACTACTCCTTGTGGTAGCGAGTTCCACATTCTAACCTGGGTAAAGAAGTTTCTCCTGAATTTCCTATTGGATTTATTAGTGACTATCTTATATTTATGGCCCCTAGTTCTGGTCTCCCCCGCAAGTGGAAATATCTTTTCTACGTCTACAATACAATTCTATTTTTTTTTAAAAAACATTACGCTAAGGCTTTACAATGCATTAGTCAGACCACTCAATACTGTGTTCAGTTTTGATCTGCATGACACCAAAAAATGCACTGGAAAGGATACAGATGAAAAACAAAACAGGTGCCAAATGTAAAGTGGATAAACAATAAGGAAAAGATTAGGGAAGCTTTGCAGTCTGGAAAGATGTTGTTAAGGATGCATTGAAACATATGTATTAAAAGGTATAGATCTCAAAAAAAAAGTCCCTACAGCAGTAAGATGGTATCCACTTTGGCTGAATTGGGTTTGTGTGGCACAGACACATTGGGGGTAGATGTTACCATCCGCCCGGCGACAATGATGCAGGCGGGGTTTGAGACAGCGGGGGGTGGGGTGGGGTTTCACTGCATTACCGCCATCGCCCCCCCCCCCCCCCAACCACTAATTTATTTACCTTTATTCAGGAACGGGAGGGTCATCCTTTACATTGAAAAGTCATGGCCTGATGATATCATCAGCACCGGCATTTTACTTCCGGATTCGGGATGCTCACACAGGGCCAACCCCACAGCCGATCCATGGCAGGAGTCAGGGAGTAGCCAGAAGAAACCAAAGTAAATTTCAAAAAATGACTTTTGTATGAAACCCTAGTGGGCCATGAGAAACAGGAGTGCTCCCCCAAGTCCCACAAGGACTCCTTTGACCTCTCCAGCCCCAGCCTTGCCTCTTCTTCCTAGCGTTGGCATTGACTGCCGAAACCCCTGGCCAGTGCTAACTTTATGCGGGGAGCCATTTCCTTGAGTCCCCAGCATCCTCCGTCTCCTGACTTCTGTTCCCATGCTGGTCGTTAAAATGGCCCAGGCCTCACGTTGAGCTCCCTGTGGGGGTTTCTCTCCCACCCCGCATCCCTGCCTGCTCTGAATGTAGCCCTCAATTGACCCCATTGTTTATATTATTCCTCCATACAATGCAGAATGGCAGACCTTTGTGTATGCTGTCACATTTCATGGGAAACCGACTGTAGTTCTGAGCACCCATGATGTTAGAAACTGAAACTGTTAATTGTTAGTGACTGGATTTTATGCTTTAAATATGGACTTCTTATTGGGCAGCAAGTCCGAGGAATCCACAATGTGTTAATAAAGTACGTGTTGTGAAGAAACTGAAGTAATTAAATGTCAACAAGGCACCTGGACTAGATGGGATATACTCTAGAATCCTCAAAGAAAGAAGAGCAGAAATGGGCAAAACCAAGGATGGATTCACAAGGCATTTGAAACAACTATTATAACTTTGTATAGAGGCAACACTTAGAATATTGTATTTTACCTTCAAAAGTACATTGATAGAAATGGGAGAATTCAGAGAAGAGTAACCAGGATGATTCTGGCAACTTTGAGGGAGATTTGCAACTGCTAGCCGCACCGTTTAAGCTGGGAAATGCTCAGAAAATGGCACCAAAAGGTTTTTTATAGTGATCTTTGTAGGTCCAGGAGGAACATGAATGCTCTTCCTGATCCCAAACAATATTTAGGGCCACTGCCCGGCGCTCAGAAAAGTAAGGAATGACATTTTCTTTGACAATGGTGCATTATCCCTTCTCATCCTCATTGACCTCTCTGCAGTCGTCAACATGTTTGACTGCACAATCCTTCTCTAATACTTCTCTTCTGTTACGTGTAATAGTGGTAGGCTATTGAGCCGCTCAGGGCTATTGAGCCAATCAGTTAGATCATGGGTGATCTGTACTTCAATTCCATTTACCTGCATTTTTTCCATATCTCTTGATACCCTTACCCATCAAAAATCTTATTGATTTGTCTTCGAAATTTCAATTAACCCAATATCCACAGCCTTTTTTTGGCGGGGTGGGGGGAAGGGAGGGAGGAAGGAAGAAAGAAAGAAAGAAAGAAAAGAGTTCCAGATTTCCTCTACCCTTTGCGTCAAAAAATGTTTCCTGATTTCACTCTAATTTTAAGATTATGTTCTCTTGTTCTGGAATCCCGCACCGTAGGAAATAGTTTCTCCGTATCTACACCACCGAATCCCTTTATCACTTTAAACAGCTCGATTAGATCACCCCTCAATCTTCTAAACTCAAAGGGAGTACATGCCAAGTTTATGCAACTTGTCCTCATAATTTAGCCCTTTAAGACCTGCTATCATTCTGGTGAATCTGTGCTTTACTCATTGCAAAAACTCTGTCTCTGTGCTGTCATACTACTGATCAGGCATTCAGTGTGGATTAGCGTAACTTGCTCTAGCTAAACATTGGAAAGACTGAAGCCATCATCTTTCGCCCCTGCCACAAGCTCTGTATTCTCAACACCAGTTCTATCCCCCTCCCCGGCCTCTGTCTCTGTGATATACAGACTATTTGCAATCTCAGCATCTTGTTTGATCCTAAACTGAGCTTCTGACCCCATATCCTCTCCAAGACTGTATACTTTCACCTATGTAACATCTCCCCCCACCTCTGTTCCCTCCTCAGTCCATTTGCCCCTGAAACCTTCATTCATTTCTTTATTATCCCCAGACTCAATTATTCCAATGCTGTCCGTGCTGGTCTCCCATCCTCCACCCTCCATAAACTTCAGCTCATCCAAATCTGCTGCTGCCCCTATCCTATCCAACACTAAGTCCTACACACCCATCACACCTGTCCTCACTGAACTACATTGGCTCCTGGTTCCCCAACATATCCCTTTCTGCAATATCCTCCATCCCTACAACTTCCCCTTGCACTCTCCGTTCCTCTGACTCCGGCCTTTTGTGCATTCTCTCTCTCTCTCTCTCTCTCTCTCTCTCTCTCTGCTGCACCGTTGGTGGCCATGCTATCTTGTATCTATTCTCGGGTCCCGCTCTCTGGAAATCCTGTTGCCTCTTCACCACCCTCTCCTCTTAAAAACCCACTTAAAATTTGCCTCTTTAAGCAAGCTTGTGGTTATGCCTCCTAATCTTTCCTCATTCGGCTCAGTGTGCATTTTCCTTGTGCCTTGGTGAACCGCTATGGCCATTTTTCCATGTTAAAGGTGCTGCACTAATGCAAGTTGTTTTTATCTCAATTATCCTTTTATACCATATGACTACAAAATAGATGATATGACTTTTTTCGGGGTGGTAAGAAATAAATGCAAACAGGAAAAGCTGGAATTCGAAGCGCAAAGGGATCCGGGGTACAGATTCACAAATCATTAAAAGTAGTGACGTAGGTTAACAAAGCCATAAAAAGTGTAAACAAAGTATTACAGTAAAATTTTATGAGAAATTATGTGATGGGTTTGGAAAATATACTTGTAATGTGATATTTGTTATAAGTTGCACTTAAAGTTGTGACTAGAACCTTTCTGGAATCTGTTTCAAATGTGGTTCATTTCTAGAGGGATTGAATTCAAAAGTAGAGAAGTTATGTTAAACTTATATAGAACTTTGGTTAGACCGCACTCGGAGTACTGTGCACAGTTCTAGTCTCCATATTACAAAAAGGATTTAGAAGCACTGGAGAAAGTACATAAAAGATTTTCAAGGGTGATACCAGAACCAAGAGGATATACTTATCAGGAAAAACTGAACAGGCTGGCTCTTCTCTAGAAAAGAGAAGACTGAGAGGTGACCTGATGGAAGTCTTTAAAATTATGAAGGGGTTTGATAAGATAGATGTAGAGAAGATGTTTCCACTTGTGGGGGAAGATATAAGATAGTCACTAAACCCAATAAGAAATTCAGGAGAAACTTCTTTATTCAGAGAGTGGTGAGAATGTGGAACTCACCACCACACAGAGCAGTTGAGGTGAATAGCATTGATCCATTAAAGAAGAATAAGTACTTGATAAGTACATGAGGGAGAATGGAATAGAAGGATATGTTGATAGGGTGAGATGAAGTAAGGTGGGAGGAGGCTCGAGTGGAGCATAAACACCAGCATAGACTTGGGCTGAATGGCCTGTTTCTGTGCTGTAAAATTCAATGTAATGAATTCACAGTCAAAAAAAAATCCCTATTTATCTGAATATTTATACTCAAAATCTGTTCAGAAATGAATGCGCTGCTCAGAATAGGAAAAATTTGCCAGGGGCTGTGGTAATGACAAAATGCTGATATATATCCATCTGATTTTAATCTAAAGATAAATATCTGTTTCAGCAACAAATGTTCCTAAATATCCTTCCAATGCCCAGTGGATTGGACTAGTTTCATTTGGCCAAAATTCTGACAACACGAGCCACGCTGCAAGTGCTGGGCAAGGATTAAATTTAGTCATTGGAGCCTATAATGCCATTAATGGTCTTCAGTGGAAATGCAAATTGCTTCATCTGTTTAGTCTAGTATGCTATGGGACTTGTTTATAGCAGTTAAGATATTAAAGTTGTAATTATAGTCAGTGAACCACAAATGTACTGTAGCCACTGCGTTCAAATGGGGCATTATTTCTTTGCCTCCAATTGGCTGCAAATTCAAGAAGTATTTTTTTGCCAATTTATTATTTTGCAGTGTGACATGCCATTCCTTTACATTATTCTGGTTCCTTAATATTGTAGCCCTTTGGGATGTAATATTCATTTATAAAATCAGCAAAGTTCTCTAGTGTCTTATGGGAGCTGGAACTATAAAACATTCTGTTACTTTCATAAATCTATTTTAGTATTCTTTTGTGGACTCCGGTAACACAGGGCACAAAAACTTATTATAGATTTGAGGACTTCTGATTTGTATAGAATTCAACACATTTCTAGCATTTTTGTTACAGGTCTTAACAAAAGAAAACATAGTCAATATGTGGCTTGCTGATGGAAGAACTTGTATGAAATAGTATTACAGTAAAATTTTGAGAGATTGTGTGTTAATAGGAAAATCTACTTGTGATGTGATATTTGTTATAAGTTACGCATAAAGTTGTGACTAGAACCTTTCTGGAATCAGTTTCAAGTGTGGTTGATGTTCTATTGGTGAATTTTGGGAAAGCTAAATTCCTGGAATGGCCAGCTCTTTTATAAACTTTTATAAACTATAGACTATAAGCTGATAATCTGCAGTCTTGGCTGCTGAGATAAACTTACACTGATGAAATAATGAAGGGTGAGAGTTTGAACCAGTGGTGGTATTCGATTTGGAGATGAATGATATGAATAGAAAGTTAAAGGAACCAAGAATTTTTTTAAAATGGCATAATGTCAATTCCTTCCAGTGTTGTTTAGAGGCAAGGAGAGAATGAGCAGGATAAATAACTTTAATGCATTGTAACTATAATGTATTAAGTTGGGTTTTGGCTTTGTCGACATCTGGGCAGCTTTTGTGGTCATTAGGAACTTGTGAAGGAAGAATGATTTCCAGTACCCAAACCATCTGAGCTAAACTGTTTGTCCAGCTTCACAATGTGGTAATCTGGACCTTGGCCCAGTTGTAGCAAGTTTAGTTGATACCTTATGAGTTAAATGTGGTCTTTCATGCAGCACTGACTCACAGGCATCACCTGTGATATTGACGTGTTTTTAAAGAAAAACTTCAAAAATTATTTTTGCTTTATGCAAGTGTTGAGAATCACTTCAAAGTTGATTTGTAGTGTATTGTGCAATCCCTTCAAAAATAACCTTTAAAACAGTACATAGCCTTTGTACAAAATATGAGACATTATAAAACTTTTAGTCACCAAAATTCTCACCTGCATGTCAGTCTGACATCCATAAATTCTCACACTCTCACACTTTTATCTGTCTGTCTGTCTCTTTCTCGCTTGCTCCCATTCTTGTTTCAAACAGTGCACTGTGGCTGTTGCTGAATCCTCAATTGAAATCCTGGATCCTACTGTTGATTTTAAATCTCCTCTCCCTGTGTCTATCGTGCTGGGTTGTCTCCAATTTAAAAAAACTTACGTGAGCCTGAACTGAAGTTATGGGATCAATTTTAGCACCCGCAATCGGGTGCGTTCCTGGCGGGGGGGCCACGAAAATCGGGTTTCCCACTGACGCGCTCACATGCGCACGCAGCCCCCGCATGTGGGACTCCCGCCGGCAATTAAAGCCGGCGGGGTGCCACTTAAGTTATTTATTTTGGTATTTCAGGTCGTTTACAGACCCGATTAATGAGATATTTTAGGAGGGTTGGGATTTTACAAACAACTGGGACTGTTTCCTGTACTGGGGGAAACACTTCCAGTTCAAATGGACGTGTTGCAGCCATCAGCCTGTGGCAGCTGCAAAGGTCCATTTGACAGGTGGGGGGGGGGAGACCCTCACTCATTGCAGGAGGCCACTCTGTCACCTTGGACAAAGTTTGGCCTCCACCACCCTCCTCCTAACAATAAAATTCACCAACTTGCACACTTAATCTGGTGTCCAGACACATGTACCTACCTTGCAGACCCCCTCAGATGTACATCTTCCGGATGGGGGCCGCCGTAGCTGCAGTCATGACCTCTTCGGAGGGCGAACAGCATCACCGGCCACGCCGTCTGCCTCTGACACGTGGAGCTCCACAACAGAGTGCTGTGACACATCCACCTGCACAGCAGGAGGGAGGGCAACGGCAGAGAGAGATGCGTCGCAGAGGGCACTACCCTCGCCACAGGGTCCACAGACTGAGGCTCAGCTTCCTGGACCTCTCTGAGCAGCAGTGCACACAGAGGCTCAGAGTCACTTGACATGTAGTCGTGGACATCTACAGCCTCCTTCATGCTGAGCTGCTTCCGGCTGGCCCGAGCACCATCTTCTTACCTGTCGCTGTCAAAGTCACCACTGCCCTCAACAACTTCTCCTCCGCATCCTTCCAGGGTGCCACCGGGGACATCGCCGACGTCTCTCAGTCGTCTGCACAAAAGAGCCCTGCAAATACACCTGCACCCACTCTGCAGTGACGCAATGGGTGGCATCAGTTGTGGGTCTTCATTGTGATCCTCAGGAAAGGGCATTATTGCACAAACCAGACAAGATTCGCAAAGACGTGACAGTAGTGGTGACAATATAATATGTAATGTGAGTTGGTCAGAAATTCAATATAAGTAACAACCATGACAAACCCTCAAACACCCTTGTGCATCCCCTTCATGCTCACGACACGTTTGCCTTACACTGCCTACTGCACATATGTGATGCATGCCCTGTGGCTGCAGCACAGGTAGTGGCAGGTTGAGTGAGGCTGACTGTGAAAGAGATGCACGAGAGGGTGAGTATGAGATAGAGCCATGAGATTGTATGAGGATTGGGTTGAGTGGTAGTGGCGGGATGAGTACTGGCGAGGTGAGTAAGTGCAGGTACGATGAGGATGAGGTTTGAGTGGGTATGAGGGGTGATGTGACAGAGTAGTGTTGGCAGTGCAGAAGGAGATGTGGGGTTGGGGCGGTGATGTGGCAGACGGAGTGCAGGGGAATGAGTAAGTGTACTCACTTCGGCTGACCTACTGAGGTCATTGGAGCGCCTCCTGCACTGTATGCAGGTGGGCGATATGTTGGTGGTGCAGGTGACCTCCTCTGCCACCTCCAGCCAGGCCTTGGTGACAGAGGCAGGCTGCTTCCTCCCGTCCGCCGGGGGGAAGATCTCTGTCCTCCCCCTCCTCCTTACCCCATGCAATGATACCTGGAGTGAGGCATCATTAAACCTGGGAGCAGCCTTCCCCCTGGGCTGCTCCATGCTGTAATCTTTCCTATTTCTTGCAGCATCAGTCAGTGGAGGACTGCCCCTTTAAATAGAGCTCCTCCAGCTGACAGACCTTACTGCGCATGCGCAGTCCGCCCGCCGCGCAGCTCAGCAGCAGGGAACCCGGAACAAGAGGTAAGTGGATCCAATCAGCCTGCGATTGCGCCCGGGGCAGACTGATTTCACCGGGCGCGTTACCCACACGCCCAATCCCCCCCCCCCCCCGCCGCGAACCCGCCGCCCTGGTAATATCGGGCCCTATGAGTGGGAATTGCAACTTAAATACCGCAGCACTGAAAGAGCAGAGCACATTTCTCTCATCTTTTGCTCTGCTTCTTCAGTGTTGTGGGATTTAAATGGCAACACTTCCTCCTGACTCCTGGTCTAGGCTCCCACTGCAGGTTTTAAACTTCTTTCTATGTTTGTTGGGTGTCAGCACTGAAGTCAGTGGAGAAGTGGAACAACAGCCGACAACAAATAAGCAATGTAATGCAGCTATTGTTTTTGGTGAAGCTGCTTCTCTGGTAGAGAAACCAGGTAGGAGAGGAGGTTTTGTGGAATTGTTCAAGGTAAACCTAAGGTTTAGCAGAACTGGGAGTGGAATATGGGTGATTGGCTACCTAGAGGATTCCTGGTATCTGTCAGTGAGGGGAAGGGGAGGTATGGAAATAAGCCTTGATAGCTGTGGAAGGGGGAAGGAATCCCATGTTTGGCAACACTGATATGTGCCTTTCTAAGGGATCTCTGCAAACATTGAATTTGGTGTTTTGTAATTGGTTCCTGGATATTTCTCTCTCTTTCTGCCTCTCACTGTCTTTCTCACACACAGCTGTGAGTAAATGTAAGCATTCTAATTACTATCAACAAAAGTCACGTGATAATAAGAGTTAATCTTCAAATTTTGAAATACATTGAAGCTGAAGAAAAATATTCCAGCAACTCAGCTGATTAAATGTTACTACTGATGCACCCTGGGAAATTGGGATCGGCCTTCGGCTAACAAGAGTCACAGTTCTAGAAAAAAATATTAAGTCCAAGCCCAGGCTTTTAAGAAAGGCTGAGGCCGTCAAGTAAAAGTTTTTAATGAAGGCATTTAAAAACACAAGATGATTCAATAGATACATTTATTCACATTATTGTGAAATATTTAATTTGATTTTTTAAATTTTGTTTGACGAAAAAATTGGTGAATGAAGTATTTTTCAGAAAGCACTGGTGATAAGCGGCTCATCATTGACCAGAAGCTTGTGGCAGGGTACAGGCTAAATACTCTTTAACAACTGTCTCATCTAACCCTCAAAGCCTCGCCATCATCTACAAGGTTCAAGGCAGGAGTGTGACTGAATACTCACCACTTGCCTGAATAGGCACTTGAAACTCGACAACATCCAGGATAGAACGGTCGCTTGATCAGTGGCCCTGCCACTGAACTCTTATTCACCCCTCCACCGCTGGCACACCATGGCTGAAGTATGTATGATCTACAGGATACAGTGCAGCAACTTGCCATGGCTTTGACAGAACCTCCCATCTCCGCTACCACCAAGAAAGACAAAGGCAGCAAGTTCCCCTCCTGACTTGGACGTATACTGCTTGATGGTTCTAAGAATCATTTTAGATAAATGGGCCCCGAAAATCTACAAGTTTTCAGCAGATTTGGGTTGGGTGCAGATTAGCAGGATCGGAAATTGGGGCAGAACCGGCTACACTGGTTCTCTGTCTCATTGGATCATGCACTGGGATTTCCTACAAGGGTGGGTAGTTCTTATATTAGCCTCATGCAGCCTTATATTTAAAAAAAATAGAAGCAAATGGGGGTGGGATTTGAGATGGTGTCACCTGCCGGATTTCCTACTGGACCTGCCTCCCATGCCCCTTATGGTACTTTATGTCCGCAAGAGGCTGCTAAATAGTACTTTCAGCAGTGGATGTGGAGCCCATAAGTGTTTCAGACTCGTTTTCTCGCCTGCAACACTGAAGAACAGCTGATTCACCACTGTTAAATTGGCTTTCCTAGAATGGGGCCAATCTCCACTGTAAACTCATCTTAAGCTGGACCTGCCAGCTCTGCCCTCGTGGCCGTGAACTGCTGCATTATCCTGACCCACCTAGTGGGTGCCCCAGTTGTGCCAATACTGGAGTGGGTGCCCACCAGAATACCAATGGTCTGACACCGGAAATTCTGATGGGAGCCAAGCACTTTAGTCTCAGGCGCATCAGAATTCCTGCTCTGCCATTGTTATAGCGGTGGAACTGGATCACAGACTTTTGAACCCTAGGTCTTGTTGAACCAAATGGCCTTTTCACATTATGCTTCTTGTATACAACTAACTGTGCGAGTGTTTGCTGTGAAATATTATGGCAAGTTTTTTCTTCCTTGCAAAACACTCTAGCCAGTAACAATGGCCCCTGAAAACCAATTGCTTCATTTTACTTAATGGAACAAACTGTTGATCCTGGAACATAAAAGTGTAATTAAAATAATAAGCTCCTATAGTTATTTTGGCAAGAACCTAACTGCATTTTGTGTAGGGGGACAGGATGTATTGATGTGATTTTCTGGTGATTCAAAAGCCTAAATGAAAGGAATACAATGGGTTGCTGTCTTTAAATTTAACTTAAGTGCACTTCAAAAACAATTTAAATTTGTACAGCACTTCTCACTTAACAATACATCTGACAGAATAACCATGAAGAAAGGAGGGAAACCTTCTTGGGCCGAATGGCCTCCTTCCGTGTTGTACCTTTCTATGATTCTATGAAATACAAGACATTGAGCAGGAAGGGGAGGTAATTTAGGTGGGGGAGGAGAGAACAGAGGTATCCTGATAAACTAATGTGAAGTTTGAGATCCACTATAAGCTTAAATTTAGTGTTACATTGTTAATGAAAACTTGAGCGCTGTGACGCATGCACACTGGCTAACACAGAAGTAATTTTTCTCATAATGCACAGCAGCACATGCCATACACGGGCTGCTTTCTGTGCTGCTCAAGGAAAATGCCACCTTCAATGCCAGCTCCAGCCTGCTTCCTAGGTGGCTGCAGAAATTGAGAGAATAAACCATGCCTTTTTAACAAGGTGCTGGAATGGTGTTACTGAACATTCTGGCTCACTCTAACCACTAGTCCTGGGTCTGAATCGGATATGATAAAAGTCTTCTCCACAGTGACGTTAGGAAAATGGATTTGGGCAGTTACTCAGTTCCATGTACCTGGGCCATCAGTTTGTATATCCTAATTTGAAATAATGTCACTCAGACTTAAAGGAAATGGAAGGAACCGAGAATGGTTAGAGCTTAACCACGTTGTTGGGATAGCTCTTTACACTGTATCCAACCCATGCAGCACCTTATCTCAAAGTGTTTGATGCTGTTGCGGGCTGAAGAAAAGGCAAATGTTTTATTCCAAAGTAGTAACATGTTTGAACCCCTCCAATCAGGTTTCCATCCCCGCCACATTGCTGAAACGGCCCTTATCAAAGTTACAAATGACATCCTATGTGACTTTGACCATGGTTAACTATCCCTCCTCATCCCTCTCGACCTGTCTGCAGCCTTTGACATGATTGACCACACCATCCTCCTTCAGCGCCTCTCCTCCGTTGTCCAGCTGGGTGGGACTGCCCTCGCCTGGTTCAGTTCCTATCTATCCAATCGTAGCCAGAGAATCACCTGCAATGGCTTCTCTAACTGCTCCCGCATCGTTGCCTCAGGAGTCCCCCAAGGATCTATCCTTGGCCCCTCCTATTTCTCAGCTACGTGCTGCCCCTCGGCGACATCATCTGAAAACACGACATCAGGTTCCACATGTACACTGACGACACCCAGCTCTACCTCACCACCACCTTTCTTGATCCCTCCTCTGCCTCTGATTTGTCACGCTGCTTGTCTGACATCCAATATTAGATGAGCAGAAATTTCCTTCAACTAAATATTGGGAAGTCTGAAGCCACTGTCTTTGGTCCCCGCCACGAACTCCATTCCCTAGCCACCAACTCCCATCCCTCTCCCTGGCCACTGTCTGAGGCTGAACCAGACCGTTAGCAACCTTGGCGTCCTATTTAACTCTGAGCTGAGCTTCCTCCCACATATCCGCTCCATCACCAAAGCCACCTCTTTCCATTTCCACCTTCACAGCATCGCCCGTCTCCGCCCCTGCCTCAACTCATCTGCTGCTGTCTCATCCACGTCTTTGTTACCTCTAAACTCGACTATTCCAATGCTGTCATGGCCGGCCACACACATTGCACCCTCCGTAATCTTGAGCTCATCAATAACTCTGCTGCCTGTATCCTAACTCGCACCAAATCCCGTTCATCCATCACCCCTGTGCTCGCTGACCTACATTGGCTCCCGGTCCTGCAGTGCCTCGATTTTAAAATTCTCATCCTTGTTTTCAAATCCCTCCAAGGCCTCCTGCCCGCCACCCCCCTCCATCTCTGTAACCTCCTCCAGCCCTACAACACTCTGAGATCTCTGCGCTCCTCCAGTTCCAGCCTCTTGAACATCCCTGATTTTAATTGCTCCACCATTGGCGGCCACGTATTCAGCTGCCCAAGCCCTAAGCTCTGGAATTCCCTCCCTAAACCCCTCCGCCTCTCTACCTCTCTCTCCTCCTTTAAGACACTCCTTAAAACCTACTTCTTTGATCAAGCTTCTGGTCATCTGCCTTAATATTTTCTTATGTGGCTTGGTGTTAAATTTCCTTTGATTACACTCCTGTGAAACGCCTTGGGATGTTTTACTATGTTAAAGGCACTATATAAATGTAAGTTGTTGTTGTAGTATTTCCACATTTCAAATACAAATTAAGATGAAAAGAAACTTGACCCTAACTGACAGCAGTGGAGCTGAAAATTCACTGATGGAGAGGGCCAGTTTGATTTTTTTTTTACAGTGCAATGCTGCCTTTGTTATTTAAAAACACACCTTGAACAATAGCTTTAGTTTCTCATTATAGCTATTGTCCAAGGTATGTTGATACATAATGTAATTTTGAGTAGCGATTTCTTAATAGAAATTATGATATTCAGTTTGTCTTTATTATAATACTTTGCTACTTCTTAAAGTGAGGAAAATGTTCCATATTTTCAGTGAAAAGATTTTGGTTGCAGTTTACTGTAGGGCATTAAAGACTAAAATGTGTGATTTTAAAATATTGTCCTATTCAACTTAAAACTTGGCTGACTTCAAAAGTTGCCCCCTTTTTGATCTTGTTGGTGGGCGTGCTGTCTGCACTTAAAGTATTTGGCAGTGTTTTACATACCCTGTAAGGAAAGAACTGCTGCTGCTACATGTTGTAGCTTTCTTTCCTAATGAACTACTGATTATTTGCTGATAACAATCTGCTGCTACAGCAGTTCTCTTCTATTATACAAGTTGCTGGCTACAATCAGATTATAAAATCAGTTGCAATTTAAAATTATTCAAACCTAAATTTTTTTTAAAAGTTAGCAATGCAGCTTTTCTAAAATGATAGTTTCAGCACTTAGGAACATAGGAACAAGAGTAGGCCATTCAGCCACTCAAGTCTGTTCCACCATTCAATGAGATCATGGCTGATCTGTATCCTAACTCCATCCACCCGCCTTGGCTCCATATCCCGCAATATGCTTGGCTAGCAAAAATCTATTGATCTCAGATTTAAAATTATCAATTCAGCTAGCATCTACTGCTTTTTGTGGGAGAGAGTTCCACACTTCTACCAACTTTTGCGTGAAGAAGTGTTTCCTAACTTCTCTCCTGAATGGCCTGAATCTGATTTAAAGGTTATGTCCTCTTGTCCTAGACTCCCCCACCAGTTGAAAAGTTTTCTCTCTATCTACCCTATCAATTCCTTTCAAAATCCTAAAAACCTCAATCAAGGCAGCATTTGACCAAGTGTGGCACCAAGGAGCCCTAGTAAAATTGAAGTCAATGGGAATCAGGGGGAAAACTCTCCAGTGGTTGGAGTCATTCCTAGCACAAAGGAAGATGGTAGTGGTTGTTGGAGGCCAATCATCTCAGCCCCTGGACATTGCTGCAGGAGTTCCTCAGGGCAGTGTCCTAGGCCCAACCATCTTCAGCTGCTCCATCAATGACCTTCCTTCCATCATAAGGTCAGAAATGGGGATGTTCACTGATGATTGCACAGTGTTCAGTTCCATCCTCAGATAATGAAGCAGTCTGTGCCTGCATGCAGCAAGACCTGGACAACATCCAGGCTTGGGCTGATAAGTGGCAAGTAATATTCGTGCCAGACAAGTGCCAGGCAATGATCATCTCCAACAAGAGAGAGTCTAACCACCTCCCCTTGACATTCAACGGCATTACCATCGCAGAATCCCCCAACATCAATATCCTGGGAGTCACCATTGACCAGGAACTTAACTGGACCAGCCATATAAATACTGTGGCTACAAGAGCAGGTCAAAGGCTGGGTATTCTGCGGCAAGTGACTCACCTCCTGAATCCCCAAAGCCTTTCCACCATCTACAAGGCACAAGTCAGGAGTGTGATGGAATACTCTCCACTTGCCTGGATGAGTGCAGCTCCAACAACACTCAAGAAGCTCGACACCATCCAGGACAAAGCAGCCCGCTTGATTGGCACCCCATCCACCACGGTGTGCGGATATTACACAGTGTGCTGAGAGTTCGGTACGTGTGGGAGTTAGGTGAAGTGGGGGAAGGAGGTGCTGCTTTGCCTTGCTTTTCCTGCAGAGCGGTAGTGGACCTGAGAGCGGTGAGCGGCGGGAGAGAGCGAGACCAGAGCGGAGATATAAACAGCGCGGAGAGAGCGAGACCAGAGCTTGCTCTGAGAGCGAGACTCTGAGACCAGCGGCAGTTCGGGGTGACGTCACCAGTCAGAAAGTGACGCGGCACAGGGGAGGCAGCTGATTGGTGAGTAGGTTCAGGTGAGTATTTCTACCATTTTACTGTAAGTAAAGTAATAAGAAAGGGAAGATCTGCAGGTTTTATAGCAGATAGTGTTTTTTTTAGTGAACCTAGGTCCCTAGTATAGTTAACATTTTCTAATTTCAACGTAATTTAAAAGGGGTAACTCAGCTAAGGCAAGTCATGGCAGCAGACCTCGCACCCGTGATATGCTCCTCCTGCAAGATGTGGGAAGTCATGGACACTACCAGTGTCCCTGCCGACCATGTGTGCGGGAAGTGTGTCCACCTGCAGCTACTGACCGATCGTATCTCGGAGCTGGAGCTGCGGGTGGACTCACTGTGGAGCATCCGCGATGCAGAGAAACTCGTGGATAGCACGTTTAGCGAGTTGGTCACACCGCAGGTAAAGGGTATACAGGCAGGAAGTGAATGGGTGACCACCAGGAAGAGTAAGAGATGCAGGCAGGTAGTGCAGGGGTCCCCTGTGTCCATCCCCCTCTCAAACAGATATGCCACTTTGGATGCTGTTGGGGGGGATGACTTATCAGGGGAAGGCAGCAGCAGCCAACTTCCTGGCACCACGGGTAGCTCTGCTGCACAGGCTGGGAGGAAAAAGAGTGGCAGAGCTATAGTGATAGGGGACTCAATTGTAAGGGGAATAGACAGGCGTTTCTGCGGCCGCAACCGAGACTCCAGGATGGTGTGTTGCCTCCCTGGTGCAAGGATCAAGGATGTCTCGGAGCGGCTACAGAACATTTTGGAGGGGGAGGGCGAACAGCCAGCTGTCGTGGTGCACATAGGCACCAACGATATAGGTAAAAAAGGGGATGAGGTCCTAAAAGCAGAATATAGGGAGTTAGGAGGTAAATTAAAAAATAGGACCTCAAAGGTAGTAATCTCAGGATTGCTGCCAGTGCCACGTGCTAGTCAGAGTAGAAATAGGAGGATATTTCAAATGAATACGTGGCTAGAGGAATGGTGCAAGGGGGAGGGATTCAAATTCCTGGGACACTGGAAACGGTTCTGGGGGAGGTGGGACCAGTACAAACCAGACGGTCTGCACCTGGGCAGGGCCGGGACCGCTGTCCTAGGAGGAGTGTTTGCTAGTGCTGTTGGGGAGGGTTTAAACTAAAGTGGCAGGGGGTTGGGAACCTGAGCAGGGAGAGAGAGGAAAGCGTAACAGGAAGGGACAGAAGGTATGGAGTAATAGGTAAAGTGTTAAAAAAGGAAAAAGCAGGAACTAAGCGTCACAAAACAGATTTGAAAGTTCTTTATCTGAATGCACGTAGCATTCGTAATAAAATGGACGAGTTAACGGCACAAATAACTACGTATGGGTATGATCTTGTGGCCATTACAGAAACATGGCTGCAGGGTGACAACGACTGGGAATTAAATATGCCAGGGTATTTAACAATCAGGAAGGACAGGCAGGAAGGAAGGGGAGGTGGGGTGGCTATGTTAATAAAGGAAGGAATCACTGTAATACAGAGAAATGATATTGGGACAAAGCATCAAGATAATGAAACAGTTTGGGTGGAGATAAGGAATAATAAGGGAAAAAAAACATTAGTGGGCGTAGTATATAGGCCTCCTAATAGTTGCAACTCTGCTGGAAGAAGTATTAATCAGGAGATAGTCGGGGCATGTAATAAGGGAACAGCCATAATTATGGGGGATTTTAATTATCATATTAACTGGACAAATCAAATTGGGCAGAGCAGCCTTGAGGACGAGTTCATTGAGTGCATCAGGGATGGATTTCTTGAGCAGTATGTAACTGATCCTACAAGGGGGCAGGCAACCTTGGACCTGGTCCTGTGTAATGAGTCAGGATTAATTAATAATGTCCTAGTTAAGGATCCCCTTGGAACGAGCGACCACAACATGGTTGAATTCCATATCCAATTAGAGGGTGAGAAGGTTGATTCTCAAACAAGCGTACTGAGCTTGAATAAAGGAGACTATGATGGTATGAGAGCGGAATTGATTAAAGTGGACTGGGAAAATAGATTAAAGGGTAAGACGGTACATGAGCAGTGGTGTTCATTTAGGGAGTTATTTTACAACTTTCAAAATAAATATATTCCACTGAGGAAAAAAGGGTGTAAAAGAAATGACAGCCACCCGTGGCTAAGTAAAGAAATCAAGGATAGTATCCGACTAAAAACAAGGACATATAAGGTAGCCAAACTTAGTGGGAGGATAGAAGATTGGGAATTCTTCAAAAGACAGCAAAAAGTAACTAAAGGATTGATTAAGAAAGGGAAGTTAGATTATGAAAAGAAATTAGCAAAAAATATAAAAACAGATAGCAAGAGTTTCTATAGTTATATAAAAAGAAAAAGGGTGGCTAAGGCAAACATAGGTCCCTTAGAGGATGAGACCGGGAAATTAATGGTGGGAAACATGGAGATGGCAAAAATGCTGAACAAATATTTTGTTTCAGTCTTTACAGTAGAGGACACTAAGAATATCCCAACACTGGACAAACAGGGGACTCTCGGGGGGGAGGAGCTAAATACGATTAAAATCACTCAAGAGATGGTACTCAGTAAAATAATGGGACTCAAGGCGGATAAATCCCCTGGACCTGATGGCTTCCATCCTCGGGTCTTGAGGGAAGTGGCAGTAGGGATTGTGGATGCTTTGGTGATAGTTTTCCAAAATTCCCTGGACTCAGGAGAGGTCCCGGCAGATTGGAAAACTGCTAATGTAACACCGTTATTTAAAAAGGGTAGTAGGCAGAAGGCTGGAAATTATAGGCCAGTTAGCTTAACATCTGTGGTGGGTAAAATTTTGGAGTCTATTATTAAGGAGACAGTAACGGAACATTTAGATAAGCATAATTTAATAGGACAAAGTCAGCATGGCTTTATGAAGGGGAAGTCATGTCTGACAAATTTGCTTGAGTTCTTCGAGGATATAACGTATAGGGTGGATAAAGGGGAACCAGTGGACGTAGTGTATTTAGACTTCCAGAAGGCATTCGACAAGGTGCCACATAAAAGATTATTACTTAAGATAAAAAATCACGGGATTGGGGGTAATATTCTGGCATGGGTGGAGGATTGGTTATCGAACAGGAAGCAGAGAGTTGGGATAAATGGTTCATTTTCGGACTGGCAACCAGTAACCAGTGGTGTTCCACAGGGGTCGGTGCTGGGTCCCCAACTCTTTACAATCTATATTAACGATTTGGAGGAGGGGACCGAGTGCAACATATCAAAATTTGCAGATGATACAAAGATGGGAGGGAAAGTAGAGAGTGAGGAGGACATAAAAAACCTGCAAGGGGATATAGACAGGCTGGGTGAGTGGGCGGAGATTTGGCAGATGCAATATAATATTGGAAAATGTGAGGTTATGCACTTTGGCAGGAAAAATCAGAGAGCAAGTTATTTTCTTAATGGCGAGAGACTGGAAAGTACTGCAGTACAAAGGGATCTGGGGGTCCTAGTGCAAGAAAATCAAAAAGTTGGTATGCAGGTGCAGCAGGTGATCAAGAAAGCCAACGGAATGTTGGCTTTTATTGCTAGGGGGATAGAATATAAAAACAAGGAGGTATTGCTGCAGTTATATAAGGTATTAGTGAGACCGCACCTGGAATACTGCATACAGTTTTGGTCTCCATACTTAAGAAAAGACATACTTGCTCTCGAGGCAGTACAAAGAAGGTTCACTCGGTTAATCCCGGGGATGAGGGGGCGGACATATGAGGAGAGGTTGAGTAGATTGGGACTCTACTCATTGGAGTTCAGAAGAATGAGAGGCGATCTTATTGAAACATATAAGATTGTGAAGGGTCTTGATCGGGTGGATGCAGTAAGGATGTTCCCAAAGATGGGTGAAACTAGAACTAGGGGGCATAATCTTAGAATAAGGGGCTGCTCTTTCAAAACTGAGATGAGGAGAAACTTCTTCACTCAGAGGGTGGTCGGTCTGTGGAATTTGCTGCCCCAGGAAGCTGTGGAAGCTACATCATTAGATAAATTTAAAACAGAAATAGACAGTTTCCTAGAAGTAAAGGGAATTAGGGGTTATGGGGAGCGGGCAGGAAATTGGACATGAAGCTGAGTTCGGATCGGTCAATGCCCTGTGGGTGGCGGAGAGGGCCCAGGGGCTATGTGGCCGGGTCCTGCTCCGACTTCTTGTGTTCTTTAGATTTGTGGTTGGGATCAGATCAGCCATGATCTTATTGAATGGCGGAGCAGGCTCGAGGGGCCGATTGGCCTACTCCTGCTCCAATTTCTTATGTTCTTATGTTCTTATGTTCACCCTAAACATTCACTTCCTTCACCACCGGCGCACTGTGGCTGCAGTGTGTACCATCCACAGGATGCACTGCAGCAACTCGCCAAGGCTTCTTCGACAGCACCTCCCAAACCCGCGACCTCTACCACCTAGAAGGACAAGAGCAGCAGGTACATGGGAACAACACCACCTGCACGTTCTCCTCCAAGTCACACCCATCCCGACTTGGAATTATATCACCGTTCATCGTCGCTGGGTCAAAATCCTGGAACTCCCTTCCTAACAGCACTGTGGGAGAACCTTCACCACACGGACAGCAGCGGCTCACTACCACCTTCTCAAGGGCAATTAAGGATGGGCAATAATTGCTGGCCTTGCCAGCGATGCCCACATCCCATGAACGAATAAAAAAAAATCACCCCTTAACCTTCTTTATTCCAGGGAATACAAGCCTAGTTTATGTAATCTCTCCTCATTATCTAACCCTTGGAGCCCTGGTAATATTCTAGTGAATCTGCGCTGCACTCCTTCCAAGGCTAATATATCTTTTCTAAGGTGCGGTGCCCAGAACTGTACACAGTACTCGAGGTTTTTAAACTCTGGCCCCTAGTTCTAGTCTCTCCCACAAGGGGAAACCTCCTCTCAGCATCTACCCCTTCAAGTCCCCTCAGGATCTTATATGTTTCAATAAGATCACCTCTCATTCTTCTAAATCCCAATATATACAGGCCCAACTTATCCAACCTTTCCTCATAAGATAACCCTGTCATCCCAGGAATTAGTCGTGTGAACCTTCTCTGAACTGCCTCTAAAGCAATTATGTCCTTTCTTAAATAAGGAGACCAAAACTGCACACAGTATTCTAGATGTAGTCTCACCAATGCCCTGTACAACTGCAGCAAAACATCTCTACTTTTATATTCCATTCCCCTTGCAATAAATGACAACATTCCATTTGCCTTCCTAATCACTTGATGTCCTGCATACTAACTTTTTGCGATTCATGTACTAGGACACCCAGATCCCTCTGTACCTCAGAGTTCTGCAATCTCTCTCCATTTAAATAATATACTGCTTTTCTATTCCTCCTGCCAAAGTGGACAAGTTCACATTTTCCCACATTATACTCCATCTGCCAAATTTTTGCCCACTCACTTTATCTATAATCCCATCTTGCTTATGTTAACTTTAGTGAGTTCCAGTCCCTGATTCATTATTAGTTTCCCTGGAATGTCAGGTATATTATCCTTTTCCTCTACTGTGAACACTGACATTTCCACTGAATTTTTAACATAAATTAGGTTTTTTATTAAGTAATTAAAAAGGGAGTCCCAACTTCCAAAATCTTTTTAAAAGTGACAACTAATTAGACCATTTATTTTTTTTAAATGTTTTTCTCCATTTTTGTTTTAAATTAAGAACATGTGCTTTTGTATGAAACAATGAGTGCTAATAGCATTATCAGTGGGAGCTGGCATGAAGTTACTGAATCTAACAATGAGAACAAAGTCATTAAAAGCTGTTTTTACATTGGTTTTGTACCACGCTTGCTGCCAACTTCCAAACGCGCAGATTATGCATCCCAAAGTAAACTTGCCGGATTTACTAAAGAAGACTACTGGGAATGCCTGTTATTTTTATTTAGTCTTCTGGGGCTGGCCTTAGCGAATGTGGGAATTATGGGCATCACCATCTTCATGAGTATTGTGCGTTGGGAGCTAGTGGCATTAACGTAGCACAAAAACAATGTAAAAGTAGTTTAATGGTTTTGAAATTACATGGTGCTGAAGTTCTCATGGTGAATGACTGAAACTACTGATAATTCAGCTCTATCATGGTATCATGAGCCAAAACGTCCTTTAACTTAATGTTGGTAAAACCAAAGTGTAGTGTTTGGCTCCCACAAACACCCACGCCACACTTCTAACCTCGATTCCATCTCGCTCTCTGACTCACCCCAGCGAGGCGGAACTTGGGTGTACTGTTCAACCCCGAGCACAGCTTCCTCCCCATATCTGAATATTCACCAAAATGGCTTTCTTTCTCCTTCTCCTCCCCCCTCCAAAATGTCCTTCCTTGTTCTGCTTGGTGTCTAATTTTCGACATAATAACAAGATTAGGTCTTGAGATAATTACTTTTTATACCTGTGCACCAGCTTTTAGTGATTTGTGTACCTGGACACCTAAATCTGTTTGCTCCTCTGCAGTCCCTAGTTTCTCACCATTAAGAATATATGCTGATTTGTCTTTCTCAGAGCCAAAATGTTGGCCTTCATATCAAAGGGATTGGAATTCAAAAGTGAGGAAGTGATGCTTCAGTTGTCCAGAGCTTTGGTCAGACCCCATCTGGAGTACTGCGTTCAGTTTTGGACACCAAGCCTCAGAAAAGATAGACTGATCTTGGAATGGGTACAGCGCAGATTCATCAGAATTATACCCAGGCTTAAAGGGTTAAATTATGAGAATTGATTGTATAAACCTGGCTTCTATTCCCTTAAGTTTAGAAGGCTGAGGTGTGATCTAATCGAGGTCTTTAAAATGATTAAGGGATTCAATCGGGTAGCTACCGAGAAGTTATTTCCTCTGGTGGGAGATTCCAGAATATGATGGCGCAATCTTAAAATTAGAGCTAGGTTATTTAGGGTTGAAATGAGGAAGCATTTTTTCACACACAGGGTAGTGGAAATCTGGAACTCGCACCCCCAATAGGATCTGGATGCTGGTTCAAATTAAATTTTCAAGATTGTGGTCAATAGATTTTTGATAGGTATTGATATCAAGGTGCATAAATGGAGTTGAATTCTAGATCTGCTATGATCTAGTTGAATGGCAGAACAGGCTTGAGAGGTTGAATAGCCTATTCCTGTTCCTGTTTTTCCCATGAATGGGGTCAAGGGAGTAGCAGGTGGGTCTAATGTGTAAGATGAGCTCATAGAGGGCATGGGGGAATATAGCAAAGAAATTGGAGAAAGATGTGTGTTCAGGACTCGGGCAGGGGGTGTCTGGAGGGGGAGGAATGGCTTGCTGGGCCAGGGAAAATGGGGAACAACAGAGACAGCTGAATGGATGGTCTCAATCTTATTGAAGAAGATATCTACGCGTCCTCGCATTTGTTGGAGATGACAGTGGGTGGTGCCCTGCAGGATGATCCGGGAGTAATGAGTAGTTTTGGTGCAGGAGGGTTAGGCCCAACGACACTTGATGTGGTCCAGAGAGGTTTAACAATGGAAAGCTAAACCAATTGTGTGCCAAATTTGCTCAAATTTTCACCCCTTGGACTTGAGGGAGCGAAGATGGGGGCTATACCGGGGGAACGACCAGGTTGGGAGATGAGAGGTTTTGCTGGGGACACGGGTATTAAATGTGAAGGTGAGGGATTGGTTGAGAAAATCAATGGGTGCAGAAATATTGTGACAAATGAAGGGCAAAGAGCATTTCTAATTGACATGGGGGAGAACTTTTTAGAGGGCAAATGTAGAAGGATGGGCAGCAGAGTTTATATGCCGAGAGGGGTTTAGGGAGGAAAAGAGGGCCGTGCATTCAGAGGAAGCATGAGGAGCTGAGATGGAGATATAGTAATTAGCTTTTGTTGCTACTTCAAAGCAGTTCCTGAGAGTAAAATCACCACAGGTTGGTACAAATTTGGAACTCTTTCCCCCCAAAAGGCTTTGGATACTAAGGCAATTGGAGCTTTTAAGACTGAGATAGATTTTTGTTAGGTAAGGGTGTCAAGGGATATGGAGCAAAGGCGGGAAAATGGAGTCGAGGTGCAGATCAGCTATGGCCTAATTGAATGGCGGAGCAGGCCCGAGGGGCTGAATGGCCTACTCCTGTTCCTTATGTTCCTAAGCATTTTGAAATACTTGTGTAACTCAGACTTGGATGACTATAAATATTGGTGCTTAGCTGTATGACATTTCATCTCAACTTTGTGATGTGGAGCTAACCGGTTGAAATAAGTGAAGTCATGACAAAAGGCTGTATTAGGTATGCCTGGCCCAGGTTGCCACCCTAGAACAAAAGCAGACATTTCATAATAGGCAAGTGTCTTTGAAGACAACCAAAACACATCTCAACAGCCTGGTAATTAATATTAATTGTTTCTATTAATTGTGAATAGGAAGTGGGAAAAGGAACTCCCTATGCTGTGTGTGGAATTGTTTATGATAGCATGCCCTGCTTTGCAAGATATTCAGTAAGCCATCTAATATCACACAAAGTGGAGAGAATTTCTGAGCCATTAACATACAAAGGGCGCTAAATTGGGCCGTGTAGCGCCCGTTGTTTTGGCGCTACGCGGCTTCTCTGACATCCAAGATGGTGTCTTGGATGCGCGCACACGTTTTCTGCATGACTTGTGCCTGACGCCATCTTGATATAGGAGTTAGCGCAGGCGCAGATAACGCACGCTGGAATCATGTAAAGTAGGGAGAAAATGGCTTCAATCAGTGTGCAACGCTGATTTAAAGTGATGGACACCATTTTGGGACTTAACGCTCAACTCAACGCACAGTCTTAACCCCGACCATCTGAACGTGTCTTAGAGTGCCTGGAGGACCCTCCACCTGTGCTATTTAAAGAGACCATGCAAGATTTACAGATTAGTGGCTGGATTATTGCTTCTGGCTGCGGAGACATTTGCAACTGTTTTTGGAGCTCTCCTAGACATAAATACTAGGACGCGTGTATATAGCCTAACATTTAGAGCCAGGACGTGCAGGAGTGAAGTTAGGAAATGCTTCTACACACAAAGGTTGGGAGTTGTTTGGAACGCTGTTCTACAGACGGCAATAGATGCTAGCTAACTTGTGAAAGTTAAATCTGAGATTGATAGATTTCTATGAACCAAGGGTATTAAGGGATATGGGGCTAAGGCGGGTATATGGAGTTAGCTCACTGGTCCACCATGATCTCATTGAATGGCGGTAAAGGCTCGAGGGGCTAAATGGCACTGCCACTTGCTGCCTCTTGTTATGCGCCACCTTCTCCTGCAAGAAAGCGGGACGTGTGTCTGGGTGATGCACCTGTCATGATTGAATAGCTGCCCAATGTGTGTGGCCTGTGAGTTGTGGATGGGCGGCTTGAAACAGTGGTGATGTGTAAGGGTGAGAGGAAGCATCTGGTTGGAAGAGTTGAGTACTGATGGAAAGAGTTTATTGGTATGTGGGGGATGGGGGGTGTAGTGCATGGTGCAGTTGGTAGGAGGCGCCACTTGACAGTTGACCTCACTCACCTTGACCACTCTTGTCAAAGCATTGAACTTCTTCCTGCACTGCATCCATGTTCATGATGCTGTACGCCTGGCATTGACTTCGTCTCCCACTGCCTTTTAAGTATATGTCTGGTGGGCCTCTTGCCCCCCCCCACCTGCGGATATAAGATGTTCCTCCTTCTGTCCACCTCTTGCACCCAAGGTCTGTAGTGTATCAGCAGAGAACCTTGGTGCATGCACTCTCTCAGGCCTGGTACCAACTCAGATCGGCAGATTGGTGAGGTCTGGCGTGCAGATTGGAGGATGTGGGATTTGGTAGTGCACAACCTTTATTCATTGTTTTAACATAACTCATCAATGTGTAAACATAGGGATGGGACCTGCACCTATGTTTTAGGTGTGATCTCTATTCAGACTCCCTACAGACAGTAGACTATTATTTTCAGCAAATAACAGGTACCAGCTACCTATAAGAGATATCTAAGAAACATCCTCCCTTTAAGAGATTGCGCTCCCTCTGGTGGTGGAAAGTGCAAATTGCATTGATTCCACGTGCAAGGCCTGGAAAGGAACACTGCAGGTGAGTCCTGGGGTGGGCCCAAACTTGCGTCCTGCCTGCGCAGAGGCCATTGGTCGTAGGGTAATAGCACATCACGCTACCTGCGCCCAAAAACGGCCCCTATCCAATTTTTTCCCCCAAAGTTTTCAGACAGATTTTCACGTTAATTCTACCTACATTCTCAAGAAAAAAGGACAAAGACAATCTTATCAGCTAGCACTTCCATTTTATACATCCTAGTGCTCTGGCCTAGCTAAAATTCATGAGCTAGACATACTTCTTAACAGGATACAGGATGGGGCCCATATCCATTACTGTACCCTACAATGGATTTCCATAAACATTTAAAATGAGTGGTACATCTTAAATCAAGTGGAATGCATAAAGTAATACCTCAAAGAAAAGAGAGAATCTAGAAATAAACTGCTGGTGATATTGTTGGATGAATGCTTGAGACATTTGTAACCTTCCTCTGTCTGCTATTTATTGCAGACATTAACCCATTCATTTTAAATGGATTAGCATTTTCATTGAAGTAGTGGACAAAAGAATGTAATGTAAAAGTATTCAGCATTTGTCTGCTAATGTTGGCAACAATAATACCTAGGCTTTAGTGAGGTTATATAGTAACGAAAAAAGCAATCTCGGGGCTTAAAATTAGCACTGAGTATGGAATTTCCATCATTGTACAATGTATTGCATGTTTTTTCTACAGATCTCATTGGGAAATGTATAAAGTAGAACATAATAAATGTATACAATCACTCAATATAAACACAATGGGAAAATTATAATCTTTATTATGGTGGCAAAGTGTTGCTGTAAGCCTGAGATTACAATTGCAAGTAACTATTTCTGTTTTAAATTTAAGAGCAGATCAAAGTTTGAGTTTGTAAGTTACAGTAAGCACTTAGATACTGTTAACTGACGTGATGTGTACCTTATTGACTCAATGGGATAGATTTAACCCCAAGCAGGTGGATTGCCTGCCCATTCCTGCCATTGGGAAGCCCGAGAAGCCGTGCTGCTGGCACACTGCAAACCGTGACTGGACAATCTGCTGTAGCTCCCTGGCTCTGGCCTGGAGCAAAACCTGGGGGCCGAGCCAGCCAGCAGACTGATAGGCCCGGGGGGTGGGGGTTACTATTCACGGTGGGGGGATGCCCAGGGCGGCAATGGCCCACAGTACTCTTGTGGAGCCTGAAGAAGCACTCCTGCTCCTCCTGGGCCCACAAAAATAATACTGCACCTACCTTTTGGGTCTTTTACTGCTTCACCCAGTTATTCCTCAAAATTGCATCGGGGTCATACATACGTCGTAGGACCCCAAATTTGCACGCAGTAATAAGGCACTCACCTGATTCAGGTGGGCACAGGGCAGTAAGTGCAGCACAGCCAGTTTAGGCCACTACCGCCCCATTTCCACAGGACAGGCCAAGTTAAAATTGGTCCTAATACGTCTAAGGAGATTATCTTTAATTCTGTGTTTGAACTGGTGCTGGAATTGAAAGGATCTACTCTCAGCTCAAGGTACATGCATAAATTGCCACAGCATGTGTTGGATTTTGCTACACATTGTAAAATTCTCATGTTGCACAAGTGTGTGCTAAATCCTGTTTGTGTGTTTTGATCTCTGGGAGCATTGTTGTTACCTATACTACATGCTGCCAAAATTAAGTTATTCGAGGCATTATTTATTTGTGAGCAAGGGCTTCAAGATCGTTCTCTTGATCTTTCTAGACTGTTTTACAACATCAGTAATCAACGCATATTTAATCTGCCATAAATATGCATCTCATTACCAAAAATAAGCACCAGCGTTTTGATTAACACTAGAAATTTAGTAATTGCGTATCTAATGTAATTTGTTAGTTCTATCAGAAATATTTCTTGCTTTAAAATAGTTTCATATAATTTAGGGTAGCTTTTGGGTTGAAATTGGTAAGTCATGTTAGCACATTTATATGAAAATCATTTGCTCTTTTAATTGAAGCTCTAACCCATTTATTTTATACTGGTTAATGCCTTTGTTAAATTACTGTACAGGGGAGTTTTGTCTCATCACCTTAAAGTGACTGATCTTAAGACTCCAGTGTAAATTTAAGGGATAATGAATTTAAAGATATTTTGTTTTGGGATTTTAGCCTCTTGGATTCTGGGAGAGATAAAGTAAAGTTGAATGATGAAATTATCGGGGAATGTGAATGGCGAGCGTTTTGATTCCTCTGTTTGCTATTCTAATGGAGACAGTTACCCAATTATTATACACATGTTGATGTCTCTGCTGAAATAGCACAGTGTGGACTTCACACCATTGTGTTGTAACGATAATTTGGATCAAAACCAAAATTTTTATTGTGTTCAATAGATTCTCTATAATGCTACAACCTGCTCAAAACAAATAAAATAATTTGGAAATGACCATTGACCACTTTCCCCTCATCTTCCTGGGTACTTTTGGAATACTGTAACCAAATTATATTAATTTACTCTACTAGTAGTTATTGAACTGTTATTGATGTAACGTGTTTGAGAGGGGAACTTGTTCTTTTATTGCCAATAAACAGAGACTACTTCATCAATACATATTTTGAAGCAGTTGCAATACAATATCAGGGGAAAATACATTAAAAATTATAATATGTCTATATAGATCTAATTTTGCCTTTATTGGGTTGAATCTGAGCAACAATTTATTAAATTTTCTATTGACAATTCCTTTAAGAAACACCACTTCCCTCTAGTGGTAATTTGTTGATTCTCATGCTGGGAACCTGGCTTTGAATCTTGGTCTTCAGACTCCAATTTCAATATCTTCAAAGAGTTCAGGTACCCAGCTGGATAATGTGGGAGAGCGCATATTGATGGGGAATCTAACTTGTCCATTCCTTTCAGCCAATATGCCAAGGGTTTGATATTGGCAGTTGTGGAGAAGGTCACGACTTTTACTGTCCCACCCTTTAGAATTGTACCATTTAGTTTATATTGCCTCTCCTCATTCTTCCTGTCAAAATGTATCACTTAGCACTTCCCTTTAAAATCATATACTTCTTGGCTGCTACCTTAACCATGTAATCAAACAACAGTCAGTTGCTGAATGGAGGCTGGGAATTTGCAGTTTGTGTTTAATCAAGAAAAGTAAATAAGCTAGAATAGCGAATGTGGGCACACTCTGCTTGTATTTTCCTACCCACCTACAGCATGAATACGTTGCCCAGTGACAGCTGATAGGCTCACCACTTCTGTTATCTGATGTGGAGACTGGTTGGAGGAGAGGTGGAACTGGTTGGGTTAGGGATGTGCTTATGCATTTATGGAGAAAATAATATTAGTATTGTTAAGGAGGTTGAAAATACGTTGCATTTTTTCTTATTCTTTTCATCTAGAATCAACCGACTTTCAAAATGATTACTCAATTATAAGACGTTATAACCTTACTTTAAATTTTGTCCGTATTCTCTCTTTTCCCCCCCCCCCCCTTTTCTAAAGAAAGTAACTCAAACTGAGGTATAGTTCTACTGGCACTGGCACTCCCTCAGTACTGTACCCAAATGGACAAATTTCATGTGTGAGCCTAGACTGTGTGTGTGGCAGGCTATTCAACTGGGGAAGCATTATAGCTGAACTCAATTCTGTCCACAAATGCACTTTCCAGCAGAAGTCATGAGGCAGCGATCAATGGATAATCAGTAACAATGCTGCTTCAATTCACATGGGGTCCCATCACTCCAGCAGCTTATTGCTTTTGTTGAATAGGGGAGCAGCATTCTGAGAGCTGAAGCTGAGTCCTAGAACACTGCAGAGGTGGCAGTTCATATGGAAGACCACCACCATGTAGTGAGACTTTAAAAAAAAAATGTTTATAGGACAAACCATTGTTGGGCATTAAGCCAAATTCCTTGTGCTCTAATTTTTGCTAATAATTCCATATAGACAACATCCATAGATACTCTGCTATTTATCAGCAAATGACCTCAAAAATTCAACTAATTAGTCAAACATGACCTATCCTTCACAAATCCATTCTTTAATTAGCTGATACTTGTCCAAGTGGTCAATCACTCTGTCTCTGATAAGAGTCCAGTAACTTCTCCACAATTGATGTTAAACTGACAGGTCTGTAGTTTCCTGGTTTCTCCCTCCCTCCCTCCCTTCTTAAATAACAGAGTAACATTTGCAATTTTCCAATCCAAAAACACAATTCCTGAATCTAGAAAGCTTTGGAAAATTATGACTAATTTCTTTCCCCATTTCTTTTAATACCCTGCAATAGAAACCATCAGTCCCTGGAGATTTATTTATCTTAAGTCTCATCATTTTCTCCATTACCATTCTTTTAGTTATATTAAATCCACTAAATTCCTCCTCTTAACTTATTTTTAAATTCCTTGTACCACTGGTATTTTGTCCTCTTTCTCCACAATGAAAACGGGTGCAAAGTATTCGGTTAACAAGTCTGCCATTTCCTTATTATCCATTTTGGTCTCACCTGCTCTTAGCTTTAATATCTCTTGCAAGTTTTTTTTCATATTCCCTTTTTTCATCTAGATAAGAAGACTGATCTGAATATTAGTAAGGATTAGACATGTGGCAGGTTTCTTGTTTGCCCATTTTAGTTTTAATCCCTTTTATCATAAATAGTAAATAGCCAAAAAAAATCACCATCTGTCATTTTTCTCAAACGATTAGAGGTTTAAAGTTGAACGGCTTTGCAAATAATGTGGATTTTAATTTTTTGCTTTCTACCTCTCCCTGATTTCTGCATGCATATGTACATATGGCGATTAGTTTAAATACAGTTGCTTAAGTTTGTACAATATCAAAGTGGTATTTGCATTTCTGTGACCTGGATTACTTTTTGCAAGCTCTCTGTCTCCTTTCATCAAATAAACATGAGCTAAAAATGTTTTTCTTTTTCTGGTACAAGTGTTACTAAGGCCCATGTGGGAACTATATGTGAATAGAACAATTTGATCTGCAGAGTTTTTCTGACCATATTATCATAGAATTACTGGTCTCTATATTAACGGGAGGGCAGAAAAGATGCAGGAGAGCCCGGTAGCGGCAGGAGGCTACAGCTGGGACCCGTGGAACAGTCCTTGGCAGCCAGTGGAAGGAGGGCAGTGCGTGAGATCGAGGGTTCCAGTGAGATCGGGGTGGGGGGGCGGGTGCTGGGGAAGCCCAAGAATTCCTTGAGGAGCCTGGGGGGAGCATTCCTGCTCCTTCTTATCCACAGGGAGTTCTAAAAGGAGCAGATCTTTAATACAATTAGGGATGGGTAATAAATGCTGGCCTTGCCAGTGACACCCACATCCCATGAATGAATAAAAAAAAACTTACCTTGGCCAGTCAACGCATCCCGCCTTGGATCTGCTGCCAGGCAGAAGAGAGCGTGGGACTCTCCCCTGGCATTCAATTAATTCTATGTTGCGGTGCCAATGATGTCATCGGGGCCGTAAAATCCTACAGCACAGAAGGAGGCCATTCAGCCCATCATGTCTGTGCCGGCTCTTTGAAAGAGCTATCCAATTAGTCCCACTCCTCTGCTCTTTCCCCTTAGGCCTGCAAATTTCTTTCAGGCAGTGCATTCCAGATCATAATAACTCACTGTTTAAAAACAATTCTTCTCATCTGACCTCTAGTTCTTTTGCCAATTATCTTAAATGTGTGTGCTGTGGTTACTGACCCACCTGCTAGTGGAAACTATTTCTCCTAATTGATCAAGGGCCTGATGATACTTCTATCGGTTCTACCCATCAAAAAATTACCAACTTTTAAAATAAGCATATGTCACACCGAATTCTGATTTGTTTTGAAAAGGAAATACATGCCTAAAGGGATAACTTGCTTGCAAGGTTTAATACCTATGTCTTATGACTATCTTCCTGTCAAATTTATGTCTTGAACAAAATCTATGAAATGCATGGATTGCGCTGGAATGACGATGTTTTGGCTCCAGTATAATAACTGTTTTCATATTGCTTTACTTAGTGGTGTGAATCCAGCCCCTTCTTTCTCCTCCTCTCTCTTGATCTGCTAGAGCTTGTATTGGCAAGTTGATGTGTGTGTGTGTGTGTAGCTCAGTGAAATGGTTTGTGTGTATTGAGTACTCTGATTTCTTCTGATGCTGCATTGCATATGCACAACACTTGGTTCAAAAGAGTTTTCCATTGGTATACGTGTCACTTGGGGACCATTTTGTTTCCATAATATCTGGAATGATTAGCATTTTTTAGAGGCATTCTTTTCTTCTTTTGTTTACCTGCCAGTTTCACCTTCTGTGGGAAAACACTTATCTGGGACTTTCCTCCAATGGCACAACTGGAGTTGGAAATTGCTGCGAGTGTCATAAGGAATAGACACTGATGCCCAGCCACTCCATGTACCATGTGTTTGTACAACGTGGAGTGCCACCACAGTAAAATAATTCTTGTTATGTGTTAGGTGCCCCCAGAAATTCTCATGGATTTTGGTTAATTAATTTTACAAAGTATTATACAATCTTAGTGTAATGCACAGGCTGTACAAAAATTCTGAATGTCTTTTTTCCTTCATAGCATGTTAGAATGTGTAACTTCCTTTTGCTGTTGAGTGTACTCCTACACAGATTAGAACCATCAACTTCTAAAGATGTGTATGCGTGTGTGGTCTGTGTTCATCCTAGATCCCACTAGTCTGTCTGCCCAAACACTGTCAGGAAGGGATTTGTATCCTTAGTTTCCTTACACACATGGAAACTACTAAGCAGTTTGTTTTTAAAATAGTTTGTACAGTAAATATTTACAAGAAAATCATGAGAAATGAATAGAAGTGAAATCAGGTTAGAGATCTCCTTTGACACTTGGTCCATATCTTGCATTTGATCCTATTTATTGCTCTATTGCCAAAAATACTGTTCTATGATGTGAATCCTCAGCTGATAACTGGCAGTTTTGAATATTTGGAGGGGGAGGAAGATGTAGAATGGGGTTATCCCATCCAGAAGAACAAACATTTACAGTCTTAAAATATAACTACTTTTTAATCTGTTTAGATTTATATAAATACTAAGTGATCTCTCATGACATTGCACATGGGAAGTCAAGACCAAGTACGGTCTTCAGGTCAAGCAGGCTTAAAGGGCAGGGGGGATAATTAGACCAAGGAGGGGGAGCCAAAGGCAAGGGAGATGGAACAAAAGGGTGGGGAGGAGAGAGGATGGAGTGTGGGGAAAGAGGAGTAAAACAGCTCAGCGGGTTACGGGATGCTACCTTGGGGGAATCCTTCTTCAATAGGAGGGAATCGACTCTGAGGCCAGGCAGCCGTCTCAGCTGGGTGGGTGGAGGGTGACTACTGGGAGCTGGGTAGCCTGTAGGTGAGTAATTGTCTCGGGGAGGTGGGGTACTGGCACTCTAGGGCCAAGAAACTAACTCAATGGTTTTGCGGGGTGGGGGGGGGGGGGGGGCGCAATCTAAGAACAAAAAACTATGGGGGAGGTGGGTAAAGTCTGATGCTGGAGAGATTTGCTAGTGGGCATGGGGCAGTTGAACACTAGGGAAATTTGGTAGACCTAGTTTAAAAGCCTTGCAAACATTGCACTGAGGGATGGCTGGGATGATCCTCCTTTATTACGATGCTCATATTCTGTTGTAGAAAAATAAACTGGTTTCTCTCTCCTCCTTTTACCCCACCCATGATAACTCAGTGAATAATGTGCCACTGAGCACGAAAGCCATACCTGGCAATTGCAGACCCATTAGCCCTTCAGCTGTGTGTGACCTTCACTGTGCCCTGTGTGCATTAGCAAAAAAAAGTAAGTTGGACACCGGGTTATTTTGCCAAATCAATTGAGTTTAATTTCCCAGGAGCTGTACAGTGACCTGGTTAAGCCACACCTGCATGCTGTTCTGGGTTCTGCAACATAAGGAGGCCATCCAGGCCCTCGGGGCAGTGCAAGAGGGGAGAAATGAGGCTGATCCCCAGTGTTAAAAGGAAGAGCCATGAGAAAATTGTCCATAAATGAGGGCTCGTCTGCCTCAAAAAGAGACATTTCAGAAGGGATCTTAGAGGTATATAATATGCTTAATGGGATAGAGAAAATAAACCCAAAACACTATTTTCAAATATGGCAGGGCAGCAGGATAAGAGAGCACAAGTTCAGAGTTGTGAAGAGCATGTATAGGACAGACATCAGGAATATTTCTTTACACAGAGGAAAGGGATACCAGAAAAGGCAGTTGAGAATATTTCGGAAAAAAATGAGTCCTCCTGTTTAAAGAAAAAAGTGTAATTATGAGATAACACACTTCAGTTTGTCATTTTCTACATGTGTTCTTTGGTATCTTGCATAGCTAACTGCACTGGCCTCTAATGCAGCAAATCTTTGCTGTTCAGATGAGCAAATTGATCAACGTTACAATTAGCTTTCCAGAATAGCATACTTATGTTTTACCTGTGCAAAACTCACTGCAGGTTCGAGGAAAAGTATTAAACAGAAGCCACAGCTTCCAGTAGTGTGAGTTTCTGGACTCGGGGTCTATAGTTACATTGTTGTCAAATGACAAATTGTTCCAAAATAGAAATTCCAGGTACAAAATTCTATCTTTATTTTATGCTACTCCAAAAAAAAAGCTCCATGTGAAAATTGTATGTTTGTGTGTTTTATGCTATTGTTTTAAATACATTTTCCACCTTCCAGAAAATAGATATGTGCTCCATATAGTGGTCATTATGGGGTATGTTTCTTTCTGTGAAGTCAAAGATTTTTCTTCACTAAACTGTCATTGTTCAGTAAAAATAATTTTTCTTTAACATGGAAAACGGAAGAAAATATATCCCTGGTACCTGAAGATTGTTAGGGTTTTTTTTGCCTTTATTTTTGATGTTTCTTTGGTCGTCTTTTCTCCAATCTATGTGCTGGGCCCTAGTGTAAAATACTGTTTGTACTGAATGATCTGGTTCTGAATCATGGTCATTAGTTAAAACTAAGGAGCATGCAAGAGAAACAGCCTGCATTTCTAAGTTTATCTCATGCCAAGATCCTAAGGCAGTTGTGTCACAGTTGGTAATACATTTCTAGATATATTGTTTTTATGATAGTCTGTTGGGAAAAGGTGCCTTTTTAAAAAAAATCGCAACTATCTTCCACTCTGCCACAATTGTCAGTTGTAATAGCTTTCTCTTGGTTCTGTCACTGTTCGGTTTATATTTTTTGCCACTGTCGCATTGTGAAGCTTGGATTCCAGTCCTCTGAAATGTAGGTTGTGACAAGTATCCTGTGTGTCACAATTACATGTTTGGAAGGGATGATGATTAAAGCTTTTGCAGCATGCTACAAAGATTTTTCTCTGGGCAACTCAAAATTAAGGTCAAAAAATGTAGTGTTTTTCTGATCCTAGAAACAATATTGAAGTAATATTGCTTTCCTGTGTGGTCAGCTCTTCTTGCCTGGTATCTTTAGAAAACTAGGTGGTCCAGTTGTGGTAGTCAGTGGTTGGGCCGCTTTTTTGTACAGATGTTGTTGATGTGAGGTTCTGCTGACAACATGTTACTGTGAATTGCCTACTGCAGCAAGCTGACTCTGTATGGACACATTTTTATATATACCAGAAGTGTGGTCTCTATAGCCTTTAACCCGTTGTGAACTGCAGCAACATTCCTGTGCCAGCATTAAAAGTGCCACAAGATGATGGTATTTCTGTGTATTCAAATAATCTGTGCCTGCAGGAAAGGTGTTTAGTTCCATTCGCTTCCCCAGTTGCAGTTTATCATTAGCAGAAAATTATTTCTGTAGCCTTTGCATTACCAAATATCTATGTATTTTTTGAAAGTTGCATTAGATACTCAGTGCACAGAGTTTAAATAACCTTTCAGATGGGAATATTTCCTGAACTGCCCCAGTATGAGGCTCCCATATTTACAGCACCACTTTCTTCCATTAACTTCTAAATGTCACTTTAGAATAACTAAAGTTAGCTTTACCTTTGCTTCTATCTTGATTTTCCTCACTGCAGTCCCCTTTCCCTCTTGAAAGTTCAGCCCAAGCTGTGAGATATTATTCGTAAGAAGAATTAAGATGGTTGCACTTTGCTCACATAAAATAAGCCACTTACTTTATAAATTGTAGGTAGTTGAAGAAACAGTTTGAGACTACTTTAATCTGAAGATAGGCACTGCATTGATCAATCCAGTTAGACAAATGAAATATTGTCCATATAATGCAACCAGCTGATGAGAAAATGAGAGTTATACCCTTTTAGAAAATAGCATATTTAGCAATGTAACTGACATTTGTGGAAATGTTTTTTATTCGTTCTGCTTCACATGCCATGTGTAATGATCCAAAACCAATGTAGCCCACAGGGGCAAGTTTCCAGGATACTTAACTCTTTTAGGAGCATGTTGCATCATCCTATTACATGACCTTTCTCATGCCCTATACAATACCCCACATATAATTTAAAAAAAATATTTGCTCGCATTACTAGTGCACCAGTTATATTCAAACACCATCCTCACTGCACTGTGTATGTGCACAGCAATTAGTATTCTAGTTATGGTTCTTCTAGTGAATATTTAATAAACACTTAGAATTTACAATTTTACTAAGCCCTAACCTAAAATTTATGTAAGTTACTGTAAGATGTTTCCTAATATTGCCAGTCATAACTTGGCCATGATAGTGCGTAATATTCTATCTGATACCAATAAAGGTCAAAACCCGTACGGTAACCTAGAAAACTGCCAAAACTGACCAATAGCTTCACAAATGCTGACTCAGCCTCAGAAAAGGTGACAATTAAAAAAAAAAAGACCTTTTCAAAGTTGCAAGTGCATTGGAACATAATTTTTTTCTCTCCAGAACAAGCCAATGAGTAGATGAAAGCATGGCGAGGAATGCTAATGTTGAAGGCACAAGATTTATTTTGGTGGTGGGTGTTGGGGGGGCATCCTTCCATCCCAAGAAAATGTTTTTTGACACTTTTTAGTTGGTACATTTTTCAGTATCTTGAAATTCACAACAAACATGGGCAGTTTATTCTTGCCAGCTTGGCCATCCAGATTCCTGCTAGGGCCCCCACCTATTTCTACATGTAAGGAAGGTGAAAGCATTGTAACGGCCTATCCGCTGGACAGTCCCCTGTTCCTGATTATTATTCATAACCTGGAGGAGGAGCAGTGGGAACAAGCATGCCGCCTGAGGCACCATAGCCGGAGACTGAACCGATCTCACTACAACCTCCCACAGAGTGTACAGGGAACGGATGTTTTTTGAGGCACTGTCGGAGGAGCGCTCCATGTGTAGACTGCATTTCAGCAAGGAAGCAATTGGCCACCTCTGAGATGCTCCATGAAGACCTAAAGCTGCGGTCCACCTCCCGCAGGGCCTTATCAGTGGCAAAGAAGGTGATGAAGGCGCTCAATTTCTATGGCTCTGGTTCCTTACAGTCAGGCACTGGAGACCTCCATAACATCAGCCAAGGAGCTGTGAGGACCTGCATTCAACAGGTGATAGATACCATCTTCCGCAGGGTATCCGACCATTAAATACAACATATCCCCTGCACAGCAAAGAGACAGGTCCACCAACTTCCATAGGCTTGCTGGCTTCCCCAGGACGCGGGGGCGATTGATGGGACCGATGCGCCACTGAAGGCTCCACTCGATGAAACTGTCACTCTCAACAACAGGAAGGACTACCACTCGCTAAATGTCTCTGATGCCTAACTGAGGATTCTGCATGTAAACTCAGAGTGTCGGGAAAGTGGTCATGACTGGGTGGGGGTGGGGGGGTGCAGACACTAGAGATTACTTCTTACAGCCTTTTAAAAGTTTTTTTTAAAACTGTAATTAACTTTTTTAAGTTGTTGAGTGGTGATTTTAGAAGTTGCAGCTCACCTACCTCCCAGTGCCACACCTCAATCTGACTTATGGGGCACAATTTTAACAGTGAAAGACGGGTGGGTTGGGGGCAAGGGGGCATTCAAAATTGCAACTATTTCAGACCCGCCCCCAACCCGCCCATTTCCGGTTTTCACCGGGAGGGACGACCAACCCGCTCCCAGGAGGTGGGTTGGGCCTCAAAACCTTTCAAGGAGGCTTCGGGCCTCCATTTTCCCACAGTTTCCAATTTCAACCCCGGGGGGCTGGAATTCCCGGGCCTTCTCTTTCACGCTTCGTGAAAGAAGGCGAGAAGACCAGAGACTAACAGGTAGGTGCGTTTCTGGCACAGCTTGTGGGCCTGGAGGAGCAGGAGTGTTTCCCCCAGGTCCAACAAGCCTACCTGCAGCAACCCCCCCTCCCCCCCTTCCCCCCCCCTCCCCCCCCCCCCCCCCCCCCAACCCGAGCGATCATGGATCCTTGACCCCGATCGCCCCCCCCCCTCCGCAACGATCGCGGACCTCCGATTTCCCCCCCCCCCCCCATGATCGCAGACTCCTGACCCCAATCGCTCCCCTCCCCCCAATAACTGCCCCCTCCCTACATCCATACAAACAAAGACTTACCTGAACACTTCCTCTCCCTGGATGGTCTCCTGCCCAACTGAGACTAGCCTGTCAATCAGGATGGTCAGTCGGACAGCAAGCCAATAACAAAAAAAAATAAAAGACGTCATTACATCAAAATCATGAGGACTTCCGGGTTTCCGTCTGCAATTTGGCCCCCCAACCCCTTCCCGGCTTGGGGTCAAAATCATGCCCATGGCATCTGTTCTCAGTTATTTATGGTGCCATGTGGTTGGTCTGCGGGGTAAGCCATTGGCTACACCACTCAGGAGGTCCCTGATTTGCCTTTGACCTCGCCACACCATAGGTGGATCTATGTTCCATCAAATTAATGCGTAAATATAGATTGATATGAACAGGGAACTGAAAAATCCAAATAACACTCCGGTCCAGAAAATCCAGGCCCCTTATTTTTATAATGGATAGATTGCAATGCAATTAGCATTTGTTAACTTTTTCAAAAATGTCATCGTCAAATGTGTATCTGATCATCAGGTGAAAAATGTCATTTGACTTGTGCTAGCTGAGGAGCAAACAGATTTGGTAATCATTTTAGGAGACATCATTGAAGCCTTAAACATCTGCATGAAACATGGTTTCCAGTTTTTGTTTCCTTATATCAGATTGTAGTGCTTTTGGGTGGATTGTATTAATATTCCAAAATCCTGAGAATTTGCATTTGTTTTTGACATTGTTGGTTGCTCTAATGCCTAAAATGATAAGTTAAGACTCTGTGGCCCTATGTCATTAACCTTTTAGTTCAGCAAAGCATTGTGCCCAGAAGCAAGTTGATTAGTGAAGCTGGTGAGAGCTGCATATGTAACGAGTTTGTGGGTGATGGGCGACCAGGTTCACGAAGCTTTTCAGGCTAATGTATGCACAGCCTTTAAGCTCCTTCATTTAGAGACCTGGGGTTTGCAGCGTAGATGTAGAGTCCTTGTAACAAGTAAGGTATTCTATAGCAGTCATTACCAAAGCATTTCCGTATGACGTAGAAAGAGACTATTCCTTATTTATCTATGATCAAGGGAGTACTACCAATTTACTATATCTATATTGTGTTTCTACATTTTCAGTGAAATATATATAATTATAGTTTCTAAGCTAGAGTATCAATTCTGTAGTTGGAATATGTTAGAACATATATTTTGTATTATGAAATTATTTCTCGCAACATTTTACTGCTATGTTCCTTTTGCCCCATAAAATTGATCATTTTTCTGATGTTCAGAATTAATGCTTTATTCACTGAGGATTACCTTTTAAGTAATGTTCATTGCGATGTAGTCTATTCAGAAGTTCAGTGCCAACTGATCAAATTTACAAATGATTCCAACCCTACCCCAGTCAACAAATCGCTAGATATAACAACAACTTGCATTTATATAGTGCCTTTAACGTAGTAAAATGTCCCTAGGCGCTTCACAGGAGCATTATCAAACAAAATTTGACACCGAGCCACATAAGGATATATTAGGACAGGTTACCGAAAGCTTGGTCAAAGAGGTAGGTTTCAAGGAGCATCTTAAAGGAGGAGAGAGAAGCGGAGAGATTTAAAGAGGGAATTCCAGAGCTTAGAGCCTAGGCAGCTAAAGGCACAGCCGCCAATGGTGGAGCGATTTAAAATCGGGGATGTGCAAGAGGCAAGATTTGGAGGAGCGCAGAGATCAGGAACGAGGAGGAAGACCTTTGGCCCGACTTTTCTCACCATTTAGAAAGAGGTTGCAGCCACAGCAGGGAGGCAATAATAGGAAACCTACTATGAATACCACATGGGAGACAACGTTGGCCCAGAATTTGCTGCAGCTGGTCAACGAACAGCACCCGCTGTTAGTTAGACTTGCCCTTGTCTGTTTAATTTCCATGAGATTTTGCACTGCAAGTTGCTGGAAGTGTGGGCTTCTCGGATCTGTGTGAACAGGGCAAGCAACTGTGTATCTCCTTAACCAATCAGATTGAAGGATTATTAAGTGAACAGCGTGGAGTGTGAACCAGAAAGCGTAAGTTAGAATGTGAATTCAACGTCAAATCAGATACAGAAAGAGAAATAAAGAGTGGGGAAGAAAGATTGGATTAAGAGAGAGAGAAAAAAAAGAGAAAAAGTAAACAAAAATTAATTTACATTTTATTTTAAATCTCTACAAGCAGTTAAAACCTGAAGGAATGATACTCCACACTTGTAATAGTTAATTTTCAGTGCCAGGGAGGTTGTTTGGCAGTAATTAACATTTATCACACCGTTAAAAAGGGTACTTAGACTGAAATGGACAAGCCCTAACTTTCTGTGGCGAGTTTAGTTTGTATCTACCAGGGAAATACAGGAACTTCATGCCGTTCAATGCATTTGAATGGTGAGGCAGACAGCGAGATGCCATTTTCGGGAAGCTAATGGCAGAGTGGCGCATCTCGGACATCAACTTATGGATTTTCGCTTTTAACTGCACATCTGCCCCTCGCCTGAAGTTGCTGTACGATTTGCGCATAAATAACGGTGAGCACCATTAGCTTCACCGTTATTTTGACAGCAAATCCTGGGCCATTTTGCTGTGGGTTCACACTCATCAGGAACTTGGTTGATCAATTCATGTAGGGCACATTTAGGCTGCAGAGATGAAAGTAATGTGCTAACTCATTGGTCCATCCAGTCCTTTACTTTAGAAGCAGATGCCATACAGATCAGCTTTGATAAAATGAGAGAATGGAAGATAGAATTATGGAGAAGATAAAACATTTTGTGATGCAGCAACAGAAGTTTAATTTCATGTGGCCACAGAGATTAGGCACCTATCAGGAGGAGAGATTATCATTGACACTGGAACATCTGTCAGGATGACTTTCCAGAGACATTTGAAGGAACGGATATTGGAACCATTTTCTCATTTGTTGGACTCAAAAACTTTGGTGGTTAGCAAAAGATCAAACTGACCAAGTATCTTAAATTGTGTTTGACCAGGGTGAAGGGTACTTTATTAAAAAAAAAGTAAGAAGCTAGGATAAGTTTATGATCCTATTTCTCGGCCAGAACAACTAACACTTATTGTTTCAATGACCATCAGTAGGCATACATAGTGCTAGGGAAAAGACTAAAATATTTAGGAGAAATATGAGAGGGGCTTTTGCTTACACTGCAAGAAAATTAGGTTAGTAGAGCACATCAGGGTGGTGCAAGTTCTGAAAATACAGAGGTGCTCTTGCCCAATTTTATTGTCACTAACTGATGGTGTACAAAATGTGATTTTGAATTTTTCAGTAAAATTATGAACAGGAGGAATGCCATTGTCTCCCCCCTCCCTCCCCAATCTCTCTCACCAGACCTGTGGCAAATAATCAAAATGAAATTTGATTTTTACAATATACTGCCCTCAGTAGATAAGTTCAAGTTTTCATGAGCTACGACTGGACTGTCTGGATTTAATTGATCTAAATTCTAAATCAGCTTTTAAGATTGTGTTCTGGAGTTGTCACTCATCATTGGATTTAGGTTGTCAACTTTCATTCCCGCAGTTTAGGATGAATCTTCACCTTCTGCTACATGCTATCGCCTACAAACTCTGTTGTCCTTTTATGAAAATTCAGAAAATTTAAAAGCTGAAATAGAATAAATGGGCAGACCTAACTCAGATTTACATAGAATTTACAGGCCATTTGGCCCAACAGGTTTGTGCCGGTGTTTATGCTCCACATGAGCCTCCTGCCACCCTACTTCATCTAACCCTTTCAGCATACCCTTCTATTCCTTTCTCCCTCATGTACTTATCTAGCTTCCCCTTAAATGCTTCAGTGCTACTCACCTCAACTACTCCATGTGGTAGCAAGTTCTAACCATTCTAAAATAAGATTTTTTTTTTCTCCTTTTCTTGCAGAGGATGAAGATGACGACATTCCTGAACTGAATCTAGGAACTGAATCTGAGCTGGAAAACCAAGATCAGAAAGCTGAAACCAAAGAAGGTAGGTCATTATCATTCTTTTAATTTTTGTGTAATCCATTTGAGCCTATGTGGGTTGATGGGTTTTGTATGCCAAACCATGTTTAATGTTGAATTTATTTTATACAACAGTAACTTTCTGCCAAGGGTTCAGGAATTGATTTCAGGGTTGGACTGCCAATAATGGGTTCAACATTGTGTAATGTAGTTGTTCTTTGATGTTTTTAACCTCTCACTCTTTTCAAGTCAGAGCTGATTGGGCAGTTACTACTGAAATTACATAAATTGCTGAGATTCTTGAGTAAAAGGGTTTATGGCATCACTGTTGTTGAATGAATAATGTTAAACAATATTGATACAGTTTTATATGCTTAAAACATGCACAAAATAAACTGGGAAAAATGTGTTTTAAAGTGGCCAAGTTTAAGATTGGGGGCCAGTTTTGAAGTATCTTCTAGTTGAAATTTTCAGTAAAATTATTAATAGGAAGAATTTAAACTCTCCACCCCCTGATCTTCCTGTCCCAACTTTTTACCACTGTGCCAAATCATCATAATTGAATTTCATTTTAACAATATACTGTCCTCCCAGCAGATAAGTCAAACTTTTCATGAGATGTAACTAGATTTAATCAGAATGGATCCAAGTTCCACATTAGATTTTTTAAAAATTCAATCTGTGGATGTGGGCAACGCTGGCAAGGCCGGCATTTATTGCCCATCCATACTTGCCCTGAGGAGGTGGTGGTGGGCCTCTTTCTAAGGTTCTATAAAAGTCCACTTATAGGGCAGTTAAGAGTCAACCACGATGGTGTAGGACTGGTGTCACGCATAGGCCAGACTGGGTTTTTACGACAACAGCTTCATGTTCACTCTTACTGATACCAGCTTTTTATTTCCAGATTTTTTTTAAAACTAAATTTAAAATTCTCAAATTTGAACTTGCATAACATAACCACTACACTACAGTACTCTGTGCCAATTCACTTGTCATCTGTATTTAGGTCAGAACACGTAACATTTACATGTAACAGTAAAATTACTTGCCACTTTAAAAGCCAGTTTATTTTGTATATTAGGGTATTTAAATTATATATTGGATAAATGCCAAATTTAAATTGTAATTTTATTATTTGGTTTTGGGTTTTACCGTTCTTGAGTCTTAGATGGCCTTTCTTAAAAATAACTACAGATGCATTTCTACTAAACGTACCAATCTGAGAATTGTACGTGTTTGAACGCACTGATATTGGATAGACTGGAGTCTTATGATCCCTCCGCTGTGGTGGATTTTATTCACTCTAAAAGCTGGTGCTCGATTAGTAGACATGCGCAAAACAGTCTGCCGTTGTGATGATGCTTGCGTGCCTGAATGTTCATGGGCACAGCATGCCAATATTGAGATCATGAAGTCAGTATGACCTTAAGGACAAAGTGCTCAAGAGTCAACATTTCTGGAAAACTTTACAATCATTACCGAAACTTTAAAATTAATTTGTCTGTGTTTATGATAAAGTTACTATATGTATAGAAATATGCTTATAAAAATGATTGCAAAGTGAAGTGGAGAAAAAGTTAAAAAAAAATGTTCAGGTAAAACTCTGGATTCTGAAGAAATCAATGGTCACTCGTTTGCCATGGTTTCGGATGAGCATTATGCAGCACATTCATAAAGAGCTAGTTCCACTTTCATGTCGGTGCAAAGCAAAAATGATAGAAAAATGATAGATTGACTTCAACATAAATGTGACCTGGGCTAGAAAAAAAATCGATTAAGAATCAGTTTGAGTTCATGGGCTCAATTTTCAAACGGAGCCGGGAAGGGGGCAGGGGGGGTCAATTTGAGGTTGGGAAACCCATGAGTACGGGTTTCCCGGGCGTCCTTATGATTTTGATGTAAGGAAGTCTTTTATTTTTTTTGTCGGTTTCCAGTCTGACTGACCAGCTGATTGACAGGCTGGTCTCAGTCGGACGGGAGACCAGCCAGGGTAAGGACGTCTTCAGGTAAGTCTTTGTTTACATGGATTGGGGGAGGGGGGGCACGAGTGGGCATGGGGGTCACGAGTCATGTGGGATAGGATCGGGGGGTCAATCACGGAGGCGGGATTGGGGGTCATTGCAGGAGTCCGCGATCGTTGAGGGGGAGGGTTGGGGATCGGGATCGGAGGGGGAGGATCGGGGTCGGGGGTCCGTGATCGGGGGTGGGGGGGGATGTTGATGCAGGTAGGCTTGTTGGGCCTGGGGGAAGCACTCCTACTCCTCTAGGCCCACAACCTGTGCCTTTCTAGGCACTTACCTGCAGTCTCGGGTCTTCTCGCCTCCTTTTACGAGGCCTAAAACAGAAGGCCCAGGATTCCCGGCCCCCCAGGGTTGAAATGGGGAATTCATTTAAAATGGAGGCCTGAAGCCTCCTTGAAAGGGAGCGGGTTGGTCGCCTGCCCATTGTCCCGCCACCGTGAAAACCGGAAATGGATGGGTTGGGGGCGGGTCTGAAATGGTGGCAATTTTCAATGCCCCCCCTGCCCTCAGCCCACCCGTTTTTTAACTTTGAAAATCGAGCCCCATGTCCCTATAATATCAGTCATCTGTTAACTGCTGTAGTAACACCTTCTGACTGGGGGGGGCACTGTCTGCACTGTATGATAGTATCAACAGTGTACTTACAAATCAGCCTGAGCAATAGGTTATATTTCTCTGCTGCTGCAGCATTTCTGTTATGAAACAACCGCAGAACCACAGACAGCAATCAGATCTCACCATGAGAACCAAAGAGGAGCACAAAATTAACAGTCATGGCTTTGTCATTTGACCACATTATGATCAAATTTTAGTGGTAAACAAATAATTTTGAACAGAAATTGAAATTCATACTCATGCAATGGCTAGGTTAACTAAGTTTGTTTGAATATAGTCTTTTTGACAACTAGAAATTTGAATAAAGCACTCTCTATCCATATCTGTTGTTGCTCACGGAGAGTCTGAGGATATGGGGCAGGATTTTAAATGGGAAAAACTTGTGGGTTGGGGGCAGGGGGGGGCCTTGAAAATTTCAACAATTTCAGACCCGCCTCCAACCTGCCCATTTCCCGTTTTCACTGCGACAGGATAAGGGGCGGGCAACCAACCCGCTCTCAGGAGGTGGGTTGGTTACCCGCCTTTCAAAGAGGCTGCGGGCCTCCATTTTGAAAGGTTTTGCGATTTCAACCTCTGGGGGACTCCCGTGCCTTCTCCTTCACGCCGCGTGAGAGGAGGCGAGAAGGCCCGAAACTGCAGGTAAGTGCCTTTATAGCATAGCTTTTGGGCCCGGAGGAGCAGGAGTGCTTCCCCCAGACCCAACAAGCCTACCTGCAGGGGCACAATAGCAGAGAGGAGGCAGGAGGAGCATGGGTGACAGAACTTGCATTTATATAACACCTTTCACAACTTCAGGACGTCCCAAAGTGCTTTACAGCCAATTAAGTACTTTTGAAGTATAATCACTGTTGTAATGTAGGAAACGTGGCAGCCAATTTTCACACAGCAAGGTCCCACAAACAACAATGAGATAATGACCAGATAATCTGTTTGTGATATTGGTTGAGGGGTAAATATAGGCTAGGACACTGGGGAGAATTCCTCTGCTCTTCTTCGAATAGTGCCTTGGTATTTTTTTACATCAGATGGGGCCTCACTTTAACATCTCATCTGAAAGATGGCACCTCTGACAGGGCAGTACTTCCTCAGTACTACACTGAAGTGTCAGCCTAGGTCATATGCTTGTGTCTCTGGAACAGGACTTAAGCCCACAACCTTCTGACTCGAAGGTGAGAGTGCTACCACCGAGCCAAGGCTGACACCTAAATGGAGGTGTGATGGGAAATAAGCTGCTGAGGGCTGGATTTTCATTTGTGGCTCCTTTCCCTATCACAGAGATGAACAGCTTTTAACCAAATATAAAGCCAGGGTAAGGGGGCAGGGAAAGAACAAAAGGAGAAGGTCGATGGTAGGTTGGAGGACAGGAGTGGAAAAAGTCAAATAGATCCCAGGGATGCAGACCACCCCCCAGGTATGTACCAATAATGGATACCCACGCCAAACACCAGCCCACACTTCCTCCACTCTGGTGCAACCATCCTCCATTACTCATAAAATGTCTTTATCTCAAGTCTGCTGGAATACAAAGGGGTGGAAGTTATGCTACAATTGTATAAAGCTCTGGTTAGACAGCATCTGGAGTACTGCGTTCAGTTCTGGGCACTGCACCTCAGGAAAGATATATTAGCCTTGGAGGGGGTACAGCACAGATTCACCAGAATGATACTGGGGCTAAAAGGGCTCAATTATGAGGACAGTTTGCATAGACTAGGCTTGTATTCCCATGAGTATAGAAGATGAAGGGATGATCTAATTCAGGTGTTCAGGGTGATTAAAGGATTTGATAGGGTAGATAGAGAAAAACTATTTCCTCTGGTGGGGGAGTCCAGATCAAGGGGGCATAACCTTAAAATTAGAGAGAGGCCGTTCAGAGGTGATGTCAGGAAGCATTTCGTCACACAAAGGGTAGTGGAGATCTGGAATGCTTCTCTCCCCGCCGCCCCCTCCAAAGAAAAAAGCCGTTGAGGTTAGGTCAATTGAAAATTTCATTCTAATTGAATAGTGGACACGTTCAAGGGGATGAATGGCCTACTCCTGTTCCTATATTCCTTCCTGAGCCATCGCTTCCATTTTCTCTCTGACAGCAGGTGCTGGTAATTGAGTTTAAAAAAATCTCTCTTCTACAAACCATTTTTGGGCTCAATTTTTTTTACAATAAAAGCATGAAGGATGAACTTTAGCACATTTTTGTTTACCTTTCGAAATTTGTTTGAGTGTAAGTCAGCAAACTCGCTAACCGTGCACTAAAATTTCTGCTTCTGCATATTTCCACATGCTGAGAGTGTATATTAGGAAATTACATCAGCTGAGTATCCTTAGCTCCAGATTTTCCATCCATTAACTTTAAGAAACACACAATTTTTGCTTAAATCCATTGCAGCAGGAGCCTGCTGAAATTGGAGAAAGTTGTGGGAGTATTTGAGGGCACAGAAGTAGCTGTGGACGGCTTTGGGGAGGAGGCTGTTGGATGTAAACACTTGAAATCTGATGGTTCGAAAGGGGATATTGTTAGTTTGGGTCCCATTCTTCTGGATCCCCCACCACCACGAGTTTGTTAGATCTTGCTCCTCCAATTCATCCCCAATGCTCTAAAACCCCCTCCTCAGTCCTGCTGGATGCTAGGACCCTCTTCATTGCTTACAAACCATTAGTCCACATTGCGAGTGCTTCATTATCCAAGAATTGTCTCAATGCTCCCAGACCATCCCTCCCGAATGGCCCCAATCCCAGAATCCGTCTCCCAGTGATTCCAGGTCTCAGCATCTGCCTTGGTGTTCCTGGAACCTCCCTCTCTAATGTCCTGGAATCGTAGGACACCCTCCTCCTTCCCCAGTTCTCTAGGACCCTGGCACCACTTAAAATACTGCTAAATCCTGAGATCCCGTCTCATTACTGCCACGTTTCAGGATGATCCCGGTAATATAACTTGGAATAATATCCCTATTATAAAACTCAATGTGATTAATATCATGGGAGATCTGCTAGTAGAATATAAATAAGTTTATATAGAGTATAAATATGTGTGTCTATTATGTGCGTATATCAGTATGTATATTGTATGTGAGTATTTAATGATGGGAAACTGGAATGACTTGGTTCGCTGCATCATCTCATTAACTTTTAGTGAAAGATCAAGGGAGATGCAGCTAGAGATTACTGATCGAAAAATTCTCTTTCAGGAGTAGGCAGGTTACATTACTGTTGTATTAAATTTTGTTTTGGATTATTGACTTCTAGTAAATTTGAGTCCTCATGACTTGCCATTTATAATCTCTTACATTGGATGTAAGCAAGTTCAGCACATCACTAGAACTCCATTAAACATCAAAGGTGAGGGAGATAATCATTGTGTTCTGCTGCGGAATAAATATCAGTTCCTAAGAAAATGCTGCTTTGTCAGATAGTGGTTTGGTTGGGACATGGTGGCCTTTCTTATTTTTGAGTGTTCCTCAGAAACATACTTTGATCAGCCATTTGTGCATCTGCTGGCTTCTGTCTAGAAGAAAGAAGGGAGAGTCATGAAACAGAGATCAAAGTGTACACAAGAGTACTAGTTACTGAAGAAAAAAATTATAGTAGATTACACAGAAAGCAGAGGTTGGAGTTTGTGGTTTAGTGGTAAAGGATTTTTAAAAAGAGCACTTCCTGCATGCAGCATTTTTGAATACTGTTGATTTTTTTTTCTGAAAAGTCAAATGTTAAATATTCACTGTTTTTTAATAACGCTCCTATACAGTACTAAAGTCTGATTTTTAATCATTTTAAGAACTAATTCATATTCAGCTTGTACCATCAAACAATAACCAGTATTCTAATCACTGCATAAAGTTATTGTATACAATGTGTACTGTATGAAAGTCTATTGCTCACTGCTTTCTTACAGAAAGAAAAATTGTACAGTAAGATGATTGGAGGGAATGCAATTTATTTAGATGAAACTTTCAGCCATAGTAAACATTAGGTTAAAAGCTCTTGAAAGTAAAAATCCATTCTGAAGGCAGCTATTTTATAAATCTGTACATAAGTAAGGCAAATGGAAATGTCTTGTAATAACTAACTTGGGAATGTAACTTGCTAATACTACTTTTAGTTCTTGTTAATAACTGCAGGCATTGGTGTAACTTACAAATACTTTATTTAAAATACACTGAATATTTAACCGTTTTATATAAAAACTATGTAACTATGTTGCAGCTATAACTGAACATTTTTTTACAGCACCATTGTGAATCTTGTAGATTGATCAAAGGGTAGAATTACAATTTATCACCCAAGGCAATAGAAATTTAAAATCTTTGTTTCATAAGTCAAATACAATCAAAAAGGGACTATAAACTTTGGATAATAGATTTGTGAGAATGCCAGAAAAAAATACATTCCTTTTATCCCAAAATTACCTTTTTTTTATCTTCATGATTCAATTCATTCACTATGTTTTGAAAATTTCAGGTGCTTACTAAGTACATTGTAGAAGGAAGTAGAACATGTCTTACATATACATTTTTTCAGTACTAGTCGATATGTGGCATTGTAAATGGAGAATATGGTTATTGTCTTATCTGTCACTGATGTCTTTGTGTTATTGATTCTCTCCATCCGTCTCCTCTTTCGCTGTCTCTCTTTTCAGCTGCTTTTCTCTTTTAACTCTTTGTCCTCTTCTGTTTTTCTGTCTTTTTTTCTTCTTTTGGGTGGTGGTGGTGGGTGGTATGACATGGTGTGACAGGAAAGGAGCCATCAATGCCTGCAGGCTGTACTTGGGGTGAGGGTTGCAGGGAAATTGTTGCCCTGGGTGGCTTCCTTCCCAACCACTCATGCTTTCCCCCTACCCCCTTGCTTCCATTGTGTTCCCTACCCTTTCACCTTGTTACACCATTCCCCTTCCTACTACCCCTTCCCTCCCATTACTACCCCTTCCCTCCCATTACTACCCCTACCTCTTCCATTTTGAACACCCCACTCTACCTCTGTCTATTCCTCTCCTCGTTGCTCTGACGTCACTCACCATTAATTCTCCATCCACTCTTTCTCCAAGGGTGGGTGCTGAGAGACTACAGACATGCTCATCCTCAACCAGTATCTCTCCTGTCCTCCACTGCTCTGCCCCTCCTTCCTACCCTCCATTCCAATCTGTTTCCCTCAGGGCTTTGTCTTTCAAAATGTATCCTTTTTTTAAGAAATGAAATTAGAATGAGGAAGAAAACCGTTCATCTGCTTGTTACTCTCTGCATCTCATTTTCCCTCTTCCAACAGCCGAGAGACAATTAGAATCTGTCTCACAGATGTACATTTTGAAATTGACCCTGTCTGTCAATGAAGCACAAGTGGAGGTGAATAGATCGCCTAAAAGTTCAGCTGGTGTTTCTTTTGAAAATTGAAGTAACATTGCAATTAAATTCCAAAACGGGCAATAGCCGTTATACACCATGGCTGATTTTCCTTTTTCACTAACTTCAACAAAAGGAAAATAGGGCGTCCCTGCTCAAGTTGGATTTCACCCCCATTAACATGAAACAAGATAGCTCTCCCCACCCCCCCCCCCACCTCGCTCTCTTTTCCTCCGCCACTTGCTCTCTTGCCCCCCCACCTCGCTCTCTCTTCTCCCCCCCCCCCCTCGCTCTCTCTTCTCCCCCCCCCCCCACCTCGCTCTCTCTTCTCCCCCCCCACCTCGCTCTCTCTTCTCCCCCCCCACCTAGCTCTCTCTTCTCCCCCCCCCCCCCCCCACCTCGCTCTCTCTTCTCCCCCCCCCCCCCCCCACCTCGCTCTCTCTTCTCCCCCCCCCCCCACCTCGCTCTCTCTTCTCCCCCCCCCCCCCACCTCGCTCTCTCTTCTCCCCCCCCCCCCCCACCTCGCTCTCTCTTCTCCCCCCCCCCCCCACCTCGCTCTCTCTTCTCCCCCCCCCCCCCACCTCGCTCTCTCTTCTCCCCCCCCCCCCCACCTCGCTCACTCTTCTCCCCCCCCCCCCCCACCTCGCTCTCTCTTCTCCCCCCCCCCCCACCTCGCTCTCTCTTCTCCCCCCCCCCCCCACCTCGCTCTCTCTTCTCCCCCCCCCCCCCCACCTCGCTCTCTCTTCTCCCCCCCCCCCCCCCACCTCGCTCTCTCTTCTCCCCCCCCCCCCCCCACCTCGCTCTCTCTTCTCCCCCCCCCCCCCCCACCTCGCTCTCTTTCCCCCCCCCACCTCGCTCTCTTTCCCCCCCCACCTCGCTCTCTTTCCCCCCCCCCACCTCGCTCTCTTTCCCCCCCCCCCACCTCGCTCTCTTTCCCCCCCCCCACCTCGCTCTCTTTCCCCCCCCCCACCTCGCTCTCTTTCCCCCCCCCCACCTCGCTCTCTTTCCCCCCCCCACCTCGCTCTCTTTCCCCCCCCCACCTCGCTCTCTTTCCCCCCCCCACCTCGCTCTCTTTCCCCCCCCCCACCTCGCTCTCTTTCCCCCCCCCCCCCACCTCGCTCTCTTCCCCCCCCCCCCACCTCGCTCTCTTCCCCCCCCCCACCTCGCTCTCTTCCCCCCCCCCACCTCGCTCTCTTCCCCCCCCCCACCTCGCTCTCTTCCCCCCCCCCCACCTCGCTCTCTTCCCCCCCCCCCACCTCGCTCTCTTTCCCTCCCCCCCCCCCCACCTCGCTCTCTTTCCCCCCCCCCCCCACCTCGCTCTCTTTCCCCCCCCCCCCCACCTCGCTCTCTTTCCCCCCCCCCCACCTCGCTCTCTTCCCCCCCCCCACCTCGCTCTCTTCCCCCCCCCCACCTCGCTCTCTTCCCCCCCCCCACCTCGCTCTCTTCCCCCCCCCCCACCTCGCTCTCTTTCCCTCCCCCCCCCCCCACCTCGCTCTCTTTCCCCCCCCCCCCACCTCGCTCTCTTTCCCCCCCCCCCCCACCTCGCTCTCTTTCCCCCCCCCCCCACCTCGCTCTCTTTCCCCCCCCCCACCTCGCTCTCTTTCCCCCCCCCCCCACCTCGCTCTCTTTCCCCCCCCCCCCACCTCGCTCTCTTTCCCCCCCCCCCCACCTCGCTCTCTTTCCCCCCCCCCCACCTCGCTCTCTTTCCCCCCCCCCACCTCGCTCTCTTTCCCCCCCCCCACCTCGCTCTCTTTCCCCCCCCCCACCTCGCTCTCTTTCCCCCCCCCCACCTCGCTCTCTTTCCCCCCCCCCCACCTCGCTCTCTTTCCCCCCCCCCACCTCGCTCTCTTTCCCCCCCCCCACCTCGCTCTCTTTCCCCCCCCCCACCTCGCTCTCTTTCCCCCCCCCCCACCTCGCTCTCTTTCCCCCCCCCCACCTCGCTCTCTTTCCCCCCCCCCCACCTCGCTCTCTTTCCCCCCCCCCACCTCGCTCTCTTTCCCCCCCCCCCCACCTCGCTCTCTTCCCCCCCCCCACCTCGCTCTCTTCCCCCCCCCACCTCGCTCTCTTCCCCCCCCCCCCACCTCGCTCTCTTCCCCCCCCCCCCACCTCGCTCTCTTCCCCCCCCCCACCTCGCTCTCTTCCCCCCCCCCCCACCTCGCTCTCTTCCCCCCCCCCCACCTCGCTCTCTTCCCCCCCCCCCACCTGGCTCTCTTTCCCCCCACCCCCACCTGGCTCTCTTTCTCCGCCCCCCCCCCCACCCTCCGCAATGCTACAACAGAACACTTATTTTTTTTCTTTTCCACATTCTGCTTTGAAAATGGACTCAATTATTTGAATAAAGCAGAAAGTGCTAGATGGTAAAGAAAAATATTTTTCAATACAGCTGACTGAGTGGGACTGATACATCTGGGGAAATTAAGTACACAGCACATGCTCAGTCTGCATAATGAAATTAAGTTATTAAATGACACAAAAGGCAATTTATTGGAATTGTGAAATGTGTAATTTCAAAATATATATTTTGTTTAACCTCTTAGTTTGGACATGAGAAACTTGAGTTACCGAAATGAGAGCTGAAAAAAATTTCAGAAGCATTTTGAGAAACTTGAGAGAATCCAATGGCCATATGGCAAAACCGCAGGGTAATATGCTCTAACTATGAAGTAGCAGCTGTCATGTGGTCAAACAGTGTGACATCTTTAACATTACAAATACCTACCACAGCCCTACCTACAGGAGTAACTTGTAATGAGTTTTCAATGAAATGAAAGGCACATATTGTATTTAATACATAATTCATAAGATCTCTAGTACTTCTATGCTTAACTTAGAAGATAGTTAAATATTAAGAAAATGTTTCTACCAGCTAACTAAACTGATTTATTTCAACTTAAAAAGTCCTACTAAAAGCGCTCTCAGTGATGCAATTTCAAATGGAAAAGCACAGTGCAGTGAGTGCTTTGAATGAATAATCTAATAAATTTGTGCTCAGTTGGAGACTGATATTGTGGCTAATTGCTACAATTAACAGGATCTATCTTTTTTAAATACCAAGGAAAGGGTTTTTTTAATTTTTAAAAATCCAATTTCCTGAAGATTCTCCAACAGTTCTCTGCAGATTGAAAGTTTCCATTGCCATGGCATTGTCTGTTGTATAAAGTGATTCCTATAACTGTAAGACCGCACAGACTTGTCTGGACATTTTGTAAAGTTATAAGAATCTAAATTAAAGGTTTCACTTGTGTAAGAATTTGGTCTTAGCAATTTCTAGTCCTGTAATCCATGTGAATACAAAGCGGTGCACTTACTGATTTTTGTAGACAATGCCAGCTGTTTCGGCATTACAGTCTGTCGTAGGTTATTGTTTGGAGACCTTTTGAACAAATCCAGATGAAAGAGTGCGTTGTTGAATTGTAGCTGCAATTTTCTAAAAAAGTCAGAAAAGGACAATATACATTATATATAATGTATATTTCTTAACAGAAGTGTGTAGTAATTACACACCAGCTTTTCATTTTAGTAGTTCAGTTGATTATTCTTGGTGGTTGTTTTTTTTACATAGGAACCGGAGTAGGCCATTCAGCCCCTCATGCCTGCTCCGCCATTTGATAAGATCATGGCTGATCTGTGATCCAACTCCATACACTTGCCTTTGGCCCATATCCCTTAATACCTTTGGTTGCCAAAAAGCTATCTATCTCAGATTTAAATTTAGCAATTGAGCTAGTATCAATTGCCTTTTGCAGAAGAGAGTTCTAAACTTCTACCACCCTTTGTGTGTAGAAATGTTTTCTAATCTCACTCCTGAAAGGTCTGGCTCTAATTTTTAGACTGTGCCCCCTACTCCTAGAATCCCCAACCAGCGGAAATAATTTCTCTCTATCCACCCTATCTGTTCCCCTTTAATATCTTATAAACTTCGATCAGATCACCCCTTAACCTTCTAAACTCTAGAGAATACAACCCCAATTTGTGTAATCGCTCCTTGTAACTTAACCCTTGAAGTCTGGGTACCATTATAGTAAATCTACGCTGCACTCCCTCCAAGGCCAATATATCCTTCCGAAGGTGCGGTGCCCAGAACTGCTCACAGTACTCCAGGTGCGGTCTAACCAAGGTTTTGTATAGCTGCAGCATGACCTCTGCCCCCTTGTACTCCAGTCCTCTAGATATAAAGGCCAGCATTCCATTAGCCTTATTGGTTATTTTTTGCACCTGTTCATGACACTTCAATCATCTATGTACCTGAACCCCTAAGTCCCTTTGGACATCCACTGTTTTTAACTTTTTACCATTTAGAAAGTACCCTGTTCTATTCTTTTTTGATCCAAAGTGGATGACCTCACATTTGTCTACATTGAATTCCATTTGCCACAGTTTTGCCCATTCACCTAATCTATCAATATTGCTTTGTAATTTTATGTTTTCATCTACACTGCTTACAATGCCACCAATCTTTGTGTCATTGGCAAACTTAGATATGAAACTTTCTATGCCTTCATCTAAGTCGTTAATAAATATTGTGAATAATTGAGGCCCCAAGACAGATCCCTGCAGGACTCTACTAGTCACATCCTGCCAATGTGAATACCTACCCATTATCCCTACTCTGTCGCCTTTCGCTCAGCCAATTTCCTAACCAAGTCCGTACTTTTCCCTCGATTCCATGGGCTTCTATCTTAGCTAACAGTCTCTTATGTGGGACCTTATCAAATGCCTTCTGGAAGTCCAAATAAATAACATTCCCCTGTCCACTACTTTAGTTACCTCTTCAAAAAATTCAATCAGGTTTGTCAGGCACAACCTACCTTTCACAAATCCATGCTGGCTCTCTCTGATTAACTGAAAATTCTCGAGGTGTTCAGTCACCCTATCCTTAATTATAGACTCCAGCATTTTCCCCCACAACAGATGTTAGGCTAACTGGTCTATAATTCCCTGGTTTCCCCCTCTCTCCTTTCTTAAAAAGCGGAGTGACGTGCAATTTTCCAATCTGGAGGGACAGTTCCTGAATCAAGAGAACTTTGAAAGATTATAGTTAGGGCATCTGCAATGTGCTCACCTACTTCCTTTAAAACCCTGGGATGGAAACCATCTGGTCCTGGGGATTTGTCACTCTTTAGTACTATTATTTTCTTCATTACTGTTGCTTTACTTATGTTAATTTTATTGAGTCCCTGTCCCCGATTCAATATTATTTTTCTTGGGATTTCCGGCATGCTATCCTCTTTTTCTACTGTTAATACTGACGCAAAATAATTATTCAACATGTCCACCATTTCCCCGTTGTCAATGACACTATCCCCACTTTCAGTATTTAAGGGGCCAACACTGCTCCTGACCACCCTCTTTTTCCTAATATAACTTTAAAAATTCTTTGAATTGGTTTTGATATCCCTTGCAAGTTTCTTTTCATACTCTCTTTGTAACTCTTACTATCTGTTTTGTGACCCTTTATTAATCTTTGTATCTTTTAATAAAAGAAATTACACTACAGATCTCTGATTAATTTTCATCAGCTTTGCAATGCGTTACAACGATACCGTTGCAAGATCTCATAGATTAGGAATCTGCTGTATAAAAACTGGTCTACTTTGAAAGACTTGGGCAGGATTATAATTACCGTTGCTTTTGGAGTCATTTAATGTCTACTATATTCTAATAATCAGGAAATTGGATGTTAGTCCTTTTGAATATTGCTGAGATATTTAGCCCTTTTTTTTAAAGCTTCTCCTAGAGAACTCACTGAAGAGGAGAAGCAACAAATTCTTCATTCAGAGGAATTTTTGATTTTCTTCGACCATAACATACGTATCATAGAACGTGCTCTTGCTGAAGATTCTAGTCTCTTCTTTGATTATGGTGGCAAGGAGTTGGATGAAAAAGAAGGGTATGTTTTATCATTTTGAAATTATAATACATTTGTTAGATGGCACAAATGTGTATGGGCAACTGTCAGTATGCAAAGTGTTCTCTCAAATGCACATCAGTGACTGATATTGCTAGCAACTTACCAACTTCACTGAATTATTTAGAAGTGCCTATGACTACAATATTAACATTCTTATTTTCTGGGTAAATGTGGTGATTCCCTGTTTCACTGTAGCACCAGTACAATTTGCATGTAGGTTTACATGCAGTGGTTGCACAGAAGGATATTTCATGTACTTAAGTAAATTGCTTTATTTGTGGGAACAAACTTGAAGCCCTGAATTTTGTTTAGTCTTGCATGTGGGAGTATGTGTGAACCATCAAAATCTCATTCCACTTAAAAGAACAAAAATCATCCTTATTAGTACAACATGACAATATATTATGGAAATACATAGGAAGGTAGGTCCTTTTAATGGCTCCCTGGGTAAATACACTTTCTGGTATATTGTTGAGCCATACAGGCCAGGTATGTCCCAGGTTTGATTCCTTGCCTATTCTGGGTTGCTAGGTGATCTTGTCTGGATCAATATTGGTAGCATTACATAAGCCACAGTACTTAGGTACAGGAAGGGGTAAATCAGCTAGGGCACCTGTTCCTGGGGGCCATCTATTAACCTCCAGGTTGAGGATACGATCAGATTTGGCTGCGACTTCCACCAATGAATAGCTTGTTTACCCTCATGGTCAAGGCTCACTCATGAGGAATGACCACGTGAGCAAGGGCTCGCTTGTAGAATGCAGTTGAGTTAGTCCCTTCAGGGAAGAAAAGTGGGGGAAATTCCATAGCATCTTGACACTGAACATAATGAAAGCTTTGCTGTATATTATTGGTTCATACTTTATTTTGTTACATTTTATACAGAGACTTCCAAGCTGGGCTAAACCTTTCTTTCAACCGCCAGTTTTATGATGAGCACTGGTCAAAACACCGTGTTGTGACCTGTTTGGATTGGTCACTTCAGGTAAACCTGAACTTTGTAAAAATAATAATTCATGCAAGGAACGGTACTTTTTAAATGTGCTTAAAGATTTATTGTTACTTTTTACTGTACTGTGACTAGTTTAAAAATTGTTAGTGCTCTTTCTGCAAGGCACTAGCAATTATTATGAGGGTGTTACTGGATACTAAGAGTACCAGTAAATTGGAAACAGGCTAATGTGCCCATTTTCAAAAAGAGTGACAAAACAGGCACTAGTAACTACAGGTCCATTAGTCTTAATTCAGTTCCACATAAAATAATGGGATCGATTATTAGGAATAAACTTGAGGATTATCTGTACAATAATAAACTAATAAACAGCAGTTAACATGGATTCAGGAACCCTGTGAAGTGGCCTAAAAAGCTACTCAGTTGTACAAACAATGCTGAACGAGGCCCGGCATCACATCTTCTCAAGGCAATTAAGGATGGGCAATAAATGAGCATCGCCCACAACCCAAGAATTAAAAAAAATTTTGTTTCTGGGCCAGAAGATTATAATTTAAGCTGTTGAATAGTGAGGGAATGCTGCATTGTTGGAGCTGTTCTTCTGATGAGACTTTAAACTGAGGTGATGTTAAAGATCACAATGCACTTGTTGAAGAAGAGTAGGAAGCTCTTCCGGTGTCCTGTCCAAGTATAATCCCATAACCAATAACATCAGAAAAGTAGATTAACTGCCTAGGAATCTTCTTGCAAGTTGTGGAATCTTGCTGTATCCAAAATGCCTACCATGTTTGCTGACAAAACAGCACTTTCATGTGAATTCAGAGTCAGGGCCTGACCTGACATCAGCATGGTTGTGTGAGACTTCCTGGAGCAGGGAGCTCTGCTTTGGAGTCGTATCAGTCATTGACACCTGATTCAGCTGAAACCGCTTGTAGTATAAATACACCGTAATAATAATTCATTATATGGAAGGGCTTTGAGAGATGATCAGACACAATGGGGACAATTGTCCCTTGTTTACAGCCCCATTATTCTGTGTGAACGGGTCAGAAGCAGGACGAAAATTAAACACAAACTCTGCGCTGATTTGGTGCCCAAGACCGGCCTGATGCGATTTTTGAGCGGGTCTTGATTTAGGCAGCTAGCACTCCTGCCCAAATCAGGCGAGAGCCTAATACATATATGTATATGAGGGTTCTATGCTGGTTTCATGGCCTGGGCGCCATTTTAATTGCCACCCACATTGCTCTGACTAATTCCTCAACCTGCCCACAACCATGGCCAGTACGAGTTGGGAGGCTGCCATTTCCAGCGATATTTAAAGGGATCCTCAGCAGCTCTCGGATAAATGACTGGAAAGTTTAGGGAAGCATTCTGCTTCTATTAAATTGTGCTTTTTGGCTACTTAGACCATTTGAAAGAGTTTGTAATTCTTGTACAATGTTGTCAATTCTTGAGGGGCTTCTGGCAATGCACTTTTTTCATCATGGCATCCTGTTGGAAATTCCACTCTGGCTTGAGGATGATGAAGAGGAGGCAGATCAGGAGGAAGCAGCACACACAACTGCAGCTGGAAAGAGAGCAAATAGGAGTAGGAGAGCTTGCAGGAATTCTTAGTCTCCCAGAGTGCATAGACCCAGAACAATACACCTGCAATTCTCTGTGGAGCAGTGCACATGGAGGTTGTCAGAGTTGTGCCACCTCCTGCAACAAGACCTACAACCAACTGCCCGAGCTTTCACAACATTGCCTGTTACTGTCAAGGTCACTGCAGCTTTCACATTCTTTGCCTCCAGCTCCTTCCGGGTTACTACAAAAAATATCAGTCAGTCTGCAGTTCATGCTTGCACTAAGTAGATGACAGATGCCTTATTTGCCAGAGCAAACACTTTCATCATGTTCTCCATGGGCATGCGGAAGCAGCGCGATAGCGCTCTGGGAATTGCTCAGATTGCAGGATTCTCCCAAGTCCAGAGTGTCACTGACTTTATCCATCGAGCAGACTATTGGAGAACTCGATAGGTCTGGTAGCTTCCTGCAATACAATGCCCAAAGAGTGTCCCATATGACCATGGTTTGCTGTATGCTGCATAACTTTTTCCCGTACCAGATACAACACATAGAGCCACAACTGGACGAGGACCTTCAGCATATTTTAAAAGAAAGGGAGAAAATCAATGAGAAAAAATAACCAACCCTAAAAAAAAACCCAGGTAAATTCGGAGAACATCAGTTTTTGTTTTTTTAAAGAAGAGAGGTTTTAATTTTCAACATCGCTATAATGCAAGAAAACAAGCAAGGGATGACCTCAGACTTCAGTGGTCTATCAGTCTGGTAACTTTTGTTAGTGCACTGTTTATCTTACTCTTTACCTAACTATGATGTGGAGATGCCGGTGATGGACTGGGGTTGACAATTGTAAACAATTTTACAACACCAAGTTATAGTCCAGCAATTTTATTTTAAATTCACAAGCTTTCGGAGGCTTCCTCCTTCCTCAGGTGAACGTTGTTGGAAATGAAATCCTCGAAATGAAATCGCATTTATAAATCACAGAACAATGCTTGGTGATTACAGACAGTTTTTTCAACTGCCAAGGCAATCAGTGTGCAGACAGACAGGTGTTATCTGCAAGGTCTCCGAATATACAAATCACCAAAAAAAGAACAAAAAAAACCAAACAGAGATAGAGAGGTAGAACTCTACCTAACTAGGAATGGAAGACTGCAGTATGAAGAATATCATCCTTTTAGCAGTACCTAAAGACCCAGATCCCCATTTTTTAAAAAAATCTGAATTTTGTAGCCTTAGTTTCTTTCCTTGCTGAGAATCGGGTCCAGAGACACATGTGTGCCAAGATAATGATGTCCACACCACATGTACAGCACGGAGGTGTGCGTGCTAATGTCACAGATGCAATGCATACGCATGTTCTCACCTTAACTTTGGTAAGAAAATGATTGGAAATCACGGGAGGGTCAGGGGTCTCAAATTTGAGAGCAAATTTTTTTTGTTTTACCAATAAAAAATCCAGGAATTAAACAGTAGAAATCGATTTTTTTTTAAGAAAACAATTTTAGTGATCCCTAACTACTTACATTACCATTTGGAGAATTGGCAACACCACTGGTCCTGAGAAGATTACACGCTACTTATTGCTCCTGTTTTCAGTGGATTCAAACTGTAGAAGGGGGTATTAGTGTGGGAGTGTAGTCAATTAAGTAATAGACCATATTTCATCAAGCTGAGCTTGATGTTTCAGTTTTGTTAACTTCTGTCCTAATTTCATGGTTATAAAGCCTATGATTGAAAAGCTGAATATTCAAAATTAGTGATTGCTGATGCTATTTTTTTTAAATTGAAAAGATCATAAGAACATAAGAAATAGGGGCAGGATTAGGCCATACCGCCTCTCGAGCCTCCTCCACCATTCAATAAGTTAATGGCTGATCTTTGGCCTCAACTCCACTTTCCTGCCTGGTCTCCATAATCCCTTGATTCCCCTTGAGTCCAAAAATCTATCACTCGCAGTCTTGAACACATTCAACAACTGAGTATCCACAGCCCTCTGGGGTAGAGAATTCTAAAGATTCACAACCCTCTGAATGAAGAAATTCTTCCTCATCTCAGTCTTAAACGGCCGACCACTTATCCTGAGACGATACTCCCTAGTTCTAGACTCTCCAGCCAGGGGAAACAACCTCTGTGTCCAACCTATCAAGCCCTCTCAGAATCTTATACGTTTCAATTATTTTTTATTCAATCATGGGATGTGGGCATCGCTGGCAAGGCCAGCATTTATTCCCCATCCCTAATTGCCCTTGAGAAGGTGATGGTGAGCCGCCGCCTTGAACCACTGCAGTCCGTGCGGTGAAGGTTCTCCCACAGTGCTGTTAGGTAGGGAGTTCCAGAATGGTGTGTGACTTGGAGGGGAACGTGCAGGTGGTGTTCCCATGTGCCTGCTGCCCTTGTCCTTCTTGGCAGTAGAGGTCACGGGTTTGGGAGGTGCTGTCGAAGAAGCCTTGGCGAGTTGCTGCAGTGCATCCTTTACATGGTACACACTGCAGCCACAGTGCGCCAGTGATGAAGGGAGTGAATGTTTCGGGTGGTGGATGGGGTGCCAATCAAGCGGGCTGCTTTGTCCTGGATGGTGTCGAGCTTCTTGAGTGTTGTTGGAGCTGCACTCATCCAGGCAAGTTGAGAGTATTCCATCACACTCCTGACTTGTGCCTTGTAGATGGTGGAAAGGCTTTGGGGAGTCAGGAGGTGAGTCACTCGCCGCAAAATACCCAGCCTCTGAGCTGCTCTTGTAGCCACAGTATTTATGTGGCTGGTCCAGTTAAGTTTCTGGTCAATGGTGACCCCCAGGTGGGTGGATTCGGCGATTGTAATGCCGTTGAATGTCAAGGGGAGGTGGTTAGACTCTCTCTTGTTGGAGATGGTCATTGCTTGGCACTTGTCTGCTTCGAATGTTACTTGCCACTTATCAGCCCAAGCCTGGGTGTTGTTCAGGTCTTGCTGCATGCGAGCACGGACTGCTTATTATCTGAGGGGTTGCGAATGGAACTGAACACTGTAATCGTCAGCGAACATCCCCATTTCTGACCTTATGATGGAGGGAAGGTCATTGATGAAGCAGCTGAAGATGGTTGGGCCAAGGACACTGCCCTGAGGAACTCCTGCAGCAATGTCCTGGGACTAAGATGGTCGGCCTCCAACAACCACTACCATCTTCCTTTTGGGCTAGGTATGAGATCACCTCTCATTCTTCTAAACTCTGGAGAGTATAGGTCCATTCTACTTCATCTCTCCTCATAAGACAACCCTCTCATCCCAGGAATCAATCTGGTGAATCTTCATTGCACCGCCTCTAAGGCAAGTATATCCTTCCTTAGGTAAGGAGACCAAAACTGTACACAGTACTCCAGGTGTGGTCTCACCAAAGCCCTGTACAATTGCAGCAAGACTTCTTTACTCTTATACTTGCAATAAAGGCCAACATGCCATTTTCCTTCCTAATTGCTTGCTGTACCTGCATGCTAACTATCTGTGTTTTTTGTACAAGGACACCCAGATCTCTCTGAACACCAACATTTAATAGTTTCTCACCATTTTAAAAAGTGTTCTGCTTTTCTGTTCTTCCTACCAAAGTGAATAACCTCACATTTCCCCCTTAATACTCCATCTGCCACCTTCTTGCCCACTCACTTAACCTGTCCACGTCCCTTTGCGGACTCTTTTCGTCCTCCTCACAGCTTACTTTTCCACCTCCCTTTTGTATCATCAGCAAACTTGGATACAATACATTCGGTCCCTTCATTTAAGTCATTAATATAGATTGTAAATAGCTGAGGCCTAAGCACTGATCCTTGCGGCACCCCACTAGTTACAGCCTGTCATCCTAAAAATGATCCGTTTATCCCTACTCTGTTTTCTGTTCGTTAACCAATCCTCTACCCATGCTAATATATTACCCCCAACCCCGTGAGCCCTTATCTTGCGTAGCAACCTTTTATGTGGCACCTTATCAAGTGCCTTTTGGAAATCTAAATATATTACATCCACTGGTTCCCCTTTATCTACCGTGATAGTTACATCCTCAAAGAATTCGAATAAATTTGTTAAACACGATTTCCCTTTCATAAAACCATGTTGACTCTGCCTAATCATATTATGATGTCATAAATGCCCTGTTACCACTTCCTCAATAATGGATTCCAGCATTTTCCCGCAGACTAATGTCAGGCTAACTGGCCTGTAGTTCCCTGTTTTCTCTCTCCCTCCTTTCTTGAATAGCGGTGTTACATTTGCCACCTTCCAATCTGCTGGGACTGTTCTAGAATCTAGAGAATTTTTGGAGATCGCAACCAATGCATACACTATCTCTGCAGCCAACTCTTTTAGAACCCTAGGACATAGGCCATCAGGTCCAGGGGATTTGTCAGCTTTTAGTCCTGTTAGTTTGACTAGTACTTTTTCTCTACTGATACTAATTGTTTTAAGTTCCTCACTCTTGTTTACCCCTTGGTTCCTCATTATTTTTGGTACGCTTTTTGTGTCTTCTACTGTGACGACCAATACAAAATATTTGTTTAACGTCTCTGCCATTTCCTTGTTCCCCATTCCAATTTCTCCTGTTTCAGCCTCTAAGGGACCAACGTTTACTTTTGCTACTCCCTTCCTTTTTACATACTTGTGAAGCTCTTACAACCTGTTTTTATATTTCTTGCTAGTTCACTCTCATTCTATTTTCTCTCTTTTTATCAATTTTTTGGCCATCCTTTGCTGGTTTCTAAAACTCTCCCAATCCTCAGGCTTACGACTCTTCATGGCAACATTATAGGCCTCTTCTTTTAATCTAATACTATCCTTAACTTCTTTAGTTAGTCATGGATGAATCGCTTTTCCCATGGAGTTTTTATTTCTCAATGGAATGTATATTCGTTGAGAATTCTGAAATATTTCTTTAAATGTCTGCTACTGCTTATCTACCATCATATCTTTTAATCTACTTTCCCAATCTACCTTAGCCAACTTGCCCCTCATACCTATGTAATTGGCTTTATTTAAGTTTAAGACTGTAGTATCTAGTATGAAATATAAAATTATTATACATTCTAAATAATGTAGATAGCAATATTGCTCAAAAATATTAAACTTTTTATTTTAATTTTGAGCAAATTTTTTTGAAGTGACCTGATGTCTTGTCAAGCTGAAGTCCATCACTGGATCTCTGGGGCCCTCAATCCTCAATCAAAGAAAGTTTTTAACCGATCACTTCCAAAGCTTACATTCCTGTATGAAAGAAGTGCTGTAATGCCAGTCAGCCAATTGATATATTGAGGTCTTGTTGTTTAGAGTGCATTAAGCAGTTAGATTTAGCATTTATTTTGAACAGTGGTGTTTTGGCTGTAAAATCCCTTCATATAAAATTGCCAAATTATTCAGTGTAAATGACCTAACCAAGAATTAATACTTTAGTTATGGTATAATGCACCCATTTTGTTCTTATGTAAGTTAGTAATTTTGCATTCACTCTTGAAAATAGTGTTATTAGATATCATTCATGTTTTGACTTGGTAGCATGCAAACAGTTCTTAATACTGAGAAAACAGGAGATACTGGTATACTAATCCAATAAGAACACAATTTGCCTCTAAACCTCCCTTTGAGATAGAGGGTGGATACAGCTGCTTAAATTCCAAAAGAACAGTGTTGGTTTTATATTTCAAATAAACATTTTAAATATTACTAAATTTAGTTCTGCAGTGAAACACTGTTTGTATTAGTAATTGTTTGGATATGACAGATCAAATTATTCGAACCAATCCTGCTATACTGTATGTGCCAGCAAACTCCTAGTTTAATAAATTTAGTTGGATTGTACAAGTCCTGTGTGATATAGAAACATTGAAATGATACAGCACCGAAGGGGGCCATTCTGTCCATCGTGTCCGCGCCAGCTCGAAGAATAACCAGGTGCCCATTCTAATCCCACTTTCCAGCACCCGGTCCGTAGCCCTGCAGCTTAAAGCACTTTAGGTGCAGGTCCAGGTACTTTTTAAAAGAGTTGAGGGTCCCTGCCTCTACCACCAATTTGGGCAGCGAATTCCATACACCCACCACCCTCTGGGTAAAAAAGTTTTTGCTCATGTCCCTTCTAATCCTTCCGCCAATCAGCTTAAATCTATGTCCTCTAGTTCCTGAACTCTCTGCTAGGGGAAATAGGAACTTCCTGTCTACTCTATCTAGGCCCCTCATAATTTTGTACACCTCAATCAAGTCACCCCTCAGCCTCCTCTGCTCCAAGGAAAACAACCCCAGCCTATGCAATCTCTCCTCGTAGCTGCAATTTTCAAGCCCTGGCAACATTCTTGTAAATCTTCTCTGTACACTGTCCAGAGCAATTACATCCTTCCTGTAATGTGGTTACCAGAACTGTGTACAATACTCCAGTTGTGGCCTTACCAGCGTTTTATACAATTCCATCATTACATCCCTGCTTTTGTATTCTATACCTCGGCTAATAACTGAGAGCATTCTGTATGCCTTCTTCACAACCTTATCTACCTGTACTGCCACCTTCAGGGACCTGTGCACATGCACTCCAAGGTCTCTCACTTTGTCTACCCCTCTCAATATATTCCCGTTTACTGTGTATTTCCTTTTACTGTTTGCCCTCCCTAGGTGCATTACCTCACACTTCAACTCCATTGCCACTTTTCTGCCCACTCCACCAACCCATTGATGTCTTCTTGGAGTCTACAGCTATCCTCTTCACTATCAACTGCACGGCCAGTTTTTTTTTATTCGTTCATGGGATGTGGGCGTCGCTGGCAAGGCCAGCATTTATTGCCCATCTCTAATTGCCCTTGAGAAGGTGGTGGTGAGCCGCCTTCTTGAACCGCTGCAGTCCGTGTGGTGAAGGTTCTCCCACAGTGCTGTTAGGAAGGGAGTTCCAGGATTTTGGATGAAGGAACAGCGATATATTTCCAAGTCAGAATGGTGTGTGACTTGGAGGGGAACATGCAGGTGGTGTTGTTCCCATGTGCCTGCTGCCCTTGTCCTTCTAGGTGGTAGAGGTTGCGGGTTTGGGAGGTGCTGTCGAAGAAGCCTTGGTGAGTTTTACCCTTTGTTTCCTGTTACTGAGCCAATTTTGGATCCAATTCGCCACATTTCCCTGTATCCTACGGACTTTTACCTTTCTGACCAGTCTGCCATGTGGGACCTTGTCGAATGCTTTACTAAAATCCATGAAGACGACATCCACTGCACTACCCTCATCAATCCTCCTTGTCACTTCCTCAAAGCATTCAATCAGATTTGTAAGGCATGACCTTCCCTGAACATATCTTGGGGTTAATCTAGAATGTTTCTAGACATGAGCAGTGAGCTAAGTGAAAACTTTCCATGAGGAACAGGGGAAGGCTATTCGCCCCTCGAGCCTGTTCTGCCATTTACCCACCATAGCTTCATATTCCTTGATACCATTACCCAATTTGGTGATCTCAGTCTTAAAAATTTCAATTGACTCAGCATCCACAGCATTTTGGGGGAGCGAGCTCCAAATTTCCACAAACTGTAGGAATCCTATATTAAAGTTGCCACCTATCCAGTTTTGGACCATATACCCCTGTTTTGTCCAAAAACTTCTGATAAGAATGTAAACTGGACACCTAAAGAGTCTGTCCCCCTCTCCCCCCCACCCCCCCCCAATCGGACTAAAGTCTTGATTTTTCTATTTCAGAGCTTTAAGATATGAAGACAGTTGTTAAAATTTTCAATTACGTTTTCATTAGCATCAAAAAGACATCGGAATTCCCACCCCTAAATTCAGTTTTTCAATCTTAAAAAGCATCAAGTTTGGTTACAGTAAATCACCACTGACTGTGTGCTGCATTCTTAACATTGATTCAAAATGATTAAAAGACTGATCTAAAAAGCTGCTGCTGTGTCAGTTTCTTGACTCTATCTGCCTGGTCTGAATCTAAATGTGTGCTTTTCCCTCCCCTAACCCTCTCCAAAAACAAAGTTGTGGTTAGGAGACTCGCAGCTGAACTTGAATGAGTTTTGTTTTATATAACTTTGAAAAATTATAATTATGAGATGGTCAGTGTGCAGACATAGTGTTTTGTGACTGGAGACACTGGTTTTCATGCAATTGTGAGGCTCTATCCATTGCTGTTTATGGGCTAAGCAATGAAAGATTCGGAGTCGGGCCTTTCCAAATGAGTAGTAATTTTACTGGAATGCATATTTATCGCATTTAGTTTACATGGTAACTAAATTGGGACAGTTAAACTTATTTCATTATCAAGTGAGTTCCATTGTACTCTATTTCTTTGTAAACCTTTTTATTGTTTAGAGGTAAGCAATGTTCTTACAGAAACCTTTGTAGATGCTGGGAATGAATTGAACCTAACTCGGTATGGTGTTAATGATCCATAATCTTTGTTTTGTTTCAGTATCCTGAATTAATGGTTGCTTCCTATAATAACAATGAAGATGCCCCACATGAGCCAGATGGGGTGGCTTTGGTTTGGAATATGAAATTTAAGAAAAGCACACCAGAATATATATTCCACTGTCAGGTAAGACCTCTTTGCAGACAACATGAGGGAGCATAATGTAAATGTAGTTTAACACCAAAAATATTTTGAGCTAAATAGTGCTTTGTCACCCTTTAAATAGATTTTAAAATGGTATAATTAAAAGGACTTTTATTACAGTGTTGTAATTATTTTAAGAAAAGTAAATAACATTCACTCACATTGGAGAAAATACTGTCAGTTTCTATAATATTGACTATCCTTCACAGTGCTACAGTATGACAAACATGTATTGTGAATGAGGAAGTGTGGTACACCACTTCCTCATCCAGTCATCCAAATGTTTTTGCCCACCCATGTGGAGAAACAATGGGCTTTCTTTGGGTGCATCTTTTATATTTCACACAGATGCATATTTTCAGGCATTTATCTTAGCTGAATTGAATGTTCCTCCTAAAGATGCTTCTGTGTAAATCTATCTTTGCTCTACAAGAAAAGGTATTTAATCCTTTCTGTTAACTTCCCTCCTTTCCCTTTCTTGGATGTGCAAATCAAGAAGAGATACATGTCCTTTTTAAAAGAATTTTTAAAAACTATCAATCCATTCCTAAAATACTGTGTCAATTAACGGGTGAAAAAATGTATTTACAAAGATGCTAACTGGTGGCAGTGGTAAAGTTGTTTAGACACAACGCTGCATTTGGACTGAGTCAGACACTAACTCACTTGTCATGCAGATCATCATCTGAAGTCTTTGAAAGAGACAGTACAGATAAAGAAAATCTAGGTTTGTAATACATTACCTGTAAAAATGAAGACTGCCAAGTAGCATGAAACATTATAAATAGCAAATTGATAGCGAATTCCAGCTTGGCATTGTTTATTGCAAAACAATTATGGGAGAAAAGAAGCAACCGAAGCAACTTCCTGAGCAAACTAAATGCAATCTTGGTGAAACCTAAGAGGAAGCCTGATAGGTGATTTGTAGATCTCATGAACTATTTTTATTGAGTAAAGGTATCAAGGGATATGGAGTTGAGGTACAAATCAGCTGTGATACGTGGAACTGTGGTTCGATCACTAATACTGAAAGTAGATACAGAAGACTTCTTGACCTTTGATAAAAGTTTGCAGTCAGGAGCTGTGTTTGTAAACTGCCAAATCCGACGGGGGAGTAAAACTGGCACTAGTGATCATTTTGAAATCAGTGGAAAGAAAAATCGGACGGGATGTATAACGGCGGGGCGGGGGTGGGGGTGGGGGGGGTGGCGGGGGGAGTACTGATTCACCATTGATCTGATTTATGTCCCCACCAAAGATGAAAGTTTCACCCATACATTCAAAATGACTGCTCCCTGCAGTATGGTTCAGTTCAGCTCCCCACTGGTCTGTACAGCAACTGAGAGTAAATACATTTCTGCTGGCTGTGCACTTCCTCTGCAAAGTTCAACACATCCCATTGTGCTATGTTGTCTTATAACTAGACGACTGAGTGCATCTAACACCATAAAGTATAGGCCTCCCTTTGAGAATTTGTACAATGCCCACAGAAGTACATTCCCACTTACCTGCAATTTTGGAGAGTCGTAGGAGCACTCTATTTCCTGTAGCTGGGAAGTGGTTGGTGAATGCCTTGCACTTTAGGCTTAATATTAAGAACCAAGAAAGTCAGAGTAATTGGGCAAATGGCTCCCAGTTGATAGTGCCTAACTGGAGTTGGGAATAATACAGCACATTAAATCTCAAAGCAGTGCAGATAAAAATTTTGAATGGTAGTTAGAGATACTGTTGAAATCCAAATACAGTGATCAAAATCCAGGACATCTTTGACTTGTAATGGAAGGACTTTCCAAAAGTAGTGTGTTTGGTTGGCGGTTGCACAAGACTGATCAGGTTGATGTCAAGTTGGGCAGTATTCCAGTTCCATTCAAAAGCTTCCAGATATTAAGCAGGTCCTAGCAATAAAGGCAGTCCAGAAATATCCTTTGATGTTGAAGATCTGCCAGTCATTACAGAGCTTGCGCAGTTATAGCAAGCAATAGAAATGCTTTTGCAAAGGAGGGTGTGCGTCAAGAAACCTTTCAAGCTCTGAAAGTGGAAATGCAACAACTGCTTCTGGATACAAACTGACCACACATTTGGAAGCGAGGCACGAAACTTCCATGGTCTCCAGACTACACTTCTCTGCTCTAAGGAGAACAATCCCAGCTTATCTAGTCTCTCCATATAACTGAAGTGCCTCATTCCTGGTACCATTCCAGTAAATCACCTCTGCACCCTCTCCCAGGCCTTGACATCCTTGACTTATTACTTAATAAACTGTCCTGTGCTCCCCTTGTGCTTTTTCAATTGTTTGAGTAGCTCTTTATTGCAATTCACAACTGATCAGTCTGGATTACTGGATGGCCCTATTGCTTCTCCTTGAACCGTTGATGTCCTTGTGGAGAAGGTACTCCCACTATGCTGTTAGGAAGGGAGTTCCAGAATTTTGACTCAGTGACGATGAAGGAATGGCGATATATGTGCCTGTGTGATTTAGAGGGGAACTTGGAGGTGATGGTGTTCCCATGCATCTGCTACCCTTGTCCTTCCAGGTGGTGGTGGTGGTTACGGGTTTGGGAGGTGTTGCTGAAGGAGCCTGACTTGCTGCAGTGCATCCTATAGATAGTACACGCTGCAGCCATGATGTGCTGGTGGTGGAGGGAATGGGTGTCTGAGCTGGTGGATGGGATGCTGATCAAACGTTACCGAGGCAGCGTGACGTCAGCCAGAGTACCCTGATTCTTTACAGCCCTGAAAGTCCTTGTGGATCAAGTGACACGTAGGAAGGACGGTCCTCTTTCCTTCAGATGGACGACAGGGGCCCTGGAAAATTAGCCAGTGACAGTGGAGAGAGGTGGCTGGGCAGATCAATGCCAACAGCATAATTCCTAGGACCTGCCTGCAGTGTAGGAAGAAATTTAATGACCTTATCAGGATTGCCAAGGTAAGACTTCTGTTCACATCTCTCTTACTCTCTACATAGCCCTGAAACAGTAGACTTCAGCCACAGCACTAGCAATCTTTCTCTCGCCCACTTCACAAGCCCTTCTTCCAATTACGACGGGTACTTCGTTACATCTCTTGCCCAAACTTGCTGCTTCCTCTCAGCATGCAGACTGTTAAGTTGCCTCATACACTTCAAAACCCTTCATTAGGGTACACACTCATCTACTCCCACTCTTCTTGCAGGAGAAGCTGACACACTATCAGAGGGAGACCTCAACAACAGGAGGAGGTCCCGCTACATTGCAAACTTTGACTCCAATGGAGATTACTGGTGCCATCATCAACATAATTAGCAGAGGCAGGACGTGCAGCATTGGCGATAGTGAAACTGGAGGCCACACACAGTAGTGTGTTTGGGCATTTTCCCTACTGCTTCTTTTTCCACTTAACCTCTAGCTGATGCACTCACATACAAGCATGACAAACTGGGGTTGCATTGCACTGCCACTACTACTGTTTACCTTTCCCAGCACCAGCACTGAAATTGGCACCCCCATGGGAATAGTGAATTAGAGGGGTCTGCACAGGGTAAGTCACAGAGCAGAGTGAGAGGAGCAGATACAATTGGAACAGACAGCCCAGGAAACAGCTCAACAGGGGGTAAGCGTGGGTCTAAGCTCTGCTGAAGAGGATGGAGATACAAATTTTGGGGGCACAGCCTTCAAAAGAAAAATGCTTACTGTGCACCAGCAATTGCTGCATATATTAGACTGCCTTCCAGGGAGCTACCACATGTTAGAGACGGGGGTGGAGTCCGCTATCAACTTGTGTGGGGTTCTGGTGCATGACATCGACACACTGCAATCAAGACCATGTGGAGAACATGGTCAACACATCAGGCCAGTTACACTTTACCCACTAAGCCACTTCAATAACTTTGAACACAAGAGGTGACTTTAATGTGAACACATACTGTAAGCACTTGCTGGTGCTGACAGGGTCACTCTAACCAGTAGCTCCAATCAGCCCACCATAAAACACACCAACCCCGAGGAGAATTTTGGATAACGCCAAAAAGACTTGCCTTTGTGGTATTGTTTAAGACGTTGCTGCACAGACGTAATGGCCCCCAGCACAGACAGATGGTTCACTTGAGATTTGATGTTTGAGGCAGTGATAAACTCATCTGCCAACATCTTTGCTACTCGTGACAAATGGCCCTTGGGAGGAATGATTAGGAATAGCACCAATCTGATTTCACTCAAGAAACAACAAGCTGCGAGTAATATTGAAATGGCAGAAACATTCTTTAACACAGGGGGGCCCAGTCTACTACTTCATGGCACGAATGTGGATCGTGAGTTCTGGCAATCTGGCCCATGAAGCCCAGCAACTATTTGCGCTTGTATTTCTTATTGCCTGCTTTGTAATGTTTGGATTGTGTGGGCCGGGGTTGGAAAGGGCTGTTCTCAACACTGTTGCCTTGTTGGTGGATAAATCTTAAACCACAACATCTAGATCTGATAGTATCAGCAACATTTAATGAGAACATAGACTTAAACTTCATTTGTGCGTCCCGCACCCCCCCCCCCCCAACAGTTCCATGGTACACACCCTAGTGGCCCAATTAGACTCAAAGCTTGGACACTCGTACTTTAACATATGGAAAGCTAGTGTGCACGGGACAAAACAAGCGATCTGTTGTGTAAAACAGCTGCCGGCGCAGGCACGGTGTTGCCAAATAGCCTCCTGTGCTGTATGATTCTATGATACAGCTATGGAGGTGGTCACTTCAATGAACACTGTTGCTGTGCACTCCTTGCAGGAATCTCCGGGATAGTAGTAGCATTTATCAGAAATGCTCATACTGGATCCATGCAGGTTCTACCAGCTCCTCCGCATTGGGCAGGCTGGGAGACAGAATGGATACGGGCTTTAATTGGATCCTGAATCTCCTACCGTCTGCTGTCCCACTGATCAGTGGGACTGCTGAGTCTCAGCCCAATAGCAGAGGCAGTTGTGCAATGGGAGTGGAACATGTTGCCCTCTCTCAGGATGACAGCATATCTGAACCCTCGCCACCGCCTCAGCCAATGCCTGCCCTTGTGCCAGAAAGCTAGCTGGGCCAGACTGCCCCAGCAGTCACTCAGCTGCTGCAATCTGCAGCCAGGCCCTCTCTAACCCAAGCTCCTAGAGGTTGCTGACCACAAGCATCTCAATAGCCCTTGTATGAGACTTCCACCACCCATACTGAAGCCACTGGGAAAGCACCTTGTAGGAGCACTAGAGTAGGTAAGAGATCACTTAAGTCAGGCACTATGGGCTCACACCAGATTGATCATTTGTGTAAGCCAGTAAAATGATAAAACTTTTTTGAAATCTTTGTGTAGAGTGTTCCTGTAGTAGCTGGTGGCTCTGCAATATCAGGTGACATGAATATCAATGTTGGTCTTGGGCAGATGCTGTTGATTGTAGAGTGGAAGGTCTGGGACAGATGTTGGACATGACTTAATGCAGAAGAGCAGCGACTGTTCAGCTGAAGCGCTCTTCAGTGAGCTGCTGCCGAAGAGCACTGACTACAGGCAGGTGTTGCATACCTCCCACTCCTTCACCATTCCCTATACCATCACCTACACCTTGAGGAAGGTTCTCATAAAAAGCTGGCACAATGTTATGCAGCATACGGCAAACCGCTATCTTATGGAACACTTTTTATAAGCTGTGTTGGAGGAAACCACGTTGCTCGAGGAATACAATGGTTTGCCCTGAGACCTCTAGTTGACCAATAGATTGTGGTGCAGTTCGGCCGGTGAGCATAGGTTCCTGTAGAGTAGTCACGATCCCCAGTGCTGGGGATAGTCCATGTCCCCAAGAAGTAAGCCTCTTACTTGCTCTGCAGAGGAAAAGAATGGGGAGATGGTGGATTGCTGCAAGATAAACATGTCATGGTAGTTGCCAGGAAAGTGGACAAAAACCACCAGCAAAATGTCTCCCAAACCTTTGCAGCATTTTAAATGAGTGCAGGTTGTGTATCCCTTTAAATACCTCAACATTGGCCTCCTCCCGATTTGTACTGCCCATGATTTGTGGGCGAGTTGAGGAAGCGATGGGGGCCACACTGATTGCTACTAACATGTTTGGGGGCGGGGGGGGGTCTTGACAATGTCAGTTGACCCCTGTTCGAATATTTTAATTAGGCCCCTGGCTGATCCAGCAGCAACACCGGTCGCCTAAATTGAGGTCCGCCCAAAAATCTGAACAGGCAAACTTCCACCAGTAAGTCGGTGGATTTTTTTCTCATGATTCTCGTTTCACTGATGCCCTGTTTACAGACATAAATGGGGCATTGCGAGACAAATATTGGCCCCACAGCGATCTACAGACCTTTGTACTCAGTTTATCTTTCGACAGTGACATTGAGGAACCTCACTAAAGAATAACTGGGAGGGTCATTCCCAATTTCGATATGCATCCATTATTTTTTTTAAAAGTGCACGTGCACACACGCATATGAAGTTTTTGGACATTCTCTTTCTTTCAGCACAAATGATTTTTTTTCCCGTAAGGCTTAAAAGATATTACTTCAGTGCAGGACCGCAGGGAACCTGCAGGAAGGGTCACTTTATCTTGTCTAGTCAGCTCAATTACTCCAACCATTCATCCTATTGATTTGTGGCTGTTCTCCATGGAAGATGCTGTTCACTTGGCCTCACTTTTCACAAAACATATTTCTTGACAGCAACAGCAGCCTATCTCTGGCTTTAAGGTCTTCATATGTGCTAACTTCATGACTTGCTAATCAGGATGTTGCACCTGGAATCATCCAGGCAGTATTGTGTTGAATATTTCAAAATATTTATTCACCATCAAGCACAGATGCAGACTATTCAATTGGACAAAATTTCCCTTCTGAACATTGATAATTGACAGTGAACAGACAACATGACTTGCAAGCAAATTAACAAAGAAGGAGGCATGAGGTCCAGAGCACAGATGTTCTGCAGATGGGCATTGGTACAAATGAAATTGTGGCATTTGGCACTGTGTGGATCAACAAAACCGTCAAATAATCAAGTGGCGTAACTTCCTTCGTAAGTAGTTTATACAGTAATTCTTACAACTAGGATAATGTACATTTTCTACCTCCCCCCACTCAGCTCTCAATCTTATAGATGAAAAATTATCTTAAAATGCTATTTCTTTCAGCCCCTCTCTCCAAGAACATACTGGTTTAACAATGTTTCCCAACTTCTTAATTGACCTGTCAATCGAACAAAGAGGGGTTCTGATCTGCAGCCAGAGCAGTAACTAACCCCACATTCTATTTCAGCACTGACATTCTAGCCTTAAAGAGGGTCATACCTACTTTCCCTGTTGCTGTTCTTATTGTAAATCAACGGATGCTTTGATTTATGAGCATTGCCTCAGAAGATTAGCTTGTGTTTAAAATATATTAATAGTTTTATTTATTGCATGCATTTCCTGTGCTTAAGAGAAGATGAAGTTCTGCTAGTTCCATCATGTCTGGGTGTTAACTTTAAACTGTAAAACATGTACATACACTTACCATTATATTTACCTTTCAGTGCTCCTGATAGGTCACACAGTGCTCCATGGCACCACCCATTTCATGAACCTGATTAGATCCGCTCCCACTCCCCGGTTCAGCCATCTGCTCATTGTCACCTCCATCATTGCTATCTCACACCTCAGCTGCCCAGCCTCATGGCCAACGCTCTCCAACCCCTCGCCCATCACAGGATCTGCTGCCTTTCTCCACCAGTTTCCCACCACTCGTTGCACTTTAATCCATAACGATTACCATTTTTAAAGCTAAGAACCCACAGCAAGATATACCAGTTGGAGTTAGATAGCTGGTATTTAGCAGTACTGGGTGGGAAAATGGGGTTTAGCTGCATTGGGGATGGTTCTGTGCATTGGAGAACAGTCCTGGGTTTTGGTATCACTGGGAGGTGAACCTGAGCTTTGATAGAACAGGGGTGGAAATCCTAGAGTTTGGCAACACTGTGCCCAATTTCCCGGTATCTGTTGGTAGTCTGAGGGACTCCTTATCTTTAAAGTGTTAGCATGTGTTTGAGTTCATAATGACTTGGCTTAGGGTTTTCCACTCTACATGGCATTTGATTGGAGAATCTCAGATCTGAAATATGAATTTTATAATTAACTAGCTTGAAAATATCAGTGTAAGGATTATAGGAGGAGCAATTGCTCCTCGATGCGCATGTTTTCCAGGCAGCAAATGGGAGCGCAAAAGATCAATTTCCCCCAAGGGCCAGCAACACTTAGGTTTTACAGCATTTGTTGCGGCCTAATCATCAGCTGCCAACAAATAGTCCTTTTTTAAAAAGTTGTGCTTATATGTGGAGCCAGAAGGAACAGGACTGCTCCTCCCGGCTCCACAGCACCCCTGAGGGCCGCTGCCGAACCACACTAGCCTCCCTCCTGTTCCGGTTTTTCTCACCGCCCCCCCCCCCCCCCGACCCCATTCCCCATGACCCACCTGGGGGCCGCTGCCAGCGATGCAGCCGGCCCAATTTGGAAATCTTCAAACCAGCGAGCTGCTTCTGGAGGCACGACAGATGCCTGTCTCTCTCCAGTAATATTGAAATGAGGCCCAAGGCCCAGTTTTGGGAGATCCTCAGGCCTGCCTCTTAAGCGTGTGTTTCAGTCACGCTGCCCGTTTTGTGCTCGTCACCGGGTGCTAACCAATTTCATCTTAGTAGCAGGTGTCCTTGTACCTACATGTGAAGCATTCATATTGCAACAAGCTCTTAATGATTTTAATCATAGAATTAAACTTGCTGCTTTTATTAAACTGTCACAAGCCGTGCCATCTTGCACTGTTCGTCAAGTCTTCTATCTTTTATTTGCACACAAGTTTTAAAAGGGAAAATTCACTAGAGTATCGTAGCAACCTAAAAAGGGACATTTTATACTTTTCATCACATAACTTTAGTATTATGCAGACTTGTACCTTACTGCATAAGATCTTTTCTAAAATCTTTAATTCAGTTACCATGAAACCCCATTTGTTAGTGTATGTTGGTGGTCTTTCTTTGATCATTTATATGTGGGTAATACCAACTTTAAATAAATATCCCATAAAGCTTTCCATGTTTTGAAGGAATAATTGACAGAACCTGTATTCCAAGGAGTTTAACTGGATCCAATATTGTCAGAATGTTGTTAGGATTCTGTGCACTAAGCAGCACTTCAGACCACATTAGGGAGATTTGTTATGTGTCTATGATTTTTACATAGTGGTAGTCACAAACCATCCTCATCCTGTCTAATCTGCCGCCCCCTGTTATTTTATCCTGGTATGGTCCACGTTCATTGAACCCCATAGTAGGATCTATCCATCAATAAAAATGTTGTGTATTGCACGTGCCCATGTAAGCTCACCCCTTCCTCCACTCTTGTATCAAAGTTACTGAGGATGAACCAGCTCCACCTCTAGAGAAGCCATTATTAGAACCAGTTAAATTAACTTGAATGTGTTTTTATAATAAAACGTCAAACTAGGTAAAGAATGCGTTCAGCTTTTTCTGAGGTAACCTTGAAAGCAAAATTGGTGCATACTATATGTGAACTGACCTCCCTTAAATATAGCTGGCAAGCACAGTAACCATAAATGCCAACCTACAAAACTTGGAAAAGCTGCCAAACAACTTTTTAAAAAGCTGGCAACTCAAAACAATGTGCAATTGAAAAAACACCCTATTTCTTCCAGGAGTTTTCAGTGTTTTGGGACCAAACATGGACAAAAGAGCTGAATTCCAGAGGTGAGGTGAGAGTGACTGCCCTTGACATCAAGGCAGCATTTGACCAAGTGTGGCACCAAGGAGCCCGAGTAAAATTGAAATCAATGGGAATCAGGGGGAAAACTCTCCAGTGGCTGGAGTCATACCTCGCACAAAGGAAGATGGTAGTGGTTGTTGGAGGCCAATCATCTCAGCCCCAGGGCATTGCTGCAGGAGTTCCTCAGGGCAGTGTCCTAGGCCCAACCATCTTCAGCTGCTTCATCAATGACCTTCCCTCCATCATAAGGTCAGAAATGGGGATGTTCGCTGATGATTGCACAGTGTTCAGTTCCATTCACAACCCCTCAAATAGTGAAGCAGTCCGAGCCCGCATGCAGCAAGACCTGGACAACATCCAGGCTTGGGCTGATAAGTGGCAAGTAACATTCGCGCCAGATAAGTGCCAGGCAATGACCATCTCCAACAAGAGAGAGTCTAACCACCTCCCCTTGACATTCAACGGCATTACCATCGCCGAATCCCCCACCATCAACATCCTGGGGGTCACCATTGACCAGAAACTTAACTGGACCAGCCATATAAATACTGTGGCTACGAGAGCAGGTCAGAGGCTGGGTATTCTGCGGCGAGTGACTCACCTCCTGACTCCCCAAAGCCTTTCCACCATCTACAAGGCACAAGTCAGGAGTGTGATGGAATACTCTCCACTTGCCTGGATGAGTGCAGCTCCAACAACACTCAAGAAGCTCGACACCATCCAAGATAAAGCAGCCCGCTTGATTGGCACCCCATCCACCACCCTAAACATTCACTCCCTTCACCACCGGCGCACTGTGGCTGCAGTGTGCACCATCCACAGGATGCACTGCAGCAACTCGCCAAGGCTTCTTCGACAGCACCTCCCAAACCCGCGACCTCTACCACCTAGAAGGACAAGGGCAGCAGGCGCATGGGAACAACACCACCTGCACGTTCCCCTCCAAGTCACACACCATCCCGACTTGGAAATATATCGCCGTTCCTTCATTGTCGCTGGGTCAAAATCCTGGAACTCCCTTCCTAACAGCACTGTGGGAGAACCGTCACCACACGGATTGCAGCGGTTCAAGAAGGCGGCTCACCACCACCTTCTCAAGGGCAATTAGGGATGGGCAATAAATGCCGGCCTTGCCAGCGACGCCCACATCCCGTGAACGAATAAAAAAAAATAAAAAAAATTGTGCAATTTAGTTTGTTTTTCTCTGAAAACTAAAACCCACTAGCCTTAAGTATGACATACAAAAAGAAATAGCGACAGTGGGAGTGGGACATGAACTTGTCATGACTTAAGTTGCACTTGTACCCAATATTCCATCTGGTGCATTATAGGGAGAAAAATAAAGTACACAAAAAATGCAGTTGTTGCAGTGGTGGGTTTAGACATTTTTGACTGGGATAGTGAACTCTGCTGGTGTAAAGTTATATCCAGGGAGGGTCTGGGTGACATACCCTCCCCCAAAGAAATGTTCTAGGAATTTATTGATACAAGTAGATTTTCCATCATGTTGCTTACAGTATGCTATTATACGTTATAGTTGATGTGCTATGTCATCAGGACAGGAATGTTGTATCATGCAAAGTACAATGTATTATTCTGCTAAGATGGAGCTGTGTCCCTTTAAAACCACAAAATAAAATTGTTGAATAAGTAGAGTCTGAGGTCATAATGTAATTGTTAAGGGAACTGTACAGATTGGAAAATGTTTGCGTTTCAGGCTCCAGGTCAGAAACACCCATCATTAAGTGTCTGGCTTTCTTTCTCTTCGTTCTCAAAGTGTAATTTTAAAAGTCAAGATACAATATTTTTTTTTTTGCCTTTGTTAATATTTTCCTGTACCATTATAACAATGTAAGATGGAAGTTTTGAGTGAAAGGCATCTTTACAATAAATCACTTAAGAAACCCCGTTTGGGGTGACAATTAATATGGGAAATCTTAAGTTAACAACAAGGTGTATTTTTAAATATCTTGAGGTTTAAGTGCTTTTTGCAATATGTAAACATCAAAATCTGACAAATGTAATGGTTGTATACCTCTTCATATTTTTTTTGACAGCAGCACTGGGATGTTGAAATGTATTTTGGGTTTATGTTAAAAGAAACAAAACTATTTGGAACATTATCTTTCAGGACACAATTAAAAAAAATGATGTGCCAGCATAGCCGAACCTGTTATGGGTCTAAATAGAGAGAGGACAACCAATAATAATGAGGGAGGAAAAATATGAAACCAGCTAAAATCATTGCCCATCCCCCCACCACCAAGATAATTTGAGTAAAATTCTGCGTAAGAAATGTTGAGTTTGGGTTCCTTTTAATAATCTATCCTTGATATTAGAAAGATTACAGTAAGAGTTTTCATGGGTCATGGGTGTTTCTTTTTTACATTTTAATGGATGTGGAAAAATTTAAACATTAAGACTTTAATCTGAGTTAAAGTTGTATTGAGTCTAACTTAATATTGATCTGGATATTCAGCAAACTAATTGAGGACAATTTGGTACACATGTTGTTTGCAAACCATCTTGGTTCCAATAAGTGGAATAGAGACTGTATCAGATATTGGCCCATAATTGCTCCGAGTGGTGAAGAAATGGCGCCTGCTGCTCATTCAACTTAAATAACGTACAAACTTAGTTTAAGGTTTAAGTGCTGCTATAATGTGGGAACTTCTTGTAATGCGAACCTGTTAAGAGCCCAGCGTTAACTACAGCAAAGCTGGGCCCATGGGAGAAGCGAGATGATCACGCTCTCCCCTTGCCCAATCAGATCGCAGCATTTTTGACCAGCTGCGAACAGCTACTGCAAGCTAGAACGTAAAATCCAGAAAGTAAAAGATACAACGTTAAAATCATTTGTAGAAATAGTTAGACAACAGAAAAAAGAGAGGGTAAGAAATATCGAATTAAATAGGAGACAGAAGGAAAAACTATTAAAATCAGGAGTAATGAGACTCCACGTTTTTAAAAGTTAATTTTTAGTTGTTTGGCAGTCATTAAGACTGTTAAAACCTAGTTTAGACCTGATATTTTTCAGCGTACCTGTTTTTTGGTGATATTAGTTCGTTTCCACCTGGGCAGGAGAGCAAGTTGACGCCGGTCCATTGATTCTAGCCGCACTGTCCCTTTAACGCGAAGCTGTCATATCACCAGCGAACCCAGAAGAGCAAATTCCGGATTTCCACGTTTGTCTGCGCATGTGTGAACACCGGAACTTGCTCCTCGATTTCGCCGCTAACAATGGTGAGCGCTGTTGAGCTCACCGTTCTTTTCAAAGCAATTTCCGGCCCATTAAAGAGTCCGGTGTTTTTTTGAAGATGCTACATAAAATGGGTATGGAATAATAAATAGAGAGGAGGGAGTAAATTACTCGTATCAGTTATTTCCAACTTACAGCCAAAAGACATCCTGGATCCAGGAGGACCTCTTGTAACTGGAAGAGTTCATTCTCATATTTTAAAATAATCTCTAGTTCTTCCCAGTGATCCCTGCTGAGGCTTGTTAATATTGAGTTATGCTGAGTGAATGATAGTCCTATTAAATGAACCCAATTGGAACTAATTCTTTTTCAATATATTGATTACATGCAGTCTCCTGTAATGTCGGTCTGCTTTGCCCGATTTCACCCAAATTTGGTAGTTGGTGGTACATACTCTGGACAAATTGTTCTATGGGACAACCGCAGCCATCGACGAACTCCAGTTCAACGGACACCTCTTTCTGCTGCTGCTCACACTGTAAGTAAAATATTCTTGTACATGAATGTATTATTTGAACTGCTTCTTTTACTTCCCCATTCCAATTCATTCAGCAAATAGAACACCATTTGGCCCAAGCAGTCTGGTATATATCCTCCACATGAACAGTAGGCCTAATCCCAAGTTCTTTGGATAAGGAATTGAGTGTTCTATAAACATCATGTTTATTCAGCATGTTGGGCATAGCTTCACACTCCTCAGATTGAATTTTAAAATTAGTGTAATTTGCAAGTGCAGGACTTTGACAGATAAGTACCCAGTGTTAAAGAATTAAAATGTTCTGGCAGCTTTTGATCTTGGAAACTGGAGTATAACTCGGTCGTATCAGTTATTTCTCGTCTAAGGCCAAAAGACATCCAGGAGGACCTCTTGTAACTGGAAGAGTTCGTTCTCATATTTTAAAATAATCTCTGTAGTTTTTTCCCAATGATCCCAGCTTAGGCTTGTTAATATTGAGATTTGCTGAGTGAATTATAGTCGTATTAAATAAACTCAATTGGAACTAATTAAATTGCAAGCAATGTTTTTAAATGAAATAGGCATCAATTGGCACAATACATTGCGTGAATTGTTCAATATATTCCCATCAAGAATGATCTTGAATTAATATCAGCAAAGTATTAAACCTTGATCACCATCCATACAATGTATTCCTATGCAATATTTTTAATATAGGAATTGCTAGATGAAAAAACCCACGGTCCATCTACATTGCCTTCTACCATCCTGGTAGTTGCATGATACAACGATGACGGAGTTGTTGACTAATCATGGCTATCAGCCTCTATAAATTAGTCTGCAACAGACCCTGACATGACTTGAGGAAAACCCCAGTGGATGTGAGCTTTGGGAACCATAGGTCCATAGACACTTGTTCCTCCCAAGCATGCTGCACTTACCACATGTTGGGGGGAAAAGTTGGATAAGGCCTATTATTGAGTGTGGGTAGCGCAACCCGCTTGTTAATATTGAGTTATGCTGAGAGAATGATCGTCCTATTAAATGAACCCAATTTGAACAAATTCTTTTTCAATATATTGATTACATGCAGTCTCCTGTAATGTCGGTCTGCTTTGCCCGATTTCACCCAAATTTGGTAGTTGGTGGTACATACTCTGGACAAATTGTTCTATGGGACAACCGCAGCCGTCGATGAACTCCAATTCAACGGACACCTCTTTCATTTGGGTGCGGGTATCGCAATCCGCTATTAACCCGCACCCAATGGCCCCTGCGCAGGCAGGATGAGACATTCATCTGGCCTGTCGACTTACCTTCAAGCAGTGTTGAAAAGTAGGCCTCACACGATGATTCAAGTAAATGCGCACTTTCCACCAGCAGGTGGAGCCCCAATCTCCAAAAGAGGAGGGGGGATATTGGATAAGGGTCGTTTTTGGGCACGGGTAGTGTGATTTGCTATTACCCCACACCCAATGACCCCTGCGCAGGCAGGACACGAGTTTCGGCCGGCCTGAGTACTAACCTGCAATCAACGTTCCATTCCGGGCTTTGCACGTGGAATCAATGCAATTCGCACTTTCCACCAGCAGGGGGAGCCCAATCCCAAAGGGAGGATGTTTCTTAGAAATCTCTTAAAGGTAGCTGGTACCTGTTATTTGCTGAAAATAACAGTCTACTGTCTACACGGAGTCTGAATGGAGATCAGACATCGCACATGTAAGACACAGATGCAGGTCTTATCCCTATATTTACACACTGATGAGTTATGTTAAAATATTGAATAAACATTGCACACTACTACATCCCACATCCTCCAATCTGCATATCAGACCTCACCAATCTGCCGATCTGAGTTGGTACCAGGCCTGTAAGAATGCGTGCACCAAGGTTCTCTGTTGATGCACTACAGACCTTGGTGCAAGAGGTGGACAGAAGGAGGGACATCCTATATCCACGGGGGGAGAGCGGGCAGGGCGGGCGGGGCGGGGCAAGAGGCCCTCCAGACATATATCCAAAAGGCAGTGGGAGGCAGCGGGGGACAAAGTCAATGCCAGGCACACAGCATCATGAACATGGATGCAGTGCAGGAAGAAGTTCAATGCTTTGGCATGAGTGGTCAAAGTGGGTGAGGTCAACTGTCAAGTCTCCTACCAACTGCACCAAGCACTACACCCCCCCATCACCCACATACCAATAAACTGTTTCCATCAGTACTCAAATCTTCCAACTAGATGCTTCCTCTCACCCTAACACGTTACCACTATTGCAAGCCGCCCACCCACAACTCACAGGCCACACACACTGGCAGCTATTCAACCATGACAGGCACATCACCCAGACACACGTCCCGCTTTCTTGCAGGGGAAGGTGACGCATATCAGGAGGCAGCAAGTGGCAGTGGCATTTAGTCCCTCGAGCCTGTTCCATCATTCACAGATCATGCTGGACCTGTGACCTAACTCCATATATCCACCTTAGCCCCATATCCCTTAATACCCTTGGTTCACAGAAATCTATCAAACCGCCTATGTGAACTTGTCCCACTGTAATTGCACCTTTTCGCCATTGGTGTTGCTGTCGCATCTCAGTTTTGAGTCTCCCAGCTCCTGTGCCTTTACTGCAGAGAAACTCTGGTGCTTCAGTCAGCTCTAATTGTCTGCTTCCCAAATTGCCTCAAGTTTTGCTGTTTAACTTTAAATAATAATAGAAGTATTATATAAAAACAAGGATAGAATGTATGACTTTAAAATGAGGGTTTAAGTATGTCTGTGCCCCCTGGTCTAATTATACCCCATCCTCTAACCCTGCTTCACCTAAAGACTACACCTAGTCTCGACTCCCCATATGTAATGCCATGGGAGATCGACTATTAATAATAAAAACATTAAAGTACTATATAAAAATAAGGACAAAATGTAAGACTTTAAAATGGGGACTGAATTATGTCGGTGCATTCTGGTCCAATTATCCCCTACTCTCTAACCCCATTTCACTTGAAGACTACACTTGATCTTGACTCCTGTATGCAACACCATAGAAAATCGACTGGTTAACATAAATATATGCACATTCTGTGGAACAGTAAATAACATGGTGTGATTGTATGTATTTTATTCCTGTATAAAATACAGGAAATTACATCAGAGTTCTTACCATGATCATTTCAAATGTCATGATTGATTACAACACCTTTGTCAAAATTGTACAAGAATTTAAAAAAAAAACTAAAAGCCAAGCTTCTGAAATCCGATACCCCAAGGGAGTACCTGAAGTATAGGGCTGTATGGAACATGAGGGCAAGTTACGTGACATACACGGAAATGAAAATCTCAAGTACATCTGGCGAATAACCTTGCTCAAAGAATGAAGTTGACATATGTTTTTTTTCAATAAAATGTAACTTGAAGCTTTAATATAAAATTCCTAACTTCCTAACATTACTTCCATTTCAGGTTTTTTACTTATACAAAAGGTAATATGTTTAGCATAAAGACTGGTTTAGCATGCGATTCTAATCTGAACGAGCATCAGAAGATAAAGATCATGAGGTTTATCCTAAGTTCAGAGATTTGGTTTATAATTGCACTTTCCAAAGATTTTCACCATTGTTCTTGTTTTCTTTTAGCACCCTGTATACTGTGTGAATGTCGTTGGAACTCAAAATGCCCACAATCTAATCACAGTTTCCACAGATGGAAAAATGTGTTCCTGGAGCCTAGATATGCTGACTCAACCACAAGTAAGCTGATTCCTACACCGTTTGCCTGGGTCAGATTAAATATTAGTAGTAAATAATTACATCAAATAAGAATTATAACAAATAAATTGCTATCATGAGGAACATTTTTACATGTGTATTTATAAATTTACCAAAATACATATGGTGGCAGTTGTCTGTGCTAGGGAATGAAATGTTTGTTGGCAGTCAGTAATCTAGGGTGAAGTATGGAATGGCCAGATCCATTGTATAGCCGTTGCTAGTCTGCCCCAAGAGAGTTGACGTTTATCTTAACCTTGGAAGAGCGCCCTCTATTAACTCACTGTAAATATCGCCATTGCTCATAACTATCGTTGTATGTCCTTTCTAAGCGAAACCACCAGTTTGTGCCAAATTGGGCAGTTTTGTACTGGGGACATGTATCCACTAGGAATTGAGCTGAAACTGAAAATAAGATCCTTCTGGCCAACAGAGAGGAGATTCATCATAATGATCTAGTATGGATTTGAAACCTTCTTCCAGAGGTGAAAATGCTGCATACAGTCCCTGATAGCAAAAGATACCAAAGAGTTAGCATCGTGAAATGTGGCCACAAAAAATACTTCATTGTGTTGTATAAATGCAAAACCAAGGCAACTAGGTAACGTGGTTGAACGCTTCTGCAATTCTTCCACTTTGTGCATCCCTATCTCAGTCATGCCATTCAGGTAAGCAAAACGAGAAGGCTAGTTGCTTCTCCATATGGTGGAAAGGTAAGATAGTTGGATGACACTTTCCTACTGTTGAATGGCACAAACATTCCTATATGTTTCCTAGAAGGACTCCCCTTGGCCCCCATGTTAGCTGATATTGTTAACGATTCCCTCTCCTCAGGTACTGTCATCCTCCCCCAGATAATCACATGTAATGGCTTCTCTTCCCATTCTCGAACCAGACCGTTTGCAACTTTAGCGTCCAATTTGACCCTGAGATGAGCTTCTGACCCCATATCCGCTATGACCAAGACCGCCTACTTCCACCTCCGTAACATCGCCTGTCTCCACCCCTGCTTCAGCTTATCTGCTGCTGAAATCCTCATCTGTGCCTTTGTTACCTCCAGACTTGACTATTCCAATGCTCTCCTTGCACCTCCCACCTTGCACCCTCTGCAAACTTGAGGTTATCCAAAACTCTGCTGCCCATACCCTAACTCGCACCAAGACCTGTTCACCCATCCTCCCCGTGCTCGCTGACTTACATTGGCTCCCGGTCCGGCAACGCCTCGATTTTAAAATTCTCATCCTTTTTTACAAATCTCTACATGGCCTCAACCCTCCCTACCTCTGCAACCTCCTCCAGGCCTACATCCCTCAGATCTCTGTGATCTTCCAATTCCAGCCTCTTGCGCAGCCCCGATTTTAATCGCTCCACCATTGGCGTTGGTGCCTTCAGCTGCATAGGCCTTAAGCTCTGGAATTCTCTCCCTAAACCTTTCCACCTCTCTAGTGTCAGCTGTAGCTCAGTTGTTAGCACTCTCGCCTCTGAGTCAGGAGGTTGTGGGTTCATAGTCCCACTCCAGGGACTTGAGCACATAACGCAGGCTGACGCTCCAGTGCAGTACTGAGGGAATGTTGCACTGTCGGAAGTGCCGTCTTTCAGATGAGACATTAACCTGAGAGGGCGGACGGGGCCTCGGTTTAACGTAAAAGATCCCATGGCACTATTCAAAGAAGAGCAGGGGAGTTCACCCTGGTGTCCTGGCTAACATTTATCCCTCAGCCAACGTGACTAAATCAGATTATCTGGTCATTATCACATTGCTGTTTGTGGGACCTTGCTGTGCACAAATTGACTGCCATGTTTCCTACATTACAACAGTGAATACACTTCAAAAGTACTTCATTGGTTGTAAAGCGCTTTGGGACATCCTGAGGTCGTGAAAGGCGCTATATAAACGCCACTTGCTTTCTTTCTTTCTACCTCTCTCTCCTTTAAGAGGCTCCTTAAAACCTACCTCTTTGACCAAGCTTCTGGTCACCGGTCCTAATATCTCCTTATGTGGCTCGGTGTCAAATTTGATTTGATTACACCCCTGTGAAGTGCCTTAGGATGTTTTACTATGTTAAAGGCTCTATATAATGCAAGTTGTTGTAATTTAAACATAAAGTTCGGTACACAATGCAACAAATGATACCAGCATAGCTAAATTGTAATGTAGGAAACGCGGCAGTCAATTTGCGCACAGCAAGGCCCCACAAGTAGAGAGGAAAACCAACAATAATGAGGGAAGAAAATATGAAGCCAGTCAAAATAATTCCTCTTCCCCCTCCCCCCCCCCCCCCAAGATAATTTGAGAAAACTCCAGAATATATATCAGTCCTTACACCTAATTATTCAACTCTGGCTGGATGTTATCTCTTTCTGTACATTCCTATAAACTTCAATTCTAACCCTAACTATTTATCTGGCTTCTTTCTAAAATCAACATAACATTAACTGCTTTTGCCAGGGATCTTCCACATATCGTCTACTCTGGAAGAAAAACAAAATTGCTTCTCATTTCCCGACTCACGTGAGGCTATCTAATTTTATACTTCTGTTGCCTAGCTCGGTGCTGAGGTTCATGTTTTTTTTAAACTGCTGAAATGTTACAAAAGGCATGGTTCCACTGAATGAACTGCGCAGAGTTATAATATTTTCTTTGTTAATGGGACAAGAAGAATTTGCCCCTCTAAATTGCTTGCTGTGTATGGGAGCAGAATCCTAGTTGAATCATGGGATGCGGTAAGGATGTTCCCATGGATGGGTGAAACTAGAACTAGGGGGCATAATCTTAGAATAAGGGGCTGCTCTTTCAAAACTGAGATGAGGAGAAACTTCTTCACTCAGAGGGTAGTAGGTCTGTGGAATTTGCTGCCCCAGGAAGCTGTGGAAGCTACATCATTAAATAAATTTAAAACGGAAATCGACAGTTTCCTAGAAGTAAAGGGAATTAGGGGTTACGGGGAGCGGGCAGGAAATTGGACATGAATTTAGATTTGAGGTTAGGATCAGATCAGCCATGATCTTATTGAATGGCGGAGCAGGCTCGAGGGGCCGATTGGCCAACTCCTGCTCCTATTTCTTATGTTCTTATGAATCCATCATCAAGGCAACAGGGGCGAATTGGGTTATAAAATGTCTGCTGTTCCCTTACTGGTCAGAAACCAATGACGAAAGTCTCAGCTCATTCTTCTGCTATGACCACTTTTTGGGCCAACATAGAATCATACAACCTTACAGCACAGAAGGGGGCCATTCGACCTGTCGTGCCTGTACCGGCTTTTTGAAAGAACTGTCCAATTTAGTCCCACACCTCAGCCTTTTCACCATAACCCTGCAAATTAGGGTTAACATCTTCAAGTACATGTCCAATTGCCTTTTGAAAGTTCCTTTGGAATCTGTTTCCACCACCCTTTCAGGTGGTGCATTCCAGATCTTAAGAGCCCCCAGTATAAAATATTTTTTCCTCATATCCCCTCTAGTTCTTTTGCCAATTATTTTAAATCTGTGTCCTCTGGTTACTGACCCACTTGCCAGAGGAAACAGTTTCTCCCTTTTTGCTCTATCAAAACCCCTCATAATTTTGAATACCTCTATTAGGTCTCCCCTTAACCTTCTCTGCTCTAATTTTATTTATTCGTTCATGGGATGTGGGTGTCGCTAACGAGGCCAACATTTATTGCCCATCCCTAATTGCCCTTGAGAAGGTGGTGGTGAGCCGCCTTCTTGAACCGCTGTAGTCCGTGTGGTGAAGGTTCTCCCACAGTGCTGTTAGGAAGGGATTTCCAGGATTTTGACCCAGCGACGATGAAGGAACGTCGATATATTTCCAAGTCGGGATGGTGTGTGACTTGGAGGGGAACGTGCAGGTGGTGATGTTCCCATGTGCCTGCTGCTCTTGTCCTTCTAGGTGGTAGAGATCGCGGGTTTGGGAGGTGTTGTCGAAGAAGCCTTGGCGAGTTGCTGCAGTGCATCCTGTGGATTGTACACACTGCAGCCACTGTGCGCCAGTGGTGAAGGGAGTGAATGTTTAGGGTGGTGGATGGGGTGCCAATCAATCGGGCTGCTTTGTCCTGGATGGTGTCGAGCTTTTTGAGTGTTGTTGGAGCTGCACTCATCCAGGCAAGTGGAGAGTATTCCATCACACTCCTGACTTGTGCCTTGTAGATAGTGGATAGGCTTTGGGGAGTCAGGAGGTGAATCACTCGCCACAGAATACCCAGCTTCTGACCTGCGCTTGTAGTCACAGTATTTATATGGCTGGTTCAGTTAAGTTTCTGGTCAATGGTGACCCCCAGGATGTTGATGGTGGGGGATTCGGCGATGGTAATGCCGTTGAATGTCATGGGGAGGTGGTTAGACTCTCTCTTGTTGGAGATGGTCATTGCCTGGCACTTGTCTGGCGTGAATGTTACTTGCCACTTATCAGCCCAAGCCTGTTGTCCAGGTCTTGTTGCATGCGGGCTCGGACTGCTTCGTTATCTGAGGGGTTGCGAATGGAACTGAACACTGTGCAATCATCAGCGAACATCCCCATTTCTGACCTTATGATGAAGCAGCTGAAGATGTTTGGGCGTAGGACACTGCTCTGAGCAACTCCTGCAGCAATGTCTGGGGACTGAGATGATTAGCCTTCAGCAACGACTACCATTTTTTTTATTCGTTCATGGGATGTGGGTGTCGCTAGCGAGGCCAACATTTATTGCCCATCCCTAATTTCCCTTGAGAAGGTGGTGGTGAGCCGCCGCCTTGAACTGCTGTAGTCCGTGTGGTGAAGGTTCTTTCCTTTTTTTTTCTCTTGACATTGTAGTTGTTCTTAAGCTAATTTAAGGGTTAAGTCATGGCAGGAGATCCCAGGGCCGTGTCATGTTCCTCTTGTGGGATGTGGGAATTCAGGGCTCCTTCCTGTATCCCTGATTCCTTCACCTGCGGGAAGTGTGTCCAGCTGCAGCTATTGTTTGACCGCTTGACGGCTCTGGAGCTGCGGATGGATTCACTTTGGAGCATCCGTGATGCTGAGAAAGTCGTGGATAGCACGTTCAGTGAGTTGGTCACACCGCAGATAAAAATTACTGAGGGAGATAGTGAATGGGTGACCAACAGACAGAGGAAGAGTAGGAAGGCAGTGCAGGGGTCCCCTGCGGTCATCTCCCTCCAAAACAGGTATACCGTTTTGGATACTGTTGGGGGAGATGGCTCACCAGGGGAAGGTGGCAGTGGCCAGGTTCATGGCACCGTGGCTGGCTCTGCTGCACAGGAGGGCAGGAAAAAGAGTGGCAGAGCTATAGTGATAGGGGACTCGATTGTAAGGGGAATAGACAGGCGTTTCTGCGGACGCAACCGAGACTCCAGGATGGTATGTTGCCTCCCTGGTGCAAGGGTCAAGGATGTCTCGGAGCGGCTGCAGGACATTCTGGAGGGGGAGGGTGAACAGCCAGTTGTCGTGGTGCATATAGGCACCAACGATATAGGTAAAAAACAGGATGAGGTCCTACAAGCTGAATTTAGGGAGTTAGGAGTTAAACTAAAGAGTAGGACCTCAAAGGTAGTAATCTCAGGATTGCTACCAGTGCCACGCGTTAGTCAGAGTAGGAATGACAGGATAGCTAAGATGAATACGTGGCTTGAGAGATGGTGCAAGAGGGAGGGATTCAAATTCCTGGGCCATTGGAACCAGTTCTGGGGGAGGTGGGACAGTACAAATTGGACGGTCTGCATCTGGGCAGGACTGGAACCAATGTCCTAGGGGGAGTGTTTGCCAGTGCTGTTGGGGAGGGTTTAAACTAATGTGGCAGGGGGATGGGAACCGATGCAGGAAGTCAGTGGGAAATAAAGTGGTGACAGAAACAAAAGGCAGTAAGGGAGAGTGTACAGAACATGACCGGACAGATGGTCTGAGAAAGCAGGGCAAAGACCAAGGGAAGTCTAGATTAAACTGCATTTATTTCAATGCAAGAAGTCTGATGGGCAAGGCAGATGAACTCAGGGCATGGATGGGTACATGGGACTGGGATGTTATAGCTATTACTGAAACATGGCTAAGGGAGGGGCAGGACTGGCAGCTCAATGTTCCAGGGTACAGATGCTATAGGAAAGATAGAGCAGGAGGTAAGAGAGGAGGGGGAGTTGCGTTCTTGATTCGGGAGAACATCACGGCAGTAGTGAGAGGGGATATATCCGAGGGTTCGCCCACTGAGTCTATATGGGTAGAACTGAAAAATAAGAAGGGAGAGATCACTTTGATAGGATTGTACTACAGACCCCCAAATAGTCAACGGGAAATTGAGGAGCAAATATGTAAGGAGATTACAGACAGCTGCAAGAAAAATAGGGTGGTAATAGTAGGGGACTTTAACTTTCCCAACATTGACTGGGACAGCCATAGCATTAGGGGCTTGGATGGAGAGAAATTTGTTGAGTGTATTCAGGAGGAATTTCTCATTCAGTATGTGGATGGCCCGACTGGAGAGGGGGCAAAACTTGACCTCCTCTTGGGAAATAAGGAAGGGCAGGTGACAGAAGTGTTAGTGAGGGATCACTTTGGGACCAGTGATCATAATTCCGTTAGTTTTAAGATAGCTATGGAGAAGGATAGGTCTGGCCCAAAAGTTAAAATTCTAAATTGGGGAAAGGCCAATTTTGATGGTATTAGACAGGAACTTTCAGAAGTTGATTGGGAGAGTCTGTTGGCAGGCAAAGGGACGTCTAGTAAGTGGGAGGCTTTCAAAAGTGTGTTAACCAGGGTTCAGGGTAAGCACATTCCTTATAAAGTGAAGGGCAAGGCTGGTAGAAGTAGGGAACCTTGGATGACTCGGGAGATTGAGGCACTAGTCAAAAAGAAGAAGGAGGCATATGACATGCATAGGCAGCTGGGATCAAGTGGATCCCTTGAAGAGTATAGAGATTGCCGGAGTAGAGTTAAGAGAGAAATCAGGAGGGCAAAAAGGGGATATGAGATTGCTTTGGCAGATCAGGCAAAGGTGAATCCAAAGAGCTTCTACAAATACATAAAGGGCAAAAGGGTAACTAGGGAGAGAGTAGGGCCTCTTAAGGATCAACAAGGTCATCTAAGTGCGGAACCACAAGAGATGGGTGAGATCCTGAATGAATATTTCACATCGGTATTTACGGTTGAGAAAGGCATGGATGTTAGGGAACTTGGGGAAATAAATAGTGATGTCTTGAGGAGTGTACATATTACAGAGAGGGAGGTGCTGGAAGTCTTAACGCGCATCAAGGTAGATAAATCTCCGGGACCTGATGAAATGTATCCCAGGACGTTATGGGAGGTTAGGGAGGAAATTGCGGGTCCCCGAGCAGAGATATTTGAATCATCCACCGCTACAGGTGAGGTGCCTGAAGATTGGAGGGTAGCAAATGTTGTGCCTTTGTTTAAGAAGGGCGGCAGGGAAAAGCCTGGGAACTACAGACCAGTGAGCCTGACATCTGTAGTGGGTAAGTTGTTAGAGGGCATTCTGAGGGACAGGATCTACAGGCATTTGGAGAGGCAGGGACTAATTAGGAACAGTCAGCATGGTTTTGTGAGAGGAAAATCATGTCTCACGAATTTGATTGAGTTTTTTGAAGGGGTAACCAAGAAGATAGATGAGGGCTGTGCAGTAAACGTGGTCTACATGGACTTCAGCAAAGCATTTGACAAGGTACCGCATGGTAGGTTGTTATATAAGGTTAAATCTCATGGGATCCAAGGTGAGGTAGCCAATTGGATACAAAATTGGCTTGACGACAGAAGACAGAGGGTGGTTGTAGAGGGTTGTTTTTCAAACTGGATGCCTGTGTCCAGCGGTGTGCCTCAGGGATCGGTGCTGGGTCCGCTGTTATTTGTTATTTATATTAATGATTTGGATGAGAATTTAGGAGGCATGGTTAGTAAGTTTGCAGATGACACCAAGATTGGTGGCATTGTGGACAGTGAAGAAGGTTATCTAGGATTGCAACGAGATCTTGATAAATTGGGCCAGTGGGCCGATGAATGGCAGATGGAGTTTAATTTAGATAAATGTGAGGTGATGCATTTTGGTAGATCGAATCGGGCCAGGACCTACTCCGTTAATGGTAGGGCGTTGGGGAGAGTTATAGAACAAAGAGATCTGGGAGTACAGATTCATAGCTCCTTGAAAGTGGAGTCACAGGTGGATAGGGTGGTGAAGAAGGCATTCAGCATGCTTGGTTTCATTGGTCAGAACATTGAATGCAGGAGTTGGGATGTCTTGTTGAAGTTGTACAGGGCATTGGTGAGGCCACACTTGGAGTACTGTGTACAGTTCTGGTCACCCTATTATAGAAAGGATATTATTAAACTAGAAAGAGTGCAGAAAAGATTTACTAGGATGCTACCGGGACTTGATGGTTTGACTTACAGGGAGAGGTTAGACAGACTGGGACTTTTTTCCCTGGAGAGTAGGAGGTTAAGGGGTGATCTTTTCGAAGTCTATAAAATAATGAGGGGCATAGATAAGGTCGATAGTCAAAATCTTTTCCCAAAGGTAGGGGAGTCTATAACGAGGGGGCACAGATTTAAGGTGAGAGGAGAGAGATACAAAAGGGTCCAGAGGGGCAATTTTTTCACTCAAAGGGTGGTGAGTGTCTGGAACGAGCTGCCAGAGGCAGTAGTAGAGGCGGGTACAATTTTGTCTTTTAAAAAGCATTTGGACAGTTACATGGGTAAGATGGGTATAGAGGGATATGGGCCAAGTGCAGGCAATTGGGACTAGCTTAGTGGTATAAACTGGGCGACATGGACATGTTGGGCCGAAGGGCCTGTTTCCATGTTGTAACTTCTTCTATGATATCTTCCTTTGTGCTCGGTATGACTCCAGCCACTGGAGAGTTTTCCACCTGATTCCCATTGACTTCAATTTTACTAGGGCTCCTTGGTGCTACACTAGGTCGAATGCTGCCTTGATGTCAAGGGCAGTCACTCTCACCTCACCTCTGGAATTCAGCTCTTTTGTCCATGTTTGGACCAAGGCTGTAATGAGGTCTGGAGCCGAGTGGTCCTGGCGGAACCCAAACTGAGCATCGGTGAGCAGGTTATTGGTGAGTAAGTGCCGCTTGATAGCACTGTCGAAGACACCTTCCATCACTTTGCTGATGATTGAGAGTAGACTGATGGGGCAGTAATTAGCCGGATTGGATTTGTCCTGCTTTTTGTGGACAGAACATACCTGGGCAATTTTCCACAGTGTCGGGTAGATGCCAGTGTTGTAGCTGTACTGGAACAGTTTGGCTAGAGGCGCAGCTAGTTCTGGAACACAAGTCTTCAGCACTACAACCGGGATGTTGTCGGGGCCCATAGCCTTTGCTGTATCCAGTGCACTCAGCCGTTTCTTGATATCACGTGGAGTGAATCGAATTGGCTGAAGACTGGCTTCTGTGATGGTGGGGATATTGGGAGGAGGCCGAGATGGATCATCCACTCGGCACTTCTGGCTGAAGATGGTTGCAAACGTCTTTTAAGGAGAAGAATCTCAGCTTCTCCGATCTCTCCACATAACTGAAGTCCCTCATCCCTGTTATCATCCTGGTAAACCTCCTCTCTACCCTCTCCAAGGCCTTGACATCCTTCCTAAAGTGGGGTGCCCAGAATTGTACACATTACCCCAGCTGAGGCCTAACCAGTGATTTGTAACATTTTAGCATGACTTCTTTGTTTTTGTATTCAATGCCCCCATTTACAAAGCCAAATATCCCATGCGCTTTCTTAACCACCTTATCAACTTGCCCTGCCACGTTCATAGATTTGTGAATATGCCCCCCTAGGTTCCTCTGCTCTTGTACCCCTCTCAAAATAGCACCATTTAGATTATACTGCCTCTCCATGTTGTTCCTCCCAAAATGCATCACTTCACACTTATCCACATTAAATTGCATCTGCCATGTCTCTGCCCATTTCACCAGTCTGTCTATGTCCTCCTGAAGTCTGCTACTATCCTCCTCATTATTACATTGCCAAGTTATGTATCATCTGCAAACTTTGATATTGTACTCCCTATACCCAAGTCCAGGCCATTTATTTATAACAAGAAAAGACATGGTCCTAAAACTGACCCCTGGGGGACCCCACTTCATACTTCTCTCCAGTCAGATAAACATCCGTTCACCACTACTCTCTGCCTCCTGTCCCTTAGCCAATTACATATTCAAGTTACCACCGTCCCTTCAATCCCATGTACTTCTATTTTCCAAATAAGTCTGTTATGTGGTACTTTATCAAATGCCTTTTGAAAGTTCATATATACAACATCTACTGTGCCATCTTCATCAACCCTCTCTGATACTTCATCAAATAACTCAATCAGGTTAGTCAGACACAATTTGCCTTTAACAAATCTGTGCTGGCTGTCCCTTATTAACCCACGCTTCACCAATTTTGTCCTTGACAGTAGTCTCTAGTGGTTTTCCCACCACTGACGTTAGACTGACTGGCCTGTAGTTACCAGGTTTATCCCCCTCCCCTTTTTTGAACATGGGTTTAACATTTGCAATCCCCCAGTCCTCTGACACCACTCCCCTATCCAAGGAGGATTGAAAGATTGTGGTCAGAGCTTCTTCTATCTTCACTCTTTGTTCCTTCAGCAACCTAGGATGCGTCCCATCTGGACCAGGTGACTTGTTAACTTTGAGTGATGCCAACCTATTTAGCACCTTCTTTCTATCTATTTTTATCCTATCCAATATCTCTACTCCCTCCTCTACTGCGACATTAACTTCATCCTCTTTTGCGGCGACAAATGCAAAGTACTCAGTCAGTACCTCAGTCATGCCCTCTGCCTCCACAAGAAAATTTCCTTCTTTGTCCCTAATCAGCCCCACTATTTCTTTAACTATCCTTTTACTTTTTATATGTTTATAAAAAAATTTTGGGTTCCTTTTTATGTTACCCACTAATCTTTTCTCATATTCTCTCTTTGCCCTTATATCCTTTTGCAATTTCCCCCTGCACTCTTTGTATTCTGCCTGATTTTCTACTGTATTCTGTACCTGACATTTGTCATAAACCTCCTTTTTCTGTTTTATTTTAACCTCTTTTTCTTTTGTCATCCAGGGAGTTCTAGCTTTGGATGCTCTATCTTTCCTTCTTATGGGAATATGCTTGGTTTGTACCTGAACTATCTCCGCCTTGAAGACCTGCCATTGCTCATTTACTGTTTTCTTGGCTAACATTTGTTTCCAGTCCACCTGTGCTAGATCCCTTTGTATATACAGAAGCTATCCACAAAGTAGTTACCTGCAGAAAATTGTATGCTTTGTATGTACGAAGAATTAATGGCTCGATACCACATTTGGAATTAAAAGCGCTTTAATCCGTTGTTCCCCAAGTTGGATGTAGGATACTTGCCTTGAGTTTTTGCACTGGTTTGGTGTAATCCGTATGAATATCTGGAGATTGAATGAATTGGAAAGAATATTAAGTTATCTGCTTAAAACACCCCTTACCATCCTGCCTGGCTGTTCCTTTTCTAACCTGATGCAATTTGGAAATTTTAAAATATTTTTATGTAGCTGTATGTTTTAATTTGCTTGTCGTTCCTACTTGTCTATGCTTCCTTTTCCGGTCAAAGAAATATGCTGCAACTAGTTTCTTATATCAAGTGCTGTAAAAGATTGCTTGACTCAGGTGGCCTTGGATACTTGGAAATTTTTGAAGGAGCATCACCTCTGGGTGTTTATACACTGTGGGATGTTGAACACAACATTTTAATGCATAAACATTAGGACAGCCTCAGTTTACAAATAATCAGATTCTTTTGATTGTGAGAATCTCTCTTTGAATGATAGTGTATTTGTGAACTGGGGAGATCTAAACACACAAAAATCTTGTGTATTAAGTTCAGTCATGTCCAGAATTTGCATAAACGTTTTGGCATGTTGGATCTGTACAGCAGTGTTTATACAATAAAAATGGTGGGAAACATCAACACTCTGAGAGAGGTTTGTTTTTATAAATCTGTTTTTCTTTAATAAAAAGGGTACTTATTTCAGCAGTAATTGAATGGTATCCAGTAGAATACAATAATGAGGACTGACGTACTGTGTTTGGTCCATTGCTCTGATTCTTTGTGGCACTGCAAAATATGATATCACACTGGTATACTGGGATACTTTCATTATATAACTAATCCTTAACTCAGTGATTAGTTTAATCCAGAGCATTCGCATGGCATGTCATTCGAAGAATTGAATTGCAAATACATTCTAATAATACTAAGGAAATGGCAATACCTTCTGACAAAAGCATATATCTCCCCCTCTCTCCATCTAGCATTTTCGTGTACTCGATGGATTTTTGTAAAATAATATTTTATTATATAGTGTATCATAAAATGTGCTTTTCATGAAATCAGTGCTTGCTGCGCTGTCCAGTTTAATGTAAATTATAGTATTTTGTCTTTTGACAAACATAAGCCATAATCTGAAATGTCCAAAAATGTATCGGTCAAGGATGAATAAGTGAAAGTCAAATTAATGTCAGTGTGTAAATGTGCTTATAATAAACACCCTTTTTAAGTTTACATCAAAACCACAGCACAATATAATTTTATACTAAATTGCAATTTACAGTAATTGCTTAAAAACCACCTTCTTACCTAAATAGATTTGTCATTTTAAAAGCTTGTGTACTTCAGAATATATTCATTGATAGTGAGTTACTGAAACATCCCCTGATGCTGTACTTCAAGGTAGCCACAGCAGAGGATACAATTGCTTTTTTTTGCACACAATGCATCTGTTTCATATTCATGATGACACACAACTTAGTCAGCATTCACTGAATGTTCACGCTGACAGAATAAGTGAAGACTTTATTTATACTGATATAGTGTAACTATGCTACTGTATGCACTTTATGATGTGTTTTTACTGATTGTAGTGATGATAACATTCTGACCTTGTGTTTAAGGGAATATTGCTAGTTTGCTGATAGGCTTTGTTTCCAGGACAACCTATTACAATAACATGCAGTTATCTTGGTCACGATAGAAAACTCTCACTTCAACAAATACTACACATATAGTCAAAGGAAGATGCTATTTTATACTACAGAATGAATGGCAGAAACGATTATACCTTCTACCACCATGTGGCCTTTCTATTCCCATCATCTCAATCAGACACAAGGCCATTTTTATTAGATTAAAAGAAGAGGCTTATAATGTTGCAGCGTGGCCTTTATGACCAAATCTCACGTTGGTCTCTACCCCTTCTCTGGCACCTTCTCCTCCTTTGAGCTGCTCACCCCTCTTGTTTCTCCTTTAAAATGCATGTTCTTTACCACCCACTAAAGCCCCTCCCCAAGTTTCTCATCGAGATATCCTCACTCCTTTCCTCCCTCAGCCTTTGCACAGAGTGACTCCTCATCCTCAGTGATCTAAACCTCCATCTCAAGTCACCTTTCCCTCTCTGCTCTGAGTTTGCTGCCCTCCTGTTGTCCCTCAACCTCTCCCTCCATATAAACTCTCCTACCCATATTCACGGCCACCCCTTGACCTTGCAATCTCATGTGGCTTCTCTATTCCCATCATCTCAATCAGACACTAGGCCATTTTTATTAGATTAAAAGAAGAGGCTTATAATGTTGCCAAGAAGAGTAGTAAGCTTGAGGATTGGGAGTGTTTTAGAAACCTGCAAAGGATGACCAAAAAACTGATAAAAAGGGAGAAAATAGAATGAGAGTAAACTAGCAAGAAATGTAAAAGCAGATTGTAAGAGCTTCTACAAGTATGTAAAAAGGAAGAGAGTAGCGAAAGTAAATATGGGTCCCTTAGAGGAAGAGACAGGAGAAATTAGAATGGGGAATAAGGAAATGGCAGAGACATTAAACAAATATTTTGTATCTGTCTTCACAGTAGAAGACACAAAAAACATACCAGAAATAGTGGGGAACCAAGGGTCTAATGAGAATGAGGAACTTAAAGTAATTAATATTAGTAAAGAAAAAATACTGGAGTAATTAATGGGACTAAAAGCAGACAAGTCTCCTGGACCAGATAGCCTACATCCTAGGGTTCTAAAAGAGGCAGCTGCAGAGATAGTGGATGCATTGGTTGTGATCTTCCAAAATTCTCCAGATTCTAGAACGATCCCAGTAGATTGAAAGGTAGCAAATGTAACATCACTATTCAAGAAAACAAGGAGAGAGGAAACAGGGAACTACAGGCCAGTTAGCCTAACACCAGTCGTCTGGAAAATGCTGGAATCTATTATTAAGGATGTGGCAACAGGGCACTTAGAAAATCATAATATCATTAGGTAGAGTCAACATGGTTTTATGAAAGGGAAATAATGTTTCACAAATTTATTAGATTTTTTTGAGGATGTAACTAGCAGGGTCGATAAAGGGGAGCCAGTGGATGTAGTATATTTGGATTTTCAAGAGGCATTCGATTAGGTGCCACATGAAAGGTTGTTACACAAGTAAAGGGCTCATCGGGTTGGGGGTAATATATTAAGATGGATAGAGGATTGGTTAATGGATTAAAAAAAGAGAGTAGGAATAAATAGATCATTTTCAGGTTGGCAAGCTGTTACTAGTGGGGTGCCACAAGAATCAGTGCTTGGGCCTCAGGTATTTACAATCTATATTAATCACTTAGATGAAGGGACCGAGTAAAATGTATCCAAGTTTGCTGACGATACAAAGCTAGGTGGGAAAGTAACGTTCACCTGAGGAAGGAGGAAGCCTCCGAAAGCTTGTGAATTTAAAATAAAATTGCTGGACTATAACTTGGTGTTGTAAAATTGTTTACAATTGTCAACCCCAGTCCATCACCGGCATCTCCACATCATGGAAAGTAAGCTGTGAGGAGAACACAAAAGAGTCTGCAAAGAGTTGTAGACAGGTTAAGTGAGTGGGCAAGAAAGTGGCAGATGGTTTACAATGTGGGGAAATGTGAGGTTATTCATTTTGGTAGGAAGAATAGAAAAACAGAATATTTTTTAAATGGTGAAAAACCATTAAAAGTTAATTTAATTAAAAGGGATTTGGGTGTCCTTGTACACGAAACGCAGAAAGTTAACATGCAGGTACAGCAAGCAAATGGGAAGGCAAATGATATGATGGCCTTTATTGCAAGGGAGTTGGAGTGGTAAGGAAGTCTTGCTGCAATTGTACAGGGCTTTGGTGAGACAACACCTGGAGTACTGTGTACAATTTTGGTCTCCTTACCTAAGGAAGGATATACTTGCCTTAGAGGCGGTGCAACGAAGGTTCATTAGATTGATTCCTGGGATGAGAGGGTTGTCCTATGAGGAGATATTGAGTAAAATGGGCTAATATTCTCTGGAGTTTAGAAGAATGAGAGATGGTCTCATTGAAACATATAAGATTCTGAGGGGGCTTGACAGGATAGTTGCTGAGAGGTTGTTTCCCCTGGCTGGAGAGTCTAGAATTTGGGGGGCATAGTCTCAGGATAAGGGGTCGGCCATTTAGGACTGAGTTGAGGAGAAATTTTATCACTGAGGGTTGTATATCTTTGGAATTCTCTACCCCAGAGGCTGTAGATGCTCAGTCATTGAGTATATTCAAGGCTGAGATCTATAGATTTTTGGACTCTAAGGGAATCAAGGGATATGGGGATCAGGCAGGAAAGTGGAATTGAGGTTGAAGATCAGCCATAATCTGATTTAATGGCGGAGGAGGCTTCAGGGCCGTATGGCCTACTTCTGCTCCTATTTATTATGTTCTTTGCAAAGATTAAGGTGTATGGTGTTGAACATGAAAATGGTGGCATGGAGAGAGGAATGGCTGAAAGATAAAAAGCAGAATGGAATTAAATGAATATTTCTCAAATTGGCAAGATTTAGTTAGTGGTGTATCCCAGAGATCTGTGTTGGGACGTCTCTTATTTTCATACACATATAAATGATTTTACAAACCATAGATGGAATTAAATCAAAAATTTGCTGCTGTTAAATTAAGGGCTGTGGCAACCTGTGACAAAGAATGTAAAAGACTTTGAGGACATGGTAAGTGGACAGATATATGTCAAATGTAGTTCAATGTATATAAGCGTTAAAAAAAAAAGTAGTTTTTGAGGGGAAAAAGTGCAGAGGAAAAATATACCTTTACTGGTAATATTCTCAATGGAATGGAGGAACAGAGAAACCTAATGATACAGATACACCGATATCTGTAAATTGCAGGTATTAAACGCTGTCAATGGAGCAATTGAGATTCTAGGTTTTACACATGGATCCATTGAATAAAATACCAACCCGCCCACTTCCAGGTTTCCCACAGACGCGCTGACATGCGCGCGCAGCCCCCGCATGTGGGACTCCCGTCGGCAATTAAAGCCGGCGGGGTGCCACTTAAGGTATTTATTTTGGTATTTCAGGTCGTTTACAGACCTGATTCACGAGACATTTTAGGAGGGTTGGGATTTTACAAACAACTGGGACTGTTTCCCGTACTGGGGGAAACACTCCCAGTTCAAATGGACGTGTTGCAGCCATCAGCCTGTGGCAGCTGCAAAGGTCCATTTGACAGGTGGGGTGGGAGAGAGACCCTCACTCATTGCAGGAGGCCACTCTCACTTTGGCCAAAGTTTGGCCTCCACCACCCTCCTCCTAACAACAAAATTCACTAACGTGCACACTTACCCCGGTGTCCAGACACATGTACCTACCTTGCGGACCCCCTCAGATGTACATCCTCCAGATGGGGGCCGCCATAGCTGCAGTCATGACCTCCTCGGAGGGCGAACAGCATCACCGGCCACGCTGTCCACCTCTGACACGTGGAGCTCCACAACACAGTGTTGTGACACATCCACCTGGACAGCAGGAGGGAGAGCAACCGCAGAGAGAGATGCGTCGCAGAGGGCACTACCCTCACCACAGGGTCCACAGACCGAGGCTCAGCTTCCTGGACCTCTCTGAGCAGCAGTGCACACGGAGGCTCAGAGTCACTCGACATGTAGTCGTGGACATCTGCAGCCTCCTTCATGCCGAACTGCTCCCGGCTGGCCCGAGCACCATCTTCTTACCTGTCGCTGTCAAAGTCACCACTGCCCTCAACAACCTCTCCGCACCCTTCCAGGGTGCCACCGGGGACATCACCGACGTCTGTCAGCCGTCTGCACAAAAAAGCCCTGCAAATACACCTACACCCACTCTGCAGTGACACAATGGGTGGCATCAGTTGTGGGTCTTCATTGTGATCCTCAGGAAAGGGCATTATTGCACAAACCAGACAAGATTCGCAAAGACGTGGCAGTAGTGGTGCCAATATAATATGTAATGTGAGTTGCTCAGAAATTCAATATAAGTAAAAACCATGACAAACCCTCAAACATCCTTGTACATCCCCTTCATGCTCATGACACGTTTGCCTTACGTTGCCTACTGCACATATGTGATGCATGCCCTGTGGCTGCAGCACAGGCAGTGGCAGGTTGAGTGAGGCTGACCATGAAAGAGATGCATGAGAGGGTGAGTATGAGATAGAGCCATGAGATTGTATGAGGATTGGGTTGAGTGGTCGTGGTGGGATGAGTACTGGCGAGGTGAGTAAGTGCAGGTAAGATGAGGATGAGGTTTGAGTGGGTGTGAGGGGTGATGTGACACAGTAATGTTGGCTGTGCAGAAGGAGATGTGGGGTGGGGGCGGTAATGTGGCAGACGGAGTGTAGGGGAATGAGTAAGTGTACTCACTTTGGCTGACCTACTTAGGTCATTGCAGCGCCTCCTGCACTGTATGCAGGTTGGCGATATGTTGGTGGTGCAGGTGACCTCCTCTGCCACCTTGAGCCAGGCCTTCTTGGTGGCAGAGGCAGGCCGCTTCCTCCCGCCCGGGGGAGGATCTCTGTCCTCCCCCTCCTCCTCACCCCATCCAATAAGAGCTGGAGTGAGGCATCATTAACCTGGGAGCAGCCTTCCCCCTGGGCTGTTCCATGCTGTAATTTTTCCTATTTCTTGCAGCATCAGTCAGTGGAGGACTGCCCCTTTAAATAGAGCTCCTCCAGCTGACAGACCTTACTGCGCATGCGCAGTCCGCCCACCGCGCAGCTTAGCAGCGGGGAACCCGGAACAAGAGGTAAGTGGATCCAATCAGCCTGCGATTGCGTTCGGGGCAGACTGATTTCACCGGGCATATTACCCACACGCCCAATCGCCCTCACCGCCGCGAACCCGCCGCCCTGGTAATATCGGGCCCATTGAATCTGCACAAGACATTAGTTGGGCCACATTAGGAGTATTATGATACAAAAATTGACCGTGTGGTTAATAGTGAGGAGGAAAACTGTAGACTGCAGGAAGATATTAATGGACTGGTCAGGTGGGCAGAAAAGTGGCAAATGGAATTCAATCCGGAGAAGTGTGAGGTGAAGAATTTGGGGAGAGCAAACAATGCAACGGAATACACAATAAATGGGAGGATACGGAGAGGTGTAGAGGAAGTCATGGACCTTGGAGTGCATGTCCACAGATCCCTGAAGGTCACAGGACAGGTAGATAAGGTGGTTAAGAAGGCATATGGAATACTTTCCTTTATTAACCGAGGCATAGAATATAAGCAGGGAGGTTATGCTAGAACTGTATAAAACTCTAGTTAGGCTACAGCTTGAGTACTGCACACAGTTCTGGTCACCACATTACAGGAAGGATATAATTGCACTAGAGAGGGTGCAGAGGAGATTTACGAGGATGTTGCCAGGACTGGAGAATTTTAGCTATGAGGAAAGATTGGATAGGCTGGGGTTGTTTTCTTTGGAACAGAGGAGGCTGAAGGGTGATTTAATTGAGGTGTATAAAATTATGAGGGGCCTAGATAGAGTAGATAGGAAGGACCTATTTCCCTTAGCAGAGAGGTCAATAACCAGGGGGCATAAATTTAAAGTGATTGGTAGAGGATTAGAGGGGAGCTGAGGAAAAAATTTTTCACCCAGAGATGTGGAAGGGGTCTGGAACTCACTGCCTGAAAGGGCGGTAGAGGCAAAAATCCTCATCACAATTAAAAAGTACCTGAAGTACCGTGACCTACGAGGCTACGGACCAAGTGCTGGAAAGTGGGATTAGGTTGGGTGGCTCATTTTCGGCTGGCGCGGACATGATGGGCCGAATGGTCTCCTTTTGTGCCGTAAATTTTCTATGATTCTAAGGTGTTTTAAATACTAGGGTCCTGAGGCGCAACTCCAAGGGCAAAAATTGATGCAACTGTAATGAGATGGATCATGGAGCAAACTACTGCTGGTCCAAACAGGGGGCCAGTGCACAGTCTGGGAGATCAAGGGCTGCTGTGAGGCATGAGATTGCCTGATATGTCGTGATGGAGAATGCAGAGAATCTGACTCTGTGCTTGCTCCTGATCAAGGTGAAGAAGTGTCTTAAAGTGCTTGGACGATACAGGATCTAATCTGATTGGTAATGATCAGTACCTAGTGGGCAACTATTCATAGTGTTGAGCGGCAAAGAGTGGCTGGAGTTCCACTGTGGCAGGGTGGAAAAGAAAGGGTTTCAGTATCCTTCTGATTTGATGCCCTATTAGGAAATGATATAAATGATGAAATATCTGTGGAGATATCTGTATACTTCAAAGGAAGTAGCTTGTGTGGTAATCCAAAGTCGAGCTAAGGCCAAGATACAAAGCTGGCTGAGGCAGCGCCAGCTCCACCTTCAGCATTGGATATGGACTGCCTTATACCAGAGAAGGGGTCTCCTAACCCATGTCAGCAAACAGAATGCATGTGGAGGAGGTCTCCACTAAAGAGCTCTTAAGGTTCATGGGGCATGTATAGTTGCAGAAGATGTGCCACATTAATTCTACAGTTTACCAGGAAAACTTGGGCAGCTTGCTCAAGCTGAGGCTCAATGGACTGACCCCATGCTGGAAGCTGAGAGAGCTCAGGCGCATTCATGACCTTAGCAGGTACTACCCTCATCTCCCCTGCCCCCTCCCCCCTGCTCCAGTATCCATGGAATGGTATAGTTACAGGGAAGAGCTTTTGATTCTACAATACAAAACAAAATCTCTGGAGGGGCAGGAACTGGAAGTGTTCCAACAGTTTTTGGTGTCTCAAGCATACAGCTGCAAGTTGTATTGTTTGGTGTAACACTCCTACTGTGCACCAATTGCTACAACAGTCTTACTGGCCTGGTATCTGCACATACACAGCCGAGTATTGTAGGATGTATAAAGAGTGTCAGAGAATGGATAAACCAGGGGATCACATGAAGGCACAGCTGCAGGCTCGGCCTATTATTAACAAACCTTTTGAAAGGGTGGAAATAATTACAGTGGGCTCAGAGCTTGTCAGGAGAACTTTGGGCAAATGTTATATTTGAATATGATAGATTATGCATCACAGTACCATTTTTGCAATGGTTCACGCATTAGTGGGCACAGATATTGTGTGTGATGCTATGTTAGAAATGTTCACTGTATTTGGGTTACCAGAAGAGTCTGACAAGGGTGTTAATTTTAATGTCCCAGTTAATACTACACTTATAGTAATAGTACCAGGTAAACTAGCTGTGTTCCACACCATACCATAATCACCCCCAGACAAACTGACTGGTAAAAAGGTTTAATGGCGCACGGGGTGGGGGGGCGGGGGTGGGTGTTGCATGCGTCTAACTAAATTTTGAGAAGACCGAAGCCATTGACTTAGGTCCCCGCCACAAACTCCGTTCCCTAGCCACTGACTCCATCCCTCTCCCTGGCCACTGTCTGAGGCGGAATCAGATCCAGCAATGCCTCGATTTTAAAATTCTCATCCTTGTTTTCAAATACCTCCATGGCCTCATCCCTCCCTACCTCTGCAACCTCCTCCAGCCCTACTACCCTCTGAGATCTCTGCACTCCTCCAATTCTGGACTTTTGTGCATCCTCGATTTTAATCGCTGCACCATTGGCGGCCATGCTTTCAGCTGCCTAGGCCTTAAGCTCTGGAATTTCCTCCCTAAACCTCACTGCCTCTCTATCTATCTCTCCTCCTTTAAGAAGCTCCTTAAAACCTATCTCTTTGACCAAGGTTTTGGTCACCAGTCCTAATATCTCCTTATGTGCCTCGGTGTCAAATTTTGTTTGATAATGCTCCTGTCAAGCTCCTTGGGATGTTTTACCACGCTAAAGGCACTATATAAATCCAAGTTGTTGTTATTATTGTACATTGAACAGAATCCCAAGCACTGGGGTAAGAAGTTACCACACTTCTTTGCATATGGAAAGGTGCCTTAAGTTGACTCAGTTTTCATTGTTTGAGCTGCTGTATGGACACCACAAATGCAGTCCACTGACACTGATCAAACAGCCTAATACATAGAAGTTACAACATGGCCCAACCAGTCCATGACGGGAGAAAATAGTTCAAATCACATTTACCCACGCTGTTTCAATATCCCTTCAACCTCTTTTCCTTCATCTACCTATCCTGGTCAGGATGTGGAGATGCCAGTGATGAACTGGGGTGGACAAATGTAAGGAATCTTACAACACCAGGTTATAGTCCAACAGTTTTATTTGAAAATCACAAGCTTTTGGAGGCTTTCTCCTTCGTCAGGTGAGTGACGAAGGAGAAAGACTCCGAAAGCTTGTGATAACTCTATGACTCTATAAGGAGTGTGCATTAGGGAGTCTCAAGCACGCACAAAGTTGCCAGAAAAGCTGATATGAGCGTAACACCTAGTGCTAGGAATATCAGGTTTGCCAAAGCACAATACATCAGTTAGCAGTTGCGAACTCACTGTGAAGGTCTTTACATAATTGAGTTGCCAATGTAGACCCATAAGAGACCAATCTACTACATGAATGTGGTAAATTTCTACTTTGCCGAGGAAGAAGTAGCACAGTGTGCCATGTCTGCCCAGAGGAATGGCATTTTGGACTTACTGACGACATGTACAGCAAGCTCCTCAGTTATCCGTTATGCAGAAACAGTAAGCTAGGGGAATGTTGCAACTTTTTTATAAATTGTTTCCAGCAAGCCAGGCTAATGCGAGTGATTTGTGGATGAGGTAAAGACAGTCACTGCAAGTCTGGTGGGCCAATGTCTTTACCCAATGCCACACAGTGCGAGGAAACATAGCGTCAGGGAGATGTAGAAGATATTGGATTTGTGGATGATATGGCTGTCACCAAAGCCTGTGGGGCTTGCCCTTGACGTTGATGCTTAACAAAAATAAGGCCACACAATTTGTGTAGACCACAGGAAATTTAATGATTTTGTGGAAATCAGCAGCTATCGTATGCCTAGCATGGAGGAGATCCTTGAGAACCTAGGGAACATGAAATATCTTGCAACCCTCAACCTGACCAAAGTTACTGGCAGGTACTGCTAAGTGGCAGAGCTCGTCTGCATTCTGTGTTTGCCACTCCCTCAAGGTTGTACAAATTCACCATCATGCCCTTTGAGATGATAAACACATCCACCATATTCCAACATCTGGTGGGTTCCATCCTGACTGTCTGGAAATTACATCCGGACGTATATTTACAAGTGGTATTTTTAACTGGAGATGAGAAGAACACCTCTCCTGTATTACTGATGGCTTGCCGGAGCCAGGGCGTCTCCAGAACAAGTGTCGGACACTTGGATCTGCAAATCACCCGGTTTCCAGGGCTAATCCAATTATGGCTTAATGTTAAACCACTAATTGGATACGCAAAGCCTAGATGAGTTGTGAAGTGGTTGTAAGGTCCAGACATTCTGTTGTTATATTCGGCCATGATTGACAATTGTGCATCCAGAGGCTGCTTTTTCCATTTCTGTAGTCCATATTTTCCAAACATTTAGCGCCACGTCACAACTGTTAGTCGGAACTGTGTGAAGCTAAAACCACCCTTGTTGCAGGATTCTAAGATGGAGTTAATAGGACTCTGGAAAAGGACACTAAGAATTCCAAGACATTTTGTTATTGTGGGCTCAGATAATGGTTTAAAGTATCAGGGCAATTAAGTTCTGGGTTTCTATTTTATCTCTGCTGTCCATATTTTTTTCTCGTAATCAACTCAAGTAGTAGATTTAGCATTAGCAATTTTCATTTAATTTGAGCTGAACGATTCTGGGGTTATGCAACTTTAAATTTACAGCAACAACTTGCATTTATAGAGCGCAATTAATATAGTAACACCTGGCTGGGGGGTCTAGAGCGAGTGGCCACAGTCTCAGGATACGGGTAGGACATTTAGGACTGAGATGAGGAGAAATTTCTTCACTCAGAAGGTGGTGAACCTGTTGAATTCTTTACCACAGAAGGCTGTGGAGGCCAAATTACTAAATATATTTAAGAAGGAGCTAGATAGAAATCTAGACACAAAAGGCATCAAGGGGTATGGGGAGAGAGCGGGGAATATGGTATTGAGATAGAGGATCAGCCATGATCATATTGAATGATGGAGCAGGCTCGAAGGGCCAAATGGCCTACTTCTGCTCCTATTTTCTATGTTGCAATGTTTCTAAAATGTCCCAAAGTGCTTCACAGGAGCGTAATTAGACAAAAATTAACACCGAGCCAAAGAAAGAGATAATTCGTACGGGTGACTAAAAGCATAGTCAAAGAGATAGGTTTTAAGAGGGTCGTACAAGGAGGTCAGAGAAGTGGAGACATTTAGGGAGGGAATTCCAGGGTTAGGGTCTTGACGGCTGAAGACACAGTTGCAAAGGAAGTTGGGGATGCACAAGAGGCCAGAGTTGGAGGAACGTAGATTTCTCAGTGGGTTGTAGGGCTGGAGGACGTTGTAATGCTGAAGGAGGTTACAGAGATGGGGAGGGTAGAGGCCATGGAGGGATTTGACACGAGGATAAGAATTTTAAAATCAAGGCATTGGTCGGCCGGGAGCCAACGTAGGTCAGCGGGCACAGGTGAACGGGAATTAGGATATGGGCACCAGAGTTTTGGATGAGCTTAAGATTATGGAAGGTAGAAGATGGCAGGTCAGCCCAGAAAGCATTGGAATGGTTGAATCAGGAAGTAACAAAAGCATGAATGAGGGTTTCAGGAGAAGATGGGCTGAGGCAGGGGCGGAGATAGGCGATGTTACGGCATGAACGTAGGCAGTTTTGGTGATGGAGAGGATATGGGGTCAGAAGCTCAGTTCGGGGTCGGAAGCTTAGTTCAGGGTCATTTAGATCTGGTTCAGCTTAACAGTGGCCGGGGAGAGGAATGGAATCGGTGGCTATAGAACGGAGTTTGTGGCGGGGGCCAAAGTTAATGGCTTTGGTCTTCCCAATGTTTAATTGGAGGGTGTATCAGCTCATTCAGGACTGGATGTCAGAGGAGGGGATGATGGCGGTTTTGAACGTAAAGGGGGTCAATATCTGAGGAGAGGGAGTCATTTTCAATGTCAGCTAGTATGGGGACCAAGAAGGGAACTTGGTTGGTCAGCAGGTAGGGTCAAGAGAGGAGGAGGGTCTTGTGGTCAAGATGAGTTCAGAGAGGACATATGGGGAGATAGGAGCAAAATTAGAAAAAAGATGGAAGTTCAGGGCTAGGGCAGAGTGGCCGGGAAGTCTGCAACCGGCATGTTAATGAAGCTCGGCTGTTTAAAATTGGCTGAGCCTGCCCACTGCTGCTCCCAGATGGGCAGGCTGCCTGCTTTGCCACTGTGTAATTCCGTGGCAGATCAACTAGTAAACCCTTAAAAAAAAAACTTAACAATTGTATGCTGTGAAGTTGTTTATGACGTAGTGTAACATATGTACTGGCAAATGAGAAGGATGTTAAAATGTGCACAACAGATGGGGAAGCTTTTGTATGGAATATTTTTAATGCAAATGGTTACAAAAGGAAGAGTATGGTGACAGATTGCCATCTTTCAGGATTTTTCTGTATAGTGTTCTTTTGTATGTTGAAACTAAAAGGGACATTGTTTGAAGAAGTATTCAGATTTCATTTGTAAACAATGTCCAACACAAAGAAGTAAATGATGTTGAAATATATTATTTGAGTGTCAAGGACCGAGTGTAGCCGACTGGCACACTCCAAGGTCCAGGAGTACGTGCTGCGGGACGCACTGAAGCGAGGTGCGACCTACGCAAAGGCTCTATGGGGACAGGCCATCCCACCTTGTATTGTACAGCATGAATTATAAGATATGTACTGTGTTTAAATTGTAATATTGGAATAGTATTGTGTAATTCCGTGTTGTACTGTTTTGAATTGTATCGCCTTGGAATTATGGTATCTTTAAATTTTATGAAAGAAAGTATATTTTGAAATATATTTTTAAAAATTTGACTGTCACTTTGGGGTAATGAAAATGGCTTTTCTGGCCACCAAATCTTCGATACCCATCTCCTACATGATCCTCCTTTCATGAAGATATTGCCTTTTTAAATAGAATCTGCAAATTGCCTATTATTGTGCCTTACAGTAACTTTCTCCTAGTTTAACATCTAGTCACTGGATCATTAAGATGGTGAACAGTGGTGAACATTCAATGATGTGTGTTCAGGGAAGCCTCTGTGCATTTTGGTTTGCTGATCACTTTCCTAAAGTTTGTCCTTATGCAATAATTTCACCATTCCTATTGCTACTGAAACCATAATTCATTGGTACATAGCCTAGTTAAAAGCAAATTGTATTTTAAAAATACATTGAATATAATGTCATAATTTCTATAACAATTGGACAATTACATAAAGAGGAATAAAAATGCTGATTTTTAAATGCTGCCATAGCTATATCCTGATCTCAATTAGTCTGTTGTTCTTGGATAAAGCACATACAATTCCAGTCTTATTTGTGTTTTTACTTTGTGTTTTTAATGTAAAATGCAAGTTATATTTTTCAGTATTCCATTAAAGGCTCTTTTTGGTAGCTCTTTCATTTATCTTGTAAATGATCTACTGAACATAATGATGTGACTGGAGCGCACAGTTTGTGACAGACATAACATGATATAAAGTAGGGTAATAAAAGCCTACCCATGAAATGGTCTTTACGTTTTGCAAGAAAATGGTACAAAACCAAACAAGCCTTGTAAAAGGACGATAGGAAGGTCACGATTAGTATCAGAGTTTGAAGAATGCTACATGCAGTACAATTTGCACAGGATTTCCCTGAATTTAGGTTTATGGTAAATGTTTGACAAAATTATGTTGCAGGATATACCACAAAGAGCACTAATAACAGAAACACTAAATTTAACAGCAATACTTACAGAATAATAAAGTTCTTCAGGCAGTAGATAGAAGAATCTAGAAATTGACAAAGATATTAATTATAACTGCCAGCCTTCTGCCAGTGCAGAAGATGGTGCCCTGACCGGCCTTACTGTTGATAGAATATCTTTTTCTATTTTACATGAGCAACATCATATTTAACAAAAAGTTATCTTGATTTTTAAATATTTAAAAACTAAATGTAAGTATTAATCAATCTGCTATTCTGTTAAATCAGTGTTTCATGTTAACATAGGAGTTCCACTCTTCTGCCATCCTTTGCGTGAAGAAGTGTTTCCTACCTTCTCTCCTGAATGGCCTGGCTCTGATTTTAAGGTTATGTCCCTTTGTCCTAGACTTCCCCCACCAGCAAGAAAGGGTTCTCTCTATCTACCCTATCAAAATCCTAAAAACCTCAATCAAATCACCCTTTTACCTTCTTTATTCCAGGGAATACAAGCCTAGTTTATATAATTTCTCCTCATATTTTAACCCTTGGAGTCCTGGTAACATTCTGGTGAATTTGCATTGCACTCCTTCCAAGACCAGTGTATCTTTTCTAAGGTATGGTACCCAGAACTGTACACAGTGCTCCAGATGTGGTCTAACCAGGACTTTGTATAGCTGTAGCAAACTTCCTCCCTTTTATATTCTAGTCCTCTAGTTACAAAGGCTAACATTCCATAGCCTTTTTGATTTTTTTTTTGTACCTGACTCTTACATTTAGCGATCTATGTACATGGACCCCTAAATCTCTTTGGACCTCCATTGTCCCTAGCTTTTCACCATTTAAAAAATACTCGGATCTATCCTTTTTTGGTCGAAAATGGATGATCTCACACTTATCTGTGTTGAAATCCATTTGCCACAGTTTTGCCCACTCACTTAATCTATCAATGTCTCTTTGTAATTTTATGCTCCCTTCTACACTACTTACTATGCCACCAATCTTTGTGTCATTGGCAAACTTGGACATATGGCTCTCTCTTGTGTTATCTAAGTCATTAATAAATATAGTGAACAATTGAGGCCCCAGCACAGACCCATGTCGGACACCACTAGTCATTTCCTTCCAATTCGAGTGTATACCCATTATCCCTATTCTTTGTCTTCTACCACCTAACTAATCTCCTAACCAGGTCAATAATTTGCCTTCAATTCCATGAGCTTTAATGTTCACTAACAGTCTCTTATGTGGAACCTTATCAAATGCCTTTTGGAAGTCCATATAAGCTACATCCATAGACATTCACCTGTCTACTACTTTAGTTACTTCCTCAAAAAATTCAATTAGGTTTGTTAGACATGACCTACCCTTTACAAATCCATGTTAGCTCTCTCTATCAACTCAAATTTCTCAGTCACTCTGTCCTTAATTATAGATTCCAGTAACTTCCCCACAACAGATGTTAGACTAACAGGCCTATAATTTCCTGGTTTCTCTCTCTCATCTTTCTTAAATAATGGAGTTACATTTGCAATTTTCCAATCTAAAGGGACAATTTCTGAATCAAGGCAGCTTTCGAAGATTATGGCTAAAGCATCTGCAATTTCCTCACCTGCTTCTTTTAAAACCCTGGGATGGAAAGCATCAGGTCCTGGGGATTTGTCAATCTTTAGTGCCATTATTTTTTCTAATACTGTTTACTTGCGTATGTTAACTTTAGTGAGTTCCAGTCCTTGATTCATTATTAGTTTCCCTGGAATGTCAGGTATATTATCCTCTTCCTCTACTGTGAAGACTGACACAAAGTAATTATTCAACATGTTAAGACTGCACACAGTACTAAAATCATTTTCTGTTCTGTAATTTACTATTTAAGTGGCATAATTTGGAAAACAGTATGCTTTCAATTGGTGTTAAGCACAAAATATTCTTTAAAGGAGATTTTCCAGTTGGAAACTAATGATTTTACTTTTTGTTTCTCCAAAGTTTGGGGTACATCACAAAATAGGAGTTGTAAAGTCTCCAGTTAAATTAGACACGTGGGGCTTCCTCAGTGGTTCAGTCAGTCTAGCTAGTGAGTAGGTAAGCCATAAGGCCATGTTCAATCCCCAATCTGTGCTAAATTAGCTGATCTATTCTGTACAGTTGCCCTCAGCACCCCTGGATTAGGGAGGGAAAAATCAACCTCTATTCCTGCCCTTGATTACTATTCAAGAACTCCAACTGGAAGTCTAGATGTCTGAGAACAACCCAAATTGCTCCTTGGTCATATAGCTTCCCAACGCTTCCTGTGAAGACTCACATGAATAAAGAGTGACAGGTGCCTTCCATAACTCAGCAAGCGCTAAAGTCATCAGGATGTAAGGATATTTGCTAACTTTTCTTTTTGCTTTCTTTATTAGGAGAATATGGAGCTGGTTTACAACAAGTCAAAGCCCGTGGCTGTCACTAGCATGGCCTTCCCTACAGGAGATGTCAACAATTTTGTTGTAGGCAGTGAGGAGGGTATGGTTTATACTGCATGTCGGCATGGCAGGTAATGTTATAACTATTTAGTGTTTTATATACAATATAGTTCAGTGCAATGGGAATTGGTGAAAATTAGTGCATTCATTACGAACAAATTTGGAATAATTGGAATAGCTTTTGCTGAAGTTTAAGAAATCTGGCCTCTAAGTTTGAATGCTGATTTTTTTTTTTAAGAAAACGGATCCGTTTGTCTACCAGATATTTGACACTTACACATTGATTTTGTTCCTAATAACTATAAGAGCACAGACGCTGCCTCACCTGCTGAGCTTTTCTAGCATTTTCTGTTTTTATTTTGTATTATAAACTATAAGAGCAATATGCTGGTAATGTAACCATTAATTGCATCTATATAATGGCTTTGTATCAATGTGTCCCAACGCACTTCATAGTTAGGAGCTGGGCTCAAGAAGGAATTGGAGTTTGAATTAGGAGAAGTAACCAATAGTGCAGTCGACGAGGAATGTTTTGAAGAAGGATGAAGCAAGGCTTCATTTGAGGAGCGTTCCAGAGAGAGTGGAAATGAGATGATTGAAGGTTCTGCCAATGGTAGAGAGTAGGGAAGTGGGAATGCAGAGCAGGGAAGTGGGAATGCAGAGCAGGCCAGAGTTGGAAAAGTCAAGGATATGAGCTGGGGTGTAGGGCAGGAGGACGTTGCAGAGGTAGGGAAGAGTGGGGTTATGAAGGTATTTGTTGATGAGGACAAGGATTGTAAAGTTTATACGCTGAGGGATGGGGAGCTGATGAAGGTTGATGAGGTGAACATGACCTTGTATCGATTTAAGATGTGGATGGTAGTGATCTGGATATATTAGAGTTTGTGTAGGGTGGAGTCTGGGAACCCTCCAAGAAGGATGTTGGAAAAGTTGAGTCTGGAGCTGATAAAGGGATAAATGAAGATTTAAGCAGCAGTGCGGTGAATTATAGACAGAGATGGGTGATATTTTGGAGGTGAAAGAAGGCAGTCTTAGGAATGGCTTGGATGTGGGGTTCAAAAGGACTCTAAAGCTGCTCACCATTAAGGTGAAATTTAGCAGGAATTCTCCAGGAAGGGGATGGAATTGAAATTAGGATGTGGGGGCTGAACAGCGTGGATTCGTTGTTGATGCAGAAAGTTCTGGTTCATCCATACACACCAATAGAGTGTAAGCGGGTATATAATGAGCCACTGGATACAATTTAGATCCTTGTGCATCACAGTATACACACTCCCTACCCCACTCCACCCGAAAGCTATGTAATCTCCTGGGAGAGGTGAAAACTAGATTAAAAACCCAGGCCAATTACCGGGGGGAAGAAGCGGGCAAAGCTAACCCTTTGACTGATGAAATGGCATGAAGGTGGATGAACTTTCTGTATGGATATGCTTACCTTAGCTGAGAAGGTGCAAGCGAGTTATTGTCAACACCAATGGAATAAAGATCATGACTTCTCATTATGCTTTTTGTTTTTAACACATGTGTAAATAACTAAATTGGGTGTCAATTTTAAATAGGAAATACATTGCAGTAAAGATTATGGAGTTGTTTTGATGTGAATTTTTTTCTCTGTTTTATCAGTTATTAATTGTGATCTCTCCACAAAATATATTTTAAAAAATCATGGAAATGACATTGCCTTTTGAAGATTACAATACATTTAAAATGTTTTCCACAAACTGGAGGAAATGGCAATATTCTGCTTCTCATAGAAAAATAACGGTGTGTCACCATTTCTTGTACAGCATTTATTAAATGATGCCGGATCCATTAATTTCCACTGTACATTAATTTACAGTGCATTTGGAAAAATTCAATATCTTAATTTACCTATGGTATTTGAGGTGAGAATACAGAAGTCACACATCTTATTTTGAAATCAAGCTGGACAGTCCAGCTGGTAGTTGTTGTTGTGCCAACGTCCATGTATGGAATAGTATGATTTGGGTTAGCTATCTTGAGATATCTGTCCAGGGAGGGACCAAATGAAGACTTGGGCTATATTCTCTGCTTTTAGGAATGGGGTGCTGGTTAACTTATGGGTGTTTAATGTTGATATTGTTCCATGGAAAATCGACCCTATATACTGCTGGAAAAAATGTTTGTTGTTCTGCCATTACTGCTTGCAGTAGAAATCTGGCCAATCTTCTCAAGTGCCTTAACAGATACTCATTATGCACATTCCTACACTCTATCGGTGCTCATGGATAAACCAGAACTTTCTGCAGCTCAGCAATGAAGCCATCCTGTTCAGCACCCAGCAGAAACTGTGCACCCTAGCTCAACTAGATAAACTAATGGCAAAGGTTTCTAAGCTAACTATTATGAACATATGAAAAATGATGGACGGGAAAAGACCCACTGGTCCATCCAGCCTGACCCACACAACTGCGATGCCTTGTGCATGCGCAGTATATACCCCATCCCACCCGAAAGCTCTGTAATCTCCTGGGAGAGGTGAAAAACCAGATAAAAATCCAGGCCAATTACGGGGAAAAAACAGGCAACAGAAAGCTAACCCTTTGGCTGATGAAGTGGCATGAAGGTGGATGAATTTTCTGTGCTAGCAAGATGGCTCTCAGAATATCCTCAAAAATAGCATATGTACAACAAAAACAACAACAACTTGCATTTGTATAGCACCTTTAACGTAGTAAGACATCCCAAGGTGCTTCACAGGAGCGATTATCAAACAAAATTTAACACCGAACCACATAAGGAGATATTACGACAGGTGACCAAAAGCTTGGTCAAAGAAATAGGTTTTAAGGACTGTCTTAAAGGAGGAGAGAGAGGTTTAAGGAGGGAATTCCAGAGCTTAGGGCCGAGGCAGCTGGAGGCACGGCCGCCAATGGTGGAGCGATTAAAATTGGGGATGCGCAAAAATAATAATGATTAATAATTTGACGCTTAATACTTCAGGCTAGCCCTTTCCAATATGGAGTGTGTCAGCATATTTGGTAAATCAAGTTACAGCGGTTCGACTTCTACCTTGTAATTATAAATTAAACAGTTTCTACAAACTGAACAGAAAGGCCACAGCTCAACCATGCACTGCTGTTTTATTATATGAGATTAATTGTTGCATTGTATAATGAAGTTTTAAAAAAAATTTGTAAAGACACATTTCAAAAACTACTGAGAGGTCATATTTTGCAAGTGTGTTCTCAGTACATTGCTTTTTTGAAGGTTCACTTGTATTTCAGTGATAATTGCTTACATTATGTGATGTTGTTCAGAATCTGTGGCAGTCAGGCCAGGTCAGTGGTGATATGCCCCCTGAATCAATCACTCATTGCTTCAGTCAGTTCTCTGCTGAAAGTTTTTCTGGTGAAAGCATAACTCCTGGTATGTTGCTGAGCACAGTATATACTCAGATAGCATTCTCCCCAGTTTTCTGTCCATTTTAATGCATCCCTCCACAGGAGCTGTAAGTGGAAAATATAGCCATAAGTGTTTCTTTACAGCGAGACAGTCATACAGGCTGCCCTGATGCACTTCTAAGCAATAGGTTACAGAGTGATATTGACAGAAGTCGGGGAGTAGATTTCCTGTTTTTCCTCTCTGTAAGCAAAATGTGCATGATGAGAAAGAGTAATCAACATGAAGTTTAAATAACGACTTGCATAGATATATATACGTCCTGTAATTTTCTTTCACGTCTACCCAACGCATACAATACTTACTTGTTTCCTAGCCATCATTTTGTAGTAACATTAATGTTCAAAATTTGACCCAAAGCTAGAAGTAAAGCACTAACAATAATACCCTTTGCATATTCAATGGGCCGCACTTAAATAAGAGGAAAAAAACACCAACTCCTTTCACCCAAAACAATGGAAAACCAGTGTCTCTTTGTCTGTTGTTACGTTTAGGATTTTTTTGACCATTTTCAACCGAAAGGACTTGCAAAAGAGTTACATTTAAATGTTTTTTTTAAAGCAAAGTGTATTCACAAAAAATAATCAAGATGAAAGATGGTTAAAATGCTAATGGCCTGGTTGTTGAAGTTGTTTCCCCAAACACTAAACAATAAGCAGTTCATTAAACTGTTTTGAAAATCAGTAAATACCTCACACCTGTTATGTTGGGAGGTCCTTGGTTCTGAACAAGGAGTATCTAGCATAATTCCTACCCTTGGGTTGTGAATACAGGAAGACAAAAAACAGAAACAGCAACACAGTGACAGTCAGGTAGAGCAAACTTTTGCCAGGCTTAGCAGATGAATGCAGGAGAGTAGTTAGAAGTTATTTTGTTTGTCAAGTAAGACAGCCCACTAATGTGGGGAAATGTAGCATGTTCATTATTTTTTATTAATATGCGAAGACAAGCTAATGTTTGAATTAAGTGAGTCCAGTCATAACTCTTACTCTGTATGATCGCTTGCTGTGAAATAGAGCAGCTTAATGATTCATGTCTGGCCTCATCTTACCAAGTGATTTCTTGGTCTGCTTTTGAAAATATTAGAGAGGCACACATTGGGCAGATGTGAAATACACAAATATCCAGTTCAGATCACACCTCTGGGTTACATTATCACATAGTTAGATATTGGGCAGTACAGGAAAACTCCTAAATGTAAGATGATCAGACCACTGATGGGAGCAGCCAGCACCTTTTATACCTGAAGGAATATCTAAGACAAGACCCCAAAATTGTAACATCCATTAATCCCAATTATTCTCCATACTAGTATTACCACCTATGTTAATTCTATAAAATCTAGACTAAAAGTTTCACTGGTATACAAGTTACATCTATATTTTGTGGTTGCCTTTTCAGTAAAACCTCAGGATAAAAGTTCTTGCATTGGCCGTCACTTTAGCTTCCCCAGGACAATGTCTCAAATCCTAGGGATCGGGACATTAACGCTGGGGGTGGGCACCTACACCAGTAACAGCAAAAGAAGGGTGCCCACACAGCGTACTGAATGGATTAACCTTTGATTTTCCCTTCCCTCTTTGGCCTAATCTATGGTAACACAACAAAGATGAGGAATTCAGTGTGGTACATTTAAAAAGTCACATGGTTCTCTTAAAAGTGCCAGTGAAACTGGAGAGTTCCAATGGATGACATCACTCCAGATTTATATTTCTTCTATGACTTGTTAACGCCTTGAGAAGTCCAACAGAATCATCGTTGCAGATGCATCGTGCTTGACTGAAGTTCCTCCGGTCACGTAGGAATTGCACTGTTCAAAAATGTGTATTCTTGCACTTTTGTTAGTGGTTCGTGGTGAGCAAAAAAAAAGAGGGAGAACACTCATATTATTTTGAAAAATAGGAACTTTGATTCCAGTATTTACATCAACATATGCTGGAATAACAAATGCTGATCAAAAGCATTTCACAAGGTGTTGATATATACATTTTATAATATTAGCATGAATTAATTGTAATCTCCCTTTGACCGTTAGTTTTTTTTTTAACAATCTTCTAGATCTCTTTCCAATTTTCTGGTAACAATTTGCAATGTATCCCAAAGATATGACTCTCAAAAGGGACTCCTTTAAAAGTGCAGTAAATCTACCATACCAAATATTTTCTTCCCATAGCCCTTGAAATATATGGAATATATTCTGTTGCTGAACCAGTTTTATACCAGGTAGGAGGTGTTTGAGGACATTATAATCTATGAAAGAGCAACAGGAGCCTGTGGCTTCTGCTTCAGAAGTTGTAGGTGCAAAATGGAAGAAATCACAATGCAAATTCTGATTTTGGTACTGAGCCATGGGTCTGCTCTGATGGAAAAAGCAGGGTTATTACTGATCAGTCTGGTTCAGGAGAGGGGAGAGGATTTGCATCCATTCATCCTCAGTTAGAAGTCTGTGTGGTTTGGTTTTCTTTGCAGTCTTCCTTTTGACCTTTTTTGTGATGTAAGGAGAAAGGATAGCTATCGGGTGACCCAGTGGGATTCCACATCTAGTTCTGGGCAGATCTTGGGCGGGGGGTGATATTTTGGGAGGGGGGATCAAAACATTTTTTTATGCATATTGCTGAGTTTAGGTGGTTCATTATTTGTTTTTGGGTGACACAAAAGCAAAGACATTTATAACACAGAAAGAGGCCATTCACCCCACTGTGTTTATGCCAGTTCTTTGCTAGAGTAATGCAAAACTAGTCCTGCCACTCCGTTCTGTCCCCATATCCCTGTATCTTCCTCTGCTTTAAATATTTTTTTGTTTTTTTTTCTTAAAAGCTGCAATGGTCTCTGCCTCAAACACTCCCTGCGGCAAAGCATTCCATGCCCTAGCGTAAATTAATTTATCCTAAGAAGGATATACTTCCTTACCTAAGAAAGGATATCCTTGCCATAGAGGGAGTGCAAGGAAGGTTCACCTGACTGATTCCTGGGATGGCAGGATTGTCGTATGAGGAGAGTTTGGGTCGACTCGGCCTGTATTCATTCGAGTTTAGAACAATGAGAGGGGATTTCATTTCATTGAAACATGTAAAATTCTGACAGGGCTAGACAGACTGGATGCAGGGAGGATGTTTACCTTGGCTGGGGGATCCAGAACGAGTGGTCACAGTCTCAGGATACGGGGTAGGACATTTAGGACTGAGATGAGGAGAAATTTCTTCACACAGAGGGTGGTGAACCTGTGGAATTCTCTACCACAGAAGGCTGTGGAGGCCAAATCACTGAATATATTTAAGAAGGAGCTAGATAGATTTCTAGACACAAAAGGCATCAAGGGGTATGGGGAGAGAGCGGGGAATATGGTATTGAGATAGAGGATCAGCCATGATCATATTGAATGGCGGAGCAGGCTCGAAGGGCCGAATGGCCTATTCCTACTCCTATTTTCTATGTTTCTAACCCCCTCCTCACTCTCTTAATGATTTTTTTAATTGATGACCCCCCTCCGCCACCACTAACTCCCCAACCCAAAGATATAGTCATTTTTTATTCACCCTTCATAAGTGCATGTTGCGCAAAAATCTTAAAAGGTGACTTTTCCAATAAAGATGGGAGATTATCTTGTTGTGGAAATAGGACTAGATTTATAGGATGATATAATTTTTCAGAACAGAGTGAGGCTATTTGGCCCGTTGTGTCTGTGATGGCTCTCTAAAAGGGATGTCTACTTAGCCCCGTTCCCCTGCCATTTCTCACTGCCCTTCGAATTCTGGTAGAACCAGACTCCATAATAGTTAAGTATTTATCCACTTAAAGCTATTATGGATTCTTGTTCTACCACTGTTTTGGGTAGGACATTCCATGCCCTAACAATCTGGATTTTAAAAAATTCTCCAGCCTTTCCTTTTGTCCTTTTGGTTTTAATGATTTTAAATTTATGTTAATAACTTATGATCAGTGGAAATGCTTTTTACCTTATCAAAACTTATCTGCTCAAATGAACTTTCTCCAGTTTATCCAGTCCCTCCTCATAACTAAAGTCTCTCATTCCTGTTATCAGCTAGGTGAATCTCCTCTGCATCCTCCACATTTTCTTGGCATCCTTTCTAAAATAACGCGCCCAGTGAAATCGGGGTGCTCCGCACGGAATCGCAGGTTAATTGGATCCACTTACCTGTGCTTCCGGGTTTCGTGCTGGAAAGCTGCGCAGCGGGCGGACTGCGCATGCGGAGCATAGACTGTCAGCTGGAGGAGCCCTATTTAAAGGGGCAGTCCTCCACTGACTGATGCTGCAGGAAATAGGAAAAATTACAGCATGGAGCAGCCCAGGGGAAGGCTGCTCCCAGGTTTAATGATGCCTCACTCCAGGTATCATTGGATGGAGTGAGGAAGAGGGGGAGGACAGAGATCTTCCCCCCCCGGCGGGCGGGAGGAAGCGGCCTGCCTCTGCCACCAAGAAGGTCTGGCTTGAGGTGGCAGAGGAGGTCACCTGCACCACCAACATATCGCGCACCTGCATACAGTGCAGGAGGCGCTCCAATGACCTCAGTAGGTCAGTCAAAGTGAGTACACTTACTCTTTCCCTACACTCCGTCCGCCATATCACCGCCCCCACCCCACATCTCCTTCTGCGCTGCCAACACTACTCTATCACATCACTCCTCACACCCACTCAAACCTCATCCTCATCTTACCTGCACTTACTCATCCCGCCACGACCACTCAACCCAATCCTCATACAATCTCGTGGCTCTATCTCATACTCACGCTCTCATGCATCTCTTTCACGGTCAGCCTCACTCAACCTGCTACTACCTGTGCTGCAGCCACAGGGCATGCATCACATATGTGCAGTAGGAAGCATAAGGCAAACGTGTCGTGAGCATGAAGGGGATGCACAAGGGTGTTTGAGGGTTTGTCATGGTGTTTACCTATATTTGATTTCTGATCAACTCACATCACATATATTGTCACCACTACTGTCACGTCTTTGCGAATCTTGTCTGGTTTGTGCAATAATGCCGTTTCCTGAGGATCACAATGAAGACCCACAACTGATGCCACCCATTGTGTCACTGCAGAGTGGGTGTAGGCGTATTCGCAGGGCTCTTTTGTGCAAATGACTGAGAAACGTCGGCGATGTCCTTGGTGGCACCCTGGAAGGATGCGGAGGAGAAGTTGTTGAGGGCAGTGGTAACTTTGACAGCGACAGGTAAGAAGATGGTGCTCGGGCCAGCCGGGAGTAGCTCGGCATGAAGGAGGCTGCAGATGTCCACGACTACATGTCGAGTGACTCTGAGCCTCCGTGTGCACTGCTGCTCAGAGAGGTCCAGGAAGCTGAGCCTCGGTCTGTAGACCCTGTGGCGAGGGTAGTGCCTTCTCTCTGCGGTTGCCCTCCCTCCTGCTGTGCAGGTGGATGTGTCACAGCACTGTGTTGTGGAGCTCCACGTGTCAGAGTTGGCCGGCAAGGCTGGTGATGCTGTTCGTCCTCCGAGGAGGTCATGACTGCAGCTACAGCGGCCCCCATCCGGAAGATGTACATTTGAGGGGGTCCGCAAGGTAGGTAAATGTGTCTGGACACCGGGGTAAGTGCAAGTTTGTGAATTTGATTGTCAGGAGGAGGTTGGTGGAGGCCAAACTTTGTCCAAAGTGACAGAGTGGCCTCCTGTAATGAGTTAGGGTCTCCCCCCCCCCCCCCCCCCCAACCTGTCAAATGGACCTTTGCAGCTGCCACAGGCTGATGGTGCAACACGTCCATTTGAACTGGGAGTGTTTCCCCCAGTACGGGAAACAGTCCCAGTTGTTTGCAAAATCCCAACCCTCCTAAAATGTTATGTTAATCAGGTCTGTAAACGACCTGAAATACCTTAATGAGTATTTTAAGTGGCACCCCGCCGGCTCCAGACCCGCCCCGGGAATCCCTGATTTTCGCAGCAACCCCCGCTATGAACGCACCCGCTCGGGGGTGCGAAAATGGAGCCCATGGTGCCCAAAACTGTGGCCTAATTAATAATTGATATAGCTTTAGCATTGCCTCTTTGTTTTTGTACTCTCTGCCCATATTTTAAAAACATAGCATTTCGTATTCATCCTCCCAAAATGTATCATCTCGCATTTCTCTCCATTCGATTTAATCTGCTGTCAACCTTTTTTTTTATTGATTCTCGGGTTGTGGGCTTCGCAAGGCCGTCATTTATTGCCCATCCCTAATTGCCCTTGAGTAGGTGGTGACTGGCTGTCTTTCAATCTACTAACATGTCTACTTCTTCTTGAAGTCACTTATAGTCTATAGTTAACCACACTCCCTATTTTTGTGTCATCTGAAGATTTTGATATTGTGCCAAGTCCAGATCAATAGCCCCAATAATAACCCCTGGGGGACAGCACTGTTTACATCATTACCGTCCAAGAAACATCTATTAGCTCTCTGTTTCCTGTCCTTTAAACAACTTCCTCTCCATGCTGTAACATTCCCTTTAATCCCACTTACCTTAATTTTATCAACACGTCCCTCCTATGTCAAAAGCCTTTTGAAACCGCATATACACAATATCCACTGCATTTCTTCTATCGACACATTCAATCAGCCAGACATGGCTTGCCTTTTACAAATTTGTGCTGACTGTCCTTAATTAACTCATATCTTTCTAACTGGGTATTACTTTTACCCTGTATTATTGAGGTCTGTAGATGCTGATGTTAGCCTGACCTCACTTTTTGAACAGAGGTGTTATATTGGTGACCCATCAGTCCTCCGGCACAACTTCCACAAAATAAAAATTCAAAGACTATCTTTTATTCCTAAGATGAAGCGCTTTAGTCGTATTGTTTTTTTTATATCCATTTTAAAATAGTAGATTTTTGAATAGTACGTTTTAAAGCCACTACTTCCATTTTTCTCAGTTGGTGGATTATTTTTATTTGACACAAATTCTTTCAGATAATCTAGTATTCAAGCAAGCTTCTGTCCTAGTGAGGAAACCTGTTTGCTTTATTGAGGCTGCTGTCAAACCTTTAAGTTCTTTTATGAGTGCAGTGATTTTCTGAAGCCTTTTCCCTCCTGATGGATGGAAACATTATTCAGTCTCTCTCTCACCACAGCCTTCACTGTTTCTCTCTATCTCCTTTTTTCTATTTATTTATGGATTCCTACTCCCGGTATCCATGTGCCAATCTACCTGTCGCAGATGCATCTGTCCATGACAGTATTGGTAGGAGTGACCACCGCACAGTCCTCATGGAGACGAAGTCCCGTCTTCGCACTGAGGATACCATCCAATGTGTTGTGTGGCACTATCACCATGCTAAATGGGATAGATTCAGGACAGATCTATCAGCTCAAAACTGGGCATCCATGAGGGCCATCAGCAGCAGCACAATTGTATTCCAGCACAATCTGTAACCTCATGGCCTGGCATATTCCTCAGTCTACCATTACTAACAAGCCAGGGGATCAACCCTGGTTCAATGAGGAGTGTAGAAGAGCATGCCAGGAGCAGCACCAGGCGTACCTAAAAATGAGGTACCAACCTGGTGAAGCTACAACTCAGGACTACATGCATGCTAAACAGCAGAAGCAACATGCTATAGATAGAGCTAAGCAGTTCCACAACCAACGGATCAGATCAAAGCTCTGTAGTCCTGACCCATCCAGTCATGAATGGTGGTGGACAATTAAACAACTAACAGGAGGAGGAGGGTCTGTAAACATCCCCATCCTCAATGATGGCAGAGTCCAGCACGTGAGTGTAAAAGACAAGGCTGAAGTGTTTGCAACCACTTTCAGCCAGAAGTGCCGAGTGGGCAGTGTCGTAGGCCCAACCATCTTCAGCTGCTTCATCAATGACCTTCCCTCCATCATAAGGGGATGTTCGCTGATGATTGCACAGTGTTCAGTTCCATTCGCAACCCCTCAGATAATGAAGCAGTCCGAGCCCGCGTGCAGCAAGACCTGGACAACATCCAGACTTGGGCTCATAAGTGGCAAGTAACATTCGCGCCAGATAAGTGTCAGGCAATGACCATCTCCAACAAGAGAGTGTCTAACCACCTCCCCTTGACATTCAACGGCATTACCATCGCCGAATCCCCCACCATCAACATCCTGGGGGTCACCATTGACCAGAAACATAACTGGACCAGCCACATAAATACTGTGGCTATTAGAGCAGGTCAGAGGCTGGGTATTCTGCGGCGAGTGACTCACCTCCTGACTCCCCAAAGCCTTTCCACCATTTACAAGGTACAAGTCAGGAATGTGATGGAATACTTTCCACTTGCCTGGATGAGTGCAGCTCCAACAACACTCAAGAAGTTCGACACCATCCAAGATAAAGCAGCCTGCTTGATTGGCACCCCATCCACCACCCTAAACATTCACTCCCTTCACCATCGGCGCACAGTGGCTGCAGTATGTACCATCCTCAGAATGCACTGCAGCAACTCGCCAAGGCTTCTTCGACAGCACCTCCCAAATCCGCGACCTCTACCACCTAGAAGGACAAGAGCAGCAGGCACATGGGAACAACACCACCTACACCTTCCCCTCCAAGTCACACATCATCCCGACTTGGAAATATATCGCCGTTCCTTCATCGTCGCTGGGTCAAAATCCTGGGACTCCCTTCCTAACAGCACAGTGGGAGAACCGTCACCACATGGACTGCAGTGGTTCAAGAAGGCGGCTCACCACCACCTTCTCAAGGGCAATTAGGGATGGGCAATAAATGCTGGTCTCGCCAGCGACGCCCACATCCCATGAACGAATTTTAAAAAAATGATCCATCTCGGCCTCCTCCCGATATCCCCACCATCACAGAAGCCAGTCTTCAGTCAATTCGATTCACTCCACGTGATATCAAGAAACTGCTGAGTGCAATGGATACAGCAAAGGCTATGGGCCCCGACAGCATCCCGGCTGTAGTGCTGAATACTTGTGCTCCAGAACTAGCCGTGCCTCTAGCCAAGCTGTTCCAGTACGGCTACAACACTGTCATCTACCCGACAATGTGGAAAATTGCCCAGGTATGTCCTGTTCACAAAAAGCAGTTCAAATCCAATCCGGCCAATTACCGCCCCATCAGTCTACTCTCAATCATTAGCAAAGTGATGGAAGGTGTCGTCGACAGTGCTATCAAGCGGCACTTACTCACCAATAACCTGCTCACCGATGCTCAGTTTGGGTTCCGCCAGGGTTACTCGGCTCCAGACTTCATTACAGCCTTGGTCCAAACATGGACAAAAGAGCTGAATTCCCCAGGTGAGGTGAGAGTGACTGCCCTTGACATCAAGGCACCATTTGACCGAGTGTGGCACCAAGGAGCCCTAGTAAAATTAAAGTCAATGGGAATCAGGGGGAAAACTCTGCAGTGGCTGGAGTGATACCTAGCACAAAAGAAGGTGGTAGTGGTTGTTGGAGGCCAATCACCTCAGCCCCAGGACATTGCTGCATGAGTTCCTTAGGGCAGTGTCCTAGGCCCAACCATCTTCAGCTGCTTCATCAATGACCTTCCCTCCATCATAAGGTCAGAAATGGGGATGTTCGCTGATGATTGCACAGTGTTCAGTTCCATTCGCAACCCCTCGGATAATGAAGCAGTCCGTGCCAGCATGCAGCAAGACCTGGACAACTTCCAGGCTTGGGCTGATAAGTGGCAAGTAACATTCGCGCCAGACAAGTGCCAGGCAATGACCATCTCCAAAAAGAGAAAGTCTAACCACCTCCCCTTCACATTCAATGGCATTACCATCACCGAACCCCCCACCATCAACATCCTGGGGGTCACCATTGACCAGAAACTTAACTGGACCAGCCACATAAATACTGTGGCTACAAGAGCAGGTCAGAGGCTGGGTATTCTGCGGCGAGTGACTCACCTGCTGACTCCACAAAGCCTTTCCACCATCTACGAGGCACAAGTCAGGAGTGTGATGGAATACTCTCCACTTGCCTGGATGAGTGCTGCTCCAACAACACTCAAGAAGCTCGACACCATCCAGGACAAAGCAGTCCGCTTGATTTGCACCCCATCCACCACCCTAAACATTCATCCCTTCACCACCGGCGCACCATGGCTGCAGTGTGTACCATCTACAAGATGTACTGCAGCAACTCGCCAAGGCGTCTTCGACAGCACCTCCCAAACCCATGACCTCTACCACCTAGAGGACAAGAGCAGCAGGCACATGGGAACAACACCACCTGCACGTTCCCCTCCAAGTCACACACCATCCCGACTTGGAAATATATCGCCGTTCCTTCATCGTCGCTGGGTCAAAATCCTGGAACTCCCTTCCTAACAGCAAGTGGGAGAACCTTCACCACAAGCACTGCAGCGGTTCAAGAAGGCGGCTCTCCACCACCTTCTCGAGGGCAATTAGGGATGGGCAATAAATGCTGGCATCACCAGCGACGCCCACATCGCATGAACGAATAAAAAAAAAACTTTTGGCTGTAAGTCAGCTACTTTGTATTGAATTATGATCTTTGACTTTTCAGTAGTGTTATCCAGTTATTAAAGTCATCATTTTTAATGGGCTGAAATCAGCTTCTCCATCACTATCTGCCATGTACCTGCTACAAACTTTTCAGCTTTAAGGACTGATTCTGCAGTCAGGCACTCCTAGCTTGGAGCAGTGCTTGTCGGGATTGCTGGCAGGGAAAGCACGAGCCCACAGTGCCTGTGATTTCCCGGTCAGTTCTCCCTACAAGCACCAGTCTGCTCTGGGAGTAGTCGAACACGGCGTCTTACTGCCACCTTGTACTGGCGAAACTGTTTTCCGAAATCACCATTCTAGACACAGACAATTCAGGATTTTAGATCTTGCATTCTTATTATAAGCATTGAAATTTCTTAAAGGAGTTCCTCCCAGAGTTCATTAGGAATACTGCATCTTTGTGAAGATAAGGAGATTACTTTTCAACCCCTCCCAAATGTAACTCTATTGTATTTATAACTTCAACTCAGGGGAATAAAAAAATTCAACAACACAACATTTTATTTCTGATGGAATAGTAGTGTTTAATATTTGTGAACAAGATGATTAGCGGTTGTGCTATCTTCTCCAGCAGCTCTTTCACCTTTTCCATCAGGTACTTCATCTGACGTAATGGCCCCGATATTTACGAGGAGATGGGGGGTGCGGGGAAACCCGGAAATCCCGAGGACGTGGAAATCCTGCCGAATTTAATGGCAGGACCTCCATCATTTTTTTTAAATTCCATTTTCTGCCCAGCAGCCGGCCAGGTTGACAGGCTAGTGGCTGCTGGGCGAGTAAGCCAATGGCAGAAGGCCGCATCCAGGGACTGTTGGGGAGGATTCCTGGCAATCTGGAAAGTTCGGGGCTTGCTGGGGTGGGTTCAGAGCCCGGCAATCGGCAGGGAGGGAAGTTCGGGGCTTGGTGGGGTGGGGTCAGAGCCCGGCAATCGGCAGGGAGGGAAGTTCGGGGCTTGGTGGGGTGGGGTCAGAGCCCGGCAATCGGCAGGGAGGGAAGTTCGGGGCTTGCTGGGGTGGGGTCAAAGCCCGGCAATCGGCAGGGAGGGAAAGATTGAGGCTTGGTGGGGTGGGGTCAGAGCCCGGCAATCGGCAGGGAGGGAAAGATTGGGGCTTGGTGGGGTGGGGTCAGAGCCCGGCAATCGGCAGGGAGGTTGGGAGGCTCAACCTCAGGGGTTGGGGGGGGGGGTGGTGGTGGGCGCTGCCGATCAGCAGAAGGTTTGATTGGGGGGGGCCGGGGGTATCACTCCTGCTCATCCTGGCCCACAAGGAGTTCTCTCCTGACCCACAAGCAACCAGCTGCTCCCGTCTCCATTTCGCTGCTGGGTTTCCTGAGCCCTGAAAAACCCGTCCGGCAGCCATTAAATTTAAATCAGGTTCTCAATTTCACTGTGGGAGCAAAAATGGTGGCAGGCACTTACGAGACAGGTTGGGGTCACGTTTCACAAATTTTAATTTTTACCTCCCGCCCGTCGTGGGGGGGTGGGGATAATATCAACCCCAATTATTTCAAATTACCCAGGTAATGGTTCTGTGTGTAAAATTGTATAAGAACGGTAGGTGTGGTTCCAACGCAATTGTTTTTTTTAGTTGCAAATTTTCCCCCTCCCCCTTTCTGTTGCGAAGGCTTGACCCCTTGATGGGGTACGGTTCCATAGACAGTAGTCGCCCAAATGGCCATGTGTTAGCAGGATATGTAACCAAGGGAAGCACCAGGGCTGAGGCTATCCTGTCCTCACATACTTGCACATTCCAATTGGAATCACTATTTAATGACCAAGAGTGGGAAGCCCAGACAAGTTTGCCCTCCCTGTCCCAGGAGTGCTGAGGCCAATTTTAGCACTCCTACTAGTACTCTAGCTCAAATCAGCTAGCTCAGCACAGATTGGGATCACATTTAAAACTTTCCTGGTTTGTATGGCTCATCTGCATAATGGATAAACTGATTGAGTTGTCATAGACTGTAATATCATAAGTTGCCATGTTATGATTCTTTCTTTGGATAATACATGTGATGAACTGAAGCACCTGAACTATTTCTTGTGATCTCACAACTACTGAACCAAATGGAAAAGTGAGGTCTATAAATGGAAAACTTATAGGTGTTAGATTTCAATGACATGTCTTTAAAAGTGTTTGTATTTGTTAAGGCCAGTAATGTGTTATTTAGTCTAAAACTTGTTTTCCAGTAAGGCTGGTATTGGTGAAATGTTCGAGGGTCACCAGGGTCCAGTGACCGGTATCAATTGCCACATGGCCGTGGGACAGATCGATTTCTCCCATCTGTTTGTCACCTCTTCATTTGATTGGACAGTCAAATTATGGACCACGAAGGTAAGAAACAATCGAGTCCCTAACTCTTCGAGACTTCGATTTACGACAATCTTTGCAATGAATCTTTTCTAAGCCATGACTTTTTTTCTAGGATATTGTGCATCATAATTATAGACTCTTCCACTTTCCCTACTTTTCAACTAATTTGAAAATCCAGAGGTTCATGCAAACTTGATCTACTTTGCATTGTGAGGTGTCCAAACAATTTGGAATATTCGTATTTTCATGTTTTCATAATGCTAATATTTTACAACTGTTCTGTGAAACACATGCTTTTGGAGCTGTCTGAGGTTTTTTTTGGTTTTGTCAGGAAGCTTTTGGTCACTCTAGACTACAATGGGTTAACATCAATAACACGCTCTCTATCTGTGCTTTCTCCTCCTTCCCCCCCCACCCCCCATTTTTTTTTAAATGACTAGTTTAATTTCAGAGTGAACCTGCTATAGTCTTGACAAACTTGAGCTTTAAAGCTCCTCGTACCTGAGTCGTAATGGTACAAAAACTCACATCTGTGGGTTTCGCATCGGTGTGACACCAGTCTCGGTGCAGTGCAGATATGGGCCTCATTTTGTAACTGTTCTAACTTTGTTGCAACTTTTCTTGATCTCTCCCTGTGGTTGAAAAAAAGTTGGTTCAAGTGAGTGGAATCTAAGCCATCCTGCAAAGTCTTTGGGTGAGTGGGTGGGACAGATGAGGAAAGAAAAGTTGCTGACATCTTGGTGGGGGGTGGAGAAAAGAGGCGTGGAACTGGCAAGAGGACTCCCAGGAGGTCGACATAAGGAAATCCCCAGAGCAGAAGTAAGTACTCTCCCACAAAAGTTTTTGATGAAAACCACTACAGTAGTTAAAGCATCTGTTGAAAATGAAAGAGGTGCAAGGCTGCAGTGCGTTTTTTTTTTAAAAGGGTTCAATTTATGGCCTAGAAATTGGGTTGCAAAGCGCCCATTTGCCAGGTGCTGCGTGGCCTCCTAAGACCCCAAAATGGTGGGCAGGAAGTGCACTGCCTGCCATACTGGGTAAGGACGAACAAGAGGTGTTCTTTACCCACAGCTGAAACAGATGTTGGGCCTATTATTTGCATATACAAAGGGCCTAATGCCTACTTGAGGTCCCCGCTGCAACATTGGCTTGCCCCGAGCCAGCCTACACCATCGCTATCTGCACTCGGGCACTCAGGATGCCTGCAGAAAAAAGGTAAGCAACTTACTTATAAACCAGCTTCCCGATTGCCACCACTTCTGGCCCCAAGATCCCTGACCTACAGGCCTTGGCCCTGATCTGCGATCTCCCACCCCAGGCCACCAGGCTCCCTGGTTTCCCTTCCACTCCCCTCCCAGCCCCAAGCTCCCCATTCTCCGGGCCACTTATCGCTCCCACCCCAGCCACCAACTTCCAGGCTTCTGACCCCCCCACAACCTCCAGGCTCCCTGATCTCCCTCCACCCATTAGCCACCGATCGCTCCCCCCAGGCCCGTGATCTCCCCCCACCCTGAACAACGATCACTTATCGGTGGGCCGCTACGGCACTGTCTGCAGCCTGAACTTGCATCATTTACCTGCGTGGCCTCCTCCCGCAGTGCCGACTCCATGAATGAGGTCCGAGGCCCAATATCCGCCTCTCCCCAGACCCTGCCATTCATGCGCGGTAATTACTCTGCGTGGGGTTGCACCCAAAGATGTATTTCTAGGCCTACATCTCTTGTCTCCACCCAAACTACAGAAAGTCATAAGTCCTTTAAGAGATACAACAGTTTCACTATTTACATATGATAGCCTTTAAGCACCCTTGCCTGATTTCCGCGCCCTCCCCCCCCACCCCCCCCCCCCCCCCCGCCAAACTCGCGGCTCCTCCCAACGAAACACTTCTGATCGTAGCACATGTAAAACTATTATCAATACAAACAACTGTGCCAGCACACTTATTGTATTACAATACACTCCTGTAAGTGCTCTGTAAGCAAACTTTATCGCAATTGCACTAACTTACATAAGCCCAGCATACAATTCTGAAAAAAGAAAGGCAGTTTAAACAAATTTGATATTTATGGCAATTTGCGGCATTGCAAATGCTTTAAAAGTTGCCCCCTGTGATCTGGAGTGATGCTGCCTTTGAACTTTAGAACTTGTCTGCACTCAGTAGTAGTTGCCAGTGTGGCAATGTGTCATCACCACACTGTTGTCAGTACTTGGGTGCCTATTTGGCTGGATTCTAAGTTATAAGGTCTACTGTAATGTAAGTAAAGCTTACATGATGAAGGGTATGTTTTGTTCAATGGAACATATTGAGACTTTTTTTTCAGGGACTGGTATTTTGGTTTGTATTTTGTCCAAACTATGACTCAGATTAAAATACTTCAGAGCACATGGATGAATTTATAATGGTAAATTGTTTCCTTCGCCGTTGTTTTTTTTTTCTAAGTTCAATCAAATGCGGCAACCTCCACAATCGTGCATTCATGATGTTTTGTATTAAATAGTAAGTTGTATATAGTATAAGAAAATGTAATTGCTAATATGTTTTAACAAAAACAATAGATAAGTTTTATAGCATTTGCAATACCGCAACAGTTTTAAAAATGACAGTTTCGTGGAAAATATTCATGTTTTGAGCAAGATCTGTTCTCCTGCTGGATATTCTCATGAGTGAGTTACACATTGTACTAGCTCTGGTGATGATTACTGGATTCTCACGCTAAATGTACAGTTTTTGAATCCTACTGTCAACTGACATTCAAGTTCAAGTCTTTATGGGAATATTTTGACAGATCTGGGGCATTCTAGTCACCGCCTAGAGTAGCAGAGTTTGCCTTCTTAGGAATGAAAAAGCTGCAGGAGAAGCTGACCCGCCTCGTTGAGTGTTTAGTGATGGTCAGTATGGAGTAGCATTGGCAACATATCCATAGTGCATCTGTCACCTGGAGCATCATAGCTGGAGGAGGACAGTGAGGAGGCAGAACTGGTTTGTGGGGGAGGAAATTTGCAAGGGAGGGATTTTTTAACCACCTTTGAGGAGCTGGGGGAGTTAAACCTTTAAAGAAACAGAATGCTGGTATTGCTGTCTGGATACGGTGAATTTTGTGATGAAAATTGTCAAGTCCCAAATTAAAATTTCACTTTCAGTCTTGTCTTTTTTTTTCCCCAGACATTGAGTTGCTAGAACTTATGAGAAAATATAGTGAGGCATTAGTAAAAGTATAGCTTATCTGGGAATTCTTTACCCACCCCTTTTCTCACTGGTTGACTAACTGACGCCCTAGTTGTTCAGGTATCTGTCAAAACACATTCTTTCCTTTTCTTTGCCAGATGCTTTGATTTTCTTGCATCAGAAAAGCAGACTGATCATCATCCCTTTGTTGTTTGACTCATTTATCAAACTCAATTATAAAGAATGCATTGCCTTAAAGAACAAACCACAAAAATGTAATCAGTTTGTCTTATCTTCAGACTGAATTTATTGCTAACATACTTTTTGAACGTTTGGACTGGAACATTTTTCTTTTTAAAAATGTTTAATTTGACTACTGTGTACCGCATTATAAAGCGTTTCTCCTGTACTGTAACTACTGTTGATAAAGGCACTGTGTTGCTACTGACCGGTTGGATATTTGCAAAACCTGTGGAAGAGCCCCGGTCATTTCAGTAGCAATTGGGATAAACAATAATAACAGGTCTGAATTTAGATCAGGCGGGAGCAAGAGGACTTCACCTTTGTTAAAGGTGACAAAGAAGTACACATACAAGTAAATCCAATGTGAATTTAAAGTACCATTATTTTACCTAGAGACAATTTTTTTTTTAAGAAGTACATTTGACAGTCCTAATTTGATCCTGTAAATCTTAAATAATTTTCCCAATGTCAGTATTCCATTAGTAGTTAACTTAAGTCTCAGATCCTTAATAAAGATAATAGCAATGTGCCTACAAAAATCTTTGAGTGTCTTGTAGATGCACTTAACATGATGCAGTGATGTCTACATTTAAAAAGAATGTCACCCTAAACAAGCAGTTTTTCATTAATTTCCTTTAATAAGGAAACATTAGGATTCTGAAGAATTAATTTTAATTACTGGCCAGTCTGTCTGCCTTCATGTACAATTCCAAATGTAACATTGCTCTGTTTTTTGAATGGTGGCTCATGTGATTCATGATCTGTCAATCAAAATGAAGATAAAATTAAAATACTGTTTATTCAAGAGCCTTTGTGGTTTCTGTCCCCAGTCGAGGCAGCAGAAGCTAATGTAAGAAACTAATAAATTGTAGTATTTCTCACTTGTGTGTTGACTTGCAATACAACTTATTATTTTGCACCTGTGAAATCAAATACCATCGCACCGTGACTTTATATGATTAATTGGGTGTTTTACGTGACCAGGATAAGTGCTCAAGAGATTAATATATGGAGTTTGAGTCATTTACTGTTTAATCCTTCAAAAACTTAAAACATTGCCTCTGGCTTGAAAGCAATTTGTGCTGACTTGAGAGTGTAGTGTATTGTATAGTGATCATTTTTATATATAGAATGTAATGTGGATGGGGTGGCAGAAACTGTAGGAAAGCCAAAGGGGTTAATGTAATCTGAGGCACCACGCAGAAATTAAAGAAAGACCTTGACAATCTCTCTCTGTAAATATAGGAAAGGGAAAAATGTAGCAACTGTTTATACTAACACTAGAATGAAGAAGAAGAAGAATAGCACATTTAACTCCCAAAAAGGCATACACATATTGTGGGGAGGGGGAAGGAGAGGAGGAGGAGAAGCACATTTCATTCAAATGTCTTGAGAGAGGATGACCGCTAATAGCAGTGAAGTTGGACGTTTTGTCTTTGATGTTGTCCAGTTTGTCCTTGCAGCTATCCACATTGTAGATGAAATGTCTGGAGTGGAGATAATCAGAGGGGGTCATGTGGCCCCCAGGGAAACCGTTCACATCAATTACAACAGTTGCCGCTGCATAGGCTTTTTTCACTAGATGGCACTCTGTATCTATAATGGCAGGCTATTGTCTAAAAGCCTGCAGTTCTACTGCCTGGTTCACTTAAAGCATCCCATAATCCTTGGCAGGTTTACCACAGTTTGATTCATTTGCACATGTAACCTCCTACTTGTCCTGAATGAATTGTGAGTTAAATGCCTATACGTCTACCTGTCTGGGGAATGCTCATGCAGTCCTTATGGTATTCTTTTTTTTTATTTATCTTACTGGACAGCTGTTGTATTGAAGTTACTGCACACCTTTGCAGACTTTCATCTCATTGGTTTATGACACTTTGAAAATGTGCAAAGTTTTTAATTAGACTTGCCAGACAGCCTCGGGCAGCACTAGCGCCACAAAGTCTTCTTGCTCTCTCCGCCTTACAGCACAACAAGCCTCTCTACTCCTTTGAAGACAATGCAGACTATGTCTACGACGTCATGTGGTCACCAGTGCATCCTGCACTATTTGCCTGTGTGGATGGGATGGGGCGATTAGACCTCTGGAACCTCAATAATGACACTGAGGTGAGGAAGAAGTTAACCCTTTGTGATTTAATCACTTTTTTTAATACATCTGAAAGTATTAGAATTATTCCTGTCAGTGAATGCTAATGAAGGATCTTCTGTACAGCATTATTTGCCTGCTAATTTCCAGCTTCAGAATTTCGTCGAATTATGGAAAATGAAAACTCATGAACAAGTTAACCTTAATCTTGTCTGAACAAAAACCTAAAACACTGATTTTTTTTTTTGATTAGAGCTTGTAGCTTGGTTTCCTATTGTATATTTCAATGTAAATATTGCATTATAGCAGTTTGCAGATTCAAAATTGGGCTTGTTAACTTGTAAGATGCAAAAAAACTAAAATGCACATTTGCACAACCATGCCTGTATTTCTTCATGTAACGCTGTTTTTTAGGTCACAAGAAAACAAGTAGAGTTTATTATTAAACCAATATTTTTTCACTTTTTATTATCAAAATTATGTGTAAACTATATTTTTTTAATGTCACATCAACTATAAATAAAAATGTTGTTAAGTCATTTCAAGCTGGATGTCAATGGACTGGAGACAAAAAAATCTTTTGAAGTGTCCACAGCAGGAAGTGGTGCAGCCTTTTTAATTATGAACCACACAGCTGCAGGATATGAGTGGGAAAGACTTTTTCTACATCAGCTATGTTTTAGGAGGAGGTTGTAGTACTGTCAGGTATATTCTGTGAAATGTGCCTATCTACCACATTTAGATAAAAATTGGCATGCAAAAGTTCAGTTGGTCATCCCTTGTTTTATTTTGGTAAAATCTTCCCCATTGAAATATTTAACCTTTTCAGTTCCAGAGTAGTGCCACAGAATCCCCACTCCATATATTTAAAATTCAAATGGCTGAAAAACTACATTGGTTTTGATTTAGGTCGTCTCAGTCAGTGAGCTTTAATTTTAATCAAACTTATCCTTTTCAAAAAATGAATAATGATTTGAATATTGCAAAAATATTATTAATTTTTTTAATCCTGGCACTCGCTATGTATGTGGAATACTTAAAAGTGTGTCCCATAAGAGCTGGCTTGCTTCGAATACTCTCTTTATATTACAGAATAGCTTCTGTAGAACCCAGAGCTTCTGGTGTGGAGCCTGCATTATTTACATTGCAGGCCTGAATCCACACCTCCGATAGTAACTTCCAGATTACTGAGCATGTTCAAGATTGCATATGCACCGTTATTTAAAAGTTGATTTTATGGTTTTTGATTTTATGGCTTTCAATTCTGGCTATCGTGCCTTCCCTGAAGACTGGGGTACAGGCCAGCAATGGGAAAACAATATTGCTGATCTGCATGCCAGCAACAACATTTATAATTACTGTTACAGCTACTGCTCTCCATGGAGGAAGCTGGTGAAAAACACCTTGAGATGGTTTTCTGCTCCTTTAAGGATGATCGCACTGACTCGTCTACATGATAGAGCTAGCCCCAAAATTGACCTGGCATCAAATATCAATTTTAACCAGTAGAAATGTTTTGTTATTTGGATTGTCAATTAGAAAGGAACTCCCATGCTATTGCATTTAAATAGTTTATATTCCGAGTTTCTAAGCTAACCAAACCTATGATGATTAATTTGATAAATAACAATGCCTTGATGGATGTTTTTTCTTCAGTAGATTTGAATGCAAGAATAGGTTAGATGTTGGTTCATGGTGTCCAACTAAGTTATGTCTATCCAATTTAAATGAATCTATTTCAGTTTCCGTTGAAATGAATAATTTCTGTAGCAGTTGTTGATCTCCCCTTCATGGCCACTTCAGGTTTAACACAATACCTTGGCTACTAGTCCAAATGCATGTCTGTTACCTTTTGAAAATTCTCACTATGTTGGGAAGTGTCCACGTTCGTCTCCCCCAGTGGCAACAAGCTGACATGTTGCTTTTCTTTCATTATCATCATATTAGAGAAAACATGTTTTTGCATCATTCTAATATGAATATAAGAGTAACCATTGGTTATCTCACGAAGAAAACTTTATGGTGAAAGCATCATTCAGTGTCACATCTCAACCACATGGAGATCATTATTGCCATTAGAAGTATAGCCAGAGAGCAAAAAACTGCATGAGTGCTCCATGAAAGTTAGGAAAGTAGCACATTAATGTGTATGAAAGAAAGTATAATTTCTATCCCATTTCCAATTCTTCGAGGCGACTGTGGCATATCAGGGTCAAATATTTACTGATGCTATGGATTTTCCAAAATGTCTGATTTTTGTTATTTTATAGGGTATGTTATCCTCCCCTGTTCTGATTTTGCCAGAACATGCACCTATGTCAAGATGGTAAGTAGGGAGACTCTCCTGGGCCTTTGCCTAAGTTGCTCTTGAGCCAGCTGCTAAGAGCTGTACAGTAGTGGCATGATGGCTACTATACTTTCTAGTTTTCCCTTTCCCATTTGCATCTGTTTCATGTGGGAGATCAAACCCACAACTCACAACTTCATGGCACAAGTGTTGGTGCTCTAGTGTGGTGCAATTCAAACCTATATTTTTGTAACATTATTTAGCCTACATCTGATCCTATGAATCCCATGGTTGTCCTATTGGCTGATAGTTATTGTTCAATCAATTTTTAAAAGTAATTTCCATCGCGTACAATATAAGCGAAGCACAGTTAATCGAAATTCCAACTTGCCTCTGGGGGGTGCCTAGTTGTGATATTTAGTCTTTGCTGATTTCAAGGGCAGTGATGGAGGAAGTGCAGTTGGCAAAAGTCTCCTCAGGCTAGGGAGGGGAAATCAGTCGGGATTTGTGCTCTGATCGCTATCTAGTAATCCCTGCTGGATAATGCACCTGTGTGGACTTCAAATGATGACTGAATTGTGACAGCCCACTCTTCGTGGTTGAATATGTTGCTGATACAGAATCCAGGCTGACAGCTGAAGAACAGCCACTGTAAGGTATAAGAGGGCTGCTGGTATACATGGAACCTTCCTCCAACATGAATCACCATCTTCAGGAGAGATGGGGAGAGAATTTGGGGGAGGAAAGAAATTTCAATGCACTGCAACAGGGTTATTAGACTCTGATTCATGCCTGCAATTCCCCACACATTGAGTTATTGATCTCAGTCATGGCTCCATAGAGAAGGTGCTGAGTGGAAGCCTGGTGCTTCTCCAAAGGTAGGAGGGAAAAAATTGTCACACTGGCCTACTCTGTGCAGCTTCTAGAAGCTGGTCCTAGAGCTGATGACTTGCTCATCTCTCAGCTGGAAATGATACACATCAGTAGGAGACTACAGGATGGGAAAGGTGGAAATAACAAAAACCTTCCAAAAAAAAGTTAAAATTCCTGTTCTTTATATCCCATGTATGCAAAATGCCACTCTTTGGCCCACAGAGTGGGCAGATAGCTTGGTCCCACGCTTTTGCCAATAGCACTGTGTAACCAGCTGGTCAGAAGTGTGCCATAGTTTGAATTATTTATCCACCACCTGCACGTTCCCCTCCAAGTCTCACACCATCATGACTTGGAAATATATCGCCGTTCCTTCATTGTTGCTGGGTCAAAATCCTGGAACTCCCTACCTAATAGCACTGTGGGAGAACCGTCACCACACGGACTGCAGCGGTTCAAGAAGGCGGCTCACCACCACCTTCTCAAAGGCAACTAGGGATGGGCAATAAATGCTGGCCTTGCCAGCGATGCCACATCTCATGAACAAATTTTTTTAAAATTCTCCCTGTGGAAAATGACTCATCCTCCAAACATTCTGACCAGGACTGTGAACTTGACTCGGAGGTGAGGAGGGGAGAAAAACTGTGGGTGTGAACCTCTTTTCTACCACTTTAAAAATCATTTTAAACATCATTCACGTACAGAAAACAACATTTGCATTATGAACTGCAACCTGACAGCACACTGCACTTATGTGTCAACATGATAGTTATCAAAGTAGATTTTCCCAAATTAAACCTGTCTATGTACAATAAATGCTGGTTGAAATTTAAAATTGTATTTTTTAAGAAATTGTTAGCTGCTGAATATGATACCTGCTTCTAAATCCTGACGGCAGTAGCTGAATTTGGAGTGCTGTATGTTGACACTGGCTTCCTGAAATGGAATTTCATTGATATTCCTCACCTTAATGAGTATCAAAATTCACACATAAAATTAAATTTTAAAAAATTGATCCATTGGTGAGTGAAGCTACAACTTGCCTGTTAGAAAATCATTTTGTTGGCCTGTGAGAACTTCAGTTCATAATTAGAATACATTTCCTGTATGTTTCAGATTGTTTCAAATGCTCACTATTATGGTCAGAGCTACATATATTCAAATCTGATAAATGGCAATTAGTACCAAACTCAAAATATTTTCAAGATTGGACAAACTTCTGCTCTGTGCAGTTATAGTTGGTGAGGTCATTCTCGTCTATCCCAACTAGTTGCATAAAGCAGAATTTCACTCCATTTATATGACATTTACTTGGAAAATGTTGTTTAAATGTTCAAGTATTTTTTAAGCTGACTTGTAAATGAAGATTAATGGCAGTTCTCTCAATTGTATTTAATACAGTTTAATAAACCAGTGCAAGGGGTTTTGTGAAACATGAGTTTCATAACAGCAGTAAAAAATGTGGTTTGTGTATTTAATTTTATAGCAATGAAGCAAAATAACACCATGCTGTAAGACAGTATATGTTAATTTTTACCTTCATGTTTTAACTGGAATACATGGGCTGTGTTAGCTACAGTGATCTTCCTTTTGACTCCATTGTTGGAAAATGTACTGGGCTATATTACAAATTAACTTTTTAATATTGCTTCATTTTAGGTACCAACAGCTAGTGCAGCTGTTGAGGGAACGTCTGCGCTAAATCGGGTCAGATGGGCACCAACTGGCAGGGAAGTGGCAGTAGGTGATTCAGAAGGACACATATGGGTTTATGATGTTGGCGAGGTAATTAACAAACTTGTTATTTGTTATAACATTATTTTTGTAATTTGTTTAGTAGGTCTGATTTCATTGGTCAGTCTTGCATATCTCTTTTTATTTGAAATTTTACATCCTCTAAAATCTCAGGGAAATGTAGTTTTACATTTCCGTTCTACTTGGAAGATGCGAAGGTCAAATATGGTTTGCCTATCTCCTCAGATAATTAGCATTGCTTTAATAATTATATTTAGCATTGCGTTCATTATATACACTGACTAATATTATCTGGTAATCAGCTACAGATTACCACTTGATACAGTGGCACTGATTACCTCATAAATGATCCTCAGTGCAGATGTCCATCACTCATTAACTGCATGGAGCATCTCAGCTGTCATTGTCCACCATGGTCCCACCCACACACCCAATCAACTCTCAGCAAAAAATAAACAAACACAAAATTATCCCTTCCATCTCCATTTAAAAAAAAAAGCATGACAGCGTGGCTTGATTTCAAATCAGTAACCTAAGGCTTTAGATGACTTTTATAAACTGCTCAAGCACTGATTGAGATTTGCTAATTAGGACTTTTGATAAATCTACATTTGTCTGTGACGCAATTTTTGTCTGATCTATTTTGTAATTGGTAAACTTTAATATGTTGCATAGATAAGAACGTAAAGATCAGGGATGAAAAACATCTCACCAAAGCTCATCTGTCTGGTACTCTAGCTCTCCTGACATGGCAGTGAATTGTATTTTGAATAACCCAATGTGTTTTGTTGCCTTGTTTACCTCTGTACATAAGTGAAGCAACAACATGAGAGGTGCAGCTGAAATGAAGAGCATTTATTTTTGGAATCCACTGCCTTTAATTTCTTCCACTTCTATATATTTTTAATAGCCATTTTCCAGATATACTGCACCACAGGTTTCATTTTAATTGATTTCAAATTTAACTTTAGGAAAACACAACGTGATGAGAGGCTAATTATCTTTTTTATTTAATTGATGAAAGTTTAATGTTTTAGTTCTAAAACTCAACAGTGAGATAAATTGTGCTTTATTTTTCTCATTGGAAAATGGAAAGCCTGAACTAGTACAATAAAAAATAAATGGATAAACCAGATTTCATGAATAATAAATCTTTGAAATGTGTATATATATATTAAAATATAATTATTTTTCCATGTTAATCAATTTATTTTTTAAAAGGTTAACTAATGACATTTTCCTTTTAGCACTGAAGTATTTTGCCTACAATATCAGTTCTCAAATATTCTAATACTCATTGGTGTATTTTATATCGCATATAAAATAAGTTTTTTACTTATTTAGTTTTACTGTTCTAAAGTCCATCAGCAATCATCTGTTTAAAGGTGAATCTTCTCTAAATACATGTTTAGCCATCAGGCAAAGGAAGCCTCGTGGGTGACTATTTGAACATTCAGTGAAAAGGCTTTTTATTTTTGAAATGTTATGATTATGTCACAAATAATGAATTCAGAAACATTTTAATTACAGTTTTTCCATTGAAACTACATATAAAAAGTTTTGAAGTTGTCTGCTTTCACTGAATGCATAGTTCTTCAGTTAACTGCTATACATCTGTACTGCCCCTTAACTCACCCACACAGGAGTTCAAGATTCAATTTTTTCCCCACAAGCTAGAATATCTAGAACAATATAAAAGTCAAATCTCGAAAGCCATTTAGAGTCATTCCAATTACTACTGCTTTTCCGGTCATTATTCGCTGCTATTTCCAGCATTTTTCTCACAAGGTATGCTGTCTCAGATTTGTTTCTTGTATGAAGATTCCTTGAAGCTGATATTACCAGTTATTCATAACCTGCTCTTTCTTTTGGTTATTCATAACCTGCCCTATCACGCAGATTCAAAGTTCAGGCTGCGATAGTGTTCTACATCATTTTCCTTTCAATGCAAATGTAGTTTTCTAGCTCTGCATCTATTTTTTTTGTGTGCGTTTTAGGAAAAGTGATTTATTGGAACTAGCAGATAAACAGATAAAAATTGAAATATAAAATACTGTTCTCATTCTAAATGCAAGTAGAACTTCCCATTTTAGTTGCCCTTTTAGTCATTCATCAATTAAGGATCCAATGTAAAATTAATAAATATTAATTATAAAAAATATAGAAAGTTCACCTTCACATCTCTGCTGAAAGAATAATGGAAATACTTTCTAATGTTAGAATAATGCTGTTACGAGATGTTACGAGTTCTCATTTTGTCCAGTACTAAAATTCCATCGATTCAATTTTTTTAAGATTGCGTCTTAATTTTAGGATCATGTATTGTATGTTTTGTATTCCTGCTAAGTCTAGACCCATTTTGAAACCTGCTTATCTTGACCACAGTAATATGTCAGTTTGACAGACTGTTATTCTGCATGTTAACCTCAACAACTAATGAGGTTTTGTACTCTTCCAGACAGTGATTTAAAAACATTGATTATTCAGAGTTTACCCTTCCTTATAAAGAGCACTCTAAATTATTTCTTACTGATCAGTTCAATACTAGATAATAGAAGCATATTTACACAATATAAAACTCTGCTTTCAATTTTTAAAATATGGGAGGAGAGGTTAGTCGCTTCATCTTTTAAAGAGAACTCCTTGTACTGATTTCAGAATTTAAAATGATTTATAGAAACCTCAGAATAAAAACCCTGCATCTGTCATATAAATCTTAATTAATTTTTTTCCATACATTGAATTTCAATTAATGCAATAATTAATGTGGAAAAACATTTTATCAAAGTAAAGAATAACTTAATATTGTATTTTTACCTATATCTTGAAGGTAAAAAATTTGGTAAATTTCAAAAACTTTTAAATTTTGTGTCCATCAATTTTGTTGTATCCAGTGTATATTGATTTTGCCTCATCCTAAATTGTTATTCTGCAATTTATTGTAATCATGACAAGCTTTAGACAGATGCAGGAAATAGTAGTGGTAGTAGTAATCTTTTCATTGCAGATTAATACAAATTAAATGATTGTAAATTGGAAATATTTTAAATATTTTAGTGATGATTTCTATAAATGTGGAACATTGGAATTGGAAAAGAATGCCAGCTTTGGGCATCCATTGACATGTGATATGCATCAAGTTTAGCTTTTCAATGTGAATTTTTCCCCCCTGAATTCAAAGTTTTTTTCTTTGCAGTAATAAGATCTGGCATTACTTTCAAATCCTGGTTTAAGACGATCTTCTGGCAATGTACAGATTTTAACAGGGAAAATACTGGCATGAAGGAGTAATTATATAGGATTAGTGACATTGTAAGATAGTTTTTGAATAGCCAAGTTTAATTTTAATGCAGAACTTCTGCTTAACTTTATACTTGTCATACAAAAAAATTACTAAACACAAAATAAATAAGTATGAAGACATTATTTGCTTTACACTTTTTGAATGCAAATGATTTTTTTCTTGATTCAGTATGTGTATATATTTTGGATTAACGCTTTCAGTAAGTGACTAAAATCTAATAATACTTTGAGTCAAATTTGTAATTATAAATTTTATTTCATTGCAGATTATTGTTTCATACATTACTCAGTTTTTACAAGAACATTTGTCTACTTAAAGCATATATCAGTGTTATAAAGGCAAATGAGTTGTCTGTACATTGGAAAAGTTAATTGGTGATACTGCTGTTAGTTTCCTTCTCAAAATAAACAGTACGTTAAAACAAATAGGAACAAAGGAAAGGGAAGCTGACTGTACCTTTGGTGGGCCCGCCAACTTGAAGGTCCTGATTTACCAATTGGTTGCCAAATGTTCATACGCACTTTCCACACTTTGATAGGCTGACCACCACAGAATCATCAGGACTACCCGTTTGGGGGTATGCTCCTGAACAGTTATTAAATTTATTTGGTACCCCACCTGCAGAAAGGTATTCATTGATCCAGATAAAGTGCCTGCTAACATTCTGGGATTTAAAAATTGGATTTGGCTCCAAGTTATGCAGGCGAGTTCTTTTAAATCAGAGAATATTTAGGTGCCAAGAACCCATTAAATTAGTCCTCAAAGCACTTCCATTTGGATGTTTGTCAATAAAATCCTTTCATTTACACACTGATTAAGCCATGTCTCTCTACCAAAATATCACCTTTTCAGTCAGTGGCACATTTCCCAGTAACTCATTAACTAGCATGTTCGTTTTATCTTTTGCAGAAAATTTAGAATGCTTAACACTTGATGCAGAAATTTTTAGACAGCAAATAGCAATCTTTGTGCTGAATCACCTGGATGCTTTTTCTAACGTTTTTTTTCTTTCAATTATTTTTTTAAAAATCAATCAAGTGTCTCATGGAAATTATTATTCATAGACACTGTGCAGATAAATAACCAGATTCTTTTTAAATGATCCCTCACTTTCAATTGATTTTATTTATTTATATATAATATATCTCTCAGTTAGCCAAATACTGAAGATGGTAATTTTTTATACAATGGAAATTGAACAAAATGCATGAAGATGCAGTGGTGCACTAAGGATATGACTTGTTTTGTCTGTGGTAGTTGTTCTGATTTGTGAAACCTTATGTAACATTTCTGAAACCAAGAGCAGCGTATATAAATGTATTAAGTTTTATGTAGAGGGTAGGGAGACACAGGCTCAGTTCTTGAACCAGATTATATAAAAACTAATATTTTTGAGTCATTATATCTATTTGATATAATGACTCATCTTATTGGTAACACTACATTTCAGGAGGCTTTTGTACTTCAGCTGGTCCAAATGTGACCTATTGTTTGAATAAACAAAGCTTTGTAAATAAAAGTAATATGTTTCTCCTTATTAATTAAAATTTATATTACCTTATGAGACATGATTGATTTGTGAATGTAGATATTGCCTGAGTGGTTATTACAATGATCAAATCCATTGAGTCAGTGTTTGTGTGCATCTGCTAGTGAGCATTTCAGCTTTCATGTTTTTGATTTCTCTCACCTTTATGAATCCGATCATCATTAGAAGATGGAGCCTACTGTTAGGCCTATGCCAGTATTAAAGGAGATATAAAGAAGTAGCCTGACCATTTGTTTTAGAATTTAGAACTTTCCTTAGGGGATGGTGCTCAGCCTCCACTAAGCAGCTCACCAGCCAGGCTGAGATTGGGAAGTCAATGTGTAATGGCAGGTGCAAGGCAGCACACTGGTACCAATCCACTGCCTTACCTGCTGTTGCATTTTCAACCAGCTCCACAAAGTACAACTCATCCGGAATGTCACGGCCTGTGTCCCCATGAATCTATAAAGGTTCATATCCCTATCATCCCATCCTGGCCAAACTCCTTTGTTTCTCCATGCCCCAGCAAATTGATTTTAAGATTCATGGCCTCACCCATCCCACTCAAGAAATCAAGAGATCTGCTCCTGTCATACATTCCCACAAGCACCCTTTTCTTCTTTGAATTTGACCACCTGCTCATTTTGTACATTTTCCATTTCACCATCAGTAGCTGCTCTTTGTCACTGTCCCTGCCCTCTGGAACTCTCATTACCTTGACATCTTAACCTCCCTTCTTGCCTTCCAATTCCTCAAAGACTCTTCTCTTCGCCAATGTATCCTGTTTTTGCCTTTCTCCTTCCTGCTCTTTTGTGCCGTGCTCTGTAAAGTGCTTGGAGATGTGGATGTGAGGCATGTTATAGAAATGTAAACTGTTGCCAAGTCCACTTTTCACAAGAGTGAGAGATCTCTTCACAGCTTTGGTTAGTTTGTAAGTTCCATTTCATAAATGTTTAATTCAGTCTGTACTTTAACAGTGTTGGGGGAGAAAGTGATGGTCCTTCTTTATTTAGAGCTTTTTTTTTTACATGTATCTTAGTTCTACACACCAGCATTTCAGTTAGTTTATAAACAAAATGACCCACCAAACTTTTACAGCAAAGGCATTATCAATTAGTCAAGCAGATGGTGCCAGATTGTACACATCAGGAGCTACAGACCACTGGTTCAGTGGTAGTGTGGAAACCTGGTTCTTTGTCACTCTGGTTATGAAGATGTTTTAAATCTACAGTAATAAACACAGAAAATGCTGACAAAGCTCAGCAAGTCAGGCAGCGTCTGTGGAAAAAGAAACAGAGTTAACATTTCAGGTTGAAGACCTTTCATCAGAACTGGAAGATGTTAAGAGTTAAAGTTTTTGAGCAAGTGCAGGGTCAGGGAAAGAGGGGAGGGACGAAAGAACAAAGGGTAAGGTCTGTGATAGGGTGGAGGGTACGAGTGATTAAATGACAAAAGGCATTAAGGTGGAAGGCAAGGAGGGTGGTAATGGGATGGGTTAAGAAACAAAAGATTGATCAGGAGTAGCTGTAAATGGCAGCAGCAGAACCATTACCAGCACTAGCTGACCAAAAAAATGGGAGCTGTGGTTATGGTCTGAAGTTACTGAAATCAGTGTTGAGTCCGGAAGGTTGTAAAGTGCCTAAATGAGGTGCTGTTCCTCGAGCTTCCGTTGAGTTTCATTGGAACAGTGTAGGTGGCTGAGGACAGAGAGGTCAGGGTGGGAGTGGGAAGGGGAATTAAAATGGCCATCGATCGGCAGGTCAGGGTCATGCTTGCCGACAGAGCGGAGGTGTTCAGCAAAGCGATCACCCAGTCTGTGTTTGGTCTCCCCAATATAGAGGAGACCGCATTGTGAGCAGTGAATACAGTATACTAAATTGAAAGAAGTACAAGTAAATCGCTGTTTCACCTGGACAGTGGGAAGGGAGGAGGTGAAGGGGCAGGTGTTGCATCTCCTGTGTTCCCCATTTGTTCTTTCCTCCCCTCTTTCCCCCCCCCCCTGCCCCTCCTTCCCCTCCCCTGCCCCTCCTTCCCCTCCCCTGCCCCTCCTTCCCCTCCCCTGCCCCTCCTTCCCCTCCCCTGCCCCTTTCCCTGGCTCTGTACTTGCTTAAAAACTTTCAACTCTTTAACATCTTCCAGTTCTGATGAAAGTTCATCGACCTGAAACGTTAACTCTGTTTCTTTCTCCACAGATGCTGCCTCACTTGCTGAGCTTCTCCAGCATTTTCTGTGTTTATTTCAGATCTCCAGCATCCACAGTATTTTGCTTTTGATTTAAACCCACAGTACTTTGAAGCAGTAAAAATGATCATGATTTCTGTGAAGAAGTTATTTTTTAATTGCTCAAACACAAGCTGTCTCCCCTTCTGACTAGGCTGGTAAAGGCATAGTCCAGTGTGGTACTGACCAATACACACCAAGAAGCTTCAATCCCATTCTGTGCTGAGTAAGCTGATTACAGCTGGGATGGTAGTAAGGGCACTGCAATTGTTGCAGTTGGCCTCAATATCACTGGGCTAAAAAGGGAAAAATCTGCCAGGATTCCTGCTCCAGGACCACAATCCAGTGACTCCTGCTGGAAAGTGTATGTGTGTGGGTTGCCATGAGAACTGAATCAGGCTTGGCTGTGATGCCTCACAATTGAATAGTGTACCAGTACTCACTATTAGGCTCACACATGAAGAATAGTTGTTTAAATGTGCTATCTTTAAAAACAGTTTTTATTGGGTTTACTTTATATATTTCTGTAAGTTGAGAGAGCTTGGAAGAAAACTGCATGTGCACAACGATGTGTATTTAGTGTGTTGGTTCATGTAGTTTCTTTAAAAATTTTGCTAAGGAGCAAAGTATGAGTCCTGCTGAAACTGCTGGAAAGGTAGATGAGATGGAAGTCGCTGCAGGTGACCATACTTTGCCTCCGCTGCCATGTTTTATCCAGAGCTGCTGAATAAACTGTCCTGTGTCATATACAGGAGTTAATGCCTCATATTCCACTACAATGTAAAGGTGGTGTAGAATCACAAACTTTCTTTTAATAAACAGTTTTGAGTTTTTTGCTGGTTGCTACCACTGCTTCCCAGCAATAGGAAATCTAGCCCGGTACACCACAATTTCCAGCCTTATCGCACCAGTGTGGTATTTTCATTTCCCACACTAACCACCCTTGTGGCACCCCTCTGAATTAGAAAACCAATTTGTGCCAAATTATAGGTAGCTTTGTGCTGCAAGCCCACATCCACTAGGGAATGGGTTGAGATTGGCCAAACTCATGTCACATATGACCTTTACAGTAAGCTGAGAGAGAAGACTTTCATTCTATGTTTTAGCTAAATTCAAACCCAGCTTCTAGGGATGAAAGGACAAGGTGCCACCTAATAACTAATTCTAGTGGAAAGTTGAGACTATTCTCATTTGTTAAGTGTAAATATTAAAAAATAGTACAAAATGCTCTTGATACTCTCAACATGAGTGCCCGATGATATGTTACACAGTTAATGGCTCTTAGTAGTTATTAAACTACATTTACTGCAGGCTAGTGATTTACAACCTTTATATCTTGTCACATTGCCAAGTGTTTGAGCCTTTAAACCTGTTAACTTATTTTGTTCAAGTTGCTCATACTGAATCCTAATGTATATAGCATGTGACTGAAAGTAATCTTGACCAATAAGAATTTCAGTTATAAACCATAAACTGAAATAGTTTAGTACAGCCACAATATAAATGAAACAGGAAATGAGGTACCTCTTTGAAAGCTTGTGAAGGTTGAGGGTTAAGATTTTTTTTTAAAAATGAAGCACTTCCACTTTCTTCTCATTCACAGCAATTGGCGATCCCTCACAGTGATGAATGGGCTCGTTTTGCTAGGACCCTGGTGGAAATCCGGGCTAACCGAGCAGATGCTGAAGAGGAGAGTGTAGTTGAATTGGCTGCACAGCTGTAGGACATTATCTGCACCCACCGTGCCAGCCCAATGATGCCATACCAAGATATGCCAGTGTAAAGTGCCATTTATGATGAAAAGCTGCTATTATTAGTTTTACTGTTTCACACTTCTAGTATGTTTAATATGTAAAGTGTGTTTAAAAACAGCATAGGAGTATGAAAATAACTGCTGGATTCTGTAATGTTGAATGGGTGTCATAAATATTGAAATTGCATAAGAAGTATTCATTGATGCCTTTTAACTAGTTAGTAGCTGTATTTAATGACTAGACGCCCATAGTTAAACTTATGTTCGCATGCATGTATGCCATAGATCTATTAAACCCATATGATGGCAGATATGATGATGTGCAGATGTGGTGAGCTACACTGTACAAGACTGAGCCAAGAATTTCAAATGTATTTTCACACTGCTAACACATTATGAATGGTTGTACTGTATGAGCATTGCTGCTCCATCTTTATTAAACTACTGCATGGAACATACTAGAAAAGCATTAAAATAAACTATCCTAGAACATGCCCATGATGTGTTTCCTTTATTGTCTCTGTACATTTCAGTTTTCCTCATTAAATTCAAGCATTAGAGGCCATGTTGGCCTTCATTTAAAGAAATGCATATTTTCCAAAAAGAATCACCCTCCTAAGTGGTATGGTAACAATTCTCAGTTAAGTAGGAGTTTTAAAGGTCCATTATCCCAGTATGCTGCAACAATACAGGTCTCCTGCTGTTATCTACATACTCGTCAATGTACTGATATTTGAGATTTGAGCACTTGTATTTACCAACACAAGTGACACATACATTTTGAGGGGGGTGCAAGAGTAGAGGAACCTGGGGGTGCGTATTCACAAATCTTTGAAAGTGTCAGGACAAGTTGATAAGGTGGTTAAGAAAGTGTATGGGATACTTGGCTTTGTGAATGGGGGCATTGAATACAAAAACAAAGAAGTCATGCTAAAATGTTACAAATCATTGGTTAGGCCTCAGCTGGGGTAATGTGTACAATTCTGGGCACCCCACTTTAGGAAGGATGTCAAGGCCTTGGAGAGGGTAGAGAGGAGGTTTACCAGGATAATACCAGGGATGAGACACATCAGTTATGTGGAGAGATTGGAGAAGCTGGGATTGTTCTCTTTACAGCAGAGAAGGTTAAGGGGAGACCTAATAGAGGGATTCATCTGGTTTACTAATGTCCTTTGGGAAGCCTGCCATCCTTACCCAGACTGGCCTATATATGACTCCAGACCCACAGCAATGTGGTTGATTCTTAAATGGCCTCTGAAGTGGCCTAGCAAGCCACTCAGTGACTTTCTGTAGCGAGATTGTACAACTAAGAATAAAACCAGACGGACCACCTGGCATTGGACCACTAGGCACCAGATACGACAAAGGCAAACTAAGGCCAGTCGACCCTGCAAACTCCTCCTCACTAACACCTGGGGACATGTGCCAAAATTGGGGGCATTGTCCCACAGACTAGTCAAGAAACAGCCTGACATAGCCATACTGACAGAATCATACCTTTCAGTCAACGTCCCAGACTCTTCCATCACCATCCCTGGGTATGTCTTGTCCCACTGGGAGGACAGACCCACCAGAGGTGGCAGTACAGAGATATACAGTCAGGAGGGAGTGGCCCTGGGAGTCCTCAACAGTGACTCCGGACCCCATGAACACTCGTGGCATCAGGTCAAACATGGGCAAGGAAACCTCCTGCTGATTACCACCTACCGCCCTCCCTCAACTGATGAATCAGTCCTCCTCCATATTGAGCACTACTTGGAGGAATCACAAGGTAGCAAGGGCACAGAATGTACTCTCGGTGAGGGAGTTCAGTGTCCATCACCAAGAGTGGCTCGGTAGCACCACTACTGATCGAGCTGGCTGAGTCCTGAAGGGGCTCAACATCCTGGGGGTGTCACCATTGACCAGAAACTTAACTGGACCAGCCACATGAGGCTACAAGAGCAGGTCAGAGGCTGGGTATTCTGCAGCGAGTGACTCACCTGACTACCAAAGCCTTTCCACCATCTACAAGGCACAAGTCAGGAGTGTGGTAGAATACTCTCCATTTGCCTGGATGAGTGCAGCTCCAACAACACTCAAGGAGCTTGACACTATCCAGGACAAAATAGCCCGCTTGATTGGCACCCCCATCCACCACCCTAAACAGTCACTCCCTTCACCACTGATGCACAGTGGCTGTAGTGTGCACCATCCACAGGATGCACTGCAGCAACTCGCCAAGGCTTCTTCAACAGCACCTCCTAAACGTGCGACCTCTACCACCTAGAAGGACAAGGGCAGCAGGCACATGGGAACAACACCACCTTCACGTTCCCCTCCAAGTCACACATCATCCCAACTTGGAAATATATTGCCGGTCCTTCATCGTCGCTGGGTCAAAATCCTGGAACTTCCTACCTAATAGCACTATGGGAGAACCTTCACCACACGGACTGCAGCGGTTCAAAAAGGCGGCTCACCACATCCCATGAACGAATAAAAAAAGACATTGCTGCTAGAATGGGCCTGCAGCAGGTGGTGAGAGAACCAACACGAGGGACAAACCTATTTGACCTCATCCTCACCAATCTATCTGTCGCAGATGCATCTGTCCATATAAGTATTGGTAGGAGTGACCACCACACAGTCCTCGTGGAGACGAAGTCCCGTCTTCACACTGAGGACACTATCCAACGTGTTGTGTAGCACTATCACCATGCTAAATGGGATAGATTCAGAACAGATCTAGCAGCTCAAAACTGGGCATCCATGAGGCGCTGTGGGCCATCAGCAGCAGCAGAATTGTATTCCAGCGCAATCTGTAACCTCATGGCCCGGCATATTCCTCACTCTACCATTACCAACAAGCCAGGGGATCAACCCTGGTTCAATGCGGAGTGTAGAAGAGCAGCACCAGGCGTACCTAAAAATGAGGTGCTGGTGAAGCTACAACTCAGGACTGCATGCATGTTAAACAGCGGAAGCAACATGCTATAGACAGAGCTAAGTGATACCACAACCATCGGATCGGATCAAAGCTCTGCAGTCCTGCCACATCCAGTCGTGAATGGTGGTGAACAATTAAACAACTAACGGGAGGAGGAGGCGCCGTGAACATCCCCATCCTCAATGATGGTAGAGTCCAGCACGAGTGCAAAAGTCAAGGCTGAAGCATTTGCAACCATCTTCTGCCAGAAGTGCTGAGTGGATGATCTATCTCAGCCTCTTCCCGATATCCCCACCATCACAGAAGCCAGTCTTCAGCCAATTCGATTTGCTCCACGTGATATCAAGAAATGGCTGAGTGCATTGGATACAGCAAAGGCTATGGGCCCCGACAACATCCCAGCTGTGGTGCTGAAGACTTGTGCTCCAGAACTAGCCAAGCTGTTCCAGTACAGCTACAACACTGGCATCCACCCGACAATGTGGAAAATTGCCCAGGTATGTCCTGTCCACAGAAAATAGGACAAATTCAATCTGGCCAATTACCGCCCCATCAGTCTACTCTCAATCATCAGCAAAGTGATGATAGCACTGTCGAAGACACCTTCCAAGCGGCACTTACTCACCAATAACCTGCTCACCGATGCTCAGTTTGGGTTCCGCCAGGACCACTCGGCTCCAGACTTCATTACAGACTTGGTCCAAACATGGACAAAAGAGCTGAATTCCAGAGGTGAGGGGAGAGTGACTGCCCTTAACATCAAGGCAGCATGTGACCGAGTGTGGCACCAAGGAGCACCAGTAAAATTGAAGTCAATGGGAATCGGGGGAAAACTCTCCCAGTGGCTGGAGTCATACCTGGCACAAAGGATGATGGTAGTCGTTGTTGGAGGCCAATCATCTCAGCCCAGGACATTTCTGCAGGAGTTCCTCAGGGCAGTGTCCTAGGCCCAACCATCTTCAGCTGCTTCATCAATGACCTTCCCTTCATCATAAGGTCAGAAATGGGAATGTTCGCTGATGATTGCACAGTGTTCAGTTCCATTCGCAACCCCTCAGATAATGAAACAGTTCGTGCCCGCATGCAGCAAGAGCTGGACAACATCCAGGCATGGGCTGATAAGTGGCAAGTAACATTCGCGCCAGGCAAGTGCCAGGCAATGACCATCTCCAACTGGAGAGAGTCTAACCACCTCCCGTTGACATTCAACGGCATTACCATCGCAGAATCCCCCACCATCAACATCCTGGGGGTCACCATTGACCAAAAACTTAACTGGACCAGCCACATAAATACTGTGGCTACAAGAGCAGGTCAGAGGCTGGGTATTCTGCGGCGAGTGACTCACCTCCTGATTCCCCAAAGCCTTTCCACCATCTACAAGGCACAAGTCAGGAGTGTGATGGAGTACTCTCCACTTGCCTGGACGAGTGCAGCTCCAACAACACTCAAGAAGCTCGACACCATCCAGGACAAAGCAGCTCACTTGATTGGCACCTCATCCACCATCCTAAACATTCACTCTCTTCACCACCGACGCACAGTGTTTACCATCTACAGGATGCACTGCAGCAACTCGCCAAGGCTTCTTCGACAGCCCCTCCCAAACCTGCGACCTCTGCCACCTAGAAGGACAAGAGCAGCAGGCACATGGGAACAACACCACCTGCACGTTCTCCTCCAAGTCACTCACCATCCCAACTTGAAAATATATCGCCGTTCCTTCATCGTCACTGGGTCAAAATCCTGGAACTCCCTTCCTAACAACACTGTGGAAGAACCTTCACCACACGGACTGCAGCAGTTCAAGGGCACCACCTTCTCAAGGGCAATTAGGGATAGGCAATAAATGCTGGCCTTGCCAGCGACGCCCACATCCCATGAATGAATAAAGAAAAAGGCCCTCTCATAGAAACTGGTTACTGTTAATAATGAATGAAACTCGATTTCACATGGCTCATGCAAGATTAGATTAAGCCTATAGATGCTCTTAGCTAAATTAGCCTGCAATTTGATTTGGGTACCAGTATGCAGCTGAGGAACTTCACAAAATTCCTGTGCAGATGACTGTTCTATTTTATATATTGTCTCTCTGCTTGCACAAACTATACACTTTTGTACAAAGACCAGACATGTCTTAATACTAAATACATCCAATGTTATTTTTCAACTAAAAATCAGTGAATATGGACTTACTAATTGAATTTAAAATGGTAAATTGGCCATTACCACCTCCTGTCCATGATAGTAGCATTACATTATAATCAAACATGAAAAAACATCTTTGTGCCTGCATAAGCTTTATAAAAATGCTTAGTGAAAATTTGTTTGCATTTAGTTTAATATATAAATAAACTTATTCAGTTTCAAAGTACATGGTTAATCGCCTTAGGACATCTCTCATTGGTTGACTCATACTTGTCTCAAAACAGGCAATTTTGATACATTTGCTAATATTTACATAATATAAAGTTTGAATTTTCAGCAGTACGTTGGACATGATAAAACCTACCTGGTTGCCTTCTGTTTCTTTGAATTTCACTTCACTAAGCATTTTTTGATGACTAAGTGTATTCAAATGTAGAGGAGAGACAGCAGGTTCCTAAAAACGAACAAGCAGCATGTCAAATGGTTTAATATTATGTTAGGTGAACCATAGCCTGACAAGAGGGGGAGGGGGGAAAAGAGGGTGGGAAAGAAAGAGGAAAAAAATGAAAAGGCAGCTTCCTCATGGCAGATTGTGTTGACGTAACACACTGCACCACGTGGTACATAGGCACAGGAGTAGGCCATTCAGCCCCTCGAGCTTGTTCCGCCATTCAAACAGATCATGGCTGATCTGTACCTCAAATCCATTTAGCTGCCTTTCATCCACACCCCTTAATATCTTTACCTAACAAAAATCTATTGATCTCATGCTTGAAAATTTCAATTGACCCAGCATGCACAGCCTTTTGGAGGAGAAAGTTCTAGATTTCCACTAGCCTGTTGGTAAAAAAAAGTGCTCCCTGATGTCACTCCGAGGTGGCCTAGCTTTAATTAAGATTGTGCCCCCCCTTGTTCTAATTCCTTCACCAGAGGAAATGGTTTCTATATCTACCCATATCGAGTCCCTTTATAATTTTAAACTCCTCAATTAGATCAGCCCTCAACCTTTTAAATGCAAGGGAATACAAACTGCATTTATGCAACCTGGCCTCATAATTTAACCCTTTAAGCTCTGGTATCATTCTGGTGCTGTACCCCAAGGCCAATATATCCTTCCTGAGGTTCGGTCCCAAAACTGAATGCAGTACACCAGGTGGGGTCTGACCAAGGCTCTGTACAACTGAAATATAACTTCCTCCCCTTTGAGTTCCAGCCTTCTTGAGATAAAATAGCATGTGGGATCTTGCCTGTACTTCACCACAGTGGATGTGGCATCAATAGGAAGACACACTGGAGCCTAATCAATTCCACAGAAAGGGAAGGGAAAAATGACACGTGTATTTTTTTCCCTCCAAACAAAACTTCTATTTTTTAAAAATTCCACAATATTGTTAAAATATTGTTCACTCCCAATGAAGATAAAATGTTCTATGTTGAATGTAGCAGGTCAGAACAGACACGGAGACTGCAAAACTGAGAAGAAACTGTGCAGTGGGCAGATTTGAATACATCAAGAATATGCTGTCAGAGTTTCACAGAAGTGAGTTTGGTTCTATTTCAGATCTTTGGAAAATATATCCAATGAGCACATTTGATGCTATATTTTAGAATTGTTCTAAACTGGAGCATAACAATACTAATGATATAATTTACATGTTCCAATTATTCTAGTGAAAGAATAATGAAAATGTGTCATTATTGGTGCGATATCTTGGACTTTCCTCCTTTTCACTTTTTGCATAACCCTTTTTCTCCAGGTGCAGTTCTGAAGAACAGCAATAAAAGAGGGAAAGGTTAAGAAACACTTCATATGTTAAGTTAGCTCTTGCTTTCCCTTGAAATATTTAGCTCAGCCCAGTGTTTTTTCATACTCAAGCTAAGCCAACACATTTAGAAGAAAGTGCTGAGCGTGCTGGCTACTGTGTTAAGACAGATGATTTATGACTTTATTTCGTGTGTTTCCAAGCTCAGCACCAATCTACCGCCGCATCCCAGCTGAAGCTACTTGACTCATGCTGGGGGTACAATGCTAGGAATTGCCTTCCAGTAGCTTGCTCAAGTGGTCATTCACTGTCAACCTAATAATCATCGATAGGCTTTTTGATTGCTATCAATGATTGATGTCTATCACAATCAGCAGCAGGCACCTAATGAAGACCCCTCCTTCCTGCAAGAACAGCATTGAGGCAAATTGTAATGGCCCATTGGTGGCACTCTTGCCTCTAAGTTAGGAGATTGTGGGTTCAATCCCCATAGCAAGATTTGAACACAAAATCTATACCAATTGATCACTCAGCTCATTTTGTGTTTGTGGGACATTGCTGTGAACAAATTAGCTGTCACTTTTTCCTATATAGTAACCGTGACTGTATTTGAAAAGCAATTCTTTGGGATATCCTGCAGATGTACTAAGGTGCTATATAAATGCAAGTTTTTACTACCCTAGTTGAGATCAGCTAACTCAACAGAGACCAGAGATTGAACCTGTGACCTTTCTGGCTGTTTGACTCAGTAGCATACCAGGCAGCATATATAACTTAACCATTAGAAGAGCTTATGGTCAATTTAGAAAAAAAATGCTCCTCAATAGATTAATTTGTGTTCTTTGTAAATACTGGCTGAATTCTAGCCAATATCAGAAAACATTAGTCACATTTATAGTGATCAAAATTATAGCTGAAGCTGTGATCTGATTTTAAAAATGCATCATTAAAATTTAAACATTTCTAGAGGCAAAACCAGTAAGCATATTATGACTGTTATGTTCACCCTACATGTAATTTTAGTACATGTATATTTTCCTTTGTGCAGGCACTTGAGTGTGCCAATTTGTACAATTGAAATAACCTGTCACCATACTTTTTGTGTTCACTCAATGCATATAGGAATGATTACAACCAATTGTTTACTCCTTTTCATTTCTTCCTCTTTCCATTGATTTTCTATTTTTTGTGTGTGTTTCCTGGTACGTTTATCTTTTTTTCCCACTTCTATTCCCTTTGTTTTTAGTTTGGGAAAAAAACACTAAAATTAGGATGAGGAAAGACTCTCACTCTGTCTAATTACTATCAATAAAACACAGGTAATGTTCAAGTGATAGTTAAATGCTTTCTGTTTGCTTCAAAATTCAACTCTTTTTTTTTGGAAAATGAGATCAAATTAGGAGGAAAGACACACTCGCCTGGAGTTTTCATTGGGCTTTTCCTAATCTCCCATCGTAACTTCAGTGGAAGATTGGCAGAATCGTTCAAGAAATAGCCTTAATTGCTAAAAGTGACCATTTACTCCATTTCTCCAGGGTTTCTGTCAATCTTCCCCGAGTTACAGCACTAGATCAGGAGAACCCCATGGAAATTCTCTCTGTTTAAAATGCTTTCTGAAGTTTAAAGAACATAAAATAAAAGTTACAACAAGTTTGTGTATAGTCTTGTCATTTTATTCTCATTTATGTGCACTTTTTTTTTAAAAAAGGGCACTCAATATAAATTGTCACAACATTGAAAATGAGGGGGGCGATTTTCAACTGCCAGCTGCCTGTTTCTCGCCCAAAAAAATGGGTGGCCAATAGTTAAAAGTCAGGGGGCCACTTCAGCTGCTCTATTGATGCTCAAGGCCCACCTGATCCAATTTTCAGACGGGCCTGTAAATGGGCGAGCAGCCTGCCTGCCATTTCTGGAAGGAGGATGCCTAAATATGCAAATTGGGGTCCCAAGTTGTAGGACTCAGATTGCAATTTTTAGGTACAAATGGTCAGAGAGTATACCGCACACGCTCCATCCAATTATAGTAGGCATTGAGCAGCCTACGCTGCTTAAAAAATGGCCAAAGGAATTTTTAATTTTGTGAAGTGCTCCTTCTGGACCCACAAATAAACTGGACTGTTAAAGTATCGTCCCCCCGCCACCCCAGCTGGCTCAGCATGGGAGCTGGCCAATTTTCCACCCTCCCACAACCAGCAAGCTACAGCAGGGCAACCGTAGGTCGCCGGTGGCAGTCAATTGAAAATGGTTTGGGCATCTTAATGCCGGCTTTGGGCGGGCAGCGTGGTCGTTCTGCTGACTCAAACTGTTTGGGGCAGAAGTCAAAGGTTGGCCCCAGTGTACTGTTACCTGTGTCCCTTTCGATGCCTTCATGTCCTGGTTATGTTCCTGCTGTTGTATAATGCCATAACTCATTTTTTCTCCAAATTTTTCCAAATGAAATATAATACTGACCAATACAAAGTAGAATGAACATTGGTATATAACGAACAAAATATAATCAGCATAAGGAAACTCTAAAAGGGAGCTGGTAGTGTACTGTGTTACTTTAATATTGTGGAGAAGCAGTTTAAAAAGGAAATAGGCTCTTCATGGACTTGGCCAGAACAGTGGAATAGGTCTACAAGTTATAGCATAGCCAGGTCCCCGCCTAATTTGTAGCCCTTCCGCTGCCCACTCCTACTGGAGTTACACCGGGAGTGCACCAGAGGATTTTCAGACCTTATCATAATAGATGCAGCACAGGAGGCGGTCATTTGGCCCATGGTGCCTGCTCTTTGACAGAGCTATCCAATTAGTCCCATTCCCCTGCTCTTTCCCCATAGCTCTGTAAATATTTTCCCTTCAAGTATTTATCCAATTACCTTTTGAAAGTTACTATTGAATCTGCTTCCACCACCCTTTCATTCCAGACCATTACAACTCAATGCGTAAAAAAATGTTTCCTCATGTCACCTCTGGCACATTTGCCAATCACCTTAAATCAGTGTCATCTGGTTACTGAGCCGTCTGCCACTGGAAACAGTTTCTCCTTATTTACTCTGTCAAAACCATTCTTGATTTTGAACACCTCTATCAAATCTCCCCTTAACCTTCTCTGTTCTAAGGAGAACAACCCCAGCTTCTTCAGTCTCTCCACATAACTGAAGTCACTCATCCCTGGCACCATTCTAGTAAATCTCTTCTGCACCCTCTCTAAAGCTTTGACATCCTTCCTAAAGTGTGGTGCCCAGAATTGAACACAATACTCCAGCTGAGGCCTAACCAGTGTTTTATAAAAGTTTAGCATAACTTCCTTGCTTTTGTACTCTATGCCTCTATTAATAAAGCCCAGGATCCCATTTGCTTTAACAACCTTCTCAACTTGTCCTGCTACCTTCAAAGATGCGCACCCCAGGTCTCTCTGCTCCTGCACCCCCATTAAAATTGTACCATTTAGTTTATATTGCCTCTCCTCATCCAAAATGCATCACTTCACACTTCTCTGTGTTAAATTTCATCAGTCTATGTCCTCCTGAAGTCTGTTACGATCTTGCACATTGTTTACTACATTTCTGTGTTTAGTGTCAGCTGCAAACTTTGAAATTAAAGCTCTATACCCAAATCCAGGTCATTAATATATATCAAAAAGAGCAGTGGTCCTAATACTAAACTCTGGGGAACACAGCTGTACACTTCCCACCAGCCTGTAAAACAACCGTCCACCACTACTCTCTGGTTTCTGTCCCCTAGCCAATTTTGTATCCACGTTGCCACTGCCCTTTTAATCCCATGGGCTTCAATTTTGCTAACAAGTCTATTATGTGGTACTTTATCAAATGCCTTTTGAAAGTCTATATACACATTGACTGCACTACCCTCATCAACCCTCTCCGGTATTTCATCGAAGAACTCAATCAAGTTAGTCAAACACGATTTTCCTTTAACAAATCCGTCCTGATTTTCATTTAATAGCCCATACTTTTCCAAGTGCCAATTTATTTTGTCCCGGATTATTGTCTCTAAAAGTTTCCTCACCGATGTTTGGCTGACTGGCCTGTAATTATCGGATTTATCCCTCTCCCTTTTTTTGAACAGGGGTGTGACATTTGCAATCCTTCAGTCCTCCAGCATCTCCATATCTAAAGAGGATTGGAAGATTGTGGCCAGAGCCTCTGCAATTTCCACCCTTACTTTCCGCAATAACATAGGATGCATCCCATCTGGACCAGGTGACTTTTCTACTTTGAATACTGCCAATCCTTTAAGTACATAAGAACATAAGAAATAGGAGCAGGAGTAGGCCATATGGACCCTCGAGCCTGCTCCGCCATTCAATAAAAACATGGCTGATCTTTGGCCGCAAACTCCACTCTCCTGCCCGATCCCCATATCCCTTGATTCCCCTAGAGTCCAAAAATCTATCTATCTCAGCCTTGAATATATTCAACGACTCAGCATCCACAGCCCTCTGGGATAGAGAATTCCAAAGATCCACAACTCTCCTCTTTATCTATTTTTATCCTATCCAATATTGCTACAATGGCAGCATCCTCTTCTCTAGTGAAGACAGATGTGAAGGATTCATTTAATACCTCAGCCATTCCCTCTGCCTCCATAAGAAGATTGCCATTTCTGTCCCTAATCGGTCCCAACCTTTCTTTGACCACCCTTTTACTATTTATATGTTTATAAAATATATTTGGGTTCCCTTTTAAGTTAGCCGCTAATTTTTTTTATTCGTTCATTGGATGTGGGCGTCGCTGGCGAGGCCAGCATTTATTGCCCATCCCAAATTGCCCGAGAAGGTGGTGATGAGCCGCCTTCTTGAACCACTGCAGTCCGTGTGGTGAAGGTTCTCCCACAGTGCTGTTAGGGAGTTCCAGGATTTTGGCCCAGCGACGATGGAGGAACGGCGATATATTTCCAAGTCGGGATGGTGTGTGACTTGGAGGGGAACGTGCAGGTGGTGTTGTTCCCACGTGCCTGCTGCTCTTGTCCTTCGAGGTGGTAGAGGTCGTGGGTTTGGGAGGTGCTGTCGAAGAAGCCTTGGTGAGTTGCTGCAGTGCATCCTGTGGCTGGTACACACTGCGGCGGTGAAGGGAGGTGAATGTTTAGGGTGGTGAACGGGGTGCCCGTGAAGTGGGCTACTTTGTCCTGGATGGTGTCGAGCTTCTTAAGTGTTGTTGGAGCTGCACTCATCCAGGCAAGTGGAGAGTATCCCATCACACTCCTGACTTGTGCCTTGTTGATGGTGGAAAGGCTTTGGGGAGTCAGGAGGTGAGTCACTCAATGCAGAATACCCAGCCTCTGACCTGCTCTTGTAGCCACAGTATTTATGTGGCTGGTCCAGTTAAGTTTCTGGTCAATGGTGACCCCCTGGATGTTAATTGTGGGGGATTTGGCAATGGTAATGCCGTTAAATGTCAAGGGGAATTAGACTCTCTCTTGTTGGAGATGGTCATTGCCTGGCACTTGTCTGGCACGAATGTTACTTGCCACTTATGAGCCCAAGCCTGGATGTTGTCCAGGTCTTGCTGCATGCGGGCTCAGACCACTTCATTATCTGAGGGGTTGCGAATGGAACTGAACACTGTGCAATCATCAGCGAACATACCCATTTCTGACCTTATGATGGAGGGAAGGTCATTGATGAAGCAACTGAAGATGGTTGGGCCTCGGGCACTGCCCTGAGGAACTCCTGCAGCAATGCCCTGGGGCTGAGATGATTGGCCTCCAACAACCACTACCATCTTCCTTTGTGCTAGGTATGACTCCAGCCACTGGAGAGTTTTCCACCTGATTCCTATTGACTTCAATTTTACTAGGGCTCCTTGGTGCCACACTCGGTCACATGCTGCCTTGATGTCAAGGGCAGTCACTCTTACCTCACCTCTGGAATTCAGCTCTTTTGTCCATGTTTGGACCAAGGCTGTAATGAGGTCTGGAGCCGAGTGGACCTAGTGGAACCCAAACTGAGCAGCGGTGAGCAGGTTATTGGTGAGTAAGTGCCGCTTGATAGCACTGTCGAAGATACCTTCCATCACTTTGCTGATGATTGAGAGTAGACTGATGGGGCTGTAATTGGCCGGATTGGATTTGTCCTGCTTTTTGTGGACAGGACATACCTGGGCAATTTTCCACATTGTTGGGTAGATGCCAGTGTTGTAGCTGTACTGGAACAGATGGCTAGAGGCGCATCTAGTTCTGGAGCACAAGTCTTCAGCACTACAGCTAGGATGTTGTCAGGGCCCATAGCCTTTGCAGTGTCCAGTGTACTCAGCCGTTTCTTGATATCACGTGGAGTGAATCGAATTGGTTGAAGACTGGCTTCTGTGATGGTGGGAATATTCTCATACACTCTCACTTTGTCCCTCTTATTCCCTTCTTTCGATCTCCTCTGTAATTTCTGTAAACATAGAAAATAGGAGCAAGAGTAGGCGATTCAGCCCTGCTCCACCATTCAAAATGATCTTGGCTGATCATCTAACTCAGTACCCTCTTCCCGCTTTTTCCTCATATCCTTTGAGCCCTTTAGCATTAAGAAATATATCTATTTCCTTCTTGAATATATCTAAGGACTTGGCCTCCACTGCCTTCTGTGGTAGAGAATTCCACAGGTTCACCACCCTCTGCGTGTAGGAATTTCTCCTCATCTCTGTTCTAAATGGCATACCCCATATCCTGAGACTGTGACCCCTGGTTCTGGATTCCCCAGTCAGCGGGAACATCCTCCCTGCATCTAGTCTGTCTAGTCCTGTTAGAATTTTATATGTTTCGATGAGGTCACCTCTCATTTTTCTAAACTCTAGTGAATATAGGCCTAGTCGACCCAATCTCTCCTCCTACGTCAGTCCTGCCATTCCAGGAATCAGTCTGGTAAACCTTGGCAAGGATATCCTTCCTCAGATAAGGAGACCAAAACTGCACACAATACTCCAGATGTGGTCTCACCAAGGCCCTGTACAACTGCAGTAAGACATCCCTGTTCCTGTACTCAAATCCTCTTGCAATGAACGCCAACATACCATTCGCCTTTCTAACTGCTTGCTGCACCTGAATGCTCGCTTTCAGCGACTGGTGTACAAGGCCACCCAGGTCTCGTTGCACCTCCCCTTTTCCCAATCTATCTCCATTCAGATAATCTGCCTTTCTGTTTTTACAACCAAAGTGGATAACCTCACATTTATCCACGTTATACTGCATCTGCCATGTTCTTGCCCACTCACCCAACTTGTCTAAATCACATTGGAGCCTCTCTTCATCCTCCTCTACTGCATGAACCTTATATTTGTCATTAGCCTCCTGTTTCTGTTTCATTTTAATCTCTCTATCTTTAATCATCCATGTGGAGATGCCGGTGATGGACTGGGGTTGACAATTGTAAACAATTTTACAACACCAAGTTATAGTCCAGCAATTTTATTTTAAATTCACAAGCTTTCGGAGGCTTCCTCCTTCGTCAGGTAAATGTTCCGTCATGATGTGGAGATGCCGGTGATGGACTGGGGTTGACAATTGTAAACAATTTTACAACACCAAGTTATAGTCCAGCAATTTTATTTTAAATTCACAAGCTTTCGGAGGCTTCCTCCTTCGTCAGGTAAATGTTCAGGAACATTTACCTGACGAAGGAGGAAGCCTCCGAAAGCTTGTGAATTTAAAATAAAATTGCTGGACTATAACTTGGTGTTGTAAAATTGTTTACAATTTAATCATCCAGGGAGCTCTAGCTTTGGATGCCTTTTCTTTCTCCCTCGTAGGGATGTGCCTACTTTGTACCTGAACCAACTCCTCCTTGAGGGTCTTTCTATTGTTCAATTACTGTTTTGTCTACCAGTTTTTGATTTCAATCCACCTGGGCAAGATCCCTCTTTAACTCACTGAAATTAGCCCTCCTCCAGTTAAGCATTTTCACATTTGATTGTTCCTTGTCCTTTTCCATAACTATTCTCACACGAATGATATGATCACTATTCCCTAAATGCTCCCCCACTGAAACATGCTCCACCTCCCCACTTCATTCCCCAGAACTAGATCCAGCACTGTTTCTTTCCTGGTTGGGCTGGACAGGCACATTTCCAAAAAGTTCATGTGAACACAATTCCTCCCCCTCTTTGCCCTTTATACACTGTTACTGTCCCAGTCTATGTTGGGATAATTGAAGTCCCCCATTATCACTACTCTATAGTTCTTGCATCTTTCTGTAATCTGCCTGCAAATGTTCTCGACTATCTCTTTAGGTAGTTGTCAACATTTATGAATAGTTCCACCACCCCCCCCCCCCCTCCTCCCTTTTGCTAATCTCAGGCCATGTTCTAATTATAATGGATTTTCATAATCAAACTTTTGTTAAGTTGCCAACCATGCAGCTTGTATTCACTAAGTGCACGCATGCCATGTGGGTTTTCCCGGAGTCCTAGTTTGCTTCTGTTGAAGTCAGTAAACAGATGCAGCAGTGAGTGAATTGTATTTCCATGGCTGTAGGCCACATGTATTCTGTATCTAAATTTAACCATCTCATTGCTGAGTTATTTTTGGTTTAATTTTTAAAATATTTATTTTGCTAATTTTCTTCCCTCCTGGGGTATAGTTGCATAGGTTTGGACATCCTCTAGTACCTTGCCCAACTGTCCATACACGCATGAACTTTGGCAGTAGGCTATTCAACTGTGGCATCCACCTTCCCATAGGGGTGGTTACAGTTGGCTTTTATTTACATACATGGATAGACAGCAGTAAACTGCATCTCAAGAGCTAAAACCGGTGTCTTTATTCTCAACTGCACGGGTTAGCGTGCTTAGATTTAAATAGTCACCTCTAATTGAAGTCTATCATGTACTGGAGAATCCTGTGGAATGCTCACATTCTCCTGCCACTTTTTAAAGCAGAAAATAACATTCTACTAAAGCTGCTTGGTCAAATTTATTTATAGGTGAGAACATGTCTGTTTTGGAAAGGCTTCCTTTGGAGAAACTGGAATTACTGTGGTGACATTCCTTTCTACTTTAGATTAAATCCTCAAAATGCAAACTCATAAGTAGACTACAGAAGCAGTACTGGCAGGAGGAGACTCTTAAATTAAAACAGTTTTTAAAAAAAGCTCAAGATCATTTTAAAGGAATGTGAAAAGGAAGTATATTCCTCTAAGAAAAAAGGAGAATCATATTAAGACAAAGGGAACAGTAGTCAAAATTAGCCTATGGGTCAATTACAATAATCAAGATACAAGCAAACAAAAAGCACTGAGAACTGGAAGTCAGTGAAAAAGTACTGGAAGAGGTAAAAATGCATCAGGAAGAACTACATAAAATCTACAGCACAGAAACAGGCTATTTGGCCCAGCTGGTCTATGCCAATGTTTATTCTCCACATGAGCCTCCTAATTACCGTTTCTCACCTTGTTCTCATTTCCCTCTATTTCTTTCTCTACTGTGTAGCGTGATATAAATATATTGACAAACGTAGCACAAAGGAAATATTCACTCACCCCCCCCCCTTTATGCACGCTCGTGTTGAGTGCATCAGAAAAGCATACTTCAGCTAAGTATCCCTTAGATCTCTAAATTGAGTAAGGTAATCCTTTTTCCATTGGAATATGTTGCAGAAACAATTATCTGAGGGACATCAAACACGCAAGTATAGGACATGTTAGCTGTGAGGATCTTGAAGCAGGAGTTTGATGCAAACAACAAAACAACAATGCTTGCATTTCTCATGTAATATATAATAATGCCTACAAGTAATATATTGGATAACAAAGTGCTATCTTACATCACCGGCAGACAAGTTCATAAACAGCTGAATAAATTCTGGATCATGTATTTCTAACCAGTTACAAAAGTGCCAGAAATACTTGTGACATTAAAACATTTTGAAGAGGTATGCACAATTCTTTCAAATCTTTTATGTTTATATATTTAACTAGCGGTAAAACCATGAAATACCCATGTGGAGAAGATATGACCTAAAGGAAAAATATGCTGTATAAGTCAGACATGCTACATTCAACATCAAACATAACTGGAATGTTTAAATGGCTGCAGTCCATCAGGATTTTCACAAACGACTTCAGCAATATCATCTTCAATTCAACAGTGAACATACCTTCACATTTAATAAATTGTTTATAACTGGCTATATTTGGTGTACCAGTGGTTCATTCTAAAGAAATCAAACTGCAAGTTTCATTAAAACACAGGTTTCACAGCTCAACAATACTGGTCAGTTTTGGAACAATTTCTTGTTTAAAAAGAATTAAATCATTTCTACATTACATATCAAATTTCAAAATTTCCACTGATTAAATTGGATATTTACTTGGAGCCCCATAATTTATGTTGAACATATTTTAATCCAATACTAAACTGAATAAAATAATTCAAATCTCACCAGTATTCTATATTAAATCAGCAACTGGGTCCTTTCAGACAGGTCACTATTTACATTAATATACATAAAACATCAGGGGGTAAAATTAAAGTTTTTTTTTAATAAATCACAAAACAGAAACAATTCAAGTAAATTATGTATATTGTACCAATTAACTACTTTTTACATCAAATCGCCCAAGTAAAAGCAGCTGGTATGTTGACAGGTGTCAAAAGCTGAAAGCTAAAATATGTTGCCTCTTTCCCTCGCTACTTATTCCCATGGGAAGTCTTTAATTTTTTTGCTCTGGCTTTAGAATCGTGTGATGTAAGCAAAGAAAGAAAGAACGAATGAACTTGGATTTATACAGCGCATTTCACGACCCCAGGACGTCCCAAAGCGCTTTACAGCCAATGAAGTACTTTTGAAGTGTAGTCACTGTTGTAATGTAGGAATCGCTGGATCGGATGATGAAAACCGTGGTAGGTAAAGTCCAAATTTGCGTTCAACTCCAGCAAATGTAGGAATGATTAACTTGTAGCCACCAATATAGTCTGGATTAGGGGCAGGTAAACTAAATCTAGAATGTGGTAGTGAATCTATTCCAGGTTTGCTGTTATTATTGGGATCAGGATGAAAAATGAAAGAAAAAACAAAAAAGGTATTAATTGAATGGCCATCAATTTAAAAGCAAAACACAGTTTTAAAAGCAATGCAAACTTTTCCTTTACCTTAAGTACAAGAAACACATTAACTGACACACAAAATCCTGTATTTATATATAACTGATATTTTCTGTTCTCAATGGAGGAGCTATGAGAGATATAGATGATATGAAGGGAGAATTTGCTCACTGAGAACACAGTGGTTTGAACTGATAGGGAATTCTAGCACCAGCTCACCAATGTGCTGGAATGTCAGCTCCAAATCACACGGCAGGCAGGTGATCCATACCAAATAACTGGCACCACCACCCCACGCCCCCACCCCCCCCCCCCCCCAAATCATTTATTGTAACTGTCTTTTGAATGAATCTAAGATTTTCGCCTCCACTAACCTACCCTGAACACCATTCCAAGCGTTGACCACTCTGTGCGAAGTTGTTCTTCCTGGGATCTGTCCTAAATTTTCTTTTCACCAGTTTGAACCTGCAAGCTCTTGCTTTACTATCTTGGTATACCTCAAAGTAGTGCTCCAGTTTAACTTTTTTATGCCATTTAATATCATGTATAATTTAAAAAAGGTTCCCTCCAAGTTTTCCCCTCACAAGGCTAAAGAAGTCCGGTTTCTCCAGTCTTTCCTCGTAATGCAATCCTTGATGCGTAGGATCAGCCTCCTCCCTGCATCGCGCCCTTGCCTTGACTGTTTCCCTTATGTCTTGATGACCAAAACTGAAGACAGTACTCAAAATATGGTCTGGCTTGGGCATTATGGAGTTTTAGGGTGACATCTTATACTCCACGGACCTAATTAAACATGTTTTTGTTTTATTTGATAATTTGACATATTAAATGCTGAATCTACTGTCATGCCCAAATTCCTTTCTGCTTCATCTTTCGCAATTTTTACACCATTTTAATGTATGTATAGTACCTTTCATTTCACTATATTGAATTCCATCTGCCAATGATGTGCCCAATTGAAGATTTTATTAGGTGGCATTTTTTGAAAATGGAGCAAAAATGAAATGCAGAACTTGTCCAAATTACAGGACTATTTCTGCAGTTTGTACAATAAAGCTTTCCTCAATTAGACTATATTAGAAATAGCTATGTTAAGTTTGATTAGATTGATCAAAGTGCTTTAAAATTGAAATATACAGCCTACGGATCTGAAATTTTGATTTTTTTTGTGAATTTTGTACTAGAAAATATGTACTGGTGGAAAAAATCATTAATAATTATTAAATAGGGCAAACTACACAAAGGTTTACTTAAATACAGATTAGTTTTGATAAAAAAGATTTCACATCTTTAGCTCGCATGGATTGTTGAACAAATTCAGGTCATTAATTTTACCCTGTAATGACTTAATTGGCCAATGGAGAACCTCTCCTAGGGTTTAAAGTATCCAGATTACACTACTGTATGTTTTTCATTTAAGACTATTTGGTTGGTGATGCAAATCTAATAATATTATACGTGCATCTTTGAACTGAATTAATTTCTGGTTTCGTGTAAATCCGGCAGCAAATTACTAGTATAACAGGGTGTGCCGATTCCTCTGGAATGGATCTGCATTTTGGTTCCTGTCAGGCCCTCCAAAAGGAGGGGCTGAACATCCTTTAAAGTTATGCCAGCTCCACTCTAGCAGCTGAAGTAGAAACAACAGGACTGGAGTCTGTCCAACCCTTTTACCCTTATGAGGCCAACCCCTTAGGGCTGGTAGATTGGTGCTGGCAACATGTTTGATGTTTGCTTGGCACACAACCAATGCCATGGTTTCATCCAAAACTCAGAACCCAATGCACACGTTCAGACTGGTATGCACAGTGAAGCTTTGGCCTTTTGATGAAATTCAAAGGGAGCTGTGTGTAACATACCCAGTATATGTGAAAAGGCACATGTCTGCTAATATTACCAACAGTAATTTCTAGGCTTTGGTCCTAACACTGGTGGTGTAAAAATAGCTCTTCATTATAGTGAGTGCCAAGGAACCTTATGAACTATGTATGAAGATGGCTTTCTGCATTGTCTTCACATTGTATTATTTCCTATCTTATGCTTTTGGAGTAAGTATCTGATGTACTTCTTTGGATCCCACAAGGAAGAAGTGGTCTGTTCAACTCTGTAAAACTCAAGACTTTCCATGTTTGAAATGAAGAGTTCTGCTCTATGGTCATTTATCTTTATCCTTCTTCACATCATAATTACTCTGCCCTATCATCATATAACATGAATTAACAGCGCGGATAGATATTAATGGGTATGATATAGTTGCGATTACGGAAACATGGCTGCAGGGTGACCAAGGATGGGAACTGAACATCCAGGGGTATTCAATATTTAGGAAGGACTGGCAAAAAGGGAGAGGAGGTGGGGTAGCGTTGTTAGTAAAGGAGGAAATCAATGCAATAGTGAGGAAGGATATTGGCTCGGAAAATCATGATGTGGAATCTATATGGGTGGAGCTAAGAAACACCAAGGGGCAGAAAACATTGGTGGGGGTTGTCTATAGGCCCCCAAACAGTAGTGGAGATGTATGGGAGGGCATTAAACAGGAAATTAGAGATGCATGCAACAAGGGTACAACTGTAATCATAGGAACAGGAGTAGGCCTTTCAGCCCCTCATGCCTGCTCCGCCATTTGATAAGATCATGGCTGATCTGTGATTTAACTCCATATACCTGCCTTTGGCCCATATCCCTTAATACCTTTGGTTGCCAAAAAACTATCTATCTCAGATTTAAATTTAGCAATTGAGCTAGTATCAAGTGCCGTTTGCGGAAGAGAGTTCCAAACTTCTACTACCCTTTGTGTGTAGAAATATTTTCTAATCTCGCTCCTGAAAGGTCTGGCTCTAATTCTTAGACTGTGCCCCCTACTCCTAAAATACCCAACCAGTGGAAATAGTTTCTCTCTATCCATCCTATCTGTTCCCCTTAATATCTTATAAACTTCGATCAGATCACCCTTAACCTTCGAAACTCTGAATACAACCCCAATTTGTGTAATCTCTCCTCGTAACTTAACCCTTGAAGTCCGGGTATCATTCTAGTAAACCTACGCTGCACTCCCTTCCAAGGCCAATATGTCCTTCCGAAGGTGCGGTGCCCAGAACTGCTCACAGTACTCCAGGAGCGGTCTAATCATGGGTGACTTTAATTTACATACAGATTGGTCAAACCAAATTAGCAATAATACTGTGGGGGAGGAATTCCTGGAGTGTGTATGTGATGGATTTCTAGACAAATATGTTGAGGAACCAACTGGAGAACAGGCGATCCTAGACTGGGTATTGTGCAATGAGAAAGGATTAATTAAAATCTTGTTGTGCAGGGCCCTTTAGGGAAGAGCGACCATAACATGATAGAATTCCTCATTAAGATGGAGTGTGAAGTAGCTGAATCCGAAACTAGGGTCCTGAATCTAAATAAAGGAAATTACGAAAGTATGAGGTGTGAGTTGGCTATGATAGATCGGGGAACTTTACTAAAAGGGATGATGGTGGATAGGCAATGGCTAATATTTAAAGAACGTGTGCAGGAATTACAACAATTATTCATTCCTGACTGGCACAAAAATAAAACAAGAAAGGTGGCTCAACCGTGGCTTACAAAAGAGATTAGGGATAGTATTAGATCCAAAGAGGAGACATATAAAATTGCGAGAAAAAGCAGCAAGCCTGAGGATTGGGAGCAGTTTAGAATTCAGCAAAGGAGGACAAAGAGATTGATTAAGAGGGGAAAATAGAGTGCGAGAGTAAACCAGCAGGGAACATAAAAACTGACTGTAAAAGCTTCTATAACGATATCAAGAGAAAAAGATTAGTGAAGAGAAATGTAGGTCCCTTACAGTCAGAAATGGGGGAAATTATAATGGGGAACAAAGAAATGGCAGAACAATTAAACACATACTTTGGTTCTGTCTTCACAAAGGAGGACACAAATAACCTCCTGGAAATGTTAGGGAACCAAGGGTCTAGTGAGAGGGAGGAACTGAAGGAAATCAGTATTCGTAAAAAAAAGTGCTAGGGAAATTAATGGGGCTAAAGGCTGACAAATCCCCAGGGCCTGATAATCTACATCCCAGAGTACTAAAGGAAGTGGCCCTGGAAATAGTGGATGCAAAATTCTACAGACTCTGGAACAGTTCCTACAGATTGGAGGGTGGCAAATGTAACCCCACTATTTAAAAAAGGAGGGAGAAAAAAAAACAGGGAATTACAGACCAGTTAGCCTAACATCAGTAGTGGGGAAAATGCTCGAGTCTATTATAAAGGATGCGATAACCGAATACTTGGAAGGCATTAACGGGATTGGACAAAGTCAGCATGGCTTTATGAAAGGGAAATCATGCTTAACAAATCTACTGCAGTTTTTTTGAGGAGGTAACTAGTAGAATAGATAGAGGAGAACCAGTGGATGTGGTGTACTTGGATTTTCAGAAGGCTTTTGATAAGGTCCCTCATAAGAGGTTAGTGTGCAAAATTAAAGCACATGGGATTGGGGGAATATACTGGTATGGATTGAGAATTGGTTGACAGACAGGAAAGAGTAGGAATAAACGGGTCTTTTTCCAGGTGGCAGGCAATGACTAGTGGGGTACCGCAGGGATCAGTGCTTGGGCCCCAGCTATTCACAATATATATCAATGATTTGGATGAGGGAATTAAATGTAACATTTCCAAGTTTGCAGACGACACAAGCTGGGGTGGAATGTGAGCTGTGAGGAGGATGCAAAGAGGCTCCAATGTGATTTAGACAAGTTGGGTGAGTGGGCAAGAACATGGCAGATGCAGTATAACGTGGATAAATGTGAGGTTATCCACTTTGGTTGTAAAAACAGAAAGACAGATTATTATCTGAATGGTGATAGATTGGGAAAAGGGGAGGAGCAATGAGACCTGGGTGTCCTTGTACACCAGTCGCTGAAAGCGACCATTCAGGTGCAGCAAGCAGTTAGGAAGGCGAATGGTATGTTGGCGTTCATTGCAAGAGGATGTGAGTACAGGAACAGGGATGTCTTACTGCAGTTGTACAGGGCTTTGGTGAGAGCACATCTTGAGTGTTATGAGCAGTTTTGGTTTCCTTATCTGAGGAAGGATGTCCTCGCCATGGAGGGAGTGCAACGAAGGTTTACCAGACTGATTCCTGGGATGGCAGGACTGACGTATGAGGAGAGATTGGGTCAACTAGGCCTAAATTTACTAGAGTTTAGAAGAATGAGAGGTGATCTCATCAAAACATATAAAATTCTCACACGACTAGACAGACTAGATACAGGGAGGATGTTCCTGATGGCTGGGGAATCCATAACCAGGGGTCACAGTCTCAGGATATAGGGTATGCCATTTAGAATTGAGATGGGGAGAAATTCCTTCACTCAGAGGGTGGTGAACCTGTGGAATTCTCTACCACAGAAGGCAGTGGAGGCCAAGTCATTAGATGTATTCAAGAAGGAGATAGGTATATTTCTTAATGCTAAAGGGATCAAGGGATATGGGGAAAAAGCGGGAACAGGGTACTGAGTTAGATGATCAGCCATGATCATTTTGAATGGCGGAGCAGGCCCTACTCTTGCTCCTATTTTCTATGATTCAAAACTGGGGTTCAGTCAAAATTAGAAGTGGATCGATGAGCTCACGGCACAATGCTATTTAGTTTCATTTGGTAAAATCTTAAAATGATTCTAGCCTTCCAACCATGGACCACAAACTATTAATTTAATAGTGGGTTGAGGGATTTCTTATCAGCCTGCATTACTAATAAAGTGTGTGGGGGGAATTTTATATGATAAAAATATAGAATATATATATAAATGAGGTTTAAGCATAGTATGTGGTGGTAGTGAGGACTGCATACATTTGGGAATTATGCATAGTGTATGATGATAATGTATAATTGTATGAAATTTAAGCAGTGTGTATACGTATGTGGCAGATATGTTGATGACAACTAACTAACACACTGGTTAATCCTCATTCACATCTTAGCATCCAAACATAAAAAGTGGGTGTACACCTCTTAACTATAGCACAACGAATTATTTTCAAAAGCTCCCTGACTAATGTTCCCATTCAGATGGTAGTCCAAGACCAAGAACAGTTGAACCCTCCATCCCTCCCCCACACCTCAGACCAAATGAAGTACACAGGTGCAAGATACACCATAAGCAACTGCTGACAGACAATGGCACAACAAATTCTCTGATCCAGCAGAGTTTTGGGAAACACCTTTTAAAATGAAACATTAATACTTACTGGCCAAAATCAACATAGAACCACTTCTGCAAAAGCTCATAAGTGAACAACGTAACACCAAACTGGGGTGAGGAACGGAACACACGGGCTTTGAGGTGAGAAAAAACACAAAAATGGTTATTTAAGATCACAAACTATTCCAATTAAATACAAGTAAAATTCTACCTGCTCACCTGTAGCTCCTTTCCAGAAAGCACTTGGGCCCTCTTGTCGAAGGATCTTCCAAAAACAGTCCAGCAATCCACGATACATGGTTTGGCCTTGACGTGCAACCACCTGTATCCTTGTCTTGATAACATCAGCAGGTGTCACTAGAAAAGCTGCAGGCATCCCTAATATGGAAAACAGCAAACACTTAGAGTGAAAGAATATATATATACCCGAGACCTGGTAACAATTCATATTCAAATATGGTAGTTTTAAGTTTGGAAACGTGCAAGAATGAATCAGCTGAAAACAATGCAATCTTCTAGAATCGTCAGTAACAAACCAGTTTAAGCGGGGGAACACCTACAATTTTTTTTCCCCTGGGGCAGAATTCAAGTTTGAGTTGAGATCTATCCAGGAGTAGCCTTTACGCACATCAGTACAGTAATCTGCCCTCTGCAGAAAACCTCAGCGCCACCAAGATTCTCCTTGAGAAACAGTTTTGCTAATGCCTCCAATCTCTGAATGCTGTCAGCAAATATAAACTGCAGTCACTGACAGCATGTAGGTTCCATGTGCCGTTTTGGGTATGGCCTAGATAGACCTGCACTGCAGCTTCACCACTGTTGACCTGTAGAGGCCTTCCCCCAACATTGGGGAAAATCCCAGCCAGATCCACAATGTTGCAATTGTGTTTTTCACTAATTGTGCATGCACGATATTTGCGCACACACACAGTTGCTTTAAAGTCACATTAATGCCTTGGAAGCAACTTTACATGTGTGAAACCTGTGCAAGCACAGTTATCAGATTCACCAGCGAATGAATCCAGGTGTATTAATGAATTGCTTCCAATGGATGTACTATGGGATTTCTATTCACATCTAGTGGAATCAAAGTGCTCTCCCACAGGAAGGGAAGAATAATCATAGGAGAATTGCACACATTATCATGGCTGGTTATGAAGTAGTACAAGCAGAAGCCTAGGGGCAAGTTACCTGTTAGCTCCCTAGACTCATGATGGTGTGTAGTGCAGAAAAATCAGAGGGGAAAGGAAGAAAAAAAATGTAAAATAAAAATAATCTAACAACAGAAAATCACTACCTGAGACAGGCATATGCATGGGATATGTAATCCACACCAGTCTTGTAATTTCTTCTGTAACTGAACCTCAAAACTCAAGAAGTGGGCCTCATTTCTTAACTGGTGTGGACAGAATCAGTGTTATGTTATTAGTGTATATTTACTTTTTAATCTGTTAAAAGTGGCCTAAACCATAAATTTGATTTTCATGATATTATAGAATTATACATTTAACTGTCAGACAAGCAGGCCTCAAGGGATAATTGAAGTTTACAATGGCAGATAATCCAGCACAAATGCAAGTACTGTGGCATAACCAGGATTAAAATAATTTCCACATCTGTTTTTGGCCCAAACAAACACAGCCTAACTAGAGACACAAATTTCTTAGATCAAGCTGCTTTTTATAACTTATTAATTTTCGACAGGTTTTCCAAACCAAGGTGGCCTGGCTGAAGAATTAAACTCAAACTCAGAACAGACTTTGAAAAATAATCTATTTATCACAGAAGCTTGTCATGGCACCAACGCTTTAATTAAGCAGCCACAGTAGAAGCAGAGGCGAAAAGTGGATGCTTACCAGCCAAAGCTCCCGACAGCAGCAAATGTCCAGGCTTCACCTGCTCATTCTCGTCTGTGAAGGCGATTTTTAAGTGAGAATAACAAGGGAAGTAGATAGCAGAGAATGGGATATCACGCAAAAAACAAGCCTTTGCACCCTATGTGAGAAAGAAACCGCAGAATTGTGATTAGCATATGTCAGGAAGGTCTTTTAATGTTAGCTGTCAAAGAAACCTGTAGGAAAAGTTATGAGATTATGAGCTTTATTACACCAACACCAGTGCTAGTAAATGGTCTGTGTAGCATATCCACAGTTGCTGCAATTATCCTTACTGAATCAAACCTAGGTGAGGCCATTAGAAAGTTAATCCATGCTTAACCTACAGACATCCCCATAGTCCTCAAACTAAACATTCAGCAGCAGGTGATTAGATTTCTTCTCCAGCCTTTTAGGATACATAATACTTCAGTCTTTGTAGTTTAACACCAAGTAGGAAAGGGATTTTTTTCTTTGAAAATTGTCACTGCAGTTTGTAGCTCAAAAACTTACATTTTTGTATTTAATAATTATATGGTCATATAGCAAGGAACTTAGGGAGATGAAAAGTACTGACTGAATTAACTTCCTTTTGGCAAACATGAGTAACTATTACGGTCATTAAGAGGTTTGACTAGATAATGTAAGTATGATGCCAGCTACTTTACTGTTTTGTTTATAGATAACTCACGACATCGTTACTATTATTGGGGGGGTGGGAAACTATTCAGAAAATCATTTAAATAGTTCAAATCCTCAATCATGCAGATTTGTAAACAATGCTCCATATCCAATTTTAGTATTGTATAACTATCCACTGTAAGACTCATTAAAATTAACATAGTGATGGTACAGCTCATTGGTGCATGGACATTGTGCTCCAGGGCAAAAAGAGATGCCCTTCCTGATCTTCCCCCACCCTGTCCTCATGATTTTAGTTCTTCACCACAGCACTGCCTTAGGTGGTTTTACGGGGTCAGGAGAGGGGAAAAAGGTAGACAACGGAAAGTAAATCAACCAATGCTGTTCTTGGCTGTTCTAGAGGGTGATAACAGCAGAGATTTGGGAAAGGTTGAATGCAAAAATAGCCTCTATATCCAGGTAACAGAGCCGAAGGAATTTCAATAAGTTAAAACATCCAGGGAGAATTTCTTAAGAGCAGAGGAGAAATAAGTAAGACAGAAACCTAACTTACATCTATAAATAAAAGTGAAATAAAACTGATCAGAGTGATTTTTCTCTCCCTTTGCTATATTATTGGGAAAGATGTGAAATGACAAATGTCAGTCCCTATGTTTCTATATACATTTTAGTTTAGTAGTAAAATTACATTGAGGATTAATTTGCCATAAGCAACAGTTTGTAATATCTGTGACAAAGTGCAATTTTCTGTCACTCCCTTGTGTAAGCCAATATTGCCAAACTTATTTTATTTTTCCTTTCCTTTTTCTGCCCAACTAACTCCTCGATGGATTTACTCATCTGGATTTCCTACACCTCCTATCCTGCCGACTTATGTTCTCCTGCCTCCGAGATCTGTAAACTTGTTCTTTACTTTTCAGACGTGTGTTTTTTTATTCTGCACCAATTTTCTCCAATGTCCTCCCCTCCTGCAAGCATCAACTTTTTATCAAAATAGTTCTATGGGCATTGGCACCCTCCTGTACTATGTCCAAATGGCCACTATTTATATATGAGCCCTGATGGGCAGTGCTGGCAGACTATACAAACATCCGGGGAGGAGGGGCATTACAGTCAAGCCCATTCCTGTCCTCACCCAATGTTCCTGCAAAAGCACTTCCAGCAAGGGTAGGAGGATAGAGATCAGGAGTAAGAACCCTGGCTGATCTTTTTCTCCTAATCCATGGCTACTACTGCCGATTGTTGTTCCATAGCACAATCTTCCAGAGAGCAGCTAACTCAGCACAGACCAGGGATTGAACCTTGGATCTTCCTAGACTGCATGACTCAATTACTCACTGGATAAAGTCGCTGAGCCATCAGGGAGCTGGCATGCGACTCTTGCAAGAGATATTCAATAGCAACAAGCTGCCTAAATAACATTTCAAGGGGGAAAAAATGTTTCACTTCAGCATAAAAATGCAATTTCTAACATTGGTGAAAATTGAGTGAGACAAAGTTGAGATGCACCTTTTATTCACCATGCCAAGAAGCCACAGAGCCAAAATAGAACTAAGCATTCTTGAAATGGGAAATATTTTACTTGAGTGGATCTGTAGCAAATATTTTCTGTTCAAATTTTCTAAATTTTAGCTATTATGACTAAAGCAACTTCTTTGATCAAGGATTGTATGTTACGTCAGTTGCAGATAAAAATCACAAACCATCTATTGCTTTAAAACTATTTTACTTTTTTTAATGTTCTGGTTTGAAACTGAAAAGTTTAATAAATCAGACAATAAAAGATTATGGATTAATAAAAATAAGAGAATAAAAACAGAAAATGCTGGAAATACCCAGCAGGTCCATCAAGATTCTCAAAGAGAAAAGACAGGTTCATGTTTGGGATGTAGACTCTATCCAAAACATTAACCTGTCTTTTCTTTTTAAAGATGCCAACTTACCTGCTGCATTTTTCCAGCATTTTCTGTTTTCCTATTATTATTTATGGACTGCCTTTATGAAAGTTGAGGTGCCTTTCTTTTCACTGAATATTCTCTTGAACAATGTTATATTTAAGAAATACCTCATCTTGTGGCTGGGGGAGAAGGGGTCATCAGCTACCAATGCTTTTACGGTAACAACCTATGGTTTTATAAAAGGTCAGTAATTTCACTGAAAGCAACTGAAATGCAAGTCCAGCCTACTTTGGAGTACTGTAAAAGTGTGATCTTTAATAGCAAACTCTTATGTGACCATTGTAGTACTGAAGCACTCCAACAGTACAGTTATTGTGAAGATCAGAGTAATTTTTCATTTCTTTTACCATCTTTGGTGTTACAGATTAAAGGGCTTATCAGGAATTTCCATTTTGTGGAACAGAAATCCCTGACGAAACTAGCCTTATGAAGGCAGAATTAGAAGTTTTTCTAGTGAGGTAATTTCCTGTTAACGCAAATAAGCTTGTAAATTGAACAGATGTTGTTTTATATGCAACAAATACACACAACCAACACTGTTAAGAATTCTTCTTAAAATCAGATTAAAAATTGCTTAAATCAAAAAGATGAAAATTAAACTACGTCAGAATCCACTGAACTTTAAATAAATTGGTTAATAAAATGTGAGTTTGCTATTCACATATGAAAGCTTTTTTTTCCCTTCGACCGTCTCCACTTAGAGCATGTTTAGCACAGGCTTAACTCAGAAGTTAATTACTGTTAACCACCACTGGCCAATTACAGGAGTTTGGAGAGATTGTACTCCAGCAGTCCATGCAACCAAATAGACGGTTTTATTTATTTCTAACACTGTTTGCAATGTCAGCCTTGTGGACTGTGGGCTGAAAACTTCAGATTCAATCTGGAGCAAATAGCAAAGATCATCTGCCTGAGAAAAAATCCTGGTCAGTGGCTGCCAGGGGCCAGGCCTGCCAAGCATGAAGTTATTGGATCTCATACACCTTGAACCCATGCTTTGGTGAAATCTACTGCAAATTGACTCCCTCCTCCATTCGCTTTAATAACCCTAAATCCCTTAATCTTAGATTGTATCTCACTGAGTGAATAGATTAAGCGAAGAGAAAAACAATCTCAGGTTGTAGGATGAGTCACATAAACAAATCAGACCTTCAGGTAGGATAGTATTTTTTTCAGATGCTAATTCTTTCTTATACCAGTAACAGTAGCGAATAAGGGCCTAAACAAACTATTTTCCTAAAAGGGGAGGGTAATTATGCTCACAAAGGCATCTCTGTGTTAGGCTGGGCACGAGGAGCCAGCAGGTCTGGGATATGCTGGCTTAACCTTGTCTCCTGCAGTGAACGTGCAATTGTCTACTAAAGAGAGAAAACACCCAACTGAGAAGTTAGAAGATTCAACCTCTTGTTGCAGAATAAGGATGAACCTAGTCTTTTTCCCAAATTATAAAATACACACATACAAATTATAACCTATATTCAGCACCTGTGTTTTTTTTAAACTGTACTTCGTGTCCATCTGAGATTTGAACTGAACATTTGAACTGGTTTAGCAACTTTGCATTAGCTTTTGAGTTTCAGAGGAAGCACTCCCAAAACAGGCCACATGCTAAGTGCATCATATGCGACGCATAGCCTCTGTCTTCCGATAAAAAAAACTATTTTCTCTCTCACTGGACAGCAAATTAAAAGGAAAAAAATAGCTGTAGCACCATTCAGGCAGTTCCATAGCACATGTCAATTGTGAAACTGTCCCACAATGTGACAAAGCTGCAAGGTGCTCTGCATTTGTCTCATTAGCACTGCAGATTCAAAGCAGCAGCAACAACACTGAAAGTGTGTATTAGGTAAGCACACACAGTTGCTCAAAAGTTTCATTCACAACTAGGTTTCCTGGTTGTGGACTTGCTCAAATGTGATAACCTCACTGCTGGTTTGTACAGTCAAAAACGTTGGCCAGCATTGCTATGCCTCCGGAGGCCCCTTGGAAACCCACCTCACGAGTACAGTCTTAGAGCCTCCAATTCGCATTGCATCATTTATATTACTGCACTGTAATGTTAAGACAGCATCAATCTCATACAGTTTCACAAATTTCACTTTACTTAAAAGGATGTACAGTATGTTTAATTTATATCATCCTCCTTTCAAGCCTATTCAATGATAGGAATGTGGAATATTCATTTACTCAATCAAGCTCCAAGCACTGAAGCATTTGACTGCTGCAATCTTATTTACTGAGACACCACACAATAAGATCAGGTACCATAAAACATATCTCTCATAGTTAAGTCAAATCCTCCTTAAAAGCTATTCAGAACCAGGTTTTTCCATTCCAGGCCTGTAGAAATATATGTGACTGCATATTCAAGAAAGTTTTACTAACTTTCTTTGTTATGATAACCAATTTGCATTCAGGATAAAATAATTAGCCTGGAGCATAAGTTTAAAATAAACCAGTTATATAAGAAATAGAAGCAGGAGTGGGCCATACAGCCCCTCGAGCCTGCTCCGCCATTCAATAAGATCATGGCTGATCATCTACCTCATCTCCACTTTCCCACCCAATCCCCATATCCCTCGATTCCCTTAGTGTCCAAATATCCATCGATCTCAGATTTGAATATACTCAACGACTGAGCATCCACAGCCCACTATAGGGTAGAGAATTCCAAAGATTCACAACCCTCAGTGAAGAAATTTCTCATCTCTGTTCCAAATGGCTGACCCGTTATCTTGAGCTCTTACCTAGCATCTCGGATTGAATCAAAGTTAATTTTTTTTTAAAGTCAGTTAAATACAGTAAGTGATTATGTTGCAAAGCTAAAGAAAAATGTCAATTTATTACCCATTTTGATTGATCTGCTTGTTTACACAATATCTTCACTTACAGGTAGAATGATATATCGAAAAAATGAGTCTGCATCAACTAGAATCAGTCATGTTACAGTACAGTCCTGCATTTGCAAACAAAATGGATAGCAGCCTACAAATTGCTGTTATACTTACTTTTAAGATTTTACACAGTTGCCTGGTGAGTTAACTTTTAATGTACAAGAATGGGAACAAATTACAAATTTAAACATTCTCCACTTTTCCAAAATTAAACTTTTGCCCACATCATTGAATTTTTCACATGCTCTGCAATATGAATCTTAAAGCTACTGAATAAAAAATCTGTCCATTTATAGTATCATAATGCTTAAAAAAAGCCAAGGATTTGATATAATGATGAATGGGCTTCAAGACTACTTCATAACTGCCAGTTTCAGAGATGCATTGTGTGTTATTGTATCATTATATTTTTGGATTATAAAATATTCTGATTTTAGGGTTATATTGGATAAAATCCAGGAACGTGAAAGCTGGTATCATGCAACTACCCAATTTCCTTGTTTTTGTGTCGACAGTACTTCATCTTCGCTCCAAACCAACAGGCAACGTTGATGAGGACTACACTTCAGCCATGTGAATCACCAACAAATGAAGTTCCATGAAAGGAGAAGGTACCGAGGAGGAAACTAACGGTGCATGTCAACTTTTCCTTTTAGTAGTATACCTTGTGAAGACAATTGATAAGCATTTACTATTTAAACTGTTTTATTTACATAGAAATTACAACACGGAAACTGCCCAACCAGTCCATGTTGTCTCCCATACAAACTTGTTTTACTGTTAAAACTCAGTTAAAACCATAGTTTTCTGATTACAGCTTTATACTTGATTCGGAAAATATGCATTTGTTCACAACCATTTTCACCCAAATTTTTGATCCATTCTTAGGAAAATAAACAAAAATGTCAGATGGCCCAACAACTTACTTCTAAGGAAGGCAGCAAAGAGCTATCTATTGTGAAAACAATATTTCTCCTTCGTGCTTACTACTTCAGCACATGAAGCTGGAGGTTTTGATTTTGATTCTTAAGCACTTGGAAGCTGTCACATTAAACTCTGTTTTAAATATTCCAAAGAACAATCTAAGAAATTTTGCTCTTGGATTTGGTTGCACCAGTGCACCTCTACAAAAAAAATAGCACAAGATTTTTCATGAAGTATTTTACTTTTCAAATGCAGATGTTTGAATTTGGTTTAGAAATGCACATTTTGAGAGGGGGGGCTATTGATGAGATAAAGAAAGAAGAACGAACTTTCATTTATATAGCATCTTTCACCACCTCAGGACGTCCCAAAGTGCTTTGAAGCCAATGAAGTACTTTTGAAGTGTAGTCACTGTTGTAATGTAGGGAAACAAAGCAGCCAATTTGCGCACAGGAAGGTCCCACAAACATCAATGAGATAATGACCAGTTATTTTGTTTTAATGGTGTTGGTTGAGGGACAAATCTTGGCCAGGACACTGGGAGAACTCTTCTTCAAATAGTGCCAAGGGATATCTTACGTCCATCTGAGAAGGCAGCAGGACCTCTGTTTAATGTCTCATCCAAAAGAGACTGGGCTAAATGGCACTATTGGACAACAACTGTTATATACCATTTATATAGTGCCTTTAACATGTTAAACGTCCCAAGGCGCTTCACAGGAGCGTTATCAAACAAAATTTCACATAAGGAGGCATTAGGATAGATGACCAAAAGCTTGGTCAAAGAGGTAGGTTTTAAGGAGTGTCTTAAAGGAGGAGAGAGAGGTAGAGAGGCAAAGAGGTTTAGGGAAGGAATTCCACAGCTTAGGGTCTAGGCAGCTGAAGGAATAGCTGCCAATGGTGGAGTGATTAAAATCAGGGATGCGCAAGAGACAAGAATTGGAGGAGCGCAGAGATCTCAGAGGATTGTAGGGCTGGAGGAGGTTAAAGAGATAGGGAGCGGCGAGGTCATGGAGGGATAGAAGGGGAGTACTTGGGAAAAAATAGATCACGTATGGTAATACTATACAGAGTAAAGAACAGATACACACCATTAGGGAAGAAACCAATTTGGGCAACAATGGAATGCAGGAAATAAGGGAAAATATTGGTAGCATGGTGGACCGAGATGAATATAAAAACAAAAATACAAAATGACGTTAGGATAGCAGGGAATATTAAAACATCAAATATTTCTATAAAATATAGTTGTAGCAAGGTGATAAAGGAATCAGTGGGCCCATTGAAAGATCCCAAAGGTGGCATGAAATCAAGTGACCAGAGGATAGCAATTTTCTAAATGAATTCTTCTTTTGTGTTCAGGCAGGAGCAGGGGAGGTTGCATTCCCTGGGTTGGGGGGAAACAGAGAAAGTACTAAAAGAAATAAAAATTTCAGATAAGATAGTCACCATTTTTAGCGAATCATTAAAAATGGGAGTAGGGCTTGAGGACTGGAAAGTAGCTAACATAACACCAATGCTTAAGAAGGGGCACATGGACCTGGGCAACTACAAGCCAGTGAGCCGAACATCTGTTGTGGTTAAGGTCCATCCAGAAAGACAAGATAATGAAACACCTAAATAGGTGTGTTGTGGTATAGTAAGCCGAAGTAAACATGGATTAAAGAGAGAGGGGGGTCATGCCTAGCAAATTTACTGGAGTTCTTCAAGGTAATAATGGGCCTTATTAATGGTAATTCTGTGAATGTGATATATATATACACACATATATATATATATATATATAGATCTCAGCAATCACAAGTGATTAGTCCAAAGGAAGGCATGGAATAGGAGGCAAGATTCTTAAGTGAATTGAGAAAGCAAAGGTAGATTGTGAATGGAGCGGTGTTAACATGACAAGGGATCACCAGTAGGATGTCACAGGATCAGTGCTGGAGGCATTGCTGTTTATAGTGTATTGCCCTACAACCCTCCGAGAACTTTGCGTTCCTCCAACTCCAGCCACTTGTGCACTTTGGTTCTGTCTTCACAAAGGAGGACACAAATAACCTCCTGGAAAGTTAGGGAATCAAGGGTCCAGTGAAAGGGGTGGGGGGGGAACTGAAGGAAATCAGTATTAGTAAAAAAATGTGCTAGGGAAATTAATGATGTGGTGATGCCAGTGATGGACTGGGGTGGACAAATGTAAGGAGTCTTACAACACCAGGTTATAGTCCAACAGCTTTATTTGAAATCACAAGCTTTCGGAGCTTTCCTCCTTCGTCAGGTGAGTCAGGCTAAAGGCTGACAAATCCCCAGGGCCTGATAATCTACATCCCAGAGTACTAAAGGAAGTGGCCCTGGAAATAGTGGATGCATCGGTGATCATCTTCCAAAATTCAATAGATTCTGGAACAGTTCCTACAGATTGGAGGGTGGCAAATGTAACCCCACTATTTAAAAAAGGAGGGAGAGAAAAAACAGGGAATTACAGACCAGTTAGCTCAACATCAGTAATGGGGAAAATGCTCGAGTCTATTATAAAGGATGTGATAACAGAACACTTGGAAGGCATTAACGGGATTGGACAAAGTCAGCATGGGTTTATGAAAGGGAAATCATGCTTAACAAATCTACTGAAGTTTTTTGAGGAGGTAACTAGTAGAATAGATAGGTGAGAACCAGTGGATGTGGTGTATTTGGATTTTCAGAAGGCTTTTGATTAGGTCCCACACAAGAGGTTAGTGTGCAAAATTAAAGCACATGGGATTGGGGGGGAATATACTGGCATGGATTGAGAATTGGTTGACAGACAGGAAACAAAGAGTAGGAATAAACGGGTCTTTTTCCAGGTGGCAGGCAGTGACTAGTGGGGTACTGCAGGGGTCAGTGCTTGGGCCCCAGCTATTCACAATATATATCAATGATTTAGATGAGGGAACTAAATGTAACATTTCCAAGTTTGCAGACGACACAAAGCTGGGGTGGAATGTGAGCTGTGAGGAGGATGCAAAGAGGCTCCAATGTGATTTAGACAAGTTGGGTGAGTGGGCAAGAACATGGCAGATGCAGTATAACGTGGATAAATGTGAGGTTATCCACTTTGGCTGTAAAAACAGAAAGACAGATTATCTGAATGGTGATAGATTGGGAAAAGGGGAGGTGCAATGAGACCCGGGTGTCCTTGTATACCAGTCACTGAAAGCGAGCATTCAGGTGCAGCAAGCAGTTAGGAAGGTGAATGGTATGTTGGCGTTCATTGCAAGAGGATTTGAGTACAGGAACAGGGATGTCTTACTGCAGTTATACAGGGCCTTGGTGAGACCACATCTGGAGTAGTGTGCGCAGTTTTGGTCTCCTTATCTGAGGAAGGATATCCTTGCCATGGAGGGAGTGCAACGAAGGTTTACCAGACTGATTCCTGGGATGGCAGGACTGATGTATGAGGAGAGATTGGGTCGACTAGGCCTATATTCACTAGAGTTTAGAAGAATGAGAGGTGATCTCATCAAAACATAGAAAATTCTAACAGGACTAGACAGACTAGATGCAGGGAGGATGTTCCTGATGGCTGGGGAGTCCAGAACCAGGGGTCACAGTCTCAGGATATGGGGTATGCCATTTAGAACCGAGATGAGGAGAAATTTCTTCACTCAGAGGGTGGTGAACCTGTGGAATTCTCTACCACAGAAGACAGTGGAGGCCAAGTCATTAAATATATTCAAGAAGGAGATAGATATATTTCTTAATGCTAAAGGGATCAAGGAATATGGGGCAAAAGCGGGAACAGGGTACTGCGTTAGGCGATCAGCCACGATCATTTTGAATGGCAAAGCAGGCCCGAAGGGCCGAATGGCCGACTCTTGCTCTTATTTTCTATGATTCTATGATCCCCTACTTCCTTCACCCCACCATTGGCGGCCATGCCTACAGCCATCTAGGCCTTAGGATCTGGAATTCCCTCCCCAAAACTCTTCGCCTCTCACCTCCTTGAATATGCTGCTTAAAACCTACCTCTTTGACCAAGCGTTTGGTCACCTGTCTTAATGGGCTCGATGTTAGCAGGGCTGCGGGTTCGCAGCGGAGGGGCTATTGGGCGTGTGGGTAACGCGTCCGGTGAAATTAGTCTGCCCCCCGCGCGATCGCAGCCTAATTGGATCCACTTACCTGGTCTTCCGGGTTCCCCGCTGCTGATCTGGGCGTCGGGCGGGCTGCGCATGCGCAGTAAGCCGTCAGCCGGAGGAGCTCTATTTAAAGGGGCAGTCCTCCACTGACAGATGCTGCAACAAATAGCAAAAATTACAGCATGGAGCAGCCCAGGTGGAAGGCTGCTCCCAGTTTAATGATGCCTCACTCCAGGTATCATTAGATGGGGTTAGGAGGAGGGGGAGGACAGATATCTTCCCCCCGGCGGGCGGGAGGAAGCGGCCTGCCTCTGCCACCAAGAAGGCCTGGCTTGAGGTGGCAGAGGAGGTCACCAGCACCACCAACATATCGCCCACCTGCATAAAGTGCAGGAGGCGCTGCAATGACCTCAGTAGGTCAGCCAAAGTGAGTACACTTACTCATTCCCGAACACTCCATCTGCCACATCACCGCCCCCACCCCACATCTCCTTCTGCACAGCCAACACTACTCTGTCACATCACCCCTCACTCCCACTCAAACCTCATCTTACCTGCACTTACTCACCTCGCCAGTACTCACCCCGCCACTACCACTCAACCCAATACTCATACAATCTCATGGCTCTATCTCATACTCACCCTCTCGTGCATCTCTTTCACAGTCAGCCTCACTCAACCTGCCACTGCCTGTGCTGCAGCCACAGGGCATGCATCACATATGTGCAGTAGGCAGCGTAAGGCAAACGTGTCGTGAGCATGAAGGGGATGCACAAGGGTGTTTGAGGGTTTGTCATGGTTTTGACTTATATTGAATTTATGACCAACTCATTACATATTATATTGGCACCACTACTGCCAAGTCTTTGCGAATCTTGTCTGGTTTGTGCAATAATGCCCTTTGCTGATGATCACAATGAAGACCCACAACTGATGCCACCCATTGTGTCACTGCAGAGTGGGTGTAGGTGTATTTGCAGGGCTCTTTTGTGCAGACGACAGAGACGTCGGCGATGTCCCCGGTGGCACCCTGGAAGGATGCGGAGAAGTTGTTGAGGGCAGTGGTGACTTTGACAGCGACAGGTAAGAAGATGGTGCTCGGGCCAGCCGGGAGCAGCTCGGCATGAAGGAGGCTGCAGATGTCCACGACTACATGTTGAGTGACTCTGAGCCTCCGTGTGCATTGCTGCTCAGAGAGGTCCAGGAAGCTGAGCCTCAGTCTGTGGACCCTGTGGCGAGGGTAGTGCCCTCTGCGACGCATCTCTCTCTGCGGTTGCCCTCCCTCCTGCTGTGCAGGTGGATGTGTCACAGCACTGTGTTGTGGAGCTCCACGTGTCAGAGGTGGACGGCTTGGCTGGCGAGGCTGTTCGCCCTCTGAGCAGGTCATGACTGCAGCTACGGCGGCCCCCATCCGGAAGATGTACATCTGAGGGGGTCCGCAAGGTAGGTACATGTCTCTGGACCTCGGGGTAAGTGTGCAAGTGGGTGAATTTTCTTGTCAGGAGGAGGGCGGTGGAGGCCAAACTTTGTCCCAAGTGACAGAGTAGCCTCCTGCAATGAGTGAGGGTCTCCCCCCACACCTGTCAAATGGACCGTTGCAGCTGCCACAGGCTGCAAAGGTCCATTTCAACTTGGAGCGTTTCCCACAGTATGGGAAATAGTCCCAGATGTCAATAAAATCCCACCCCTCCTGACATATTCACTTAATCAGGTCTGTTAATGACCTGAAAGACCAAATTAAATACTGTTAAGTGGAACCTCGCTGGCTTTAATTGCCTGCGGGATTCCCACATGCGGGGGCTGCGCGCGCACGTCGGCGCATCTGTGGGGAACCCGGAAGTGGGCGGGTTGGAGCCGGGCTCCGGGCTCCAGACCCGCTCCGGGATTCCCCGATTTTCTGAGCCCCCCCGCCAGGAACGCACCCGATAGCGGGTGCTAAAATGAAGCCCAATGTCTCCTTCTATGGCTCGGTGTCAATTTTTGTCTGATTACACTCCTATGAAACGCATTGGGATGTTTTACTACAATAAAGATGCTATATTAATACAAGTTGTTGTTGTATAAAAATGATTTGGAGCTGGGAACAGAAACAAAACTGTCTACATCTGCAGGTCACATCAAGTTGGGGAGAGGGCTTTCAAACAGGGAACACACAATCCATATACAAAAGATCGGTTGGGAAAGTAGGTTCATGAATGGCAAGTGGCATATAATTGGACAAATGCAAGGTGGTGTGACTAAGGAATGGAAATAAACAGAGGGAATATAAACTAAATCGTTCTAGGATACAGGACAGATGACGGGGGAGGGATTATTGGCGATAGCTTACTGAACCTATCACAGTAAACTGCATCCATAATGAAAGCTAACTGGATCTTGGGATGTATAGCCAGAGGAATAGAGCACAAATGCCAGGAAGTGATAAGGTACTAAGACGGCCATATCTGGAATACTGTATACAATTCTGGTTGCTGTTCTACTCCAGACACTGCAGGCAGTGTGGGATAGGGCAACTAAACTGACAACTAGATGAAGGCATCTGAGCTATGAGGATTATTTGCTCAAAAGAGGAAGCTCAGGGGAAATATTATTCAAAGAATTCACATAGGGCCTTTCATGTCCTTAGTTTGCGTCACAGCTAATGAATTATAGTCACTGTTATATTACTGGCAAACATGGCAACCAATTTGTGCAAAGCAAGATCACATACAGCAAGGAGATGAATGACCAGTTAATCTGTTTTTGGTGATGTTGATTGAGAGATAAATATTGGCCAGGAAACTGGAAGAACTCCCTACTTTACTTTGAATTGTGCGATGAGATCTTTTACGTACACGAGGGGGAAGACAGAGCCTTCATTTAGTGTCTCATCCAAAAGATGGCACCTCTGTCAACGCCCTCAGTACTGCACCAAAGTGTCAGCCTAAATTAGTTGCTCAAGTCTTTGGTGCTTGAAATCATAGCCTTCTGGTGAGAGTGCTGCCATTGAGTATTCAAGATCCTTAACGGAACAGATAAATTGTACCCCAATAATATGTTCAAGATTACCATAAACTCTAGAACCAGGCGACAGAGGCTCAAGCTTAGAAAAGGGAAGGTGCACAGACAGTTTACTACTGGTGAATGTATGGAATGGACTGGGTAGAGAGATAGATACAGCCCCCAACGCTTATAGCAGGCTCATTCGTGTGAACGTGATTTGCTCAATATACGCAATAGTTGGTGTAGCTGATATGGGGCCACAACTGTGCTTTTGTTACCATCGGTAATGGGCTACTTCAAAACCAATACATATTTCTTGTTTTGTTTTTACAAAAGTCTGTTTAGAAACCATTTGGGAAGAAGTGAACAATATGATGGTTGTTCAGCAGCATTTGTCAAGATAACAGTTACCAATCTACTATAGCAGTTTTTCTGATTTTATAAAATTACAGCCTTTGTGTATTGACTGTTATAATGGGTATATTATTGTCAATTGTAGTAAGTTCTTTGTGAAACCATGGAGTACTGTGATGACTGAACTGTCACTGGGTATGAATCAGAATAATCATGAGATAATGGGATAACGCAATGACAGTACTTTCTTTTAATCTGAGTTTGGTTTGCCGAGTTTCTCCTTGCTTTCCCTATTATCAGTTGGCAGCAGCTAAGGAGAATCTTCTTAAGTTCATCGCTACATCTTGTATCTTCTGTTTCTGCCCAAAATAAATGGAGCACATAAGACGCTATAACCGGCAACTTTGAAATTAACATTAATGTAAACAGATAATGGATATCCCTTTTCTCCCCGATATAAACGACCGCCTGTTTTAAATGGCGAGGGCTGTGGCATGGAAAATTTTAAATGGTCAATTGGACAGATATTTGACGGAGTGGGCAATTGTGGGGTATCAATTTTGGGACCAGCCAGATGCAATTTTTTCCAGTCCTGCAGTTTCTTACTTTCCTATAGTACTCAATCCTAGGAAAAATATGACTTAACTGGGATCCTCAAAAATGCCACTAATGGAATAAACTAGGAAATGGGGTCGGGTGAACATTGTGCAAAGCTATTTTTAAATACTAGTGGATCTAACTTGGTGTTACCTGCAGTCTGAGTGATGTGGCAAGTGGACATGGAGTCTGCACTGGGAGAAAGACAGCAGGAGCAGACAGAGAGATAGCATGGGTAGGTAGTCTGTGGCAAAATCAGCTTAAAAGCAATGAAACACAGTTGTTAATTAACATCCTAATGTACCTATTTTATTCACCTAGAATACAGCAAGCTCCCATGGCTGCTCTATTACACATGAAATTATGTTTGCCTTATAACACTATAGACACACTGGCCTGACCAGAAAGCCCATGCTTAAGATTTCAGACAGGGGGACAAGGCTGATACAAAGAAAAACACATACAAATTGCACTATATTCACTGCATTACATCTGTACATATGGTTGTACTGACTACAGAAAAAAAATGTTGCTTAAAGAGGACTCATGTAAAAACAGTTAAATACATTCATACTTTAAAGATCTAGCTGATAATTATCACACTGTACCTTATATAGTCCAAAGAAACCCAATTCCTTTATGACAGTTAATGCGTTGACACGAGAACCAGTGGTGATTTCACCTGCCACCTGTAACCGGATCTTGACAATCTCCAGTGGATTAGTGAAAATAACCTGCGAACCACCAGCCTATGAAAAGAATGGGTGTATTATCTGGTCAGAATTCACATCTGCCTTTGGGTCACTACACAATGTAAAAGTTTTCAAATAGAAATCTGCAGCACCAAGTAAAACATAGAGGACTTTCAATGATGTGTAACCTGGTTTTCAGTACAGTGTTGCTTTTCATTGAGCCTATAGAAGATGCTTTTAAAATGCAATAATAAAAATCTACAGCATCCTTAATACCATAATTTTTTTTTAAAAAGAGTCAATACAACTGTCTTAACAACGTTAAATTACTACTTCTTGCTTGGCCAAAATCATCATGATTCTCCTGCGATGCAATCACAATGTTTAAATTTAACAGCAAGGCAGCCACAACACCAAGAATGTCCCCATACCAAAAGATACCATGTTATCACACCAAAGCCTCAACTTTAGTAGCAAGTCAGAGTATGTTTCAAGAACTGGAGCATAACATTTGGTGAAAAATTGCAATGTGTTCAGTTCCATTCGCAACCCCTCAGATAATGAAGCAGTCTGTGCCCGCATCCAGCAAGACCTGGACAACATCCAGGCTTGGGCTGATAAGTGGCAAGTAACATTCACGCCAGACAAGTGCCAGGCAATGACCATCTCCAACAAGAGAGTCTAACCACCTCCCCATGACATTCAACGGTATAACCATCGTCGAATCCCCCAACATCAACATCCTGAGGGTCACCATTGACCAGAAACTTAACTGGACCAGCCATATAAATACTGTGGCTAGAAGAGCAGGTCAGAGGCTGGGTATTCTGTGGCAAGTGACTCACCTCTTGACTCCCCAAAGCCTTTCCACCATCCACAAGGCACAAGTCAGGAGTGTGACGGATGAGTGCAGCTCCAACAACACTCAAGATGCTCGACATCATCCAGGACAAAGCAGCCCGCTTGATTGGCACCACATCCACCACCCTAAACATTCACTCCCTTCACCACTTGCACATCATGGCTGCAGTGTGTACCATCTACAGGATGCACTGCAACAACTCGCCAAGGCTTCTTCAACAGCACCTCACAAACCCACGACCTCTACCACCTAGAAGAATAAGGGCAGCAGGCACATGGGAACACCACCTGCACGTTTCCCTCCAAGTCACACACCATCCCGACTTGGAAATATATCGCCGTTCCTTCATCGTCGCTGGGTCAAAATCCTGGAACTCCCTACCTAACAGCACTGTGGGAGAACCGTCACCACACGGACTGCAGCGGTTCAAGAAGATGGCGCACCACCACATTCTCAAGGGCAATTAGGGATGGGCAATAAATGCCGGCCTCGCCAGCGAGGCCCACATCACATGAAAGAATAAAAAAAAGAAAAACAAAGGAAAATTTTGGGCTTTATTTTGTCTCCCTTACTTGGCATGAAACAATGGAAAGGATTACCACACAAATCCCACTTTCCAATCTCAGTGGCTTATATCATCCCTTCACTAGGTTATGTAGGCCAAGAAAAAACATTGTCCCTTTAAGATGAAAAATAAGCATACACTTTACTGCATTACTTTAAAGTTTCTGAAACGAAAGGTACAGTGAGGGTTAAACTGTTTGGATAAGGAAAGAAAAATCCAATATCATTTTAAATTGGCAGTTTGAATATAATGCTCACTCGGACAAGACAAGATAAAACAACTTCAGTCTTAAAATGAAAGATATGGCTTCAATTACACCTGCTTTTCTGTCAGCAGCCTTTAAGTCTCAGGTTTCAGTCTAGGCTTCAAACTTTCATCCATAGGCATGACAAGTCTTGCAAACATGGAAGAGGCTGGTGGATTAATGTGGGCATAAAACATTGTGTAGGGCGTCTTTGCGGTTGCACTTTTTTCCTGAAAATGCTCTGCTCAATAAATTTAAAATATGCATAGTGTATATTGTATTAATCTTCCAGTAATGTGTTTGTATAAACATGCCAGTCTTGTGGTGGGAAAAAACCACAGCTGGAGCCAAAAAGGTGCTTTACCTCCAAAAGTGATCCACTGCAGTACTTGGGAGTTGATTACATTTATTTGCTACAAAATATTTTCATTTGGTGCGGCATATTATCAAACCAGGAATCACACTCATATTCACAAACTATTGATCTTACTTCCATCATTACTCATTTGACTTAAAGAAGGGGAAAGGTGACAGGATGGAACAGGAACTGGATCCAACTACAAACTGAAGAGGAGGTTTATCAGCTTTTTCTGATATTCACTATGCTCAAGTAATCCAGTGTGCCTGGGCACAGACCCCGGAACACTTCCCCTCTAATCTCCTAAGGGAGGCAACCAACCACAGCGAAAGCCTTCAAGAATATCATTATTTTGTGAAGTTTCTCTACCAACCCCTCAAAGGCAAATGAGTGAAACTCCAGATCAATATGTATTAGAATAAATCCTCATTACTGCTCAGTGACTAAGAGCTAAACTTGCATACACATTAAACTTAGTGTACAGGGCTGTGACACTATATTTGCACAGCTTATGCAAGAATTTAAAAAAATAATAATTTTATATGATATAATTAGTCAAAGCTGAAACTATTTTTGTATATAAACAAAATTACAACCTGCTCCCTCACATGGAGCAAAATTCTTCCCCTTGTTTGTAAGGTAGAAGAAAAAATTCAATTTATAGCTTCCGTGCATTATGCCAAGTTCCAGCATACTCAAACTAATTTATTCCAATTATTGACATTTCAGCGCACACATAGAATTCTGTCCATAGAATTCAATATTACAGAGAATGCATCTAGGAGGCATCTAGGAGGCTAATCAAAGCTCTGTTTTCTGTTTCTGAATACTCGTAAAATTACTGCACAGGGGGATTCTACATGAGACACCCAGCAGGTCACTGATCAAATGCAGGTAGCAGTCAGATGACAGTCAGTGCTGCCTCGTGTGATTTACATACAGGCAAGAATCCTCGAGTCTTCTTTTCAACTCCAATATAGGATGACTGACTTAGACAGAACCTCCGCTAATGGCTTTGTATCAGCAAAATACAATTACATTAATTAGAGTTATACAGCACGGATAGAGGCCCTTCGGCCCATCGTGTCCGCGCCGGCAACAATTCTGACAACAATTCCCATTATATAGCATACAAATATTAACTGTAATTTTCATTTTAAAGATTTAAAAAATTCACCCGAAGTTTCAAGGTGACCTAGTGTGCGTCATAAATGACTGAAACCTATTGCTGCAACGAGGAGACAGAATAGAGTCATACAGCACGGATAGAGGCCCTTCGGCCCATCGTGTCCGCGCCGGCCATCAGCCCTGTCTACTCTAATCCCATATTCCAGCATTTGGTCCGTAGCCTTGTATGCTATGGCATTTCAAGTGCTCATCCAAATGCTTCTTGAATGTTGTGAGGGTTCCTGCCTCCACAACCCTTTCAGGCAGTGAGTTCCAGACTCCAACCACCCTCTGGGTGAAAAAGTTCTTTCTCAAATCCCCTCTAAACCTCCCGCCTTTTACCTTGAATCTATGTCCCCTTGTTATAGAACCCTCAACGAAGGGAAAAAGCTCCTTAGTATCCATCCTATCTGTGCCCCTCATAATTTTGTACACCTCAATCATGTCCCCCCTCAGCCTCCTCTGCTCCAAGGAAAACAAACCCAATCTTCCCAGTCTCTCTTCATAGCTGAAGCGCTCCAGCCCTGGTAACATCCTGGTGAATCTCCTCTGCACCCTCTCCAAAGCGATCACATCCTTCCTGTAGTGTGGCGACCAGAACTGCACACAGTACTCCAGCTGTGGCCTAACCAGTGTTTTATACAGCTCCATCATAACCTCCTTGCTCTTATATTCTATGCCTCGGCTAATAAAGGCAAGTATCCCATATGCCTTCTTTACCACCTTATCTACCTGTTCTGCCGCCTTCAGGGATCTGTGAACTTGCACACCAAGATCCCTCTGACCCTCTGTCTTGCCTAGGGTCCTCCCATTCATTGTGTATTCCCTTGCCTTGTTAGTCCCTCCAAAGTGCATCACCTCGCACTTTTCCAGGTTAAATTCCATTTGCCACTGTTCCGCCCATCTGACCAACCCATCTATATCGTCCTGCAGACTGAGGCTATCCTCCTCGCTATTTACCACCCTACCAATTTTTGTATCATCAGCGAACTTACTGATCATACCTTTTACATTCATATCCAAGTCATTAATGTAGACCACAAACAGCAAGGGACCCAGCACCGATCCCTGTGGTACCCCACTGGCCACAGGCTTCCAGTCACAAAAACAACCTTCGACCATCACCCTCTGCCTTCTGCCACTAAGCCAGTTTTGTATCCAAAGTGCCAAGGCACCCTGGATTCCATGGGCTCGTACCTTCTTGACCAGTCTCCTGTGGGGGACTTTATCGAAGGCCTTACTGAAATCCATGTATACCACATCCACTGCGTTACCCTCATCCACACGCCTAGTGACCCCCTCAAAAAATTCAATCAAATTAGTCAGACATGATCTTCCCTTGACAAAGCCATGTTGACTATCCCTGATTAATCCTTGCTTCTCCAAGTGGAGACTAATTTTGTCCTTCAGAATTTTTTCCAATAATTTTCCTACCACTGATGTTAGGCTCACTGGCCTGTAGTTCCCCGGTTTTTCCCTACTCCCCTTCTTGAATAATGGTATTACATTAGCGGTTCTCCAGTCCTCTGGCACATCCCCTGTGGCCAGAGAGGTTCTGAATATATGTGTCAGAGCCCCCGCAATCTCCTCCTTTGCCTCACACAGTAGCCTGGGATACATTTCGTCCGGGCCTGGGGATTTATCCATTTTTAGGCCTGCTAAAACCGCCAATACCTCCTCCCGCTCGATGTTAATATGTTCGAGTATATCACAGTCCCCCTGCCGTATTTCTATGTCTACATCGTCCTTCTCCATAGTGAAAACAATACAATAAATATTGATTGCCGTTTTCAGGCTGTAGCATAAACAAATAGTTTATGCTACAGCCTGAAAACGGCAATCAATATTTATTGTATTCTTTAGCTATGGTTTTAATTTTTTTTCATCCCATAGTGCATAGTCTTCCTTTGCAGCAACAGCAGTATTGATGAAAACAAACTTGTCACACATGAACACACTCCTATTGCATTTAACTATTTCTGATCAGTAATAACTATCATAAAAGAAAATCAACAATTCAGAGGAGGTGATGCAAATACACAATATTATGGACTTCTTACAATTCAATAAAAACAAATGAAATCTCTGGACCTTACAGCAATCTGCCTCCATACCACTCTTCTGATTCGATGTGGTATTCTCCACTCATCACAAGTACAAATATTCACTCAAAATACCTCTAACCCTTGATGTGGAACACAGTGGGGAAAAGATTTCTTTGTGCATGGTCATAAGTTTATGAAGGACAGATTTATGACTATTACAAGCATAGTGCAAAAAAATCTCCCCCCAATAATCTCATGATGGATGGGTCAGATTCTGAAATACAAAATTAAAAAACAATATTTCCATTTAAAATCTGAGGAGGACCTGGCGGATGCCAACTTCCAACCTGGACAGTCTTTTAGGACCCTCAGAGAAGCAAGAAAGAGCACTTTGGTCTTTCTCATCCTTTTTTCAAATGACAGCAAAGTCCCAATGCAGACTAAACTTATATGATGTGTCCAAATAATTTTCCTTCATGGTTCAGAATCTGTAGGCATGCAATGGAAGGGTTTCCATCTATTCTGTACAAGATCTGGGACCAGGCTATGAGATGGATTTGTGGCAAAAAGGGAAAATATTTCTGAGAGAGGGCTTGAACTACACTGGAGGAGGCAGCCTAATGGCAAGTCTCTGCAAAGTCCCTCACACGAGCACCTTAGTGGTTGGTGACAAGTAAACCTGGTTTACAGGCACTGAACTTGAACGTATATTGATAAGGAGAGTGAATGAGAGGAACAAAGCTCTAGAACTGGAAAATTAAATTGCATATTAAAGAGCTATATTATACTATTATGTTCACTGATATTCTCATTGTAACTGAAGTATATCATGTGAGTAATTTCAAAACCTTACCCATTGATGTGGCCTTTTGCATGCTTTGTTTCCAAATGACATCTGGATAGCACCTTTTTGTATCCTCTCATTCCTCCTGTCTTACTTTCCTTCTTACTTTCCCCTCATTCACTCCTTCTCCCATCTCTCATTTCTTCTTTCCATCTATTCATTCATACTATAATCCATTCCCTCTTTCCTTCTCATTTACCCATTCATTCCTTATTTTTTCTTTCTATCCACACCTGGAATACTGCATACAGTTTTGGTCTCCATACTTAAGAAAAGACATACTTGCTCTCAAGGCAGTACAAAGAAGGTTCACTCGGTTAATCCTGGGGATGAGGGGGTGGACATATGAGGAGAGGTAGAGTTCAGAAGAATGAGAGGCGATCTTATTGAAACATATAAGATTGTGAAGGGGCTTGATCGGGTGGATGCGGTAAGGATGTTCCCAAGGATGGGTGAAACTAGAACTAGGGGGCATAATCTTAGAATAAGGGGCTGCTCTTTCAAAACTGAGAGGAGGAGAAACTTCTTCACTCAGAGGGTAGTAGGTCTGTGGAATTTGCTGCCCCAGGAAGCTGTGGAAGCTACATCATTAAATAAATTTAAAACAGAAATAGATGGTTTCCTAGAAGTTAAGGGAATTAGGGGTTACGGGGAGCGAGCAGGAAATTGGACATGAATTTAGATTTGAGGTTAGGATCAGATCAGCCATGATCTTATTGAATGGCGGAGCAGGCTCAAGCGGCCGATTGGCCTACTCCTGCTCCTATTTCTTATGTTCTTATCCCTTTTACCCTCTCTCTCCTTGGAATTTCTCATTTTGCTGTCATTCCATCTGTTTCCCCTCATTCACTATCTGTCACTCCCATTGCCTCTTTCACACATTCCTTCTCTCCTTCCCTCAGTCCTGTTTTTCTTCCCTCTTTCCTGGTCTCATTTGCTTTCTCTCTCCCTCCATTTATCATTCCCTCCTCCCTCATTCCTTCATTCTCTTACTTCCTCTCACCTTGCTTTCTATTCTCTTTCTGCTCGTTGCTTTCATTTTCTTCCTCTTTCCTAGACTACATGTCTGATATCCAGACTTGGATAAGCTGCAATTTCCGCCAGTTAAATACAGGGAAGACCAAAGCCGCCTTCTTTGGCTCTTACCACAACTCCATACCTGCTACCAATTTCATCCCCCTCCCCAGCCATTGTTTCAGGTCAAACCAGACTGTTCACAGCCTCTGTGTTAAATGCAAGGAATCTTACACCACCAGGTTATAGTCCAACTGTTTTATTTGAAAATCACAAGCTTTCGGAGGCTTTCTCCTTCGTCAGGTGAGTGTGGGATTCGGATTCCATAGAAGGTTGTCGCATTTATAGTCAGAGAACAATACCTGGTGATTACAGATAATCTTTCCAACTGCCCGTTGTCAAGGCAATCAAAGTGTTCAGACAGAGAGATGTTACCTACAGGACCACCGAATACACAAATGGCCAGAACAAAAGTCAGACAGAGAGAGAGAGAGAAACATCCGAAAGGAAGAGAAAGACAGAGAATGACCCGTTGTATTAAAAACGGATAACTTTTTTTCGCTGGTGGGGTTACGTGTAGCGTGACATGAACCCAAGATCCCGGTTGAGGCCGTCCTCATGGGTGCGGAACTTGGCTATCAATTTCTGCTCGACGATTTTGCGTTGTCGTGTGTCTCGAAGGCCGCCTTGGAGAACACTTACCCGAAGATCGGTGGCTGAATGCCCTTGACTGCTGAAGTGTTCCACGACTGGGAGGGAACCCTCCTGTCTGGCGATTGTTGCGCGGTGTCCGTTCATCCGTTGTCGCAGTGTCTGCATGGTCTCGCCAATGTACCAGGAGAACAGCGTCCACGACACCACACAACCCTGCCACGGCAACCTCTGCAAGACATGCCAGATCATCGACACGGATACCACCATCACACGAGAAGACACCACCCACCAGGTACATGTTTCATACTCCTGTGACTCGGCCAACGTTGTCTACCTCATACGTTGCAGGAAAGGATGCCCCGGAGCACGGTACATTGGCGAGACCATGCAGACACTGCGACAAAGGATGAACGGACACCACGCAACAATCGCCAGACAGGAGGGTTCCCTCCCAGTCGGGGAACACTTCAGCAGTCAAGGTCATTCAGCCACCGATCTTCAGGTAAGCGCTCTCCAAGGCGGCCTTCGAGACACACGACAACGCAAAATCGTCGAGCAGAAATTGATAGCCAAGTTCCGCACCCATGAGGACGGCCTCAACCGGGATCTTGGGTTCATGTCACGCTACACGTAACCCCACCAGCGAAAAAAAGTTATCCGTTTTTAATACAACGGGTCATTCTCTGTCTTTCTCTTCCTTTCGGATGTTTCTCTCTCTCTCTCTCTCTCTCTCTCTCTCTGTCTGTCTTTTGTTCTGGCCATTTATGTATTCGGTGGTCCTGTAGGTAACATCTCTCTGTCTGAACACTTTGTTTGCCTTGACAACGGGCAGTTGGAAAGATTATCTGTAATCACCAGGTATTGTTCTCTGATTATAAATGCGGCAACCTTCCGTGGAATCCAAATCCCACACTCACCTGACGAAGGAGAAAGCCTCCGAAAGCGTGTGATTTTCAAATAAAACAGTTGGACTATAACCTGGTGTTGTAAGATTCCTTACATTTGTCAACCCCAGTCCATCACCGGCATCTCCACATCTGTGTTAAACGTCATTAAAGGTTCTGTGGCAAACTCACAAATCTGAAACAGGCAGTTCCACACCAATCTAGGGTATTGCTGATTATTCACTGGTCTGGCTCATTATTAAGACCTGGAAAGGTGCACCAATCATTGAGGGCTAGGATTTTTTCCATTCAGATCCAGCTAACTCTGCAAGTTGGTAGCCTGATGGGTAAGATAGTGTTGGGTAGAGAAGCAATGGGAAACTTAACAGTGATCTGTATTGGTAAACTCAGCTGTTTTCGCGGGTTAATGCCAGTCATACCGTTGCACACTTGAGGAGCAATTGGTTGTGTCTCTATGGAAAGAGTGTGTGTACTCCATGTTGGGCAAACAGAAACCCTTCCTCTGTAGGTTTCTCAGTAACTTGGTATAGAGACTCAAACATGGTGATGGGTTTCCATGCGTCACAGATACCCAGCTAAGCAAAAAAAATTAATTAAAACAAAAACTGAACAAATTTCAATTCTTTGTTGCAATTACCTGCTTGTTTTGAAATACTGAACACAATGTATAACCTACAGTAAAGTGTGATTATTTACTGAAAAATGCAATTATGAAACCAGCAGCCTAATATATAATTAAAAACAAATGTTACTACTGCAAGTTGAAAAAGTTAACTATCAACTCTATAAATTTCAAGTAGAATAAATTTTGTGGACACAATAATATATTTGCGACAGGAAAAAACTGGGAAGAAACAAACAGTTCTGTAAACCAAATTAAATTTTACTCAATTTTATATTAAAATCTTAGAGAACCTTGTTCAGATGTGCATTTACAGATGCCTGATTATTTCAAAACTTTATTTATTAACTTCCCCCCCAAAAATTGGAATGTCAAAGGAAGGAGAAAGAGAATCATCAATGTTTCAATCTCCCTCCTCAGATACGCCAGATGATGTGATTCAGAGAGACTATCTTGCTCAGCGAGGAGTCCATTTTACACTAGAAAATAAATCTTAAATACAAGTTCCTCCAATGGATGAGTCAGAACTTTCTCTAACTTAACACTGTCAAAAATGAAGCCATTCTGTTTAGCTTTTGCCACACATTCTGTATTGTGGCCGATTTCATCGCCGTCCCCGAATGCTTGCTCAAGGTAAGCCGAACAGCACGCAAGTTCAGTGGTCCTATGTGACGCTGAGCGGAGCTTGTAACCCCATACTCTATTCACCACCAAGACCAACTCTTTCCACTTCCATAGCATCACCTCCCACAACCTGACCTCATCTCACCACCGCTGAAATACATCTAGCTGTGGCTCAGTGGTAGCACCCTCTCCTTGAAAGTAGTGGGTTCAAGTCCCACTACAGAGACTTGAGCCCAAAATCTAGGCTGACACCTTAGTGCAGCAGAGGGAGTGCTGCATTGTCGGAGGTCCAATTTTCAGACGAGATGTTAAACCGAGGCCCTGTCTGCCATATCAGGTGGATGTAAACGATCCCATGGCACTATTTCGAAGAACAGCAGAGGAAATGTAGGGGAGGTGTCCTGGCCAACATTTATCCTTCAACCAACATCACTACAACAGGTTATCTGGTCATCATCTCATTGGTGTTTGTGGGACTTTGTTGTGCACAAATTGGCTGCCGCGTTTCCTACATTACAACAGTGACTTCACTTCAAAAGTACTTCATTAGCTGTAAAGTGCTTTGGGACTTCCTGAAGTCATGAAAAGCGCTATATAAATGCAAGTCTTTTTTTAGTTTTACACCTTTCACCACTCAAAGCTCAATCTCTCCCATACTCTTCTTGCCAGCCTCCTAAGCGCCATCCTACACAAACTCCAAATTGACCAAAACATCAATGGTCACATCCTACCCCATACTAAGTGGCCGGTCTCAGAAAATCCAGCAAATGCACATCGGAATTGCCATCCAGTGTGCTACATCTGCGCATCGGGAACTGGCAATGTGAGTACCCCTCGAATGCCAATGTAAAAACAGCTATAGTTACAGGAAGAGAGGAGATTTTAAAAAACTTTTGTCCATGAACATTACAATGGGAGATCAACAAGTTATATCATAAAGACCAATACTCACACAACCACCAGCAAGTATTTCTGCTGGGAATGGGATGGAGCCATCTTTCCGATAAAACCTGTCTTTTACAAAATCATTCATCTATAATGGAATAAAATATTTTGAAATAAGTTTTATAAAATGTATCTGCAAAATCTATTCATATTGAACTGTTAACAGTACTATAGACAGCACATATATTAATATTTTAATATACTAAATTTCTCCAGGTACTGTAAAACTTCATAGATACTCAGCTGTGATTCTCCCACAGTCAAACAGCATACTGGTATTATCCAGTCACAGATACAAAGATACTTCCTTGGGCAAGATACCAAAGAAGTATCATCTTCCAAGAAACAATATCCACTGTGAGTCACTGCCTTTCATTTCTGGAACCTGGATTCAAATCCAGCTCAGAATGGTGGGATGAAAATCTCCTGTGTTTGTTGGCTGCAAGAGCCCAATGTCAAATGAGTTTGGGCAGTCTCAATTGAGTTTACAGTAGACATGGGCCTATAGCATAAAACAGTCCTTAATCCTGGCTGGTGTGGAAAATAGAAAAGAAAATCACACAATTGGAGATGCTCTTTTGGGCTTGGGGATTAGGCACATTCTTGGGGTAGAGTACAGGGAACTTTGGCTGTGCTATAACTGACTTAGGATGCTTGATGCCAACACTGGGTGCCTGAAATGGGAAGAATTCCATTCCCCAGCACTAACATCTCTCACCTTGATCACAACATTTTAGAGAGGGAAAAGACAGAAAATTAGAGGGGAAACTAGTGGAAAAATATGTTTGTCGTTTCTAACACAGAACATCTACAAAATTTGATGTCCTATAGATTCTAAATGACAACTATACACTGGAATTAAGGAAACTAAAGTAGTTATGCTTGCAGTGGCAAACAAGCTGTTTTTGACAAAGTATCTTACTGGCACATATGGCAAAATGTTTATAGGATTCAACATAAGGTTATATCATATCAAAGTCTCTTTGCATTTAGCTTGCTGAAAACTTAGATACAGTACTAGAGGATTAGAAAACCTATACAATAAGCATGCCATGATATTTTGTGAAGTTATATATTAACTTCAAGTATAAATTTACAGCACTTACACTAAGTTTTATAGCTTTCTCTGGTGCCACACCCATCAGCTGTGGTAACAGGCCTGTATTGGAGTCAGACATAAGGATTAGGTTTATTTGTATCAATCAATGCAAATATACTTCCTTTTTGGAAAAAAAACTACTTCTGTATTATTATGGCTAAAAACCACCAGCAAGCTAATGAAAGCAGGGACAGCAGCAGTTCTGGTTTCTTTAAAATGATTTTATTTCTTCAAACCAGCAGAAAATGCCCCAGGAAAGATGAAAAGAAAAACTGTGAATGCTGGAAATTGGAAATAAAAACAGAAATTGCTGGAAATTCATAGTCAATCACAACTAAAGAGAATAATATTTGGGGGTGAACATATCTGCATAATGACATAAATCTGCATAATGATGTATACTCCACTGTGAGCATAGAATCAAAGAATGTTACAGTAATGAAGTGGGCCATTCGACCCATCAAGGCTGCACCAGTGTTTTTCTCCACATGAACCAGTCTAATCCAACTATCCTACTCACTCTCATACCCGTTAATGTTCTTTTCTCCCCCCAAACAGCTAATTCGCTTAACGAAACTTATGGATTCTGTAGCAGAGAATTCCACATTCTAATCAAAGGATTTTTTTTCAATCTCACCAATCACCAATTTTTTTTTTTAAAAAGTGGAGTTATTTTGCACTTCAATTTTGTACTAGAAAATGGAACTCAGTTTCAGCATCAAACATTCCCAGATCTAGTACAGTACAGCCTAGAAACAGGCTAAAGCTCCCATTACTATGTTGTAACAATACCTCTTTTTAATTTCTTGGGATGTGGGCAAAACTGGCAAGGTTGTATTTAATATCCATCTTTAGTCGTCCTAAGCAGGTGATAGCAGACCCTCTTCTTGAGCAAAAATTGCTTCAACAACTGAGTGGCTTGTTAGGCCACTTCAGTGGGCATTCAGAGTCAACCACGTAAACTGGGCCTGGAGTTATTATATATATATATATATATATATATATACACACACACACCACACACACACACACATATATAGGCCAAACTAGGTAGAGGTGGCAGGTTCCCTTCTCTGAAGGACATTACTTTGTTTTTTACGATGATTTGGTGGGAGTTGAACTCAACACCTCTGGGTTACTAGTCCAGTACCATAACCGCTACACTTCTGTAGTCTCAGTCCCAACCAGAAGAGCATCCCCTAATATACCAGTGTGACATTTTTCCATTTCTCTTTGTCCTCTCAATGAGATTGCCATTAAGTACCAAATTAGGGAAAGTTTTGTGTTTTATGCCATACCCAGTAGGAACCGGATTGAGGCTGCACACACTCATTTCACAAAGAACCCTTATGGCCAGCAAAGGGGATTTCATCCCTTCAGTATGGGCTGGAATCAAAGCCAGAAGTGAAAGGACAATGTGCTAAGTGAAAGGACAATGTGCTAACCCACTGTGCACTCATTCCCCTACATTTTAATCGTAACATATTTTTTGAATCGATGATCCAATATGCATTTTTGAATTAAGCAACAGGCAAAGTGCATTTTAAGTTCTACACACCACTGTATAAAGTATCAAGCCACAGACACAGACACATACATTAAAGTTTGAGGAAACATAGAATCACAGAAAGGTCACAGCACGGAAGGAGGCCATTCGGCCCATCAGTCCAAGCCGGCTCTATGCAAGAGCAATCCAGCTAGTCCCACTCCCCCGCGGCCCTGCAATTTTTTTTCTTTCAAGTATTTATCCAGTTCCTTTTTGAAGGCCATGATTGAATCTGCCTCCACCGCCCCCGGGAAGTGCATTCCAGATCCTAACCACTCGCTGTGTAAAAAAGTTTTTCCTCATATCATCTTTGGTTCTTTTGCCATTCACCTTAAATCTATGCCTGCTGGTCCTCGACCATTCTGCCAAGATTAACTTTCTAGATCCAGATATGTTCTCAATTATCTATTTTGCAGGATTCACATAAATAAATTACTGAGCGTCAGATTAATAACTTTTTTGCTTTGTTCTATCCTCATCTGTTAATTTAATTTTGGATCTTATTTAAATTTGATCAATGACAGCACCCCAGGAATGTGTGTGGCCGGAGGGGGGTGGGAGAGACGATTCTACCATGAACAAATTACAAAGGATTATGCTGCGAGTTAATCACAATATTCCTAATGGTGAGATATAACTTATATCTGTAAAAATAAATTAATCCAACCTGATTATCTGGCCTTCATGTTCCATGGGTCACCTATACCATTGCAGTGCTTTATAAATAAGTGAGCAGAGCTGTTTGGTCTCAAGTGGTCTTAAACCCAGCTTACTTATGCATATGTTTTCCAGTTCTGGGCTGAGTACTTTGAACTCATTCTCAAAGCAACTCTTCTGTGTTGAGACATAACAAAAAAAAATTCCGATTGCAACATAATTTTTTGGAATTCAACTAAAAGCATCTCAAGTTAGAACATGCACTAGTGTTTTGGAGATTATTGGAAGCAAGTTTCCATTAAGACATGGGAAGAACCTGATGAATAATAGTCGCCCCTAGCAGTCCTAGTACTCCAACACAGAGCCTTGGAAGAATTTCCTAAATATCTGAAAAGACTACACCCTAGCAGCGTGACAGTTACCAGTTGAGGTAGAAATCGGGCCTAAGTTCCACACCAGCAATTCCTGCTATAAAGAAAATAGAGGACATAGCTAAATTCTGAAGTTACTGAAGTCAATATTCAGACCAGAGAGCTGCAGAGCGCCTAGGAGAAAGAGGAGATTTATTCCTGAAGCTTGCATTGCGCTTCATCAGGCCATCAGGCCAAGGTCGGAGAGGTCGGAGTGAGGAGGGGAGTAAAAGCGGCAGACTGCAGGTAGCCTGGGGACGCACCTGCAGACAGAATGGAGGTAACATGGCAAAGCAGTCACCTAATCTGTGGTTGCTCTCCTCATTGTAGAGGACACATCACCATGAGCATTGAATACAATAACCTGGATTAGAGAAAGTACACATAAATTACTGCTTCACATGGAAGGAGTGTTTGAGCCCTAGAAAACGGTGTGGGAGGTGGTGATTGGACAGATAATGCACCTCCTACAGTTGTATGGCAAGGTGTAAGTTGGTTGGTAGGTGAATGAATAAGGGTGATGTGGAGGGATTGGTCATGCCAGAAAGTTGAGAAGGGAGGGAGACGATGTGACTGATAGGTGGATGATGTTGTAAGTGGCGGAAATGCAATGATCTGACGAATGCAGAAGCTGGTGTGTTGAAACATGAGGAGTGGGGGACTCTGTCACAGTTGAGGGGAGGGGGTCAGGACAGAGGCACGGAAAATGGGACAGACTCAGTCAAGGGTCCTGTAGTCCACTGCAAAGGGGTATCCTCGGCTGAGAAAAAAGGAGGACATTTCAGAAATTCTGGCGTGGAAGCTAGTATCATCAGAGCAGATTCAATGGAGACTGAGAAACTGCGAGAAAGAGAGGGAGTATTTACAGGAAGTGGGGTGGGAAGAAGCATACTCCAGGTAGTTATGGGAGTTGGTGGGCTTGTAATAGATGTCAGTGGAAAGCCCATCATCAGAGATATAGAGAGAAGGCCAGGAAGGGAAGAGTCAGAGATGGATCATGTGAAGGTGAAGTTGGAAATATAGCAACAACAAGAAGCAGCACCATCAAAATCGTTAATGTACCAGAAAATATCAGGGAGGGGGCCTCAGCAGGATTGGAACAAAAAATGTTCAACATATTCTACAAAAAGAAAGGCATAGCTGGGACCATGCAGAATCCCACAGCATCACCTTTTATCTGGAGGAAGGGAGTGTAGTTAAGAGAGAAGTTGTTTAAGGTTTACCATGATTGGGTCAACAAGTGCAGCCAGATTTAGCAAAATTGAAGCACATAGGGTTAATGGGGTAGTGGCAGCGTGAACACAAAATTGGCTAAGAGACAGAAAGCAGAGAGTAGTGGTGAACAGTTGTTTTCAGACTGGAGGGAAGTATAGAATGGTGTCCCTCAGGAGTCGGTATCAGGACCACTGTTCTTTTTGATATACATTAATGACCTGGACTAGGGTATACAGGGTGTAATTTCAAAGTTTGCAGATGACATGAAACTCAGAAATGCAGTAAACAGTGAGGGGCATAGTAGCAGACTTCAGGAGGACATAGACAGACTGGTGAAATGGGCAGACATGTGGCAGATGAAATTTAATGCAGAGAAGTGTAAAGTGATGTATTTTGTAAGAAAGAATGAGGAGAGGCAATATAAATTCAATGGCACAATTTTAAAGGGGGTGCAGGAACAGAGAGACCTACAGGTTCACATATACAAATTCTTGAAGGTGGCAGGACAAATTGAAAAGGCTGTTAAAAAGGCATATGGGATGCTTGGCTTTATAAATAGAGGCAAGAAAGTTATGCTGAACCTTTATAAATCACTGAATCAAAAGCAAAATACTGCAGATCCTGGAAATCTGAAATATAAACAGAAAATGTTGGAAATACTCAGCAAGTCAGGCAGCCTCTGTGGAGAAAGAATCAGTTAATGGGGTCAATTTTGGATGGCCAAGCGGGTGTGGCCGAGGCGCTCCTAAAATTGGGGATTCTCGAAGTGGGTCCGGAGCTCGGCTCCAAACAGTCTACTGCCGGGTTCCCCAGTGACGCGCTTAGATGCGCGCACAGCCCCCGCATGCGGGACTCCCACTGGCAATTAAAGCCGGCGGGATCCCACTTAAAGCAATTAATTAGATAGTTCAGGTCTTCTGCAGACTTGATTGACATGATATTTTAGGAGGGGTGGCATTTTCATCTCAACAGAGCGTGTTTCCCCTGCTGGGGGAAACACTCGCAGTTGAAACAGACGTGTTGCAGTCATCAGCCAATGGGAGCTGCAACAGTCCATTTGACAGGGGGGGGGGGGGGGGGAGGAGACCCTCACTCATTGCAGGAGGCCACTCTGTCACTTTAGACAAAGTTTGGCCTCCACCACCCTCCTAACAATAAAATGCATCAACTTGGAACCTCAACCCCAGTGTGCAGACACATTTACCTACCTTGCGGACCCCCTCAAACGTACATCTTCCGGATGGGGGCCGCCATAGCTGCAGTCGTGACCTCCTCGGAGGACGAACAGCATCACCAGCCTCGCCGGCCACCTCAGACACGTGGAGCTCCACAACACAGTGCTGTGACACATTCACCTGCACAGCAGGAGGGAGGGCAACCGCAGAGAGAGATGCGTCGCAGAAGTCACTACCCTCAGGGTCTACAGACTGAGGCTCAGCTTCCTGGACCTCTCGAGGAGCAGTGCATACGGAGGCTCAGAGTCACTCGACATGTAGTCGTGGATATCTGCAGCCTCCTTGATGCCGAACTGCTCCCAGCTGGCCCGAGCACCATCTTCTTACCTGTCGCTGTCAAAGTCACCACTGCCCTCAACAACTCCTCCTCCAGATCCTTCCAGGGTGCCACCGGGGACATCGCCGGCGTCTCTCAGTCGTCTACACAAAAGAGCCCTGCAAAAACCTACACCCACTCTCAGTGACCCAATGAGTGGCATCAGGTTTGGGTCTTCATGGTGATCCTCAGGAAAGGGAATTATTGCACAAGCCAGACAAGATTTGCAAAGACGTGGCAGTAGTGGTGATAACAACATTTAATGTGAGTGGCAAAAGAAACAAATTTAAATGAAAAACATGACATTCTGTCATACACCCTTGTGCATCCCCTTTGCGCTCACAAAACCTTAGCCATACGTATACAGGAACCCCTACGTGGTGCTACCCCTATGGCTTCAGCAGACGTAGTGGCAGGTTGCTCTTGTCCGTGCCCTGACTGATGAGATGCTTTGCGCAGACACCCTCTGGGTTTCGGTGCCCGTGAGGGCCCCTCCAAAGACTGCTCCACATGCACCTGTGCAGGGACAGACTTGACCACCTGAAGAGGGAGCAGCATTGCGGATACTGGTCGAGGGGGGGCAACGGGTGAGACGTGGGAGCGCTTTGAGTAGCGTCCCCACTTCCATGTCCCCTTTTGCCATCATCCCTCTCCTGGGCCAGGCCCACATTACTCCTTCAACCCTGCTGGACGACAGTTTGGAGGACATGTGTGAAGCCTTGTAAGGCCAGTTGTAAGGTATCTGTCCGCCTGTTTAAGGAGGCGGAATGTTGCTCACCCTGAATCCGAACGGCCGTTGTCAGGGCCTGAATGGACTCATTGTTGAGCCATGCTTGAAGCTCGAGGGAGGCTAGCCTTCTCTCCATCGCAGTCATTCCCGCACTTATCCGCGACACTATCTCAGAGATGCCTTCACGTCCCTGTGACAGCATCTCTGAGATACCCTCCTGTACCTGTGCCACCATTCCACTCATGCAGGAGTTGGACTCTTCCATCCTCTGCGCGATTGTGGAGAGTGCGCGTGGCAACTGTTCCAGTACGTCGGCAATGTGCTGCTGCCCCTCGATGACTCTCCTTTTCATGGCTGGCCCCCAGGGTTCAGCATCTGGGTCCAGCTGAGCAGAGCCTGGAAGAGTGCTCCCACCGTCACAGACTCTCCACGGCTGCCCCTGCCACCAGGGTCTGCTCGTACTCACATGTGTGTGGGGACTCACCATGTGCAAGCCCAACTAAGTGAGGACGGGGACCCACTGAGGTGTGTGTATCTGCGCTGGTGGATGGCTGGCTCAGATGTGACGATGCATCCTCAGAGGCTGGCAGGTCCTCTGAGGAGTCGCCCTCCGCAGTCACGGCGGTCGCAGATGGCCCTGCAAGAGAACAGAAAGCAATATTAGGCATGTGGACAGATGTTGAGGTGTTGCAGATGCCAAGTGATGTTAAGATCATTCGCTATCATGAGCGCTGAGTGTTAGATTTCTGTCACCAGCCGCTTGTGCGCTCCCAGTCTTGGCGTCTGCCACGGACAGGCACTCCAGCGTACGGCTTATTTCGAGTACCTGCTGCTCTGCATCGGTGAGGACCACCTGGTGTGGCGGGCCCCCTCCGGTCCTTGCCCTCTCTTCTCCTACCAAGGCAAAACACAGAGAGGCGTGATTGAGTGATGGTTGCATAGTGACCCGCTGCATGCATTGGTGTGGGTGGGGGTGACTGTGAGGGAGATGCATGGGAGGGTGCGTGTGAGACATAGCCATGAGGTTGTATGAGGATTAGGTTGCGTGGTAGTGTTCGAATGGGAACTGGGGCGGTGAGTACGTGCAGGCAAGGTGAGGATGATGGTTGAGTGGATGTGAGGAGTGATGCGAGAGCACATTGTGGTGGCAGTGCAGAAGGAGTTGTGTGGTGGTGGAGGTGATGTGGAAGACGGAGTGTGGGAGAATGCGCAAGTATACTCACTTTGGCTGACCTGGTTAGGTCATTAAAGCACTTCCTGCACTGGATCCAGGTTCGGGAGATGTTACTGCTGCTGGTGACCACCTCTGCCACCTTGAGCCAGGCCTTCTTGGTGGCAGAAGCAGGCCACTTCCTCCCGTCCGCTGGGGAAAAACGTTTCCCTCCTCCTCCTCCTCCTCCTCCTGACCCCACCGAGCAGCACCTGGAGTGAGGAGTCTGAGAACCTTGGAGCAGCTTGCCTCTGGCCTGCTCCATGCTGCCAATATGGTTCTTTGCTGCAGGAGAAGCATTGGAGGACTGCCCCTTTAAATAGGGCGTCTCCTGCTGACAGCCTATGATGCGGTTACCCACGTGCCCAGTCAACCCCCCGCCTCCCTCATGATATTGGGACCAATGTTTCAGGTCAGAATTCAGAATTAACAAAAGGTCTTCGACCTGAAACATTAACTCTTTCTTTCTCCACAGATGCTGCTTGACTTGCTGAGTATTTCCAGCATTTTCTGTTTTTATTATATAAATCACCAGTTAGGCCTCAGCTAGAGTATTGTGTCCAATTCTGGGCACCAAACTTTAGGAAGGATGTCAAAGCCTTAGAGAGGCTGCAGAGGAGATTCACTAGAATGGTACCAGGAATGAGACACTTTAGTCTCTTAGTCACATGAAGAGACTAGAGAAGCTGGGATTGTTCTCCTTCGAGCAGAGAATGTTAAGGAGAGATTTAAAATTGTGAGGGGTTCTGATAGAGTAAATAAAGAGAAACTGTTTAAACTGGCAGGAGGGTTGGTAACCAGATAGGCAAAAGAATCAGAGGAGAGATGAGGAGGATTTTTTTTACGCAGCGAGTTGTTATGATCTGGAATGCACTGCCTGAAAGGGTGGTGGAAGCAGATTCAATAGTAACTTTCAAAAGGGAACTGGATAAATACTTCAAAAGGAAAAAAATGCAGAGCTATGGGGAACAGGACTAATTGGAGAGCTCTTTCAAAGACCCAGCACAGGCGCGATGGGCCGAATGGCCTCCTTCTGTGTTGTATGATTCTAAGACAAAGGAGGGTTCTGCTGGATGGGGACTGGTTGGGCTGCTGTTCAAGGAAGAAGTAGACGGCTTGCAGGCATTTCCTGAGGGATAGAGGTGTGGAGTCACTAAGTCCATGGTGAAAAGACTACAATTGGGACCAAAGAATCTGGAATCGTGAAACTGGGAGAGGCATCCAAGGGAGCTGCAAATATAGGTGGGTAGAGACTTGACAAAGGGAAAAGAACAGCATCAAGATGAAAGGAACTCAATTCAGTCAATGTTACAAATTTCAGGTCTGCTTTAGATATTCTCCTAGTTACAGTGGTGTTGGTCACTCCCATTTATTGGTCCAAGTGTCTTACATTTAAGAGTGTGCCTGTATTCCGCAATATCTAGTTATACATAGCGTAAGCAGGGGGTATAATAATAGGACCCCATTATGATCCGAACTGGATAGCACGGCCCAGAAATTCGGATGGGTCTATTTTTTGGGACGCAGGGCTCATTCCCTGGGCCTGAATGGTGAGTCACGAGGCTCACCAAATATTGGGCCGCGGGCTTCATTATAATGGAGCCAACATGGCATCAGAGCCTGCCGGCAAAGAGTTGTGCCATATCGGGCCCTTGCTAGCACCACAGTGGCCCTCAAGTAAGTGGGTCCAGGGGTTGGGGTGGGCCGGGGGTCTGGATTTGGGGTGGGGAGAGCACTCCTGCTCCTCTAGGCTCCACACTCAGATAAGTAAATGTAAAAAAACTTACCTTGTCAGTCGCAGGTGATCCCAAGGTCAGGTTTCCATGAGTGCAGCTGGCGCTGGGGCTAGCTGCCTCATCTCTAACCAATCCTGTAGAGGGACCTCAAACAGGCATCAGGCCCTTTATTTGTATATGCAAAAGGTCTAACGCCTTCAGGAGTCGGTAAAGAATGCCAATTTTTTTCCTTTCCTAATATGGCAGCTGGCACACTTCCGGATGGAAGCTCCTGCCCGCCATATTAGGGGCTTGGTAGGTCAGTTAGCGCCTGAAAAACCGGTGCTACAAGGCCAAATTTACAGGCCCATGTCTTTCGCATACGCCCTCACATGCGAATCTCAAATATTTCACCCGGCGGACTGAGGAACACTGATGAAACAAGGCCAGATATGAATCGTTAAGCTGCTTTGTTTTACAGACAGGAAGTGAACATAGAGTATGGTGAAAACGTGGAACTCGCTACCACATGAAGTGGTTGAGGCAAATGGCACAGATGCTAGATAAGGAAATGAGAGAGAAAGGAATAGAAGGATATGTTCATAGGGTTAGATGAAGTAAAGAGAGTGGGAGCAGGCTTGTGTGGAGCATAAACACCGGCATTGACCTGTTGGGCCGAATAGCCCGTTTCTGTGCTGTAAATTCTATGTAATTCTATGTAAAGAGTAACAGTTGTAAACGAACCTCAATTCACTCAATTTCATGTCTCTTCTCAAAGAATGAGAGAAAAAACCTCTCAGTCTCCAGTTTACAAACTGACTGAATGCCCACATGTCTCTTTTCGCTCTGTGCATTCAAAGGAAATGGAAGGGTGGTGCCTCCAACTTCTTTCCTGTTCAGGGATTCACCAGTAAACCAACTACCTCTTCTCCCAAGAGTATCTTCTCAGCAAACACCTCATTCACATGAACAGAATCACCCCAACCATAATAGACGTGGATCTTTTGTTAGGCTGTCTGAGGTAAGATAACAAATTCCTTAATGTCCCCTGTTGTTGAAACCTCTACAATTAACACCTCAACAACCGCCCCCCCCACCCCACCCCGTCTCAGACGTTGCAGCTTGTAGCTTTTTAAATTACCGTTTTTAAACACAACACTTAAACATAACTGATGATACAAATCCTTTCTGTGAAAAAAGGATCAAATAACCTGAAGTGTGACAGTGGAACAGGAGCAGGCTCAAATAATTAGTCTACCAGGACAATCCTTTTTTGGGGAGGAGGTGGAAATTGGTTGAGCGAGATTGGGGAACTATGAGGCTGGAGGCAGTGGGAGGAAGATCTCCCGAAGAGATGAGATTAGCAGCAGTCTGGGAAATAATGACGTGGTGTATGGTCATGGTAATCTTTCCAGATTTTTCTGTTTTTATTTCAGATTTTTATCAATTGCAAAATCTTTCGTATCCTAGATACCTTGGTTTCTAACTCAGCAATTATTTGCATAATTCTTTATACTGATGCTTCAACAATCTTTGACCTGTTTGTTAAGGAAACGTATCCCATTAAACTGTAAAACTGGGAGCCTATCCTAAATGGATTCAGTTATCCCAGGTAGCTGAAGCAATGCAGGCCTGTAAAGTATTACTGCTACATTTGGGTTGAATTTTATGATCCAGGCATACTTCAGATATATTTTTGCGTCCAATCCAAAGTTACACACCTATGTGCTAACCCACACTCCCCATGAACTATAATATGACCTTATCCGTGTAGTAAGGTGGACTAGCAGAGCACAAGATAAACAATGAACCCATTTACCATGAGGTACAGATTGGAAACAATCTGGATTATCACTTTAAATTCACGATCTCTCTGACTGACGGACAAACACCACTTTGGCAGAGTGTATATCTTAAGCTACAAATCAGATTTATTTAGAATAAAAATTAAACACAAGCAAGAGAAAGCACAGATACAGCTAGAAAAGATACTGAGGTAGGTACAGGACTTCTGTTTTGAACATCGATTTGGGGCTAAACTAGCAGAAGAAAATAAAGAATGATAGTGAGTATGGAAGCATGCAGGGTGTTTTCATTAACATCCCCAATTTGCATTGTGAATTTGCAATAGTTTCAGAAATAATTGTGAGAAGAAGGGATGGCAGGCACATGTGCTGTTCGGTCATTGCTAAAGCCCCAACAACAATCCATTACTCGATTGTTTTTTCCCATCCATCTACTGAAAAGTGGGTAGGAGAAACAACAATCTACCATCAAAATAACTGAATAAGGAGTTAGACATGCAGGTCTCAGGAGAGTTGAAGATGAACAGCCATGCAGCTGTGAGTGTAGGAAGGGTGGAATTAGAGAGGAATGATGTGTTCAACATCAAAAGGGAAGCCACTAATTGTGGACTTTCCTGGATTTGTGGAGCAACTTGGAAGAGTACGTATGCATCAGGAGAGGGATTGGGTAACCATGCACAAAGAACACAGGAGAGAGAAAGCAACAAAGCATGACAGCTGTGAAGTCTGCACGTCATAGGTCTTTAGAATATCTTAACTGTTGGACAAGGATGAGGACAGCAACATGGGGTAGAACAAAAATGAGGAATATCACCATGCAGCAAGAAGGTACCCATGCAGATAAAAGAAACTATCCAAGAGAACAAACAGATGGCAGTTATGTAGATTTGATAATTAGGGTGATAGATAGTCTATTTTGCAGCTCCAGCCTGAACCCTGAATGATGTATCACCTTCTAGGGTACAGAGCGTAATAGAGTTAGTGAATAAACTTGGTATGGGCAGGAGAGCAGCTAGAAGTTGAACGTAACAAGAATCAATGACATAGCAACGGTAGAATGGAGGTCTTGCAAAGTGACTTTGAAGAGTTAAGATGCAAGGGGGGTGATTTTAGGAGGCAAATGTGGGTGCGTTGGGGCTCCGAAAATTGCGCAAATCCTGTTCGGGTTCGGAAGCCGGCTCCAACCTGCTGACTTCTGAGTTTCCCAGGGACCCACATGTGTGCGCACGGGCGGCCCGAAAACAGCAATTAAAGCCGGCGGGATGACAGTTGAAGAGCCAAATGTACCTCAGGTACTTAAGGCACTTTACCTGTGACAGATTAAGTAGTTGGAAAGATTTTTTAAAAAATTTACCTGGACTGCTTGCCCTCCGCTTCTGATTCACGCCTGGTGAAACCAGGGCCGGATCAGGGAGAAAGAAACTAAATAAATTAAATTAAAAAACCACACAAGGAAGTGAAAACACTAAATGTGCCTACCTTTGAAACCTGCTGCAATGTCCGATGTTCCCCTCTTCACCCCCCCAATCTTCCCCTTTTCCCCCCACCAACCCGATCTTCCAGTCCAGCGGCGGATCTTCCATTCTCTCCCACCCTGGTCTTCCGTTCCAGCGCCGGATGACGTCTGGCTCTCTCTCTTCTCGCCCTCACCACCACCCCCCCTCCCCTTGCAGCTCCTGATAGCAGCCAGCCTGTCAATCAGGCTAGCTGCCGGGCGCGAAACCTGCAGAGGACGTTAACCACTATCAATCAACGTGCGATCGCTTCGGAAACGGTAAGTTTGGTTCATGCGGATTTGCCACGCGCCCAATCGCCCCCCCACTGCCATCCTGCCTCCCCGCTAATATTGGGGCCAAGATGTCGGGGGTGATAATCTTAGAATTACACTCTGAGCCATGCCCTGGATCAGTTAGAGAGAAACAGATATTGAATGTCAACTCATGGCTTCAGTAATAGTGTAGAAAGGAGTGTTTCAGATTTTTTGGACATTGAAACGATTTCTGGGGCATGGGGATAATCTGTTCAGGTGAGGCAGGTTTCACCTGAACTGGAATTGTAACAATGTCCTTTCAGACAGCAGGGAAAGATTGGAACTATAAAGATGAGATACGAGGGGCAAACAGAAGACTGAAAACTAAGGCAATAAGGAACGATAGATATACAAGAGATCATGTCATGGAGCAGAAGAGGTGATGGTGCATGACAATTTGAACGATGCAACAAGGTAGAGTATAAGGATATGACAACACAAAGAAAGGACAAAATGGGAAAAAACACAGGGCAGACTAAAAGAATAAGAATACCAGATGTCTCATAATTCTGTATACTGTTCCTTTAAGAACGAAATTGGAGGTCTATATTTGAGGGCAACAACATCATATATATCTCAGATGCCTGGCTAACTAATAATACATATCAAGAGCAGGTGAATTTATATGAGCATAAATTGTTCCCTAGGGACAGAAAGCATAAACTGGGAGAGGGTGCAGTTTTAATAAAAATCAGATTCAGACAAAGTAAAAACATCATGGATCAAGGTACGTGACATTAATGCAAACAAATCTATTGGGATCTGTTATATGGAACCAGGTCAAGAAGATAAGATTAGCTCTGGAACTTTGTACTCAAATAAGGGAAATATGGGCGGTATCAAATGCAAATATTATGGGAGGCCTCAACTTACCAGAGATAAGCTGGGAGCACTATAACAAGAGTCAAATAAACGAAATTGAATTTTTAGATATACTATAGGGCTGCTATAAGATTCAAATTGTTAAGAAGCCTACTGGAAGTGTGGTGCTAATACTAGAAGAGATGATGGTAGAGGTTATAATTAGATGGCAGAAGTCTTCAAACAGAATATCCAATTTTCTGGAGCTCAGAGCTCAATCTGCGTGGCCATGTACTATGACCAAATTGCTTTTGGCGTGGGTAGAATCATGAATAAAATCATATCCAACAACACATTTACAAAAGAACCTTTCATCAGACAATAAGACTGCTAGAAAGAACTGGGATTGGATATTCTAGTGTGTCAGTAATGTAAAAACACACCTCACTTGTAATGCTGAGTCATTTCCAGTAACCTAGCTACGCAAAACCCACCAACTGAAAGGAGATGATCCAATGATGCTGCCACCTTCAGCTCCTGGCTCCCCCACATTATATCACAAGACCTCTCTACAGCTAGCTACTCAATCTACAAAGCTGTCTACTTTGGAATGCATCAACGTTTAGAATATTACACGCTAACTCAGAGTAGCCAGAGCATTGTGATTCACTTGAAAGTCCTGGAAATTTCAGAATTTATTTAATGCTTTTAATTAAATTATTTAATAAAAGCTTATAAAAATTGCAGGGCTCGTAACTGAATTGGAAGTGTTGGCAGCACCATGTGCACTTTTGCCCATACTCCTATTTATTGAACTCATTTAAACTCAATTCACAAATGACAACTTAAAAATTAAACACTATAATAAATTTCTTTAATGTATAGCAGCCTCCCCTTCGATTTACAGTGAGTCACCATGTGGCTAATGCAACTTTTCAGCAAACCTCAGGTAATCCTCCAAGACTCGCCCCCCTCCCTAAGTACACCTCCCAGTTGACGCAGAAAAACTTCAGATAATCTTCATATCCCCAAGATTAAGAGTGCAGGAGAACGGAAACAGAACACCTAGACTGATCAGAAAGGACTTTCATGGAAACCTGGCATAAGAAAAAGACAAATGTAGTAAATAGAGCAAACAAAATCTCTGGTTAACAGCCAGAGAGATAAAGCATAAGTTCCAGGAGTGATAAACTTGTATAAAACACTAATGTAGTCCCACCAGAGGTTTATACTATAACTATATATATATATATATATAAAAAATGTATATAATTACAGTCATTGTGTTACAGTGAGAACATCCTGGCAGTACACCAAAGGGCAAATAAATGATGATTTGGATTAAGACTAGCTGTGGAGAGGTTATGGAAACTGGAAACATTTACACTGGAGAAAAGGCAGTTCAGGGAAGATCTTATTCTGAAGCAGAGATAAATTGAACCTTAATAGTATATTTGAGACAATCACAAACTTTACAAAAGGGTACAGACTCAATCTCAAAAGAAGGAAAGTGAACAGATAGTTTAGATTTAACACAAGGATCGTAAACATAAATGGCAGACTATCAGAGCAGTAAATATCAATAAAGTCAAGAGGGAACTAGATGAGTTTATGGCAGAGAACGTGATTGAGAGGTATGACAGCTAGTGTACGGTATTTTTTCAAACTTTGAGTGTAACTAGATGGACCCCCAATGGTCTCTTCCGGTCCTATACATTCTTGTGTTCCTAATGGCATGAGTTCTCAAAAAGATGTTTTTGTTGATTTATTACTCCTTTGTGTACTATATGGTATCACTGATTTGGACAGACTGCAGCTCCATTCCACATATTTTGAAAATTGATTCAGTGCAGCTTTTTCTACCTCCTACCAGTGTCATCATCCATTTCTCACCAATCATTCTTATTCTCGAGTCTATCGCACTGTTCATTCTTCCAAATTTCTCCATGCTCCTGCCTAAAAATCTGGCTTGGTTTCTGATGCTGCTCTTTTCCAATGGACTCCAGGTTTTTGCCCATTCCTTTCAGTTCTAATCCCCTGTTGTAGTCCTCCCTAATTTACATATGTTCAGCAATTTTACTTCAGAAAGTAAGTTTACTTTAATGTTGGCATCACAGTTTTGTACAAATTAAAATTAGAAGATATTAGATACAAGTAAAATTCTTATCACCAGCATAATATTAAATATACAAGAATCTGTTAAAGAATTTTTCAGGGCAATATTTTGCAATGGCTTTGTTCTGAAGCATTCATAGAAAAATTATCCAGTGTCTAATTAAACTTAAAAAAATTTAAAAGCTAACCTTACAGTGGTAAAATTCTTGATTAGGGCTACCTGTGCAACACAAAACATGAAGCTTTGTTTAGCCTCAGTTTCCATTACGTGCACTGCTCCAATGAATGTAGTGAGCACCTAAGGGACTGAAAGACGGAGTGTGGGACCGAGATTAAGACAGAATGTCAGGTTTCTGTGTCTAATTTCAAAAACACTACTGAAATGACATCCCCCATTAGGTCACCAGACTTAGAAAAGTAACTTTTTAAAATTTAGCTACAAGGAGGAGCAAGGAAGAGTATTTTTCTCCATTAATATTATAGATCTCATACTGAAGGATTCAATGGAAAAAAGAGATAAACTGTAATTAAGACAAGTATGCTATTCAAAGATAAAAATGAACCACACCATCTTCAAATTTACATTACATGTATGGAAATCTGCCGGTAATCAGTTTACAATATTTCCTCAGCAATCTACAAAAAATTATCAATGGAAATATCAGAATGGATCTGAAATGAAAATAAAACTTTATGGAAAACAAAGCCAAAAAAATGTTGTTAATGGTTTTAAATTAGGGGCAGTTCTGGGAGTGATTCATAAGAATGGTGATGCCTTCTTCAAGTGAAGTATTGTGACAGAGTTTATCCAGTAAGTGGCAGTATCTGCTGCCTACTTTAGTAACGACTTCAGAACAGGAGGATCACATTTCCTTTGAGCACCCTGTCAACAATGTGAACTGATTGACTGCAGAACAATGCACGAACTGACCTCTGTAAAGTCCAACGAAACCTTCATATCGTAGCACTTTCCTGAAGCAATCAATGCTGTTATTGTACATAACCTCTTCCACAAATGCCCCCGTGGAACGTTGGTTCTGCATACGAGTTTTCACCAGGTCAATTGGATAGACCGCAGTGGCACCAACGGCTGTAGAGGAAAGTAGCGATAAAGTTATTTTAAAATCTGCATCAATGGAGACAAAGGAAGAGACATTAATCTACTCCCTCAATGGAAATCACATTCATCAATTAGGTTCTTTTCATCTGCCAACTTTATCTAGTTACAAAGAAAGATGTCATAGGCAGTTTTAATTAAAAATGTATCAGAAGTAACTCTAACTCATTATTAACCTGTCTCTTCTGAAGCCAGTCTGGAGCCAAGTGAGACAGAAATACCACCTCTGATCAGTGGCAGGCACAAAAGCACTTTATATAAAGATTCCCATGATACTGTCTCCCATCAACATATTGAAGAATCAGCTCCAAAGGCAGAGGGGGCATTTTTTTTCTTATACAGAAATTATCTATGCAGAGGGGAAAGAAAATGTATAGCAACTAACCTCCAGCAATTGCACCGAGAACAAATCTGTATCCTGACTCTGCAACATTGATCAGCAAAGATCGAGTCGTGTCACTCATGGCCAGCTTAAAAAAAAATCAGAAATCTGAGAAGGCAGCAATCTACAAGGTTTATTCACTTCATTACTCATCTCAAGTGCCAAATGTTAAACTACTGTACTGCAACAAAGAATGAATGGATCTGCTCTGACTTAAGGGAAAAGGTGTTGGATGTCACAATGTGTACCTAATCCTTGATAAAGCAACAAATCAAATAATTTAAGAAAACAGTTTAAAATGTCTCTCGATATCCTCAGGCCATATAGTAGAAACCACATAAAGCAGTTTAATGCAAAAAGGATCAGATTATATTTGCTATATGCCAGAAGACTGAGCAGTGCCCAGTTGGAACAACCTGGGTTTTCTATTGCTCCCCACTACATAAAGGGGTTTTATATTAAAAAAACTTTTGAAAAAGTACGGTCTGATATTCCTCTAATTTGCCACTTGCATCCAATTTTTGGGCATAACGGACAGATAAAATAGGCACAGAACCATTGGGCTCTATTTTAGCACCCGCTACCGGGTGCGTTCCTGGCGGGGGGGCTCCAAAAATCGGAGAATCCCGGCGCGGTACTGGAGCCCGCCCCGAACCCGCGCACTTCCGGGTTCCCCGCTGATGCGCCGGTGTGCGCACGCAGCCCCCACTGGTGGGAATCCCGCAGGCAATTAAATACTGTCAAGTGGAACCCCGCTGGCTTTATGTAGGTATTTCAGGTCATTAACTGACCTGATTAAGGGATTACGTGGGATTTTAGAACAAAGTGGGACTGTTCCCCACACTGGGGGAAACACTCCCAGGTCAAATGGACACGTTGCAGCTGTCAGCCTGTGGCAGCTGCAAAGGTCCATTTGACAGGTTGTGGGGGGGGGGGGGAAGACCCTCACCCATTGCAGGAGGCCACTCTGTCACTTGGGACAAAGTTTGGCCTCCACCACCCTCCTCCTGACAGTCAAAGTCACCAACCTGCACACTTACCCCGGGGTCCGGAGACATGTACCTACCTTGCGGACCCCCTCAGATGTACATCTTGCGGATGGGGGCCGCCGTAGCTGCAGTCATGACCTCCTCGGAGGGCGAACAGCATCACCAGCCTCGCCATCCACCTCTGACACGTGGAGCTCCACAACAGAGTGCTGTGACACATCCACCTGCACAGCAGGAGGGAGGGCTACCGCAGAGAGAGATGCGTCGCAGAGGGCACTACCCTCGCCACAGGGTCCACAGACCGAGGCTCAGCTGCCTGGACCTCTCTGAGCAGCAGTGCACACGGAGGCTCAGAGTCATTCGACATGTAGTCGTGGACATCTGCAGCCTCCTTCATGCCGAGCTGCTCCTGGCTGGCCCGAGCACCATCTTCTTACCTGTCGCTGTCAAAGTCACCACTGCCCTCAACAACTTCTCCTCCGCATCCTTCCAGGGTGCAACCGGGGACATCGCCGATGTCTCCCAGTCGTCTGCGCAGAAGAGCCCTGCGAATAGACCTACACCCACTCTGCAGTGACACAATGGGTGGCATCAGTTGTGGCTCCTCATAGTGATCCTCAGGAGCGGGCATTATTGCACAAACCAGACAGGATTCGCGAAGACATGGCAGTAGTGGTGCCAATATAATATGTAATGTTCGTTGTTCAGAAATTCGATATAAGTAACACCCATGACGAACCCTCAAACACCCTTGTGCATCCCCTTCATGCTCACGACACGTTTGCCTTACGCTGCCTACTGCACATATGTGATGCATGCCCTGTGGCTGCAGCACAGGTAGTGGCAGGTTGAGTGAGGCTGGCCGTGAAAGAGATGTACGAGAGGGTGAGTATGAGATAGAGCTATGAGATTGTATGAGGATTGGGTTGAGTGGTAGTGGCGGGGTGAGTACTGGCGAGGTGAGTAGGTGCAGGTGCAGGTAAGATGAGGATGAGGTTTGAGTGGGTATGAGGGGTGATGTGACAGAGTAGTGTTGGCAGTGCCGAAGGAGATGTGGGGTGGGGGCAGTGCTGTGGCAGACGGAGTGTAGGGGAAAGACTACGTGTACTCACTTTGGCTGACCTACTGAGGTCATTGGAGTGCCTCCTGCACTGTATGCAGGTGGGCGATATGTTGGTGGCGCTGGTGACCTCCTCTGCCATCTCGAGCCAGGCCTTCCTGGTGGCAGAGGCGGGCCACTTCCTCCCGCCCGCCAGGAGGAAGATCTCTGTCCTCCCCCTCCTCCTCACCCTATGTATTGATACCTGGAGTGAGGCATCATTAAACTGGGAGCAGCCTTCCCCCTGGGCTGCTCCATGCTGTAATTTTTGCTATTTGTTGCAGCATCTGTCAGTGGAGGACTGCCCCTTTAAATAGAGCGCCTCCAGCTGACAGATCTTACTGCGCATGCGCAGCCCGCCCGACGCGCAGATCAGCAGTGGGGAGCCCGGAGGAGCAGGTAAGTGGATCCAATTAGTGGTTTGTCTGCTACGATCGCGCGGGAAACTCACTAATTTCACCGGGCGCGTTACCCATGCGCCCGATAGCCCCCCCGCAGAGAACCCGCAGCCCTGCTAACATCGGGCCCATTATGTCCATTTAGCCCCACTTTTGCGCAGCCCCGCTATTTCCTCTGGCTCAAAATTGCAATGCACCGAACCAAACTTTGCCACTTAAATGGAGTTTAAATTGCATTTTGATAATGTCAAGAGCACACGTGGACCAGCTTTCGGTTGCAGGTCATGTGCAAGTCAGATGAATGCTACCGCAATAAAGGTGAACACAGAGAGAGAAGCGGCATTTCTGAGATCACTCTTTACATTGGAGCAGGCAGAACGCACTTCTCATGCGAGTTTCTGACTTTTATGTTGGTTTTGACATCAGTATTACGGAGTTTAAGTACTGCATCAGTGAAATTGGACTTTTTGCTTTGGATGCCGGGCTGTGCAGTGCTGAACAACTCTGATCCTGACATCACAATGGGTGCACCCTTAGGCAACCCATCAAATTTGGTTCATGAGGACGAATATGGTGACGACATGTATGAAACTTGTCTTGATGACTAGCAGTGCAGATACCACATATGGAGAAGGACACCTTCCTGTCCCTAACTTGCCGACCACATTTACTGTGCTTGAGGCTGCTGTGCCTCACTGGCGTGGTAGTGGCGTGGACTTGCAAGCTTTCAGGCTGCTAAAATGTCATTGGAGTTGAGGGAAGCAGGACTGATGTGAATGTGTTGCCATCTGGAAAGGCAGTAATCTCACTCCCTTGCTAGGTCAGGCTCTGCCTTATTCCTAGTCTGTGTCAGTATGTCCAAAGAGCCATTATAGGTTCAAGAAATCATTCCTTATGTTACACCAGGAACCAGCATCATAGTTATTCCATACATGCAGCATGACATATTACCTGGACTCTTTTTTTTATTATTACAATACTATTACTGCTAACAAGGTATTGAAGCAATCAACACCCTGGACAGAACATAGGAATTTCTAGACAAAAAAAGACCAAGGTTTGCCTTCTACCATCCTGGTAGTCGCATGATACATAGAATGTACAGCACAAAAACAGGCCATTCGGCCCGAGGGGTCCACGCCGGTGTTTATGCTCTGCACGAGCCTCCTCTCTCCCTGTCAGCATATCCTTCATACAATGATAATAGAGTTGTTAAATAATCATAGCAATCAATCTCTATCAATTAGTCCACAACATTTTGCATTGAGTGAATGGATGATCAATTGTGCAGCAGATGAAAAAGTCCCCAACAAAGCTACAGTCGTGACGAAAGGTCTTCGACCTAAAACGTTAATTCTGTTTCTTTCTCCACAGATGCTGCCTCACTTGCTGAGCTTTTCCAGCATTTTCTGTTTTTATTTCAGATTTCCTGCATCCGCATTATTTTGCTTTTGCTACAGTCATTCTAGATCATTGCCCTATGTAAACTAAAAATCAAATTGATCTCTTCACCCAAATCACAGACTTCGATTTTGAATTATTTTTGATCTCTGCACAAGAGATGTTAGGACAAATGGCCGGAGTCCATTTTTATTTCCCTTCCTGTCAGTGAGTCCACTCAATGATCCACGTCCCACACATCCATCACCCCTGTGCTTGCTAACCTATATTGGCTTCCGGTCCCCCAATGCCTTAAATTGATATCCATACCTAACAAAGTTCTGTCAATCTCAGTTTTGAAAATTTCAATTTCAATTGACCCAGCATCCATAGCCTTTTGGAGGAGAGAATTCCCCAAAGTCCATAAAAACCTGTAGTTATAAAGTTTCCAATCCCATATCCTCTCCATCACAAAGACTGCCTACTTCTAAATCCATTACACGCCCGTCTCTGCCTCTGCCATCTGCTGCCAAAACCCTCATCGATGACTTTGTCACCTCCAAACTCGACTATTCCAATGCTCTCCTGGTCAGTCTTTCATCCTCAACCCTCCATAAACTTCAGCTCATCCAAAGCTTTGCTGTCCATATCCAATCCTGCACCAAGTCCCACTCATCCATCACCTCTGTGTTTGCTGGCCTACATTAGTATCTGGTCCCCCTAATGCCTCAAATTTATAATTCTAATTCTTATGTTTAAATCCCTCCATGGCCTCACCCCTCCCTGTCTCTGTAACCTTCTCCAGGCTGACAACGCTTCGAGAACTCTGCATTCCTCCAGCTCTGGCTGCTTGTGCATCCTGAAATCCCTTTGCCCCATCATTGGTAGTTGTGTTTTCAGCCATCTAGGCACTAAACGTTTAGAATTTTCTCCCTACATCTTTCCATCTCCCTTTTCTCCTTTATGGCCCTCCTTAAAACTTACCTCTGACCAAGCTTTTAGCCACCCCTCTTAACATCTCCTTCATTGGCTTGGTGTTGAGTTTTGTCTGATTACCCTCCTGTTAAGTGCGTTAGAACATTTTCTTACATTAAAGGCACAAGGTTGTTGTTGAGTTCAGCCACTTTTATTACACAATCACTCTTTCACATATGATGAAGTAGGGTTTTTATACGAAAAGATTTTCTCACAATGTTTTTTCTTCCCACCCAGCCCCAGCTCCTCTCGACATGGCCCTGACTTCAACCTGGGCTCTCCTGCCACAAAAATATTTGCAAGTAATCAAAATGCAAGACACTAGAAGAGCAGATAATCAAGATTCCAGTATAAATATTGAATTTGCAAACTTATTAATAAAAATGTTGGTAAATTTGTGGATGTGCAATAACAAGGTATCAAAGAGCTAATGTAACATCACTAATATTTGAAACACAGATCTGAAATGATAGATTGTGATTGTGGTTTAGAATACTAAACCAGTTCGAATACATATGAACAGCCAAATTAAATAATATTTTAGCAACCAGACTTTATCTTGTAAAGATTAAATCCATAAACATAGCACACTTTCAAGCCCTAAAAATGTAAATGTATATTATTTTATAACTCTCTCACCTTAGATTCGCTCAGGTAGTATGGCAAGACTCCTTCCTCTAGAGGTGCTATTCTGTTAAGGTCTGCTAATGTGACATATCTATGAAGAAAAACATTATACCTCTTATGTAGAGGAAATTAACAGTTTTAGGGTAGATGTTACAAATGCACACTCCTGGTATGGAGCTTCGCACACTGGGAGCGCATATCATGAATTTGGATACCTTTCAGCCAACGTCCCAGAGTCTTCCATTACCATCCCTGGGTATGTCCTGTCCCACCGCAAGACAGACCCACCAGAGGTGGCGGTACAATGATATACAGTCAGGAGGGAGTGGCCCTGGGAGTCCTCAACATTGACTCTGGACCCCATGAAATCTCATGGCATCAGGTCAAACATGGGCAAGGAAACCTCCTGCTGATTACCACCGACCATCCTCCCTCAGCTGATGAATCAGGCCTCCTCCATGTTGAGCACCACTTGGAGGAAGCACTGAGGGTAGCAAGGGCACAAAATGTACTCTGGGTGGGGGGCTTCAATGTCCATCACCAAGAGTGGCTCGGTAGCACCACTACTGACCGAGTTGGCCGAGTCCTGAAGGACATAGCTGCCAGACTGGGCCTGCGGCAGGTGGTGAGCGAACCAACATGAGGGAAAAACCTACTTGACCTCGTCCTCACCAATCTACCTGTCGCATCTGTCCACGACAGTATTGGTAGGAGTGACCACCACACAGTCCTCGGGGAGACGAAGTCCCGTCTTCGCACTGAGGACACCATCCAACATGTTGTGTGGCACTACCACCATGCTAAATGGGATAGATTCAGAACAGATCTAGCAGCTCAAAACTGGGCATCCATGAGGTGCTGTGGGCCATCAGCAGCAGCAGAATTGTATTCCAGCACAATCTGTTACCTCATGGCCCGGCATGTTCCTCACTCTACCATTACCAACAAGCCAGGGGATCAACCCCGGTTCAATGAGGAGTGTAGAAGAGCGTGCCAGGAGCAACACCAGACGTACCTAAAAATGAGGTGCCAACCTGGTGAAGCTACAACTCAGGACTACTTGCATGCTAAATAGCGGAAGCAACATGCTATAGACAGAGCTAAGCGATTCCACAACCAACGGATCAGGTCAAAGCTCTGCAGTCCTGCCACATCCAGTCGTGAATGGTGGTGGACAATGAAACAACTAACAGGAGGAGGAGGCTCTGCAAACATCCCCATCCTCAATGATGGTGGAGTCCAGCACTTGAGTGCAAAAGACAAGGCTGAAGCGTTTGCAACCATCTTCAGCCAGAAGTGTCGAGTGGATGATCCATCTCGGCCTCCTCCCGATATCCCCACCATCACAGAAGCCAGTCTTCAGCCAATTCGATTCACTCCACTTGATATCAAGAAACGGCTGAGTGCACTGGATACAGCAAAGGCTATGGGCCACAACAGCCCAGCTGTAGTGATGAAGACTTGTGCTCCAGCACTAGCTGCGCCTCTGGCCAAGCTGTTCCAGTACAGCTACAACACTGGCATCTACCAGACAATGTGGAAAATTGCCCAGGTATGTCCTGTCCACAAAAAAACAGGGAAAATCCAATTAGGCCAATTACTGCCCCATCAGTCTACTCTCAATCATCAGCAAAGTGATGGAAGGTGTCGTCGACAGCGCTATCAAGCTGCACTTACTCACCAATAACCTGCTCACCGATGCTCAGTTTGGGTTCCGCCAGGACCACTCGGCTCCAGACCTCATTACAGCCTTGGTCCAAACATGGACAAAAGAGCTGAATTCCAGAGGTGAGGTGAGAGGGACTGCCCTTGACATCAAGGCAGCATTTGACCGAGTGTGGCACCAAGGAGCCCTCGTAAAATTGAAGTCAATGGGAATCAGGGGGAAAACTCTCCAGTGACTGGAATCATACCTAGCATAAAGGAAGATGATAGTGGTTGTTGGAGGCCAATCATCTCAGCCCCAGGGCATTGCTGCAGGAGTTCCTCATGGCAGTGTCCTAGGCCCAACCATCTTCAGCTGCTGCATCAATGACCTTCCCTCCATCATAAGCTCAGAAATGGGGATGTTCGCTGTTGATTGCAGTGTTCAGTTCCATTCGCAACCCCTCAAATAATGAAGCAGTCTGAGCCCGCATGCAGCAAGACCTGGACAACATCCAGGCTTGGGCTCATAAGTGGCAAGTAGCATTCACACCAAACAAGTGCCAGGCAATGACCATCTCCAACAAGAGAGTCTAACCACCTCCCCTTGACATTCAACGGCATTACCATCACCGAATCCCCCACCAACATCCTGGGGGTCACCACTGACCAGAAACTTAACTGGACCAGCCATATAAATACTGTGGCTACAAGGGCAGGTCAGAGGCTGGGTATTCTGCGGCGAGTGACTCACCTCCTGACTCCCCAAAGCCTTTCTACAAGGCACAAGTCAGGAGTGTGATGGAACACTCTCCACTTGCTTGGATGAGCGCAGCTCCAACAACACTCAAGAAGCTCGACACCATCCAGGACAAAGCAGCCTGCTTGATTGGCACCCCATCCACCTCCCTAAACATTCAATCCCTTCACCACCGGCGCACTGTGGCTGCAGTGTGTACCATCCACAGGATGCACTGCAGCAACTCGCCAAGGCTTCTTCGACAGCACCTCCCAAACCCGCGACCTCTACCACCTAGAAGGACAAGAGCAGCAGGCACATGGGAACCACACCACCTGCACGTTCCCCTCCAAGTCACACACCATTCCGACTTGGAAATATATTGCCGTTCCTTCATCGTCGCTGGGTCAAAATCCTGGAACTCCCTTCCTAACAGCACTGTGGGAGAACCGTAACCACACAGACTGCAGCGGTTCAAGAAGACGGCTCACCACCACCTTCTCAAAGGCAATTAGGTATGGGCAATAAATGCCGGCCTCGCCAGCGACACGCACATCCAATGAATGAATAAAAACAAAAGTCTGTGTCATTTTTCTTGGATGAACAAAGAAACATGTTAAAATGAGATTTATGAGCAATATGGCAAATCTAGGGCGAATAGGAAAAAAAATCAAAGTGTAGAAAATATGACAGGATTCAAAAATTATTCGAAATCCTAAGAGGTTATGGAGAAAAACTGGCAGGTAACAAAGGGAAATAATAAGTCTTTATAAACACATAAAAGTAAAACAATAGTTATGGGGTAGTGCCAATTAGAGATGAAAAAGGAACCGGAGGATGACGTAATGGTGGAGATACTAAAAGGAGTACAGTGCCTCGGTTTTCACAAAAGAGTGTAGCAGTGTGAATAAAAGGGTTTTCGCTGATCTTCCACTGAAGTTACCGCAGGCGATCGTAGAATCCTTGCAGAAATGACTGCTGCATAACTTTAAGATCAACACCAAAAGAATGGAGGGAGAGGTTAGGATATATTGGCCTAAAAATTCAAGCTCCACACCTAAATGGATAGGCCCAATTTTAAATTATTCACATTTCACAAGTTCTTCTGTGACATTACTCTGTTGGTAACCACAGAATATGGAACATACTTCATGATAATCTAACCACCAATAATTAACATACTTCACAACATAATCTCGATCACCATTAAACTCGTAAAGTTTTTATGTCAGAAACTGAAATGTGACATTACAACTCAATATACTCTAAAGAAATAGCTTAACTAAGTGATTGACTAATTTAGTCAATAAATTAAAACAATTAAAGTACATGCCCTCAAGCCTTTCTGCTCCTAATATACCACAGCTATATATTAAACACAGTGTGTGGGGTCTACAAATTTTTACTTAAACCTTTGGTGAAACGCACAAGATTTGGTAGCTTTAAGTGGAGGTGGTCCATCATCAAGTGTTGTCCATACTCCCTGTATGAACACATTCTAATTTTATGCTATTTAACTGCCAAATAGGCAATATCTTTTTTTTTACTAAATACAGTCAGTCATGGCATCCAACTCACCCACGGGATTTGTAGAGGTCCGATAAGTGAAACAAAATATCAATTTCCATAGGTGTGACCTGACCAAGTTTCTGGGCAGCAAGAATAAATTCCTCTGAAGAAAAAAAAATGCACTATATTGTTTCATTGTTTAACATTAACTGAAAGTAAAAAAAGGACTATACTACTACTTGAAGATGTACCTTCTATTACTAGACATAAGGTACTAATCAGATGTGGGTCAATGCAAAGAGGGCATGTGGAAATTTGCAGGCATCAGTCCCAGTAGGTTTAACTAATGAAGCCTTTTTGCTGCAGTAAGAACGTGCAGTAAAAGTAGTCAGATAAGGCTGATAAGATCTCAGTCCAAGCATGTAGGGCAGCTTACTGTACTGCCAGCATGAGTTACAGAATACTTAAACTGCACTGTAAAGCTGTTTTTATAGAGTGCCAATTTGGCCATTAGCCTAGTGTGTTTGAGCCTTTAAAATCCCCATGTATCTGACTCCGGCTTAGTTAAACCTGAAGTCCACTGAAATAAAAATAACAAAGGACTACAGGGTGGATTAAAGAGATGGAACACAGTAGTCAAAGGATGTGTCACAGACTGAGCTGGGAAACCAGTCACTGACCTTTAAAAAAAAAGCATATGCATTACTTTCCCCCTTTTAAACCTGGGAAATATCCAGAAGGCATAATCAGAATTCCTCCTAACCTTTAGCAACTTGCATATTTCTTCTGGAGCCAGCCATAGTACGGTAGACTCCTATAATGAGCTCCATGTTGTTAAGGAGAGAGTTAAAACCATTATAGTAGGAGAAGCTGACCCGATGGGTTGCAGTACCTCCTGCTGCCTACAATAAAGGAAAACAAAAATAGTAAATTTTACTCATGCAAAGTTATTCATGCCTTTTGAATTGGAAACGCTTCAGTATAAAACTCCTTATAAGTAATGCACATTGTTACTTGTAGTTAAATAAAACTTAAATTATATAGTTAAGACAGACCATATCCCCAACAAAGTTTACAACAAAAGTTTCTGCAAACAACTAATTATTAGCAGAACACAAACCATTTCTTGGAAACCTAAACAAATACATATGGTATGGTAGTAATTTATAATAGTACACAGTCTTAAGTTATTGCATTTCAAAACTACTCAGAATTTGTATAGCTCTAATAAACTAGGCAACAGCAAATTATTACAAGCATCAAATTACTGCAACTCGCCCAACTAAAGCATGACAAAGGATTTGGGGGGAGAAATTCAACTCCCAGCCGTCCGTTTTGTGCCTGAAAAACAAGTGGCCAGTAGTTGAAAATCGGTGCAGGAGGGGTAGGGTGGGGGGGGGGATTAACCTCGGCCACTCCATTGACACCCAAGGCCCATCTGATGCCATGTTCAAGCGGACCTGTAAATGGGCGAACAGCTCCCTCCCCCCAGATGCAAGGCTGCTTTACTTTGCAAATTGGGGTCCTACGCCAGCTACATATGGGGTGATTTTAGACCCCAAGAATTGGTGGGCTGGGGGCGGGTGAGAGTTGAAAATAGTTGTTTTTTGGGTCGCTACCGCAACCCGGCTTTATTTCTGGCTTTAACGGCGCGTAAAAGTACAGGCTTCCCACTGGGAATGCAAAGCCTGAAAATTTTGTGGTCGCGACCCAAAAAAACAACTATTTTCAACTCCCACCCGCCCCAACCCACCTGTTCTTGGGGTTTAATATCACCCCCATCGAGTCTACAGCATAGAAACAGGCCATTCGGCCCAACTGGTCTATGCCAGCGTTTATGCTCCACACAAGCCTCCTCCCACTCCTCTTCCTCTAACCCTATTATCCTTCTATTCCTTTCTCCCTCGTGTACTTACCTAACTTCCCCTTAAATGCATCTATGCCATTTGCCTCAACTACTCCTTGTGGTAGCACGTTCCACATTCTTACCATTCTTTGGGTAAAGAAGTTTCTCCTGAATTCCCTATTGGATTCATCAGTAATTATGTTGTATTGATGACCTCTAGTTTTGGACACCCCCCACAAGTGGAAACATTGTTTCGACTTCCACCCTATCAAACCTTTTCATTATCTTAAAGACTTCTGCCAGATCACCTCCCAGCCTTCTCTTTTCTAGAGAAAAGAACCCCAGCCTGTTCAGCCTTTGCTGATCCCAATGTAAAATTCACAAACAAATGGGCAGAGCCTGGTTATACCAGGTCTTGAGCAGCTTAACTAGTGTTCCTTAAAGGGACTACAGGAAGCTGCTCAAAAAACAGCCACAAAACTTTTCAAAGTTACATAATTGTGGAGCTACAAGAAGTATGTCTGCTCCTCCTGGCTCCACAAAAACACTGCGGGCTGCTGCTGGCCCGGGCCTGCCCCCTCAGCTTTGCCTCCTCCCTCAGGACCTACCTGTGGGCCAGCTCAGCGTCAGAACTGGCTAGAAATCATCAGGCCTCGACCTGCATTGTGACCCACAGCTCGCTGCTTCCATTGAAATGATGCCCAACACCATATTTGGCCTGGGCCTCAGACCCACTGATTTCCCGCCCATTTTGGGCGCACGGCAAATTTCTCCCCCTTGGTCTTGAAAGGTGCACTTTAAAGATGTTTTTAAAGAAGTAACTCATTGAAAAAATTCTCTTAGAATAATAACTACCTATTTTTTTAAAACATTAGTATCACACAACAGAGGCCATCACTAGCGAAAATATGATCATTTAGTAAAGTTCGGTATGAATGCAGTTTTACACATTTATACTGGTTTCAGGATTCCACAGAACCTAAGTGTTAAATATAATCATGCAACTTACTGTTACCAAAGACTGCTCCACAAATTGGGTCAGCATGTGTGGGCGAATAGTGACCATGATATCCTTGAAATCCAAGACTGAAATGCTGCCACTCTTATCTTTATCTCTCTGCATAAAAGCCTGTCTTGCGTGTTCCAGCTGCAACTCCTGCAAATTCAGAAAATAAATATGAATCAAAATGTTTTAAAATTCTGGTGATTATTTTCATTTTGTGCATTAGGTGGGTTAACAACAGGATGCAAATGGAGTCAACTGTAACAAGGATAGGTATCTCACCAAACTTGGCCAGCACCACAGTAATATTTAGAGAAACCATACTGGAGTATCAGCAGTTAATTTCCCTAAACCATGCACTTCACGGTTAACTCTATTCTCCATTTAAGCTTCTGCAAATAAAGGACAGATTCCCAGATGACAACACCACAGGATAAAGTCTGATAGGCTGATGTTTTAAACTTCATCATTGATATGCTGTGCAAATATTTAAGACCGACAATGAACAATGAAGCAACTCATGTTCGTGGCATAAAACATGGAGTGCATGACTTAAGCATTACCAACTCCTTGGTTGCAACTATACTCATAATCTTAGTGAGTTGACTGTACAGTTTCTTCAGTGATGCAGGCGGCAGACTCTGGCATTGCACTGACTGTCCTCATCAGATTTCCTGGTCTGCCTGGCTTTGGACTGTTGTGGATTGTGCATAACTGTCAGAAATTCCTTCCATATTATAACGATAAGACGGCAGTCAGAAGAGGTACAAGATGCTAATAGGGCATAAACTGATGAGCATCAGATACATAATATACTAAATGATATATATATGTACTAAGAGACAACGATGAGATTTTTGAATTCTTAACAGAAGCAATGGGTAGTTGTTTGAGAAGTGATGTTGGGGGAGGGGGGGGATGAAATGAGAAGTGTCCCACCTATTTGTTATGGAATCCTGTTGTTCGCAATTTACATTGGTAACTTGGATTCAGAAGCTTAAAGTAAATTGGCCAAATTTGCATTTGATGCCAAACTAATTGAATATGAGGAGGCAGTTTAGGAACTTTAAAAAGAGTTCTGATAAAATATGCAACAGTGGCAGATATAATTCAATTCTGACAAAACTGTACAAAAGGAAGAAAAAAAAACAGGCAGCATAAATAAACCACGTAGGTTATCAAAATAGTTACGGCTGAAGTTGAAAGAGATCCCCTGGTTTTAATAGACTCGGTGGTCAACATGTCCAAATCACTACAAAGCAACAACCAAGTTAGCAAATAGAATGTTGAACACATAACCAAAGCAGAAGACTGCAAGTGGGAGAAGGTCATTCTTAAAATGTACATGCTCTGGTCTGACCATAACTGTGTATTGTGTCAAGTTCTGCTCACTGAAACACAAGGGAGATATTCCAGCCCTAGAGGTGGTGCAGAGAAGAGCCACAAAATTGATCCCTAAGTTATATAAACAAAGACCGGAGAATCCTGGGCTTTCAGCCTTGAGAAGAGATGACAGAGATAATGTTATGCAAGTATATAAGAATATATACATGGAAGTAAATGGTAGAGAGATAAATCTGAACCATTACGTTCAAAATAAATCATGCAGGACAAATAAAAGGCAAATTTAGGACTGATGTCAGCAAGTTATTCACAAAGACAGTAATCAAAACATGGAATGGACTTACTGGTAGGGTAGTTGAGGTAAAAATCCTGAAAACACTTAAATACTTGCGTGTTGTGTTGGGGGCAGGGGGAAAGAGAAGAATTATAGGATATTTCTGAATGGATGAGCTAAAATGGTGCAAATGGACTTCTGCATGCATATCTATTGTGTGACAAGGAGCACAAGTGGATTTAGTCTGTAACCTGTATGAAAAGACTACAATATTCCATCACGGGACAGATATTAGTTTTACAGAACACCAATGTTACCAAAGAGGGTGAACAGCTCCAAGCTTTGAGGATTCCCAATCTTTTACATCTTCATTACTTGTTTTCTCTGTAAAGATCAATTAATGATTCCCAAATTAAGTAGCTAACTGTAATTGAAAATAGTTTAAGATCCTTATAATGTTGTTCACCTGGTTCTACATCACAGTCCATTTTTGTTGAAGTTATTGACTTCAAGTATTGAAGATAATAGACTATTTATCTGTCCACTGTACAACGCTGCCCCTTAGAAGTCAGTTTTGTGGCTCTTCTCTGTACCAGCTCCAGGACTTGAATGTCTCCCTTGTGTCTCAGTAATCAGAGATGGACATAGCACTCAAGTTATGATCTGATCAGGGCACATACAATTTAAGCATGACTTTCTTCAACTGCTTTGACTATGTGGTTCAATGTTCTATTTGCTTTCTTGGCTGTGGTTTTGCAGTGATTTCGTTGCCACTCACCTTTCAGATAGGGAGCTAACTACTTGGTAGATAACTGTCTCATAATAAACAGATGACTCCCCACTTTTGATGACATCCATAGGAACAGGAGTAGGCCATTCAGCCCCTCGTGCCTGCTCCGTCATTTGATAAGATCATGGCTGATCTGTGATCTAACTCCATATACCTGCCTTTGACCCAGATCCCTTAATACCTTTGGTTGCCAAAAAGCTATCTATCTCAGATTTAAATTTAGCAATTGAGCTAGTATCAATTGCCATTTGCGGAAGAGAGTTCCAAACTTCTACTACCCTTTGTGTGTAGAAATGTTTTCTAATCGTGCTCCTGAAAGGTCTGGCTCTAATTTTTAGACTGTGCCCCCTACTCCTAAAATCCCCAACCAGCGGAAATAGTTTCTCTCTATCCACCCTATCTGTTCCCTTTAATATCTTATAAACTTCGATCAGATCACCCCTTAACCTTCAAAACTCCAGAGAATACAACCCAATTTGTGTAATCTCCCCTCGTAACTTAACCCTTGAAGTCCGGGTATCATTCTAGTAAACCTACGCTGTACTCCTTCCAAGGCCAATATGTCCTTCCGAAGGTGCAGTGCCCAGAACTGCTCACAGTACTCCAGGTGCGGTCTAACCAGGGTTTTGTATAGCTGCAGCATAACGTCTGCCCCCTTGTACTCTAGTCCTCTAGATATAAAGGCCAGCATTCCATTTGCCTTCTTGATTATTTTCTGCACCTGTTCATGACACTTCAATGATCTATGTACCTGAACCCCTAAGTCCCTTTGGACATCCACTGTTTTTAACTTTTTACCATTTAGAAAGTACCCTGTTCTATCCTTTTTTGATCCAAAGTGGATGACCTCACATTTGTCTACATTGAATTCCATTTGCCACAGTTTTGCCCATTCACCTAATCTATCAATATCCATCTAATCATTGAGAAAGGCAATGAGCATGCTCCTGGAAACCTGGCAAAAAGGCCTCAGGGTGGAACTTTAGGCAAAGGGCTCTATACAAGACTCAACGGAATGTGTTTTTCAGCCTTTTGAAGGCCCTTCTTATAAACGTTTTCTTTTATTTTCTGCTGGCACTTAGGCTTTCTGAGCCATCGTGCCAATCATTAATTTTTTTGGTCCTAGCTCTTTTTACTGACGCCAGTAGTGTGCCAGTGGGGATTCTCCAAGCTGACATGTGCAGAGGAAGAGGTGGACCTGAGGATGGGTTTAAGACAGGCTGAGAGGTGCTTTGTGTTTTCTCGCTGGTGGCTACGCCATCCACCTGCAGAAAGAAGCGACATTCATCTCAGTTTGAAAGATGCTGTGGTGGTAAGGCTTCTCTTCTCAAAGGAGGCTCCACCAGCAGCCCCCCATTGGCATCACTGCAAGTCATAAAGGCCTAACCAGCGTAATGCTGGAAGGTTCTTCAGAAGCACCCCAATCATAGCACGTCAAGTTTTACACGGTATAAAAACAGAAAATGTTGGAAACACTCCACAGGTGAGGCAGCAGCTGTAGAGAAAGAAAAAAGGTTAGATTGTTTCAAGTCTATGACCTAATCATCGTAGATCTGAAACATTAACCTAACCTTTCTCCTTAGATGCTGCCTGACCTGCTGAGTGTTTCAGTATCTTTAGTATTTTGTTTTATGCTTTACATAGTACTGCATCTCAGAACGTATGCCAGTGTTGTGATATTATCGTGTAGTAATTATTACTCGTTGAATGTTTATTTTGTATATAAGTTGGTGTGCTTCAAATTTAAAATAATGTATCACAGTAGAAAATGAGCATTTGAAAGCAATGTATGAAATGGGAGATACAGGTGACCTGATAATGACCTGACCTGACCATACACTAGTAATATGAGGTAATGTCTCAAAAAAGATAGTGGATTTGGGAAGTAACATGCAGATGTACAAATGGGGTCTACAGACAACTCAAGGAAACCACACTTCCTGAGATATAAACAACTTGGGTATAATAGAGCAGAGAAAGCACGCATCGTAAGTAAGAGAAGGCTTGTCATGCCCCAAATAGTTAAACCTGGGCAAGGGAGAGAAGGACCCAGGATTTCTCAGAGGAAAGCAAGCAGAAGGTCACATACAACTTTGAGATGAAACTACTGAATAGCTATTAATAAACTAAGTGACTAGAGAAAGTGATTGATGACCACTGAACCATCTGAGTTTGCAATTTGGAGTTCAGAATAATGATGCAAATGAGCTTAAACTAGAGAATTAAGTTGCTACTTGCACTTGAGATTCAAGCGGGTTTAAAAGCAGTTCTAAATCACTTAAATCTGATTTACACATGAAAATGAATATTGGCCCTGTTATTTGAAAAGTGGTAATCAAGAAAGATTATCCTTATATGCAAGTCTGTTGGAATGATGACACTGTTGTAAAAGAAATGCAATATTTGTGACAGATTCAATGTACATTCATTGTTTTGTTCCAGTGGACAATCTTCAACTTCATTAGCTGGTGATGCTACAGCAATTCCTCCATATATTAGCAAGAACAGACTCTCAATTCTATTTAAATTCTTACGGCACTCTCTAGGGACCCCATTGTTTCTAGTCCAGTGAAATTACACGCACTCAGAATAAAGACATTAACTACTTGAACTCGTAGTTTTAGCATCATTTTTACCTTTACAATTTTTAAACACCTCCTGCCCCCCCAAATGTTTTCACCCATCTCTCCTGAAGATCGTGACTCTTGCAGGGATGTGGCTCCACGAGCACCAACAGCCTGTAGATACCTCTGCCACGTTGCCATTATTTGTAAATTAACCTAGTGATAGTCAGCAGGCTATTGAGCACTGGACGGCTTCACAGCCTAGTCCAATCGCATCATCACCCAGGGGCCACATGCGCACTTTCCAACGGAAGCCACTGCAGAGCAACCTGATGTGGGAACCCTGGCTGATTTTTCCTCTTGAGAACTCAAGGGCATGCAGGCCAACTGTAGCAACCCAACTGCTGCACCAGTTGAGACATCTGTGCTTTCAATTACTATTTCATTCTGAATACAAAATGTTACCTCTTTTCGTCTGAATATTTCAACAAGCGTTTTACCGATCAAAGAACAGTGCAAAAGCAAATTGTGGTTACTGATATACATTAATTCATACTCATTACATTGTTGACCATTACACCGTAGGGATTAGTAAATCCACCAAGTCAGGTCACTGATGTTATTAGCATTCAGTGCTTAAATAAAACAAGGAAATAACATGACAGTCCTCTGAAGTTGTTTACTTTTAAAGGGGGCACAGATAAGGTTGTAAAACAGCATAGCTCACGGGATCTCTAACAACCTGTACTATGGAGTAGTAAGATGCATGTTTATTCTGACTTTCACAATAGCAAGTACCTGATGACAGTCATGCCATTATTGGGAGGTATTTAGTCAAAAGAAGGAAAAAAAATGGTTGGTGAGGCTGCATGGCAGAGGCTACAAGCAGATTTCTGTATATTCTTGGTTGAGCAAGTGTGTCTATAAGGACACTTCAGCAAAGAACAGGGGAAAAAAGAAATAGAAAAATGTGTTTCATTTTGGGGAAATGATGGGATAAAATAAAAACTGTATGTTTGACGGAACAAGCTTCAAACCTGGCTCCACAAAAGAAACTGCAATAATCTGCAAGAATTATGTTTTTTGTAAATTCAGCAATCTAAATGAGTAAGCTCCACAGCACAAGTCATGTCCAGTGTTGAAAGCAGTATGAGAGGAGAGAGAAATCAATTGTGATGTGGTGATACTCAACTTGGGTTTTAAAAGCCTGTAGATTACAGAAGTTAGAGAGACTGGCTTGAATATTAACAAAATTCAGGTGCTTTTCTGAACTATTTACAATACTTCTGCACAGACTTTCATCAGCCTTCAAAACATCCCTTTATCAAATTAATAGTAACGTTCCAGACTACTGGTCCTTGACAACTGCGCGTCAATGGAGAGGCACCAGTGTAAAAAACCTCACTGGGTAGTGCCTCACCAACGACAGCGTCACCAAAAGTTGCAAATCCACATTGGGGAATAAGAGAGAGAAAAAGATACCTTTCAAAATTATGTAAATAATTGTAAAAAGGAAGCTTTTGGGGAGGGAGGATGAAGAAGAAATAAATAAAATAGAAATATAGAAGTTTATTGCTCAGAAGAGCAGCTTTTGGTCCATTGTCTTTCTATCAGCTCTTTGCTAGAGCAATCCAAAACGAATGCCACCACTCTGCTCTTTGCCCATACCCCATAGCTTTCTGTTTCAAATATTTATCCATTTTTCCTTTAAAAGGTACAATGGTCTCTGCTCCAATTACTCCCTGTGGCAAAGCTTTCCATGTGCCAACATTTCTCTGCGTAAAGAAATTTCTCTTGACCTCTTCTCACTCTCAGTGACAATAATAAATTGATCACTTCTCATCACTGACTTAATATCTGCATATTAAACAAGTACTGAAAATACTGGTGGACATAGTGCAAAAAAAGTTATAATCTAAATAACTGGAAATAAGTAGTGTTCAGGAAGGAAAAAAAACAAATTACTGGCATTGTAATAGGTTTTGTTAAGGAGAGGCCTGTATCTTCCAGTAGCAGTGACATGCAATATTCTGACTGTCAGTCATGTGATATATTGCTCCAATACATTTTGTGTACAGGTGTTAGTGACAGGTATACCACTGTTGCAGTTAGAATCTAAGCAAACTGCAGCAAACATCAGAAAATGCGCTGCAAGTCCCAGACTACCTGTGAGCAACGCTAGGAGAAATCTACTACTATGTAATACGTTGTGCGTTACATAACATTCTGGTTATAAAACATATCCTCCAACTCAATGAACAAATTCATGAGAGATCTGTTTATCTTTCTATATATAAAATTAAAAGTTCTGCATCTAACATGCATTCTCAGCATCTCATAAGGCATCACACATCTATGAGTCACCCTATCCATCTCAAATATGCCACTAAGTGTGAACCAATCAAAAAACAGTTCCATTAACTAGAGAGGTAGGAAAAAATACCAACCACCACAAAACCAGTCAATCAAATCATTATTTTTTTTTGTGTGCATAAGCTACCATTCACAAGCCACCAAGTACCAGACAACCAAATTGGTTATGTCCTTTGAGTGGCCATGTTGTTTTCTTACACACACAGTACAACAGTAAAAAAGAAAATTCATACTGTAACATATTAAAATGTCATAATTCTGAAAAAAACTCCATACTTATTCATAAAACTAGCCATTACCGGCTAGAAATACTTCCAATAAGATCCCCCTACACAGAGTCAAAGGCTTCACTTCTGCTCTGTTAACAGAGTCTTGATTCTTCAGCTGGAGTAGCGAACTATAGCTCCTGATGAATGGGAGTGGGTATGTGTGTGGGTGTGTGAGAGACAGTGAATGCGTACACGTGTTGTGTATGGGGATGTGTATATGGGTGAGTGTCTGTGATTGATGCTACAAAGGAGTTGTAGGTTTTCCCTCTTTCTTGTGGAAAGATGGGTAGATTTTAAGTTTCACCAACAGGAGGTAAACTGGCAGTAGCAGATTGGCCGTCTGTTAAATACCACACCCGATTTTTGTTTCCATTGAAGTACGCCAGTTTACTGCTCGGTGGTGAAAGTTAAAATCTACTCTACAATACGTGGCAACCCCCCACCCCCCCGATATCACATGACATCCAGTCAGAAAATAATCCTTCAACTAGGCCAAAAGTTCCAGCCCTGTTGACAAATTCTGTGTACACAACACATGGAAGTTATAGTTTTCACTCCTCTCCAACAGAACTAGAACACGCAGTGTACCATGACAGCCTTCATTGCATGACAATCAGGTAGAAAATTTAAAATTGAGAGATATGACCGCTGGACAGAAAAAAAATCCAAAATAATAATTTCATTTTTTTCGTAGTGCTTTATACAGTTTCATCTGTTAAATAAAATTTCTGACCTAGAAGTGCTGTTAAGAATGAATTTATTTTCTGTCCCCGAGGTAGCCTGTTTGAGTTGGGAAGAAGAAGGTGTTTATAAAGTGCATTGGTACTGAGCTAACTTGAGTCACCCTGGCTTGAACCATGGCGAATATTCAAGATGGTCATTGAAAAATTTACAATGGGAAAAACCTTCCTGAGCAGTGGTACACTAATGACAGCTACAGCAAGAACTACAAATCCATAGTGGGAAATGAGAGGGAGGAAAACCTCTCATTCATAATCATGATGTGGAGATGCCGGTGATGGACTGGGGTTGACAATTGTAAACAATTTTACAACACCAAGTTATAGTCCAACAATTTTTATTTGAAATCTACAAGCTTTCGGAGGCTTCCTCCTTCGTCAGGTAAATGTTCCGGAGCTCCTCGAAGCCTACGCATTTATACATATAGAACAATACATGGTGTTTACAGACTGCTCCTGCAACTGCCCGTTGCCAAGGCAATCACCGTGTTCAGACAGAGAGGTGTCACCTACAGAACCCCCGAATACACATTCAACAAAAAAACAAACAGGAAAAAAAAGAGGCAGAAACATCCGGAAGGCACACGAGAGGACACCACCCACCAGGTGCATGGTTCATACTCCTGTGACTCGGCAAACGTTGTCTACCTCATACGTTGCAGGAAAGGATGCCCCGGAGCATGGTACATTGGCGAGACCATGCAGACACTGCGACAACGGATGAACGGACACCGCGCAACAATCGCCAGACAGGAGGGTTCCCTCCCAGTCGGGGAACACTTCAGCAGTCAGGGACATTCAGTCACCGATCTTCGGGTAAGCGTTCTCCAAGGCGGCCTTCGAGACACACGACAACGCAAAATCGTCGAGCAGAAATTGATAGCCAAGTTCCGCACCCATGAGGACGGCCTCAACCGGGATCTTGGGTTCATGTCACGCTACACGTTACCCCACCAGCGAACAAAAGCTATCTGTTTTTAATATAATGGGTCATTTGCTGGCTTTCTCTGCCTTCCGGATGTTTCTGCCCCTCTTTTTTTTTCCTGTTTGTTTTTTTGTTGAATGTGTATTCGGGGGTTCTGTAGGTGACACCTCTCTGTCTGAACACGGTGATTGCCTTGGCAACGGGCAGTTGCAGGAGCAGTCTGTAAACACCATGTATTGTTCTATATGTATAAATGCGTAGGCTTCGAGGAGCTCCTGAACATTTACCTTTGTAAACAATTTTACAACACCAAGTTATAGTCCAGCAATTTTATTTTAAATTCACAAGCTTTCGGAGGCTTCCCCCTTCGTCAGGTGAACGATGTGAACATTTACCTGACGAAGGAGGAAGCCTCCGAAAGCTTGTAGATTTCAAATAAAAATTGTTGGACTATAACTTGGTGTTGTAAAATTGTTTACAATTCATAATCATGTAACTACGTGAACAAAGGATCTGGAAGGAAGGAGGGAAAAACAAATACAAATAGTTGCACCTCAACCAATTACTGCAAATTCACTATGGGAGGTAGAGTTTTAAAAAAATCATACAGTAAATAATCAAAAGAAAGAGGTTTAGGGGGAGGAAGAAAAATAGAGTTACTTGCATCTTTAGCAAGTCTTGCAAAGTGGTAGGTAAATAATACATACATTATTAGGTCAGTATGGCTTGTTTATCTCAATAAAATAACTCAAGTAATACTTTTATCTTGCATCACCTCAGTTAATTTGTTTTGTTACAGCTAACTGCTGCTGAGGATAGCGGGAAGCAGTAGAAACTGCTACCCATGAGCTACAACATGGGTGATCTACTAGTAACAAAGGAATAACATTAAAAAAGGAAAATAATATTGCTCTAAGTAATCACTTTGCACCAAAATAAAAAGCATGTTAAAAAATACAAGTGCTTATATAATGCTAATGTGAATGGTCCATAATGTAAAGCATCATCAGTCCAGCATACCCTGCTCTACACAAAGCCTGGCATAGCAGTCCAAGTGAATTCGCAACACAGATCTTACTATGTATAGTCATCCACACAAATGTATGAGGCAAGTCGCTTTAGAATGGTCCACAGTAAAAGTAATATGGCACCTTGTTTGTTTAAGTCATTGGGTAAGTGCTCATTACCGATACCAACAGTAATATTGGTTTATAGAACAGAACTTTTTGTAAGTAGTAGCTAGGAGCTTCTTTGGGAGGGAATTAAAAACAACTTTCATGTGCTCAGTAGGTGGCTTTGCAATAATGATGCAGTAGAAATACAAAGAATGAGAGAGAAAATATCTTGCTCGACAATATTCTGTTTTGTGGCTTCAGTTACCACAGGGCTGGTATGCTAGTTGTGAATCATTTTGTAACTGCAACTTAAAGCAGGACAAAAATCTTAGGAGCAAAATGCCGTGCGCTGCTAAACAGTACATGAAAAGCATTAAAACAAACCATCTGGTCTAGGTTAACTGTAATATAAAGACTATTCACATTTCTTGAATGCAAGAAAAAATTTGGCATCCACAGGGGTCTCCTGCTGCCTTAGGTCTCAGGTCTAGACATCACATTAATATGACTCATGTAAAAGGGCTGAAAACCAATGACCACATACCGCAGGTATACAATAATTTAAACTGCCCGTTGATAAATTAATTTAGGAAGAAAATAAATGTAAAAATGTACTTTCAAAACACAGTATTTTTAAGTTCCTCTGAAGTTGCATTTAATACACCACAGTAACAATTTTTTTTCCAACTAGCTCCAGTTATATTAACTAAAGCCAACATCGCTGAACACAAGAAATACAGTGAAACCTGCATTAAAAATGACTAAAAGTGGCCACCATCCTATTTAATTTCAGTCCCATCCAGAAGACACATACATTTTATGGTTAACTAGCCTATTTTGTACACAAAAAAAAAAAATCAGTGTCCACCTGTTCAACATCATTTCCTATGACCCTTTATCCATTAAATATAACCTATTTATGGCAAACGCATCCTGTGCTGTTGTGGAATTACATCACTGAAATTGTTACTTGCATTTGGATATTAATCATATGACCCAAGATGGTAAAATTCAAAGTCTGAGGGCTTGTAAACAGCTGCAGATACACAAGAGTACATGATTTTTTTTTTGCAGAAGTACTAATTGTTAGTGATAATATAGCAGGTAAGCAGGAAACTATAGGGTAGCACTTCACATTTTCTTTGTGCATTAATGCTACAGGAAAATTGGCTGCTCATTGTTTTTCTGTAACTCAGTTTCACTCCCTCCCCCGAGACTGAGAAAAGGAATAAAAAAATGGGGGTTAGGGCGGTTAAGAACACAATGTGATGAAATATTGTGCACGGCTCACAAATGACTCTTTTTTTCTGGTGGCATAAAGAGTTTGTACATTTCCTTACACTTCTGGCACTGAGTTGGAATCTACCCAGTCTGATGGGCTGAGGTACTCTTGTCCAGTAGTTGTATGGGTCCTACTTAAAGACAAGTTTGGTCATCTCAAATTTAGATGCTGATTGGCACAGACCTGCAGTACAAAACCATCTTATGATTTACCACAAATTAACAATCTCACTCCAAGGCCAAAAGGATAGCTGGAAAAAGTTAATACATTATATGGGGTGCTCTTGAATTGAGGCACAATCTAGAGGCAGTCGAGACAGCTTTATCCTGTAGCTGGCCAAGCTACACCTGACCTAGGAATACTTGATACTAACACAAGTTGCCTGAAATTGCAAAGTACTTGAATTCCCAGCACTGACATCAATTGCCCCCAAGTGCACAAAAAAAATTCCAAAAGACTGTTCAATGCCAAATGGTGCACAGTTCTGTTTTCACAGCAACACATTGGGATTGTCACTGCCCACTCACATTGCAGTGAATTAGAAAATAGATCACATGCTTAAAAGCAGTCATGGAACACTGCTTACCAACAATGAATGATGGTGGTATTTTTAAATGACTAAACAGAGATGACCAGCTCTTTTTAATAGAAATAAAAGTAGCAGTACAGCAGGTGCCCAGCATTTGTTTTGCTTTTTAAACATGTCTTTTACACTGCAACTATTGTGCACGGTCAGCAGTGTGAAATCATCTGTTCCAAGTGGTCAAACACCCAGCGCAACATACATTTGTTAACTTTATACTGCACATTGGATGGCTTAGTACCCAATCGGATCCTACACCGACTCCAAGAGCAGTATAAAAGGAATATTAAACAAGGACATTACACTCTGAAAAGGACGAAGGGAACAAAACTTACTATAACAGATTACCGGAAAACTGTCTGTCTACAGTAACTTAAGATTGTCCGTTGGCCGTTTATGAGTGGAGAGAGCTTCCCCACAAAGCTTTTCAAAATAGTGCAAAAGTTTTCTCCAATTATATACTTAACATAAATTATATTTTTATTTCAAACAAAAATTCAGGATCACATTCATCATAATATTAAAGAGGAAGCAGTACTGCATCTGAAGTCATAGCCCCAACCAAGCTTTTAACTCAAGTGAAGTTTGAACACTAGGATCAGCTTCCAAATCAGGAAGGATGTTGATTTCCACTCAGCTTAATGGCAGCCAATCATGGGCAACTGGATACATCATTGTAGTGAGTCTTTGCTGACCAGAGTCCTATCATGTGTTCTTCAACAAGTTGCATTTATACCAACAAAATGGAGAATCTCTTCTGAGGAGATAGTCTTAGCAGAAGAGAGCAGAGTAAATTAGTCCCTAACCACCTCTCCCCTCACCTCAAGACCAAAGATTGACTTTAGGATCTTATTAATTACAGAAAAAATGAAACAGAAATTGTGATTTTTGTCCTCACATACTTGTCATTACTTCCATGCTTTTATTTTGTTGGCCATTTTGATCATGGATTTCACCACACTGTTTAATTTGTGTTTTTTCAAGCTGGTATAAACTTTAAAAGTTTAATTCTGGAATTTTAAATTGTATAGTATGACATTGTAGTTAAACATTATTTTAACTACTAAGATCCAACTGCATGTGGTAGAACAAGCAGATGCATACTGAATGTTGTACAGTTTTATATTAAAATATTCCTTGACTGCATACTTGCAGTTTAGCCTGAAAAAACAAAGCTGTTAATATTTTCTGAACTGTGACTTTAATGATAAGGATTGGTATTAAATGCTTCAATATTTAATAACAACAGAGCAAGAGTCAGATTTCTTAGCTTTGTGATCTACTTGACTATCTCTTAGATAATGGGGGTGATTTTAAAACAGAGCTGGGAAGGGGGCAGGTCAAATTGAAGTCAGGAAACCCATTAGTACGGGTTTCCCGGACATCCTTACGATTTTGACGTAAACAAAACCCTGGTTGGACCTCACCTGGAGTACTGTGAGCAATTCTGGGCACCGCACCTTCGGAAGGACATATTGGCCTTGGAGGGAGTGCAGTGTAGGTTTACTAGAATGATACCTGGACTTCAAGGGTTAGCTTACGAGGAGAGATTACACAAACTGGGGTTGTATTCTCTGGAGTTTAGAAGGTTAAGGGGTGATCTGATCGAAGTTTATAAGACATTAAGGGGACCAGGTAGGGTGGATAGAGAGAAACTATTTCTGCTGGTTGGGGATTCTAGGAGTAAGGGGCACAGTCTAAAAATTAAAGCCAGACCTTTCAGGAGTGAGATTAGAAAACATTTCTACACACAAAGGGTGGTAGAAGTTTGGAACCCTCTTCCGCAAACGGCAATTGATACTAGCTAAATTTAAATCCGAGATAGATAGCTTTTTGGCAACCAAAGGTATTAAGGGATATGGGCCAAAGGCAGGTATATGGAGTTAGATCACAGATCAGCCATGATCTTATCAAATGGCGGAGCAGGCTCGAGGGGCTGAATGGCCTACTCCTGTTCCTATATTCCTATGTTCTTCCGGGCCCACAAGCTGTGCCTTTATAGACAACTTATCTGTTAGTCTCAGGTCTTCTCACCTCCTTTCACGAGGTGTAAAACAGAAGGCCCAGAAATCCCAGCCCCCGGGGTTGAAATCGGGAATTGGTAAAAAAAGAGGCCTGAAGCCTCCTTGAAAGTTTTTAAGGCCTGACCTGTCTCCTGGGAGCTGGTTGGTCACCCAATCCTCATCCCGCCCCGGTGAAAACTGGAAATAGGTGGGTTGGGGGCGGGTCTGAAATGGTGGCAATTTTCAATGCCCCCTCCCCAACACACCCATTTTTTAATTTGAAAATTGAGCCCAATGAGTCTCTTTCATTAAACTGAAAAAGTTTCAGCATTATCTTGTTGACCCAATATTATTTAGTAGGGCTGCTTATATTTAGAATTTCCATAGTTGGGGATGGCAAAAAGAATAACGTAATTATGAATTTCCATATAATGTCAATAACTGGAGCCTTTCTCCTTAAAGGAATCTCACCACAAAACCAAAGTTTTAAAAAAAATTCAAACGGCTCAAAGAATAAGCACCAATATGTTCTTGTTCTGTTTATTTTGATTGATTGTTTTAATATTTTTTTATTTATAATGCTAGTCAAACTGCAGTGGCATTCCACATGGGGAGTCAAAACCAAGTGAACTTTTCAGGTGAAGCAGGATTAGAGGTTGGGGGATAAATGGACCAGGGCATGCAGATGTAATTCAGTCCTCATTTTAAAATCATAGATTCTCTCTTATTCTTGTATAATAGCTTGATTTTATAAAATTTATAGTTAAATAGCATAACATGAGGCAATTTGAGAAGCCAAGAAGTAGAGTTGGGTGCAGCACAGGCTGAGGAGCTGGGAGATGCAAAACTTGGGTGCTACTACTGGCAGAATGTACAATTCCATAGGCAAGTAACAAATTTATGTAAGCAGTTTCCATTATAAATATGAACATAGAAATTTATTTGGGAAAAAAATGATACAAAAGTGTGACAAAAAAGTGAAAACAGGAAGTTCTATAGATAGGAAGTGCATACAAATACAACATTTTTAATATACTACATAGATAAATAGCATCATTTGAAGAACTGGCTTGGAGGAGCTACTGACAGTAACAGTATGAAGATGAATTGATATTGATCCATTCTACCTCTTAAGAATAATTCAATTTCCTGATACTCAGTCTTAGTAACTACAGCTAAGAGGGAAACAGCCTTTTCTCATCCACAACTTTTCTTAAATACCTGGATAACATCAAAAGTATTTATCATTTAAAAGATAAAATTAAATAATCAATATAAATGGGCACAACAAAAGGATGTTAAAATTAATCACAAATCTTTTCAACTGTTTGATGCTTAAAATGGGCCTTGGCAGCAAGAATTCCTCTTGAAGTACTCATTTAATTGCATTCTTCAACATCTGGATTTTTGTGTAGTGTCCACAATACATCGTACTTTAAACTGATTTGCCAAAACAAAGATTCATTGCAAAATGTTGTACCTGCAGGCTTAACATGTGAGTTTAATCTTTTATTACACTGTAACAATGTGTTTGTGGCAAAAAAAAGGGGTGGGGGTCACTGTAAGAGTCTAAAAGGCTTTAACTATGCATTCTCTGCAGGTTAATCCTCAAACCTGCTATTTTCTTCCAGATTACCACATTTTTGAAAATGCTTGAAATATTAACCACTATTTCAAGAGACAATGAAAACCAAAGGTACACAAAAGCTACTGGAGAAGCAGCACGCTGAACCAGAATTTTGAACCACACTTTTTAAAATGCGGATTAGGCATATTTTATTTTAGGCATGGCCTTACAAAACATTGGGCTTGATTTTCAAATCGAAGTGCGGGTGCGTTGGGGGCTGGGAAAATCTCAAGCAGGTAAGGAAGCCGGCTCCAACCCGCCGACTTCCACGTCTCACAGATGCATCTGGAATGCGGAAGTCCCACCGGCAATTAAAGCCGGCGGCCTGATATTTAAATTAACTTATTAAGGTCCTTGAAGTTGTTGAAGTAGTTAACTTCATGGTGATTGAGGCAGGGGAGCTATTTTCATTCAGCCTCAGCGTGTTTCCCATGCTGTGTGAAACACTCCATGTTGTAGGAGACGTGTTTCAGCCAGCAGCCATTTGGACATTTAAATGCCTGTTTGACAGATGGGGATAAAAGGTAAGTTATTGCAGCAGGGCATTCAGTTCTCAGACAAACCTTTGGCTGGGAGTTTTGTGTTTAGACTGAAAATTCTTGGTTTCCACTCAGAAGTCTTCTGTTTACGCATATTTACCAACATTTTGGATCCCCTCAAACTGACACCATCAGGATGGGGGGGCGCAATGGCTGCATTCACCACTACATCAGAGGACAAACAACATCACCAGCCTCGCCAGGCACGGCGTGCACTTCTGCCACTTGGAGCTCCACAACACAGTGCTGCGCTACAGGGACCTGCACAAGAGCACAGAGGGCAACAGAGGGAGCGATGTCGCAGGAGGCACTACCCTTGTCAGAGGGTCTACAGACCGAGGCTCAGCTTCCTGGAGTGCTCTGAGGAGCAGTGCATACGGAGGCTGAGAGTGAGTCGCCAGGTGGTCACAGATATCTGCAGTCTCCTTCATGCCAAGCTGCTCCCGGCTGGGCTGAGCGGCATCTCATTACCCGTCACTGTTAAAGTCACCACTGCCCTCAAATTCTTCGCCTCCAGATCGTTCCAGGATGCCACCGGCTGGGTCTCAGTCGTCTGCACACAAGTGCATAAGGCAGGTCACCAACGGCTTGTTTCGCAGGGCCTCGCAATACGTCAACTTCCCCATGGACGATCTCAGCCAGACGGAGGGGCAGTGGGTTTCCACTCTATGGCTGGCTTCCCACGTGTACAGGGTGCAATCGATTGCACGCATATAGCAATCAGAGCACCTCCACACAAGCCAGGACTGTTCATCAACAGAAAGGGATATCACTCCATCAACACTCAGCTCATTTGTGACCACTGCAAAAGATTCTTTCACGTGTGCGCCAGATTCCCTGCCAGCTGCCACGATTCCTTCATTCTGAGGGAATCCAACATCACACCGCTCTTCCACACACCGAACACCCTTAAGGGCTGGCTCCTCGAGGACAAGGGATACCCCCTGCCCACGTGGCTCATGACACCTCTGAGGAACCCCATCAGCGTCGATACAACGACAGCCACATCGCCACCAGGTTTATAATTGAACATGTAATATGACTGCTGAAGATGTGATTTCTGTGCCTCGATCGTTCTGGGGGAGCACTTCAATACACACCAGCGACAGTGGGTCGCTTTTTAGTAGTATCTAGTGTCCTGCACAACATGGTGCTACAGAGAGGGGTACTGGATAAGGAGGTCCCATCCCCATTGAGGAGGAGGAGGAGGATGACAAACCCATAGGCAGAGCAGCAGCTCACCTGGCTGTTCGTGAGGCCAGAGAGTCAATCATTTGTGAATGGTTCTCGTAAGATCAGAAAGTGAGAGGAGTCCAGTCCTCACAACACCTGGAAAGACCAGTGCCAACACCAGCCCCCTTCCCCCTCCCTGCACAAAAGTCCTGCAACGACATATACACCCACTGTAAAGTGACCCACTGGGTGGCATCAAGTGTCACCGTTCATGGTGAAGCACATGAAAGGGCACTATCACAAAAGCCAGTCAAGAATGGGCAAGATGTGGCAGCAGTGGTGAGAATGATAACATTTAATGTGACTTTAAAAAGAACCAAATATAAATGAAAAACATGACAGTCTGTCAGACACCCTTGTGCATACCCTTCATGATCACAAATCCTTAGCCATTCTCTTCCTACTACTTCCACGTGGTGCATCCCCTGTGGCTGCAGCAGAGGTAGTGGCAGGATGCTTACGTTCATGCCCGGACTGCTTAGAGGCTTTGGGCCTATGACCTCTGGGGGCCCCTCCAAAGACTGCTCCACCTGCACTTGTGCAGGGGCAGAATTGGCCACCTGGGGAGGAGGCAGCATTGCAGGTACTGGTTGAGAGGGGGGCAAAGGGTGAGACGTGGGAGCACTTCGAGAGGCATCCCCACTTCCATGTCCCCTTTCGCCATCATCCTTCCCCTGGGCCAGGGCCACATCACTCATCACTCCTGCCACTCTGCTCGACAAGAGTTTGGAGGACATGTGTGGTGCCTTGTAAGGCCAGTGCTAGTGTATCTGTCCACCTGTCTAAGGCAGCAGAATGTTGTTCACCCTGAGACTGAACGCCATTGTTAGGGCCTGAATGGACTCATTTGTGAGCTGTGCTTGAAGCTCATTGGAGGCTAGCCTTCTCTCCATCGCAGACATTCCCACACTTACCCGCAACACTATCTCAGAGATGCCCTCATGTACCTGGTCCACCATTGCATTAATGCAGGAGTTGGACTCCTCCATCCTCTGCGCTATTGTGGAGAGTGTGCGCGGCATCTGTTCCAGTACCTTGCAAATGTGCTGCTGTCCCTCGATCGTTCTCCTTTTAAAGGATGGCCCCAGAGGTTCAGCATCTGCTTCCAGCTGAGCAGAGCCTGGAGGGGTGCGCCCACCGACGCAGACTCTCCACAACTGCCCCTGCCACCAGTGTCTGCTCATGCTCACTTGTGTGTGGTGACTCACCAGGTGCCAACCCAACTAACTTTCTAACAGGACCCACTGAGGTGTGAGTATGTATGCTGGTAGATGGCTCGCTGAGATGTGACGGTGCGCCCTCAGAGGCCGGCACGTCCTCTGAAGAATCGCCCTGCGCCATCACTGCAGTTGTTGAAGGGCCTGTAAGAGAACAGAAGGCAATATTAAGCATCATCACAGATGTGTCATGTTGCAACGAGCATGTTGAAGTGTTCCACATTGCAATCATTGTTAACACCAATACATGTTGTGTGTGATGAATGTTAAAGTTGTATCACCAGACGTTTGTGGGATGCCAGTCTCAACGTCCCTGACGGACAGGCACTGGAGGGTGCAGCTGATCTGCAGGGCCTCCTCCTCTGCATCTGGGAGGACCACTGTTTGTGGAGGTCCCCCTCCAGTCCTCGCCCTCTCGCGTACATTTTGTGTTCTCTTCTCCTCGAAGGGGAGAAAGTACAGACGTGTGAGTGAGGGTGAAGTGGTCAGCCGATGAATGCATTGCTTTGGTTGAGGCTGACCGTGAAAGAGATGCATCAGAGGGCGAGCATCAGACAGAAAGATCACATCGGATCAGGATTGGGGTGAGTGGCAGTGGTGGGGTCACAAATGGGAAGGTGAGGAAGTGCAAGTAAGCTGAGGATGAGCCTTAAGTGGGTGTGAGGAGTGATCTGATGGAGTAGTCTTGGCAGTGCAGAATGAGTTTGGCGGGAGGGGTGTTGGTGTGCAACACGGAATGCAGGAGAATCAGTAAGTGTACTCACTTTTGCTGACCTAGTTGGGTCTAGTACAGGAAGTGTTTCAATAACCTAAGTGGGGAGATGTTGCTGCTGCTGGTGACCGCCTCTGCTACCTCGAGCCAGGCCTTCTTGGTGGCAGAGACAGGGCACTTCCTTCTATCGGTCGGGCAAAACAGTTCCCTCCTCCTCCTCACCCCGGCCAGTAGCAGCTGAAGTGAGGCATCGCTGAATCTTGGAACAGCCTTGCCCCTGTGCTGCTCCATTGTGTCGTTTTGGTCTTTGCTCCAGCAAAAGCCATTGGAGCAATGGCCCTTTAAATAGTGACGCTCCAGCTGACAGCCTGTCATGCACAGTCCGCCCACTACGCAGCTTTCAGACGGCAAACCCGGAAGCCAAGTTAAGGGCCACCAATTAACTTGCGATTGCGTGGCGAACAGTAAGATTTTAGTATCCGGGTTTGCCATGCGCCCATTGCCCCCCCCCCGCCCCCCCACCGCTGCCATCCGAAAATCGAGCCCATTGTCTCTCCCTCCCCCACAACATCTAAAACCTGTTAAAATTTTCTATTCAAACTTTACTTTGGCTGTTATTGAATTACACCCACTCAAATATCCTTGATCATTTCATTAAAAATTCAACTCTACCTACGGCTCTGGAATTTAACATGATTTTTTTTGGAAAAGCACTACCCTTTCAGTATAACGATTCAGTAGTTATTACTCTGCACAATAACAAGCATGGTAGTGGGACACAAACCAGCTAACATTGAAGTACCACCATTAGCGTTCTATTAGGAGATCAGAGTAAAAGGGACATTTTTAACATTAATTAAATTTATTCAAGTTAAAATATAGGAAGGCATGGTCAAAAAATATTAATGTTTGTGCAACAGAACATACTCTGCATTAAACCATAACCGGAGGATAGAGCAATATTTTAATGTACATTTCTACACTATTAGCATACACTAACAATTTGTTGAAAGACATTCAGCTACCATAACAATTTTATCAATATTTTTGTGACAAAATCCTACTTCTTAGCAATTAAACATTGTAAAAAAGTGTAAAAAAAGAGAACTACAAAATGATTTTGAAACAATAAATGGTTTAACCTTTTATGTTGTATTGGAGGAAATTTTAAGTACTATGTACACAACTGTACAGATTCAATTATTTTTTTAAAATCACCATGTAATGGAAACATTGCAACAAGCTTAATTCAACTGCAATACCTTAGTTTAGTGTAGCTAACTATTAGTAACTCAGTGAATTAGAATCATTATACCAACACACATCAGTAAATTCCAATAGTAATTTAGCTATAAAGTTTACTCTTAATCTGAAGTTTCTTAATTCAAATCAGCTTCATCTGAATTGAAATCATGTGAAAACCACTCCTGTGCTGTCTTTTTTAAATTGCGTAATTCAAACCAAAAATGATAATGAATTAGCAGAGGAACTGTACATCCACAGACATACAGCATGTTAGTGCAAAACCATGCATATTACTTTGTAGACAATACATACTCACTATGGCATTAGTTCAGTTAAAATTTATTTAGAAACAAGTTATTTCTGATCCTTATTATTTTCTGCTAGTTCACATGGTCAGTTTGTAGAATGATATGCAAGGGAAGTTTCAGATGGAGGGTAGCAGATTATGACCTGACAACTGTTCCAATGCTCAGGTGGTACAGCAGCAGTGGAAGCAATTATATATCTAAAGTCACCATATCATCAGTAGGTTAAGTTGAAATCTGTAGAGAATTGATCATTTTTGCTGAGACATTTAGCTAAATCTGTAGGGCAACTTTTTCCCACTTAAATGTGCTTTTTTATCAATAAAATTGACATGCCATATGTTGTCAATGATTAAAAACACATGGAAGCATTAAAATAAATCTGAGGCTTATTATTAATCAACTTAATGACCCATCAGTCTACAGGTACTTGTTCAGTGAGCACAGCAATTAGCTATGCGCATTAAATGTCAACATCAGCAGTTTGACATAATTTCTTTGGGGTGCCTGAATAGGAGGTGCAATAACAGTGGAGTGGAATGTTTGGTGAGTAAATGGACCACATGGTGTGGTAGCGTGCTAAACAGTGTAGCGGGACCAGTGCCTTAGACGACCTGAGGTGCGAAGGAGAGAAATTGGGCCTCAGGTCTCATTATAATGGAGCTGGCAAAAAGGAGACCAAGATCAGGCCACTACTAAGATCACAGCAGCCCTCAGGTTAAGTGAAGCCGGGAAGTGGCGGGGGGGGGGGGGGGGGTTAACACGCTAGGAAGCCGGAGAGGAAGGATCGGATGCTGGAGCAGAGTGGGGGAAGGATCAGAGGTAGGAGATGCTGGCCTGGCTGCCTCATGGCAAACCAATCTTGAAGTGGCACCCCAAAACAGGCATTAGCCTTCTTATTTGCATTTGCAAAGCACCTAACGCTTGTTTCAGGTGTGGGACCTCGATGCCTAATTTTTTTTCCTTTCCCAATATGGCAGCTAGCACACATCGAACCAGAAATGTGTGTGTGCTTCCTGCCCATATTGAGGACTTAGTGAGCCAGGTAGCACCTGAAAAACAGGGACTGCCCTGCCGAATTTATAGCCCATTATTTTAGCACATCCTTTAAACCATTGCCCTGCATTTAATATACATTCAATATCAGTTGTTGTGACTGGCAGCCAAATATAATACAGCAACAGACAGTTTGGATCATTCCACTGCTACTTCAAAACCTTCTGCAAGAATCACCTCATGCAATGTCCAATCTTCCCACCCTGCATAAAGTTTACTAGTCTCCCAAAGTGATTCTAATCTTCAGTGCTGCAATGAAACCTTCCATCTCTGCTACTCCACTGCCCTCTCAGAAGCAGTGAAGCTCGTAAGTTTGCCTGGACATTCCAGAGATCAGGCCTACCACAGGTGATCTGTGAACTGCCTGGGTTCTCTGTTTGGTATACTTGGGTGGTTTCTTAGAATCAAAGGCATGCTGATATTTTGACTGTTGTGAAGGTATAGGGGGTTAAATTGGTTAACTCCCAGAAACAGGCGCTGGGATCACCGTGCACGATTAACCCGCACTCGGTCGTCGAGATGCAGGCAGCATTCGTTGCCTAGTGATTTCAGTGAGTGCTGCATGCAGCCAGCGCTATCTACGCTGCTGAGTGGCTGCACGCACCAGCGGGGGACCCAGATATCGGGAGTGGCTAGCACCACTTAAAGGCAGTCTGCACCTCTTCAAGGGGAGGTGCACTGTGGCTGTAGGAAGTGGTGGAAGCAAATTGTGAAGTGAATCTGTGCTGCAATATAGTGAAGCATGGTGATAATGGGAACTCTGGAACTTTTAATGAGCAACAACTTGGCTGTTCAAAGTTTGTGGGGCTCTTACATTTTCAAAATATAAGATACGGGTCTGAACGGCGATCAGAAATCGCACACGTAAAACACACATGTAGGTTCCGTCCTTATGTTTAAAAACTATTGATTTATTTTAAAACATTGAATAAAGGTTGCTCACATCCCACATCCTCCAATCTGCACGGCAGACCCCAGCAATCTGCCGATTGGAGTTTGTACCGGGCCTGCGAGAGAGCATGTACCAAGGTCTTCTGATGATGCACTAGTGGCCTTGCTGCAAGAGATGGGCAGAAGGAGGGGTATCCTGTATCCCCGGTGGTGTTGGGGGGGGGGGGGGAAAGGCAAGAGACCCTCCAGACATACGCTCCCGAGGAAGTGGGAGGCAGTAGGACGCACAGGGGACGAGGTCAATGGCAGAAGCATCGCACCAAGAACAGGGAGGGATGCAGTGCAGGAAGAAGTTCACTGATTTGTAATGAGTGGTCAAGGTGTGAGAGTTCTACTATCAAGTGGCATATCCTACCAACTGCACCATTAGCCTCATCTACTATTCCACACACGACACTCCCCATCACCTACTTACCAACAACGTGGTTGATTCTTAATTGCCCTCTGAAATATCCTAGCAAGCCACTCAGTTGCACAATTGCGCAACGAAAAGTCATCGTAAGAATAAAACCGAATGGACCACCCTTCATCAGACCACTAGCCACCTGACACGACAAAGGCAAACCAAGCCCAGTCGATCCTGCAAAGTCCTCCTCACTGACCTCTGGGGACTTGTGCCAAAATTGGGAGAGCTGTCCCACAGACTAGTCAAGCAACAGCCAGACATAGCCATACTCACAGGATCATACCTTTCAGCCAACGTCCCAGACTCTTCCATCACCATCCCTGGGTAAATCCTGTCCCACCGGCAGGACAGACCCACCAGAGGTGGCGGTATAGTGATATACAGTCAGGAAGGAGAGGCCCTGGGAGTCCTCAACATTGACTCCGGACCCCATAAAATCTCATGGCATCAGATCAAACATGGCCAAGGAAACCTCCTGCTGATTACCACCTACTGCCCTCCCTCAGCTGATGAATCAGTCCTCCTCCATGTTGAGCACACTTGGAGGAAACACTGAGGGTAGCAAGGGCACAGAATACACTCTGGGTGGGGGACTTCAATGTCCATCACCAAGAGTGGCTCAGTAGCAACACTACTGACTGAGCTGGCCGAGTCCTGAAGGACACACTGCCAGACTGGGCCTGTGGCAGGTGGTGAACAAACCAACACGAGGGAAAAACTTACTTGACCTTGTCCTCACCAATCTATCTGTCGCAGATGCACCTGTTCATGACAGTATTGGTAGGAGTGACCACCGCAAAGTCCTTGTTGAGACGAAGTTCCGTCTTCACACCGAGTACACCATCCAACGTGTTGTGGGCCACTACCACTGTGCTAAATGGGATAGATTCAGAACAGATCTAGCAGCTCAAAACTAGGCATCCATGAGGTGCTGTGGGCCATCAGCAGCAGCAGATTTGTATTCCAGCACAATCTGTAACCTCATGGCCCGGCATATTCCTCACTCTACAATTACCATCAAGCCAGGGGATCAACCCTGGTTCAATGAGGAGTGTAGAAGAGCATGCCAGGAACAGCACCAGGTGCAAAATGAGGTGCCAACCTGGTGAAGCTACAACTCAGGACTACATGCATGCTAAACAGCGGAAGCAACATGCTATCGACAGAGCTAAGCGATTCCACAACCAACGGATCAGATCAAAGCTCTGCAGTCCTGCCACATCCAGTCATGAATTAAACAACTAACGGGAGGAGGATGCTCTGTAAACATCCCCATCCTCAATGATGGCGAGTCCAGCACGTGAGTGCAAAAGACAAGGCTGAAGCGTTTGCAACCATCTCCAGCCAGAAGTGCCGAGTGGATGAGCCATCTCGGCCTCCTCCCAATATCCCCACCATCACAGAAGCCAGTCTTCAGCAAATTTGATTCACTCCACGTGATACCAAGAAACGGCTGAGTGCACTGGATACAACAAAGGCTATGGGCCCCGACAACATCCCGGCGTAGTGCTGAAGACTTGTGCTCCAGAACTAGCTGCGCCTCTAGCCAAACTGTTCCAGTACAGCTACAACACTGGCATCTATCCGACAATGTGGAAAATTGCCCAGGTATGTCCTGTCCACAAAAAGCAGGACAAATCAAATCTGTCAATTACCACCCCATGAGTCTACTCTCAATCATCAGCAAAGTGATGGAAGGTGTCATCGACACTTACTCACCAATAACCTGCTCACCGATGCTCAGTTTGGGTTCCGGCAGGACCACTCAGCTCCAGACCTCATTACAGCCTTGGTCCAAACATGGACAAAAGAGCTGAATTCCAGAGGTGAGCTGAGAGTGACTGCCCTTGACATCAAGGCAGCATTTGACAGAGTGTGGCACCAAGGATCGCCAAGTAAAATTGAGGTCAACGGGAATCAGGGGGGAAACTCTCCAGTGGCTGGAGTCATACCGAGCACAAAGGAAGATGGTAGTGGTTGTTGGAGGCCAATCATCTCAGCCCCAGGACATTGCTGCAGGAGTTCCTCAGGGAAGTGTCCTAGGCCCAACCATCTTTAGCTGCTTCATCAATAACCTTCCCTCCATCATAAGGTCAGAAATGGGGATGTTCACTGATGATTGCACAGTGTTCAGACCCATTTGCAACCCCTCAGATAATGAAGCAGTCCATGCCCGCATGTAGCAAGACCTGGACAACATCCAGGCTTGGGCTGATAAGTGGCAAATGACATTCGTGCCAGACAAGTGCCAGGCAATGACCATCTCCAACAAGAGAGAGTCTAACCACCTCCCCTTGACATTCAACAGCATTACCATGGTCGAATCCTCCACCTTCAACATCCTAGGGGTCACCATTGACCAGAAACTTAACTGGACCAGCCATATAAATGCTGTGGCTACAAGAGCGGGTCAGAGGCTGGGTATTCTGCGGCGAGTGACTCACCCCCTGACTCCCCAAAGCCTTTCCACCATCTACAAGGCACAAGTCAGGAGTGTGATGGAATACTTTCCACTTGCCTGGATGAGTGCAGCTCCAACAACATTCAAGGACAAAGCAGCCCGCTTGATTGGCACCCCATCCACCACCCTAAACATTCACTCCCTTCACCACCGGCACACTGTGTCTGCAGTGTGTACCATCCACAGGATGCACTGCAGCAACTTGCCAAGGCTTCTTCCACAGCACCTCCCAAACCCGCAACCTCTACCAGATAGAAGGACAAGGGCAGCAGGCACATGGGAACAACACCACTTGCACGTTCCCCTCCAAGTCACACACCATCCCGACTTGGAAATATATTGCCGTTCCTTCATCGTCGCTGGGTCAAAATCCTGGAACTCCCTACCTAACAGCACTGTGGGAGAACCTTCACCTCACGGACTGCAGCGGTTCAAGAAGGCAGCTCACCACCACCTTCTCAAGGGCAATAAATGCTGGCCTTGCCAGCGATGCCCACATCCCATGAACAAATAAAAAATACCCTTTCAATCAGTACTCAACTCTTCCAATCAGATGCTTCCTCTCAGCCTCACATATTACCACTGCTGCAAGCCGCACACCCACAACTCTCAGGTCACGCACACTGGCAGCTATTCAACCATGACAGCCACTTCACCCAAACATCTTGCAGGACACTCACTGATACACTTCCTGCTTTCTTGCAGAAGGTGGCGCATAACAGCAGGCAGCAAGTAGCACTGTCTCCATGGAAGATGAACCTGCTGTCCTCTCGCAGAATGACAGCATTCCTGTCCCACCCCTACCACTCCACCAGTGCCCTTGCTGTTGCCAGTCAGCTAGCCAGCCCACTCCTTGTACAGTATTAAAACTTTATTATAGGAACATGAGTAGTCCATTTAGCCCCTCGTACCTGTTTCGCCATTCAATGAGATCACGGTTGATCTGTGACCTAATTCCATATACCCACCTTAACCAAAGGTATTAAGAGATATGGGGCTAACAAAAATCTACCAATCTCATTTAAAACAAACAACTGAGCTGGCATCAACTGCCGTTTGCGGAAGAGAGTTCCAAACTTCTACTACTCTTTGCGTGTAGAAGTGTTTCCTGACTTCACTTCTGAAAGTCCTGGCTGTAATTTTTAGGCAATGTTCCCTCGTCCTAGTATTCAAGTATAGGATACCTCCAAAAATAGGCACAAATGCATCAGCAGCCAGAAGCAATAATCCAGCAAATAATAACTCCTGCATGATCCCTTTAAATAGTGCTGGCGGGGGTGTCCTCCATAGCGTTTAAAACCTGTTCAGCTGTGAGAGGTTAAGCGTTGGCTGGAGCATGGATTTCCAATATAGCAGAGATCCCTTTAAATCAGCATTGCACACTGATCTACGTCATAATCTCCCTACTTTACATGCTGTCGGTGTGAGTGCGCAGCCACCTTTACCAAGATGGCGTCCTGCGCACATCACACTGGAAGTGTGCGCGTGCATCTCGGACACCATTTTCGAGGCTTGGGAGTCTGCATAGCACCTACACAATGGGCACTATGCGGCCCAATTTAGCCCCCGTAGACTTTATATGAACTTCTATACAACACCTCTTTTACAGTAGCAATGCAACAAAAACATTGGGTGCTTGAAAATTTTGTTCTACTTCATGACTGACACCAATCTATGATATGACAGGTTAGCATCCTGACTTTTGTATGATATGCTGGAGTTGGTGTCACAGCCACAATTTTGCCTGTATTATTGAATATGCAACAGAAATAACTATTTTGTGAAGTTGAAAAAGCAGCATAACTCTACTGTGGGGCAATTGCTTTAATTGTGGCAAGACAATGTGAAAATGAACAAGAGTAAACCCAACATGTATGACGATTTATTATTTTAGGCCTCAAAACTAAGATTTTATTGAATTCTGTGGGAAAACTCAAATATGCAACATTTTTTAGAATCCTATAATCAATAGTAAAGAGCTGAATTTGCCCCTTGGTCAACTCTTAAAGTATCATCTCACTGAAATACAGAGTTCTTGGGGTTCCTGCTAAGCCTGCTAAGATGCTTCTCGGATAATGCCTACAATCCCTCCCAGGACGTGCTTTGTCAACCTCTACCCCATAAAGCTACATTTTCTTTCCTCAAACGGCAACATAAATCAACGATAAAATGACCCCCAACTATTAATAGTAAAATCAAGCATATCATAATGAAAAGTGGAGCAATAAAGTAATGAACTTTAGCCACTTTTATACTGATTATTCGCTGCCAGATCCTGTAAACTAGGTAAACTGCACCTCTGAATCATTTTAGATAAAATGAAACACCAGATTCAGTTTACTAGGAAAGTGCTTTGGACAAAAATTGAAGTATACCATTTACCCAACAAAAACATTCAACACAGAATTTAACTTGTGTACAATAGTATACAAGAAAATAAATAACTTGCATTTATATAGCACTTTTCATGTGTTCAGGTGTCCCAAAGTGTTAATGAATTATTTTGAAGTGTAGTCACTGTTTTTATGTAGGCAAATACAACAGCCAATTTGTGCACAATAAGGTCCTACCAACAGCAAATGAGATTAATGACCAGATAATCTGTTTATGACGTTAGTTGAGGGATATAAATGTTGGCCAGGACACCAGGAAACTCCCTTGATCTTCTTCGAATCGTGTCATGGGATCTTTTACAGGCAACATGACCTCAGTTTAGTATGTCTCATAAATGACAGCACCTCCAAAATGCAGCACTCCCTCATTACTACACTGAAGTGTCAAACTAGATTATGTGCTCAAGTCCCTGGAGTGTGGTTTGAACCTACAACCTTCAGGCCTGAGCCAAGCTGACACTTATACATGATAGGGTGTAGGTCAAAAAACACTTTTATAAACATATTTAAAGTTTATCTTTATCTACAATGGATAACAATGACCAAAAGGACAACTTTTCACTCACAAAACTGATTTAAAAGCTAGCCTATTGTTGGCCCTATATATTTTATAAAAATCATACAGCATTAAAAACATGTACTTCTCCTCAATTAGGAAAATGTTAGTAGTCATATGTTTTACTGTACTGGGCAATGTCAATGTTGAAACAGCTTCAGCTGATCAAATTCTACAACCTAGTAAGAGAGAGGGGGTGAAGTTGGTCTACACCAGTAGCGCAAAACAGACTCAGAGCGAATCAGCAACCCGTTTTACACTGCGCCTGATTGCCTTGGTTCAGTAGTAGCACCCTTGCCTGAGTCAGAAGGTAATGGGTTCAAGCCCCATTCAAGACTTGAGCATATAAACCAGGCTGATACTCCAGTGCAGTATTGAGAGAGTGCTGTACTTTTGGAGGTGCCGTCTTTCAGATGAGACACTAAACCGAGGCGCCTTGTCTGCCCTTTTGAGTGGACGTAAACGATCCCATAGCACAATTCAAAGAGGAGCAGGGGGGGGGTTCTCCTGATGTCCTGGCCAACATTTATCTCTCAATCAACATCACAAAATCAGATTACCTGGTCATGTATCTCACTGCTGTTTGTGGGACCTAGCTGTGCGCAAATTGGCTGCCACGTTTCCCTACAATGCAACAGTGACTACACTTCAAAAGTACCGTATTGGCTGTTATTCGTTTTAGGACATCCTGAGGTTGTGAAAGGCGCTATATATTGTAAATGCAAGTCATTTACTTTTCCTTCATCTTTTCCATTGACTTCAATGGATAAGAAAATCAGGCATGGTGTAGAACAACAGCTTGCATTTATATAGCGCCTTTAACATAGGAAAATGTCCCAAGGCCCTTCAAAGAAGCGTTATCAAACAAAGTTTGACACCAAGCCACATAGGGAGATTTCGGGACAGATAGAGATAGGTTTTAAAGGAGCAACTAAAAAGGAGACAGGTAAAGAGGCAGAGGGGTTTAGGGAGGGAATTCCAGAGCTTAGGGCCTAGGTAGCTGAAGGCATGGCCGCCAATGTTAGAGCGAAGGAAATCGGGGATGAGCAAGAGGCCAGTACTGGAGGAGTGCAGAGATCATGGAGGGTTGCAGGGCTTGAGGGGGTTACAGAGATAGGATGGGGCGAGGCCATGGAGGGATCTGAACACTAGGATAAGAATTTTTAAATAGAGGCATTGCCAGTCCAGGAACCAATATACGTCAGCGAGCACAGGGGTGATGGGTGAGCGGGACTTAGTGCAAGTTAGGCTACGAGCTACCGATTCACTGAATGCATTTCGCTCTACTGCCGAAGACCAATTTCACTCCCAGAAACTCTGAAGTATCTGCTCAAAAGCTGAAATATTTAAGAATGTACTATCATTGTATGAGTCACAAAATAAATTATGAATGTCTCTGTAATGCAATCAAATAAATTATGCACACTTCAGTAGAGTTAACTCAAAGAAAATCGACTGAAATTTAGTGTCGTTAGTACGAGTTGCATCCTTATATAAATTGTAAAACTCATGTACACATACTTCTCTCCAACACTGGAAAACTATTTTAAAAGCCTAGAAAACACTTGTTATACTTAAAAGCATTTGTAGAAAAATATGACAAATATAGTAGTAATCTAATAATTTAAGTTGTTTTACAATGATTTTGAGCTGGAAATCAGTGTTTCAGCAAAGTACAGCCTGTAATTACATTACTGTAAATATTAATATTTTTACATGGAGGATTTTACTTGAATTATAAAAGCATTAAATATACACAAGACAGTATGTAAGCAACCTACCAGGAGAAACTGAGAAAATTCTTCGTATTTAAGATGATTTTTCTTATCCTTTCCAAAGTGCAAAGCCACAAACTCGGAATTCCAGTTAAATGGGATATGCTGGTGAATATCGGTTTGGCTAAATATTTGCTTGATGTCATCTATACAATATCATGATGAAATATATGGATTAATGTATAATACTAAGAAAAAAAGTGCATGCTACCTGTAATTGAAGACAGAAATAGCTTTTCTATCAACCTCCTACGGCAATGTGTTAATATGAATTTGACTCCCAAATAACTTAAGGTCAAACACCTGTCAGACTAAACTCTCTCTTCTGTGATATTCATATATCATGACTTATGTTAAATGCTTGTAGTGACTAACCTATCAAATTCATTGTTTAACAATAAGTGCCCTCCAGCCTTATTCCAGAAAAATTATACCAGTCAATTCTCATTGAGACATCAAAAATATTTGGAAGTTGCTGGAGACACTGTACATATGTTTTAGTAAAACTATACTTAGAAAAAAAAAATCAATATTTGTACAACATACATTATTGACTGAATGCAACCTTTCACAAACCACAGAAAAACAGGATTCTTTTTCAATCTTTTAAAATGAAGGTATTGAGAATATTTATTCAAGGGTTTTACTGATGCTATAGTTTTACTTCTATGCTACAGAAGTAACTGAAGCTAGAGAATTCACCTAACGACATTGACTGAACATTTTCCTCTGATTTACTTACATTCTACTGAATACATACAACCACTATTTATACATAATCACAAAACTGCTAGTATGTTCAAAATTGCAACAGATTATGGGCCTAGAAATTTGATGGCATCACACCTGTTTTTCAGGCACTAAATGGGCGCCTAAGTTTCCAATATGGTAGGCAGGAAGCGCACCCTCATTACAAGATGAAAGTGCTCCGCCTGCCATGTTGGTACAGGCGAAAGATAGGCATCCAGGGCCCGCGCCTGAAACAGGAGTTAGGCCCTTTATATATGCAAATAAAGGGCCCAGCACCCGTATGAGGCCCCCCCGTGCAAAATTGGGTTCAGGAAAACCAGGTCTGCATGCGGCCTAACCAGTGGTCCTTGATCGGCCAGTTTGTCCTCCCTCTTTCCCCCTCCCCCACCCCCACCCTTTAAGACCTAACTGAGGGCCAGTGATCTTCACCAACGAGTTGCCTGGGGACAACCAGCTGGGGTCTGCAGTTCGCCTGTCTGATATTAACGAGGCCTTGGGCCTACCCTTTCCACGCAGGGACTTAGCGTCAGCGTGAATGAATTTCTAGGCCTATGAATTTGCTGTAGGCAGAGAGAGAAATGTTTATGTATGTGTAGACACTCCCATCATAAAAACTCTTCCAAATTCTGTCAGTTTTTTTGCAGAAACTTTATTTCAATGTGTTACGATATATTTCTTACAGCACAATTTCACTTCAAATTTAAAATCACCAAAAATTGAGAAGCAAACGCAAAATCATTTTACGGACAAAGAAAAAAGGTACGGAATACAGATCTTTCTGCAATCAAACAGAAATGGCTGCGACATTAACAGGGCATTAAATGTAATACCAGGAACAAGGAACACCACTAAATCATTTAAACCCAACTGACTTGCATTATCAGCTTTTATGTGGTTGTCAACACCTAACAGCAAGCGCCAACATCTTATACTACTTTTGTTGCACAGGTGCAAGAACTAGTCAAAACTGCTTTCAGAACTCTGTTTCAAATTAACCTTTCGAGTACAGTAACCTTATGGCAATAAGTCTGTTCCATAACAGAACCGACCAGACCAAGTTATACAGGTACACATTTATACAGGTACAGACATGGGCTAATATACAGACAAAAAAATTACAAATAAAGCTAACATGCAGAGAAAATATTAGCCAAATAAGCCTACTGCACACCCCAATTTAATTGGTAACAGATGAAGCCTGGAATTTATCTATCTATTGCTTAAAAACAATATCCAGAATTTCACAGATCAGCTTATGTCTAAAACTTAGATCCTAAGGGAGGAAAAATTTAGATCTTGAGTGATAGGGAGAAATATTTTGTGACAATCTATATTGAGATGATATTAAAAGGGTTAGGTTTCAATTCATTTTTTTTTCATTAAAAGCAGTTTTATATGTTATGCAATGAACAAATAATAAGCATCTAATTGGATAGATATGGGAGATCACATAAAAGTAGTATAATCAGTATAATGTAGCAAGAATTTGCAGCCACTCTGTAAACTCTTGATTAGTGTTTCAAGATTTATACCATTATCATGTACCATTAACTCAGGCATCGATTATTATATTTTTCTTCAATAATATTACCTATACTTCACTAAACGAAATCATGCCTATTTCACTAATATCTGCCAAAAAGTAACTGCAAATCTGAAGGCAGTCTTGGTAATGGTATTTTAAACATACTTGTGCCAGCAAATGCATGAACTGATTACTGATGATGTAATTACTTCAGCATTCGAAATTAACTGCAATCCAACTTTCTTTCAGAGTAATATAATATGACAGTTTGGTTTCGATGGTCTACAGGCAGCAGGACGAAGAATGAAGTACAGAATTATGGTTAGGGAAAGACAGGAAGTTTGACCAAGAAAATGTCAATTACATTCTGTGTAAGAATTCATGTTTTGTTTCTGATAAGTAAACGTTGTAACTAGGTCAATAGTAAAATACATTTTATCTTCTGTTTGTGCAATAAACCCTCTCAAATACTTTTATTTTAAAAGATAGCTGCAGCCACACAAAAGCAGGTGTAGAGTGATCTTTTGCCAGATTCGTGGTAGGGAGGGGGGGAATTCTCCCAGATCTGCAAGACAGTCCATTAATAGTTTCAGTAGATAACAATTTCTTGAAAAAGGGTGACTGCATAGTAGCATGTGACTTCTCCAGACATCTGCCTCACCATGGAAATGATCCCATTCCTGCAGCAGAGGCTTATCTAAGGAAGCCAATAGTTTAAGGAAGTACTTTGTTATAGTACTTTTTTCTTAAAAAGTAAAATATATTGGTTGACTTGTGGGCATGAAGAACATATCTCCTGATATTGTAGGCACTACAGTAAAGATTCACTACATGCATTTAGAAAATGGGAATAAAAATGGTTTTAAAATGAAAAATAGGAATATTGCTGTTTGCAAAATGAAAACAAAAAATGAAGGAAATCCACAGTAGGTTAGTTAGCATGGGGAAAGCTATAGGTTAATATTTCAGATGTAGCTCTTTGGTTCTGTTGAAAGGTTTCATTGAAAATGTAAACCTATCTTTCACTCTTGAGCACTGATTGGCCTGCTGTCCAAATTCTCATTTTATTTTAGACTTCCAATATTTTCAGTCTTGCTATTTATCTCCACTGTTTCCCCAGCACTTCTCTAGCAGTACATACCAAAGCTGACTTCTCCTCTGCCACCCGTGTCAAACAGCTGGAAAGCAACAATGTATAAGGCATCTGGTGCACGCAAAACAGACTCAAATGCAAGAAATTCTTGAAAGGAGATCAACCTGCAAATACGAAGTAGACTATGTTATTGCAATACAAATGAGGGCCAAATCCTTAAATAGAATATTGCATCACTGTCTGCAGTGCTTCAAGTCTTAGAAAATGAGGCAAGCCCACAGGAGGAACGTATTACCTTGCAAAGATTCCAGGACCTGGACTGCAGTTTAACTAAGTGTTACAGTAAAAATCCCTTTTGGCTTTAAAAAGCCAATAAAAATGAAGTGAATTTTAATTTATGCAGAAACCGGCTGTTATGCAGTAGACATGTACATTATTAGTGAATGATTGAGATGTGCCTACGGTGGCAGTGTGCACCCGTATTTAAATTAGGGAACCTTCCCGACTCTGGATATTTCAGCAGAAGAGATTCCCAGGAGGCAGATCCCAGCACTTCTGCCAGGATCTTCTAGAAATTTCATGAAGTCAAAACGTAACAGTACACAGTAACATAGCTACTAGGAAGATCAAAACGTATTGCCATATCAGGGCCCCAGTTTTCCTCTCCCCATCCCCTTCACTCAGTCATAAGTCAGGCAGACTTCAGCAGAACTCAGCCTTTTTTCCAGGTTCCGGTCATATAGACTTTAAGCAGATAGGACTACCATCTGGGAATTAGCACACACACCAGATCATTGACAGAAGTTGTGGCTGCCGCAGACCTCAAGGGCCTATTACAGTGCAAATTCCAGCAGTTTTGGGGCCATTCAGCTGATTTCAGAACCCGTAGAGGAGTTTTGCTGCATCGTGGAAGGTTAACAGAAACAAAAAATCTTACCTGAAAAGGCAGCCTCGCAATCTCTAATGCCCAGTTTCCTTGGGAACTATTCTTTTCTGGCATCCATTGGGTGGGGACCCGAAAATGACATGGCGGGGGGGCATGACTACTTCACTCCCATGTCATGTGTATGTAAATGCACCTGCTCGTTTCAGGTGGGAGCTCCCTGTCCAGGCTGAGGACACCCAGGAAATGTGCATCTTGCATAAAAGGGGCAGAGACCTGGCATTTCAGGTCTCCGAACCATTTTCCTTTGCCTAATGTCCTGGAAGCTGGCGCACAGAGGGCATTAGGCAGAGGAAAATCGACCACCATCTGCCAAAGATTTTTAAACTGGGGTTTCCTGAAGTTTCCTAGATTTCTGTGTTTGTTTACTTACTAACATTATTTTTTCTGTAATTACAAAAAGTATTTTCTGCAATGACAGCACTATTTTCCTATGGGCAGCCTTTCAGAAGTTAGGACATGGGGTCCTTGGGAGTGACACAAAGTTTGCAGGGGTTTCCTACACAGTAAAGTCTGTTACATCAAGAAAAGAAAATGTCTATGAACTTTTTAGTACTGATTTATTACTAATCAATTGAAAATTTTAAAATTACACTGTCACTTAAAACCAAAATAGCATGCTAGTTCAACAGATACAAAAAAAAGCATTTTTTAAAACCAGAACAAAATACTGAATGTGCAAAGGAGTGAAGGTATGAGAATGTTTTCCTCCAGAATACTGCCAAAGCTACATTACTCATAGCTACGTAAATAAATCAAAATAATTCTTCCCAAAAGAACTGTGTATAAAGCAAGCAGTTTGTTCATCTGGAAATTAGTTCCATTTCTTCCTAATAGTTTCTGTAATAATCCATTTCAATTTCAGTTAAAAGCTACATCTTAGTTCAGCCAACACCCTTTCATCTGTGCAAATCTGATGGTGGTGGGGGGTCAGAGGGGCAATGTTACTCTCCCTTCTAATTAAGGCAGGGACCTCAGGCTATAGTACATGATACCATCAGCCTACTTACTAAATTTGATGCAAATCAGCCAAAACAATTTCAAGCTGAGACAATGTACACACCACAAAAAAAAAAGTCAATGATTTTGTGTTTCACCAGAACAGAGCTTTTAAGCAAGGGATCGATAAAAAGACACGGAATTTACATACTGAATTTATTTCTAATCAATTAAAAATGTTAAAATTACACAGTGTCACTTAAAACCAAAATAGCATGCTATTTCATCAGAACAAAATCTAAAGACTACAGCTCTAAAACATAGTGGTCAGATGCTGAATCCAATCCACATCTCCCCTCACACAGCAATTTATGCTGAACCAAGAGTAGGTACTTGCCTACTGAAAAAAGGAAGACAAAAAAGGGAACAAGTGCCCAACTGCTCCTGTACCCTTCTAGTCACTAGCTAAAGGTGGTAATGGCAAAAGCCTGACCTCTCATCAGGGCCTGAGATGAGTCGGGGTGCAAAAAAACTGCTCATTGGTGAAATAATGTCTGTTGGAAGTCCACTAATGCTGTATTTATATAACAGTGCTGCCACTGCAGAAAGCACCCACTCCCTCCAGCAGCAGCACCACAATATAAATTAGATGGAGGTAGTGCCTCCAGCGTCATGGTTATCCACCTCTTGAGGTGGATTTTCCCTGCATCACTAGGGGCAAAGCCAAATTAGTGGCAAACAAGCTGCCACCGCTTACCAAGGGCAGGCTGCAGCACTTTAAGTATTATTAGACTGTATGGGTCTTCCCCAACTTCGAGAGCCAGTAAATTAAAACAGGACAAATTCAGAGCAACAATGACCATAACATACCGTGGAACCACTTTGAAGCCTTTCTGCAATTTACACATGCCATAAAAGTCAGTTTACAGAGTTGGCAAGCTACTGTCAATGAGAAGATGAGAGACCATATAGCACAACATTGTAAGTTCTCTCCTTCCCAACCCAAAGTAATAGAGAGGAAGTATTAAACATAACCTATTGGAAAGTGTTAATGTGAACGATCAGATTAATGTGCTTTTCTACCTTTAGATGGAATCAGACCAACCATTCAGTGCAATATGTAAAACTGGTAACTTTCCAAAAGGATCAGGCTTATTTACTTCAAGTGGTCTTCACAGTATTCATTATTTCTTAACCTGTAATCAACGGGTTAACTAACAGAAGGATGGAAACAGAATCCACCTGGATTGAAATAAAAGATAAGGAGGGATAGATCACGCTAACAGTGGAAAGGAGGCAGAGGAAGAAATATGTAAGCAAATATAAGAAATGAGTAAAGGGCATAGAATAATAATCATGGGAGATTTTAACTACACCCAAATAAACTGGCAAGAGGTAGGTAAAAGGGTACAGGGAATGGAGTTTTTACAATTTGTGCAGGACTCCTTTTTAACCCAGTATGTAACAAGCCCAAGAAAGGAATCACTGCTGGATCCAGTAATGGGAAATGAACCATAACAGATAAGAGAAGTAAGCACAGGGAAACATCTAGGCAATAGTGATCACAACATAATAAGGTTTAAGATAAAGACTGAGAAGGACATAAGTAAGACAAGACCAAAGTAATAAATGGGAAAAAAGATGAATTTGAGGGGATGAGAATGGAACAAGGGAAAATAAACTGGAGAAATATACTGACAAACAAAGAAATAGAACAGCATTGGGAAACATTTAAAATGGTGATCAAGAGAGTCGAGGAGAAATATTTCCCACTAAAAGGCAAGAACAAACTAGCCAGTAATGATACACCATGGATGAATGAAGAAATAAGGGCAAAACTGAAACTAAAGAAAAAGGCATACACTAAGTACATAGACAACAAAGGAGAGGATAACAATAGGGAATACAAAAAGGTTAGGAAATAAGTTAAAAAAATTAGGAAGGCAAAAAGAAACCACAAAATTAAATTATCAAGGAAAATCAAAAAATAGTAAAGTATTCCACAAACACAAACAACAAAAGAAAAATCAGGATAGGGATAGGGCTACTAAGGGATATACACGATAAACTCAGGCAATGACAGCAAAATGGCAGAAGTATTAAATAATTACTTTGCTCCAGTATTTACCAGGGAGACTAACAAGGTGGGCATGACATTAGAAGATGACATTGAAAAAGATATAAAAACATTTAAGATAGAAAGGGGGGAGATAATTGGTAAACTAATCAAAAATAGAGGGGATAAAACCCCAGGGCCAGATGGATTGCAGAAGACGTTAGGGAAGAGATAGCAGATACACTGTTACATAGATATAAAAATTAATTGGAAAAGGGAACAGTGTCAGAGGACTGGCAGACAGCTAATGTGATTCCTATATTTAAAAAGGCAGATAGAACAAGTCCAGGGAACTATAGATCAATTAGCTTAACGACGGTAGGAAAAATAATGGAATCCATACTCAAAAACGTAATAGAAAAACATTATAGTTGGTACAGCACAGGAGGAGGCCAAATCGGCACATCATGCTTGTGCTGGCTCTTTGAAAGAACAATCCAGTTAGTCCCACTCCCCCACCCTTCTCACTTCACACTTCTCTGCGTTAAATTTAATTTGCTACGTGTCTGCTCATTTCAGTCTGTTTCTGACCTCCTGAAATAAAAACAGAAAATGCTGGTAAAGCTCAGCAAGTCAAGGACCATCCCATGAAGAAACAGAGCCAATGCTTCAGTCTTCGCCGGAGAGAAGAGCAGAACTTCTTCAAGGTGGACATTCCTGGAAGAGAAGTGGCAGTGAGGTGTCTCTGGGATGCTTTCACAAAGGTGAAGAATAAAAATTCCTGCCTAAAACACAAGTGGACTGTTTTGTTCCCACCATTTCTGGTACACAGTCAAATCTTTCCTCAGCATTGAGAGATATTGTACACATGCAGTCAATGGTTCTGAATAGGACTTCATTACTGGAATGATTTTAATTATACAGTACTTGCAAATACATAACAGAACAAGATTGGTAATAATAGTATTCTGGATTTTTTTGTAGCAATTAGATCTTTTGTAAACAGCAAAAACATAACAGTTGATAATATTGGTAAATGTATATTCTTACAATGTTCAGAGAGTTGAGTTGGATTTAAACTTACCAGTTATTTAATAATGAGAATATTAGTTACAATATTTTGAAAGAACCTCCACATTTTGGAACGTATATTGTCCTGAAATATAGTACAACCTGTTGACCACTAAAGAATGGATCACATAGCTTCAACTGCTTACTGTCAAAAACGTGGGGCCAATCCCCAGTTGTATTCTGGTGGCAAAAGTTGTAAAATCATAGAATGGTTACAGCACAGAAGGAGGCCATTCGGCCCGTCAAGCCTGTGCCGGGTCTCTGCAAGAGCAATACAGCTAGTCCCATGCCCCCGCCCTTTCCCCGTAGTCCTGCAATTTTTTTTCCTTCATGCACCTATCCAATCCCCTTTTGAACGCCACGAATGAATCTGCCTCTACAGTCCTTTCAGGCAGTGCATTCCAGATAATAACCACTCGTTGCGTTAAAAAGTTTTTCCTCATGTTGCCTTTGATTCTTTTGCCAATCACCATAAATCTGTGTCCTCTGGATAACGACCCTTCCGCCAATAGGAACAGTTTTTCTCTATCTACTCTGTCTAGACCCCTCATGATTTTGAACATTTCTATCAAATCTTCTCTCAACCTTCTCTGCTCTAAGGAGAACAGCCCCAGCTTCTCCAGTCTATCCACGTAACTGAAGTCCTTCATCCCTGGAACCATTCTAGTAAATCTTTTCTGCAGCCTCTCTAAGGCCTTCATATCTTTCCAAAAGTGGGGTGCCCAGAATTGGACACACTACTCCAGTTGTGGCCGAACCAGTGTTTTATACAGATTTATCATAACTTCCTTGCTTTTGTACTCTATCCCTCTATTTATAAAGTCCAGGATCCCATATGCTTTTTTTAAAATCACTTTCTCAACCTGCCCTGCCACCTTCAACGACCTGTGCACATATACCCCCAGGTCTCTCTGTTCCTGCATCCCCTTTAGAATTGTACCCTTTAGTTTATATTGCCTCTCCTCGTTCTTCCTACCAAAATGTATCACTTCGCACTTCTCTGCGTTAAATTTCATCCACCACGTGTCCGCCCATGCCACCAGCCTGTCTACGTCCTCTTGAAGTCTATCACTGTCTTCCTCACTGTTCACTACACTTCCAAGTTTTGTGTCATCTGCGAATTTGGAAATTGTGCCCTGTACACCCAAGTCCCAGTCATTAATATATATCAAGAAAAGCAGTGGTCCTAGTACCGACCCCGGGGAATACCACTGTATACCTCCCTCCAGTCCGAGAAACAACCGATCACCACTGCTCTCTGTTGCGTGTCACTTAGCCAATTTTGTATCCATGGTGCCACTGCCCCTTTTATTCCATGGGGAACAAATGAACGCATTCTGGGGGGAAAAAACTGCTCTGAAATGGGTAGGTGTGGGATGTGTGCACAATAGCCATACACTGATTGATAAGGTAAGTATCTTTTGCTGATGACACCAAATTAAGTAGCATGGTAAAAAGTACAGATGGAGCAGAAAGCTGCAAAGGGACATTGATAGATTAAGTGAGTAGACAAAACTGTGGCATATGGAGTTCAATGAGGAAAAGTGTGAGATCATCCACTTTGGACCTAAGAAAGATAGATCAGAGTATTTTCTAAATGGTGAGAAGCTAGGAACTGTGGATGAGCAGAGAGATTTAGCAGTCCAAGTACAGAAATCAATAAAAGCTAGTCGACAGGTATATTAAAAAAATTTAAAAGGCTAATGGAATGGCCTTGATCTCAAAAGGGCTGGAATACAAAGTGGTGGAAATATTATAGCTGTACAAAGCTCTGGTTAAGAGCCTGTTTAGAGTACAGCATTCAGTTCTGGGCACTGCACCTCAGGGAGGATGTATTGGCCTTGGAGGGAGTGCAGCGCAGATTCAACAGAATGATACCGGGGCTAAAAGGGTTAAATTATGAGGTCATGTTGCATAGACTAGAATATAGAAGATTAAGGGGTGATCTAATTGAAGTGTTTAAGATGATTAAAAGATTTGATAGGGTAGAGAGAAACTATTTCCTCTGGTGGGAGAGTCCAGAACAAGGGGCATAACCTTAAAATTAGAACTAGGCCATTCAGAGGTGATGTCAGAAAGCACTTAGTCACACAAAGGGTAGTGGAAATCTGGAACTCTCTCCCCCAAAAAGCTGTTGAGGCTAGGTCAAATGAAAATTTCAAAACTGAGGTTGATAGATTTTTGTTAGGCAAGGGTATTAAGGGTTACAGAACCAAGGCGGGTAGATGGAGTAAGATACGGATCAGCCATGATCTAATTGAATGGCAGAACAGGCTCAAGGGGCTGAACGGCCTACTTCTTTTCCTATGTTCCTTCTTATGCAAGTAGAAACTCCGACAATATCTAATTAAATCAGACCCAGTCACTCACTGGTTCCCCTTCAAAGAGAATGCTACCAGGCTTTTTAAAGTCACCAGCCCTTCCTAGTCATGACTGAAGTGGCATTGTGCCTCCCCATTTGAACTACAATATCAACAGATCTCCTTTTGAAAATAAAGGATTTTTTTTTCCTAACCACCCTTTAATTTTTTGTAATTATCTTAAATCTGTGCCCTCTCATTATTTTCTTGCAACCAGTGGAAACAAACAATCACTATAGCCCTTCATAATCTTGAAGACCTCCATCAGGTCACCCTGAATTTACTCAGTACTGGCCATATAGGAAAAGGCCATCTGGTGCATCAACCCTGCCTATCTAGACATAATGCAGTCACGTACACAATTTATCCAGCCCCTGTCAGGTAATCATTTGAGAGAGGCAAAAAGCAGAGAGAAAATTTGAGGCCAATTTAGGAGAAACTCTGAAATTCCACTCCAACTTCCCACGCAGTCAAGCAAATCTCCAGGACCCGGCAGTAACCCATAAATGCTACTATCCACAGCTTATCCTCCATAACTGGAAATGTCTTCCTCTCTCAAGAACTTGTCCATCTCCTTTTTGAAGAGCTGCAGGCAATCCATAAACACCACGTGCTTCGGTAATCTGTTCAAGGCCGATAACTCGTGAAATAATGTATTTCCCAACATCTAACCCAATCTTTTGCCTCCAGATGCTGCACGACCTGCTGAGTGTTTCCCAACATTTTCGGTTTATATTTCAGAATGTTGTTGTGCTCATTGCTGAGGTCCCAAACTCCGATTTCAGTCTTGGCTCAGTGGTAGCACACTCGCCTCCAAGCCAGAAGGTATGGATTCAAGTCCTACTGCAGAGACTTGAGCACATAATCTCGGCTGACACTTCAGTGCAGTAGTGAGGGAGTGCTGTATTGTCGGAAATGCTCTCTTCTGAATGACATTCAAATGAGGCCCCATCTGCTCATCCAAGTGGATGTAAAAGTTCCCATGGCATTTTTGAAGAATAGCAGGGGAGAACTCCCAGTGTCCTGGCCAACATTTATCCTTCAACCAACATCACTAAAAACAGATCATCTGGTCATTTATCTCATTGCTTTTTGTGGAATCCTGTTGTATGCAAATTGGCTGCCGTGTTTACCTACATTATTTCAGTGATAATACTTCAATACTTCATTGGCTGTGAAGCACTTTGGGATGTCCTGAGGACATGAAAGGTGTGATATAAATGCAAGTTCTTTCTTAATAGTGCAAGTCATGATGGGAAGCCAGGAGACAGAGGGCCAAGGCACTTCTCTTTCACGCTGAGGAGGAGAGGGGGAATATACTTCAATGAAAGCTGTCTCCAGGCCACCATCAGGGATTCTAATGGCTGGTTTGGAGGCACAATTGGTGGGAAGTTATCCTTTTAGCTGAAATGGAGACACAGCCTAGAAAGGACCTAAGGTGAGAAAGTTTCCCCCAAATGCTTAGTTTCAAAAACAAAATTTTGTATTCCAACTAAAAGGGCAATGCTTTACCTTGAAAATACTTCCCAACCATAACATTCCTCTTTAATTGGTAAAAATGAATACAGGACTTGTAATCTTTGTATAATGAAACGGCACATCTCGTTGAAAGCAAATTCAAACAAACTACTTTTAAATGTCTGTACTGTTAATTTAGAAGCTTTCTAAAACAAAGTATAAGCCCCACTACCAGTATACAAGTTCCTCCAACTATATTAGAGTCATTTGGTTTTAATTCATGTTTAGAAAATTAAGTCAGTATGTTAAACTCTCAGGATTTGAAACAGCAGCCACATGATCGTTCCTAATCAAATCAGATTGAGGTTACTGTTTATTACCACACAAGGGCTCATTATTTACCACTATACAGTGAGCTTAAACCAACACGGTACTATTTCATTTTTGGCATATACATTTAACAAGTCAGTCTTCCAAATTTAGTTACCTCTACAAACAAATCCTAAAAGTTCTACTTTTAACCACATTATAGATGGCTCACTAACCTGTTTTAAATTAATCATTTAATTCAATACTTAACATTCAGAAGAATGCATGTTGAGGTATGCAGATAACTTAGAAAAACATAGCTAAAATTTTCTTGTTCCCTATTGCTACTTAACTGTGGGCATCTCCCTTCAGGTGGGATCATACAGATGAACTTGGCCCACAGACTTGCACAAGACTGCAGATATCAATTTTAATTTTTGTATTGAGCCACAACACAATGGCATGGAGCAAGGCAGTCAGATATGGTTTTCCCTCGCACCCTTCAACTTAGTAAACCTCTATATAAATGTTCTCCTCCAACAACCCCATCCTCAATTTTGTCATCCCAATACATCTACAAATTTTCAGTTAGTGCCCATAAATGCTCATAGCTGCCACTAATCAATAAAACCCCATATGGGTTGACCCTAAAACCCATCCTAGAACTGAAGACATAAACCCTGGAGCTGCAGAGTTTAGTGTAGTACAACTATTTTATAATATCTCTAACATAATGCACTTAAGATTGTGTAGACAGATACGTTATATGACAATCATTTCACCAGAAATTTTAAATTAGGTAGTTAGACAGCTTGAAGTTGAACCAGGACATGTATGCTAGCCTGGGGCGCAGGGAACTGTTAAATAGAATTACATATTACATAGAGTCTACAGCACAGAAACAGGCCATTCGGCCCAACTAGTCTATGCTGGAGTTTATGTGGATTGCAAATATCTATGCATTCATTTATTTCTATTCTTCATATTAACTAGTGAATCGTATGTCACATTGCTGACAGGAAGTCTGAGGAAATGGTATTTTATAGAAAGTGTAGTGCTGGTGATAGTACGTGAGAAAATATGGTATTTGGGAAGGGTTGTTGGTAATATGGTGATTTAGGAACTGTGTAAAAGTTGTTTAGGAATTGGGACGGTGAGGTACAACGTAGTTGATGCTTAACTGCCCTTTGAAGTGGCCTAGCAAGCCACTCAGTTGTATCAAACAGCTGCACTGCAGCAGTTCAAGATGAAGGCCCACCACCATCTTCTCAGGGAAACTAGGGATGGGCAATAAATGCCGGCCTTGCCAGTGACGTCTACTACCTGAGAATGAACTTTTTGTTTTAAAGTGCGGACTGGTGAGTAGTTTGGAGACAGCAGTCAGTAGTTGGTGCAGGAAAGAATTGAGGATTCTTGGGGGAAGCGGAGGTAAAGAATTGAGATGGGGTAGAGAGAGTAGCTGAATGGGTGAGGAGTACTTGAAAGTTGGGATAGTCAGTAATTCAAGTGAGTGATGTGGGGCAGTAAGAATTGAGTTGGAGAAGTGAACAATTATGGAGGGAAACTTCAGTATGAGGGGGAAGGATAGTAAGTATAGACATAATGAGTAGTTGAGAGGGTTGAAGTGGAGAGGGAAGCTTAGCAGGATTGAAGTTTGGAACGGGGGGGGGGGGGGGGGGGGGGAGGGTAAATGGGAATTTAGTTGTCAATGGGTAATATGGTAAAATGATAAAATGACTAGTTTGGAGATGGGTAGTGGTCAGATAGTGTATATGTGAGGCGGGAGTGCGCATCTGTGTGATAATGTATTCAGGAGTGAGGCGTTGGAAGAGGTAGAGTGCAGGTTGAGACTTGCTAAATGAATTCAAGCTGCATTCTATGCATTTATTAAATTTATTCCCAGTTGCCTTGTTGCTGAATTCCGTGAATTGAGGCTGGATTTAGACATGCATTAAATTAAAGCCCAGCTAGTCTGCTGTTGAATTCTATTAGTAGACGCTCCATTGATTTATTGAATTTTAAAACTATATTTTAACTATATATGCAATTAAATTCACAGAGGAAATCAAAGTTTAAATTCTTGTTTCACAATAGCTCCTGATATTAGAATATAAAATATTATAGTTCAAAATGAGGATTTCCTCTGATGAATTTTCGATGCATTCCACTCAGAAAATCAGCTATTTTACCTCATTTTCTTTGGGATTAATAAGGATTTGCAGAATCAATGTAATTTATCTCTGTACTGGGGCTCCATAGAAACCCAAAAAGACAGCAACTCATCCAGTAGAATATATGAGACTTCTCTGGAATCCTACAATCTCCTGTCTCATACTTTGTTTCAGGGTTTGATAACATTACGCAAGAGAGTGAATTAAATTACTTTTCCTGATTGCAATGTGCGTCATTTGCCGTATATTTAGCACAAGTAGCCAAACGCTCCAAAGTGCAAATATAAATATCAGGCCACAGAGCAGCAGGATTAAAAGTTTGAAGACTGGGCACAGAACAAAGCTGACTAGTGACAGGACATTCACATTCTTGTGGCTGAAAGGAGACTGACCAGCAGGGACAGCACAGAGAAGTGCCAACAAGAATACAGGGTGCAATAAAACCTGGGTTGGGGGGGGGGGGGAAGGAAAGGGAGAGAGAAAGAGAGATATAAAGATATATAAAATAAAAAAGAATATTAATACAAAAAAAAATTGCCTCACCTCCATTCATGGAGAAACATCGGAAAAGACTTCAAATCCAGACGTTCTCTCTCTTCCTTTTAGTGCATGTGGATAAAATGGTGTTGTCATAGCCACACCTGTGGCTAGTCAGCAATTTCTATTGGATATTACTATCCTAGACAGTGAATGGCAGCAAGCTGTTCAATCATGACAGACATCTCAGCCAAGCCCAATCAGTCCTCAACCAATACACACACTTCTAGAAGGAGTCACTGAATAGCGGTGAGAAGTGGAAATCCTGGGTGATTCTTTCCCCCTCCATAGCCCAGGAGCGCTGAGGCACATTGTAGCTCACTCACCATTACCCAGCTAAAAGATATGCTAATTTAGCACTGATTTGGTTTTGGGACTTTCATAGTGTATACTTACTACCACACAAGCAGTGCATTTTTGTACTGAGCCATTGAGGTGTCCAAGTCTACCTTTTATCTTTGTGCTGCAGGTTCATTCCCAATTCCACACATACAATCGGAAGTGTGCTATCAAGGGAAACATGAAGCCATAGCCATCTGAGATTGGGACAAATCTTCAGGTTAAGAGTTACCTGAACTCACTCTTGAAAACTTTACAGAGGCCAGCTCAAGAGCACCACTGACAGAGGCTTGAGTATTTCAGCTATCTGTCCTCTAGGCTGGAGAACAAGTAATATAGGAAACTCAAGGAGAGAGGTAAATAAAACACAAAAATAGGGCCAAAAATTACTTTGTAGTTCTCTTTCCACCCCCGTACAGTTACCACTGGAGTCTCCCAAGGATCTATCCTTACCCCCCCTCCTGTTACTCATCTGCCCCTCAGTGACATCATCCGAAGACATGACGTCGGCAAACGTGTGGAAACCTGACAACACCCAGTTCTACCTCACCACCACCCCTCTCAGCCCCTTCACTGTCTGTGTTGTCTGACTGCTTGTCCGACATCCAGTCCTTGATGAGCCAAAATTTCCTCCAATTACACCTTGGGGAGGCTGAAACCATTATCTCTGGACCCTGCCAGACTCCATTCCCAAGCTACCGATTCCAAGCCATCCCTGGCCACTGTCAGGCTGATCCACACTGACACTTCACCTGACGAAGGAGAAAAGCTCCGAAAGCTTGTGATTTCAAATAAAGCTGTTTGACTATAACCTGGTGTTGTGCGACTCCTTAGATGGAGATGGTCATTGCTTGGCACTTGTCTGGCGCGAACGTTACTTGCCACTTGTCTGGCGCGAACGTTACTTGCCACTTATCAGCCCAAGCCTGGATGTTGTCCAGGTCATGTTGCATACGGGCACGGACTGCTTCATTATCTGAGGGGTTGCGAATGGAGCTGAACACTCTGCAATCATCAGCGAACATCCCCATTTCTGACCTTATGATGGAGGGAAGGTCATTGATGAAGCAGCTGAAGATGGTTGGGCCTAGGACACTCCCCTTAGGAACTCCTGCAGCAATGTCCTGGGGCTGAGATGATTGGCCTCCAACAACCACTACCATCTTCCTTTGTGCTAGGTATGACTCCAGCCACTGGAGAGTTTTCCCCCTGAAACCCATTGACTTCAATTTTACTAGGGCTCCTTGGTGCCACACTCGGTCGAATGCTGCCTTGATGTCAAGGGCAGTCACTCTCACCTCACCTCTGGAATTCAGCTCTTTTGTCCATGTTTGGACCAAGGCTGTAATGAGGTCTGGAGCCGAGTGGTCCTGGCGGAACCCAAACCGAGCAGGTTATTGGTAAGTGCCGCTTGATGGCACTGTCGACGACACCTTCCATCACTTTGCTGATGATTGAGAGTAGACTGATGGGGCGGTAATTGGCTGGATTGGATTTGTCCTGCTTTTTGTGGACAGGACATATCTGGGCAATTTTCCACATTGTCAGATGGATGCCAGTGTTGTAGCTGTACTGGAACAGTTTGGCTAGAGGCGCGGCTAGTTCTGGAGCAGAAGTCTTCAGCACTACAGCTGGGATGTTGTCGGGGTCCATAGCCTTTGTTGTACCCAGTGCACTCAGCCATTTCTTGGTATCACGTGGAGTGAATCAAATTGGCTGAAGACCAGCTTCTGTGATGGTGGGGATATCGGGAGGAGGCCGAGATGGATCATCCACTCAGCACTTTTGGCTGAAGATGGTTGCAAACGCTTCAGCCTTGTCTTTTGCACTCACGTGCTGGACTCCGCCATCATTGAGGATGGGGATGTTTACAGAGCCTCCTCCTCCTGTTAGTTGTTTAACTGTCCTCCACCATTCATGACTGGATGTGGCAGGACTGCAGAGCTTTGATCTGATCCGTTGGTTGTGGAATCGCTTAGCTCTGTCTATAGATGTTGCTTCTGCTGCTTAGCACGCATGTAGTCTTGAGTCATTTTTATATACGCCTGGTGCTGCTCCTGGCACGCTCTTCTGCACTCCTCATTGAACCAGGGTTGATCCCCTGGCTTGTTGGTAATGGTAGATTGAGGAATATGCCGGGCCATGAGGATACAGATTGTGCTGGAATACAATTCTGCTGCTGCTGATGGCCCACAGCGCCTCATGGATGCCCAGTTTTAAGCAGCTAGATCTGTTCTGAATCTATCCCATTTAGCACGGTGATAATGCCGCACAACACGATGGATGGTGTCCTCAGTGCGAAGACGGGACTTCATCTCCCCAAGGGCTGTGTGGTGGTCACTCCTACCAATACTGTCGTGGACAGATGCATCTGCGACAAGTAGATTGGTGAGGACGAGGTCAAGTAGGTTTTTCCCTCGAGTTGGTTCACTCACTACCTGCCACAGGCCCGGTCTGGCAGCTATGTCCTTTAGGGCTCGGCCAGTAGTGGTGCTACCGAGGCACTCGGTGATGGACATTGAAGTCCCCCACCCAGAGTACATTCTGTGCTCTTGCTACCCTCAGTGCTTCCTCCAAGTGTGCTCAACATGGAGGAAGACTGATTCATCAGCTGAGGGAGGACAGTAGGTGGTAATCAGCAGGAGGTTTCCGTGCCCATGTTTGACCTGATGCCATGAGATTTCATGGGGTGCCCGAGTCAACATTGAGGACTCCCAGGGCCACTCCCTCCTGACTGTATATCACCGGACCACCACCGGTGGGTCCATCCTGCTGGTGAGACAGGACATACCCAGGGATGGTGATGGAAGAGTCTGGGACGTTGGCTGAAAGGTATGATTCTGAGAGTATGGCTATGTCAAGCAGTTGCTTGACTAGTCTGTGGGACAGCGCTCCCAATTTTGGCACAAGTCGCCAGATGTTCTTGAGAAGGACTTTGCAGGGTCGACTGGGCTTGGTTTGCCTTTGTCGTGTCCGGTGTCTGGTGGTCCATCTGGTTTTATTCCTATTCTGACTTTTTTTAAGCGAGATTTTACAACTGAGTGGCTTGCTGGGCCATTTCAGAGGGCAATTAAGAATCAACCACATTACTGTGGGTCTGGAGTCTAGGCCAGACCGGGTAAGGACGGCAGGTTTCCTTCCCTAAAGGACATTAGTGAACCAGATGGGTTTTTATGACAATCCGGTAGTTTCATGGCCACCATTACTGATACTAGTTTTTTTTTTAAATTCCAGATTTTATTTAATTAATTGAATTTAAATTCCCCAGCTGCCATGGCGGGATTTGAATTCACGACTCCAGATTATTAGTTCTGGCCTCTGGATTACTAGTCTAGTAACATAACCACTAAGCTACCGTACCCCCATTGTGTTGTCTCTAATTAGTACAGCTACACCCTCTTGTTCGGTCCTGTTCCTTACATAATCATGTTTCAGTTATCCCTACCACATCTGGCTCCTTGCTATGAATTACTGCCTCTGGTTCCCCCATTTTGTTTCGGATGCTGTGCAGGCAATTTGATTTGTTTTTAATAACTGTTCCACTTAATTTATTTTTAAGTCATTTTTACTCATGTTCTATAACTGTATTTGTTGCCTGACTGTTTACCCTTATTTCTTACCTTGATCTGACCTTTACTCTCATTTCCTATATCTTCAAACTTATGTTATCCTCATCAGATCCCTCCCCCCGTCTTACTAGTTTAAAGTCCTATCGACAACCCTATTTATCCTTTCCGTTAGGACACAGGTCCCATTCTGGTTCAGGTGGAGCCCATCCCAGCAGTACAGCTCCTTCCTGTCCCAATACTGGTGCCTGTGTCCCATGAAATGGAACCCTTCCTTCCCACATCACTCTTTCAGCCACGCATTCACCTTCCTGATCTGTTTATCTCTGTATATTAGCACGTGGCTCAGGTAGCAATTCCAAGATTACCATCTGTGAGGTCCTGTTTTTTTTTTAAGTTTAGTTTCTAATTCCTGATATTCTCTTAGCAGGATCTCCTTCCTTTTCTTCCCTATGTCATTGGTCCCAACACGGACCACGACAACTGGATCTTTCCAAGTTCCTCTCCAGATGCTCCGAGATATCCTTTACCCTTGCACCAGGTAGGCAACACACCCTCCTGGACTCTGTCGCGACTACAGAGGACGCCAATAATGCTCCTAATTATCGAATCCGCTATGGCTACAACCTTTCTGTTCTGCTCTTCCACCACCTCCCCCCCCCCCCCCCCCCCGAACTGCCTCCTGCTGCAGTGTGCCATGCTTAGCATTCTGGCTGTCCACCCCGCAACCTGCATCCTTATCGTCACAGATAGCAAGTACATTGTACCTATGCAGGTACAGCAAGCACTTAGGAAGGCAAATGGTATGTTAGCCTTTATTGCAAGGGGGTTGGAGTACAAGAATAAGGAGGTCTTGCTGCAATTATACAGGGCTCTTGTGAGACCACACCTGGAGTACTGTGTACAGTTTTGGTCTCCTTACCTTAGGAAGGATATACTTGCCTTAGAGGGGATGCAACGAAGGCTCACTAAATTTATTCCTGGGATGAGGGGGTTTTCGTATGAGGAGAGATTGAATAGAATGGGCCTATATTCTCTGGAGTTTAGAAGAATGAGAGGTGATCTCATTGAAACGTATAAGATTCTTAGAGGGCTTGACAGGCTGTTTCCCCCGGCTGGAGAGTCTAGAACTAGGGGTCATAGTCTCAAGGTGGCGGCCATTTAAGATCGAGATGAGGAAAGATTCACTCAGAGGGTTGAGAATCTTTGGGATGCTCTACCTGAGAGGGCTGTGGATGCTCAGTCATTGAGTATATTCAAGACTGAGATTGATGGATATCTGGACACTAAGGGAATCAAGGGATATGGGGATAGGGCGGGAAAGTGGAGTTGTGGTAGAAGATCAGCCACGATCTTATTGAATGGAGGAACAGGCTCGAGGGGCCTTATGACCTACTCCTGGTCCTATTTCATATGTTCTTATGTTGGATAGGACCAGTGTCTTCAGGACCTCCTTCGCTACCTCCTCTTGGATCCCCTTACCCTGCTGACTTAGGTGTCGGAGTGTCTCTAATTCGCACTTCAGCTCAAGGTCACTGAGCAGAAGTGACTCAAGGCAGAGACACTTCCTGCAGTCGCGGCAATACAGGACAGTCTCTGTGTCCACAGACTCCCACGTACCGCAGTCCCAACACACAGCCTGCAAAGCCATTATTTAATATTAATTTAATTCTAGAACTAGTAGAAGCGCTTACGGTCTAAATTATGTTTAGTGGGTGGATTTTAGCTTGATTTTAAATCAATTAGTAATTAATATTCTGAATATTTAATTATTTATTTATAGTTTATATTTAAAAATATAGCGTGTGTAGTAAATTAAAGGCTTAGTTTAATTTCCTCAGATTCCACCGCTCCCCCCTCTGTGCTGACTATGACGTCACCTTTTGAGATTTTTCCCTGGATTTGTTTAATTGCTGCAGTTCCCACGCTTTTTAACCATTTGTTTAGCTTTAAGGCTATTTAACGAACACAATAAAAACATTACCAACCACTAAACACAATGACCAATAAAAGACACTTACCAATAAACTAAATAATCACTGACTTCCCTCGGCGCTCCTCTGTGCCAGTACTTTTTGACTTTTTTTTGATTTTGCCGCGCTTGCCTCAAACCCCCAGTTTCCCTCCCACTGCTCTCCCTGCTCCCATTCTCCTCACACACCCAGGTCCGCTCCCCGTTCCCGCTCGCCTCACACCCCCAGTTCCCCTCCCACTGCTCTCCCTGCTCCCACTTTATGGTGTGGGCCATGCTTACCTCACATACCCAGGTCCACATTTAAATAAAGAGCACTGAATGACTGTTTAAACAATGTTAAAAGAATAATAAAGTTAATTTCCATTTTTAACAACAGTGCTTGCTCTCAATTCTGCTCACAGCGTCAGTTTTGGGTTGATCACCATCTTCTTTCCCTTCTTCCTACCTTTTTGGGAAGACCGTCCCAAACTTATCAGCACAAACGATGAAAAAAATGCAGGTTTAATCAAATTGATTAGACAACTAGGATTTGATCCTTATATCAGCATGATCACTACAAGCAGTGATTACTACAAGTGGATTCCATTGTAAAACCTTAAACAACAATTGGAAGAATAAAAAGTTACCAATTCAGAACTGTTGTAAACTTTAGAAATTGTATACTGGTACTTCATGTTGATTGGTACTTCATGTTGATTGGGATGATTGCTATACTGAAAGCAATGATTGTTTAAGGGTTGATCCAATTTATTCAGTCTTGATCAGAGAGGCTCAATTGCACAGGGCGGGGGATGGGACAAGACATTCTGTCTACATAAAGTAATGATTCTACTAATTTTGGGGGAGGGGGTTTAATTCTGCTGTGAAGTTTAATTTTCACATATGTTGAATAAGCCACAAAGTAAATTAAGTATTAATAAAATCACAAAATTATCCAGGCAGTAACTGGCAAGCTCTTTGGAAAATGAAGTTCAAATTCAAATTTCAAAATCAGATTATATGGAACTCGTGATGTATGATGCACTCAATTGTCTCAGTGTTTTAACAGACTCTAGGCCTTGGCTTGAAGTATTTAAATATAATTCATGTCAGCTAGTAATCAAAGATAAAGGGCACAATTTTAACATTGAAAATCGGGTGGGTTGGGTGCAGGAGGGGCATTGAAAATCGCAACTATTTCAGACTGATTTCCAGTTTTCACCAGGGTGGGACGAGGAGCAGGCAACCAACCCGCTCCCAGGAAGTGGGTTGGTAACTAAAACCTTTCAAGGAGGCTGCGGGCCTCCATTTTTACAGATTTTGCAATTTCAACCTCAGGGGCCACGTGAGAGTAGGCAAGGCGGCCCAAAACTGCAGGTAAGTGCCTTTCTGGCATAGCTTGTAGGTCCGGAGGAGCAGGAGTGCTTCCTCCAGGCCCAACAAGCCCTACCTGCAGCGATCCCCCTACCATCGCGGACCCCAGCCTCTGATCTCTGAACCCCCCATGCCAACGATCTCCGACCCCCTCCTCCCCAATGATCGCAGACTCCCGCGAAAACCCCCGAACCAGACACCCACCCCACCCAGTGACTGACCCCCGATCCCTCCCCCCATGCCCATCAGTGCCCCGTGCCCACCCATGTCCATCAGTACCCACCCATGCTCCCCCCCCCCCCACCCAATCCATACAATCAAAGACTTACCTTTTCATGTCCTCTCCCTGGCTGCTCTCCCTGGGGTCACCATTGACCAGAAACTTAACTGGTCCAGCCACATAAATACTGTGGCCACAAGAGCAGGTCAGAGGCTGGGCATTCTGCGGCGAGTGACTCACCTCCTGACACCCCAAAGCCTTTCCACCATCTACAAGGCACAAGTCAGGAGTGTGATGGAATACTCTCCACTTGCCTGGATAAGTGCAGCTCTAACAACACTCAAGAAGCTCGACACCATCCAGGACAAAGCAGCCCGCTTGATTGGTACCCCATCCACCACCCTAAACATTCACTCCCTTCACCACTGGCACACTGTGTCTGCAGTGTGTACCATCCACAGATGCACTGCAGCAACTCGCCAAGGCTTCTTCGACAGCACCTCCCAAACCCACGACCTCTACCACCTAGAAGGACAAGGGCAACAGGCACTTGGGAACTACACCACCTGCACGTTCCTCTCCAAGTCACACACCATCCCGACTTGGAAATACATCGCTGTTCCTTCATCGTCACTGGGTCAAATCCTGGAACTCCCTACCTAACAGCACTGCGGGAGAACCTTCACCACACGGACTGCAGCGGTTCAAGGCGGCGGCTCACCACCACCTTCTCAAGGGCAATTAGGAATGGGCATTAAATGCTGGCCTCGCCAGCGACGTCCACATCCCATGAAAGAATAAGAAAAAAAAAATCACTGTTCTTCCGGGTTTCCTGTCTGCAATTTGACACCATCCCCACCCCCTTCCCGGCTCGGAGTCAAAATCATGCCCATAATGTCAACTCAGTTGTCGATCAGTACAGGTTACTCAGATCACTTTTATAGTCCAACCACATATAGCATGGACAAGGGGGGGGGGGGGGGGGGGACAGACAGCGTCCCAGAATGCTAAATGAAGGAAACCAGTATTGCTGACATCAGTGTCCAAACATCGAAATGAGTGCTATACATGAGATGCATATATCGTCTGGTAATTCACAAGATGCCAGTGAGTACAGAAGCTTGTGCTTTAAGTGCAAAAGTAAGAGGCCATAATACTTCTGGTCATGAAAATCCAAAAGAACCTGCCCTGTCACATTAGTTAACCTGTATCAATCAGTTTTTGTAGAGATCAACTCTCTCATCTTCTACTCCTCCATTTTCTCCAACTGGCACCTTATTTACAACCTTTCCAAAGCCCTGAAATGCACTGTTGCCTTGCAACTATGCTCCAACCTGTCTTCTGCCCCACCAACAGCACCGAGACTGCACTGGTCAAAGTGACTAATGGCATCCCATGTGACTGTGATGCACGGTTAGTCCTCACCTTCTTCTACTTCGTTGCTTTTGACACCCAACATCCCACCCCTGCAGTCCACAACCATGGCACTTGGTTCCAATCATACATTAAGCAGACATTAAATCATCTTCAATAGCTTCTCCTCCTCATACCACACATTCACCTCCAACTTCAGCTTGAACCTTGCCCCCCTCCACTTCATAATTTACATGGTCCTTGGCCAGTATCACCCAGAAGCACTGGGTCAATTTCCACATATACATTGACGAGACCCCAGTTTTACCTCTACCACCTTCACTCATCCAAAGACTGTTGCTACACTCTGATTGCCTGTCCAACACAAACTTAGAAAGGTCAAAATTTCCTCCAGCATACTGTCGCAAAACTAAAGCCACCCACTTCTGACTCTGCCTGAGGTTTACTGCTCAGTTCCAAGTTCAACTTCCTCCCCCACATACATTCCATTACTCAGCAACATTGCTCACTTCCACCCAATTACTACCTCCCCATCACAAGGCTCAACTTCCTTCTCCAATGCTCTTCCAGCTCCCTCCTTAACCTCAATCCTCCACAAGTTACAAATCATTCAAAACACTTCAGGCAACGTTCTCACTCTCACAATTTCCCACATTCCCATTGTGTAGTCGTCCCCAAACTCTAGGGGCTGTGCCCCAACAAGTTGATTTCAAAATTCTCACTCTTGCTTTCAGATCATGGCCTCAGCCCACCCTACCTTAGCACTTTCCTCCAGATTTACATGCTTGCACACTTTCCGCTACCCTGACACTGGCAGCTCTTCGTCCCCATTCCTTCCGCTTCACCATTGGTGGCTGCTCATTGAAGCACTGTGCTCCTGTCCTCTGGAACTCCATCCACAGTTCACTCCGTCTTGCCACATTTCTGCCTATTTTCAGAATCAACCGTATTTTCGCTCCCCCCCATTCAAATTCTGTCAGTTTTTCTTCATTCCTCCACTGTTTTGCTGCTTAATGTAAGCACTCAGACATCTTCCCGAACACGAGAAGAGCTATTGAATTGCAAGTCACTTATCCTTCTGGCTTCGTATCAATTTTATTTGCTGGAATTGCCAAAAGCATCAGATTTGAGAAAATAGTTCAAATTCTAGTAACCCACAAACAGATATCCCCATTTGAGAAGCACTTTTACTGAATTTTTAAAATTCTCATCCTTGTATTCAAATCCCTCCATGGTCTCGTCCCTCCCTATCTCTGTAACCTCTTCCAGCACTAGAACCCTCCAAAATCCCTGCGCTCCTCCAATTCTTGCCTCTTGTGCATCCCCGATTTTCTTCGCTCCACCACTGGCAGCCGTGCCTTCAGCTGCCTAGGCTCTAAGCTCTGGAATTTCCTTCCTAAACCTCTCCACCTCTCTCTCCTCCTTTAAGTCGTTCCTTAAAACCTACTTCTTTAACCAAGCTTTTAGCCACCTGCCCTAATATCTCCTTATGTGGTTCGAAGCCAAATTGTGTCTGATAAGTTTCCTAGAAGTAAAGGGAATTAGGGGTTACGGGGAGCGGGCAGGAAATTGGACATGAATTTAGATTTGAGGTTAGGATCAGATCAGCCATGATCTTATTGAATGGCGGAGCAGGCTCGAGGGGCCGATTGGCCTACTCCTGCTCCTATTTCTTATGTTCTTATGTTCTTATGTTCTTATGACGCTCCTGTGAAGTGCCTTGGGACTTTTTATTACGTGAAAGACGCTATATAAATGCAAGTTGTTGTTGTTGGGAAGCAATAAGTTGGTGTGCTGAAATGGCTGAATGACTAAGTCCAAAAGCTCCTTTCAACTGTGATAAAGGACTGAAGAGGAGCAGAGACACATCCACAGTTATGCCAAACACTGATTAACATCAAGCCCAGATGGCTACAGAACCAAGGACAAGAGTGTCAGTATCAATGACAGTGCTAAACATTTGAAGACATAACTACATTTTATTCTTTAAAATAGTTTCCTCTGTATTGTTACCCTCAGAACATTTCAAAAACTACCTCAAAGCAAGCAGATATGATCTTATGCTTTGCCCTGTTTCTTTGGCTAAATATTCTTCAATCAACTGTTCAGATGTCACTAGAAAACTGGCAACGTTCACACACCAAACTTTTGAAAGTGTAAAGTATTAAAATTAAATATTCGAAGAGTAGCCTTTGTTTAAAAAAAGGGAGAAAAGGATAAAACGGTAACTATAGACTAGTTAGTCTAACATAAATTGTGGGCAAACTCTTATAATCCATAATTTAAGATAATATTCATGAGCATTTAGAAATGCATGGGTTTATCAGGGACAGCCAGGAAAGATTTGTTAAAGGCAAGCAGTGTTTATTAAATGTTTTTTTTTTGAAGAGTTGACTGATGGGGAATAAGAACATGAGAAATACGAGCAGGAGTAGGCCATTCAGCCCCTTGAGCCTGCTCTGCCACTCAGCAAGATCATGGCTGATCTTCTACCTCAACGCCATTTTCCCGCACCATCCCCATATCCCTTGATGCCTTTAATAACTAGAAATCTATCGATCTCTGTTTTGAATGTACTCAATGACTGGGCCTCCACAGCCCTCTGGGGTAGAGAATTCCAAAGATTCACCACCCTCAGTGAAGAAATTTCTCCTCATCTCAGTCCTAAATGACCTACCCTGTATTCTGAGACTGAGAAGCCCGGTTGTGGATTCCCCAGTCAGGGGAAACATCCTCCTTGCATCTACCCTGTCGAGCCCTGTAAGAATTTTGTATGTTTCAATGAGGTCACCTCTCATTCTTCTAAACTCTAGAGATTACTAGTCTATTCAATTTCTCCTCATACCACAACCTCACCATCCCAGGAATCAGTCTGGTGAACCTTCATTGCACTCCCTCTATAGCAAGTATATCCTCTCTTAGGTAAGACGACCAAAGTTGTACACAACACTCCAGATGCGGTCTCACCAAGGCCCTATATAATTGCAGTGAGACATCTTTACTCCTGGACTCAAATCCTCTTAATAAAGGTCAACATACCATTTGCCTTGCTAATTGCTTGCTGCACCTGCATGTTAGCTTTCAGTGATTCATGTACAAGGACACCCAGGTCCTTTTGAACATCAACATTTCCCAATCTCTTACCACTTAAAAAACACTCTGCATTTCTGTTTTTCCTACCAAAGTGGATAACTTCACATTTTTCCACATTATATTCCATCTGCCATGTTCTTGCCCACTCACTTAGCCTGTCTATATCTCCTTGAAGCCTCTTTGCATCCTCCCCACAACTCACATTCCCACCTAGTTTTGTGTCATCAGCAAACTTGGAAATATTACATTTGGTCCCCTCATCCAAATCACTGATATAGATTGTGAATAACTGGGGCCCAAGCACTGATCCCTGCAGTATCCCACTAGTCACAGTCCTGAAAAAGACCTGTTTATTCCTACTCTCTTTTCTGTCTGTTAACCAATTCTCAATCCATGCCAGTATATTACCCCTAATTCCATGTGTTCTAACTTTGTTCACCAACCTCCTGTGTGGGACCTTATTGACAGCCTTCTGAAAATCCAAATATACCACATCCACTGGTTCCCCCTTATCTATTCTACTAGTTACATCCTCAAAGAACTCCAATAGGTTTGTCAAACATGATTTCCCTTTCATAAATCCATGTTTATTCTGCCAAATCCTATTATTATTTTCTAAGTGTCCTGTTATCACATCCTTTATAATAGATTCTAGCACTTTTCCTACTACTGATGTCAGGCTAACAGGTCTAAGTTCCATGTTTTCTCTCTCCCTCCTTTCTTAAATAGTGGGGTTACTTTTGCTACCTTCAAATCTGCAGGAACCATTCCAGAATCTATAGAATTTTGGAAGACGACAACCAATACATCCACTATCTCTATAGCCACCTCTTTCAAAACCCTGGGATGTAGATCATCAAGTCCTTGGGATTTATTGACTCAGTCCCATTAATTTCTCTAGTATTATTTTTTTTTACTAGTACTAATTTCCTTCAGTTCCTCATTCTCGCCAGACCCGTGGTTCTCTAGTATTTCTGGGACGTTTTTTTGTCTTCTTCCGTGAAGATAGACACAAACATATGTTTAATTTCTCTGCCATTTCTTAATCCCCATTATAAATTCTCCCGTCTCTGTCTGTAAGGGACCCACATTTGCCTTCGCCAGTCTTTTCCTTTTTCGCACCTATAGAAGCTTTTACAGTTCGTTTTTATGTTTCTCACTAGTTTATTCTCATATTCTATTTTCCCGTTCTTTATCAATTTCTTGGTCCTCCTTTGCTGAATTCTAAAATGCTCCCAATCCTCAGGCTAACTGCTTTTACTGGCAACTTTATATGCCTCTTCCTTTGATTTAATACTATCTTTAATTTCTCGTTAGCCATGGTTGGACCACTTTTCCTGTTGGGTTTTAAAGGCATGCATTAGATATAGCGTGCATCAATTTTCATACGGTGTTTGAAAAGATATCACACAGAGGCTCATTAGAAAAATTCAGGCACATGAAATAAGAAAATGTAGCAGCATAAACCAGAAAGTTGGTTGATGGACAAGAAACAAAAGAGTTAGAGTAAATGAACGTTGCTTGGGTTGGAAATGGTATTCCTCGGGAGTCAGTACTAGGTACACATTTGTTATCAGTATATATAGATGACTTGCACTTGGGCACTGGGAGCATAATCTTGAAATTTGCTGACAACACAAAAACAGTGAGAAGGACTGTAAAAGATATCAAGCCAACAGACAAATTAGCAGAATGGGCATACAGGTGGCTGAGGCAATTTAGAATGAATAAGTGTAAGGTATTATATTTTAGGAGAAAAAACAAGGAATGGGAGTATACACTCAATGGAAAGACATTGAACAAGAAGATCTAGGGATTCAAATACATAGTTCCTTGAAAGTGCAAGTGCAGGTAAATAAATCCATATAAAAGGCCAAAAAAATTATCAATTTTATAAATAGGGGCATAGTATACAAGAACAATGATAAATTTGTATGAAACATTGGTTAGGCCACAGTTAGAGTACTGTGCACAGCTTTTGTTGCTCCATTACAGAAAGGACATGAAGGCCATAGAGAGTGTACAGAGTAAATTCACCAGAATGATGGGAAACTATAGTTATGCGAAGAGACTGGAGGTACTGGGACTATTTCTGCTAGATTAGAGAAGGCCAAGGGGAGATTTAACATGGGGTTTTTAAAATTATGATGGATTTTTGATAGAAGGAATAGGGAAAAACTATTTCTCCTGGTTGGGGAGTCAGTGACAAGAGGTCATTAATTTAAAATTGTCACCAAGAGTGAGGTTAAGAGAAAGTTCTTTACACAAAGGGAGTATGAAATGCATTGTCACAGAGAGTGGATGTAGCAGAGACAATGGCATCTTTTAAGGGAAAATTGAATGAATATTTGAAGCAGAGGAAGGTACAAGACTATGGGGAGGGACCAGGCAATGAGAATAGTTTTAGTGTGCTCTAGCGAAGAGCATGATCGGCCGAATGACCTCGTTCTGTGCTGCAAATTTCTATGGTTCTTTTCACAAAAGGTCTGCAAGATTGGGAACTTATCAATACATATGAAATGGAATACTGTGTTGAGTATTTGCCAGTAGCAATAAGCTTACCCAGTTTTTGATTGATTCAATGCACCTGCAAGCAACTTCACTGTCTCGGTATTAGTTTCCATTCCATTACGCAAATTCAAAAATCTTCTGACAAAGTCTTCAGGGGACATGTAGCGCTCTCCATTCTGCTCAACAGTTGCATACTGAAATGTACAAGTATCATTTCATCAGTGTGCATGACAATACATAGTGCAGGGCAAAGGGCCTCAAGTAACTCTCAAAAACATCCTCATTACTAAAATTTCATGGCACTGTTTTTAAGATATGAAACCTTACACATTTTTCACAATAGTGAATTAATAAGGACCAAATACAAGTATTTCTGAATTAAAATAGTCCACAAACAAAATCTATTTAAATTAATAGCATTGCACAAAGCTGCCACTTTCCTCAAAACAATTTCTCCACTGAGAAACTACTGTTAGACAATAAATTCATGGGGAAGTCCTGAGGAACACCCACACACTTGGGTATGTACTAGGGTTCCCAATTCTGGTTGGACATATTCAGGGAGGTTTCATCACCTCTCACCTCCAACACATCCATCCTCGCAGTGCACTGCCTCTCCACGCCAACTGGAAAGCAAACTTATTCTTCGTTATCCGATTGGATGATTCTAGACTGTCAAACAGCCTTTCTTCCTACCTTCAATAATTTTATAACTAATAAACGAAAGTGTTCAAAGAAAATAATTTTTTAAAAAATCACACAATTTGTTGTAGTGCTCCTTTGATTTTTCTCCTGGGTTGCACAGAACAGTGTCCAGGAGATTAATCTTTAATTCCTGGAGACTCCAGGACAACTTGGGAGGGCTGGCAATCCTGGTAAGTTTGTACATCCATCTATGTAAATTAATTTTGATAAGTCCTCAGTACCAATTCTCAGTGAAACAGTAACAATATGAAAATACTTGATTTAAAAATATGGGCCCCAAATTTACATGACCATTCCAGCACAGTCATGCTATAAGTTGGGTAGAAATACAGCAACAGGCTCCCAGAATAGGCCAGAACCCAGATACATCAGGATCCAAATTTCCAAGGGGCCTTGTTTGCAGCACAACTTCTGTCCATTCCAAATATGTTCCGCCAGGTCAGAGACGGTGTGGTGGAGGTTGGAGACTCACAGGTCAGAGGTTTTTTGGCCCTGAACTGGGATCTACTGGCCAGCTGATGTGCCAGATGAAAAGAGGCATGCCAGTCAGCCGCTGGACATGAAGACCACCTGGGGTCCAAGCCAAGAGCCATCAATTTGCATCCCTCCTGCCACCAGGAATTTTAAATTGTGAAGCTCCCCCAACTTTGCATACTCTGGCAGAGGAGGTGGCAATCGTTCCTGTTTGGCAGATCCTGGCACTTACATCAGAATCTCACACTTGTGTATTTTCAGCCCTTAGAAACCAAATCAAAGTTAAAATGAACAAAAACTGAAAAAAAAATTAAAACCAGCAAAAACTTTTTAAAAATGAAGAATTGATGAACATCTAAAATTAAGTGCAAAAGCTGTGCAGAAAAATACGTTTTCTTTCTCCTTAGTTATGACATTTTGTCTTTTGAGTAGGAAGTATGTTCCATTACACTAAGATTTTTGCAAATTTCTATTTTCAATAGCAACCCAAGAGCTCAATGAAAACCTGGTTTTCTATCACGGTATCTGAAAATTGAACTGATGCGACACCAATAGATGTAGTATAATTGCAATTTTTATGTACCATGCCTCTCTTTTCAAAGTCTTTTGACTATTGATTTGTCAGTAATAATATTTAATCAGCAGTTTTTTTTTAAACTTTCTTTCGTACTGCAGTCAGAGAAAATCAAATGATGTTTGGAAGCACAGCTATCCCAGCATCCACTGTGCAAGTGAAAGGATTTTAATAAAATTATAAGGCCTATAATTTTAGTAGAGCCCTTTCACTTGTGCTATGCATGATGTGAAGGTCCTGTTTCCAAAATGTGTTCTTTGGCTTTCTCTGGTTTTTATAACCCACTTAAATCAGGCTTACCTGGACAATATAGGACACTTATTCACAATGGTTTTAATTGGGTCTTAATGCCCTGTCGATACAGGAAAGTATTGAGAGACCTGTCAATACTGAAAGGGTGCATTGTGTATAGCATCATTGAATAAATTAAAAATAAAAGATTAAACCAAATGTTCAAAAAGTTGGAAGCAATTTTATTCTATTCCATCTAGTTTTCAAAAATTGTTCATTATCTCAATTTTGAGGATTAGTGCATCATAAATATTAATACTGATTATACGTGTAAGAAATTACCATTATTTGTGTGAATGTAGGGCAATGGCACTCAGTAATCGTTTGAACTCTGGGTCTCCTTTAAAAAAAACTAAGCAGATTGGATTTGTTGTTGATCTCAACTCATCTTCCAAAATTCTATAGATTCTGGAATGGTTCCTGCAGATTGGAGGGTAGCAAATGTAACCCCGCTATTTAAGAAAGGAGGGAGAAAGAAAACAGGGAATTACAGATCTATTAGCCTGATATCATTAAGCAGGGAAAATGCTAGAATCTATTATAAAGGATGTGATAACGGCACACTTAGAAAATAATAATAGGATTTGGCAGAGTCAACATGGATTTATGAAAGGGAAATCATGTTTGACAAACCTATTGGAGTTCTTTGAGAATGTAACTAGTAGACTAGATAAGGGGAACCAGTGGCTGTGGTGTATTTGGATTTTCAGAAGGCTTTCGATATGGTCCCACACAGGAGGTTGGTGAACAAGGTTAGAGCACATGGAATTGAGGGTAATATACTGGCATGGATTGAAAATTGGTTAACAGACAGAAAACAGAGAGTAGGAATAAACAGGTCTTTTTCAGGTTGGCAGACTGTGACTAGTGGGGTACCGCAGGGATCGGTGATTGGGCCCCAGCTATTCACAATCTATATCAATGATTTGGATGAGGGGACTAAATGTAATATTTCCAAGTTTGCTGATGACAAAACTAGGTGGGAGTCTGAGTTGTGAGGAGGATGCAAAGAGGCTTCAAGGGGATATAGACATTCTAAGTGAGTGGGCAAGAACATGGCAGATGGAATATAATGTGGAAAAATGTGAATGTTTTGGAAGGAAAAACAGAAATGCAGAGTATTTTTTAAATGGTGAGAGACTGGGAAATGTTGATGTTCAAAGGGACCTGGGTGTCCTTGTACATGAATCACTGAAAGCTAAAATGCATGTGCAGCAAGCAATTAGGAAGGCAAATGGTATGTTGGCCTGTATTAAAAGAGGATTTAAGTCCAGGAGTAAAGGTGTCTCACTGCAACTATATAGGGTCTTGGTGAGACTGCACCTGGAGTATTGTGTACAATTTTGGTCTCCTTACTTCAGGATATACTTGCCATAGAGGCAGTGCAACAAATGTTCACCAGAATGATTCCTGGGATGGTGGGATTGTCGTAGAGGAGAGATTAAGTAGACTGGGCCTGTATTCTCTAGAGTTTAGAAGAATGAGAGGTGATCTCATTGAAACATACAAAATTCTTACAGGGCTAAACAGGGTAGATGCAATGAGTATGTTTCTCCTGGCTGGAGTGTCTAGAACCAGGGGTCACAGTCTCAGAATAAGGAATGGGCCATTTAGGACTGAGATGAGGAGAAATTTCTTCACTCAGAGGGTGGTGAATCTTTGGAATTCTCTACCCCAGAGGGCTGTGGAGGCTCAGTCCTTGAGAACATTCAAAACAGAGATAGATAGATTCCTAGTTATTAAAGGCATCAAGGGATATGGGGATGGTGCGGGAAAATGGCATTGAGGTAGAAGATCAGCCACGATCTTGTTGAATGGCAGAGCAGGCTCGAGGGGTCCGATGGCCTATTCCTGCTCCTATTTATGTTCAAAATGCATTATTATCCAGTTTATCTGAGGACACAAATGCACACTATATACTACGATATCTAGGAAGATAAACCCACTATTATAATTATATCGGGCCGGATTTTGCACTGAGTGCCGAATGAATGGCGCCAGCCACTCATTAGTCTTGGACTTGCCCATGGACTTTTCATGGGCTTTTGCATGGTAAGTTCCTCTTATCGGGTTCTCAATCCAGCACAGTGCCCTCTCCTGGGCATCCGTAAGCTGTGTGAACGGTGAAAGCTGCTGTGTATCCCCTTAGTCAATCAATCATATTGAAGCATGTTAATAAGCACGTTAATAAGCAGCGCATTCACAAAACCAGGAAGTGTAAGTTAGAATAGTGAATTCAATGTAAAATCAGTTATAAGAAGCGAAATAAAGAGAGGTTAAGAAATACTGAATTAAAAGACAAGTAAAAAAAGAGACAGAAAGGAAAAGTAAAAATAATTAAATTTTTTAAACAATTAAAAGACTCCACACACTTGTTTAAAAGTAAATTTTCAGTGCCAGAGAAGTTGTTTGGCAGTCATTAAGACCCACCACGCCATTAAAATTTTGGTTAGACTAAAAAAACTGGACGTACCTTTCTCGGGGGAGATTAGTTCGTTTCCAGCAGGGCAGAAGAGAAACTTCACGTTATTGCAATCATTTCAACGGGGAGTGAGCCGGCAAGATCTCCTTCCCGCGAAGCTTCTAGGCAAGCAGGGCATTTGGTAGAGGAACCTCCGGATTTCCGCATTTAACTGCGCATGTGCGGTCGCCAGAAGTTCCTCTACCATTTGCACTGAAATAACGTTGAACGCTGTTAAGTCCGCCGTTATTGTTTAGAGCAAATTCCGGGTCATTATAATAGCAACAGAGACCACAAAGCTTCTCAAAGATTGCACACTTGAAACTAATTGACGCAATGCAAAACGTTCACTTAGAACGTCACTTAATTCTGCAAGATGATCTCACCCTACCAGAAGTACTTCGCGGACAGTTATAAAACACCAAATTATATTCCAAACAGCGCAAACCCGATAATTATTAGGTCATCTTCACAAAGGGAAACAAAAACAGCATTTCATGATTCATTCCAGTATGAATTTAATACCATACAAAAAATGTAAGAATTGTCTTGCCCACTTGGTGTATTAATCAGTTTGAAGCATACTGAATAAATGTTATCTCTAACTTCTATAAATCCAGTATTACAACTGCTAAACACATTATTGAAAAGAAACAATAACTGCCAACTTCCTGCTGCTTCAGCACCTTTTTCTGGGCACTTCCAAAAAGTGTGTCTTGCAACTTCTGAATCCTACTTTCCACCGTCTTCCAGCCTGATTGCAGTTGCTAGCTCCCCTAATGAGAAGGCCAACTTTATTGGGTCATTACGCTACTCTAGCTTTGATCTTGATCTTTCCACCACTGCTCCATTCTGTTCTACCATTATGACTGGTATCGAGTTTTATCATCACCATATCTATTGGATCTTTAGCTGTTTGGACTCCAAAACGATTTCTGGTTCCCATGATATCCGTACTAAGAAAGAACAAACTTGCATGGAATGTTAATTTGTTTCAAATTCTCAATGTTATGGAAAATATGATGACACATCATGGGCCTGAGTAGCAGAGTGCTCCACATCTTGGGACACAAAGAACAATGACTGAACTTGCATTTATATGGTGCCTTTTGAACACTTAGGACATCCCAAAGTGCTTCTGAAGCACGGTCACTTGCAGAGTAGACAAACATGGTATCCATTTGCACACAGCAAAACCCCATAATCAGCAATGAGACAGATGACCAGGTAATTTGTTTTAGTGATTTTGGTTGAGGAATGAACATTGGTCAAGACACGGAGAACTCCCCTGCACTTCAACCAGCGTCATTGGTTATTTTACGTCGACTTGAGAGGTCAGATGGGGCCTCCGTTTAACATCTCATCCAAAAGTAGTCACCTGACAATGAAGTGTCAGCCTTGATTATATGCTCAAGTCTCTGGAGTGATGCTTGAGCCCACAAACTTGACTCAGGGCGCTGACACTCATCAAGATGTGGATTCCCAAACGTATCCCTGTTCTGTACATTCTCTTCAATGATTCTTATTCCTATACACTTTTCCTTCGCCATGGAAATTTTCTCATGATCTTACGAAAGCTGGTCCATCTTATTTTTCCAATACTACTCCAGGGCAGGATACAAGAAAAAAAGCTCATCTTAATAGCAATACCTTTCTTACCTATAGTCTCCAAACCCCCTCAATACTGCCACAATCAGTGCTCCACTGAACTTTCCTCTCGTTTCTCGAAAGTTGCAAATATGCATTCTTACATGTTGCTCTTTGTCCTTCCACGTTGGACACTAAGGGAATCAACGAATATGGAGAAAGGGCGGGAAAGTGGAGTTAAGGTAGAAGATCAACCATGATCTTACTGAATGGCGGAGCAGGCTCAAGGGGCCATACGGCCTTCTCCTATTTCTTATGTTCTTATGTGTGTGTTGAAATCAGTACTCATCTCACAGTCTCCTACTCTAATTCATTCTTTCTCAGGTCCTCACAACTGTGGAACTCTACTTCTTAAGCCTGATCTTCCCCCATAAACCCAAGTTGATGTCATCTAATCACTAGTTCCAATTTACTTAGTCTTCTCTATATGCTTTTAAACCTTAGAGGTAGCATAGCTTTTTGCCTTTTACCTTGGTTTCTTAATAAAAATCATTTGAAACCCATCAAAATGGGGAAATATTGAACAACTACATACATTTATATATCGCCTTTAATTTAATAAAATATCCTAAGATGCTTCACAGGGGAAAAATAACATACACCAAACATGTTATTTTTCCACTGTGAAGCATCTTAGGATATTTTATTACATTAAAGGCGATATATAAATGTATGTAGTATGTAGCCAGAAGAGTTAGGATAGGTGATTGAACACAATTAAATAGGGAGATTATGAAGATGCTTTTGGTGGGGAAGAGTTTAAGGACAGCAAATGAAGGCCACATCACTGAATACATAGCAGGGGGGAAAGAGGGCAGAGGGCAAAGTCAGAATAATGGAAAATAATTGGCTGTAGGAAGTCACTGAAGTAAAGAGAGGCAAGGCCACGGAAGAATTTGTGAACGAGGAATTTGAATTCAGTATGTTAGGAGATAAGAAGCCAATTGAAGATGGCAAAGACTTGGCTAATAAATGAATAATACATAAATAATGCAGGACAAGATGTTGGAGGTGGTACTTTGGATGAGTTGGAGTTTAGGAAGCCTGCGAGGACGGCATCAGCAAAGTCTAGCCTGGAAATGAGGAAGATGTGAATAAGGATTTCAGCAGCAGTGGGAGAAGAGGCAAAGCCAGGGACTAGGTAAAGTTGCTGTGGTGGAAATAGGTAGTCTTGGTGACGAATAGCATACAAGGGTTCAAGCTCAGTTAAGGGCCAAACAGAACATCAAGGTTGCACAGCTTCAGTTAATCTCCTTTATATCAGAGCAGTTTCTTAACAACATCATATTCCAGTATCAAAAGAACTAGCCTATGAAAATGATGTTGATACATGTAATACAAAATGAGAATTTATGTACAACAATTATAACAAGTGCAAGAAATGGAAACTGCTCTTTCCAGTTTAATAATTCTGTAATTTGCATGTAGAAACAAAATCAGCTCTGTGAAAATATGTTCAAGATGAATGTTATCTCATGTGCTGAAAATAAACCACGTCCACTAATTAATCAGCCACTTCTTTTGTTCAGAAGAGGCTAATTTATCAACATTTTTAAGGTATAGTCAACTGAATTGGTTTTTTTTAAAAAGAAACATTTCATTCTTTTTTCATAATCACGTAATGGAAATTGTGATCTATTTCAGATTTATAGGAAATAAAGATTGTAAGATTAATTCTTAAGCCAGGTCCTTAATCAGATACTTAATCAGAATTTGGATCTGGTCTAGATGGTGCCCTGTGCTTACATCAGATGACATAGGAAAGTACAGAAGCAATCAGAATGCAGTCTACATATCTCTGGACTACATTAAAGTCATCAGAGTGGCAGGTTTTCATGTCAAGAGCTTGAGATCACAAAGAGGTTACATTAGCTTGTGCAATATTCAGATCCTATAATAAGAGTAACAAATTTGCAATATGATCTGACCTTCCGGCCCATTATAAATTTAACAATCCTTTTTGAAGGATAAAATGATGACATAGCCTCCACAATGACACTGATGGAAATGAATTTTATACATTTATCTTTAAAAAGTCAGTAATTTGTGAGAGCCAGAACTTCAGGTAATATCATCAATCCTAATGTTAAACACAAATCTCTTCCCTTTGCATTTATGGGTTTCCTGAATGGGAGGCTTTCGAGATGCCATATTGCTGTGAATGACTTGTAGACTCTTCAGCCCCCATTATGAAAAGCCCCACTGGCAATATAGAGCTTCACCGGGGTGAGCACAGATCAAGAAATTGCGCATGAAGACCTGTACATCTGATCTGCAGCATGCTCATATTTTGCAGCGAAGAGAAATGTCAGGTCATGGGAGACTACGCTTGCGACCAGTACCAGCCTCACTGTAATCTGCCAATTGTGATAATCAGATCCCACACCGAATTTCATGATCTTCAGGTGAGCTCTGCAACAAGCATATGTCTCAAGATGGGCATGTGACTAATCCACTGGCCTGGCCTGCTGAAGCTGGATCCTTAGCTAGCTTTCTATTGGAAAAGTTGATGATAAACTCGTGTTTTTGAAGAAGCATTTTGCTCCCTGCACTAGTTTCTGTTGCTGCAGACAGCACTGTTTTTGCATAACATTTTAAAAAAATAATACTTTTTCCCAGTATTGCTGCTGCAATTAAAGTTGCAGCAAACAAAATGCTAAGGATGGAAATTCCTTTGGAGCTGTATGGGAACCTCAGACAAGGAAGACGAGTTAATGAGGAAACACCAAATGTAGGTACAATATCACCCAAGACACTGTATCCACATCCATCAGTATCTCGGGTACCCTCATTCATAGACCATAACACTCCAGCCTAGACCAATCAGAGGAGGCCCATCTTTGCCACCTCTGCTTCACTAGAGAAGCTGCCACTGAGCTGTGCCATCTGCTGCAGGATGATTAAACAACTTTTACTAAGATTAGCACAGTATTCGCTTTTATATCAGATCCTTCCAAGGCAATACAGGGAACATCTGCTTGATCAGACAGCCTGCAGTCTCAGACACATCAAGCAATTGACAGATGCTATGCTTGCAAGGAGCAATAGTTTCCTACTTTCCCTGTGGAAGAAAGGCATCAGCTGGACAGGGCACAGAACTTTCACTGGATGGCAGGATTCCAAGGGTCTAGGACAGAGTAAATGGCACTCGTGGACATCAGCAGTCCTCACATCAACTCCACCACATACATGGAACGAAAGGGCTTCCATTCAAATCATTCTCATGTGGTGTCTGACCACAGAAACATCATAATCAGTTATCCAGGAAGCACCTCTCATTAAGTGACAGTTCACAGTATTTGAAGGCTCAAACAAACTGAACAGATAGCAGTCAGGAGACCATGGCTATCCTCTCCAGTCGAGAAGATAGATGTCTGAACCAGAACTACTGTACAACGTAACACTGGAATGCTGAAGCAAAGGTTCTGCCGTTTGAACTGCTCAGGCAAGGTTATGAACATAGGAGCATGGGAATAGGAGTAGGCCATTCAGCCCCTCGTGCCTGCTCCGCCATTTGATAAGATCATGGCTGATCTGTGATCTAACTCCATACACCCGCCTTTGGCCCATATCCCTTAATACCTTTGATTGCCAAAAAGCTATCTATCTCAGATTTAAATTTAGCAATTGAGCTGGTATCAATTGCCGTTTGCGGCAGAGTTCCAAACTTCTACCACCCTGTGTGTGTAAAAATGTTTTCTAATATCACTCCTGAAAGGTCTGGCTCTAATTTTTAGACTGTGCCCCCTACTCCTAAAAATCCCCAACCAGCGGAAATAGTTTCTCTCTATCCACCCTATCGGTTCCCCTTAATATCTTATAAACTTCGATCAGATCACCCCTTAACCTTCGAAACTCCAGAGAATACAACCCCAATTTGTGTAATCTCTCCTGATAACTTAACCCTTGAAGTCCGGGTATCATTCTAGTAAACCTACGCTGCACTCCCTCTAAGGCCAATATGTCCTTCCGAAGGTGCGGTGCCCAGAACTGCTCTCAGTACTCCAGGTGCGGTCTAACCAGGGTTTTGTATAGCTGCAGCATAACTTCTGCCCCCTTGTATTCTAGTCCTCTAGATATAAAGGCCAGCATTCCACTAGCTTTATTGATCATTTTCTGCACCTGTTCATGACACTTCAATGATCTATGTACCTGAACCCCTAAGTCCCTTTGGACATCCACAGTTTTTAAACTTTTTACCATTTAGAAAGTACCCTGTTCTATCCTTTTTTGATCCAAAGTGGATGACCTCACATTTGTCTACATTGAATTCCATTTGCCACAGTTTTGCCCATTCACCTAATCTATCAATATCCCTTCGTAATTTTATGTTTTCATCTACACTGCTTACAATGCCACCAATCTTTGTGTCATCGGCAAACTTAGATATGAGACTTTCTATGCCTTCATCTAAGTCGTTAATAAATATTGTGAATAATTGAGGCCCCAAGACAGATCCCTGCAGGACTCTACTAGTCACATCCTGCCAATGTGAGTACCTACCCATTATCCCTACTCTCTGTCGCCTTTCGCTCAGCCAACTTCCTAACCAACTTCCCTCGATTCCATGGGCTTCTATCTTAGCTAACAGTCTCTTATGTGGGACCTTATCAAATGCAAATTCTCCTATATAGTCTAAAGATGCTGTGACAAGAATTAGGTATTAGTGTCTAGTTTTGATGTTGTGGATGTTGTCTTAAATCCAGTTACAATACAAAAGCAGTTTTAAAAAAAACATAACTAGTGAAATGGGCAGTCACATGGCAGATAAAATGCAATGCGGAGAAGTGTGCATTGTGGGAGGAAGCATGAGGAGAGGCAATATAAACTAAATGGTACAATTTTAGAGGGGGTGCAGGAACATAGAGACCTGGAGGTTCACATACATTAATCTTTGAAGGTGCCAGGACAAGTTGATAAAAGTTGTTAAAAAAGCATACGGGACCCTTGGCTTTATAAATAGAGGCATAGAGTACAAAAGCAAGGAAGTTATGCTGGACCTTTATAAATCACTGGTTCGGCCTCAGCTGGAGTATTGTGTTCAATTCTGGGCACAACACTTTAGGAAGGATGTCAAGGCCTTAGAGAGGTTGCAGAGATTTACTAGAATGATACCAAGGAAGAGGGACTTCAGTTATGTGAAGAGACTAGAGAAGCTGGGGTTGATCTCCTTAGAGCAGAGAAGGTTATGAGGAAGTTTAATAGGAGGTGTTGAAAATTATATGGGATTTTGATAGAGTAAATAAAGAGAAAAGTTTCCACTGGCAAGAGGGTCAATAACCAGAGGACACAGCTTTAAGATAATTAGCAAAAGAACCAGAGGGGAGATGAAGAGAATTTTTTTTTTATACAGCAAGTTATGATGATCTGGAGTGCACTGCCTGAAAGGGCGGTGGAAGCAGATTCAGTAGTAACTTTCAAATGGGAATGTGATATATACTTGAAGAGGAAAAAATTGCAGGGCTATGGGGAAGGAGCAGGAGGATAGCTTTTTCAAAGGGCCGGCACAGGCACAATGGGCTACTGGCCCCCTTCTGTGCTGTATATTATGACTTTATGACTGCAGTTAAGACTCGTTACAAGCTTAAACTGATAAATCATCACTGGAGAAGGGAATAATTCAAACTTTGTTGTGTAATTGGTACAGTTTGTATTTGACTGACAATTCTTTTTCAAATGTGAATGTCTCAGAAATTCAAAATCCCAACAAGTTCCAGCATCTCTTTTCCAAGATATAAGGGTTGCTCTGTTCAAATCAATAGTTAACTTGGAAAAACCTCAAGGAAGGGACAATAAATTTGAAGCTCCTGAAAAAGAAACAAAACTCACTTAAAAATTCAAACAAATGTTTTGAATTATTATAGGCTCCCACAGTAGTTAAGTCAAAAAGGATCATTGAGTATATCTGAAAGCTATTCATAAAAGGATTAGCTTAGTTCCCAGAGTTGCAATCCTTTTATTATTTTGTTCACTCAAGAAATTAGATAATAGTTATATATTTACACTAGAAAGTCTATCATATAGCTGCTACTTACTTGCTGCTTTGTCTTGCTTAAAATTTAAAATCATTAAGCTAATTTATTTAACAAGGTATGATGCTCTATTTGCTCACTGAAGATTATAATGAGATCATATGGAGGCAGGACAAGTCAAGTAGCTAAAAGGCAAATACCAGACAGGGTTTGCTCTGCATTTCCTGACTGTAATACTGAACCCTTACACAGATCTCAAGAAAAGAACAGATACTCTCGAAGGTATGCGCATTTGGGACTCAACCACAAGAGCAATCTAAGATACAAGACAACTAAATGTAACATGTTCTAAAATAATCACGGTCAGCGGCATAGCTTCACAAGTATGCAGCAGGCTGAGGTGGAGACCATTGGTAAAGTAGTAGGACAAAGAGAAACAGCATGAGGAAGACGAAGAGGAAATAGAGGAAGCAAAGGTACAGCCAGGAAGGTTGATGCAGTGGGCACTCTGATAGCTGCTTCCAATAATTCCAGATCTGGCAAATGAGACACCAGTGTACACAGAAGCAACATGCTGTACATTTCCATCTATTGCATATTAAATGTCATCTTAAACCATTCTTCTGTTTACCTTAACAGTCCCTCTCTAATAAAATCTGCTTGCAGTAAAAGAAAAAAAAAATGCCTAAAATTTATTAGGTGCTCCTAGCTCCACCAATATGCTTTCCCTTGGTAACCATATAAGTGTTTCCTCAGTGGGAGGGGCAAATGTGGGTGATGAACATTGTGGATCTCAAGCAATCTACCTCTGGTAAAGGGCTAAAAGAGGTCCTGTTTCAGCTGTCCACATCCAAGAAGCAATACTGCAAGTGCCTGCATGTTAACTGCCACTTCTGCAATGCTTTAAGGGGTTGGGTGAGCTGGATGCACGTGCAGTCATCTGGAAATGAAGCTGCATCATCTGTCCCTTCTTTTGTCATGTAATGTCATGTCCATGTGCTGGGTATCTCTGCAGATGACTTAGGATCTGAGTGAAAGCAGACTGCAGTCTACCTCTGAGCAGCATGATGCCTGCTGTCATGGCTCACAATACCTCAGCCTGGCAAATTCATCAACAGACTCCTGCAAGTTGGAGCCCAAGATTTCCTTAGTTTTTCTCATGAACACTATGACTGGGGCTGTGCCTAGGCTTGTACCTCCACTCTCTGGTGACAGTGAAGTTGCCACATGCTTCACTTCAGTCGTGTAAACCCCTCACACAATGCTGCGGTGAAGTGGGATGTGCACTGCTGCACATTTGTCAAAGATTTTTGCAGGGTCTTCAGCATAATTTAAAGATATGTCACAGACGTCAAAAACAATGCTCTTCTAAAACCCTTCTCCACACAGCCGAGGAATGCTTCTAGCTGTAAATGTGGGCAGCTGCTTGCTGTTCTTTAGCTGCCACTTCCAGTTGCTCCCCTCCTGTTTACTTTGAGGGCTGCTGCAGCTCACAAATGTGGTTTGTATCACGTAAACTATGGCCCAATAGTAAAATAATGTATTCCAAGATGGGAGCTTTTACTTTGGCGCTGCTGATACCTGCTTCTCCCTCAAGCTTGCTAGATAAATGTCCCAGGATGCTTGGAATTCTGATGCTACTTGTGCCAGGAGGAGCATGACACATGATCTGCTGTGAAGTGTTCGATGATGACACCTTGGAGGACCCTGTGTTAAATGGTTTCAAAATGGGGGCAAGGGGGCATGATGCCAATATACTATATGCCATTCTGCTGTTGTGCAACGTATTACTGAGTGAGAATGAGTAAGTAAGGGTAACGAGTTTAAGAAAAGGATACTTTCTGGATGGTGACAGCATGCCTCTTTCCTTCCCTTATTCCCCCTGCAAATTCCAAATCAAAAATGCTGAGAACCATCTCCTCAAACAGCTTCTTCAAATTGTGAGGGTCGTCACCAGTGCACGTGCGCTCGCAGTGGTTGTGGCTTTCTCCTGGAAGCACATATAAGTCATCAGATGTTAGAAGTTGGCAGACCTCAGAATGCTACCTCTGTGGTCAGTCCACATCCTTCATATGAATGCATTTTAGTGCAGCATGCCTAGTTGCTGGTGGCAGTGCTGGTTCAGAGCACACCTTTCAACTTGTGCGTGTTGCAGTGCAAGCAATTTGTGTGCCTCCCAAAAAGTCTGCCATTCAATGACACTATGTAGAAAAAGGGCGAATATTGCTCCCATGCTACCTTCCTGAGGCTGCTGCAGCTCACAAATGTGGTTTGTATCACGTAAACTATGGCCCAATAGTAAAATAACGTATTCCAAGATGGGAGCTTTTACTTTGGCGCTGCTGATACCACAAAACTTTTACCTCATTTGTTCCCAAGCTGATTCCATTCACTGTCTGCAATCTCATTTCAAGCAGCTTGCCCCTCTGATTTGACAGGAGAGAGTGTGCTACCCCTCCAAACAGAGACACCCCACCTTTACTGCAGTTTTCTGTAGCAGGACTTCCAAGGAGTAATAGTTTCCACAACCTTCTTCAACCAATGCCACCTAAGAAAACGGATCAAATGGTAATTCATCTCACTGTTTAAGGGATGTTGCAGGCACAGAATGGCTGCGTCAGTTGCCGACATAACAACAATTCAAAAAGTGATGGTGTTTCAGAGCACTTCATACAATTAAACAAAATTAAGGCAAAGTACTACAAGTATTTATAGTGCCTCATGGTGAGAATGCAACAAACCTGGTAAATATTGGCACTTGCTAAATGTTGACCATCATTCCACCATTGACAAAAAGCAAAATCCACACACGTACCAGTTGAGATGTGAACCTTTTTGTGACCACTGTGGCAGATTTAGTTGTAAAGATCTCACAATATGCCTGACGTCTAAAGCATTGAAATTTACTGGCATCAAGCCATCTGAGGTTGACTTTTGGCTGGAGTTTGATCGCTCAACTGGAGGAATGCCAGCTGTTTTAGATATTAACTATCTGCCTGGCATTGAGAATGTGGAACAGTCTGAAACCTGATTCCTATTAAGGAGATGTCTTGGAAAGTTTCCAATTGAGACCTTTCCAAATTCTCTACAAGACCCTGCTGGCAGAATGCTTACAGTTTGAAGGACAGTTATACTGGCTCTTTCCCAAGAGTCTCTCCTCTTTAATCAGCGATCTTGCTAGGAGCAGATATATACCACCCACTGCAGCGTGACTATGACTGATAAACATTCAGTAAGGTACCCTGAGGTCAGAAGTTAGACCAAAAGTTAATTCTTATAATGTTATCACGTGGCTAGCTGGAACCTGGAAACTTTCAGCAATTCTCCTTGATGACCGGGTAGAAATAAATATCTTTTTAGGCTCCTACCCAACTTCTTGAACATACTGCGTAAATAATATTGGACAGTGTGATCATTTTGAACTCTTCCTTTTTAGGGAGTTTTTTCCCCCCAGGAAATAAATAATGAGAAGATTTTGGGATCTTTCTACAGTCCATTTTTTGCCACCCTGCAAAGTCATACAGCCAAAGGTCAGAGATTAATGTTTCGGGTAGGAGAAGACTATGGCACTCCCCCCCCCCCCCCCCGAGCCATCACTACTCCTTTGCCTTCCTTCTCTCCTGCCACCATTCTAGGCTTGAATCCCCTTTGAACAAACCCACAGCTATTCTCTGTGCCTCTTTTGGCATACTCCAAGAGGGCCTATTGAAGCATCCATCGCCGCCTCCTTACAAGCAGCAACCCCAACTGCTGCATCTTCCTCTCTCACTGTTCCTCCTGCCCAGCGCACCCACTGGGGGCTAACCGTGACAACTTCCTTCCCATCACTCTCACCTCACCTGTCACTATCCCCTTTGACTCTGCCAGCTTACCAATCACAGATCCTCACATTTCCTCCCACAATGTCCACTCACTCATTCACTTGCCATCCAAAAAAGCTATCTTTCATCATCAGGAACGTCAGTTTATATTTACCCAGCTGCAAAAATATAAATACTCTTAACAAGTTACGGATAAAACCCACCTCTTCCCTCTGGGTGCACTACTAGACTCTGCAGAGCAGTAAACTTTGCAAAGTGTGGTGCCGGCCATTCTCAAAGATGTGGTTGGGCTGTCAATTCTCAAGTAGATAACTGGAGCAGCACCAAAAGAAAAATGAGCCAAATAATGGTTAAAATAATACTCCAAATCATTTAAAAATAATGGTTAACACACCAATCCTACAGCAACTCATTTAAAAATAAATTGGTTGAAATTACCTGGATTACAACACAAGATTGGGCACAGTAAACTTGGGGTGCAGAGTTTGAACAGAATTCTGAGTCAACAGATAGAATGGCAAAAAAACAGGCTAGACAGACCAAACTATCTTTTCTAGTTCCCAAATTCCTTATGTGCTATACATCATTTGAAGCAAGCTTAAACTGGCAATGCTAAACAAACTTGCAATTCTTACCAATACTGTTAAAGTTCCAGTAAAATAGTGTTAAGCCACAGGAAACCCAGCTTCAGATTCTTCTGCATGTCTGGATTTAAAAGCAATAACTACAATGGGCCTGAAATTCTGCAACCCTGGGACTGGATATACAATGGGCATAATTTTAACATGGCGGCAGGGTGAATAGTTGCGTGGGAAACCTGGACAAATTTTCCATGCGTCGGCTCAAGCGATCACAACTACATTGAAGGCCCTTAATGTGACTTCTGGGTTTCGCGTCTCCAAGCTGCGCAGCGGACGTACTGCGCACCCGAATGATGTACTGGAAACTGGAGAATTTAAAGAGCCATTGCAACCATGGATTTTGAGGGAGAAAGGAGGAATGTGCAGAGATGCAGCACCCCGCTTTAACGACTCTTCTCGAGTTGCTACTGGCTGGTGCGAGGAGCAGGAGGGACATACCGTACCTGGCTGATCAGAGGAAGCGCCCTGTCTCTACCAACAAAAAGGCCTGGCTCGAGGTGACAGAGGAGCTGAGCAGCAGGAGCACCAAGGCAAGGTCGTGGGTGCAGTGCAGGAAGCGCTTTAATGACCTGACCAGGTCAGAAAAACTGAGTAGTTACTGATTCACCTACATCCTGTGGTGTACATTAACCAAACCTCACTCTATCTTGCCAAGCATTCTCCATCACATCATTCCACACACCCACTTAAGTCTCACCATCAACTTATCTTCACTTTCTGTGCACTTCATCACCTCCCCATTTGTGAACCCACCACTCCCACTCACCCCAATCCTGATGCAATGTCATGAGTCTGTCTGATACTCACCCTCTGATGCATCTCTTTCATTGGCAGCCTCACCTAAAGCAATGCATCCATCGGGTGACCATGTCACCATCACTCACTCACGTGTCTGTTCTTTCTCCCATTGTAGGAGAAACATAGAAATGGAGTAGGCCATTCGGCCCTTCGAGCCTGCTCCACCATTCAATATGATAATGGCTGATCCTCTATCTCAATAGCATATTCCCGCTCTCTCCCCGTACCCCTTGATGCCTTGTGTCTAGAAACCTATCTAGCTCCTTCTTAAATATATTCAGTGATTTGGCCTCCACAGCCTTCTGTGGTAGAGAATTCCACAGGTTCACTACCCTCAGTGAAGAAATTTCTCCACATTTCAGTCCTAAATGTCCTACCCTATATCCCCTCGTTCTGGACTCCCCAGGAGAGAGCGCAAAATGCACGGGAGAGGAGTAGGACTGGAGGGTGCCACCACAAACAGTGCCCCTGACAGAGGCGGAGGAGGCGGCCTTGGAGCTCAGCTGCACGGTTAAATGCCTGGCTGTTGGAGATGGAGACTGGCAGCCCGCAAACAGCTGGTGACAGAACTTTAACATCCTTCACACACATCACAAATTGATGTTATCAATGATTGACCGATTTCACAACTCATTGCAAACTAACATCTACAATGATTGTTAATATTGCTTTATGTTCTCTTCCAAGGCCTTCAAGGATTGATGAGGAGGCATGCGCCACAGAAGAGGGCGATCCCTCACAGGAGCTCCATTTCTCTGAGGGAGCACGATCACATCATATCCAGCCATGCACCAGCGAAGATACTGGCACTTCGGTGGGTCCTGTTGGGCAGATAGTTGGATTGTCACCTGGTGATTCACCACTCAAGTGTGCACGAGCAGACACTGGTGGCAGGGGCAGCTGTGGAGAGTCTGTGTCGGGAGACACACTTCTCTCTAACATCTGCTCAGCTGGATGCAGATGCTGAACCCTGGGGGCCATCGCTGAGAATGATGTTTGATAGAGGTACAGCTACATCTTTGCGAGGTACTGAAAAACGCACACTCTCCACAATAGCGGAGAGGATGGAGGAGTCCATCTCCAGCATCAGTAGAATGGTGGCACAGTTGAGTGTGGGATTGTCTGCGATGGAGAGAATAGCAGCCTTCAACGAGCTTCAAGCATGGCTCACAAATGAGTCCATTCAGGCCATGACAAGAGCCCTGCGGACTCTGGATGCCAGCGCATCTGCCACCTTAAACTGGCAGACAGATACTTTAGCCGTGGCCTTCAAAAGCATCACAGATCTGCTCCAAGCTGTTGTCCAGTAGAGCGGTAGAAGTGACATGGTCCTGGCCCAAGGGGGGGATAATGGCGAAAAGGGCCATGGGAGCATGGTCTCCACTCAAAGCGCTCCCCATCTCATCCGTTGCCACCCCCCCACCCCACAAACCCGGTACCCTCAATTCTGCCTCCTCTCCCGATGGCCGAGTCTGCCCCTGCACAGGTGAAGCAGACTTGGCAGGGCCCTCATGAACTCCAAAACCCAGAGGTCATAGGCTAAGAGCATCTCAGCAGTCAAGGCAGGGACCTGAGCAACCAGCCACTATCTCTGCTGAAGCCACAGGGGATGCACCACGTAGAAGCGGTAGGAAGAGAAAGGCGAAGATTTTGTAATCACCAAGGATATGCACAAGGGTGTCTGATGCAATTTCATATATATTTGTTTTTTTCTTACATGCACATTAAATGTTATAATTGTCACCACCACTGCAACATCTTGTCCATTCTTGAGTCCCTTTTGTGAAAGTACCCTTTCATATGTTTCATCATGAACGCCAAGACTTGATGCCACCCATTGGGTGCATTTACAATGAGTGTATGTGTGATTGAAGGACAAGCGGGGTGGTGGGGAGTGCTGGTTTTGGTTCTCCAAGGGGGTCTGAGTAGTTCACGATCTTCAGTTTGCATAACATGATAGAATTCTTCATTAAGATGGAAAGTGAAGTAGTCCAATCTGAAACTAGGGTCCTAAATCTAAACGGAAACTATGGGAAGGTATGAGGAGTGAATTGGCTGTGATAGATTAGGAAGGTTCATTAAAAGGCATGACGGTGGATAGGCAATGGCTAACATTTGAGGAACGAATGCATGAATTGCAACAATTATACATTCCTTTCTGACGCAAAAACACAAAAGGAAAAGCAGCCCAACCATGGCTAAAAAGAGATTAAGGATAGTATTAGATCCAAAGAGGAGTCATATAAAGTTGCCAGAAAAAGTAGCAAGCCTGAGGATTGGAAGCAGTTTGGAATTCAAAAAATGACCAAGAGATTGATTAAGAGGGGGAAAAGAGTAGGAGAGTAAGCTTGCAAGGAACATAAAAGTGGACTGTAAAAGCTTCTACAAGTATGTAAAAAGAAAAAGATTAGTGAAGACAAATGTAGGTCCCTTACAGTCAGAAACGGGAGAATTTATAATGGGGAACAAGGAAATGGCAGAGCAATTAAACAAATACTTTGGTTCTGTCTTCACGGAAGAGGACACAAATAACTTCCCAGAAATGCTAGGGAACCAAGGGACTAGTGAGAAGGAGGAATTAAAGGGAATTAGTATTAGTATAAAAAGTGCTGGAGAAATTAATGGGACTGAAAGCTGATAAATCCCCAGGGCCTGAGTACTAAAAGAGGTTGCCATGGAAATAGTGGATGCATTAGTTGTCATCTTCCAAAATTTGATAGATTATGGAACAGTTCCTGCAGATTCGAGAGTGGCAAATATAACCCCACTATTTAAAAAAGGAGAGAGAGAAAACAGGGAACTACAGACCAGTTAGCCTAACATCAGTAGTAGGGAAAATGTTAGAGTCTATTACAAAGGATGTGATAACAGGACACTTGGAAAATATCAGCGGGATTAGACAAAGTCAACATGGATTTATGAAAGGGAAATCATGTTTGACAAACTTACTGGAGTTTTTTGAGGATGTAATTGGTAGAATAGATAAGGGAGAACACCACGGTGGATGTAGTTTATTTGGATTTTCAGAAGATCTTTGATAAAGTCCCACATAAGAGGTTAGTGTGCAAAATTAAAGCACATGGGATTGGGGGTAATATACTAGCATCGATTGAAAATTGGTTAACAGACAGGAAACAGAGTAGGAATAAATGGGTCTTTTTTGGGGTGGCAGGCAGTGACGAGTGGGGTACCGCTTGGGCCCCAGCTATTCACAATATATATCGATGATATGGATGAGGGAACCAAATGTAATATTTCCAAGTTTGCTGACGACAAAATTAGGTGGGATTGTGAGTTGTGAGGAGGATGCAAAGAGGCTTCAAGGCGATTTATTCAAGTTGAGTGAGTGGGCAAATACATGGCAGATGCAGTATAATATGGATAAATGTGAAGTTATCCACTTCGGAAGGAAAAACAGAAAGGCAGAGTATTATTTAAATGGTGATAGATTGGGAAATGTTGATGTACAAAGGGACCTGGGTGTTCTTGTACACCAGTCACTGAAAGCAAACATGCAGGTGCAGCAAGCAGTTAAAAAGGCATATGCTATGTTGGCCTTCATTGCAAGAGGATTTGAGTACAGGAGCAAGGATGTCTTACTGCAGTTATACAGGGCCTTGGTGAAACCACACCTGGAGTATTGTATGCAGTTTCGGTCTCCTTACCTAAGAAAGGATATACTTGCCATAGAGGGAATGCAGCGAAGGTTCACCAGACTGATTCCTGGGATGGCAGGACTGTCGTATGAGAGATTGGGTCGACTCAGCATGTATTCACTCGAGTTTAGAAGAATGAGGGGGCATCTCATTGAAACATATAAAATTCTGACAGGGATAGTCTGACTGGATGCAGGGAGGATGTTTCCCCTGGCAGGGGGGTCCAGAATGAGGAGTCACAGTCTCAGGATACGGGGTAGAACATTTAGGGCTGAGATGAGGAGAAATTTCTTCACTCAGGGTGGTGAACCTGTGGAATTCTCTACCACAGAAGGCTGTGGAGGCCAAGTCACTGAATATAGTTAAGAAGGAGCTAGATAGATTTCTAGACACAGAAGGCATCAAGGGGTATGGGAAGAGAGCAGGAATATGCTATTGAGATCAAGGGTCAGCCATTATCATATTGAATGGCGGAGCAGGCTCGAAGAGCTGAAGGGCCTACTCCTGCTCCTATTTTCTGTGTTTCTATATTTCTATGCACATCTCCTTATGAGAACTTGTTAGTTAACAGTGGCATCACGAGCAGCCATGTGCACTGCTGTTCTGGTGATGGGTTGCCCATCTTTCTTCTCCTCCTCACCTTCTTCAACATTGCCAGCAGATGAGGATGCTTCATGAGCACATTCGAGCTCTTCCACCTGTAACCTTCTCTGCTGAGCGATGTTGTGCAGGACGCAACACACACCTATTATTCTGCACACCCTCGCTGGTGAGTACTGAAGGGCTCCATCAGATCTATCCAGGCGCCTGAAGCACAGCATCAGCATTCCTATGACTTGCTCAATGACAGACCTGGTGATGATGTGACTGTCGTTGTACCGCTGCTGTACTTCATTGGTGGGATTTTTCACAGGTATCATGAGCCACATCTGCAGGGGGTATCCCTGTCTCCAAGAAGCCTGCCCTTAAGTCGGTCTTGTGTGGAAGAGGGCTGGAATGTTGGACTCGCACAAAATTAAGGAATCATGGCAGCTGCCAGGGAATTTGGCACACAACTGCAGAAATTTCTTCCAGTAGTCACAAATGAGCTGCGCATAGATAGAGTTATATTCCTTTCGGTTAATGAACAGTCCTGGCTCATGTGTAGGTACTCGGTTTGCTATGTGTGTGCAATCAATTGCGCCCTGCACCCTGCGAAGGCAGGCAGTGTGTTGAAACCCACTCCCCTCTCAGTCTGGCTGATGTCATCACAGGGGGAAGTTGACATAGTTGGATACCCTGGCAAACAAGCCATCCGTGACCTGTCGTATACACTTATGTGCAGACGACTGAGACACCCTGGAGATGTTACCGGTGGACATGTTAAACCAAAGCCCCATCTGGCCTCTCACGTGGACATAAAAAAAAAATCTCATGGCACCTCTTGAAGGGGAGCGAGGGGAGGTTTAACTTGGTGAACATCTGTTCATTTATTTCATTGCTGTTTGTGAGACCTTGTTGTACACAAATTGGCTGCCGTGTTTGCCTACAATAAAACAGTGACCACACTTCAGAAGTACTTCACTGGCTGTGATGTGCTTTGGAATGTCCTGAGGATCTGCTGGGCATTATATAAATGGAAGTTTTTTCTGCTTTCTCTTAATATGACAAAGTAATCCTTTGTGACGTTGGATTGGCTTATCCTTAAGAGTATTTGGATTTGTGCTATCAAAATGCCCTTTTCAGAACAAAAAGAGCTACTGTAGTAATTATGTTTGTAATTTTGATCCTTAGAAATATGCTGACATCAGTATTTCACGTGCCCCACCTCGCAAGCAAATGCAAACTGTACGACCATATTAGTGCTCTCTTGCTGTACTGTAAGTGCACATTAAAAAAAAAATCTAAGAATACCAAAAATGCTTGGAAAGTCAATCAGTATCTGAAAGAGAAACGGCAGCTTAACATTTCAGCTGGGTTCTAATAAATAGCCCTACCCAAAATGTTAACCTATCTTCTCTTGCTCTCTTGCTAACTGACCTATGACCATCCAGCATTTTCTGTTTTACCCCCAGGTATGGGTCCACAATATTTTGGCACTTACGTTTCACTCAACCCACAATGGAATAAGAGCCACATGTGCCTCATGTCTTCTGCCATATTTGCTAGTGTAGTACCAATTGCAGCATGCTGCAGTTACAAAGTTATGCAACATGCTTGCTGAGTATCAGTCAATGGTGACAAGGGTAGTTAAAACTGAGGTACAGACCATTCTGTATTGGCAGCTTTGATAAAAAAACATTTACTTAGGTTTTAGTTTATGCTGCATTTAAAAGTCTGGAAGGTATACTGAGAGTTGTAATCTGTTAAATCAAGCAACACAATATGTCCGACTGTAACCTCGATTTAAAAAAAAATACAAAAATAGGCCCTCGATACCTATTTCCCCAAAAGGCTATATCTACAGTTCAAAAATGTAACTCCAAGCTGAGTTTTGTGCATAATAATTTTGGTTTAATGTTACATTAGTTTCACCCTTAAGAATCTTCAGCAAGTTTATCAGTGCAATTTCACGCACAGCAAATCTTTGCTGAGTCATCAAGGTAAGGCACCAAGTGAAGGCTCAACAATGGGGCACAAATTGGAGGGCAGCCATCTGCATTGATCTTGCACATCTCCCAGAGACAGTTATAATGGTAGAAGACTGGAAACAGTCCGGCTTCCCTTGACATCGGTATTTTGTTTGCCCCACCCCATTATTAATATAATCCTTTTTACCATGGATAAAAAGAAAAACTGAATGCCAAAAATGCACAGAGGATCAATCAGAATCTGAACGAGAGAATGAAGTTTAACATTCATAAATTAAATCTCCCTCAAACACTTTTATAGAGTCCTTCTAACATACATCTTTGTAAATTGGAAGTAGTCAAAATTGAGCATTTTGTATTGAATCTCTGTTTCTGTACTATGGAGATACTAATGCCCTTCCAAACAAAGTAACAAAAGTAAGATACAATGAACTTGGCAACCAACTGAATGAGATAAGAAATTGCTATTTACTAATTGGGCCTGTGACTCTGGCTTAGTCTGAGGTTACGCAATTTCTAATTACTTGAATTAAGCGGAAAAAGGACCTGCTAATCTATCTGACCTAACTGCTGATTAGCGCAATTCAATCCAATATATTAGAGATCAAAATCTAGAAGTAATCCAGATACTAGCTGCATAGGCCATTCAGTGTACAAACTATGAATTTACACCAAGTATTAGGCTTAGGTTCAGACATCAGACAAAAATCTACTAATCTTGAATGTACTTATTCCACTCAATTTCTAATGCAGTGGAATGCCCTACATCCCATTTTGATCAATTATCCACTTCAATCTGATCTTACAGTTCATATTACAATTCACACGTAAACTATATCATTACCCATGGTTTGATTCCACAGAAACAGATTTTGTGGAAAGCTGTCGCAAATTGGAATTTTATTCTGTCGTGTTCTTTAAAAAGTTACTTATATTAATTTATACAATCTGGCCCCATATCCAAGGTCGGTCCAATTAGTAAATTGTGATTGTTTGTTGTAGTTTCTTAAAATGTATACATACTGACCAAAGGAAATGAAAACCAAGTGTTAGTAAAATCACATACCTTTAGAAATATAGTTTTCAGTTCAACTGGACTTGCTTCCTTGGTCAAATCCAACTGGAAAAAAAATAAAGTGCTGTTAACAGACAAATTTCAAAACAGCAGCATATAGTACTCCTCCTTGATGCGTAAATGACCAAATAAAATGACACAACAGGTTAGATTTATATTAAGCTTAGTTAAAAGGATGGGTTTTGACATTTTTAAAGGTGAAGGGAAAAACAGAGAGGCAGAGGGGATTAGGGAGGGAATTAGAGAGTAGGCCTAAAACATCTTACGACTCAGTCAATGGTAGGGTGATGGTATGGGCGCATGAGGCAGAGCCATGAGGACTGAAGGGTCCAGGGAGGAACACAAGGTTGAATGCAGAACGGGGAAAGGCCATGGAGGGATTTCAGCATTGACAACTCTATCCTTTCAGCTGATACCAAACATCTTCCTTGGAAAAACATGTAGCCTCTGTTTCTGTATTTTCATTACAGCACGAGGCACACAACATCTAAACACTTCTAAACTAACTCTAGGATTTTCTTCCCAATTAAACTGCTTGTGAATCTCAAACTGCTTCCAGAAGGTGAGTACATTTTCAACTGCAAACTTCTCTGCATCAGTTATCAAAAGCATCTCAAGAGGGACACGCCCTTCTCCCCGGTTGCACTCCATCTTACTAAATATCATGCTATAGAGCATTTCAGACACGCAGCTGAAGACTACAGTACTATCAGATTAATCAAAATCAACATGCCAATATGGTGTTAAACAAAAGAGACACTGACAATCCCACTAATTGTTATGAGCAAACCAATTTCACCTTGCTGTTAATTTTAATTTATTCAAAAAGTTAAAGGAATACTCCAGGATAAATCTCAATGATGGAGTTGAGTACTCATGTTCAGTACTTATCGCCAACTCTTATTTATTTAAACATTTTCTTAAAAACCTGTAGTGACTAATGATAAGGCTCAAAGACCTCACCTTAAGGTATTTCATAGACTGGGTATGAAAATATGGCACCTTATCACTAAGGGTCTTGCCTCCCACCAATCTGGAGTGCTGTGGGGAGGTTGGGAACTGAGGCTGAAATGCAGTAACAGTCTCAAAAGGGGGTTCCTTTAGAGCAAATCTGCTTATTTTCAGTACCCATTGGCAAGTGTGCTCAGCTCAATATTGCAATCATGAACCTAATCACACAGTAATATATTCATCATGTTACTATGGTCTGAGATCAAAGGCAAAAAAACTAACCCTAAAAAAGGGAAGACTAAGTTCTTCCTCTTCATTTCAAATTTTAATTTTAGGCTTAAAAAATTTAATCCAATTTACATCTAGTCCTTGGTTCCTAAATTTCAGTCATATTTTAAAGCAGATGTCAAAAATTTAGTTTTTACTTTCCATATTTCCTTCTAGTCTTTTCAGCATTTTTTTTTGAAAACATGCATCATAAATGTCATTTTTTAATCACTTCTTACATAACATTTCTTATGAATTTGTGAGTTAAGAAATAATAAACTGATACTGCAATGTCAACTAAAACTTTAATCATCAGTTTCAATTTCCAACATCTGTTCCAAAAGTTCTGGACCATTGATTAAAATTATTTCTAGAACTAAGGGCATGTAGCTTCATGAGAAATTTAATCATAATTTTCATCTTAGTTGATGAAAATACATTGACCCAGAAATTGCTTGGAGTGGTGAATCAACAATGCTCGCCGCTCCATAGATTTTTACTAACCCACTAATTTACCGCTGTCTTCACTGGGTGCACTTCCTCTAATAGGAAGCAGAGAAGAGCCCAGCGTTAGCTCCAGTGAAGCTAGGACCCATAGGAGAAACGAGAGGATCGATCTCTCCCCTCGAACAATCAGATCGTAGCATTTTTGACAAGCTGCGAAACTTTCAGCAAACTGGAACGTAAAATCCAGGAAGTGAAAGGTACAACATTAAAATCATTGTAAAAACAGTTATAGACGGCGAAAAAAGAGAGGGTAAAAAATAATCAAATTAAATAAAAGAGACAGAAGGGAAAAGTAAAAAAAAAATTTTACATTTTTTTTAATAAAAGGATTTTAATGACCAAAAACTATTAATAAGGAGTAATGAGACTCCACATTTTTAAAAGTTAATTTTTAGTTGTTTGGCCGTCATTAAGACTAACTGCACTGTTAAAAACTTAGTTTAGACCTGGTACTTTTAAGCATACCTGTTTGTGGCGATATTAGTTACTTTCCAGCTGGGCACATGAGCAAGTTGGCGCTGGTCCGTTGTTTCCACTGATTCCCCCTGGCAATATCCCTTTAATGCAAAGCTGTCATATCGCCAACGAACCAGGAGGAGCAAGTTCCGGATTTCCGCGTTTCACTGCACATGTGCGAACGTCAGAACTTGCTCCACGATTTCGCCACTAACAACGATGAGCCATGCTCACCATTCTTTAAGCACTTTCTGGGCCAATAATTTTAAATCGACAAATATTTGCCTGTTTCGTTGACTAAAGCAACACTTTAGATGATACTTTTTATTGTCATTTGTGTAGTGTAAGTGATATTGTCAGGATCCAATGTTACTAATACTAAATGCTACCCAATAACTTAATTGCATAAAAGTACTACATAAAATTAAATAGAACCCACAGCACAGAAACAGGCCATTCAGTCCATCTGGTCTATGTTAGTGTTTATACTTCAGAGGAGCTTCCTCCCACTCTACTTATCTCTTCCCACCCTGCCTCCGTATCCCTCTAGTCCCTTCTCCTTCACATATGCATCAAGCCTTCCCTTAAATGTGTCAATGCTATCTACTTCAACCACTCCATGTTGCAGCGAGTTCCACATTCTTACCAAGAAATTCCTCCCAAATTCTTTATTTGATCTGTTAGTGGCTATCTTATATTTATGCCCCCGTGTTCTAAACTCATCCACAAGTGGAAACAGTTTCTCTATATCCACCTTATCGAACCCCTTAATAATTTTAAAGACCTCTTGGTCTTCTTTTCCGGTGTAGTCTAACCAAGTTCTACATAAATATTAGGAATCTTACAACACCAGGTTATCCACATCTCCACATCATGGCTACATAAATATAACATCACATTCCTGCTTTTGTATTCTATTGCTCTAGAAATGAACCCCAGTAAGTAGTTTGCACTTTTGATGGCCTTATCAACTTGCTACTTTTACGAATTTATGTATCTGTATTCCAGATCACTTTGCTCCTTTACCCCATTTAGTTTCTTATCTTCCAAAGAACAAGTCTCTCTATTTCTTCTAGCAAAATGAACCACTTCACACTTTGCTATATTGAATTTAATTTGCCATTTATCAGTCCACTCTGAAAGCCTGTTTATCTCTGCCTGTATTTTGGTGCAATCTCCCACATTAACAACTATATTCCCCAATTTGGTACCACCTTCAAATTTCAACACCATACCTTCAGCTTCTGAGTCGAAAACATGTATATGGTGAACATGGGTCCCAGCACGAATCCCTGCAGGACCCAACTCCCTACTTTCTGCCAGTCTGAGAAACTTTCCCTCACTCCTACCCTCTAATTTCTAGTCATCTTTCAATCCATTCTGCTACCTGCCCGACTCCATACGCCCTGACCTTGTCATGAGTCGCTTATGTGGCACCTCATCAAAAGCCTTCTGAAAGTCCATGTATGCCAAATCCACTGCATTGCTTTTGTCTACTCTTTGTTATTTCATCAAAGAATTCAATAAAGTTGGTTAAACATAACCTTCCTTTTAGAAATCCATACTGACTTTATTATATTCTCCATCTCTGGATAATCTGTTATCTCATCTTTTAACAAAGATTCTAGTATCTTTCCTACCGCTGAAATTAAGCTAACATAGCTCCCAGGGTTAGTTCTATCTCCATTTTTGAAGATAGAGTTACATTTTCTGTTCACCAATCCACTGGTACTTTTTTTTAAAATTCGTTCACGGGATGTGGGCGTCGCTGGCGAGGCCAGCATTTATTGCCCATCCGTAATTGCCCTTGAGAAGGTGGTGGTGAGCCGCCATCTTGAACCGCTGCAGTCCGCGTGGTGAAGGTTCTCCCACAGTGCTGTTAGGAAGGAAGTTCCAGGATTTTGACCCAGCGACGATGAAGGAACGGTGATATATTTCCAAGTCGGGATGGTGTGAGACTTGGAGGGGACCGTGCAGGTGGTGTTGTTCCCACGTGCCTGCTGCTCTTGTCCTTCTAGGTGGTAGAGGTCGGGGGTTTGGGAGGTGCTGTCGAAGAAGCCTATACCTTTATCTACTGAAATTTTACATGCGGATATTAGTGCTTCTGCTATCTCCTCCCTAATGAATATCCGCGGGTGGAATCCACCTGGACCCGGAGTCATATCCTCCTTAAGTTTGGCAAGCCTGCCTAGTATTTCCTTTCTTTCTATCTTAACTTTTGTAATAATCCTCGATGACTTCTTCTGTTGTAGTTTCCTCTCTGTTTGCCTCAGTTTTCACTGAAGAGGCTAAGTACCTATTCAGTATCCTTGCCATTTCAGTATCATCTCCTATGAGTTTACTTGCTCATCCCTTAGTGGCCCTCTCCTAATTCTCCTTTACATAGAAACATAGAAAATAGGAGGAGTAGGCCATTCCGCACTTTGAGCCTGCTCCGCTATTCAATATGATCATGGCTGATCCTCGATCTCAAGACCATATCCCCGCTCTCTCCCCATACCCCTTGATGCCTTTTGTGTCTCAAAATCTATCTGGTTCCTTCTTAAATATATTCAGTGACTTGGCCTCCACAGCCTCCTGTGGCAGAAAATTCCACAAGTTCACCACCGAGTGAAAAAATTTCTCCTCATCTCAGTCCTAAATGTCCTACCCCGTATCTTGAGACTGTGACCCCTCGTGCTGGACACCCAAGCCAGGGGAAACATCCTCCCTGCATCCAGTCTGTCTAGCCCGGTCAGAATTTTATATGTTTCAATGAGATCCCCTCTCATTCTTCTAAACTCGAGTGAATACAGGCCGAGTCAACCCAATCTCTCCTCATACGACAGTCCTGCCATCCTAGGAATCAGTCTGGTGAACCTTTGCTGCACTCCCTCTATGGCAAGTATACCCTCTCTTAGGTAAGGAGACCAAAACTGCACACAATACTCCAGGTGTGGTCTCACCGAGGCCCTGTGTAGTGCAGTAAGACATCCTTGCTCTTGTACTCAAATCCTCTTGCAATGAAGGCCAACATACCATTTGCCTTCCTAACTGCTTGCTGCACCTGCATATTTGCTTTCAGTGACTGGTGTACAAGGACACCCAGGTCCCTTTGTACATCAACATTTCCCAATCTATCAACATTTAAGTAATACTCTGCCTTTCTGTTTTTCCTTCCGAAGTGGATAACTTCACATTTATCCACATTATACTGCATCTGCCATGTATTTGTCCACTCACTTGTCCAAATCGCCTTGAAGCCTCTTTGCATCCTCCTCACAACCCCACCTAGTTTTGTGTCATCAGCAAACTTGGAAATATTATATTTGGTCCCCTCATCCAAATCATTGATATAGATTGTGAATAGCTGGGGTAATTGATCCCTGCAGTACCCCACTAGTCACTACCTGCCACCCCGAAAAAGACCCATTTATTCCTACTCTCTGTTTCCTGTCTGTTAACCAATTTTCAATCCATGCCAGTATATTACCAACTCCATGCGCTTTAATTTTGCACACTAACCTCTTTTGTGGGACTTTATCAGAGGCCTTCTGAAAATCCAAATAAACCACATCCACTGGTTCTCCCTTATCTATTCTACCAGTTACATCCTCAAAAAACTCCAGTAGGTTTGTCAAACATGATTTCCCTTTCATAAATCCATGTTGACTTTGTCTAATCCGGTTGATATTTTCTAAGTGCCCTGTTATCACATCCTCTAGCATTTTCCCTCCTACTGATATTAGTATCGCCCATGATAATAATCCTGTTACTTATGTGCCTATAGAATACTTTACTATTCTTTTTATATCCCTTGATATTTTCACTTTATATTTCTTCTTTGCCTTCCTAATGGCTTTTTAACCTTTCTCCTAAGCTCATCATATTCCCTTTTATCATCCTCTCCTTTATTGTTTATGTACTGTCCATATGTCTTTTCTCTTTAGATTCAATTTTATCCTCACCTCTTTATTTATCCATGGCATCTCATTCTTCACAAGTTTGTTCTTATTAGTTTAGTGGAATATATTTGTCCTGAACTCTTAGTATCTTCTTTAAATATTGCCCACTGTTGTTCAACTTCTTTGTGAATATTTTTCTCCAGTTTACCTTCCTTAGCTCCATCTGCATTCACTTATAGTTGGCTTTTTTTCCAACCTATTACTTTGGTCTTTCTCCTATCTATACCTCTCTCAATCATTATCTTAAACCTTATTCTATTGCGATCATTAATTCCAACGCTTACTTTTCTTATCGACTTCGGTTCATTTCCCATTGTTAGACCTACTTCCTAGTTGGTCATCTTACATACTTGGGTCAGAAAGGAGTCTTGTACATACTGTAAAAACTTCATCCCTTTCACTCTCTCTCTCCCTGCCAAATTATTTGGGAGTAGTTGAAATTGCCCATGATAATGATTGTGTTTTTCACTCATTTCATATATTTGCCTACAAATTTCTCCCTCCACTTCCTGTCCGCTATTTGGTGGTCTATGGTATACCCCTAATAGTGTGACCAATCCCTTTCTGTTATCTCAATCCATATGGATTCTGTTTATATCTTTGCTAGTTATATAATTTCTTGCTCCTGCCATTGTATTATTACTAACAGTTACCCCAGCATCCTCCCTTCCTGATCATTTCTAAAAACATTATAGCCTGCAATATTTTAACTGCCAATCTTGTCCAATCTGCAGTTATGTTTCCATTATCCCTATTACATTTTTTTCCTCACTTCTAATTATTGCCTCAATGGGTGTGAGTGCTTCAGTAAAACAAAAAGTCCAGAACCAGGACTGTGCTACTGAAAAGGCTTCAGTTAATCTTTTATTCTCCTTTGCGAATGCAAAGCTATTAAGATATGTTATCTATAAGCAATACACACCAAGAGTGTTTGCAAGCTTACTTGTGTATGTTAGCATGCACATAAAGATGCTGAAATTAGGATTCCAAACTAACAGTATCCACATGCCTCAAGGCATTAAAATAGAATGGTAATTTAGTTAAAAAAGCCAGATTTTAACTAAGCGTGGGAATCATAAAAGCAGGGGGGTGGACAGCAATCTTCCATAACATTTTAACTCCCAGGCCTCTAACATTTGATGGGCGGGCTGCCCTCCTGATCACCGCAATTCCCGACTGTACTTAGAGCGGGGATACACCTGTTATGGCAAGGTTGCATCCTCTGCTTGCATTTTCCAGTTAACCACTGCAGGGATGAGTCAAAGAGCTGCCCCCACTTTCCTAACGCCTTCCGCGAGGTCCCAGGCGAGGAAATGAGGGCTAGGAGGGAGGTTACTTTGCCAAAGGCTATGGGCCCCGACAACATCCCGGCTGTAGTGAAGACATGTGCTCCAGAACTAGCCGCGCCTCTAGCCAAGCTGTTCCAGTACAGCTGCAACACTGGCATCTACCCGACAATGTGGAAAATTGCGCAGGTATATCCTGTCCACAAAAAGCAGGGCAAATCCAATCCAGCCAATGACCGCCCCATCAGTCTACTCTCAATCATCAGCAGAGTGATGGAAGGTGTCGTCGACAGCGCAATCAAGCGGCACTTACTCACCAATAACCTGCTCACCGATGCTCAGTTTGGGTTCCGCCAGGACCACTCGGCTCCAGACCTCATTACAGCCTTGGTCCAAACATGGACAAAAGAGCTGAATTCCAGAGGTGAGGTGAGAGTGACTGCCCTTGACATCAAGGCAGCATTTGACCGAGTGTGGCACCAAGGAGCCCTAATAAAATTGAAGTCAATGGGAATCAGGGAAAACTCTCCAGTGGCTGGAGTCATACCTAGCACAAAGGATGATGGTAGTGGTTGTTGGTGGCCAATCATCTCAGCCCCAGGACATTGCTGCAGGAGTTCCTCAAGGCAGTGTCCTAGGCCCAACCATCTTCAGCTACTTCATCAATGACCTTCCCTCCGTCATAAGGTCAGAAATGGGGATGTTCGCTGATGACTGCACAGTGTTCAGTTCCATTCGCAACCCCTCAGATAATGAAACAGTCCGAGCCCGCATGCAGCAAGACCTGGACAACATCCAGGCTTGGGCTCGTAAGTGGCAAGTAACATTCGCGCCAGACAACGACCATCTCCAACAAGAGAGTGTCTAACTACCTCCCCTTGATATTCAACGGCATTACCATCGCCGAATCCCCCACCATCTACTTATCTACAGTAACTAAAGTAAAAAGAAAGGGAAGGTCTGCAGGCCTTATAGGAAGTAGCGTTTATTTTTTAGTGAATCAAGGTCCCGAGTGTAGTTAACATTCTCTAAATTAAGAACAATTTAAAGGAATAAACTCCTTAAAGGGAGTGGGGTAAGTAGTTTTTCTTTCCTTTTTTTTCTCTTGACATTGTAGTTGTTGTTAAGCTAACTTAAGGGTTAAGTCATGGCAGGAGATCCCACAGCCGTGTCATGTTCCTCTTGTGGGATGTGGGAATTCAGGGATCCTTCCTGTATCCCTGATTCCTTCACCTGCGGGAAGTGTGTCCAGCTGCAGCTATTGTTTGACCGCTTGACGGCTCTGGAGCTGCGGATGGACTCACTTTGGAGCATCCGCGATGCTGAGAAAGTCGTGGATAGCACGTTCAGTGAGTTGGTCACACCGCAGATAAAAATTACTGAGGGAGATAGTGAATGGGTGACCAACAGACAGAGGAAGAGTAGGAAGGCAGTGCAGGGGTCCCCTGCGGTCATCTCCCTCCAAAACAGGTATACCGTTTTGGATACTGTTGGGGGAGATGGCTCACCAGGGGAAGGTGGCAGTGGCCAGGTTCATGGCACCGTGGCTGGCTCTGCTGCACAGGAGGGCAGGAAAAAGAGTGGCAGAGCTATAGTGATAGGGGACTCGATTGTAAGGGGAATAGACAGGCGTTTCTGCGGACGCAACCGAGACTCCAGGATGGTATGTTGCCTCCCTGGTGCAAGGGTCAAGGATGTCTCGGAGCGGCTGCAGGACATTCTGGAGGGGGAGGGTGAACAGCCAGTTGTCGTGGTGCATATAGGCACCAACGATATAGGTAAAAAACAGGATGAGGTCCGACAAGCTGAATTTAGGGAGTTAGGAGTTAAACTAAAGAGTAGGACCTCAAGGGTAGTAATCTCAGGATTGCTACCAGTGCCACAGGCTAGTCAGAGTAGGAATGACAGGATAGCTCGGATGAATACATGGCTTGAGAGATGGTGCAAGAGGGAGGGATTCAAATTCCTGGGACATTGGAACCGGTTCTGGGGGAGGTGGGACCAGTACAAATTGGACGGTCTGCATCTGGGCAGGACTGGAACCAATGTCCTAGGGGGAGTGTTTGCTAGTGCTGTTGGGGAGGGTTTAAACTAATATGGCAGGGGGATGGGAACCGATGCAGGAAGTCAGTGGGAAATAAAGTGGTGACAGAAACAAAAGGCAGTGAGGGAGAGTGTACAGAACATGACCGGACAGATGGTCTGAGAAAGCAGGGCAAAGACCAAGGGAAGTCTAGATTAAACTGCATTTATTTCAATGCAAGAAGTCTGATGGGCAAGGCAGAGGAACTCAGGGCATGGATGGGTACATGGGACTGGGATGTTATAGCTATTACTGAAACATGGCTAAGGGAGGGGCAGGACTGGCAGCTCAATGTTCCAGGGTACAGATGCTATAGGAAAGATAGAGCAGGAGGTAAGAGAGGAGGGGGAGTTGCGTTCTTGATTAGGGAGAACATCACGGCAGTAGTGAGAGGGGATATATCCGAGGGTTCGCCCACTGAGTCTATGTGGGTAGAACTGAAAAATAAGAAGGGAGAGATCACTTTGATAGGATTGTACTACAGACCCCCAAATAGTCAACGGGAAATTGAGGAGCAAATATGTAAGGAGATTACAGACAGCTGCAAGAAAAATAGGGTGGTAATAGTAGGGGACTTTAACTTTCCCAACATTGACTGGGACAGCCATAGCATTAGGGGCTTGGATGGGGAGAAATTTGTTGAGTGTATTCAGGAGGAATTTCTCATTCAGTATGTGGATGGCCCGACTGGAGAGGGGGCAAAACTTGACCTCCTCTTGGGAAATAAGGAAGGGCAGGTGACAGAAGTGTTAGTGAGGGATCACTTTGGGACCAGTGATCATAATTCCATTAGTTTTAAGATAGCTATGGAGAAGGATAGGTCTGGCCCAAAAGTTAAAATTCTAAATTGGGGAAAGGCCAATTTTGATGGTATTAGACAGGAACTTTCAGAAGTTGATTGGGAGAGTCTGTTGGCAGGCAAAGGGACGTCTGGTAAGTGGGAGTCCTTCAAAAATGTGTTAACCAGGGTTCAGGGTAAGCACATTCCTTATAAAGTGAAGGGCAAGGCTGGTAGAAGTAGGGAACCTTGGATGACTCGAGAGATTGAGGCCCAAGTCAGAAAGAAGAAGGAGGCATATGACATGCATAGGCAGCTGGGATCAAGTGGATCCCTTGAAGAGTACAGAGATTGCCGGAGTAGAGTTAAGAGAGAAATCAGGAGGGCAAAAAGGGGACATGAGATTGCTTTGGCAGATAAGGCAAAGGAGAATCCAAAGAGCTTCTACAAATACATAAAGGGCAAAAGAGTAACTAGGGAGAAAGTAGGGCCTCTGAAGGATCAACAAGGTCATCTATGTGCGGAACCACAAGAGATGGGTGAGATCCTAAATGAATATTTCGCATCGGTATTTACGGTTGAGAAAGGCATGGATGTTAGGGAACTTGGGGAAATAAATAATGATGTCTTGAGGAGTGTACATATTACAGAGAGGGAGGTGCTGGAAGTCTTAACGTGCATCAAGGTGGATAAATCTCCGGGACCTGATGAAATGTATCCCAGGACGTTATGGGAGGTTAGGGAGGAAATTGCAGGTCCCCTAGCAGAGATATTTGAATCATCGACAGCTACAGGTGAGGTGCCTGAAGATTGGAGGGTAGCAAATGTTGTGCCTTTGTTTAAGAAGGGCGGCAGGGAAAAGCCTGGGAACTACAGACCAGTGAGCCTGACATCTGTAGTGGGTAAGTTGTTAGAGGGTATTCTGAGGGACAGGATCTACAGGCATTTGGAGAGGCAGGGACCAATTAGGAACAGTCAGCATGGTTTTGAGAGAGGAAAATCATGTCTCACGAATTTGATTGAGTTTTTTGAAGGGGTAACCAAGAAGATAGATGAGGGCTGTGCAGTAGACGTGGTCTACATGGACTTTAGCAAAGCCTTTGACAAGGTACCGCATGGTAGGTTGTTACATAAGGTTAAATCTCATGGGATCCGAGGTGAGGTAGCCAATTGGATACAAAATTGGCTTGACGACAGAAGACAGAGGGTGGTTGTAGAGGGTTGTTTTTCAAACTAGATGTCTGTGTCCAGCGGTGTGCCTCAGGGATCGGTGCTGGGTCCGCTGTTATTTGTTATTTATATTAATGATTTGGATGAGAATTTAGGAGGCATGGTTAGTAAGTTTGCAGATGACACCAAGATTGGTGGCATTGTGGACAGTGAAGAAGGTTATCTAGGATTGCAACAGGATCTTGATAAATTGGGCCAGTGGGCCGATGAATGGCAGATGGAGTTTAATTTAGATAAATGTGAGGTGATGCATTTTGGTAGATCGAATCAGGCCAAGACCTACTCCGTTAATGGTAGGGCGTTGGGGAGTGTTATAGAACAAAGAGATCTAGGAGTACAGGTTCATAGCTCCTTGAAAGTGGAGTCACAGGTGGATAGGGTGGTGAAGAAGGCATTCAGCATGCTTGGTTTCATTGGTCAGAACATTGAATACAGGAGTTGGGATGTTTTGTTGAAGTTGTACAAGACATTAGTAAGGCCACACTTGGAATACTGTGTACAGTTCTGGTCACCCTATTATAGAAAGGATATTATTAAACTAGAAAGAGTGCAGAAAAGATTTACTAGGATGCTGCCGAGACTTGATGGTTTGACTTATAGGGAGAGGTTAGACAGACTGGGACTTTTTTCCCTGGAGAGTAGGAGGTTAAGGGGTGATCTTATAGAAGTCTATAAAATAATGAGGGGCATAGATAAGGTAGATAGTCAAAATCTTTTCCCAAAGGTAGGGGAGTCTATAACGAGGGGGCATAGATTTAAAGTGAGAGGGGAGAGATACAAAAGGGTCCAGAGGGGCAATTTTTTCACTCAAAGGGTGGTGAGTGTCTGGAACGAGCTGCCAGAGGCAGTAGTAGAGGCCGGTACAATTTTGTCTTTTAAAAAGCATTTGGACAGTTACATGGGTAAGATGGGTATAGAGGGATATGGGCCAAGTGCAGGAAATTGGGACTAGCTTAGTGGTATAAACTGGGCGACATGGACATGTTGGGCCGAAGGGCCTGTTTCCATGTTGTAACTTCTATGATTCTATCAACATCCTGGGGGTCACCATTGACCAGAAACTTAACTGGACCAGCCATATAAATACTGTGGCCACAAGAGCAGGCCAGAGGCTGGGTATTCTGCGGCGAGTGACTCACCTCCTGACTCCCCAAAGCCTTTCCACCATCAACAAGGCACAAGTCAGGAGTGTGATGGAATACTCTCCACTTGCTTGGACGAGCGCAGCTCCAACAACACTCAAGAAGCTCGACACCATCCAGAACAAAGCAGTTCACTTGATTGGCACCCCATCCACCACCCTAAACATTCACTCCCTTCACCACCGGCGCACAGTGTGTACCATCCACAGGATGCACTGCAGCAACTCGCCAAGGCTTCTTCGACAGCACCTCCCAAACCCGCGTCCTTTACCACCTAGAAGGACAAGAGCAGCAGGTACATGGGAACAACCCCACCTGCACGTTCCCCTCCAAGTCACACACCATCCCGGCTTGGAAATATATCACCGTTCCTTCATCGTCGCTGGTTCAAAATTCTGGAACGCCCTTCCTAACAGCACTGTGGGAGAACCTTCATCACACGGACTGCAGCAGTTCAAGTATGCCGGCTCACTACCACCTTCTCAAGGGCAATTAGGGATGGGCAATAAATGCCGGCCTCGCCAGCGACGCCCGCATCCCATGAACGAATAAAAAAAAAAGCAACCACAATAACATCCCCAAAGCCACTGTCAGGGGGGTAGGCCTGGTCAGAGGTGGCCGAAGGGGGTCAGTGGCAAAAGCGCCACCTCCAGGACCTGGGTTCAATACAGAACGAGGTTTCATGACCCCTCAAGAGCAGCAAGGGTGAGTTCACCGCTTCATCTCTCAACATCACCTGACAACTCATCCCAGGACTCCTTCCTCACTTCATATTACACACACTTGAATTTACATTCATCACTTCCCCATCCTCATTCTATCTTGCTTCTTCTACACCTCTCAGTACATTTACTGGCACAAACTCTACACAGCTCCACTTATCTTTTCCACAGCCACTCTCTATTGCCTTCTCTTTCTGCAGGACAAGAGCACAGAATACTAGGGAGAAGAACAGGGCAAAGGAATTCCCAACACAGGCAAGCAAGAAGCTCTGGACATCACTAGCCATGCAGGGTCATGAGCGTCGGGACCGTATCCATTCATTCAATTCAGCACAGATACAGCAAGCTTAGACTCCAGGCTGTTACCTGATCATGTACATCTCCTCCCCATCTAAACTCTATTCCCTTTTCTCTTTCTTCTCGGGCCTTCTCAACACCAAGATGTTCCTGCAGGAACAGGCCTTACAGGACAATCTCTGAGGATGTGTTAGGCACTTCACCCCTCCCAGGCATCAGCTCAGACATTGGCACTCTGCGTAGGCTACATATTGACATAGTGGGGTTTGCACATGATGAAACACTCAGCATTAGTGGCAGAAACATCCCAGAACAGACTTCGCCGGAGGGCAAGGCCCTCTCCCAGCTCTACCGAGAAAGACGGAAATGAAGCCTCCCAAGGCCCAGCCGTGAGAAGAAAACTGCTGGCCTCATTGGTTATTGGAAGGCATACTAAGACATTTCACCACTATGGTTGAGACTGTGGAGTCCTCATCCAGCCTCTGTGGTGTCATCTCTCATGGCATCACCACTCTGCAGTCTACCCTGAATTGTGTGATCACCCCCAAGGACGCTGCAGTCAGGCCATCACAGTAGAAGTCCATGCCAGGGCAGTTTACAGCCTTGGTGGAAGCTCAAACGTCTGCTACGTAGACTCTGGGCTCCACAATGCAGAGATCGATGGATTGAATGGCTAGGGGCTTTGAAGGGGTCGGTCATCTTCTGCAATCTGCTCTCCCGCAGATTAGTAGAAGTAACGAGCCACAGCTCCACAGGAGTAGCAGTGACGCAACGGAAGCAGTACGCCCTGGCCTCTCCCAAGAGATCAGCACATCTGCACATTCGCGCCCCCCCAAAACAAGTACCCGCCATGGTGTCAGCAAGTCAGTTGGGCCAGACTGCTCCTGCAGCAGCCTATGGCCGAGCCCTCCCAGTCTCCAGCATCCTGGTCACCAGCCATGAGTATCTCAAGGGTCTGCACATGAGGAGCAGCAGCCTTTCACCAGCTCTGCTCAGGCCACTAAGGAAGCATCTTGTAGGAGTAGCAGAGTTAGGAAACCTTCACTTAAGAACAGCACTATGGATTGATCACCTCACTGAGAATTGAATGAAAGGCATTTTTCATGTTTGGCATTAAATTAATCACGTTGGGGCTTTTGGTCTGCAGTATGGTCGCATAGTAGCTTCCAAGTCTGCATTGTTAGGTCAGTGATATAGAAGTTATGGGACTGGTTTGACTGTTCATCAATGCAGGATGAAGGGAATGGTGAAGAATGTAACAAAGACTGTTATGCAGAAGGGCTCTAAGTTCTCTGGGTATGGATATGAGAAGCTCAGCAGAATTGCTGAGTTATGAGCTGATCCCTGACAACTTCGGCTGCAAGGTGATGCGTCCTTCCTTCCCCCTGGTCTTCCTTATCTGATGACTGCTGCTGCTGTTCCACCTCCGAATGCAGGGCGCTCTATAATGCAATGTTGTGCAATATGCAGCAGACCATGACAATGCGTGATACTCTATCTGGAGCATATTGCAGGGAGCACCCACAGCGGTCCAGACATCTAAACCTCTGCTTGAGCATTCCTATCATGTGCTCGGTAAGGATCCTGTTTGTGCCCTGGCTTCAACGGTACATGCTGCTCGTGTGATGCGGTTGTGCGGGGGTGACATCCGCCAGGTCTGCAGGGGGTATCCCTTGTACCCCAGCAGCTGTCCTTTCACATTCCTCACAGGGTCGAATTGTGGGGGTATGGTAGAGAGTGTCTGAGTACAAAAGCATCAAGGTACTAAAAACATCCCTAGGTACTTTGCACAGGCTTGTATGATGATGTTCCTGTAATCAGCCACTCACTGTAGTGAGAACGTGGTATCCTTTTCTGTTGATGAATGTTGCTGACTCATGTTCTGCTGCCTTGATGGCAGCGTGTGTATCACATATGCTAGGGAAGCCAGCAACTGCTGAAAAGCCATGAGCTCTCTTCTGTTGCCTGCTGAGGTCAATAGGGAAGATGATATACTGCTTGGCCCTGGCAAAGAGGGCATTGGTCACTTGCTTAATGCAGCTGTGAATTGCAGCCTGGGAGATGTGGCTGATGTCCCCTGTTGCAGCCTGAAAGGAGCCAGTGGCGTAAAATTTCAACAGTGCGATGACTTTGATGGCCACTTGCATGGCATGCCTCCCCGGTCCAGCAGGCATCAGGTCCTGTTGCAGAAAGGTGCAGAGCCTGCATGCAGAGGAAAAGCCTTTTCCTGCAGTGCTCCTCATAGGTCCAAGGTGGTGAGTCTTGGCCTGTAGACCCTCTGTGCTGGGTACAGCCTCCAGCACAGCCCCCCTCACCTGCTGTCTTCTGAGAGGCCCAGGTGCTGCTACTCCTCCAAGTCTTGCTCCATCCAGAAGAAAGAAGCCAGAATGTCAATCATAATAAAGAGAAAGCTGACTAAAGGATTGTACAGCAAGATATGTAGGAGTTACTACAATGGATGCTGGAAACACTCGACAAACCAGACAGCAAGAGATTCTATGATTCAGTGAGCTGCGGCTGAGAGCCCCCTTTTATGCTGCATCAGCAGCTATCAGGAACCAATCCCGCTAGGTTTTTCTAGTGGGTTCAAGACCGGGCGAGGCATCTGTGATTTTGGGTTAAAATGCAATGGAGGCAGGTACGATGTCACCGGAGCACGACTTTACCTTTTAATTAGGATCCTGGTTTCCTGGGGCGGGCACTTGATACACAGCCAGAAACAGGTCAGTTAAAATGGTGGAGGGTGGGAAGGGTGCAGTGGGGACCCGATTTTAAGCCCCCACCTGCACTATGCCTGCCGGGCAGGCTGGGTTAAAACCGGCCCTAGTGTTTCTAACCCAAATAGCAAATTTCCTTTTAAAATGCTCTACATATCAAATACATGATACCGCTTTAGTGTAAAATATATCTCTTGTTATCTTTTCTATGTTTTGGTTTAGATTGATTTGTTGAGCCCATAAGTTAAACATGAAACAAATCAAAGAATTATAGAATGGTTACAGCACAGAAAGAGGCCATTCGGCCCATCGAGCCAGTGCCGGAGTTTTAGTTTCATCTACAATTCATAGAAATGTAGATGCAACAATAAAATGATGTGGAGATGCCGGTGATGGACTGGGGTGGACAAATGTAAGGAGTGGCACAACACCAGGTTATAGTCCAACAACTTTATTTGAAATCACAAGCTTTCGGAGCTTTGCTCCTTCGTCAGGTGACTAGTCTATTAAATGGAAAATTTATCAATTCAACCACACTGTGATTTAGCAAAACTGTTTAAAGCAATGTTTAGTTTCATGAATATAGGTCAAAAGGGTGTTTACACTGGACATATTTTACTTCATTTTTGATCAATACTGATAAAGAAAATTGGGCTTAATTACTTCCTTAGCGTTTGGCAAGATAGCAGATTGTCTACATTGCATGAAAGCAGTGAGTGTAATGGTTCAAAAAAACAAAACAGAGTTGAAGATAGTGACAGGGCTTAAACAGTCTTTCCTTCTGCTTTATTGGTAGGTAGCTGTTAGATATGGTTTTCAATTATTTCCATTGCACATGCATTAACCAGTTCCAAACTTACAGAATCTACATGCCCCCAAGACATGCAAATAATACCACAGTCATCTATAAATAACCTTTACCTACTAAAAAGGGCAGTCCAATATAAAGACAGTATATCACTGTTATTGTTACTGTAATAAAATGTTATTTCAAATCAGTGCTAAAGTCAGGAGTGCTAGACAGGGCATACAAGACTTGAACATCATTCTTGAATCCCATGGTGCTCCAAAAAATGTACAGCAACAGGTTAATAACAGGAATCATCTTAATATGCAGGGCAGCCATTTCTGATCCAAAGAACAATACAACATAGATATCTCTTTTACATTCAGCTTTTACTTAAGGAATGACTCAGTTTTCTAAGAGTATTCCTTAAACCAATAATGGACACACAAATGCACAGCACCTTACAAATGAGGACTAGCACAAGCTGTTGACCTCAACACCAAACTGCTACACACTTACAAATTCATTGTGACTTCAATAGCAATTTTCAATGATGCACTGTGGCATAATATGATACAGATCCACTCTGAATTTTCCACATGGGCAGTCCCTGTTCTCAGCTGAGCCAAGCAAATACCAAGCACTATACATAGGGAGGGACAGAGAATCATACAAGCCACCTCAGATACATCCCAGGACCTGGCTATGGTGCAGTAGAGGTCTGTAAACTCACCTGCCTCATCTCCAATCACCTACGATACCACATATGATGCAGTATACAATTTATAACAACTTTATAAAAGAATGGAATTGGCAGTATCATTCTACACTTAACAAACTGAGAAATTAAACATAAAAAGAAAAAACATTTCAAAAATAGAAAATGTTAAAACAGGCAACAGGTCTGACATCATCAGTAAAAAGAACTCACAAACGGCCTACCTCCAAAACATAGTCTATCTAAACTAGCAATGAAGATGTAAAATGTTTCTAACCACTTTTTTTTTTAGAAAAGTGGATGAATTAAAATGTTAGTAATTAGTCTGGTCCCAATACTTAAATTTTCCTGATACAAAGATAGACATGATAGGTACACTATCAAATCTGTCATTGCACACAATTTTGGAAGAGCAACAAGGGTGTCCTATTCCACCCCACGCCACCCACTCCCAGAGAAGAGAAAAACGTAAAGGGCCAGCTTTTTGTGCAATTTACCACATGTTAAAGCAAACATCATCTTTAAGTTTAAAAAATTAATCCAGCATGCCATATATATTACATTGTCTACCAAATACACGGAACCACTGAACAGAGTCACGTTATGCATTATGTGCATTTGTGGGTTGTTTTGTCTGATTTAGAACCAGGGGAATGCAAGTATGAACGCAGAAGCTATGCCTACCAGCCTCTCATATTATCTCCCACTGACAACGGGAGGAATATCAAATTTGAAAAACTATTTAGGCCCCTTTACGAAGATGCTGGTTAACAGCCGGTCAGTCATTCTCGAGAATGCCATCCTACCAAACATTTGAAAGTTTAACTAAATACCAAGAATATAATGGTGGATTTTTGTTTTGCAAAATAGAGACACCAACCATGACCTACGCCAGTTCTTGTAGGCCATCAATTGTCTTTTTTTAGAAACTCATCCTCAAAAGAAGGATGTCCCTTGAATTCTTTCAATTCTCGGTCGCCAATGTGGGGGGGGGGGGGGGGGAGGAGGAAATTGAAGAGAAAGAAACGAGGAACCCGAAGAGCAATCTATAACGGGGGGGACAAAAATATAACTAAAAAAGACCAGCGGGAGGGGGGAGGACGCTGCCATCAGCCCCCCGGGGTGATGGTAAGCCGTGCCCTCTGCTGCCCGGCCCCACCGCCTCTCACCTTGGCCGCCATGCTTGGCCTCCTCGCTCCACTTCAAAACAACCCCTCCCGGCACGCGCCAGACACCGCACCTACCACGTGACCGCTCGCTGTTGATTGGCTGGAACCGCCAGGTTGAAGGTAAGGCAGTGACGTGATCACGTGGGTGCAAGAGGCGAGGAGGGAAATTTAAAAACAATGCAGCACATGCTAAGATGAGAGGCGGGAACTTTAAAAAAATATATAGCATGGAGCGACATGAGGAAAGGAAAATGTTTTTTTAAAAATAGCACATGGCAACTACAGATCCTTTAGTCTTAGTTCCATTCCATGCAAAATGATGGAATTAATATCAGGAGTAAATGTGAGGATTATCTGTAGAATAATAATCTGAGAACCAGCAGTCAATATAGATTCAGAAGAGAACGATCATGCCTGGCCAACTTCTTTGAGGAAATTACATCCTAATTGGACTGTAGGAAATCCTACAACATATTGAGGTCTAAATTTAACAGTGTTACACCCATTTCGTGGGCCTAAAGTAGGTACACTGATAACTAATTTAGCAGGGCTGAGGCCCTCGCCCAATTCGCACAGGCGTTTGGGCCACTGCTAAATTGGTTAGGGCCTTATTTTAGGTGGCACTGATGGCCGCCTGAAATGATGCGCCTGCCTTAATTTCAGACCCAGATTGTTAAATTGGTTTGGTATTTCCTGGACTTCAGCAGTCTAACCAGTGGTCCTTAAAGGGACTACTGGAGGCCACTCAAAAGAGGCCCAAAAACTTTGAAAATCTTTGTATTTTGTGGAGTTGTAAGGCACTGAAGTGCTCCTCCTGGTTCCACAAAACATCTGCGGGCCACTGCCTGTCCACCCTCAACCCCTTCTTGATTGCTTCCCCCTGTTGTCAGAGTAATCCGCACTCTGTGAATAAAGGCTCGACGCAGGAGTCAGATCAATTTAACAGATTTTATTAGACGGCGCACATGAGTAATACAAGCAAGTGCTATGTCTATACACTCACCAACAGGAGACTCATCAGGAACTAGGAGCATCACCAGTCGAGGTTGTTCCTAATGCTGAGTTCACCTGAAAAGAGTTTCATTGCAGTTATATCTTTCTTGAAACACACCTACTTGTACAGTTTCTTTGTCTTCATCTGTCACTCATGCTGATTCAGTAGATGTGTCATAACTTGCATTGACATAAAACTATGGGAACTAAAGCCCCCAATTCTTATCTGTACCAGTTCTCAATGTTGCTGAATCCTGCATTTCTCACAGTGTCTCACTACGTTCATCTCTTCTCAATATTTTTTATTTCCCGAAACTTCAATTATGTTAGCTTGTTATGGTATGCTCTGTTAGCTTAATTAGGTTCCTTATATTGTTTGTTTTAAGTTTACATGGTGGCCAATCATGGATACCTGTTCCTGCTCCTGCTTTCCACCTTCTCACAGTATCTATACCTTGAGTTCCCACACTGGGTGCCACTGCTGCCAAATCCATAAACAGACTTCCTTGTATCCTGCTGTGCTTATCTCTTTACTTGATGTGGAGATGCTGGTGATGGACTGGGGTGGACAAATGTAAGGAAGCTTACAACACCAGGTTATAGTCCAACAATTTTATTTTAAAATCACAAGCTTTCGGAGATTATCCCCTTCGTCAGGTGAGTGAATGAATAAGAGGTTCTCAAATTGCATACCTTATATTAGGCTGGGACACCATCACACCAATCAAAAGGTGTTGTTGGTGTTCAGACAGGTTAGCCACGGAAAACAGTAGGCCCCAGTATGCTGAATACACATTGTGTCAAATTACACAGACAGAGAGAAAGAGACCCAAAAGGCAGAGAGAGAGAGAGAATATTAAAAACAGATAACTTTTTTTTTCTCCCCTTGCTGGTGGGGTTACGTGTAGTGTGACATGAACCCAAGATCCCGGTTGAGGCCGTCCTCATGGGTGCGGAACTTGGCTATCAATTTCTGCTCGACGATTTTGCGTTGTCGTGTGTCTCGAAGGCCGCCTTGGAGAACACTTACCCGAAGATCGGTGGCTGAATGTCCTTGACTGCTGAAGTGTTCCCCGACTGGGAGGGAACCCTCCTGTCTGGCGATTGTTGTGCGGTATCTGTTCATCCGTTGTCGCAGTGTCTGCATGGTCTCGCCAATGTACCATGTTCTGGGGCATCCTTTCCTGCAACGTATCTCTTTACTTGGGTGAGAAAGCTATTTGTTCTAAATGTTTCGCTTCACATACAATTGCAATAGTGTCTTTTTGTTCTAACACACTTTGATTTGGAGGTTACACTATCATGTCAAAAGACAAGAGCTGAGGATTAGCATTACTACACTATCACAGCTAACTGCTACTGAACTTTCATAGACCTGCATTATGATCCCTTTTGTTGCTATGGTGAACCCTTCTCATACCAGTCAGTCACCTTTTTCATTTCCCAACATATTTTATTTTATTTCCCAAGTTTTATTTCATTTCCCAACACTCCCTCCCCACCCACCCCCCACCCCGGACTTACCTCTGAGCCTTGGCAAAATTGGTAAGGCCGCAGCAGACAAGTTGCGTGAGGGCACCTAATTGACACTCGCAGCTTACCTGATTCATTCTGATGGGCCTAAGGACGACTTCAGTTTGGTCCTTGGGCCACTCCATTCTGTGCGTCATCACTACACAATGCCAGAACTGCACCTGGTTTGGGATGCTAAGGAATTTAGGCCCCATTGTACCTGGACTTACAAAGGGTTTTTGATGAAGTTCCACATGAAAATCTATTAGTTAAGATCAAGGCTGTTGGAATCCAGGGTTAACTCTGTAAATGGATAAAAAATTAGCTGAAGGGTAGAAAACAATGGATACTTGTTAGAGGAGTTGTGTCAGCATCAGGAGAACTACTGAGTGCGATACCCTAAGGGTGGTGTTGGGAGCACTACTGTTTCTAATTAACATTGATACCTTAGACTCAGAAGCCCAATGCAAATTGTTCAAATTTCCAGCTGATACCAAAGTAAGATGGGCAGCAGAATCGGAGAAAGGGAGTTCACAAATTACAAAATGAGTTGGACAAAATATGGAAGTGGACAAAACAATGGCAGATTAAATTTAATGCAGATAAGTGTACAGTACTGCACATAGGAAGGAAAAATTAGCAATACATGTTTCAACACCATGGTGTTCAAATAGCTAGGGATAAAGCTGACAGTAATCTAGCAGTCTTAGTAGACTTGAAGCTCAACATGTCCAGTTAACCGAGAGCAGCAATTAATAATGTTGAACTATATCAAAACATTAGAATACAACTCAGAGAAAGTCATGATCAAACATCTGGGTAATAGTGATCATAATATAATTAGGTTTAATGTAGTTATGGAAAGAGGCAAAGAAAAATCAAACGTTGAAAATACCTAACAGCAATAGAGCCAATTTCAGTGATTTGAGAAAAGATCTAACACAGGTGGGCTGGAAACAAAGATTGGGCAAGAAAACAGTAAATGGCAGGCCTTCAAGGCGGAGAGAGTTTGGATACAAACCAAGCATATTCCCATCACCAAGAGTGGCTCAGTAGCACCACTACTGACCGAGCTGGCCAAGTCCTGAAGGACATAGCTGCCAGGCTCGGCCGGCGGCAGGTGGTGAGAGAACCAACATGAGGGAAAAACCTACTTGACCTCGTCCTCACCAATCTACCTGTCGCAGATAAATCTGTTCATGACAGTATTGGTAGGAGTGACCACCGCACAGTCCTCGTGGAGATGAAGTCCCATCTTCGCACTGAGGACACCATCCAACGTGTTGTGTGGCACTATCACCGTGCTAAATGGGATAGATTCAGAACAGATCCAGCAGCTCAAAACTGGGCATCCATGAGGCGCTGTGGGCCATCAGCAGCAGCAGAATTGTATTCCAGCACAATCTGTAACCTCATGACCCGGCATATTCCTCACTCTACCATTACCAATGAGCCAGGGGATCAACCCTGGTTCATTGAGAAGTGTAGAAGAGTATGCCAGGAGCAGCACCAGGTGTATCTAAAAGTGAGGTGCCAACCCGGTGAAGCTACAACACAGGACTACATGCATGCTAAACAGCGAAAGCAACATGCTATAGACAGAGCTAAGCGATTCCACAATCAACGGATCAGAGCAAAGCTCTGCAGTCCTGCTACATCCAGTCATGAATGGTGGAGGACAATTAAACAATTAAGGGGAGGAGGAGGCTCTGTAAACATCCCCATCTTCAATGATGGCAGAGTCCAGCACGTGAGTGCAAAAGACAAGGCTGAAGCATTTGCAACCATCTTCAGCCAGAAGTGCCGAGAGGATGATCCTCCCGATATCCCCACCATCACAGTAGCCAGTCTTCAGCCAATTCAATTCACTCCACGTGATATCAAGAAATGGCCGAGTGCACTAGATACAGCAAAAGCTATGGGCCCCGACAACATCCCGTCTGTAGTGCTGAAGACTTCTGCTCCAGAACTAGTCGCGCCTCTAGCCAAGCTGTTCCAGTACAGCTACAAAACTGGCATCTACCCAACAATGTGGAAAATTGCCCAGGTATATCCTGTCCACAGAAAGCAGGACAAATCCAATCTGGCCAAATAATGCCCCATCAATCCACTTTCAATCATCAGCAAAGTGATGGAAGGTGTCGTCGACAGTGCTATCAAGTGGCACTTACTCACCAATAACCTGCTCACCGATACTCAGTTTGGGTTCCGCCAGGACCACTTGGTTCTAGGCCTCATTACAGCCTTGGTCCAAATATGGACAAAAGAGCTGAATTCCAGAGGTGAGGTAAGAGTGACTGCCCTTGACATCAAGGCAGCATTTGACCGAGTGTGGCACCAAGGAGCCCTCGTAAAATTGAAGTCAATGGGAATCAGGGGGAAAACTCTCCAGTGGCTGGAGTCATACCGAGCACAAAGGAAGATGGTAGTGGATGTTGGAGGCCAATCATCTCAGCCCCAGGACATTGCTGCAGGAGTTCCTCAGGGCAGTGTCCTAGGCCCAACCATCTTCAGCTGCTTCATTAATGACCTTCACTCCATCATAAGTTCAGAAATGGGGATGTTCGCTGATGATTGCACAGTGTTCAGTTCCATTCGCAACCCCGCAGATAATGAAGGAGTCTGTGCCCGCATGCAGCAAGACCTGGACAACATCCAGGCTTGGGCTGATAAGTGGCAAATAACATTCGTGCCAGACAAGTGCCAGGCAATGACCATCTCCAACAAGAGAGAGTCTAACCACCTCCCCTTGACATTCAACGGCATTACCATCGCCGAATCCCCCACCATCAACATCCTGGGGGTCACCATTGACCAGACATTTAACTGGACCAGCCATATAAATACTGTGACTACAAGAGCAGGTCAGAGGCTGGGTAGTCTGCAGCCTGTGACGCACCTCCTGACTCCCTAAAGCCTTTCCACCATCTACCAGGCACAAGTCAGGAGTGTGATGGAATACTCTCCACTTGCCTGGATGAGTGCAGCTCCAACACTCAAGAAGCTCGACACCATCCAGGACAAAGAAGCCCACTTGATTGGCACCCCATCCACCACCCTAAACATTCACTCCCTTCACCACCGGCGTATCATGGCTGCAGTGTGTACCATCTACAGGATGCACTGCAGTAACTCGCCAAGGCTTCTTCGACAGCACCTCCCAAACCCGCGACCTCTATCAACTAGAAGGACAAGGGCAGCAGGCACATGGGAAAAACACCACCTGCACATTCCCCTCCAAGTCACACACCATCCCGACTTGGAAATATATCGTCGTTCCTTCATCGTCACTGGGTCAAAATCCTGGAACTCCCTACCTAACAGCACTGTGGGAGAACCTTCACCACATGGACTGCAGCGGTTCAAGAAGGCGGCTCACCACCACCTTCTCAAGGGCAATTAGGGTTGGGCAATAAATGCAGGCCTTGCCAGCGACGCCCACATCCCATGAACGAATAATTTTTAAAACGGAGGAAAGATAGGGCATCCAAAGCTAGAGCTCCCTGGATGAATAAGGAAAATGGAGGTTAAAATAGAACAAAAAAAGGAGGTTTATGACAAATGTCAGGTACAGAATATTGTAGAAAACCAGAGAGTGCAGGGGAAAATTGAAAAAGAATATAAAAAGGAGAAAGAGAGGATATGAGAAAAGATTAGTGGGTAACATAAAAGGGAACCCAACAATTTTTTATAAACATATAAAAAGTAAAAGGATAGTTCAAGGAATGGTGGAGCTGATTAGGGACAAGGAAGGAAACCTTCTTGTGGCGGCAGAAGGCATGACTGAGGTACTGAATGAGTATTTGCATCTGTTTTCACAAAAGAAGAGGATGAAGTTAATGTCGCAGTAGAGGAGGAGTGAGTAGAGATATTGGATAGGATAAAAATAAATAGAAAGGAGGTGCTAAATAGGTTGGTATCACTTAAAGTTAACAAGTCGCCGGTCCAGATGGGATGTTGCTATGTTGCTGAGCAGAAGCTCTGACCACAATCTTTCAATCTTTCAATCCTCCTTAGATAGGGGAGTGGTGCCAGAGAATTGGAGGATTGCAAATGTTACACCCCTATTCAAAAAAGGGGAGAGAGATAAACCTGGTAACTACAGGCCAATCAGACTAACGTCAATAGTGGGAGAACTTCTAGAGACCATTGTCAAGAACAAAATTAATTCTCACTTGAAGAAGCATGGGTTAATAAGGGACAGCCAGCACGGATTTGTTAAAGGCAAGTTGTGTCCGACTAACCTGATTGAGTTCTTTGATGAAGTGTCAGAGCGGGTTGATGAAGGTAATGCAGTAGATGTTGTATTTATGGACTTTCAAGGCATTTGATAAAATACCACATAACAGACTTATTCAGAAAATAGAAGCACATGGTATTAAAGGGATGGTGGTAACTTGACTATGTAATTGGCTAAGGGATAGGAGGCAGAGGGTCGGGATGAATGGATGTTTTTCTGACTGGAGAGAAGTATGCAGTGTGTATCCCCAGGGATCGTTATTAGGACCATTGCTTTTCTTGTTATATATAAATGATCTGAACTTGTGTATAGGGAGTACAATATCGAAGTTTGTGGATGATACAAAACTTGGCAACGTAGTAAATACGTATAGTGAGGGGGATAGTAGCAGACTTCAGGAGGACATAGACAGATTGGTGAAATGGGCAGACACGTGGCAGATGAAATTTAATGTGGATAAGTGTGAAGTGATGCACTTTGGGGGGAACAACATGGAGAGGCAGTATGATATAAATGATATTATTTTGAGGGGGGTGCAAGAGCAGAGAGACCTATGGGTTCATATTCACAAATCTTTGAAGGTGGCAGGGCAAGTTGATAATTGGGTTAAGAAAGCGTATGGGATACTTGGCTTGGTAAATAGTGGCATTGAATACAAAAACAAGGAAGTCATGCTAAACCTTTACAGATCACTGGTTAGGCCTCAGCTGGGGTAATGTGTACAATTCTGGGCACCCCACTTTAGGAAGGATGTCAAGGTCTTGGAGAGGGTAGAGAGGAGGTTTACCAGGATGACATCAGGGATGAGAGACATCTGTTATGTGGAGAGATTGAGGAAACTGGGATTGTTCTCCTTAGAAACATAGAAACATTGAAAATAGGAGCAGCAGTAGGCCATTCGGCCCTTCAAGCCTGCTCCACCATTCAATATGATCATGGCTGATCCTCTATCTCAATACCATATTCCCACTCTCTCCCCATACCCCTTGATGCCTTTTGGGTCTAGAAATCTATCTAGCTCTTTTTTAAATATATTCAGTGGAGCAGAGAAGGTTAAGGGGAGACCTAATAGAGGTATTCAAAATAATAAGGGGTTTTGATAGAGCAAAAAGTTTCCACTGACAAATGGTGGATTTAAAATAATTGGCAAAAAAACTAGAGGGGAATTGAGGAGAAATGTTTTCATGCAGAGGGTTGTTAAGATCTGGAACACACTACCTGAAAGGGTATAGTAAGCAGATTCTATAGGAACTTTCAAAAGGCAATTGGAGATTTATAGGTTTATGGGGAAAAAGCTGGGTAGTGGGATTAAATTGGACAGCTCTTTCAAAGAGCCAGCACAGGCACGATGGGCCAAATGGCCTCCCACTGTTCTGTAAGATTCTATGATTCTAACTGTATAATGCTTTGGTCAGACCTCACCTTAAGTACTCTGTCCAGTTCTGAGACATTCAAGTTTTGGAGGCAGCACAGAGGACAGCCATTCGGCTGATCCCTAGTGTTAGAGGACTGACTTATGAATGTTCTTTGGAGAGAATGTTAAAAATTAGAGAGAATTAAAGAATTAGACAAAATAAAGAAATAGGTTCAGAAATGGAGAAGGAAAGTAAGGCGGGAGTATGAGGAGAAAATCTAAAAAAAAACGTAAAGTATTCTACAAATTTTTCAGTAAAAAGAGAATTATTAAATGGGAGGTAGGAACCCTGGGAGAAGAAGATATTGAGTTAGTAGAGGAGTGGGAATTGGCAGGGATATTTAACAAATACTTTGCTTCAGTGTTTACAAAAGAGAAGGATATTGGGGAAAAGGTAAATCCTGAATTGATTAAAAGCGACTTGAGAGATACTATAATAAATAAACAGAAACCAATTTAGAGAATTGGTTAAGCTAAGGGAGGACATAGCACTGGAACTTGATGGGATACATCCAAGGATTCTGAGGGAAATTGGGGAAGAAGTAGTGAAAGCCCTAGAAATTATATTTCAGGGTTCTATTGAAGTGGACATGTGTCAGAGAACTAGAGAGTGGCCAATATGATACCAATTGTCAAAAAGAGAGACAGAGTCAACCCAGGTAATTACAGGCTAGGTTGTTTAACATCTGTCTAGGGAAAAATTTGGAATCTTTAATTAAAGATGAAATCACTAAATATCTACATTAAAAGAAAAAGAAAGAACTTGTATTTATATAGCACCTTTCACAACCTCAGGATGCCCAAAAGCACTTTACAACCAATGAAGTACTTTGGAGTGTAATCATTGTTGTAATTGAAGGGAAACTTGAAAATTGAAAATAAAATAATTAGAAGCAGACAACACAAATTTCAGAAAGGGAAAAACCTGATAGTATACTTTGAGGAGGTGACAAATATGGTAGATGAGTGAAATGCAGTGGATGTGATGTACATGGGCTGAATTTTATTTCTCACTTCAACACTTTACGATAAATTTTAACCCACAAGCAGGGGGTTTGGGGGTAGGTGGGAAGGTAAAAATCATAAAAAAGTAAAACCCGACCCCAATCCGCCCATTTCCGGTTTTAACAGAGGTGGGTCGAGGGGCGGGTGACCAACCCGCTCTCAGGAGACGGGTCGGTTGGTAAAATCTTTTAAGGAGGCTGCGGGCCTCCATTTTGACTGTTTTTTTATTTTTAACTCCTGGGGGCCGACATTCCCCTGCCTTCTGCTTCATGCCAGGTAAGAGGAGGCGGGATGGTCCGGCTCAATAGGCAAGTGCCTTTATTGCACTGCTTGTGGGCCAGAAGGAGCAGGAGTGCTTCCTCCAGACCCAACAAACCTACCTGCTGTGATCCCACAGACGTGATCGGCTGATTCCCTCCCCATCTCCGACCCACTCATGATCTCCAACCCCACCTCATGATCTCCGACACCCCCACGACTTCTGACTCCCCCACAATCTCCGACCTCCCCCCATGATCTCCGACCCTCAAAAATCTCTGACCCCCTCCCCCAGTGTCCAACCTCCCATGACTGAGCCCCTGATGATCCCACCCCCTATGACCACTGACCCGATGACTCCCCTGGATGACCGACTCCCCCCCACCGATGACCGACCCCCAATGACCCCTGACCTACTTGATGACCCCTGACCCCCAGGTGACCCCCCCCCCATCTAAAACTTACCTGCTGGCATCTGTTCCCTGGCTGTTCTCCCATCTGACTGATAGCCAGCCTGTCAATCTGGCTGCCCTGTTGGGCGGGAAACCTACAAAAAAAAGTGCTAGGTGCCCATACGTCAAAATCATAAGGATGCCTGGGAAACCTGTACTTCCGGGTTTCCTGTCAGGAACTCCATCCCTCAACCCCCTGCCCTCTTCCCAGCTCCCGATTAAAATTTACCCCTATGTTTCCAGAAAAAAATGGGCTATGGCAAAGCATTCTGTTTTTGTACTTTGTTAGAAATTTTAACTTTTGGGAATTGAATTTCAATGAATTATCATACTTTTAACTGGCTATAATGGGTCGATTTTAGCCCTACTCACCTAGCACAAACTAGGTGGGCAGTTTCAATCAAACGGATGACTTATTTGCTGATGTACCAGCTGGATCCCAAAGTTTTAAATTTTAACCTGCGCTGCTGAACAGGCAACATGGGCACCCGCCTGAAGTGGGAGCCGTCCTTCTTTAAATATGCAGATCGAGGTCTGCTGACGTCATCGGGCTCTGACCGCAATTTTAACTCCGACCTGAGCAGGGGAATTGCTGCGGCTTTCCTGCCAGGTAAAATCAAGACTGAACGGTTGGAAATAGAAGCAGGAAATGCAAATGCAGAGGTATTCTGTATTAAAAAATTGTTAGTATTCTACAAAAATGGTTATTTAATATGCAGATAATTATGATTTGTTGAGAAGCAGAAGAGGCCTTTCAAGGTAAGATTTTTTACTTTCCTTTGTGGGACCTAGAGCAGCAGGAGTCTCCACAAGGAAAGTTTTGGTCTCCCCTGCCTCAAAATCCCCCCTACCTCCTCCATACTCCCCAGAACCCTGACCCTCACAATTATTTGAGCGCCAGCGGGCGGCCAATTGCCATAAAAATTTCCACAGGCCAGCATCCCTTTCCTGCCATTCTGGACGGGAAATCCGCAGGCTGCATGTTAATGAGGCCCGACGGTTAAAAATGCTGTGGCTGCATTCTGCCGTAGGTGGGCAGGAATCTAATTGAAACCAGTAATGTCTCGCCGGAAACCTACCGGAAATCTCCCCACCGTGTGTCTTTTTACACCAAAGCACAATCATGTTTGACATGTGTGTGAAAATTCTGTTGATGAAAAACAATTGTTTTGTAAGGTGATTATTGGAGAAGGAAGTATGGGGTGTAGAAAATTGGATTAAAAACTAGTTAGAAAGGACGAAACAAAAAATAGGAGTTAAGGACAGTTGCTCAAAATGGTTTCAAGTGGGTAGCAGGGTTCCACAGGGTTCTTTTCTAGAACTGCTTCTATTCAATGTGTATAACAATGATTTGGATATAAGGATAGAGGGAGTGGTGTCCAAATTTGCAGGCAATACTAAAATATGAGACAAATAGGTCTTGATTGTTACTTGGGGCTGGATCTGTCCGTACGGGGATCCTGGGTGAGTGATAATCTCGCATACCAAGGCCTGGAGAGATTTTAACACACAGGCTTCATTTCCATATTCAGGATTGCACTCCCGCCTGAACCCGTCAAGATTCACCGCCAGTGGGCGGTAGTGGATACTTGGGTGGGAGGAGGACGCCAGGGACCCGGGGAATGGTTCCTGGCAGTCAGGTAGTTTCGGGGAGGAGAATCCCGATCAGAAGAGAGGGGAGGTCTGGGGCAAGGGAGTTCCAAGCTTTCCTTGGCACTGGAAGAGCATTCCTGCTATTCCTGACCCTCAAGAAAACCAATAACAATTAACAAAAACTTACCTCACTGGGACTCTTCTGGCTCTGGCTTCTGTTTCCGGCAGTTTTGGCCTGGCGGGGAAACTACCACTGCTCCCCTGCTCAGACCTCAGGTTAAAATCGCAGATCGAGCTCCGATATGCCATTGGGTAAAAAAGTGGCAGATGAAACTCAATGTCAGTAAATGTGAGGTGGTATATTTTGGTAAAAGATATAAAAATAATAATTATACTTTGAATGGAGGAAAAGATCGGTGATGTGGAAGAGCGGAGGCATTTTGGGATTCAAATCTAAAAGACATTAAAAGCAACACCTCAAATCTATAAAGCCATAAGAAAAACTAATGGAAAACTGGGTTTTACGGTAAGTGGTATGGAATATAAAAGTTGAGACATAATAGTGAATCTATATAAAACCTTAGTAGGACCACAGTACTATGTGCCGTTTTGGGCTCCACACTATAGGAAGGAAGTTGAGGCAATTGAAAGCGTACAGTACGGATTCACTAGGATGCTGTCTGGTATGAGGAAATACATATATGAAGAAAAACTTGAAAAATTGGGGCTGTTTCTGCGAGAACAGAAAACTTGGATGATGGAATAGAGAGTTGTAGATCCAAGTTTGCAGATGACATTAATTTGGGAGGCACAGTACGTTTTGTGGATGGGACCAGGAACTTACAAAAGGACATGGACAGACTAAGTAAGTGGGCAAAACTGTGTCAAATGGAGCTCAATGTGGAGAAGTGTGAGGTAATTCACTTTGGATCTGGGAAAGACAAATAATAATATAGTTGCTAGTCCCTCACTATAAATAATAGTCATGATGTGGAGATGCCGGTGATGGACTGGGGTTGACAAATGTAAAGAATCTTACAACACCAGGTTATAGTCCAACAATTTTATTTGAAAATCACAAGCTTTCGGAGGCTTTCTCCTTCGTCAGGTGAGTGTGGAAATCCTTGAACGTTTCACATTTATATTCAGAGAACAATACCTGGTGATTACAGATAATCTTTCCAACTGCCCGTTGTCAAGGCAATCAAAGTGTTCAGACAGAGAGGTGTTACCTACAGGACCACCGAATATACAAACGGCCAGAACACAAAACAGAGAGAGAGAGGGAGAAACATCCGAAAGGAAGAGAAAGACAGAAAATGACCCGTTGTATTAAAAACAGATAACTTTTATTCGCTGGTGGGGTTACGTGTAGCGTGACATGAACCCAAGATCCCGGTTGAGGCCGTCCTCATGGGTGCGGAACTTGGCTATCAATTTCTGCTCGACGATTTTGCGTTGTCGTGTGTCTTGAAGGCCGCCTTGGAGAACGCTTACCCGAAGATCGGTGGCTGAATGTCCTTGACTGCTGAAGTGTTCCCCGACTGGGAGGGAACCCTCCTGTCTGGCGATTGTTGCGCGGTGTCCGTTCATCCGTTGTCGCAGTGTCTGCATGGTCTCGCCAATGTACCATGCTCTGGGGCATCCTTTCCTGCAACATATGAGGTAGATAATGTTGGCCGAGTCACAGGAGTATGAACCATGTACCTGGTGGGTGGTGTCATCTGTGTCGATGATCTGGCATGTCTTGCAGAGGTTGCCGTGGCAGGGTTGTGTGGTGTCGTGGACGCTGTTCTCCTGAAAGCTGGGTAATTTGCTGCGAACGATGGTCTCTTTGAGGTTGGGTGGCTGTTTGAAGGCGAGTAGTGGAGGTGTGGGGCTGGCCTTAGCAAGGTGTTCGTCGTCATCGATGACATGTTGAAGGCTGCGGAGAACATGGCATAGTTTCTCCGCTCCGGGGAAGTACTGGACGACGAAGGGTACTCTGTTGGTTGCGTCCCGTGTTAGTCTTCTGAGGAGGTCTATGCGATTTTTCGCTGTTGCCCGTCGGAACTGTCGATCGACGAGTCGAGCGTCATATCCCGTTCTTACGAGGGCGTCTTTCAGCGTCTGTAGGTGTCCATCGCGTTCCTCCTCGTCTGAGCACGGGACGCAACCAACAGAGTACCCTTCCCCGTCCAGTACTTCCCCGGAGAGGAGAAACTACGCCATGTTCTCCGCAGCCTTCAACATGTCATCGATGATGACGAACACCTCGCTAAGGCCATCCCCACACCTCCACTACTCGCCTTCAAACAGCCACCCAACCTCAAACAGACCATCGTTCGCAGCAAATTACCCAGCTTTCAGGAGAACAGCGTCCACGACACCACACAACCCTGCCACGGCAACCTCTGCAAGACATGCCAGATCATCAACACAGATACCAACATCACACGAGAAGACACCACCCACCAGGTACATGGTTCATACTCCTGTGACTCGGCCAACGTTGTCTACCTCATACGTTGCAGGAAAGGATGCCCCAGAGCATGGTACATTGGCGAGACCATGCAGACACTGTGACAACGGATGAACGGACACCACGCAACAATCGCCAGACAGGAGGGTTCCCTCCCGGTCGGGGAACACTTCAGCAGTCAAGGACATTCAGCCACCGATCTTCGGGTAAGCGTTCTCCAAGGCGGCCTTCGAGACACACGACAACGCAAAATCGTCGAGCAGAAATTGATAGCCAAGTTCCGCACCCATGAGGACGGCCTCAACCGGGATCTTGGGTTCATGTCACGCTACATGTAACCCCACCGGCGAATAAAAGTTATCTGTTTTTAATACAACGGGTCATTTTCTGTCTTTCTCTTCCTTTCGGATGTTTCTCCCTCTCTCTCTCTGTTTTGTGTTCTGGCCGTTTGTATATTCGGTGGTCCTGTAGGTAACACCTCCCAGTCTGAACACTTTGATTGCCTTGACAACGGGCAGTTGGAAAGATTATCTGTAATCACCAGGTATTGTTCTCTGAATATAAATGCGAAACGTTCAAGGATTTCCACATTCACCTGACGAAGGAGAAAGCCTCCGAAAGCTTGTGATTTTCAAATAAAATTGTTGGACTATAACCTGGTGTTGTAAGATTCTTTACATAAATAATAGTGAGGGGCTAGCAACTGGAGGAGCAAGAGATTTAGGTGTTCATGTACACAAATCACTAAAAGCTAGTGCACAGCTACAGAAATTAAGCATGAAAGGCCCCTTTATCCTAAGGGGACTGGAATTCTAAAGTGAGGAAATGATGCTTCAGTTGTACGAGGCTTTGGTCAGACCCCATCTGGAATACTGCGTTCAGTTTTGGGCACCGATCCTTAGGAAAGAAATATTGGCCTTGGAAGGGATCAGTACAGATTCACCAGAAATGACATGGGACTTAAAGGGTTAAATTATGAGGGCAGGTTGCAGAAACTTGACTTGTGTTCCCTTGAGGGGTGATCTAATCGAGGTATTTAAAATGATTAAGGAATTTGATAGGGTAGATACAGAGAAACTATTTCCTCTGGTTAGGGAATCCAGAACAAGAGAGAATAATCTTAAAATTAGAGCTAGGCCATTTAGAAGTGAAATCAGGAGGCACATTTTCACAGAAAGGATACTGCGTATCTAGAACTCGCTCTCCAAAAAGCTGTGGATGCTTTTGGGTCAACTGAAATTTTCAAGACTGAGATCGACAGATTTTTGTTAGGTAAGAGTGTCAAGGGATATGGATCAAAGGCGACTATATGGAGTTGAAGTACAGATCAGCCATGATCTAATTGAATGGCGGAACAGGCTCAAGGGGCTGAATGACCTACTCCTATTCCTATTTACTTAGTTAGACATCATGGAGTCGTCCTGTGCTGGACTTTATTTTGGAAGAGTTTGCTACATGATGTGCAGGGCCTGACCAGATTATTTTCCATCGCTAAAGGAAATGAGCACATCTAAATAATTTTTCCATACTTTCTTAAATCTTTCCAACTCTTTCATATTTGCAGACTACACATATTTATATTACAGATGCAACAGTCTGAAGTGTTAATCCCACATTTGCATTTCTAAAGCTGTCTCTAAGAAATGTAATTTCCTCTTTCATGCCAAAAGCTTTTTTTTCCCTTTAACAACTTTAATTTTCTGAGGCCAAGTATTTGCAAGACTTTACGACTGCTCCCATATCTGGGGAGGTGCTTGTAATACCTCTCTCACACTCATGGAGAGTACTTGGCTGCTCTGATAAAATACCTAGCTCTGATTAGTTCATTGTTTGTTGTCAGTATACTTCCAGTGTTTATTGCCATACAGTTTAAACACAAGTGGCTAATAGAGAAATCAAATTTGTTAGAGCAACAACAGCAGCAGCTTGTATTTATATAGTGTCTTTAACGTAGTAAAACATCCCAAGGCGTGTCACAGGAGTGTTATCAAACGAAATTTGACACTGGGACACATTACAAGATATTAGGACAGGTGACCAAAAGCTTGGTCAAAGAGGTCGGTTTTATGGTTCGTCTTAAAGGAGGAGAGAGAGGTAGAGAGGCAAGGAAGTTTAGGGAGGGAATTCCAGAGCTTAGGGCCTAGGCAGCTGAAGGTACGGCCACTAATGGTGGAGCGATTAAAATTGGGGATGCGCAAGAGGCCAGAATTGGAGGAGCACAAAGATCTCGGAGGGTTGTAGGGCTGGAGGAGGTTCCAGAAATAGGGAAGGGTGAGGCCAAGGAGGGATTTGAAAACAAGGATGAGAATTTTAAAATGGAAGCATTGCCGGATCGGGAGTCAATGTAGATCAGCGAGCACAGGGGTGAGGCGAGAACGGGACTTGGCACAAGTTAGGACACGGGCAGCAGAGTTTTGGATGAGCTCAAGTTTATGGATGGTGGAAGATGGGAGGCTGGCCAGGTGAACATTGAAACATTGGAAGTCTAGAGGTAGCAAAGGCATGTATGAGGATTTCAGCAGCAGGTGAGCTGAGGCAGGGGCGGAGATGGGCGATGTTATGGAGGTGGAAGTAGGCGGCCTTGGTTATGTCAGAAGCTCATTGAAGGGTCAAATAGCAGTACAAAACTAATCCTTGCTCACTCCCCATATCCTTGTATCTTTCTCTGCTTTAAATATTTATCTAATTGTCCCTTATTAGGTGCAATTGTCTTTGACTCAACCACTCTGTAGCAAAGTATGCCACATTCCAACAATCCTCTGTGTAAAGAAATTTATCCTAACTCTATCCTCACTCTTTTAGTGACAATTTTAAATTGATGACTCCTTTTCACTGACTCCTCAACCAGAGAAAATAGTCTTTCCCTATTCACTTTATTAAAATACTTCATAATTTTAAAAACCTCTATTAAATTTCTGCTTTGGCTTCTGTGTTCTAGTAGAAATAGTCCCAGTATTTAGTCTCTCCATGTAACATAGTTTCCCATCCCTGGCATCATCCTGGTTAATCTACAGTGTATGCTCTCAATATCTTTCATGTCCATTCTATAACAGGGCACCCAAAATTGTACACAGTACTCTAATTGTGGCCTAACCAATCTTTTGTATAAACTCAACCAGTATTTCTTTACTATTGTACTCTATGCCCCTATTTATAACACCCAAAATCATATTGACTTTTTATGGCTTTATATTAATGCATATGCACTTTCAGGGAATTGTGTATTTGAATCCCCAAGTCTCTCTGTTCGTTCATACCCATCAGCATCTTTCCAATGAGCGTATGCTCCCATCCCTTGTTTGTCCTCCCAAGGTGTATTACCTAATAATTATCCACATTAAGTTACATCTGCCACCTGTCTTCCCATTCCACTAAACTGTCTGTGCCTTCCTGAAGTCTTTTACAATCCTCCTTACTGTTTGCCAAACGTTATACTTTTGCATCATCAGCAGATTTCAAAATTGTGTTCCTATACCTAAGTGCAAAGCATATATATATGTAGAACAAAGGTGGACCCAGAACTGACCCCTGGGGTACACTACTTCTGACCTTTCTCTAGTCTGAGCAACACCAATACACTAATTCCTTGTCTCTTGTCCATCAGCCAACTTTGCTGCATTTCCTCTTGTTCCATATGCCTGAATTTTTCTAATAAGCCTCTTTTGAACCACGATATCAAGTGCCTTCTGAAAATTCATTTACACTGCATTCACTGCATTCCCATTATCTATCCAATCAGTCACTTCTTCAAAAAAGTATTAAATCATGACTTTCCTTTAACAAATCCTTGTTCGCTGTCCTTGATTAACCATTGTATTTCTAAAAGCCCACTAATTATATCTCAAATTATGGATTCCAAGAGATTGCCCACAACTGATGTTGGACTAACTGATCTATAGTCACCCAATTAATCCTTCTCTATCTTCTTGAACAAGGGTGCTACATTGGCTACTCTCCAGTCCAATGGGACAATTTGCATATTAAAGGAGGATTGAAATATTGTGGCCAGAGCCTCTGCTGTCTCCTCTCTGACTTCTTTCAACAACCCCTGAGTGCATCCTATCAGCGCTCTGTGACTTATCCACCTTGAGTTCTGCAAATTTAAAGTGATTTACTATGAAACAGGTAAGCTGCAGACCAGCCGATCCTGGATTTATAGAGACAGTGCACAGCATTCCAAATGTGCAGTATTTCCTGTCTCTGATGGAGGATCATGCAACGTGCATTATCCATTCTATTGCTGACAATTATACTGTTAAGCAGGCGATGGCATCAAAATGTGAACTGAAAAACACCATAAGTTATACGGAAAGACTGTGTGCTGTAGGAAGTGCAAGAAGTTTACTTTCTGATGCCAAAACCAAGAGAGCGTGATGTCCATCCCTAGGGCATGGCATGCCTCCAGACCATAATGAATGAAGTCCAATTCTGTAAGAGTTCATGGAACAGCTGCCTCTGTCTTCCATTATTCGACAGATGCTGACACAAAAGGGAAACATCACCATTTATGAAGGGAATTGAAAGCTCAATTCTCCCTCCAGTCAGACAGTCAAACTCAATTTTACGCAAGTTAAGCTCAAAACCGTTATTCTAGTGGCTTTGGTCTTAGCTGCAAGAATCATTCAGCTGCAATCTTTAGTGCATAGTTAAATATTTGTTTGATTTGGCTTAATGATGGAACAGCCTCATCCCACATTTGTCCCTGAAGTGGTTTTTAAGATCTAATAGAAATTACTATCCCATCTTTCTTTCTATTCACAGAGATATAGCATCAACTTCATTGTATTGCTCATGGAATTATGTGTGGAAAAATCAATATGGTAAAGAGGATTAGGAAAGCTTTCCAAATGTTTGTCTCTTTTAGGGGAAATACTTTGGGCCATCCTGTATCAAAACAAAGAATAATAATGAGGTTAGTGGAATCCATCCAATATTGTTGCCAACTGGCAAGGAAATAATCTTCTGGTAAGATAAAAGAACATTCAAAAAGCAAAATTCACAAGATGGGCCAATTTTAAATATGTATCTATTCAAGACCTCTGTAAGGCAGCCACGTGGATCAAGCTTTGTAACTCATGAGTGTCTAAGCTTTATTGTCTTCACTGGCCACTTAGGTGCATATAATAGAGCCCTGAGGACCACATATAAATTTGAATCAATGTTCCCATTAATTTGAATTGATTTCAAGCTACAGTTACTAGCAGAACTAGGTGTTCTGATAAAGGATTTACCCACTAATATTAAGAACAATTCTTTCTAAGCATTCAGGGCCCCACGGAATTCAAATATCACAAACAAGCGGGCAAGAAATGTAAACACAAGTGCTGACCATTATGAACATACAAAAACAAAGGACTGGGAAATACCAGCTACCCTGTCCTTTACTGTCATGGTGTAACTTCTGTACAAAGTGATCCTGATCCACTGCCCCACCACCCCTCCCCCTTCCCCCACCACCACCCTGGGAGAGAAACAAAAAACTTAGGCTAATTGAGAAAAATTCTGGGAAATTCCTCCTTGATCCCTCAAGGTGATCAAACATGTTCCAGGAGACCACAGTGACTGGGAGACACTACCCCAGTACCCACCTACTTTCCATGTGCATTTATGTCGGCCACACTCAGGACTCACCAGCTCCCTTTTGAATGCTTGCAGCGGATCTGCACATACTACACATGCTGGCAACTTGTTCCAGAGGTTGACAACTCTTTGCAAAAAGAAATGCCTACTAACATCTAACCTGGTTCTATGCTTACGTAACTTATACTCATGTCCCTGGTCCTCCTTAACCTATCTAGCTCTAATAACCTAATCCTTTCATCATTTTAAAGACCTCAATCAAATCTCCTCAAAGTATACACGTTTCTAAAGTAAAAAGCCTCAGCTCTCTAAGCTTATTGTGGTAATTGAGGTCTTTGAACTAGGTATCAATCTAACGGCCCTTGTCTGGGCCTTATCACCCAACATGTGAGGATACCAAATCTGGACAGTATTCTAGTTGAGGGCTAACCAAAGACAGTTTAGTATTTCTTGTTTTATATTTAGTTATCTTAGTAATACATCCTAACAGTCTATTTGCTTTAACTACCCTATTGTTACAGGTCAGGGCAGTAGGTAGTGCTGCTGGTGAAGCTCCAGTAAGGGACCAATTTGCCAACAGTGCAGCCTCCAAAATCCAGGCATTTTCTTCCCACAATATTTGCTGTGAATTGAGCACGCTAGCCTGCTCTCCCAATTTTGCAACATCTGCTCAACCACAGTGAGCATGAGCTGCAGCATGTTTCCAAATCGAGGACATAGTGGCAGTGACGCTTTCTGCCATTGAAACTGTGACTACTGATGTTGATACCTTTGGGCAGATTTTCCTCCTTTCTGTTTGGGCGTAAATAATCTCCTGGGTGGAGTAGATGGAGGAAATTCAAGTGGGGATGATTTCATGCCTGGACTGCAGGCTGCCTGATTTTTAAGTCCATTTAAATTAATGGATAAAAAAATGGGGCAGTCTCCATTTCAGGTATCATAGTATGGTACAGCACAGTAGGAGTCCATTCGGCCCATTGTGCCTGTGCCGGCTCATTGAAATTAGTCCGACTCCCCTGCTCTTTCCCCATAGGTGTACGATCTCCCCAGTTATTTATGCCCAAGTGCAAAATCTGCACCCTTGGGTGGTAGGGTAGAGAGCATTGTCTCTTCTGGCCTCTATAAGACTGAGGCTGGAATGCAGAGGAGTATCTCTCAGGGCTTCAACAATCTGATTGATATTATTTTGGCAACCTTCCCACTGCTCAGTGGCCAACTGGAGTCAAGGCCCAGAACCAGTGGCCTGGCGGGTGTGTGCTCCCACAATGATGCTGTCTCAGGACAGTACCGCATGTGTGCCCTACAGCTGGCCAACCCTGATGCCTGTACATGTGGTGGAAAGTAGCCAGGGCCAGGCTGCCCTTACAGTAACAGATGAGGCGCAATCTGCAGCAGATCCCTCTGGGGCCTCAGATGCCCAAAAATGAAGGTCACGCCAGTCCGCAAAGGCTCTTAGAGGAAAGCTCCCAATGCTTCCCAACCTCCTACTAGTGAGCACCGAGGAGAAATAGGAGACTAGATTTGAAAGGGGACACAATAGCATGTACTAAGGGGATGCACAATGATAAAGCAACATTAGGAATGCACACAAATTTCTGTTCATTAAAGCATTGTTAATGTAGATTATTTTGGAGCAAGGTGAGGAAATGCTTTGGATAATGAGTTAATGGATGTTTCCAAAATGGAACCCATGGTTATTGTGGATGAGACCAACTTGGTGTTTGTGAAAAAGATCGAACTTGATGCCAGGACTGTTTTTGCTGTGGTCACATGTCTCTTGTGAACTGTGACCGCAAATATCTCACAGCTGGCAAAGGGGTCTCTTGTGCGACCTCTTCATGAAGCGGGCCTCCGCTGCCTGCTTATCCTGGTGGACTTGTCCACCTTCCTCTTCCTCCTCTGCGACATTTACCAGGAATTTACTCTGCGAATTGAAAAAACATTCAACATGCAGCAAATGATAATGATTTGAGACACCCTGGCTGTAATGTATTGGAGAGCTCCTTCAGAATTATTAGGGCACACAATCTGTTCCATTAGCCTCAATATATCAGTGCTCATTATTGGTGCTGGTGATCTGAAGCAGAGTCAACAGTGACTGCTGCGTGGATAACCTTGATCACCGAGCAACTAGCCAGACACCTGCCTTTCAGGTGAAAACGGTAGTGGAATGGCGGACTGCATTAAAATAAATGAATTATAGCAGTTCCTCTTCTACTTCTACATGGAATAAGAAAAGGGCAATCCCTAAACGAATTATAGAATCATAGAATGATACAGCACAGTGGAGGCAATTCAGCCCATCGTGCCTGCGCTAGCTCTTTGAGAGAGCTATCCAATTAGTCCCATTCCTCTGCTCTTTCCCCATAGCCTTGCAAATTTTTCCCCTTCAAGTATTTATCAAATTCCACTATTGAAAGTTATTATTGAATCTGCTTCCACCACCCTTTCAGGCAGTGTATTCCAGATCATAATAACTCGCCATGTAAAAAGATGTCTCCTCATATTGCCTCTGGTTCTTTTGCCAATTACCTCAAATCTATTTCATCTGGTTACCGACCCTTCTGCCACTGGAAGCAGTTTCTCCATATTTACTCTATCAAAAACCTTCATGGTTTTGAATACCACTATTAAATCTCCCCTTAACCTTCTCTGCTGTAAGGAGCACAACACCAGCTTCTCCAGTCTCTCCACATAACTGAAGCCCCACATCCCTGGCACCATTCTAGTAAATCTCCTCTGCACCCTCTCTAAGGCTTTGACACTCTTCCTAAAGTGTGGTGCCCAGAATTGAAAACAATACTCCAGGTGAGGCCTAACCTGTGATTTATAAAGATTTAGCATAATTTCTTTGCTTTTGTACTCTATGCCTCTGTTTATAAAGCGAAGGATCCCGTATGCTTTTTAACAGCCTTCTCAACTTGACTTGCCATCTTCAAAGATTTGTGTACGTGCACCCCCAGGTGTCTCTGTTCCTGCAACCCCTTTACAATTGTACCATTTAGTTTATATTGCCTCTCCTCATTCTTCCTACCAAAATGCATCATTTCACACTTCTCTGCATTAAATTTCATCTGCCATGTGTCGTCCCATTTCACTAGTCTGTCTATGTCCTCCTGAAGTCTGTTACTATCCTCCTCACTGTTTACTACATTTCTGAGTTTTGTGTCATTTGCAAACTTTGAAATTATGCCCTGTATACCCAAGCCCAGGTCATCAATATACATCGAAAAGAGCAGTAGTCCTAATACCAACCCCTGGGGGACACCATTGAATATCTCCCTCTGGTCTGAAGAACAACCTTGCTTTCTGTTTGCTTTCTGTCCCTTAGCCAATTTCGTAACAACACTGCCACTGCCCTTTTATTCCATGGGCTTCAATTTTGCTGACAAGCCTATTATGTGGTACTTTATCAAACGCCTTTTGAAAGTCCATACACACAACATTAACCGCACTACCCTCATCAACCCTCTCCGTTACTTCGTCAAAGAACTCAATCAAGTTAGTCAAACATGATTTGCCGTTAACAAATCCGTGCCAGCTGTCACTTATTAACCACTGCCGACGTTAGGCTGACTGGCTTATAGATGCCAGATTTATCCCTATCCCCTTTTTGAACATGGGTGTAATATTTGCAATCCTCCAGTCCTCTGGCACCACTCCCACATCTATGGAGGAATAGAAGATTGTGGCCAGAGCCTCCGCTATCTCCACCCTTACTTCTCTCAGCAAGCCAGGGTGCATCCCATCTGGACCGGGTGAATTTTCTACTTTTAGCGTTACACCCATTACGTCCTATGGTGAATGCAACAAAGGTATTTTAGGACTTCTGTTACATTGAGTTACACCAAATTACATCAAGTCTACAACACAGAAACAGGCCATTCACCCAACTGGTCTATGCCGGCGTTTATGCTCCACTTGAGCCTTCTCCCTTCCTACTTTACCTATTCCTATCAGTATACCCTTCCAATTCTTTCTCTTTTGTGTGCTTATCTAGCTTTCCCTTAAATGTGTTGATGCTATTTGCCTCAACTATTCCTTGTGGTAGCCCGTTCCACATTCTTACCACTCTTTGGGTAAAGAAGTTTCTCCTGAATTCCCTATTGGATTTATTAGTGACTATCTTATATTGATGGCCTCTAGTCTTGGACTCCCCCACAATTGCAAACATTTTCTCTATGTCTGCCTTATCAAACCATTTCATTACCTTAAACACCTCTATCAGGTCACCCTTCTGCCTTCTTTTTTCTAGAGAAAAGAGCCCCAGCCTTTTCAGATAAGTATAACCTCTCAGTTCTGATATCATCCTAGTAAATCTTTTTTGCACTTTTTCCAATGCCTCTATATCCTTTTTATAATATGGAGACCATAACCGTGCATAGTACTCAAGTGAGGGCTGACCAAGGTTCGATACAAGTTCAATATAACATCTCTGCTTTTCAATTCTATCCCTTTAGAAATGAACCCCAGTGCTTGGTTTGCCTTTTTATGGCCTTATTAATCTACTTCTTAAAGGAAGGCATCTGTTTTGATTGGAGGCTATTATTGCACAACATGGCTGGAGAGCTCCCAGATATACTCCTTCATGGAGGAGCCCCTGCAAGATTTTATTTGAGAGAGATGACCCTGGGGAAAATGTACATTTCTGGGACAAAGGGAAAATCTCCAAATAGTGCTGGTGTACAGCAAGGCATGCTGTCTCCTCATGGGAGCAGATGCTGAAAAAATTCTCAGACTGAGGAAGAATGCCAAGATAGGAAAGACTAATGCATACATGCCAATTGTCAGTGATTGATGCTGACAGTTAGTATTTGCACAATTTTGCCTGCGTGTCAGCGTTTGCTAACAGAAATCAGCACAGTCTAGCATTGTGGCATTGTTGCCCCAGAATATAATTCTTTGCGCATGTGCTTGTCTGTCCCCCGCTCACTGAGCCGTCTTCTACAGTCGTCCCAGAATGCCTCACACTTCTTTTCTACGTGTCTGCAATCGTGTGGGTCCCACATTTCCTATCAGCTAAAAAAACCAGTAATTTAATAGTTGTGCACAAACTGTAGCCAAAATAAACTGTCAAAATACATGAAATCTTTCAGAACTTACAAGAAGAAAATACTGACTTTGGTGGATGCTCTGATCATATATATTCACTAATAAACCTTCTGCAACTTGATGCCAGGGGATATTGTGCCCTGTGGGTCCCACATTGGCTTTTCAGACCAGGCGCCAGTACTGATCAAAGCACAGGAAGATGCTGGCAGGTACTGAGTTTTTAGATAGCAAATAATGTTGTTTCAAATAGCCAATTTAAAAAGAAGTGCCCCTCATATCTTCAGTATGCCAAAAGTTCTCCCCTTACAGAAACTGTATATTCATTGGAATTTGTCCACTAGGTGAAAAAGGAAAATATTGTTCCTTCTCTCCACTTTAAGGCCGCTGCACATTTGCCAATTTCACAGACATGGACATAAACCAAGTTCCACAAAAGGAAGTGTGACCTGGGAAAAATAGTATTCTTGGCAAAAAGTGGAAATACTGAAGTTCTATACATGCTGACCATCACTGTTTCACATGGACAACCAGCATTTCTCGCATTGCATCCATGTGCCAGCGCTTGCTGACATAAATCAATGTGGGCCACACCACTTGGCTGCTACCCTTAGGTCATCAAAGAAAACTGTGGGAATATCTTCTATATATGAATAAAACTTGAGCGCATGCACATAATTTGTGTGCAGTGCTTATTTGGATATTTAAATTCAGAACTTATCAGAGGAAAATACTAACTTTAGTTGATGATCTGATTGTAAATTGTACTTGAGAGTCTTATTGATGTAAAATGTATGAAGGGAAGATATGCAGCAGAGGTTGATGTAAAATGTAACTTTGGCTGAATTTTTTGAGGCATGACCTTTCGGGGTTAGAAGGAGGCTGTACAGCAGGCACTCACAAGCCTCATTTAATTAGAATTATTGTGAAAATCGAGTCCCACACTGAATGTCTTGACTCTGGGTGAGGACCCTCACCTTGCCTAAAATGGTCACATCAGGGATCCTGGATCCTGGACCGCCCCGAAATACACTTATTAAAGGTAGGTTCATATTGTTATGAAGAATGTTTCTTCTTTATAATTTTCTGGTAAATGTTGCTCAATGCATTAATTATTTTTGCTGGATAGTACTCAATTTGTGCACCCTTTGTTTTTTTCCAGCTTTATTCTCAGTTGCTACCACCATTAAATAGCACCATACAAAGTGGTGAGGATGGGAATTCCTTTAGGGATTCTGATAGCGCTGCTTGATTCAGGTGAAGAAGAGGAGTTCATGTGGGGCCAATAAATGTAGAGGCAATAACATCTGAGACTTTATTTTCACACCCACCCCGAGAACTGTGTTAATAGAGCTTGCTACACCGACCTGGACATGTCAGAGGAGATCTGTTTTCACTACCTCTGCTTCACATAAGCAGCAGACACAGGGTTGTACCAGACCAGGGATGCTAACTTTTCCTTCCAGTCCATCACATGGAACATCTGCCACATCAGGTAGTCAGCAATACACACATGTATCAAAACATAGAGTTTACAAAATGCAACACCTTCATGGCTATCCCTGTAGAAAGCCTTCACTGGTAACAGGGTTCCCTTGAGTGCAGAGTGTTGTAGATGGCATCCATCTGAGCATTATGGCTCTTCACATCAACCCTTGGCTAAATGAACAGAAAGGGTTTGCATTCAATTAATGTTCAGCCGATATTTGACCACGGGAGTATCATTATGCATGGCAGTGGTTATCATCCAGGAAGAAGCCAGGATACCTTCATTGTACAGCAGCCTACATTGCCCCCATTATTTGAAGGAGAAGAGACTCTGGATGGATGGCTTGTAACTCATCCCCTTACTTCAAAGGAGCATGTCAGTCTGGACGCCTCAGCACCTGTTTGCTGTTCCTCAGCTACACTTCCACCAATTTTGACACAATGCAAAAGGACAATAGCTGTGTATTATGCTTCAAATATTACTTCACAGAGGGTAAGATAGCTCCCAGCTTAAGTATGTGCCATGGTAGTTGGGCTCCACAAGAAATGTGAGCAACATTGAGGAAACAGTTACCTTTGCTTTCCTCTTGATACCAACAAACATCATCCTCATTTGGAGCCAGGTACAAGGGACCAGAGTGACTGCATTCACTCTGTTGAAGGCAAAAGGGACAAGAATTGGGATGGCAGACAGAAACTGGACATTAGCAGATGACAATCTTGAGATTGTAGCATAAAGTTGTGAAGCTTGCTGCATATTTGCTGAGGTAAATGAAGGGTTACAATAATTTGGGGACACCCTGCTGAGTTAAGCTGGCACCTCTCTTTCTATGATACTCATGGCTCTGCCTGGGTCACTGATCTCCAGGGCCTTTTTGCTCTGCTTGCTTGAGCGTGATGATGTTGGGTACTCCTCTTTTCCCTAAAATTATGTGCTGAATTGGCCTGCAGAAATAGAAGGCGAGAGTTAGTGAGTGGCTGTTGAAAAGATAAGTTGAGATGTATAGGGGATGTGCATATAATTCATGTGCCGAGAAATGGAGAAGAAACAAGATGGAATGAGGATGGGGAGGTGATGAATGTAAAGCCAAGTGTGTGGAATGTGAAGTAAGGAGGGAGTGCTGGGAGGAGTTGGTGGTTGTGCAAATGGTAGAATGTGAGAAGAGAATTGTGTTAGTGTGTGGTGTGAAGCTAGGAAGAGGTGAGTCTGATTAGAATGAGAAGGAGGGGTATTACAGTGTGCTCTTGTATTTATGCTGAGGATGTGATTGAGAGGTGGGAATTGTTGAGAACGGTGGGAGAGGGGTGAAAGGAGTACTGTCAGGTGCTGTTGAGTGAAGTGGAGAGATGAAGAGCTGTACTCACCCATGCTGCTCTTGTGAGGTCATTGAATCTCTTCCTACATTGACGCCAGGATCTGGGGTTAATGCTGCTGGCACTGACCATCTTAGCCACTTCTGTCCAGGCCTAATTAACAGTGGCCTTGGGGATGCTCCTGCGACTGCTGGGGAACAGTCCCTCCCTATTTACCCTGACTTCCTCCGGTAGGACCTACAGGGAGGCATCAGAAAAGCCTGGTTTATATGGGTCTAATTTACCCAGCGTGTAGTTGTTCCGTTAAATCAGGAAATTCTTGAGTACAACCAGATGATTGGTGCTCCTACGCCAAATAGCCCCGCAGAGCTTGGTCAGGTGGAGTCTCAAAGCTGCCAAAAAGATTGAGAAAATTTATGTTTAGCGCAATAATTGTGGCGTAATGCAGTGAAACGCAGATTTCCTCAATCTTTTCAGCACTATAATGACGAAATACGTCTTACTGCTGAAGATCGTGAAGAATTTCAGCCTCAATGAATCATAACCCTAACTTTAGCTGAGCACCTCTGCAGCACCAGCGATATTATTCTTTCCCACACTATCCTTATGACTTCCCTGAGTGAGACTGACAATTTAATACCGCTTTGTGACAGATCATGGAAATTTTTGTGTACTGGGCGCTTACTGATTTTGAACTGGATAAATATTGCTGGAAGAGACAGGAGGCATTATTCCTATCAGTCTGGATTGGACTTGAATTCAGATCTGAAAGATGAAATAACAGCAGACTACTACCAATCTCCCTCCCCCACTCTGTACTAGCCTGAATACAGAAAGCACAGAGATCATCTAAAAAAGGGAATAAGAGGGGTAAAGAGAGAGTATGAGAATAGATTAGCGGCTAACATAAGTCTTTTATAAATATATAAATGGTAAAAGGGTAGTCAACGGAAGCGTGGGACCGATTTGGGACACAAAAGGAGATCTTCTTGTGGAGGCAGAGGGCATGGCTGAGGCAATAAATGAATACTTTGCATCGGTCTTCATTAGAGAAGAGGATGCTGTCATTGTAGCAGTAAAGGAGGAGGTAGTAATGATATTGGATAGGTTAAAAATAAAGGGGAGGTACTTAAAAGATTGGCAGTACTCAAAGTAGAAAAGTCACTAGGTCCAGATGGGATGCATCCTGGGTTACTGAGGGAAGTAATGGTGGAAATTGCAGAGGCCCTGGCCATAATCTTTCAATCCTTCATAGATATGGAGATAGTGCTTGAGGACTGGAGGATTGCAAATGTTACACCTCTGTTCAAAAAAGGGGAGAGGGATAAACCTGCCAATCGCAGGCCAGTCAGCCTAACGTTGGTAATATGGAAACTTTTAGAGACAATAATCCAGGACAAAATAAATCGGCACTTGGAAAAGTATGGGCTAATAAATGAAAGTCAACATGGACTTGCTGAAGGAAAATCGTGTTTGACAAATATGATTGAGTTCTTTGATGAAGTAACGGAGAGGGTTGATGAGGGTAGTGCAGTTGATGATGTGTATATGGATTTTCAAAAGGCATTTGATAAAGTACCACAAGATAGGCTTGTTAGCAAAATTAAAGGTCATGGGATTAATGGGACAGTGGCAGCGTGGATATAAAATTGGCTAGGGGACAGAAAGTGGAGAGTAGTGGTGAACGGTTGTTTTTCAGACTGGTGAAGTAAAGAGTGGTGTTCCCCAGGGGTCGGTAATAGCACCGCTGATTTATTTGATATATATTAATGACCTGGGTATAGAGGGTATAATTTCAAAGTTTGCAGATGGCACAAAACTCAGAAATGTGGTAAACAATATGGAGGATTAAAAACAGACTTCAGGAGGACATAGACAGACGGGTGAAATGGGCATATACATGGCAGATGAAATTTAATGCAGTGAAGTGTAAGGTGATGCATTTTGGTAGGAAGAATGAGGAAAGGCAATATAAACTAAATGGTACAACTTTGAAGGGGGTGCAGGAACAGAGACACCTGGGGGTGGACATACACAAATCTTTGAAGGTGGCAGGACAAGTTGGGAAGGCTGTAAAAAAAAGCATATGGGATCCTGGGCTTTATTGATAGAGGCTCTGGGTGCTACACGGCCTCTCCGACATCCAAGATCTTGGATGCACATGCACATTTCCTGTGTGACATGCGCCAGATGCCATCTCAGTATAGGAGTTAGCATGCGCTGGAAGCATGTAAAGTAGGGAGGAAATGGCTGCAATCAGTGTGCAACGCTGATTTAAAGTGATACACACCATTTTCGACCTTAACGCTCAACTCAACGCACAGTTTTATCCCCGACCATCTAAAGTTTCTTACAGTGCCTGAAGGACCCCCCGACCAGCACTATTTAAAGGGGCCATGCAGGTGTTGCAGGTTAGTTGCTGGATTATTGCTTCTGGCTGCTGGAGGAGTAGGAAGTGTATTTTCAAGCTCCCTATTCTTATTGACTGTTCCTATACTACTTTTGAGAGTGCTTCAGCAGGTACTGCTTTACGGGTTGAAAAGTTACAACCCTGGTGGAACAACATTCCTGCCAACCATGGGCGGTCTGCTAGGGCTCCCGCTAGGCATTGAGCATGACTGGGAGCATGCAGAGAGGCCACGGGCAGCAGGTCAAGCTGCGAGGAAAGAGGACGACGAGGCGCAGGGCACTGAGCAGGAGGCCCTGCCCAATGAGGGCCTTCCGGGATCAATTCTCTTACCTCAACATGACCGAGGAGGATTGCATCCGACGCCTGAGGTTCACCAAGAAGCCGTCACCGAGATCTGTCAACGAGTGCGGCCACAATTGCAGCCTCAGAGCAGGGTGAGGACAGCATTGCCTGTGGCTGTGAAGGTCACCATGGCGCTGAATTTCTACGGCTCAGGATCATTTCAGGCCTCTGCTGGCGACATGTGCAACATCTCATAGTATGCAGTGCACTGCTGCATAAGGGAGGCCACAGACGCACTGTACCACATGAGGAACAGGTTAATCACCTTCCCTCTCAACAGAGACAATCAGAATGAGCGAGCACGGGAGATTGCCCGCATTGCTGGCTTCCCCATGGTGTAGGGTGCCATGGACTGCACACACATTGCCGTGCGTGCCCCGCACATCAACTCGGCCGTCTTCGTCAACCAAAAGGGCTTCCAATCCCTCAACGTGCAGCCAAAATTCTCTGGACTCGGCAAAGGTCCTGGCAGATTGGAAAACTGCCAATGTAACACCCTTATTTAAAAAGGGTAGTAGGCAGAAGGCTGGAAATTATAGACCAGTTAGCTTAACATCTGTGGTGGGTAAAATTTTGGAGTCTGTTATTAAGGAGACAGTAGCAGAACATTTGGATAAACATAATTTAATAGGACAAAGTCAGCATGGCTTTAGAAAGGGGAAGTCATGTCTGACAAATTTGCTTGAGTTCTTTGAGGATATAACGTACAGGGTGGATAAAGGGGAACCAGTGGACGTAGTGTATTTGGACTTCCAGAAGGCATTCGACAAGGTGCCACATAAAAGATTATTGCTCAAGATAAAGAATCACTGGATTGGGGGTAATATTCTGGCATGGGTGGAGGATTGGTTATCTAACAGGAAGCAGAGAGTTGGGATAAATGGTACATTCTCGGACTGGCAACCTGTAGCCAGTGGTGTTCCGCAGGGGTCGGTGCTGGGTCCCCAACTCTTTACGATCTATATTAACGATTTGGAGGAGGGGACCGAGTGTAACATATCAAAGTTTGCAGATGATACAAAGATGGGAGGGAAAGTAGAGAGTGAGGAGGACATAAAAAACCTACAAGGGGATATAGACAGGCTGGGTGAGTGGCCGGAGATTTGGCAGATGCAATACAATATTGGAAAATGTGAGGTTATGCACTTTGGCAGGAAAAATCGGAGAGCAAGTTATTATCTTAATGGCAAGAAACTGGAAAGTACTGCAGTACAAAGGGATCTGGGGGTCCTAGTGCAAGAAAATCAAAAACTTAGTTTGCAGGTGCAGCAGGTGATCAAGAAGGCCAACGGAATGTTGGCTTTTATTGCTAGGGGGATAGAATATAAAAACAGGGAGGTATTGCTGCAGTTATATAAGGTATTTGTGAGACCGCACCTGGAGTACTGCACACAGTTTTGGTCTCCATACTTAAGAAAAGACATACTTGCACTCGAGGCAGTACAAAGAAGGTTTACTCGGTTAATCCCGGGGAAGAGGGGGTGGACATATGAGGAGAGGTTGAGTAGATTGGGACTCTACTCATTGGAGTTCAGAAGAATGAGAGGCGATCTTATTGAAACATATAAGATTGTGAAGGGGCTTGATCGGGTGGATGCAGTAAGGATGTTCCCAAGGATGGGTGAAACTAGAACTAGGGGGCATAATCTTAGAATAAGGGGCTGCTCTTTCAAAACTGAGATGAGGAGAAACTTCTTCACTCAGAGGGTAGTAGGTCTGTGGAATTTGCTGCCCCAGGAAGCTGTGGAAGCTACATCATTAAATAAATTTAAAACAGAAATAGATGGTTTCCTAGAAGTAAAGGGAATTAGGAGTTACGGGGAGCGGGCAGGAAATTGGACATGAATTTAGATTTGAGGTTAGGATCAGATCAGCCATGATCTTATTGAATGGCGGAGCAGGCTCGAGGGGCCGATTGGCCTACTCCTGCTCCTATTTCTTATGTTCTTATGTTCTTATGGTGTGCGACCACACGCATCGCATCATGGAGGTCGATGCCCACTACCCTGGGAGTAGTCACAACGCCTTCGTCATGCGGCAGTCCAACATGCCAGCTATCTTTCACCCGACTCGGCAAGTCAAAGGCTGGCTACTGGGCGATAAGGGCTATCCCCATACAACGTGGCTCATGACACCGGTCAGGAATCCATGCACATGTGCACAGCAGGCCTATAATGAGAGCCATGCTGCCACACGCAGCAGTTTGAGAACCAAGGCAGTAGTTTGAGCTACAAATGTAGCAGTCAGACCTTGGATGGCAGATGTTTGTGCTGCAATGGATGCTGTGTCGTCAGTCATCAGACGTTGTATCATGGTGGGTTCCACAGGTGCGCTGATGGAGGTGACCACCAGTTCCATGTTGGAAAGGATGGGCTCCAAGTTCTGCGCAAAGCCCTGCGCCAAGTTGGAGCTGGACTGCTCCATGGCCCTTCTCATTATGCGCAGGCTTTCTGGCAGGCTTTCCAGTGCACCAAGCATTTGTTGGTGTACGCCCATCAGCCGTCTTCTGTAGCCTGGCCCATCGAAGTCCTCATCTGACTCCTCTGCTGCAGAACTAGTGAGCGACCTCGTCCTCCGATGAGCTGGCACCTGTGGTATCCGTTCCCTCCGCCCCAGTTCCTGCGCACTTGTGCTCAGTGTCTCACCACGTGCAGATCCCTCCTCTAACCTAACCTCTAAAGGATGCGCAGTGTCAGTCTCTGAGCTGGTGGAAGCAAGTGTCAGATCGAGTGACGGTATGGCTTCAGTGTCCCCCTCCTCTCCCTCCTCCTCCTCCTCCTCCTCCTCAGGTGCCGTCAGGTGTTCTTGGGTATCTGCAATGACAAAGGAAAACAGGTCGAGTTGTGGAGGGGGGAGAGGAGCAAGTAAGAGGTGTTTGCTGACAGCATGTGCAGTATGTGGTGCAATGCTCCTAGTGTTCACCTTCTGCGCCACAGCCTGCCAATGCCTGTGCAGCTGTAGTCTGGAGGGTCTCCGGCCACCCTGCGGGTACATGCTTGCCCTCCTTTGGCCCATGCCTTCCACCAGGGCCTCAAGAGCATCGTCGGAGAATCGTGGAGCCCTCTCTCTCGCCAGTGCAGCTACTCGCAATGCCATTTGCCCTTCTCCTAGTTAACTGTGTACCTGCCATTTGAAATGTGCCTGCACCTTAGTGCAGGCTGCTGATGACTTCAAGAGGACATAGACAGGCTGGTGGAATGGGCGGACACATGGTCGATGAAATTTAACACAGAGAAGTGCAATGTGGTACATTTTGGCAGGAAGAATGAGGAGAGGCAATATAAACTAAATGGTGCAATTCTAAAGGGGGTGCAGGAGCAGAGAGACCTGGGTGAATACATGCACAAATCTTTGAAGGACAGGTTGAGAAAGTGGTTAAAAAAGCATACAGGACCCTGGGCTTTACAAATAGAGGCATAGAGTACAAAAGTATGGAAGTCATGATGAACCTTTATAAAACACTGGTTCAGCCACAACTTTGGGAAGGATGTGAAGGCCTTAGAGAGGGTGCAGAAAAGATTTACCAGAATGGTTCCGGGGATGAGAGACTTCAGTTATGTGGATGGACTGGAGAAGCTGGGGTTGCTCTACTTGGAGCAGAGACGGTTAAGAGGAGATTTGATAGAAATGTTCAAAATCATGAGGGGTCTAGACAGAGTAGATAGAGAGAAACTGTTCCCATTGGCAGAAGGGTCGCCATCCAGAGGACACAGATTTAAGGTGATTGGCAAAAGAATCAAAGGCGACATGAGGAAAAACTTTTTTACGCAGCGAGTGATTATGATCTGGAATGCTCTGCCTGAAAGGGTAGTGGAAGCAGATTCAATCGTAGCTTTCAAAAAGGAATTGGATAAATACTTGAAGGGAAAAATTTGCAGGGCTATAGGGAAAGAGCAGGGGAATGGGACCAATAGGATTGCACTTACAAAGAGCCGGCATGGGCTCAATGGGCCAAATGGCCTCCTTCTGTGCTTTAACCATTCTATGATTTGATGATTCTATATGTGCCTTGATATCAGATTTTATCATTCGTTTTAAGAGAGACCATTGTTTTCTTGTGATCTTCAGTATTTGTGTGACAACCAGTAATCTGAATCCTGGGTACTGAATTTATGATTTACCTACCGGGGGTTAAATACTAAACTACTTGAGCTACTGAGGATCCACCCCTTTATTCCTGAATACTTTTTTATTTTGGGATTCAGCTAGTAAACAAATGCACTCAGTAACTGCAAATAACTCCTTCCATTCCCCTCCAAAAGAACTGCTGGCTATCAAGTATACAAACATATTCACACAGTTATTATCTGAATTGACAGTTTTAATGATTGCAACATTTTTAAGGTAACATGGTAAAACAGATACTGAACTATTCCGCATAGCTAAAGGATTATCAGTGAACAGTAAGGATTAAATATAAATGACTTCATTTAACACCAAGTTATCAAATCAATCGAAAGGGGAATAACAAGTAAAGCAGGAAGGGATTAACAACATTCTAAGTATTTGCCTATTTGTTTGGAACATCAAGGAGCTCAATAATGTGCACATCTGATTTATAGTTGTACAGGTGAGTTAAATACAATAAGGACTTTGGGCACGATTTTAAAATGCTGGCGGGATGGCAGCGGTGGGGGAGGGGGTGTGGACAATGGGCGTGTGGGTGTAACCCAAAAAATAAAAACTTACTGTTCCCCACTCAATCGCAACTTAATTGATGACTGTTAACATTGGTTCCAGGTTTGCCATCCGAAAGCTGCAGAGTGGGCGGACTGAACACCCACATGACCTGCTGTCAGCTGGAGTGTCTGGATTTAATGGGCCATTGCATCAATGGCTTTTGCTGCACCAAGGAGCAACCATGCAGAATGGAGCAGCAGAGGGGCAAGCCAGCTCCAAGATTCAGTGACGCCTCACTTGAGGTGCTGCTGGCCGGGGTGAGGAGGAGGAGGAAAATATTCTACCCGGCCGATAGGAGGAAGTGCCCTGCCTTTGCCACCAAGAAGGCCTGGCTAGAGGTGGCAGAGGAGGTCACCAGCAGGTGCAACCCATCCTGCACTTGGATCCAGTGCAGGAAGTGTTTCAATGACATAACTAGGTCAGCAAAAGTGAGTACACTTACTGATTCTCCTGCATTCCGTGTTGCACATCATCCCCCACCTCATATCATTCTGCACTGCCATGTCTACTTCATCACATCACTCCTCACACCCACTTAAGGCTCATCCTCAACTTACCTTCACTTCCTGATCACTTCCACACCTCTCCATTTGTGACCCCGCTATTACCACTCACCCCAATCCTGATCCAATGTGATGTCTCTGTCTGATACTCACCCTCTGATGCACCACTTTCATGGTCAGCCTCACCCAAAGCAATGCATTCATCGGCCGACCACTTCACCCTCACTCACTCACACGTCTGTACTTTCTCCCGTTCCAGGAGAAGAGAGCGCAAAATGCAGGCGAGAGGGCGAGGACTGGCGAGGGGGGCACAGCAAATAGTGGTCTGCACAGAGGCGGAGCAGGAGGCCCTAGAGATCAGCCGCACCCTCGAGTGCCTGTCCGTCGGGGATGCCGAGACTGGCACCTCACAAACGTCTGGTGACACAACTTTAACATTCATCACACACATCATGAATTGACGTTAACAATGATTGGCATGTTGAACACCTCAGTATGCTCATCGCAACATGACACATCCATGATGATGCTTAATATTGCCTTCTGTTCTCTTATGGGCCCTTCAATGACCGCAGTGATGGGAGAAGGCGATTCCTCAGAGGAGCTCCTGTACTCTGAGGGTGCATCGTCACACCTTAGTGAGCCATCCACCAGCGCAGATACTCACACCTCAGTGGGTCCTCGTAGTGAGTTAGTTGGGTTGGCACCTGGTGAATCATCACACACAAGTGCGCACGAGCAGACACTGGCAGCAGGGGCAGCTGTGGAGAGTCCGCATCGGTGGGCACACTCCACTCCGGGCTCTGCTCAACTGGACGCAGATGCTAAACCTCGGGGGCCATCCTTTAAATTAAGAATGATTGAGGGACAGCAGCACATTTGCGAGGTACTGGAGCAGGTGCCACACACACTCTCCACAATAGCGGCAAGGATGGAGGAGTCCAACTCCTACATTAGTGGAATGGTGGTATAGGTACGTGCGGGAATGTCTGCGATGGAGAGAAGGTTAGCCTCCATTGAGCTTCAAGCATGGCTCACAAATGAGTCCATTCAGGCCTGACAACGGCTGTGTGGACTCAGGGTGAACAACATTCTGCCGCCTTAAACAGGCAGACAGAAACTTCTTGCTTCCAACTGTTGTCCAGCAGGGTGGTAGGAGCGATGTGGGCCTGGCCCAGGAGAGGGATGATGGCGAAAGGGGACATGGAAGTGGGGACGCCACTCAAAGCACTCCCACGTCTCACCCGTTGCCCCCTCTCAACCAGAACCCGCAATGCTGCCTCCTTTCCTATGTCCAAGAGCCCCTGCACAGGTGCGGGAGGAGCAGTCTTTGGAGCGGCCCTCACGGGCTCCAAAACCCAGAGGGCGTAGGCCAAAAACATCTAAGCAGTCCGGCCATGAACATGAGCAACCTGCCACTATCTCTGCTGCAGCCACAGGGGATGCAGCACGTAGAAGTAGTAGGAAGAGAAAGGCTAAGGTTTTGTGATCACGAAGGGTATGCACAGGAATGTCTGACAGACTGTCACGTTTTTCATTTATATTTGTTTTTTGTTAAATTCACATTAAATGTTATCATTCTCACCACTACTGCCACGTCTTGCCCATTCTTGACTGCCTTTTGTGATAGCGCCCTTTCATGTGCTTCATCATGAACGGTGAGACTTGACGCCACCCAGTGGGTGTGTTTACAGTGGATGTATGTGTAGTTGTAAGATTGTTTTGTGTGGGTGGGGGGTTGCTGGTGTTGGCGCTGCTCTTTCCAGGTGGCCTGAGGACCGGACTATCCTCACTTTGCAGATGTCCTTATGAGAATTGTTCACATGTTAGTGACTCCCTGGCCTCATGAGCAGCCAGGTGCGCCGCTGCTCTGCCATTGGGTTCCTCCTCCTCCGTGTCCTCCTCCTCCTCAATAACGATGGCCGATGTGGATGGTGGATGAGGGCATGGCGCCTCATCATCTGGTAAATCACCCTCTCTGATGTGCCATGTTGTGCAGGACACAACACACTACTATAATTCTACCCACTCTCACTGGTGCTTATTGACATGCTCCTCCAGAATGATTGAGGCACCGAAATCGCATCTTCAGCAGTCCTATCGCATGTTCAATGGCAGACCTGGTGGCGATGTGGCTGTCATTGTATCGATGCTGTTCCTCGCTGATGGGGTTTCGCACAGGAGTAATGAGTCACATGTGCAGGGGGTATCCCTTGTCCCTGAGGAGCCAGCCCTTAAGGCTGTTTGGTGCGTGGAAGAGGGGCGGGATGTTGGATTCCCTCAGAATGAATGAATCATGGCAGCTGCCAGGGAAGCCGGCACATATGTGAAGAAATCTTTTGCGGTGGTCGCAAACGAGCTGAGTGTTGATGGAGTGATGCCCCTTTCTGTTGATGAATAGTCCTGGCTCATGTGGAAGTGCTCGGATTGCTATATGCGTGCAATCAATTGCACCCTGTACCCTTGAGAAGCCAGCCACAGAGTGGAAACCCACTGCCCTCTCCATCTGGCTGAGGTCGTCCATGAGGAAGTTGATATAGTGGGACGCCCTGCGAAACAATCCATTGGTGACCTGTCTTGTGGACAGACAACTGAGAGACCCCGGAGATGTCACCGGTGGCGCCCTGGAATGATCCGGAGGTGAAGAAGTTGAGGACAGTGGTCACTTTAACTGCCACGGGCAATGCTATGCCACCAGGCCCAGCCAGGAGCAGCCCTGCATGAAGGAGGCTGCAGATGTCTGCGACCACCTGGCGACTCACTCTCAGTCTCTGTATGCACTGCTCCTCAGAGAGGTCCAGGAAGCTCAGCCTCGGTCTGTAGACCCTTTGACGAGGGTAGTGCCTCCTGTGACGTCGCTCCCTCTGTTGTTCCCCTCTCTGCTCTTGTGCAGGTGCCTGTGGCGTAGCACTGTGTTGTGGAGCTGCAAGTGGCGGAAGAGCACGCCGTGCCTGGCGAGGATGGTGATTTTCCTCGTCCTCGGATGTAGTGGTGAATGCAGCCATCGCGCCCACCATCCTGATGTTGTCAGTTTGAGGGGGTCCAAAAAGTAGGTACATATGTGTAAACAAAACAATTCTGAGTGTGAACCAAGAATTTTCAGTCTAAACACAAAGATCTCCCAGCCAAAGGTTTGTCTGAGGGAACTGAGTGCCCTGTTGCAATAATTCACTTTTCATCCCCATCTGTCAAACAGGGATTAAATGGCCAAATGGCTGCCGGCTGCAACCCGCCTAGTTTCTCATGGCGTGCTTTACACAGCCCAGGAAAGACTTTGATGCAGCGTTGAAATCGCTTCCCAGCATGATTAACAACATTAATGAAGATTTCTACAACTTTATCAACCTTGATTGATGGTTTAAATATCGGCCCACCAGCTTTAATTGCTGGCAGGACTTCTGGGTTCATGAACTGCGTGCGCACCCAGATGGGTCTGGGTTGTGCGTGTTTTTTGGCGGGTTGGAGCCAGGATTCCTTCCCACTCCAGAAATGCCTGATTTTGTTGGGAGAAGAACCGGGAGCACGAGAGAGACTTGGGTTTGTATTGGATGAAGACCTGGGCTGTGTCTGGTCCCTGCCCCCAATACGTTGCCCCCAACGCACCCGGACTTTGTAGTTAAAATCGTGCCCTTTGACTAAGCTGGCAGTGGTACACCTTCTGAAGCAATGATTACTACTATTGATTGGCGGTGAGTCATGTTCTAAAACATCTACAAAAGTCTTACTAGTTAGAAATGGCTAGCTATCTGCCTTTCTGTCTGCCAACCAGTCACGTATGTATGTGTAAATCTGCTGACCTATGCAGAAAAATCCATCTCCTGCTCAGATGTCAGCTCAGACCTAGATGAATGAGGCCATTGATCTTCCAGAGAAAGTTGAATCAAAATGCAATAATTGTACAATATAAAGCACATAAAGTTGACACTTAAGGAAATAGATATTTTAGTCTTTTTGACTCTCTCCCCTCCTCTCCACACATATAGTTGATGTAAATGGAAGCTTCAATTTTAAAGCATTCTAGAGAAAAACGTTGCAAGTTGCAGGGAGCTGTTCATGACAGTAGAGAGGCATTTACACCCCGACAGCAAATCTAGTCTATAGTCATACTGCAACTACTGATTTCATTACAGTATCTGTTAAGTGCAATGTGCAGCCAATGGCCAGAATTATACTGCAGGCTGCACATCTGTTCAAGTCACTGTAAGGTCAAGCACAAAGAAATTCTGTGTGTATGTACTTAGATATATGCAGAGCTTGGCTCCTTGGGACACTTATTTTAAATGTTAGAAAAGAGGGGCAGAAGAATCAATCTCAAGTTCAGTAATTTCCAGGAGGTTCAGCAGACAATCTGGACACTTTTAAAGTATGGGTTTGCACCAGCCTGGAATTATACTGCAGCCAGTCTATTATTACCAGTGTGCAATGACCCCCTGGTGGGGCTTTCACACAATTTGGCTTTAGTACATGCAAGCAAGAGTTTGGGATCAGCCACCCAAGTTATGCTACCACTTTCATGTCAGGATGCCTTTGAAACTGTTTTGTATTGATGCAAAAGTAACAGTGTAACCGCAGTCTAAGAATTATACTGATCATATACAGAATGCATTTCATTAAAAAAAATTCTTATTCTGTAGTCAAGAGAAAATACCTATAAAATAGCATCAGTACTAGGACTACTAATCCCTCTCTCTCCTAGCCACTGTATTGGCAAGCCTGTTCAAGTAAATATGAAAAGTTGCAGCTCCAAGTACAATGTTATTTTATTGTTCATAATAGGACAAGTGAAAATAATTTGTCCTGTAACTGGATAGTACTTTGAAAATTATTGAAATCCAGTTCAAAAAATGTCCTACATTTCAGAAAGCAAAAGTTCCAAATGTAAATGATACCTGTATTTACAAGCTCTACATTGTGCTGTGAAATCCAGAACTGATTTTAATGAAAATTCTGGTAGTACCATTTGGTTAAGAAAAGCCAACTATTTTCTCTCTCTGCGGCTTATAAAAATCATGTTATAACTCCTCAGAGCTCTAAAGAACAGCTTGAATTATTGAACCAACACCTCCTTCAGAGTATACCTGAAAGTAGCAACCTAACTTTACAAACAGTTTCCTTCATTACAACAGCGACTACACTTCAAAAGTACTCCATTTGCTGTAAAGCGCTTTGCGACATCCTGAAGTCATGAAAAACGCTAAATAAATGCAAGTCTTTCTTTTTTCTTTTAACTTCTCCATGAAGAGATGAAAGTTGCCTCATCTATCAATGGGCAAATAGTTTTCTCGAAAGTGAAATGCATGTTTCCTTTTTTGGAATACTCAATAGGTAACGGTGGAGTTCACCCCACTTCTTGGCGTTCCATTGAGTGCCCTTTAAAATTCCAGTGAGGCGCTCAAGTTAACTTTGGGAAAACATAAGAACATAAGAACATAAGAAATTGGAGCAGGAGTAGGCCAATCGGCCCCTCGAGCCTGCTCCGCCATTCAATAAGATCATGGCTGATCTGATCCCAACCACAAATCTAAAGAACACAAGAAGTCGGAGCAGGACCCGGCCACATAGCCCCTGGGCCCTCTCCGCCACCCACAGGGCATTGACCGATCCGAACTCAGCTTCATGTCCAATTTCCTGCCCGCTCCCCATAACCCCTAATTCCCTTTACTTCTAGGAAACTGTCTATTTCTGTTTTAAATTTATCTAATGATGTAGCTTCCACAGCTTCCTGGGGCAGCAAATTCCACAGACCTACCACCCTCTGAGTGAAGAAGTTTCTCCTCATCTCAGTTTTGAAAGAGCAGCCCCTTATTCTAAGATTATGCCCCCTAGTTCTAGTTTCACCCATCTTTGGGAACATCCTTACTGCATCCACCCGATCAAGACCCTTCACAATCTTATATGTTTCAATAAGATCGCCTCTCATTCTTCTGAACTCCAATGAGTAGAGTCCCAATCTACTCAACCTCTCCTCATATGTCCGCCCCCTCATCCCCGGGATTAACCGAGTGAACCTTCTTTGTACTGCCTCGAGAGCAAGTATGTCTTTTCTTAAGTATGGAGACCAAAACTGTATGCAGTATTCCAGGTGCGGTCTCACCAATACCTTATATAACTGCAGCAATACCTCCTTGTTTTTATATTCTATCCCCCTAGCAATAAAAGCCAACATTCCGTTGGCTTTCTTGATCACCTGCTGCACCTGCATACCAACTTTTTGATTTTCTTGCACTAGGACCCCCAGATCCCTTTGTACTGCAGTACTTTCCAGTCTCTCGCCATTAAGAAAATAACTTGCTCTCTGATTTTTCCTGCCAAAGTGCATAACCTCACATTTTCCAATATTATATTGCATCTGCCAAATCTCCGCCCACTCACCCAGCCTGTCTATATCCCCTTGCAGGTTTTTTATGTCCTCCTCACTCTCTACTTTCCCTCCCATCTTTGTATCATCTGCAAATTTTGATATGTTGCACTCGGTCCCCTCCTCCAAATCGTTAATATAGATTGTAAAGAGTTGGGGACCCAGCACCGACCCCTGTGGAACACCACTGGTTACTGGTTGCCAGTCCGAAAATGAACCATTTATCCCAACTCTCTGCTTCCTGTTCGATAACCAATCCTCCACCCATGCCAGAATATTACCCCCAATCCCGTGATTTTTTATCTTAAGTAATAATCTTTTATGTGGCACCTTGTCGAATGCCTTCTGGAAGTCTAAATACACTACGTCCACTGGTTCCCCTTTATCCACCCTATACGTTATATCCTCGAAGAACTCAAGCAAATTTGTCAGACATGACTTCCCCTTCATAAAGCCATGCTGACTTTGTCCTATTAAATTATGCTTATCTAAATGTTCCGTTACTGTCTCCTTAATAATAGACTCCAAAATTTTACCCACCACAGATGTTAAGCTAACTGGCCTATAATTTCCAGCCTTCTGCCTACTACCCTTTTTAAATAACGGTGTTACATTAGCAGTTTTCCAATCTGCCGGGACCTCTCCTGAGTCCAGGGAATTTTGGAAAACTATCACCAAAGCATCCACAATCCCTACTGCCACTTCCCTCAAGACCCTAGGATGGAAGCCATCAGGTCCAGGGGATTTATCCGCCTTGAGTCCCATTATTTTACTGAGTACCATCTCTTGAGTGATTTTAATCGTATTTAGCTCCTCCCCCCCGAGAGTCCCCTGTTTGTCCAGTGTTGGGATATTCTTAGTGTCCTCTACTGTAAAGACTGAAACAAAATATTTGTTCAGCATTTTTGCCATCTCCATGTTTCCCACCATTAATTTCCCGGTCTCATCCTCTAAGGGACCTATGTTTGCCTTAGCCACCCTTTTTCTTTTTATATAACTATAGAAACTCTTGCTATCTGTTTTTATATTTTTTGCTAATTTCTTTTCATAATCTAACTTCCCTTTCTTAATCAATCCTTTAGTTACTTTTTGCTGTCTTTTGAAGAATTCCCAATCTTCTATCCTCCCACTAAGTTTGGCTACCTTATATGTCCTTGTTTTTAGTCGGATACTATCCTTGATTTCTTTACTTAGCCACGGATGGCTGTCATTTCTTTTACACCCTTTTTTCCTCAGTGGAATATATTTATTTTGAAAGTTGTAAAATAACTCCCTAAATGAACACCACTGCTCATGTACCGTCTTACCCTTTAATCTATTTTCCCAGTCCACTTTAATCAATTCCGCTCTCATACCATCATAGTCTCCTTTATTCAAGCTCAGTACGCTTGTTTGAGAATCAACCTTCTCACCCTCTTACTGGATATGGAATTCAACCATGTTGTGGTCGCTCGTTCCAAGGGGATCCTTAACTAGGACATTATTAATTAATCCTGACTCATTACACAGGACCAGGTCCAAGGTTGCCTGCCCCCTTGTAGGATCAGTTACATACTGCTCAAGAAATCCATCCCTGATGCACTCAATGAACTCGTCCTCAAGGCTGCTCTGCCCAATTTGATTTGTCCAGTTAATATGATAATTAAAATCCCCCATAATTATGGCTGTTCCCTTATTACATGCCCCGACTATCTCCTGATTAATACTTCTTCCAGCAGAGTTGCAACTATTAGGAGGCCTATATACTACGCCCACTAATGTTTTTTTTCCCTTATTATTTCTTATCTCCACCCAAACTGTTTCATTATCTTGATGCTTTGTCCCAATATCATTTCTCTGTATTACAGTGATTCCTTCCTTTATTAACATAGCCACCCCACCTCCCCTTCCTTCCTGCCTGTCCTTCCTGATTGTTAAATACCCTGGCATATTTAATTCCCAGTCGTTGTCACCCTGCAGCCATGTTTCTGTAATGGCCACAAGATCATACCCATACGTAGTTATTTGTGCCGTTAACTCGTCCATTTTATTACGAATGCTACGTGCATTCAGATAAAGAACTTTCAAATCTGTTTTGTGACGCTTAGTTCCTGCTTTTTCCTTTTTTAACACTTTACCTATTACTCCATACCTTCTGTCCCTTCCTGTTACGCTTTCCTCTCTCTCCCTGCTCAGGTTCCCAACCCCCTGCCACTTTAGTTTAAACCCTCCCCAACAGCACTAGCAAACACTCCTCCTAGGACAGCGGTCCCGGCCCTGCCCAGGTGCAGACCGTCCGGTTTGTACTGGTCCCACCTCCCCCAGAACCGTTTCCAGTGTCCCAGGAATTTGAATCCCTCCCCCTTGCACCATTCCTCTAGCCACGTATTCATTTGAAATATCCTCCTATTTCTACTCTGACTAGCACGTGGCACTGGCAGCAATCCTGAGATTACTACCTTTGAGGTCCTATTTTTTAATTTACCTCCTAACTCCCTATATTCTGCTTTTAGGACCTCATCCCCTTTTTTACCTATATCGTTGGTGCCTATGTGCACCACGACAGCTGGCTGTTCGCCCTCCCCCTCCAAAATGTTCTGTAGCCGCTCCGAGACATCCTTGATCCTTGCACCAGGGAGGCAACACACCATCCTGGAGTCTCGGTTGCGGCCGCAGAAACGCCTGTCTATTCCCCTTACAATTGAGTCCCCTATCACTATAGCTCTACCACTCTTTTTCCTCCCAGCCTGTGCAGCAGAGCTACCCGTGGTGCCAGGAAGTTGGCTGCTGCTGCCTTCCCCTGATAAGTCATCCCCCCCAACAGCATCCAAAGTGGCATATCTGTTTGAGAGGGGGATGGACACAGGGGACCCCTGCACTACCTGCCTGCATCTCTTACTCTTCCTGGTGGTCACCCATTCACTTCCTGCCTGTATACCCTTTACCTGCGGTGTGACCAACTCGCTAAACGTGCTATCCACGAGTTTCTCTGCATCGCGGATGCTCCACAGTGAGTCCACCCGCAGCTCCAGCTCCGAGATACGATCGGTCAGTAGCTGCAGGTGGACACACTTCCCGCACACATGGTCGGCAGGGACACTGGTAGTGTCCATGACTTCCCACATCTTGCAGGAGGAGCATATCACGGGTGCGAGGTCTGCTGCCATGACTTGCCTTAGCTGAGTTACCCCTTTTAAATTACATGTAAGCTGTCCACATGAATAATACAGTTCCAGGTAAGCTTAGACAGAGTTGGAATATCTTGAAATAGACATTATAACTAACGAAATAAAATGCATCTGTCCATGACAGTATTGGTAGGAGTGACCACCGCACAGTCCTCGTGGAGACGAAGTCCCGTCTTTTCAGTGAGGACACCATCTAACGTGTTGTGTGGCACTATCACCGTACTAAATGGGATAGATTCAGAACAGATCTAGCAGCACAAAACTGGGCATCCATGAGGCACTGTGGGCCATCAGCTGCAGCAGAATTGTATTCCAGCACAATCTTTAACCTCATGGCCCGGCATATTCCTCACCTGGTTCAATGAGGAGTGTAGAAGAGCATGCCAGGAGCAGCACCAGGCGTACCTCAAAATGAGGAGCCAATCTGGTGAAGCTACAACTCAGGACTACATGCATGCTAAACTGAGGAAGCAACATGCTATAGACAGAGCTAAGCGATTCCACAACCAATGGATCAGATCAAAGTTCTGCAGTCCTGCCACATCCAGTCGTGAATGGTGGTGGACAATTAAACAACTAACGGGAGGAGTAGGCTCTGTAAACATCCCCATCCTCAATGATGGCAGAGTCCAGCACGTGAGTGCAAAAGACAAGGCTGAAGCGTTTGCAACTATCTTCAGCCAGAAGTGTCGAGTGGATGATCCATCTCCGCCTCCTCCTGATATCCCCACCATCACAGAAGCCAGTCTTCAGCCAATTCGATTCACTCCACATGATATCAAGAAAAGGCTGAGTGCACTGGATACAGCAAAGGCTATGGGTCCTGACAACATCCCGGCTGTAGTGCTGAAGACTTGTGCTCCAGAACTAGCTGCACCTTGAGCCAAACTGTTCCAGTACAGCTATAACACTGGCATCTACCCGACAATGTGGAAAATTGCCCAGATATGTCCTGTCCACAAAAAGCAGGACAAATCCAATCCGGCCAATTACCGCCCCATCAGTCTACTCTCAATCATCAGCAAAGTGATGGAAGGTGTCATCGACAGTGCTATCAAGCGGCACTTACTCACCAATATCCTGCTCACTGATGCTCAGTTTGGGTTCCGCCAGGACCACTCGGCTCCAGACCTCATTACAGCCTTGGTCCAAACATGGACAAAAGAGCTGAATTCCAGAGGTGAGCTGAGAGTGACTGCCCTTGACATCAAGGTGGCATTTGACCGAGTGTGGTACCAAGGAGCCCTAGTAAAATTGAAGTCAATGGGAATCAGGGGCAAAACTCTCCAGTGGCTGGAGTCATACCGAGCACAAAGGAAGATGGTAGTGGTTGTTGGAGGCCAATCATCTCAGCCCCAGGACATTGCTGTAGGAGTTCCTCAGGGCAGTGTCCTAGGCCCAACCATCTTCAGCTGCTTCATCAATGACCTTCCCTCCATCATAAGGTCAGAAATGGGGATGTTCGCTGATGATTGCACAGTGTTCAGTTCCATTCGCAACCCCTCAACGGCATTACCATCACCGAATTCCCCACCATCAACATCCTGGGGGTCACCATTGACCAGAAACTTAACTGGACCAGCCATATAAATACTGTGGCTACAAGAGCAGGTCAGAGGCTGGGTATTCTGCAGCGAGTGTCTCACCTCCCGACTCCCCAAAGCCTTTCCACCATCTACAAGGCACAAGTCAGGAGTGTGATGGAATACTCTCCACTTGCTTGGATGAATGCAGCTCCAACAACACTCAAGAAGCTCGACACCATCCAGGACAAAGCAGCCCACTTGATTGGCATCCCATCCACCACCCTAAACATTCACTCCCTTCACCACTGTGGCTGCAGTGTGTACCATCGGCAGGATGCACTGCAGCAACTCACCAAGGCTTCTTAGACAGCACCTCCCAAACCCGCGACCTCTACCACCTAGAAGGACAAGGGCAGCAGGCGCATGGGAACAACACCACCTGCACGTTCCCCTTCAAGTCACACACCATCCCGACTTGGAAATATATCACCGTTCGTTCATCGTCGCTGGGTCAAAATCCTGGAACTCCCTTCCTAACAGCACTGTGGGAGAACATTCACCACATCGACTGCAGCGGTTCAAGAAGGCAGCTCACTGCCACCTTCTCAAGGGCAATTAGGGATGGGCAATAAATGCCGGCCTCGCCAGCGACGCCCACATCCCATGAACAAATTTTAAAAATACATATAGGTAGTACACATTATGGGATCCCATCTTTTTTATTTGTAGCGTATAGTTTGTGAAGCAGTGAAAGACATTTGATCCCAGGTTTAAATATAATGGGAAATTCGCAAATTGGCTTTCCACTCGAAACTGAAATGTTAAGTGCAATCAAATAATTTCTGTTTGAAGGTGTAGGGATAAAGATGTTGCAGTGATTTGTGAACCTGGACGGTAGTCAGTCAAAGAAAGTCACACTTATGCGGTAGATTCATTAATCAAAGTGAGTATTTAATGATTTAAACAATTCATACAAGCATCAAGCAAATCAAGCAATGCATATAACCTTAAAAACCAAGGATTTCAGCATCAAAGCATTTAGAGTGATCAGCTCTCTTGTAGCTCATGAAATTCTTCTTCTTCTTGGACGTCCTTCCTGTAGGCGAAGCTTCTTCAGGCACCTCCGAGTGCAGTAAAGAAGCTGCCATGTCCCACCTTTATATGATTTTTGGCAGCTGGGGTGTGAGCAAACGTTAAGAGAAGACCCGTTTTGGCAATTCACCCACTGTTGCATTAATGATTGATGTTTGACTAGGCCACTCAAAACCGTGTGACCCTGGTTCAGCCCTTCAACCATGTGAAACTTGATGTAGCTTCTTGTCCCTGTGAACCCAGATGCAACAGTTTTAGTTGTCTTTCCCAAGGATTTCCAACTGTATCAGCATTGTTTTTCCAAATCAGTTGTTTTGAGAACCAAAGTTGTTTTGAGAACCAAAGGCCTGTTCGAAGCTGCTTGAATCTTCAAGAAGCTTCTGCACATTATTGCTTTTATTCTTTTCAGGTGTTGTTGAAAACTGAAGCTCCTCGAAGTTTCCGCACAATGCTGCCTTTGCAGTCTTAAACTTATAATGTCCAAATGTCCAAATGTAACGTCCAAAGGGCAAAGTTAACCCTTTCCTTCGATTTATTCTTATAATGTCCAAATGTAATGTCCAACAGGGAAAAGTTAATCCTTTCCTTCAGTCCCTCCTCAAGTGACTCTGTTAGATCTTCTGATGGATTCACTTCATAATACCTTGAGCATTGTCCTTGGTTTTTAGGTTTTTTAGCCTTGGCTCACATTTCCATTTATAATGGGTTTGTTGTGACATACACAAACAGAATATCTTCTTGCTATGTTTTTGAATTAGGCGTCACATTACACATAAGCAAATGATCATAACAAACATTACTATACATTGCATACATATTAAAGCCATACTAATCATTCTAAGCCAAGGGTGTTATCCCCATTATACACTGCTTCCCACCATTCATGATCTCCTAGCTTTTGTATCTTTTGTTCTATAAACAAATTAGCTTGTTTCATCTTCACTAGGTGGTGAATGTGACCATGCCAATATGCGCTTAAGACTTAATGACAATGGAGGAATAGGTTGATCAAAGGGCACTTCTGGTAGTGTGAGATTAACATGAATCTCTGTTATATTGTGTGGTCACATTGGCATGAGATTATGTTCCCCAACCTGAGTAATTTCTGTGGATGTGAGGAAGAAAGGGGAATAAGTGATAGGACAGATGGTAGTGCCATGTCTGAATGTAACATCGCAGGTGGTTATACATTACAGACCTCAGTTTGATAGGCCACGTGGATACCAACCCACCCATTGATAACTCTCACCGGGCATTCAGGATCCTCATCCCCCTAGGTGAACCCGCAGGTAGACATATTCCGCTGGAGAATGTCACATCGACAAATCCAGGTCCCCGACACCAGTCTACAAAAAGACAGCTCCACCCCATTCCATTCTCCTTCGTGTCCTTTCACCAAATGTTTGGGAACGGTGGTGAGTTCTTTAAAGGTATCCCCATTGGGTACCCATTGCATGTATGCAAAATACTTCCCTAGGCTTGTTTCATATTTGAGGTAACGCTATCAACAGTGGAGAACCATATTTCCCATAGTGGTATTACATGGTTTCTGAACCAGATTTTTTTCTAGCCTTATGCCACTCTGTAAATGTTGATCAGGAACCCATTTAGGATCTTATTATTTTCAATATCATTCCACCCTTGCTGTATCTGATTTAATACAAAACCCCCATGCATGCTGCATGTGATGGTTTTGGATACATTCTGGTCCTTATACTCCAGATTACTTCCATTGATTATGTCATTTACTCCTGCCATTATTTGTTCCAGGCCTTTCATTGTTTCGGTTATTTATACTGTACCCTGTTGGGTTTCATATATCAGATCTCTATCCCCCTTATTCATGCCTTTTAAAATGTCCTTCAGCTGCTCCACATCGATTCTTCATGTTCCCACATTGATTAAATATCTAACCTATTCTATGCTGAAGTGCCTGCAGTAGCCCCCAATATCTATCCATTCGACTATGTCCCTTTTCTGTATTTTATTGCCTGGTTTGTGAGGTTGTGGGGGCCATGCTTGGTCTAAATCCTGACCTGCATTGCGTTTGTGGAACTCATGAATTTCTTGCAGCATTGCACTATATAATTTAGTGTGGGCCAGATGGCATCGCCCTGGTAGAAACATTATCTCTGATAGGGATATCAATACCAGTACCAACTCATAACGGACATCATTATGAACTCCTTGCCGGGTCCGGATGATGACTAACCCATCAGTTGGCCCTTGCTCTGTTTCTGGGCATTCCCCTTTAAGACTTTCCTCTATAGGTTTTCTTTGGTTACCATTCCCAGAGTTCCCTTCTAAAAATTATTTGGTCATTATGGACAGCACCTGTTGGTAAAAATGCTCATATGTCTCATTACACAGACCATTGAAAGAATAAGAATTTCAGGAAAAATGTCATATCTTACATCATTATGCAACCATTCACAAGCTTCAAAAGTCAACAGACCGTTTCCAGGACTTGGGTTTTGGGTTGGATATGTTGGCCACCTAGCCTTGGTCCCAATTTCATTGTTAACTCAAAGGATTCCAACCCTGAATTTGTAAATCCAAATTTCTATGTCCCTTTTTACTTTAATTTAAATTCCTCTGATAGGTACCAGTGTGTCTAACTGTCCTCATTGTTTCAATAATTAGTCAGTTTCTCTATGGAACATGTGTCAGTGCCACGGTTAAAAGATTTTCTCAATCTCCTGAGTTATATTAAACATTTCCTCTCCCCCTGTATGGTCCCAATGTCTCAGGTAGTGACCAGGCTATCAAGTACAGTTTTCTCATTGTTCAGTTTGCAAGGACACAAACATCTCCAAGAGAAAGCTATCAATTAACCATTTCATCTCATTCACGAGCCCTGGAGGAACTTTACTGTTCAATACAATATTTACAGTTTGGTCCAATATCTCAATACATTTTTTTGTTTATTATATTTATACTCTTCTTGTACTGCTTTTTATTTCCCCAAATATCTTGCTATATTGTGCTTGAAGCCTTTTTATCATTTCAAAATGATCCCAATTCCAGAGGGCAGTATTGTTGGACTGACAGGACTTGTCAATTGGGCAGGAACCACTTAGACTTAAAATTTGACTATCCCGTTAAACTTTAGGTAAATTTGCCCTTCTCGAGTGCTTGAACAGCAACTCAAATCAATTTCTCCCTCCCCCCGGGCACTCTGTCTCAGAAAAGAACAAATAACCCTGAATGGGTTAAAGTCGAGACTTGGAGAGGCAAAGTCTTAGTCCAAATCATCACCATTCTGTGACATTTGATATCTGATGCCAATGTCTGCAGATAAGGTCTGAAATTCTTAACATCACTGGATCGCTTCCTGCACCAACACTTTTGTGGTCACGAAAGCCATGGTTGCCTGTTTTAAAAGAAAAGAAAAGCAGAAAATCCACTGTGGCTCTTCTTGAGAGCACAAGGGGTTAATTTGTCAATTCCTGATTTCCTTCTGTCACCGTGGGGAAATATCCAATTAAATTAAGAAACTTAAAAATGTTATACGCTTGATTAAAGCATTGCAACAATAGCACTAAATGATCTATTTTAAAGAATAATCCTGTTAACCAAAACATATGTCCAGAAAAACTTGAGAGAGACTGCCTAGCTTCTCTGTCCTATCTCACAAGGTTTTTCTCTCTCTCTCTCTTGGAACTCATTGACTTCATTAAGGGCCAATGAAACTGTTTGTACAGTCATGACCTCCTTGGAGGGCGAACAGCATCACCAGCCTCGCCGGCCACGCCGTCCACCTCTGACACGTGGAGCTCCACAACAGAGTGCTGTGACACATCCACTTGCACAGCAGATGGGAGGGCAACCACAGTGGGAGATCTGTCGCAGAGGGCACTACCCTCACCACAGGGTCCACAGACCGAGGCACAGCTTCCTGGACCTCTCTGAGCAGCAGTGCACACGGAGGCTCAGAGTCACTCGACATGTAGTCGTGGACATCTGCAGCCTCCTTCATGCCGAGCTGCTCCCAGCTGGCCCGAGCACCATCTTCTTACCTGTCGCTGTCAAAGTCACCACTGCCCTCAACAACTTCTCCTCCTCATCCTTCCAGGGTGCCACCGGGGACATCGCCGACGTCTCTCAGTTGTCTGCACAAAAGAGCCCTGCAAATACACCTACACCCACTCAGTTGTGGGTCTTCATTGTGATCCTCAGGAAAGGGCATTAATGCACAAACCAGACAAAATTCACAAAGATGTGGCAGTAGTGGTGCCAATATATGTAATGTGGGTTGCTCAGAAATTAAATATAAGTAAAAACCATGACAAACCCTCAAACACCCTTGTGCATCCCCTTCATGCTCATGACACGTTTGCCTTACACTTCCTACTGCACATATGTGATGCATGCCCTGTGGCTGCAGCACAGGTAGTGGCAGGTTGAGTGAGGCTGACTGTGAAAGAGATGCACGAGAGGGTGAGTATGAGATAGAGCCATGAGATTGTATGAGGATTGGGTTGAGTGGTAGTGGCGGGATGAGTACTGGCGAGGTGAGTAAGTGCAGGTAAGATGAGGATGAACTTTGAGTGGGTGTGAGGGGTGATGTGACAGAGTAGTGTTGGCTGTGCAGAAGGAGATGTGGGGTGAGGGCGGTGATGTGGCAGATGGAGTGTAGGGGAATGAGTAAGTGTACTCACTTTGGCTGACCTACTGAGGAAATTGAAGCGCCTCCTGCACCGTATGCAGGTGGGCGATATGTTGGTGGTGCTGGTGACCTCCTCTGCAACCTTGAGCCAGGCCTTCTTGGTGGCAGAGGCAGGCCACTTCCTCCCGCCTGCCGGGGGGAAGATCTCTGTCCTCCCCCTCCTCCTCACCCCATCCAATAAGAGCTGGAGTGAGGCATCATTAAACCTGGGAGCAGCCTTCCCCCTGGGCTGCTCCATGCTGTAATTTTTCCTATTTCTTGCAGCATCAGTCAGTGGAGGACTGCCCCTTTAAATAGAGCTCCTCCAGCTGACAGACCTTACTGCGCATGCGCAGCCCGCCCACCGCGCAGCTCAGCAACGGGGAACCCGGAACAAGAGGTAAGTGGATCCAATCAGCCTGCGATTGCGCGCGGGGCAGACTGATTTCACCGGGCGCGTTACCCACACGCCCAATCACCACCCCGCCGCCCCCCCCACCCCCGCCATGGTAATATCAGGCCCATGATGTTCAAATGTAATATCCAAAGGGGCAAAGTTAGCTCTTTCCTTCAAAGGCTTTGGGGATAAAACTTGGAGATCCTGTTAAGCTATTAAAGTAGGAAAAGGGAAGAATTTCACTGACTGGGTTACAGCAGTTAGATTTGATTGTTTATACAGCACAAAATGCAATGTTTGAAACTAAATCAGATTGTCTAGGTGGAAAGTGATATTCCCGTTCTCTGAACAGCTTATACTGTCTGTTAAAGAAAGAACTTGCGTTTACATAGCGCTCTTTACCACCTCAGGATGTCCTAAAGGGCTTTACAGCCAATTAAGTACTTTTGAAGTGTAGTTACCGTTGCAGTGTAGGAAACCAAGAGCCGGATCCTGGTCTAAAATCCGAATTTATAATAAACGGTTCATTCTTTTCCTACTTGCTGGACACTTAGTACAAATTGTTAAACATACATTTCATACCTCTTGATAATTTCCCCCCTGTGGGGTAACTGTCAGATTTGCGGCATCGTTTCGCTATTAATTAACTCGTTAAGAATATTAAAGCTCAACACGATCAAAATGCGGCATTTTCCAGAATAAACAAATCCAGCTTTAGTTACTCAGTGCCTGCCGGATGCTGGAAGGTTCTCGTGGTGTAAGAGTCTCATCAACATTTTGGGAAAATTCTGTTCTTTGAAAACAGCACACGCTGGAAATGCACGGCAGGTTAGTCAGCATCTCTGCTATTTTTAGAAATCCGAGGGGCTTTATACTGTGTTCAGATCCTTGTTTATAATATCGAGGGGTGAATACATCATACGTTCCTCCCAAAGAGCTATTATTTCGCTGATTTTATTTTAAGCAAGCAATTTCATGTCGCATTCAAATCTTGTATACATTCATGACCCACAATCAAAGGTTGTATGTGTCATGGAAAAAACCGTGCACCCACTGTAGTTAATAAACCGGTTTAATATAGTTTCTGAACCCCAATTGTTTTGTAAATATTTTTACCTTGTTGTGAAGTCAAAATGACAACAAGGTAAAGTTAGGAACACTGATTGGGGTTTCTTAGACTATCCACCTGTAAAGAAATCAGCTACTTCAATTCACATTTTAAACCCCCGGCTTCGGTAAGCTGTGTTATCCGGAACAAAATGTTTTGCATCCGTCTTTAAACAATTAAGTGCAATTTTTTTTCTGCTTCAAGAGTACTTACTTTGCAAATTGTTTAGCGACCGAGAAGCTCGCTACCTACATGCAGGTTTCATCACTAAAACAGATCTTTTTAAAACGTGCATTTCCCCAAAGCCCCCCATCCCCGAGACGTTAAAGGCAGCGATGGTTTGTTTGCTTGTAGATCGCTAAGAAGTTGTTTGCTTTTTCTCTGCATTGAGCAAATACAAATAAACACATATTGTATTAGGTTTGGTATGTAGAGTTATACATACACACAATAAAACTGTACTAGATTTTATATGCAGAGTTATGTATAGAGAGGGAGAGAGATAATTACACACACTATAGAGAGAGCGCGAGGGGGCATGTGTGTTTGTACATATGTAATCATGAATAGGCGCTGCTTATCCAACACGACAAAGCACTACTACAGAAGGACAGCAAATACTTTAATAATCAATTTGATCTGCTTTGGGTGATTATTGCTCAATTTTTGGGCTCCCTGTATGAGAAGTGTCGTTGACTTTGCGGCTCCAGGCCCTAAATGTGCATTTTATCTACGTTGTTGGACAGTTCAGACATCGAGTGTACCCTGGACATGTTTTCAATCACACGGTGCTAAGGACATTGCATACCATGGGAGATGAAATGATTCTATGAGTGCATCAATACCACATGGAAGAGTCTCTACAAAAAAAAGTTTACATACACAACAATTATTTTCGATCCAGCCCTTAAGCTCCGATGTCCGATTACATTGTCAGTACAGCACTAACTGCATCCACGGAGTAGTTAGCCCGGACTTCCACCGGCTGAGTGACAGACCTCCGCACATGCGGGGCGATTTACAGATTAAAAACAGTTGACGGAACAACAAACACTTTTCAGTCTTATCAGTCCAGAAGCCCATCTAAGTTTAAGTAAATAATATTAAAAAAAACGAGCATCCGGCTGGCTGCAGTTACATTGAACGGGATGACCTCTTGGCGGTGCTGGCGTTCATCACTGAAGCCGAAGTTGGGTTGGCGCTGGGAATGCTATTCGGCCATGTGAAGTACTGAATTTCGGGGCTGGCATGAAGCACATATCAGTGCAGTACCGGACTCAAAAGAACCCTCATTTCAACCCTCTAATGTTACACCAAGTTTACTGGAGTTTCGTAGCTTTGCAGAAAACATCAGATTTGTAACAACACCAGTGTGATCATTGCAGTGCACAAAACCATTTATCAGGTACACTCACCCAGGAGGCTGGTTTTAGCGTTTTAATTGCTTCCTCTGCACGCCTGTGCATAAAGGAACCTGTCACTATCGCTAACCACAATTCTGGTGAAGACAATACGGAAGAAGTTGAGTTATATATATACATATAAAAAACCCTAATATTGTATTAGGATTGTCAAGACGGGGCATTGGAAATGTCATTGCACTTATAGGTTACATTAGAAGTACGTTTGCTTTAAAAATATAAAGAAGTTGAATTTATAATTAAAGTTTATTATCTGGGAGTTGCTTGTTTGAAAGTGTTCTAATATTACAGTAGGGTCATCTGTTGGCCCTCGGAAGGGATGAAATTAAGCAGTAAAATCAATGTCACTTTGATTTCACCGATCTAACTAAGGAAGAGGTATCATTATTGTACTGAGGGTTGAACACTAAATTGCAGTTCGCTGGCCTGTCACTCAGACTGACAACACAGACAAGGGGGCTTTGATCTCCATACGGGTAAGGTTGCAGGCAGGAGCCTGGATGGGAGAGACTGCAAACAGACTGATTTCTAGTCGCAGTCAATAGGAGTAGGAAGCCCTTTTATTATAAGTCGCACATACATCACTACATGAATAACCCATCCTATGCCATTGTTCTTCTTTTGAAATTACTGTCATGGTGATCACAACTTGTCTCTATACTAACTCGAACACCTTCAATGATATTGGTAACAAACAGCAATAGAATCGAGAAGGCATCTGGATCCAAATATAACTGTTAGAATTTAAATGATGTGTTTATTTTCAGTTTGCAAAATTGTATTTCAAATATTAGATGCAATCTGTACGTAAATCTCACAAAAGATAGAGCAAACAATATATCAATTCTCTAGATATTGGCGTAGTACAATTATTGTTATTGTCATTTTCATTACAGTAAACAGCATTATATGAAACGTAGATATGAGCTAAATTTAAGCATATACTAGACATCAAATTGGACTTTGTAAAAAATTGATTCGTCAATGAGCACAGAGGATTGTGACTTCTTAACAATACTTACAATCTGCAACAGTAAACCTTGCCTCTTACTTTATGAGCATCTGAAACTATAACTGTTTAAAACATGGGAACTATACAAAGTCTTTTAAAAAATTAATTTGCTTTCAAAACATAATGTAATATATAACTACAGTAATAAAATAGAAAACAAACAAAATGATTTTTCTGTTTAAAGCAAGACTTCAGCATTCTTCAACCATATTAATTGCACTGAATTCATTTCTATTTTAAAATAGAATGGCAAGCTAAATTCACCATTATCAGTACTGTTTCTTTTTAATATTTCCTTCTATATTTCCAATCTCCTAAACAATATTAATATACCTAACCAGTTTCTGCTATCTCCTGTCACACTGATATTTATAAAATTACTAAAATTGAAAATGCAAATTATCATTTTAAGTGTGGAGTCAAGATAAACTGTAATTTCAAACCAAACTGAAATCACTTGCACTTTTGCTTAAAGGACAGATATTTGCTTCATCAATTTGTATTTAAATTGTAAAGTGCCATCAGAACAATACTCAACTGATTTTTCTGCTTTTATCTTTCACTTAAGTAAAATATTAGTAATAATTATTTTAAAGCAGCCTGTCTGTCAAGCGCACAAAGTATTTTCTTCCTTTTCATGTTTTTCTTTTCTTGATTAAATAATTTGAACAGCTGCCCCAAAACATGGTTTATTTCAGTGCACATAATAGTCTTAAGACATTTCCCCAATTGGTAATAGAAGGGTTATTCCTGTGGTGTGTTTACAGACTTATCCCTGTCTGAAACAGATCTTATGCAATTAACCTATTTTTAACATCCTAAAATTAGTGTTAAAAATAACAAGATGGTAAACAAGCTTCAGACTGCCTCATTACACTTGTTATTACTTTGATGGTCTGTGTCTCTGTCTATTAAATAGCAATGACAGGAGATTATTAATGCCTTTGGGTGACATTGTAGAATTCATACTAAACTACTATCCCCTCTTCAAACTAGGATATGTTTTCCTTAATATACTAAGTTGACCTCCGCTGATATTTTTCCTGTGACTTACACCCAATAACATTTATATTCTTTTCAGATAAATTAATTTAATAATTTTCTAAATGAGGGCCATTCATATTGTTTGATGCATTGCATTGACATTATCAGATGTTGTTTTTGTCCAGAAAAACAATATCTTGATTATTAATTTTACTCCCATTTGTTTTGAGTCAGAAACATGCCAGTTAAATACACTCTAAATGGAAGTTTGCCTTTATTTATATAATGGTATTGCTCTGACAGGCAACAGGATACGTGTGAGTGAGCTTCACTCATTCAAAAGAAGCTCAAATTTTAATTCTGTGCTGGAATAAATATTTACTCAATAGTGTTAAATGTTAAGACACATAACATTTGAGCTGGTGGTATGTTTTTGCACTAAAACCAGTTATATTATTTGAATGTTCTTTTGATTTGCAATGATACTGTTTAGTGCAACCCACAAATTACTTACTGGAACAAAAACTCCAGTTGAAAAGGATTTCAGTGTAAATGATACATGCACTTGTAGTGTGAATTTAAAGTAGCATAATGTTGAAAAATCCCATACTCAACAAATATTGCCTTTTTAAATCAAGTCTGATTAAGGCAACATGCTCAGTTGTTTGTCCTGAACCATGTCCTTATTAAAATGACTGAAGACAAAACTGCGGCTAGCAGAACTCTTGGTTGTAATAGTTGAACTTGTAAATTGCAGATGATTTTTTATAGGCAGTTTTCCCAATGGTTAGTGATGAAATACATTTTCTTTTCAGAAATGTCATTCAAAAATGCAGCAAACCAAATACACATTCACAATTAATTTAGATCAGTCCCAGGTCTCTTGATAAAAGTGATTTAAAATGAATGAAGTTTGGTATTAATTACAATCTCAGACAGTGTTGTTTCTTTTTTACAGTACAGCATCTCACATTGAAGAAGGATGAATATACAGCATTTGAATTTTTTTTTGTCTGGCCATATACAAAATTCAGCAACATAAATCATTGTAATTCATTGGGTTAACTGCATTAAAGTGAATGAGTGAGTGCATTGCAGGAAATTAACAGCATCACAAATGATTTTACTCTAATTTATGGATGCTTTCCAGTTTTCATTTTCTACCCTGATTTTCCTACTTACTTTTTTATTCAATCCCAAGCATGATGGCTTCTGAATATTTCTGCTTAACATCTTTCACATTGAATGAAAAGATACACTAAACATGCATCCTTGCAGCTGGTGTTGGAGCAATTACTCCTCAGGAGGGATCAGCGGATGCACTTGGGTTTGAGAAGGTCCTGGCAGAAGGTTTAGGTCCAGCACAGAGCCCACACTCAGCTCTGCAACCTGAGAAGATGAGGTTCCCTGTTTTTTTTTAAATGAATACAGATGGCTGGCACACAGAGTGGGCAACTTGGAAAAGTGCCCCAGGGCACTCTCCTTGCTGTCGTGTTATTCAACAAAATCAGTTGCCTGCAAGATGTCTGTGTTCTTTCTTAATCCCTGATCAGTCCCTTTTGGGCTTTTATCCTCTTCCTTTTGGAAAATGTCACAAAACCATCAAGTGTTTGCACAAAGATTGAATTGATTGAAATAATTATTTTCCCTGAGAAGCATGTAGCCTGATCTGCACAGTAATAAACATCAGCTTGAAATGGTAAATACACTGATGAACACAAGATAGAAATTCATACTCATGCTTGCTTTCTACTTTGCTTTTGCACAAAATTTTTACTTTAAGCAAGATTATAGAAAAATACACTGTTGCACCTGGTGTGTCACACTGACTGAAATCAATGTCTGGAAGGAGGCTAAACAATCTTGCACTTTATTACAAACTATACATTTTTAAAGAAAGTATTTAAGGATAAAAACTGAGATAGATACAGAATTTCATGGCATTCATAGTAAAGTGGTTAATGCTAACTTTAATTTCATGCCATGCTTTTGCATCATAAAAATAAATTAAGCAAGATAAGTATGGTCATTGGGCCAGATTTTAGGGGGTAAATTTCTTCTTGTTGATGATTTTAGTGAAAAAGTCAGCAAAAGTACAAAAAGGGAAAGTAAAGGGGGTAATTTTAACCTAACCAGCCCCGAGGGAAACTGACAGAATTGGATTGGGTGATCATTTTACACTCCACCCGATTTCACTTTCTATTGATTCAATGGAATGTAAAATTGGGCGGAGTGTAAAACAGACCTTCGATCCAATCTTGATAGTTTCCCGCTGGGCGGGTGAGGTAAAAACCCCCAAATCTCAATTTGTACTCACACCATTATGAAATGTGAAATTATCAACAGAATCATATAAATTTCAGCACAGAAGGCCATTCAGACCGTTGGGCTAGTCCTATTCTAGGTCTTCTACTGGAGCTACATACTCTAATTCCATTTTTTCCCCATTTATTGATGGGATGAGAGTGATGCTAGCAAAGCCATATTTATTGTCCATTCCTGGTTGCCCTGAGAAGGTGATGTGGGCCTTTTTCTTGAACTACTGCAGTCCATCCAGTGTTGATGGTGCTAGGGTTCCCAACCCTCCCGCTTATGGCTGGAGTTTCCCAGAATGGGCTGCTGCTGGTGACTCAGGAGAATTGCACATGTGCTGTCGCGGCTTGCAGCCAAATGTTTTTGTCTGGACCCTGCTGGTCACCCCGCTTAACGGTATGAGGATGACTCCATTGGGGCCAATGAAAATCGTCTGGAAACTCTGAGTTTTGATTACGGAAAGAGCGAGAAATCCAAATACGGGGAGTAGCGGGGTGGGGGGCGGGGGGCCAGAGTAACAAACTGGAGGGAGGGCGAGTTCATGTCAGCCTGTGATAGAATCATAGAATCATAGAAAGTTACGGCACAGTAGGAGGCCATTCAGCCCATTGTGTCCGTGCTAGCCGAAAAAGAGCTATCCAGCTTAATCCCACTTTCCAGCACTTGGTCCGTAGCCTTGTAGGTTACGGCACTGCAAGTGCACATCCAAGTACTTTTAAATGAGTTGAGGGTTTCTGCCTCTACCATCCTTTCAGGCAGTGAGTTCCAGACCCCCACCACCCTCTGGGTGAAAAAAATTGTCCTCAGCTCCCCTCTAATCCTTCTACTAATTACTTTAAATCTATGCTCCCTGGTCACTGACCCCTCTGCTAAGGGAAATAGGTCCTCCCTATCCACTCTATCTAGTCCAGTCATAATTTTATATACCTCAATTAAATCTCCCCTCAGCCTCCTTTGTTCTAAAGAAAACAACCCCAGCCTATCCAATCTTTTCTCATAGCTAAAATTCTCCAGCCCTGGCAACATCCTCATAAATCTCCTCTGTACCCTATCTAGTGCAAACACATTTTTCCTGTAATGTGGTGACCAGAACTGTACGCAGTACTCAAGCTGTGGGCCTAACCAATATTTTATATAGTTCTAGCATAACCTCCCTGCCCTTATATTCTATGCCTCAGCTAATAAAGGAAAGTATCCGGTATGCCTTTTTAACCACCTTATCTACCTGTCCTGCTACCTTCAGGGATCTGTGGACATGCACAACAAGGTCCCTTTGTTCCTCTACACCTCTCAGTATCCACCCATTTATTGTGTACTCCCTTGCCTTGTTTGCCCTCCCCAAATGCATTACCTCACACTTCTCTGGATTGAACTCCATTTACCACCTTTCTGCCCACCTGATCAGCCCATTGATATCTTCCTGCAGTCTACAGCTTTCCTCCTCACTATCAACCACACGGCCAATTTTTGTATCATCTGTAAACTTCTTCATTAAGCCCCCCACATTTAAGTCCAAATCATTAATATATACCACAAAAAGCAAGGGACCTAGTACTGAGCCTCGCGGAACCCCACTTGAAACAGCCTTCCTGTTGCAAAAACGCCCTTCAGCAGTCCTTTGCTTCATGTCACTGAGCCAATTTTGGATCCAACTAACCACTTTCCCTTGGATCCCATGGACTTTTACTTTTTTGACCAGTTTGCCATATGGGACCTTGTCAAAAGCCATGCTAAAATCCATGTACACTACATCAAACGCGTTACCCTCATCGACCCTCCTTGTTACCTGCTCAAAAAATTCAATCAAGTTAGTCAGGCACGACCTTCCCTTAACAAATCCATGTTGACTGTCCTTGATTAACCTGTGCCTTTTTAAGTGTTCTATTCTAAGTGATGTGCTGTTGTATAATGAATTTTATTACGGAAGTCAGGCAGCTTTGGTGCTGCTCCCTGAGGCTGGGCTTCAGCGGTGGGGTGTGGGAGTCAGTGAATTTTATTAGTTTTGGTTTTATTTATTAATTTTATAACTTGCTGTGAATTGTAAAAACTCATAAAATTGTATAAAAACTTTAGTTGGAAGTTATTTATATTGATGATGTTTTTGTTGAACCAATGATATTTACTTGGTGTTTCTCATTGTGGTTGATATGGTAGAAACATCACATAAGTAGTTTTTAATTCAAACATTACTTATCCTTAAATCTTTCTATTCTGTTGAGTTCTTTCTTTGATTTATAAATTATGTTATTCATTTCACTACAAAACAAAAAGTCAAATATTATATTCAGGGCTTGGTAATATGGAGGCATTCAACTAAAATAAATGAAATAATATTTGCAAACAGTGGGCAAAGGTCACGTGACAAATGTCATGTGGTGCGGTGTCACATGATCGAAGGCCTTGTGATCAAATGTCACATGATCAAATCTCCAGGAATATGTCAAACCAGAGTTGGCAACCCTAGATGGTACTCACATGATGCTGTAAGGTAGGGAATTCCAGGATTTTGGGGAAGGCACCGTTTCTCCTGGCCCCACAGCGAAAAGTAAAAAACTTGCCTGTTTTGGCCTAGAGACCTAGAAATTCGTTCACGCACACATTGCACGCTGGAGGTGCACCACCCGCCATGTTAATAAAAGGTCCAGTATGGGCGTCCAGGGCCAGTGCCTGAAACAGATGTTAGTCCCTTTGCATATGCAAATAGAGGGCCTAACGCCTGTTTGACGGCCCCTTCCTGAAATTGGGTTGCCCTGAATGCAGTTGGCATTGGGCCTGCTGCATTCAGAATAGTCATGTCTACATGCAATCTAACCAGCAGTCCCTAAAAGGACCGCTGGAGACTGCCACCAAAATGGTAAGTTTTAAAAAAATACCTAAATGTGGAGCCAGGAGGAGCAGGTGTGCTCCTCCCAGCTCCATACCAGTCCAGAATACTGTTGCCAGTCCCGCTCAGCCACCCCTGATCGCCCCCTTCCCTCTCGATCACCCACCTTCCCTCCTTGTGATCATGCCCCTCCCTCCCGTATGATCACCCGCCTCTCCCTCCCAGGACTCACCTGAGGACATTGTCCTTATGGAACCAGTGAGCTGCCTCTAGATGCCTAATTGGCATCTGCAGCTCGCCAGAAATATGCTGATGAGGCCCAAAGCCTAATAGCGGGTGAGCCTCGGGCATCCGGCTTCAGACTTGTGCTTTCAGCGTGCCACCTATTTCAGACCCAAAAATGGTCAGAAATGAAATTCCACCCCATAATTTCTAGGGCCGCCATTATTTCTTCCCCCATTTCCCCAATGATCCTTGTATGTATCCTATCAGGTGTTGGCATTTTGTCCTCGCTTAGCTTAACTAACTTCTTGAATATTTTACTTTTATTTATTATAAAATCTCGCTATTATATATCTTGCTTTTAACCCAATTCAGGATTTACCTTCTCCCAGTAACCTTCACTGTTATAGACTCTGAAGTGAAGTACTTGTTAAGTAACCCTACCACTTTCTGCTTATCCTCTACTAACTCACTCTCCTCTCTAAGGAGTCCCACCTCACATTTAACAATTCTCTTTTTACTGATATTTTTGAAGACTGCTTTACTGCTCTTTTTAATATTTTTGAGATTCTCTGCTCATTGCTTTCCTTATCCCTTTCTTAACCTCTTTCCCTATTTTTTCATAATCTCCCTTATGTTATCATTCCTGTAAGTCCCATATGACTTTTTCTTCCTCTTTAGTTTGTTTCTAACCTCTTTATTTATCCACTTTATTCTGAAACTTGAAGTGCTCTCATATATTTATTCTGCAACTTTGCAATGTCAACCACAACACAACCTATATTTAGTACATACTGCAACCACCATATGCCTGTGGTGGAGGGAGTAGAATCTAGTAGCAGGGGCCCCATTCAAGTCAACTGCTTTGCCATGAATAGTGTTGAGCTTTTTGAGTGTTGTAGTGGCTGCGGCCATCCAGGAAAGTGGTGAGTATTTCATTGGACTCCTGACTTGAGCCTTGTAGATGGTGGAGAGGCTTTGAGGGGTCAGGAGGTGAGGCACTTGTTACAGAACCAGCCTCTGCCTGCTCTTGTAGTCATGGTGTTGACATGGCTAGTCCAGTTCAGTTTATGATCAGTAGTGACCCCCAAGATGTTGATGATGGGGGACTCAGCGATTGTGGTGTTGTTAAAGCTGCTTGGGCTTTCTCTTGTTTGAGATGGTTATTATCTGGCACGTATGAGGTGCACATGTAACCTTCCACTTGTCAGCCCAAGCCTGGATGTTGTCCAGTTCTTGCTATGGGCTAACATGGGCTGCTTCCTTATTGGAAGAGTTGAGAATGGAGACAAATGCCAAGGAATCATCAGTGAACAACCCCACTCTGGACTTTATGACAGAGGGAAGGTCATTGTCGAAGCAAATGAAGATGGCTGCTTGAGGACATTGCCTTAAGAACTCCTGCAGTGATATCCTGGAGCTGTGATGATTGGCCTCCATCAATCACAACCATATTACTGTGAGTCAGGAATGACTCGAGTCACTGGAGGGTTTTTCTTTGACCACCACTGACCTGAGTTTTGCTAGGGCATCTTAGTATCATACTCAGTCAAAAGCTGACTTAATTTCAAGGGCAACTGCTAACTACCTTCCATCCATGGAATTTCACCACCTACATTTTTTGTGGTAGTGATAAACTCTGTTTACCCCTCATACAGAGATGAAAATGGATTGTAGTGTTGGTCAAAAAATTTGAATGTTAGGAATAAATTTCATCCTGTTGCTAAACATCTATGCTTAATCATAGTGGGGCGGGGGGGTATCCAAAATGCGTTTTTCTTCTGATGCGTTGAATTTCAGTTTGTGTGATATTGCCATGTATTATGTGTTAACTGTATGCATGTGATTTATATCAATTAGTGTTAATTGTATTCAGGTGGTGCATATCAATTGGGAACTCTCTTGTATCCATTTATAAGAGAGCTGATCTAGGGTGTGAGGTGGGTGTGATGTGGATCTCTGAATAAAGGCTTGAAGCAACTGAGGACTAGGCTCTAGTATTCTATCATTCACCACCTGGCTATCCAGTTTATAACACTATGCCACCAAGAAACTTTAGTCAAGTTAAAAAAGAAATCCAGGAGACAGACTTTTATTCCTGCTGGCACAAGTCCACACACATTGTACATGTACATCATAGAACCCAGATTTACATACCTCAATGAGGTTCCCGGCTGAAACAAGTGGGCCCTAGGCCGCCCTTGTGTAGGCCCAAACAAAATGGTGGCAAGCGGAGCAGGATCAGGGTGGTAAGTTTAGCCCTGTGATTTTCAGAATGCTATCACCCCATTCTCACCTGGCAGAGGCCATGAAAATAATTTTTTTTCCTACATGAAATAGTGGGATTTTCTACTGAACTAACCTGTGATTTGTGACATCGTTCCTCTCTGATGTTCAATACTGTGAATGGTACATGATCGATTTACACTTTAGCACAGCATTTTAGTCCTCCCATACCCTATTCCACAGACTTCTGGGATATGGTTTTGTGACCACAACTGTCTATGGGGCAAGTTTTGGATCTCAGCAGTGCCTTGGCGGATAAATGAAGGCATGCTGCTGGCTGTACAGAAAGAGAATTGAAAACATTGGGCATTGAGCTTCCTGAGTCACTGTGGCAAATCTTCTTGCAGCCAGTTACACAGCAGTACTTGCAGAGGCCTGGGAGCAGGTTTTCTGCTCAGTTTCCTAACAGGGAAAGTGATGTGTGGTGCAGAGCGAGAGAAAATGAAAGTAATTGAATATGTCAGAGAAAGCATGACAACACGCTAGAGGTAAATGTCAATGTCAATATTTAAGTGGCAGTGCCATTCCGCACGGAATACCAAATGTGTGCTTGAGTGCAAATATTTGCTGTTAATGTTATACTTCTACAGATGTGAGTAGCGGCTGTAAAATCAGGAGCACTGCATTCAGCCAGTAATAAGGTCCTGACAGTGTGCCTTGTTTACAATTATGTAATAATAGACACTGAATCTAGATATATATATATATTTAAATTATGGTGGCTACTGGTCAAAGATGATTAATTTGTGATGTCATATACAAATAAGGCATACTAATTATTTCCAATTGTTGCTGATTATTCAGAGCAGAATACTAAGTACTGACATGGCTATTGTGTTGGTCCTCAAATTAATATAAAAAAAGAGAACATCTAAGCTTCCCAAGACCTCAGCTGGAAATGAATTGACTAGTGTAGAACTACGCAATACAGACCACCAAAAAAGTCCCAGGGGGTAATTTTCACTTTGGGTGATAGTGTAAAATGGGTGCTATCAATTCAACCGCCCGATAAAGATTACCCCCGATTTTCATTTCCGTTGACTTCAATCCGTCGAAATTACTCCCTTGGTTCAATCTTTTGGACAACAGTGGTGATGTTACAATTAGCCGCAATAACCCCCAATTTTAACCCTGCTCACCCGATGGGTATAGGGTGGCGGGTGGTTAAAATAACGGTACAGTACTTATTGCTGAATTCCTGCCATGCTCCTGCACACCACCATTTTAACCATGCACTTTTCGGAGGTGGCTGAGGTGCCCGCTTCATGAATGTATTTAAACCAGTGCTCTATGACATAATTAGGACCCCAACTCCATTTTAGTATAAGTTTGCAGAAGTTCCGCTCAGTACCCAATCTGCCAGTAAAACCTGGTGAGATTGGTATCTCAGAGCCACTAAAGCAGTATTTAAAGGAGCACTCACATGCAGCTAATTGAATCACAGGATCTTTGTGCTATTTGGATTGCCAGCTGAGTTTCCAGCTTCCAGACCCCATCTTTCTCACTTTTTTGCCTTATTACTCTCAGTAAGCTTTATCTGCTTATAATGGGTGCTATTATTGCTTGTTTCATTTGAAGGAAGAGAGGCAGGAATAACCTCAGCAACCTGCACCAGCAGCAGCTGCGCCTGTCAGTCGACAGCAGGTGAGGGGGGCTACTCGTAGGAGACCATACCCAGGACTATAGGCCACGAGCACTTTCTTGGATGTATCTGTAAAGCAGTGCATCAGGACGCTGCACTTCTGCAGGCAGGTTGTCACAGACCTCTGCATCTCCCTGCAACAGGACCTGCTGTCTGCTGTCTAGGGTTGCATACTTTTCCAGTGGATGTCAAAGTCACCATAGCCCTTAATTTCTTTATCACATGGTTCCTTCAGTTCTGCTACAAGGAACATCAGCTGCATCTTCTAGTCTGCAATACACAGCTGCATTAAGCAGGTCACTAATGCCCCATTCACCAGGGTTCAGCAATACATCAACTTCCCCATTGACCTCAACAGTCAACAGGAATGTGGAAAATTGCCCAGGTGTGTCCTGTCCACAAAAAGCAGGACAAATCCAATCCGGCCAATTACCGCCCCATCAGTCTACTCTCAATCATCAGCAAAGTGATGGAAGGTGTCGTCAACAGTGCTATCAAGCGGCACTTACTCACCAATAACCTGCTCACCGATGCTCAGTTTGGGTTCCGCCAGGACCACTCGGCTCCAGACCTCATTACAGCCTTGGTCCAAATATGGACAAAAGAGCTGAATTCCAGAGGTGAGGTGAGAGTGACTGCCCTTGACATCAAGGCAGCATTTGACCGAGTGTGGCACCAAGGAGCCCTAGTAAAATTGAAGTCCATGGGAATCAGGGGGAAAACTCTCCAGTGGCTGGAGTCATACCTAGCACAAAGGAAGATGGTAGTGGTTGTTGGAGGCCAATCATCTCAGCCCCAGGGCATTGCTGCAGGAGTTCCTCAGGGCAGTGTCCTAGGCCCAACCATCTTCAGCTGCTTCATCAATGACCGTCCCTCCATCATAAGGTCAGAAATGGGGATGTTCGCTGATGACTGCACAGTGTTCAGTTCCATTCGCAACCCCTCAGATAATGAAGCAGTCCGAGCCCGCATGCAGCAAGACCTGGACAACATCCAGGCTTGGGCTCATAAGTGGCAAGTAACATTCGCGCCAGATAAGTGCCAGGCAATGACCATCTCCAATAAGAGAAAGTCTAACCACCTCCCCTTGACATTCAACGGCATTACCATCGCCGAATCCCCCACCATCAACATCCTGGGGGTCACCATTGACCAGAAACTGAACTGGACCAGCCATATAAATACTGTGGCTACGAGAGCAGGTCAGAGGCTGGGTGTTCTGCAGCGAGTGACTCACCTCCTGACTCCCCAAAGCCTTTCCACCATCTACAAGGCACAAGTCAGGAGTGTGATGGAATACTCTCCACTTGCCTGGATGAGTGCAGCTCCAACAACACTCAAGAAGCTCGACACCATCCAAGATAAAGCAGCCCGCTTGATTGGCACCCCATCCATCACCCTAAACATTCACTCCCTTCACCACCGGCGCACTGTGGCTGCAGTGTGTACCATCCACAGGATGCACTGCAGCAACTCGCCAAGGCTTCTTCGACAGCACCTCCCAAACCCGCGACCTCTACCACGTAGAAGGACAAGAGCAGCAGGCACATGGGAACAACACCACCTGCACGTTCCCCTCCAAGTCACACACCATCCCGACTTGGAAATATATCACCGTTCCTTCATCGTCGCTGGGTCAAAATCCTGGAACTCCCTTCCTAACAGCACTGTGGGAGAACCGTCACCACACGGACTGCAGCGGTTCAAGAAGGCGGCTCACCACCACCTTCTCGAGGGCAATTAGGGATGGGCAATAAATGCTGGCCCCGTGAACGAATAAAAAAAAAGGAAAGAGCTTAGGATTCATAGCCACGGCCAGCCGTCCTCATGTCCAGGGTGTCATTAACAATACACATGTTGCCATCAGGGCACTAGAACACCAGCCAGCAATGTTTGTAAATAGAAAAGGTGACCATTCCATTAATGTCCAGCCAGTGGCCGATCACACAAACAGGATCATGCAAATTTCTCCAAGGTACTCAGGCAGCTGTCATGACGCATTTATCCTGCGCCAGTCTATCACCAATATTTGGCCCTCCCTGGAACATGGCAGGATGGCTGCTAGGGGACAAGGGATACATGTGACTCATGACACCCCTCCACAACCCCACTCTGCCTGAGCAACACAGGTAAAATCAAGGCCAGGGCTCCACCAGGATCATTATTGAGCGCACCATAGGGATACTGAAATAGAGGTTCAGGTATTTGGATAGGCCTGGGGGCTCCCTACAATATGCCCCACGAAGTGTTTCCCACATAGTCATTGTGTGCTGCATCCTGCACAACATCGTCATACAGAGAGGCCTGCAATTGGAGGAGGCAGAGCAGCAGCAGCAGCAGTCCGCATCGGATAAGGAAGACCAGGGCAAAGGTGAGAAAGCAGAAGAAGGAAGGTCACCTCGCCTTGCAGCCAGAGATGTAAAGGATGAGTTAATTGCTCAGCGATTCTGTTGACCTGCTCATTCCCCTTGCAAAGTGCCCCCTACATTAACAGTCCTTCACCACTCCCTTAACCCTACATGAAAGAACGTTAAAACCATTCAGCCACCTTCTATATCAAAGACATACTGACAAAGCTGTATGTGGTGAGAGGTGGAGAAGAAGCAAGATGGAATTAGGATGGGGAGGTGATGAATGTAAAGCCAAGTGTGATAAATGTGAAGTGAGGAAGGAGTCCTCATAGTAGTTGGTGGTTGTGCAAGTGCTAAGACATGAGAGGAGAATGGTGTTTGTGTGTGGTGTGAAGACAGCAAAGGAAGGGGTGAGTCTGCTTCAAATGAGAAAGAGATGTGTTGCAGTGTGCCCTTATGTTGAGGGATGAAGGGGAGTAAATAGTTGAGAGTGGTGGGAGGGGGGGGGCAGGCGCAGTGGTGGTGGGTGGTGAAAGGAGTGTTGTCAGGTGTTGTTGAGAGAGTGGAGAGATGAAGATGTGTGATCACCCTTACTTCTCCTGTGAGGTCATTGAAACTCTTCCTACACTAAACCCAGGTCCTGGGAGTGGATGCTGCTCACACTGACCCTCTTAACCACCGCTTTCCAGGCCTGCTGTGTAGTCGCCCTGGGGATGCTGCTGCAGATGCTTGGAAATAGTACCTCTCTCCTTGTCCTGACCTCCCCCATGAGGACCTTCAGGGAGGCATCAGAAAACCAGGAGACAGCCCTCCAACTCATCTGTACTACCACAAGAGTTTCTAACGTTTTTCAGCCCATAGTGAATACAACCTGCTTTAAATAGACCTCGGGAAGCCTGATGGAAGTTGCACGCTTCATATGGGCGGGCTGCTCGTTTCCCGACATGATGGGATGGGCAGCCTGCCAATCGTATCGTAATGACACCTGAGAGCTAAATTGCCATAGGCCTTGAACTCTTGACCTCGTGGGTGCTTTCCACTTCCCTCGTTCCCCCACCTGCTCGATTCACTCCCTGAGTTAAAATCAAGGCTATTGCCTCTGGGTTGGAGAGGTGCGACAGTAAGCCAGTGTTCCTGGTGCAGAAAGCCCCTCTGGAAAGTGCGTGTGTGTAGATATCATGTGAGGACACGTTTGCCCCGTGTCAGTCAAATAGCCTGCATACACTCACTGTCTAGGGTCACACATGATGAATGGACACTTTGGTGAGGTAATGAAAGGTGGCTGAGGCCTGTGGAGCATATGAGTCACCATCTTTGAAAGAGAAAAAACAAAAATTAAGGAACAAAAAAAGAAGGGTAGCAAATTGGAGTGAATGTATTATATTGGACACTTGTTATTCCCAACTGAGAGATTTGCAGTCATTTACTGAAAGTTAACAGAGCTTGAATAGAAACTGGTACCCTTTCCAAACATACTATTGATATTAAAGTATTGATTTTAGTGATTTAAGAAGAGTGCTTTTTTTTGCATTTACGATTTATATTTTAGGGAGCAAAAGCAGTTAAGGGTTAAAGAACGTACATTTCAAATTAACTAGCATGTGCATATTGGATAACACAATATCATTAAGATTATTATGATTGATACTTCTAATGATAATGCAGACATCTGTAAACTTTCATTACTTTTTTAAAAAGGACTTTGTTAGTGTCTGTCACTCTCGGCCTGCCTAAGTTATATTAAAGTGATCACTTTCTCTCAAATTACAATGAAACCTGACTTAAAGTCGAAATTTATGTAAAAACCATTTGTCTGTAGTGGCTGCCCAATGATAGATGATAATATATTAATGATTCATGTAGGCAATAGTGATCTTGGCATAATAAGGTTTAAAATAATGATTGAGAAAGACATAAGCAAGATAGAGATCAAAGTAATACATTGGAAAAAAGTTAATTTTGAGGGGATGAGAGTGAACTAGGGAAGGTAAACAGGAAGAAAACTTTGACAGACAAAGAAATAGAACAGCAGTGGATAATATTCAAAATGGTGATTAATAGAGTTCAGGAGAATATATTCCTCTGAAAAGCAAGAACGAACTAGCCAATAATGAAACACCATGGATGAATAAAGAGATAAGGGTAAATTGAAACTAAAGAAAAAGGCATACACTGAGTACATAGACAATAAAGGAGAGGATGACAAAAGGGAATACGAAGAGGTTAGGAAAGAAGTCAAAAAACCAATTAGGAAAGCAAAGAGGAACTACAAGATTAAATTATCAAGGCGATAGTAAAGTATACTATAGACACATAAATAACAAAAGATAAATCAGAATAGGGATAGAACCACCAAGGGATGCAAAAGATAAACTCACAGGTAATGACAGCAAAATGGCACAAATATTGAGTAGTTACTTTGCCTCCATATTTAGCAGGGAGACTAATACGTTGGGCAGGACATTAGAAGAAGAGGTCGAAAAAGATATTAAAACATTTAAGATAGAAAGAGGGGAGATAATTGATAAATTAATCAAACTAAGGGAGGATAAGACCCCTGGTCGGGATGGATTGCATCCGTGAATATTAAAAGAAGTTAGGGAGGAGATAGTAGCGGCACTATTACATATATATAAAAATTCATTAGAAAAGGGAATAGTGCCAGAGGATTGGCGGACAGCTAGTGTTATTCCTATATTTAAAAAGGGAGATAGAACAAGCCCAGAGAACTATAAACCAATTAGCTTAATGTCAGCGGTAGGAAAGATAATGGAATCTTTCTCAAAGATGTAATACAAAGACATCTAGAAACTGAAAATATAATAAAGAATATTCAGCACAGATCTCTCTGAACACCAACATTTAATAGTTTCTCACCATTTAAAAAATATTCTGTTTTTCTATTCTTCCCACCAAAGTGAATAACCTCACATTTCCCCACATTATACTCCTAGATGTAGAGAAAATGTTTCCACTTGTGGGGGAGTCCAAAACCAGAGGTCATAAATATAAAATAGTTGCTAATAAATCCAATAGGGAATTCAGGAGAAACTTCTTTACCCAAAGAGTGGTAAGAATGTAGAACAGGCGACCACAAGGAATAGTTGAGGCAAATAGCATAGATGCATTTAAGGGGAAGCTGGATAAGCACACGAAAGAGAAAGGAATAGGAGGATATCCTGATAGGGTTAGGTGAAGTAGGGAGGGAGGAGGCTCGTGTGGAGCACAAACGCCAGCATAGGCCAGTTGGGCCAAATGGCCTGTTTCTGTGCCGTAGTTTCGATGTAACTCGGTGTAACTCAAATTCAGGCTGAAATCTAGATTGAAATACAACCTTTCTGGGATCTTTGTACTTTGTTTGTTTTGCACTCATTTTGTGTGTTTTTATCTGATTTCATATTACATGTTGGTTTTGTCAATACTGTTATTTTTGTAATCATAGCTATTGTCACAATTGAGATTTTTTTCCCCTATTTTTCTGGTTTTCACAGTTTCAATTTTATTTTGACTATTCCAAAAAATTGTAAGTAAAAAGATACCACTCATCTATAAGGGCAACCCAAAGTGACTCCCAGAGATAAGTTATGTATTAAAGAGCAAGTATCACTACAAATACTCTCAATAACTTTGAAGATCTTGCCTCGGATCAAAAATGGCACAGTTTCTCTTCCAGAAAACTTTGATTTAATGCAGAAGGATGCTGATCTCCAGAGCTATCCTTAGACTATTTGATGTTAGGCCTCTTATAGCAAACACAAGTACCACTTTTTACTCACATCTTAGTTGTTATAATTAGAAAAGGAAGGAATTTCAGTGCCATAAAATGCTCATATTAATAGGATCTATATTAAATACTTTTTTTTAAAGTACCCATCACTGAAACATGCTTTCATATGGAGGCCTGTACATAAGGATGACTCACACTAGAGGAGAATGGGAGAAGGTCGTCCACCTCCCTCGAAACCCTTATTTACACTATAGGTTGAGTTAACTTTATTGTTGTATCCAATTAAAATAGAAACATAAAAATGCACTGAATAAATTGATGCTCAAACTGCTATCTGTGAGCATCTGATTAATAATGGCTTTTTAACAGAGAAATCAGCATCCGGACAGGATAAATGATTGTGCTGCTGGACTAAATCAAGAAACTTAATGCTGAACCCAGCACTCCTCTTTGTAAAGTCACAATGCATGAATGCACCAGTGCCACAGTTTACATTACATATGCATGATGTCATAGCTAAACACTAAAGGTAGAAAAGCCATAAAAAAGGACAAGTTGGTTTCAAAGTTTTACATACAAGGCATTGAAGACAAAAGCACGGAACTGATAAATTTGTGCATGTCATTTGTTGGCAAACTTTATGCAGTTTTGAGCACCCCATTATAGAAAGAATATTTGAGCTATGAAAGGTGCAATATAAATTCAATAGGACGATGACAGGGATGAGAGGACGTAGTTAGAATGGGAGGCCTAAAAAAACTAACGATGTATTGACTGAACCGGTGTAGTTTGAGAAGAAATTCCTTTCTGATAACTCCAATGTGGAGATAGCATTGGCACAGGTACAATAGGTTACATGAACCTTTTCAATGCTAAATGTTTATGATTATTCATATACAAATATGCCTGATGTCATGGCTGTACATTACCTACGTTGCCGTTGTTCCTTTTTTGTTATTGGAATGTTATTTCCTTGTTTTTTATTCTATTATTTTACATATAACTGTATATTATTTGGTTAATTTAGTGCCACTGTTATCATTTTGTTATGTCACATCGAATTTGAAGGGTTCCATTCAGTCTTGGTATGGTTGCAACTTTGGGTGTTCCCCACAGCAAGTGTAAAGAGTACATAATACATAGTTATGAAATTCAATGTGGATAACCAGGATTCCAATTTGCTTTGCTATTAGAAACTGGGAATTAGACTGAAGTTCTTTGCCAGAGGGAAGAGACATAAAACTCATGCTGAAATGATTCATTCTTATCAGGGAATTGCAGGATGTGGTCTTCATAGAGCAATCTGGGATTACATGTACAGAAAAGAATGCCGAATTTTTCATGTTCCAAAGCACGTGGAGTTACAATCCTGGGTGATTTATATTTGAACAGTGTGTTCTGTATCCTCAGCAGCCTTCAAATTCATTATGGTTTCCTTTATCTAACTTTTTCTTTTGATTGCTTTTGGCTATGACATTGTAACAAAGCATCAGATTAAGTATATTCAGCTGATTATTTTAGTGAACTAAGTTTTATCTGACATATATTTGCTTCTGCTTAAGTACGATATGTAATCATTGTTTACATGTAATCAAAACTCAAACATGATATTTCACCCTCAAGCTGGGCTACAATTTAGTTTCTTGTACTTTCATGAGCAGAATTCTAATTGAAGGAAGGAGAGATGTTAATAAAATTATCTAATAGCGCACAATCTTGTTCTCCATTTACATACTGAGAATTGAGGGTGGCTTGGCTGATTGAAGGAAGAAACGACGAGGTATATCTTGATGTTTCCCACCCCGAAAATGGCAGGGAATGACATACCGCCCCGTTCCCACCAATGTTAAGGCTACTGCAATCTTTGCTAGGACTACTGCTGGGCGGCCACAGCACCCGCCTAAATTAGGCGGTAGGCTAATTTAAAATGCAAAGGACCCCATTCGCCATTTTAGGACAGTACTGGGTGGAGGGTCTGCTGCGCATGCTCCGCCCAGTATCAGCTAGCGGTCCAGCCTAAGTGGAGCGGACAGATAAGTTGGTGTTTATTTTTGTGGGGCTGGGAGGAGGAGAACTCCTCCGGGTTCCACAAAACCAGCCTGGGCTGCTGTCGCTCCCAAGATCGGCCCCTCCCCATCGACCTTATTTTCCACCCACAGCTCGCCAACTGAATGCTAATGAGACCTGGCCTTCAAAATGGACCGGGCCGCCTGCTGGGACTACTGGGCGGCCGGATGGCATGCTGCACTGGCCGGCTGCCTGAAGTCCGCTCACGATGAAAATCTACCCCTATAGTTCTTATCCATCAATTGACTAGCCCATCTCAATTTCCTGCTACAGGACACTTACAAGCTACCTTATTACCGCTCAGTTATATCGTCAAAGCATTAAGGAGCATATTTCCTTTCATCGACAAAGCAGCCATATTTTTGTATTTAAAAATGTGTGCCAATTTCACAGCACAATCAACTTACATTTATATAGTATTCATGTAAAAGAATGTCTCAGCACATTATGAGGCAGTTAGAGGAATACCGAACAGGAGAATGGAAAAAGTTTAGAGGGGGATAAACAAAAGGTGTAATCAAACAGATGAGTCTTGAAGGTGAAGTTGGGGGAGCTAACAAGGCAAAATGGTTTATGGAGAGAATTCCATGGGGGTACAAGCATTATGATTGAATAACTGGTCTCCACTTGTGGAGCAGAGGGAACACGGAACAAACGGTATTCCAGAGTTAAGGAAGTAGAGGGTACGGATGGTAGTATATATTTGGAAAAGATCACTCAGATAGAGTAGGGCAAGGCTAGAGAAAAAGTTGAAGATGAGGATGAAGATCATAAAGTTGATTTGCAGGGCACCAAAGAGCCAAGGTGATAGGTGTGCAGGGCTTTGTACAGGAGAGGACATGACCTGGAGATTTGGAGTTGCTGAAGATTGTGAAGAATTGAGATGGGGCAGACAATGAATAGAGCACCACAGAAATAAATTCATCATTACTTCTTTGCTCTTGTTCTCTATGCCCCTATTTATAAAAACCAAAATCCTACTGGCCTCTTTAATGGCTTCCTCTGCCTGCACCCTCACTTTGGAAGAATTATGTATTTGAACCCCGAGGTCTTGTTCATCCACACACTTCAGCATCTTTCCTCTGAATGTATACTCTCATTCCTTGTTTTTCCTCCCAAAATGTATTACCTCACACTCTCCGCATTAAATTGCATCTGCCACCCGTTTAACCATTCTGCTAACCTCTCTATGTCTTCCTGGTATCTTTTACAGTCCACCTTGGTGCTTGTCAAACCACATATGTTTGCGTCAGTAGCAAATTTCGATATTGTGCTCTGAAAAGCCCAAGTCTAAGTCATCTATATACATATCGAGAACAAAAGTGGACCGAGAGATGACTGTGGTTTTTGAAAGGCATGGGGACACTGATGACGGAAAGGTTGATATAGTGAGAGGTTGATATGGTGAGAAGTTGATATGGTGAGAAGTTGATATAGTGAGAGGGTGATATAGTGAGAGTTGATATAGGGAGAGATTGATATGGTGAGAAGTTGATATAGTGAGAGGGTGATTGTTGACTGGAGGTCACTGGTTACGGTTACTGGCTTAGTACAAAGAGGAGAAGAGTCAATTCTCTCTTAACTCTCGATTCACTTTATTCACGCCGTTAGATCATATACATGTAGCTTATACGTCTGGTTAGATATAGGCATGCAGTTTACACCAGGTTTGGCTCTGTCCCAAGGACTTAGGTAGCATTACCTCATTACTCCTTTTCTAAATAAGGACTTGTGTCTTATCACATTTTCTTTGTCTTTCACAAAACTTGGTTAATTCAAACCGGTTCCAGCCAACTGAGACCAGGACTGAACTCAGGTTACTTTAGTTCAAAAGTCGTTCCTGCCTGTGTGTATCAGCAGCCGACGTCTCAGGTTACCTTCTGCAGCCCCTGGCCAACTGATATAGTGAGAGTTGATATAGTAAGAGGTTGATATAGGGAGAGATTGATATGGTGAGAAGTTGATATAGTGAGAGGGTGATATAGTGAGAGTTGACATAGTAAGAGGATCATATAATGAGAGGTTGATTGATATAGTAAGAGGTTGATATAGGGAGTGGTTGATATGGTGAGAGGTTGATATATGGTGATACAAGGAGAGGTTGATACAGGGAGAGGTTGATACATTGACAGGTTGATAGTGAGAGGATGATATAGAGAGGGGTTGATATAGTGAGAGATTGATACAATGAGAGGTTCAAATAATGAAAGGTTCATATAATGAGCAGTTGATTGATATAGGGAAAGGTTGATATAGTGAGAGGATGATATAGGGAAAGGTTAATATAGTGAGAGGTTGATATAGGCTAACACATGAACAAAAATCTATTGTGGATCTGATCAATAGAGGTGTTGGATATTGGTGTGGATGGCAAACCAGAAAAGAGGGAGTTAGAAATTGGAGAGGACAATTGTTAAGAGGCAGTTTTTTTCATGGGGTGGAAGGGGGACCTGGGGGGGTTAGGGGGCAGGCAAGGGATGTATGAGGAAAAGGGTCAGAAAGTGTCAGAAAAGAATGGAACTTATTTGTGATGTAGACCTTTGAGGTGGTGAGGTTTTGTGTTATGAGAAGGATGAGGAAGTGGCCATGCATGTGGGTGAGAGAGCTTATGTGGAGGATGAAGTTAGAATCATAGAATCATAGAAAGGTTACAGCACGGAAGGAGGCTATTCAGCCCATCGAGTCTGTGCTGGCTCTATGCAAGAGCAATCCAGCTAGTCCCCGTAGCCCTGCAAATTTTTTCCTTTCAAGTACTTATCCAGTTCCCTTTTGAAGGCCATGATTGAATCTGCCTCCACCACCCCCTCAGGCAGTGCATTCCAGATCCTAACCACTTGCTGCTACCAACCTGTCTATATCCTCTTGAAGTCTTTCACTATCCTTCTCACTGTTTACTACCCTTCCAAGTTTTATGCCATTTGCAAATTTGGAAATTGTGCCCTGTACACCCAAGTCCAAATCATTAATATATATCAAGAAAAGCAGTAGTCCCAGCACCAACCCCTGGGGAACATTATTGTACACCTCCCTCCAGTCCATAAAACAATTGTTCACCACTACTCTCTGCTTCCTGTTACTTAGCCAATTCTGTATCCATGTTGCTACTGCCCCCTTTATTCCATGGACCGCAATCTTGATGATAAGCCTACCATGCAGCACTTTATCAAACACCTTTTGAAAGTCCATGTACACCACATCAACTGCATTGCCCTCATCTACCCTCTCTGTTACCTCGTCAAAAAACTGTATCAGATTAGTTAAACACGATTTGCCTTTAACAAATCCGTGCTGGCTTTCCCTAATCAATCCACATTTGTCCAAGTGACTGTTAATTCTGTCCCGGATTATCGTTTCTAAGTTAAGGTAGGTGAGAAAGGTGGTGAAATTATAGGAGAAAGGGCAGGATGACTTCACGTGGAGGTTGAAATCGCTGAGGATGAGGAATCACATAGTGTTAAAAATTGACTAAGGAGGCCCCAAGGAACCTGAAGAATAATAAACATTGAAGATAAGGTGGTAAGCAAGGTAGAAATTGAGGTGTTTGAATGTGGAGAAGGTACCATGGGAGTATCAGGACAGCAGGAGTGTAGTCAGGGATGTAATGAATGGTATAATACCAACATTTTATTAATTAATGGACAGAAAATCAAGGGTTGCATGTATCGATTTCCTAACATGCACTCAAGTTGCATGTTAGGAAATTGGAATATATGCTCTGTAGTTTTTATAAGTATGTGGAAGACATGTTGACAAAGACTAAGCATCACACACTGTAGGAGTAATTTTATGAATCTGCACTCCCAGCAGAGAGCCTCACCTGCCAGGAGCGAATGTCGGAAATTTGGGTGAATTTCGGAAATAAATAGTTGGGAAATCCTGGACAGTGTGTGCTAGATTCAATCCCGCACATGATGTACAGTATACCCACTTTTACAATTGCCCTACACCACTGGGGACATCCAAGATGGCACCTGGAGATAATTTCAACAGCGCCTCCATGCTAGGTCGGTGAGGAATGTGGTGCAATGTGTAGTCAGGTATGGCACCCTTAATGAGAAGAAAGAATCACCTTCAGTCCTAGATAGTAGTGTTGTGGCTAACAACCTGATGAAGCATTTCATGCTTGGGGCACATAAATTGTTGTCTGTCTGGATATCAGGTGTGAGATTGGAGTATGGGCATGTCAGGAGGGTGGAGTTTGGATTTGTCTTAGTCAGGTCTAGGGTGGTTAGGAAATTATCAACTTGGTTTGGTGCATAGGGCTGCTCTGGGTCCTGGCCTCAGCGCTTAGGAGTATCCAAAGCATCCTTAGATAAATTTGAAATGGCCTTGAATTTCCTCAGAGCTGGATTCACCACTGGATTTATGATGGGGTGAGACTTCTGGCCACTGGTGACTTGCCCCTGACCCCATCCCATGTTCTGGGCTTAGGGCATTTTTATTTATTGGATGGGTGCAACTGGGGTACCTGTCTCAGGAAATTCATAGTGAGGTCTGCCTCCAGCATTAGTGGGCCAGCCTTAGGAAATTGAAGAGAAAATTTTTTTTGGTCATTAGTTTAATGGTTCACAATGATGGATAGCAATAGGGAAACCTTTGTCTTTTGAATTTTAAAAATCTCTGCATCCTAGTAATGCACAGGCAACTGTGGCACCCAGTGTTGCTAAAGGTGGAAATGCAGCATTGACATGTATGATGTAATTCCCATATTTGCATGTGTCCGTCCTTTTGTGGGTAGGCATGATATGTGTCCGTTGGAATAGGCCGGAAATTTCAATGGGTTGAAAAAGAGGTGGGGACTTTTTGTCATTCCATAGAGTTTTCTCTCCTCCTTCACTTTCTTATCATCTTCTATATCTATGTAGAGGGGTAATGGATGACTTTGATATCAGACTCACCATCCAAAAGGAGAGTACCACAGAATACGAAAGAGACTCTTAATTTTAGACTGGTGGGCTTTGAGGAAGTAATTAATTGGAGCCGGACTGAAAGATTGTTGGAGGGAAAAGCTTGGAGAAGAAATGGTTTACTTTGAAATGCACAATGCAGGGATGCCAAAGTCAATTTATACCACTGGATAAAAAATTCAAGCAGAATGAGAGGAAACCTACATGAGCAACTACAAGCTGACGCAGGTCATGCACTAAGGAATTGTTTCCTAAGCGCCAGATTACAATTGTTTTCTTGTGCAGAAACGCCAATAATTTTCAATATTGCACCATTATAGCAGTTAGTAAATGGCTAAAGCCACAACGTTAAACATAGTAGGGTAGAGTTTCCACTTTGGGCACAATCGGTAATGGGGCACAAATTGCGCCGGTTGGTTTACAGTTTGAGTTCTGCATTCACATTATCACAAATGTAAAATCTTCCATGAAACAGCGCAATCAGCAGCTTAATAGAGTGGAACTGTTTAATGTTTTTCTTGCAATAAAAAATAATCATTGATGTATTTAAGATGTATTTAAGAGAGGTGACCTGGTGCAGTTTTATTAATACAGCTGAAAATGGGTTTAACAGAAAAAATATGCATTTTTAATAAGGGCCTACTCCTCCACCTTTGAGTAATCTGATTTTATATCACTGAAAATGACTTAAAAAAACTATACTGAATCATTTACCTCTTTCTCTGTAAATTAAATATTTTTAATATGAAAAAATGTTTAAAACGTGCCTACTAGTGCCTGTGCGTCTAAGAAAATGAGCTTAATTTGAAGACCCGCTTTGAATGGTCACAGTCGGCAGAAATTCGCCAACCTCATTAATTCGATTGGGGGCGTGGCCAGTTTTGTGGGCGGGGCCAGCTTCAGCACAATGATTTTTGAACCAGGGTAAAAGATCGCGGAATCTCGAATCATGCTGGACGTAATTTACGCCCAGTGTAAATAAAAATTCAGCGATCTTTTGTGCTGGTTCGGCCGGATTGTGCTCATAAAACCAATGCAATCTAGCGGAAACTCTGTCCCAGGATCTTCAATTTTACTTTAAAACAAAAACAACCATGGGGTTATCATAAGTTTACTTTCCTTTCTAAGCTGCCTACTCTACTCTCTTGTTTTTCCCTTCCCCCTGTGTTTTTAAATACTTCCCCACAGCTCTACTTAACCTTCTTCCAGGTTCTTTCTCTGTTCAGGTATAGAAAATTCCATCAGTACAGCTCACTCTCCTGCCACAAAACTGATCCCAAAGCCCCAGGAATTTGAACCCTTAATTGAGTCACATAAACAACATAAGAACCAAAATGAACGCGTGTACCTCTTCATTTCATTACATTCATTTTCCAGTTAAGGAAGAAACACAAACCAATGTTACATGGATTTAGCACCAATAATTAGAATTATGTAGTAAACAGTCTAATTCAAATGTGAAATGAACACTATTTTCTAACAAAATATAAACAGGTACACTGTAATTCCTTTCTCAAAAATGTGATTTGCAGATATAATGAAGCAAACTAGTGTCAGAACTGTCTGAAATGAAATTTAACTGTAAAATGTTACAGCCAAAAGCAGAAAACATAATTGTTTTATTTTTGTTCTGATCTATTTGATTAAACTCTTACCCTTCCCATTTTACAAACACGCTGAAAATGTTATTCAAAGTGTAAGCAATGACAAATCGAATGAAAAATTGGCAGAAATGCAACTGCCTAATGCATGAATTGTTTTATAAATGGATAGATAAAAATATAGAAAGGGAAAAGTTACCAACAGAGGTTACAACAGAGGCAACTGACCAACAGAGGGCAATCTTACCAGAGGTTGAGCTAGTATGCTCATCGTGGGTTAAAATGATGAAACCCCATGTACCCATTTAAAGATTTCAGAAGTATTTATATTTTCATCGAACACATTGAACGTATTTATATAGCTCACTGATCCAAGACTTAGAACCACCCTTGTTCTTTTTTGAATTTATTACACTACCTCAACAGATTCTTATAGGAAACGGACCAAATATAACAATCTATATTTAGGGGAAGTTTCCCTCCATGCATGTGTAACAAAATCATCAACCCATTCTTAGTAAACTGATTTATGATTCTGTCACACATGGGACATAGAGGACTTCTTCTCCCATGGTTACTTGAGTGGCAATATTATTTGTTATATTATATGAATCTACTTATACATCTTAACATTCCACTTGTTTTGGCAGTTACAGTCAGGCAATATGATGATGCTGCCAATATTTGGTTAACTATTACACCAAGTATTATGTACATAGAAACAAAAGCTGCAAACTTTTATTTAAACCTTGTAAAGAGTACCTGCTGCATTTTTGAACCATGAAATAACCAAACCCAGAATGTTCCTATCTCAGTGACCGCATAGCCCTGCATAACATTTAGTTAGAAAATTGAATGATCTGTGACACCATCTTGAAAACATATGTGTAGAAACATGTTTTAAAGACAATCGGTGATATTAATGGCCAATAATAATTTTTAGGCTTATTCTATCAATCTCATTATTCTGTGTAACATTTTAGTGGTAATATTTAATGTACTCCAAAATATTATCATTATTTACTCAAGTAGAGGTATTTAGATTTAGACACAAATTGCTAACAGAGAAAACAAGTATGCAATAAGACCATAGAACCACAGGGGTTATGGAACAGAAGGAGGCCATGTATCTATGCCAAATCTATGCTACTGCAAACCAAAATGAATCCTATTGCCCCACATTCTCCCCATTGCCCTGTATTTTCCTCTGCTTCAAATATTTATCCAATTTTCCTTATGAAATGCAATAATCTCTGCCTCAACCATTTCCTGTGGCAAAGCATCCCATGTTCCAATAAACCCCTTGCTTAAAGACATTTTTCCTAATTTCTCTTCTCACAGTTGGTGACAATTTTAAATGGTTGACCCCTCATCACTAATTGCCCAACCAGAGGAAATAGTCTTTCCCTATAAGTCATCCAAAAAGGAGTGAGGTGATGAGAAGGCCCACAGAGCTACAGATCCACAGGATGAGGATGAGGAAGGGGAAGAGGATGACATGGAGGGTACCATGTCTAAGTGCTCCTTTAGTGGGAGGAGCAACTGTGGTGACAGGTTTTGGGTTTTGTGAGCCTTTTGGGATAGTGGTGGCCTTGATCCCCAGAGTGTGGGATCATACTATGTCCCTGCAGCAGATGGAGCCACGTCCAACAACGCATTTCATCAGTCCTCTGAAGGACTTGGCTGGAGTGGCAGGACATTTGGTCATCTTGAGAGGAAGCCACTTCATTTGGTCCTACTTCTGCACCATTGCTGATGCTGGGCAGCAGAGCTGGATGGCTACCAATTGTAATGACAGCAGTCAGTATGGTGTCTCTGATATGGGTTAAGCCCAACATCATTTGTCTTCCGAGTGATCACTCAGTCTGTCAAACCCAACAGAGGTAGATTCCTGTGAATGAGTACCTAAAGTGTCAATGACACCAGCCATAATGTTCATGTAAGAAAGTATTTCTGCTGTGGCTTTCTTTGTGCTTTTGTGTTTCCCTGCAGGTGGCTGTGAAGATGCCACTCACTCCATGAAACCCTGCATTTCCAAAAACCTCTCATGCATGATTGCCTTTGACCCTCCTTGACCTCAGTTTTTCTAGAGCTCCTTGGTGCCATACTCAGTCTAATTCTGCCTTGATGCCAAAGGCAGCTACTTCCATCTCAATTCTTGGCTCCATGAGGTCTGGAGCTCATTGGTTCTGGTGGAACCTAAACTCAGGGTTAATGAGTAGGCAATTGATGAGCATGTATGATTTTACTGATAATTGTAAGGAGGCTGATAGGGTGATAATTGGATGAGTTAGAGTTACCCGGCTTTTTGCACAAAGGACATACCTGGGTAATCTTCCACATTGTTGTGTAGCTGCAGAGGAGCAGCTTCAGCTTGGCAAGGAGGCCGGCTAGTTATAGTGTGCAGGTCATCAGCATTCCAGCTGGGATGCTGTCAGGACCCATAACCTTTGCTGTGTCCAATGTACTCAGCTGTTTCTTAATGTCACATGGAGTGAACCGAATTAGCTGGACACTGGCGTCTATGACAGCGTTGGCCACGGAAGGAGGCTCATTCAATCGGCACTTTTGGCTGAAGAAAATTGCAAACACTTCAGCCGTGTCTCTTGCATTCACCTGCTGGACTCTTTCATAGTTGAGGACAGGGATGTTGATGGAGTCTCCTCCTCCATTTAATTACCTGGTTGTCCACCACTATTCTTGACTCAATGTGGTAGGGCTACAGAGCTTTGCTGTGATCCATTTGTTGTGGGACTGCTTAGATCTGTCTATAGCTTGTTGCTTTTAATGGTTAGCCGTGTGCAATGGCTTCACCAGGTTAGCACCTGATGGTATACCTGGTGTTGTTCCTGACACACCCTCCTACATCTGCATTAAACCAGCCTTGGTTTGCTGGATTGATGGTAATGGAGGAGCGAGGGATGTGCTGGGCCACGAGGTTACGGATTGTGGTGGTATACAATTCTGATCTGCTGATGGCCCACAGCGCCTCATGGATGCTCAGTTTTGAGATGCTAGATCTTCCTTCATGTCACCCACACTAGGATGTCCTCATTGTGGACTCAAGACTTTGTCTTCACAAGGACTGTGTGGTTGTCTCTCCTTCCAATGCTGTCATGGACAGGCGACAGCTAGGCTGGTGAGGATGAGGTAAAGTAGTTGGTTTGCTCACCACCTGGTGCAGTCGCAGCCTGGCAGCTGTGTTCTTCAGGCCAGCTCAGTCAGTGGTGCTACCAAACCACTCTTGGTGGTGAATGTTCTATGCTATTACTTTCCTCAGAGCTTCCGCCAAGTGAAATTCAACATGGCACTGATTTGTCAGTTGAGGGTGGGCAGTTATTGGTAAACAGCAGGAGGTTTCATTGGCCTTTCTTAACCTGAAGCAATGATATTTCATGGTGTGGAGTCAAGGCCACACCCCCCACACTGTGCCCCCACCTTTGTTGGGTCTAATTTGCCAATGGGATATGACATGGCCAGGTATGGTGATGGAAGAGTTTGGGATGATGGCTGTAACTTGCCATAGCCATACTCACAAAGTTTTTATCATCTTGAGTACCAGTCCCTAGATATTGGTGAGGAGAACTTTACAGAGTTATCCATTTTTTCTCCTTATTTTTGAACCTGGTAGCAATAATGTCTTGATAGGCCATTTCAGAAGGCATTAAGGGTCAACTACATATTGTGGAACTGGAGTCTATGTAGGCTACACCAGGTAGTTAATGTGTCCAGAAACTTTTATCGTCATTTTTCTGGTGCTAGCCTACAAATTACCACCACTTACCATGGTGGCATTTAAACTTATGACCTCTGGTTTGCTAGTCAAGTACTATAACTGTTAGGCTACCAGACCCTGCACTGTCTCTGACAGTTGATTCATAACCAAAAATGTATAAATTTGGTTGCACTAGTTGAATGACTATCTGACTAAATGTCAGACAGTTCCTTTCGCTGCTTGTTTGTTGATCTTTCAATAATTGGTTTTACTTTAAATCAGGAAAACCCTCATATTTCACTTTACCAAACAACATTAAGTAAAATATTCCAGTACTGCTAAATTTACTATTAACTCATCTACATTCTGAACACTAATATATTCTCCCTATTATGCTTCCTTGACTGTGAGAAAAACATTAGTGGATTCCTGCTGGTGCCTTCAAGATGAGAGGTTGCACATGGCTGTGTGTTTCTTAATGAAGACTTCTTTGTCCACTATTTTCCTGAGGGCACATGTTCTGTGAGGGGCAATGACAGGTTCTGTTATCGCGGAGACATTTCAATTTCGATGACAATCACCCCCTTCCAAAAAACATTTTTCCTCATTATGTCAGTTTCTCTGAAAATTCAACATTGAAAGCAAAGGAAATTGAGCTTCATGTTTTCTCATAAGCAAAAAAAATCAAAACAAAAACAATGAGTAAGCAAGTTATCTGTAGTCAATGGATCAGGTTTAGTTTGAAATTATTAAATTAGTAAGACTGCAATGTTCAGTTGACATACACTTGCTTATGTGACAAAAACTGCCTATGAAAACGGAAATAATGCACAAGAAAGTTACTTCACGTTTGTGGAATGTGGAGAATTTCTGTGAGAGGGACTTAATTAGCAGTACAGGAAACAAAATAGTGTGTTGAATAAAACCAAGCAGGGAGAAAAAGTGTCCAGTGATACTTCACTGCTTTGCTCTTTTAACTTCTAGTTCAAAAAACAAGTAAAAACAACGGAGAAACATACAGGACCACGGCCAATGATCTCTGGTGTTTGGATGTGGAATTCTGAAGGGCAGTTTATATTGAGGACCCCTATGTAACCTGTGTCATTCTCAATTTCTAGCAACTTCACTAACTTAAGACAGACCCCATAATCTGAAATGCACGATAGCTCATTGTTTGCTATTGAGTCACATTGATAGTTTTATCCCAGGCTCTTGTTAGTAACAGTAAAAAATACAGTTTCCTACTTTACACTTTGCTACTATTTGCCTGCTTTTACTCAGTTTGAAATAGTTTGCCACTAGACATGCCCTTTTTAGCGTTTTGTTTGTGTGAATTATACACCTGAGTTTATAAGTGCTCTGCAACAACCAGCATGAAGAAGCATACTATTACAGCATTGCTTTGAAGTGGAATAGACTATTTTAACATGCTTATATACTAAGTAGCCTTGGAATCTACATACAATTTTGAAAATAAAAATAATGCAATGAATAGTGTGCAAGTTTGGTAAATACCTCTAATAAACCATGTTCTCATTCCCACTTTGCAAACATATAATTTAATATCAGTTTTTGCAAATATGAAAAAATGTTTCAAGCTTCTTGCTGAGGATTGTCTTAAACTTCACAATATTTTGAACCATTAAGGCATTAGAGGGATCAGAGCATCATTCAGTCCAACTTAGATTTGAACAGGGGTCCCAGAGGTGAAAGGGCAGTGTTCTGGCACTCTATGCTGCCTTGCTCCCATTTGTAAGTTTATGTACTTTATTCACAGTAAAACTACTTACTGCATTATTTAGACATTAACAAATTGGTCAAACTGAAATGCAGATCTAATCTACCTCACTTAACAGATGTTGCTAATTGAACTAGTTATTGATTGTTTTCCTTGACTTGTTTAGTAAAGATAGTGGCCCTGAAGTTCTGTAGAGGGTCTGCTGGCCTCTCGCTGTAACTCAGGCGAGTGACTGATAGAACCCTCAGGGAAATGGTGAAGACCTGGTTACTCTGTGTCTCTGCCGTTTCGGGAAGTTTCCTCATTGACTTGCAAGGTTCAGAATTTCCATCTGCCCCTTACAAGGCAAATCTCAGGCAGAGGCCAGGGTGGGGATTATCCTGGCTAAGCTGGGAGTTCCTGCTCCCGATCCACAGTTAGGATCCAGCGCTTGTGTGGCGGCCGGTATGCTGAGTGAATGGACGTGGAGGTGGGCCCCTCTGGTGGGGTCCTGTTCAGGGAGTGGCCTGAACCCATGAAGACCTCCCATTCTTAAAAAAAAGTTGGAGATCAGGCCCCTTGCTCAGGGGGGCAACAATATAATGGCTAGGGTCAGGGGGACCTGGGCAATACCCCCTCTCCATGGTGGGTGGGTGCTAGAGTTTCTGACAGTCATGGGTGCTGGAGATGTGACTGAAGTGGCTTTTCCTCTTACCTGGCCCATGCAAATGAGGTGCCCCTCCCATTCACACTGACCTTGCCAACTCCGAGGAATTTGGGGCTGGTGTAATAAACAGAGAATGTCTATGGGTGATTTTTTTTTACAGTTTTCCCCTCCCCATCTGGTACCTTGCTCAAGTGACTATCCTTCTTCCATGAGTCTTGAAAATGAGTATCAGTGAGTTATCAAAACACGAGAGGGATGGCCTCACTGACAATCCTGATTCTATTCTCACATGAGTACTACCCAACACTAACTGCTGGATAGCAATTGTAAACAATTTTACAACACCAAGTTATAGTCCAACAATTTTATTTTAAAATTCACAAGCTTTCGGAGGCTTCCTCCTTCCTCAGGTGAATGTCAAGAAATCCTCGAACCTCTCGCATTTATAAATCACAGAACAATACCTGGTGATTACAGATAGTCTTTTCAACTGCCCGTTGCCAAGGCAACCAAAGTGTTCAGACAGATAGGTGTTACCTACAGGGCCACCGAATATACAAACGGCCAGAACAAAAAAAAAAGAGAGGCAGAAACATAGAAACATCCAGAAGGAAAAGACAGCAATTGACCCGTTATATTAAAAACAGATAACTTTTGTTCGCTGGTGGGGTTACGTGTAGCGTGACATGAACCCAAGATCCCGGTTGAGGCCGTCCTCATGGGTGCGGAACTTGGCTATCAATTTCTGCTCGACGATTTTGCGTTGTTGTGTGTCTCGAAGGCCGCCTTGGAGAACGCTTACCCGAAGGTCGGTGGCTGAATGTCCTTGACTGCTGAAGTGTTCCTCGACTGGGAGGGAACCCTCCTGTCTGGCGATTGTTGCGCGGTGTCCGTTCATCCGTTGTCGCAGCGTTCCCAGACAGGAGGGTTCCCTCCCAGTCGGGGAACACTTCAGCAGTCAAGGGCATTCAGCCACCGACCTTCGGGTAAGCGTACTCCAAGGCGGCCTTCGAGACACACGACAACGCAAAATCGTCGAGCAGAAATTGATAGCCAAGTTCCGCACCCATGAGGACGGCCTCAACCGGGATCTTGGGTTCATGTCACGCAACACGTAACCCCACCAGCGAACAAAAGTTATCTGTTTTTACTATAACGGGTCAATTGCTGTCTTTTCCTTCCAGATGTTTCTATGTTTCTGCCTCTCTCTCTCTGTTTTTTTTTTGTTCTGGCCGTTTGTATATTCGGTGGCCCTGTAGGTAACACCTATCTGTCTGAACACTTTGGTTGCCTTGGCAACGGGCAGTTGAAAAGACTATCTGTAATCACCAGGTATTGTTCTGTGATTTATAAATGCGAGAGGTTCGAGGATTTCTTGACATTCACCTGAGGAAGGAGAAAGCCTCCGAAAGCTTGTGAATTTTAAAATAAAATTGTTGGACTATAACTTGGTGTTGTAAAATTGTTTACAATTGTCAACCCCAGTCCATCACCGGCATCTCCACATGCTGGATATCAATCAGGAATGGAAATCAATTGATTGTTTGTTATCTCCACCCCAGCCCAAAAGCACCAAAGCAAATTTTCCTTTACTTTGTGCCTGTGTGCTCCTATTTCCACGATGGAATGTAGAGGAAAAACGGTCACAGACATGTCAGCCTCGATATTAAACCCCCATCAACAGGCAGGAGAGGGTCGGGGGTGGGGGTGGGAGCGGTTAAAGACTTAAATATAGGGACCGCGTCCCCAACACGCTGCGCACGTGCCCTCCGTGGAGAGGTGAGACATGTAATTAACAGTTTAAATCGGGCTCTCACAGTAGAATTGGGAGCCCGGTTTAAAATTGACTGTTGCTGCAGAGGTCGGGAAACTCGGCAGTGAAAGGGAGGCATGAGCTGCTGGCTCCACAAGATAAGTGCCTCTTTCAGCATTCCTTGTGGGCCAGGAGGAGCAGGAGTACTCCCCCGACCCCTCAGGGAAGTCTTCAGCTTCCCCCCTTCCGATGACGGCCTCTCTCACCCCTCTGGATTGCCGGGTACCATCCCTGAGGGTCCCTGGCTGAGGCCTCTTGCTGCTGGTGTTTCCTCCTGACCATTTGGCCAGGCTGCCGGGCCGGAAACGGAACTAAAAATTGTTAATGAGGTCCTGCCATTAAGTTCGGCCTTGCCGGGTTCTTTGGCTGTTTTTCGCCTCCTCGCAACCCTCCCCATCTGGTCTGGTCTCCGCCCTGTATGTGCTTCACACACACTGCAGCTTGTGAGTTAGGCAGGGGCCGAGTTACTGCACCTAAAAAAAGGTGTCACATAGGAACATAGGATCAGGAGTAGACCATTCAGCCCTTTGCGCCTGCTCAGCCATTCAATTACATCATGGCTGACCTGTACCTCAAGTTCATTTACTCCATATCTCATGATGCCCTTACCTATCGATCTCAGTCTTGAAATCTCCAATTGACCCAGCATCCACAGCCTTTTATGGAAGAGGGTTCCAGATTTCCACTATCCTTTGTGTGAAAAGGTGCTTCCTGATTGTGCTCCTGAATGGCCTAGCTCTAATTTTAAGATTATGTCCCCCTGTTCTGATTTCCTCACTAGAGGAAATAGTTTCTTTGGCCTCGACATTAACTCCCCCACAACGGGCAGGAGAGGGTCGGGGTTAGGGTTGCCAATACTGCAGGATTGCCCTGGAGTCTTCAGGAATGAAAGACTAATCTCCAGGACACTGCTGCGAGCAACCCAGGAGGAAAATCATAGTGCAATTAAAAATTGTGGGTTTTATTTAATTTTCTTTGAACACTTTTGTTTACTAGTTATAAAAATATTGGACATGGAAAGAAAGACTGTTTGACTGACAGTCAAGAACCGTCCAATTGGGTAATGAAGAGTCTATTCGCTTTCCAGTTGGTGTAGGAAGGTGGTGCACCGCGAGTATGGACATGTTGGTCGACCGATGGCGGGAGTGCGGGGGCGGGGCGGTTGGAGGCAAGAGGTCGTATGATGACTCCTCCAAGAATATGTCCAACCAGAGTCGGCTGTTCTAAGCTGGATAGCCCGGTGGCGAAGGATAGAATACTAGAGCCTGGTCTTCAGTTGCTTCCAAGCCTTTATTCACAGAAATCCACGTTACACCCACCACATCCTAGATAAGCTCTCTTATATATAGATACAAGAGAGCCCCAGTTGATACACACCACCTGAATACAATTAACACTAATTGATATAAATCACATGGATACAATTAAACATTGCCAACCCTAGTCGGGGGGGGGGGTTAAAATTGACATAATGGGGAACGGGACGCCAACCAGCCGCGTACGCACCTGCCGTCATTTTCACGGCGATGGGTTTCGTGGCGTGCGAGTGTCCCACTGTGGAGAGGTGGGACAATTCATTAACATATTTAAATCAGGCTCGCACAGTGCAATTGGGAGCCTGATTTAAATTTAACAGTTGCTGCACGGGTTTCCCTGGGCTCGGCAGTGAAAGGGAGGCAGGACCTGCCAGCTCAAGAAGGTAAGTGCCTTTTACAGGACTCCTTGTGGGCCAGGAGGAACAGGAGTTCTCCCCCCTGGCCTCTCAAAGAAGCCTTCGGCCTCTCCCCGCTGCGATCGCAGACCTCCCTCTCCCCCCACAAAAGCACCGCTGTCCTCTCGATGCCGTGATGGCGGCTGACCTCATCACCCCCTCCCCCAAGCACCGATCTCCGACCATCCCCCCTCCTGATTGCTGGGGACTGTTCCAAAGGGTCCCTGTCAATTTGGCCGGCTGCCGGGCGGGAAACAGAAGAAAAAAATTATAATGTGGTCCTGCAGTTAAATTTGGCAAGCTGTCCTCATCCCCAGCCTCGATGCGTTCCCTGGCCGTTTTTTCCTTCCCTTGCACCCTCCCTACCTTCCCATAAATATCGGGGCCTCTGTGACTGCCCTATCAAATCCTTTTAACATTTTAATCACCTCGATCAGATCACCCCTCAATCCTCAAGGGAAAACAAGCCAAGTTTTTGTGTTACTATTCAAATTAAATTTCAAACAGGTAAAGCTGACCTCATCATACCCTGTGCATCAATATTCTCGAGTTCCACTGGTTTCAGGCCAGAGTACCCATATAAACTGGGCTTTCTGCTTAGTGTTTGAAATGCTCATTAGTTTAAAGAGACAGGTAACAACTGGAATAAAAAATGAAGGATCGATTTTTACGCACTGAAGTGAGAAATCTTTTAAAGACAACTGTTGCAGTAGAGCTGCACTGTGAGCAGTTAATGTGCCAACAACTTTGAACTATTTTTTGCCTCAGATGGGATAGTGGTGGAGATTGAGGTAAAATTCTGCAGTGAGGCCTACCGCCATCTCACTGCCCCAGCCTATATTTCCTCTGTCCACCACTCCCGCTGGCACTGTCACTCGCCGTTCCTTCTCTGCCCACCGCTTGTAAATGGTGGTGGTGGGTGGGGCAGGGCCTAAGTCCCCGTCAGGTTTTCCTGGCCTCTGCCAATTCCTGAGGCTGTCATATGAAGTTGGTGGTAAGTCCCAGGAAGAGGTGATAAGGGCCCTGAAATCCCAATGGAGGGAAACATAGAAACATAGAAAATAGGAGCGGGAGTAGGCCATTCGGCCCTTCGAGCCTGCTCCGCCATTCAATATGATCATGGCTGATCCTCTATCTCAATACCATATTCCTGATCTCTCCCCATACCCCTTGATGCCTTTTGTGTCTAGAAATCTATCTACCTCCTTCTTAAATATATTCAGTGACTTGGCCTCCACAGCCTTCTGTGATAGAGAATTCCACAGGTTCACCACCATCTGAGTGAAGAAATTTCTCCACATCTCAATCCTAAATGTCCTACCCCGTATCCCGAGACTGTGTCCCCTCGTTTTGGACCCCCCAGCCAGGGGAAACACCCTCCCTGCATCCAGTCTGTCTACCCTGTCAGAATTTTATATGTTTCAATGAGATCCCCTCTCATTCTTCTAAACTCGAGTGAATACAGGCTGAGTCAACCCAATCTCTCCTCATACGACAGTCCTGCCATTCCAGGAATCAGTCTGGTGAACCTTCGCTGCACTCTCTCTATGGCAAGTATATCCTTTCTTAGGTAAGGAGACAAAAACTGCACACAATACTCCAGGTGTGGTCTCACCAAGGCCCTGTATAACTGCAGTAAGACATCCTTGCTCCTGTACTCAAATCCTCTTGCAATGAAGGCCAACATACCATTTGCCTTCCTAACTGCTTGCTGTATCTGCATGTTTGCTTTCAGTGACTGGTGTACAAGGACACCCAGGTCTCTTTGTACATCAACATTCCCCAATCTATCACCATTTAAATAATACTTTGCCTTTCTGTTTTTCCTTCCGAAGTGGATAACTTCACATTTATCCACATTATACTGCATCTGCCATGTATTTGCCCACTCACTCAACTTGTCTAAATCGCCTTGAAGCCTCTTTGCATCCTCCTCACAACTCACAATCCCACCTAGTTTTGCGTCATCAGCAAACTTGGAAATATTACATTTGGTTCCCTCAACCAAATTGTTGATATATATTGTGAATAGCTGGGGCCCAAGCACCGATCCCTGCGGAACCCCACTAGTCACTGCCTGCCACCCTGAAAAAGACCCATTTATTCCTACTCTCTGTTTCCTGTCTGTTAACCAATTTTCAATCCATGCCAGTATATTACCACCAATCCCATGTGCTTTAATTTTGCACACTAACCTCCTATGTGGGACTTTATCAAAGGCCTTCTGAAAATCCAAATAAACCACATCCACTGGTTCTCCCTTATCTATTCTACCAGCTACATCCTCAAAAAACTCCAGTAGGTTTGTCAAACATGATTTCCCTTTCATAAATCCATGTTGACTTTGTCTAATCCCATTGATATTTTCTAAGTGTCCTGTTATCACATCCTTTATAAAAGACTCGAGCATTTTCCCGACTACTGACGTTAGGCTAACCGGTCTGTGATTCCCTGTTTTCTCTCTCCCTCCATTTGCCACCCTCCAATCTGCAGGAACTGTTCCATAATCTATACTATTTTGGAAGATGACAACTAATGCATCCACTATTTCCATGGCTACCTCTTTTAGTACTCTGGGATGCAGATTATCAGGCCCTGGGGACTTATCGGCTTTCAGTCCCATTAATTTCTCCAGCACTATTTTTTTTACTAATACTAATTTCCTTTAATTCCTCTTTCTCACTAGTCCCTTGGTTCCCTAACATTTCTGGGAAGTTATTTGTGTCCTCTTCCATGAAGACAGAACCAAAGTATGTGTTTAATTGCTCTGCCATTTCCTTGGTCCCCATTATAAATTCTCCTGTTTCTGACTATAAGGGACCTACATTTGTTTTCACTAATCTTTTTCTTTTTACATACTTGTAGAAGCTTTTACAGTCCACTTTTATGTTCCTTGCAAGTTTACTCTCATACTCTATTTTTCCCCTCCTTATCAATCTCTTGGTCTTTTTTTGCTGAATTCTAAACTGTTCCCAATCCTCAGGCTTGCTACTTTTTCTGGCAACTTTATATGACTCCTCTTTGGATCTAATACAATCCTTAATTTCTTTTGTTAGCCATGGTTGGGTAGCTTTTCCTTTTGTGTTTTTGCGCCAGAAAGGAATGTATAATTGTTGCAATTCATGCATTTGTTCCTTAAATGTTAGCCATTGCCTGTCTACCGTCATGCCTTTTAATGAAGCTTCGCAATCTATAATAGCCAACTCATTCCTCATACCTTCGTAGTTTCCTTTGTTTAGATTTAGGACCCTAGTTTCGGATTGGACTACTTCACTTTCCATCTTAATGAAGAATTCTATCATGTTATGGTCACTCTTCCCTAAAGGACCCCACACAACAAGATTATTAATTAACTCCTTCTCATTGCACAATACCCAATCTAGGGTAGCCTGTTCCTTGGTTGGCTCGTCAACGTACTGGTCTAAAAAAACATCTTGTACACACTCCAGGAATTCATCCTCCACAGTATTATTGCTAATTTGATTTGGCCAGTCTATATGTAGATTAAAGTCACCCATGATTACTGTAGTACCCTTGTTTGATGCCATCCCCTACATTACCACGACTGTTTGAAGGCCTATAGACAACTTCCACCAGTGTTTTCTGCCCCTTGGTGCTCCTTAACTCCACCCAGACTGATTCTACATCTTGATTTTCTGAGCCAAATTCTGAGGAAAAGGCCTTTTAGCTACCCTCTAATCTGGTATCCATTTCCCTTTCAGCACATTGGTTGCCTTGTAAGCCTCGATCTCAGAATAATAACATAAAAAGGAAAAACTGCAAATTAGGTAACAAAAATTAACTTAAAACTTAGAATTGTACTAATTCTATGTTGTATAAAAGGAATATGCAATGGAGAACGGTGGCATTGAAGTTATTTCCTGCATGAGGAAAATGATTCAGTGCTTGATTACTCAATCATGCCTTCATCACACATCAGTTATTAAGTCTTCCTCACTTTTGGAATAAATGCTGGATTTCACAGTTCCCTGTTAATTATCCTCTATTTATTTTCAGATTCCTGTGGGCAGTGAAATGACCTGTGCGTATGACGAATGGTATGATCTTAGCAATGCTTCTTTTTAAAGGGCAGCTAAATACAAATGGTGAGCTTTGTCTTTTATTACATTACTCACTTTTATTTACATTTGTTAGTACAGTAGATAAAATAACCAAATGGAAAGAACACTTTACAGAAAGAACAGCCCTCAGTGACATTACATATCTGTAGCTTATAGCAGGAAAATAGGTCATGGCAGCTTATCATGCCTAAATAAGCTGGTACAATGTTCTGACTTGACAAGGAAACAACAGGGAAAATAATACAGTAAGAATCATGAGGGAAAATAAACAATAACAGAAAGGGTCTTCACTGTTTAGCATTCCCCGTTCATTTTTTATCATTTTCACTTTAGTTATTTTCTTCCCCCCCTTTAAGTTGTTCGACACTACATACCATGCACCACTTCCAGAGAGAACATTCTTAAGAGTCTGCTAATGCCACATTGCAACCTGCCATTAGGATTTCACCTCCCTTTCTTTGAGGAATCACCTTGCATCTGCTTGTGCCTTGGGTAATGCTGCTGGGCTTGGGAACTCACCATGAGAGCTGACTTTGTCCTACGTCTGATGAATAAGTACACTGATACTGAAGGTTTAGTGTCCATTTAATGCAACTGAAAAGACCTTCTGCTTAGCCATTGGAAAATTTTCATATTTACAGAGTTACACAATTATCAGAATTTAAAAAAAAAGAAAAAGAAAAAATTGCAAATGTTGGAAATCTGAAACAAGAATAGAAAATGCTGGAAATACACAGCAGGCCAGTCAGCATCAGTAAAGAGAAAAGATGAGTCATGGCATTTCGGGCAGGTACCCTTCTTCAGAACTGAAGACTCTTCTGTATTATCAGAATATATCGCTTTCAATGTACTGTTTATATGTGGTTCTGCCTGGGCCCTAAGCTCTGGAATTCCTTCCCTGAACCTCTCCGCCCCTCTACCTCTCTCTCCTCCTTTAAGACGCTCCTTAAAACCTACCTCTTTGACCAAGCTTTTGGTCACCTGTACTAATATCTCCTTATGTGGCTCAGTGTCAAATTTTGTTTGAAAACACCCCTGTGAAGCACTTTGGGACGTTTTACTACATTAAAGGCACTATATAAATACAAGTTGTTGTTGTTGTTTGATGCATTTGGGAACTGTGACAGCGGAATCTATATTCAAATGCACCGACAGTGATATCTTTAACCTTTGTCAGCTGCGTGCTAACATGAAATTGATGCAGATAACCGTTTGCGATATGCTCTTTGCTGATGACTGTATGTTATTTGCTCGCACTCTAGAGGACACCCAGCTGCTATCCGATTGCTTTGCTCGAGCGGGACAGCTTTTTTGGCTTCACAGACTGAAGTCATGGCCCAGCCCAGCCCATACCTGATCATCCGGTCACATCTCCTGTAGTTATGATCAATAACGTACCACTTAAGGTCACAAACAAATTTTGCTAGCTCAGTAGCGTTTTCTCGCAGAACACCATAATCAACGACAATGTCGCTCACCACATTGGCTGGGCTACCTCCGCCTTTGGCAAACTCAAGTGGAGAGTCTGGCAGGAATGAGGGGTCTGTCACTATATACCAAGCTGTTGTCCTCACCACCCTAATATTAACCCCAACACCTGGGAAGACCCAGCCACCGACAGAGCACAATGGCAGAGCACGTCTGCCAGGTCAATTTGAATGAATGAGGCTGTGATACCATCGTCTATCACTTTGAAACCATTTCCCAAACTGTAAACACTCAATTATAATAATGCAGTAGAGATAGATCTAATAATATTGATTCTATTTTCATTAAGACAAGGTTGCTCCTGGCAGGATTTTTTCTTGTTAAGAGTTATTATTAACTGGGCTCCACATTACAGCCATTTCAAAACAAAGTAACATCAATGCTCTCAACAAACATTAAGGCATCGTGATAAACTAAAGAGAAGGTGGATGCCTTAAAATAGCTATTGCTTCTACTCAGTGGGAATGCACAAATGACATCAGAAGATGACACAACAAAGCACAGGTGCCCTCTGGTGCTACCCTTGAATACTCAAATTACCCAGTATATAGGCAATGCAGAATAGAAAGTGCTGAATGACTCAGTTATGACATAGCAGGTCATTTTTGTCCTATATCTTTGGTTATAGCCTCATATGCTCATGGACGCACTCCAACTCCAATGCACAGACTGCATGTGGGATTAGATTTGCCACTTCTTAATGAAGTGTAGTGTTGTCAATTCCTATGGTGGCAAGAATGCTTATTGATACCATACTGCAGTTAAAATTGCTAAGTCAAACCAGCTGGAAAAGTCATTATAGACCCTGTACTTCTGCACTGCATGCTATAGATCATCATGTGGGCTGCCACACTGGATGAAATGATGGCTCACTTATATGTCATTTCTTCTTTTGAATAAGTTCATATAAACTATCAGGTTGCCATAGAGATCAGTTTTGTTTCAGTAACGTGCAGCTCTCTATACAGTCCCACATACACACTAAAAACACAATCTTGCAATGGCTGGGCTTCCTCACTGACAATTCTAAATGTTCATCAAAACAATGGACTTTAATTCCAAACATCCATCAGTGTTGTATACCTGAAGTTGTGGGATTCACTCGCAAGTATCTGATGGAGGTACTGAACCTTTATTTTTTTTAGTTGGCCAACTAAAGTCATTTAAGGGTGCATTTACACTGCAAGTTTGGTGTTGGTGTGAAGTGATTTCCACTTTGCAACAAAGCTAAACTTGAGGTGTCAATCCAGAGTCAGGGTCCACCCTGATTGGAGACTCCCTGGAGAAGACAGTCTCACAATGCTTTGGTTTGACAGCACATGGAGTGTAAATCCAATACAATGTCAAAACTAGTTTACAAGGTGCTCAGAGAGTTCACCTATCTTACTTCAATTTAACCGTTTATAGAGAGGACAGTTAAAGTACTATGTAAGAGCCAAGCAATGCAAACATGTTGCATGGCTGGAATGTGAACTACACCTACTGAGCTCAGACTGCAAGGTAAGTGCTCCCTTAAACTCAGTCACTGATGCAAATAATTCACGGTTTAACTCTGAGTACTGGGCTTCCTATACAGCTTTCAAAATATCAGGGTAGTTTTATGAAATCATACACCTGGTCCAGGGACTCACCCACCTGGAGCATAAATCAGGGCTGATTCTGAAGTACTGTGTGCTGCATAGCAGGGATGCAACTGGTGTGAATGGGTGTGCTGAACTGAGAGAACTGGCCCTGTAATTCAGCAATCTTTTATTTTCAGTCAGCTGATGTATTTGTACCTATTTCCTGCGCAAACCTCATTAAGGCTCCATATTTAATCAAAGAACATATTAGCTCATTACAGAGGTGTGAGCACTGTGTTATATAGTTGAGTGGAAGTCACTCCAGACACCAATGAAATCTCATGGCTTCAGGCCAATCAAGGTCAAGAAACTTCCTGGTGATCATCACCCCATCATCTGAGGGGTGTCCCCTCACCCATCAGATGATGAATCTTTACTCCTCCATATTGAATATCACTTGGAGGAAGCTTTGAGGGAAACAAGGACACAGAATTTTATGTGTGGGGGTCTTCAATGCTCACCAACAACAATGGCTTGGTAGTACCACCACCGATGGAGCTAGCTGACTCCTGAAGGACCTAACTGCCAGACTGGGCCTTCATCACATTGTGAGGGAACCAACACAAGGCAATAACCACCTGACCTCATCTTCACCAACCTACATGTCGCGGACACATCTATCTATGATTGTATTGGTAGAAGTAACCACTGCACAGTTCTTGTGAGGACAAAGTCTCATCCGCACATTGAGGACACTCTCCATCATATAGTGTGGCCCTACCAGCATGCTAAGTGGGTAAGAGTATGAATCTGGGCATCCATGAGGCACTGTGGCCATCAGCAGTAGTTATTGTTGCAATAGAATTGTTGTACGGTCAGGAGAAGAGGGGATTCTTGCTCTGTGGTAGGGAAACAGATGTTAGTGGTTTAGATGAGGGCCGGGAAAATTACTTCAGCAGTTGTTAAGAGGACTTGTGGTTGTTTCCCCTTGTCTGCCTCCAAATAAGCCATATTGCAAAAGAGTATTAAACATTGCCTCCAGCACTCAGTGTAAAAGACTAACAGCATTCCACAACAAATACTGACATCATAAAATCATTTTTTATTCTAAAAGGCAAAATTAAAGACCTTTCTTAATAATACCATCCCGTTCCTTAAAACAGGTAGCACCTTAATGGCAGCTCTGGAAGAAATATCTTACTGGTCTTGGTAGAGCGTAATATTGGTGAAGTGAGATTCTGGGGGTCGGACTTATGGGCAGGAGATGTTTCCACTGTTCTCCATTTTTCATCCTGCTAAAATTTCTAACCCGGTGGAAAGAGCCTATTCCTCTGCTCACTCCTTCACTGGCGCACACATGCAAATGAGATGCATGAATTCCTGTTAATTCCACCCCATTAAACAGAATTGACATGGATGTATATTAGGCGCAGGTAAAGTGAGGCGTAGCTGGGTCATGAACAAAACTGCTCAACAGATGTGGTCCATGCAAAGATGCATACTGCCTGAAAAACGATTGCCCATTTCTCAGGTGCACTTGCAAATTTTGGGCATTTTCTTTCGGTTTGGGAAGCAATTGAACTGAACTCAAACTGCCATGGCAAGGGATAATATTGAACAGCGTAGGTTTCCCAATGGAGATTCACCTTTTTACTATCTTGAGGAGGAGGAAGAGAACAGAAGAGTGAGGTAGCAAAGAAGGATGAGGCCTACCTGCTATTACCCCATCAATTAGTGTCATTGGCTGTCAAACTCAGCTTTTACGCTCCCAGCACCTTCCAAGCTGCAACTGGGAACTTCTGCAACATCGGCCAAGGATCCATTTGAGTCTGCATATATATGGCAGGTCGCTGATCCCATCTTCAGGAAAGCTAGGGCAATTCACCCATTTTAATATGCTTCCTAGGCAGCAGCATATCAGAGCTATTCAGTTCTATCACATTGCTATATTCCCCGGAGTTCAAAAGGCAATAGACAGCACACACATTACACTGCAGGCTCTTACTGAGGAGCCATTGAGAGGGATTCCACTCCTACAGTTTCAAATTGTTTGTGGCCAGCTACAATGAATCATGCAGGTCAATGCCAAATTTGTTGTAATAAAGGGAGAGGGGCTGGGATGTCAGAAGTACAAGGGGTGGGATGGTCATCATCATGATCCTCATCATCATCGTTGTTCTTATCATCATCTAGCAACATACAAGGACAACTTCATCATCCTCTTTCTCTTTTTCTCCCCCTCCCCCCGCCCCTTGCTGTGCATGATCAGCAGAATAGGAGAACAGGTGTGGTTATGCTGCACCCAGAAAGGGTGACAAGTTCCAGACTGCCTGGAGTTCTGTGGCAGCTTTGTATTTTAAAGTGCTGTAACAGCAATAGGTACTGTTTGCCACTCATTCATCTGCAGTTAGCACTGGCCCCACCGACCTCGCCATCGCTGACTACAAAAGTCGCTTGCCTCCACTGGAGCTTGGTAGCATGGTACTAAAAGTTTGTCAGTTCCCTTATATCCAGGGTAACCCTAAAGGTAGCCACCCACTCCCAGGCATTGTGTGGCAGGTTCTGCCGAAACAATATTAACAGCAGTAGGTGGAGGTATGCATCTGAAGGATATCTACCAGGTGGTAGCGGACAGATGATGGCCCTGAAGGACGTGTATTAGAAGGACGTGAGAAGTTGGAGTTGTATGGGGCAGCATGTAGGAAACGCTTGTGATGAGTGTTCCATGCAGTTGTTTTAGATGGAAGAGAGCTATCTGATACCACTTGTCATTTTATACAATATCGTCATGAAACAGGTATTTGCTGCATAATCTGTATCATTTCTTGTCAAAGCAGTCAGATATCAATGTTTACAACTCCTTTTGTGATGTAAATCTGTACAATATGGAAAAAGTGACTGACTTAGTCCATAGCGATTGTTTTGCAAGACTTGTTTATCTGTCAGACACCAGATCAGTTTTGGAGTAATACTTTGGTGGAGGAGGTAATTAGATTTTCTCTTGAGGCACTCTGAAGGGTTGAATTCTAGCTCCACTGCAGCTCCAATTAAAGGTACGAAGAAACCAGCAGGAAATTATTGGCTTTCTTTTTTTAATACTTTTTTTAAAAAGTGAGAGATAGAAATTTGCATTTGTGACAAAGGGTAATATTAAATTGTGATGGATTTGTCTCAAAACTTTATGTAGAGGACCTCCTGTGCCATTGCTCACAGAAAGTTGGACGGTATGCTGTTTTGTAAGGACAGCAATTTTATACCATGTAATGCATAAAAAGACTATTCTGCTTCTGAAGGGTGTCTGTGTATAATCAGGCATGGCCCTTTAAGGTCACAAGGTCTAAGTGCTATAACATCTTGAGCATTCTCTCTGTCTCTATCTATCTTTCTATCTATCACTTTAAATTTGGTATTGGGGCACGCGTTCCATTGAAAACTCATTATAAGAACCTGCAGTACCTACTATTGTGGTGGGTGGTGCTTTGATAGGTATTTGAATGTAAATAGTGTCACACTGTATTTCACACAACAGCTGCTATTTTATAGTTAGAGTATGTTACCCTGTGATTGTGCATGCCGACCATTGGGTTGCCACAAATTGCTTCAAATGTTTTCTGGACATTTTTTCATCCACCATTTTTTTTCAGTAACTGAAATTTCTAATAGCCAAAATAAAGTTTAAACAAAATTTTAAAACATTAAGAAATTACATATTTCACAATAACATTAATAAATGTATCCATTGAATTGTCTTTTAATGCCTTCATTGAAGTTCTTACTTAAAGTCTCAGCTTCTCCCAAAAGCATCAGCATGGACTTGATAAGAACATAAGAAATAGGAGCAGGAATAGGCCATATGGCCTCTTGAGCCTGCTCCATCATTCAATAAGATCATGGTTGATCTTCGACCTCAACTCCACTTTCCCACTCTATCCCTATGTACCTTGATTCCCCTAGAATCCAAAACCTATCATCTCAGCCTTAGACATATTCAATGACTCAGCATTCACAGCTGTCTGGGGTAGAGAATTCCAAAGATTCACAACCCTCTGTGTGAAGAAATTCCTCCTCATCTCAATCTTAAATGGCCGACCCCTTATCCTGAAACTATAGTTCTAGACTCTCCAGCCAGGGGAAACAACCTCTCAGCAATTACACTGTCAAGCCCCCTCAGAATCTTCAATTGTTCAACGCGATCACCTCTCATTCTTCTACGGCTTGGATGACCAAAGAAGTTCGATTTGGGAGCACAGATCTCATGTGCAGGCAGTGGAGACAGTTGCCTCTCATGTGTTCCCAATAGTGGATAAGTTGGAGGAGTCCACAGCCCACATCTTCAACACAATTCGGAGATCTGTCAGGGGATGCAGAACACCCTGAAGAATGTGGCTGTCCAGGAGATTTCAGCAGCAACAAGACATCAGGAGGAGGTTCTAAAGGCAATTGTTGCTTCTGGAGTGGCAGCCACAACTCCTTCCAAAGATCCCCTCAATAGTACCCTAACTCAAAGCTTTCACGAATTGATTGGGATTTCTTAGTCTGTTCTCATGCAGATCATTAACCCAACTGGGTTTGTGGATCGAGTGCCATCTCGAGGGCTCCATCACTGCAGTAAGGTTAATTCAATATTCTGGAATTTTGCCCTACTTAGCTTATTAGGGTTGGTGGGGGGGGGCACTTTGTTGAACATTCCACAGGCATTTAAATGAGTTGAGTAGAGTCCGTGATAAAACGGATTGTACATGGCCTATAGAAGGATTGGGCTTGATGGTCTATGTGACCTTTTCTCATTCCATACTTTTGTATACTCATATAATTGTAACATAAGAGCTGCTATAGCTCAGCTCAACACTGTATCAATTTTTAAAAAAAATCTATACAAAATACAAGTGGTGAAACTTTACACAACACTTCTAATTGTGGATCTCTCTTTCAGACTTGGGGCAGCATGCAGTGGGCTGTGGCATATCCGTGATTTGTCTATTGATGCCTTAGTATAATTTCCTTGCTGCAAACAATTAATCTGATCAAATTCTTAAAACTGATTGCTGTAACTTTAATCTATACCCTATTGTTATGCACCTAATATATTAAAAAGAAATTTGCATTGGTCCTTTGTATTTGGGAAGTCTCAACACTGCTCCCAGTGGCCATCAGCCTGTACTGCAAAACTGCTGACAATCGGCACTAACTGGCACTAAATTGCATTGCTTTTTAGAGGCACCATTGGATGGCTGGTCTGGAAAATGAAAAATGCCAAGCTGGTGAGGTAAGGTTTGCTCTTCTCAGGTTGGGGCTGAGACACAATGTTGGGGCAGAGTAGAGGGACTTTAACTGTTTTATAGCTGATTAGGGAGTGCTTGATCCTGATACTGGGTGCCTAAAATGTGAAAAAGTTCCATTTCCCAGCACTAACATCCTTTCCTTTGTTTGCGTTGAATTTATGCCGTGCGACATTAACATAAAAATACTTAAAGTGTTCATATGAAGTTCCTTTATCTGCTATTCTATAAATAAATGTTTTTTTATGCAAAGAATGTAAGTGTTTGTAAGCTAGGGCTAATTAAATAAGAGTTTCCTGATTATAACTATTTGTACTTGGGACTGAGTACTAGTAACTCCCAATCCCTGATTATGTAAACCTAGTATAGTTATTCTAGGTATGTGTTCACAGACTAGTGACTAAAAAGACTTAATCGAAGCCTTGAAGCAACAGTTACTGTGGACACAATTTTGCACTGAAACAATGGGTAACTTGTATTTTTTTTAGCTTGCTGTACAGACTTGCTTCATGGAATTCCTAGACCAATGCTGTGATATTATGAGGTCAATTTTAAAGGAAACCTAGGTAGGCGAGAAGTAAGTTTGGTGGCCAGCCATTCTGCCGGCTCCCCATTACCCGATGCCACTTCCAGGATTTTCCAAATATGGGCGGGCATACTATAATAAGGCACAAATGATAGGATGACTTTGTACGATGTATTACATCATTTTGTAATGATGTAAAATTATCATTACATCATTACAATTCTGGGCACCAGAGTCACCGTGGGCCATTGGGGTTGTTAAATTTTGACGGGTTACTTGATTAGTCAAAGCAACAAATTCAGAATGCAACATTTCAGGACACCAGTAAGAACAAGCACTGTTTAACAATGTTTAACAAAGCACTGCAGCAATTTTGCTCTACCCACCTGAGGCAGATGACTCAGTGACAGCACAAATGGCATCGGCGCCTGCCCAAATTATGATAATGAACCTGACCCTGGAAATTCAGCTGCGGTCAGGGGTACAGGCATGATTTGCAATCTCACCCCAACAGAGATCTGCTGCCATTTCAGCAAAGAGGAAAATCTGGTCTTATATAAATGGAATGCACTGGCAGAATAAAAACTGTGCTACACAAGCTAAAAGGGACCATTGTATTTTCTACCTGTAGTAAATAAAAGAAAACTAAATGATAATTATTATCTTTTTCATCTGTCATTGCCATTTATCTTTTTGTTGAAAGTGGACAATTTGTCTACTTTGTCTGTCATGTCATGCAATCATGCAGTCTCACTTCTGTGAATAAGACATGATCAACTTGGGGCATATTTGCTGTAGTTTCTTTCTGCCTGGGTGATGGTTACATCATATGGCATGAGTAAAATTATACTAAACTGGAATAAGATGTTTATACTTATCTACTGTAAGTTAAATACATACATTTTTAATGGAGATCTACTTGTGGAGGCAGAGGGTATGGCTGAGATAATAAATGAATACTTCACATCGGCCTTCATTAGAAAAGAGGATGCTGCCAATGTAGCAGTAAAGGAGGAGGTAGTATCGATAGTGGATAGGATAAAAATAGATAAAGAGGAGGTACTTAGGAGGTTGGCAGTGCTCAAAGTAGAAAAGTCACCCGGTCCAGATGGGATGCATCCTAGGTTACTGAGGGAAGTAAGGGTGGAAATTGCAGAGGCTCTGGTCACAATCTTCCAATCCTCCTTAGATATGGGGACGTGCTGGAGGACTGGAGGATTGCAAATGTCGAACCCCTGTTCACAAAAGGGGAGGGGGATAAATCCAGTAATTACAGGCCAGTCAGCCTAACATCAATGGTGGGGAAACTTTTAGAGACAATAATCAGGGACAAAATTAACTGGCACTTGGCAAAGCATGGGCTAATAAATGAAAGTCAGCACGGATTTGTTAAAGGAAAATTGTGTTTGATTAACTTGATTGAGTTCTTTGATGAAGTAACAGAGAGGGCTGATGAGGGTAGTGCAGTTAATGTTGTGTATAAAGACTTTCAAAAGACATTTGATAAAGTGTCACAAAATAGACTTGCTAGCAAAATTAAAGCCCATGAGATTAAAGAGTACAAAACCGGCTAAGGGACAAAAAGCAGAGATGTAGGGTTGTTTTTCAGACTGGAGGGATGTATAGAGTGGGTTCCTCAGGGGTTGGTATTAGGACCACTGCTCTTTTTGATATAGATTAATGACCTGGACTTGGGTATACAGGTATAATTTCAAAATGTTCAGATGACACGAAACTCGGAAATGTAGTAAACAATGTGGAGGATAGTAACAGACAGACTGGAGGACATAGACTGGTGAAATGTGCAGACACATGGCAGATGAAATTTAATGCAGAGAAGTGTGAAGTGATGCATTTTAGAAGGAAGAATGAAGAGAAACAATATAAACTAAATGGTACATTTTTAAAAGGTGTGTGGGAACAGAGAGATCTGGGGGTATATATGCACAAATCTGAAGGTGGCAGGACAAGTTGAGAAGGTTGTTAAATAAACATATGGGAACTTTGGCTTTATTAATAGCGGCATAGAGTACAAAAGCAAGGAAGTTATGTTAAACCTTTATAAAACACTCGTTATGCCTCAGCTGGAGTATTGTGTACAATTCTGGGCACCACAATTTAGAAAGGATGTCAAGGCCTTAGAGAAGGTGCAGAAGAGATTTACTAAAATGGTGCCAGGGATGAGGGACTTCAGTTATGTGGAGAGACTGGAGAAGCTGGGGTTGTTCTCCTTATGGCAGAGAAGATTAAGAGGAGATTTGATAGAGGTGTTCAAAATCCTGAATGGTTTTGATAAGGAAAAACTGTTTCCTGTGGCAGAAGGATTGGTAACGAGAAGACACAGATTTAAGGGGGTGGGCAAAAGAACCAGAGACAACATGAAGAAACATTTTTTTATGCAGCAAGTTGTTATGATCTGGAATGCATCGGCTGAAAGGGTGGTGGAAACAGATTGAATAGTAACTTTCAAAAAGGAATTGGATAAATACTTGAAGGGAAAATATTTGCAGGCCAATGGGGAAAGAGCAAGGGAGTGGGAATAATTTGATAGCTCTTTCAAAGAGCTGGCATAGGCACAATGGACTGAATGGCTTCCTTCTGTGCTGTATCATACTACGATACTATGATACTATGTTTGTAATTGTTCCCTTTTCGGCGGTCAAGGAAAAAACCCTACTAAAATATAATCTTAATGGTAATGTAATTTGTTTTAGAGTAGTCTCACTGTAAGAGATTAGAATATATAAAAAGTTCATCGTAAAAGGGGAGTAATCTTCAAGTAAAGCTGTGAGCTTGAAGGGAATGGGAAAGATACCTTTCAAAGTATCTTCTTGTGACCCAGAGTCTTTATACCACAAGCTTGAGTATTAAGTCAGTACAATAAATCTCATGTATTATACAAAGGAACTAATAATTTTCACAAATGTCTATTCCCTCATTAATGTTTAATTTGAATTTCACTGCTTTCTTTCGGTTCCCCACACCACATATGGTTTCTTGATTGAGAGGATGGTCCCAGAGACTTATTACTGCTGCGTCTGGCCCAACCATTAGAAATACATAGGAGTAGTAAGGATTGTCCCAGGTAAGCATTTTTCCTCCCCCTCGAAGACACACCCTAGATCACATTTGTCATAACCTAAACTTTCTGATTGGAAATGCCCCTTTATTAGGTGTAAAATGGGAATTCCTGATTGGAAAATTGGGAGAAGATCCGTGATGCCAGATCTCTGTCTATTTTTCCTCCATTTTGATTCTCCAGCCAAGATTTAAATTGTTGCAGGAAGCAGATGCCAGTTTGTGGATGCGAGTAAATCAGTGAATAATTACGTGATTGCATCATACACCCTGTATCCCATCTTTTTACATCGCCTTCTTTACCCACACATATAAATTAAGTGTTCAGGGTTGCTAGGCCCTGCGATCCATATGAAAATTAGTTTCATGAGACTAGTATTAAAATTGCATCATTGTTAGACTACGGCTGAAACTTTTTTCTTGTTTTATTTTGTCTTTTTCTTCTTCTTCTTGACACTGATGTGTTTGAAGAGCGTTGTGGTTAAGTCGTTCCTTAAAACCTACCTTTTTGATCAAGCTTTTGGTCACCAGTCCTAATATCATTTTATGTGGGCTCGGTGTCAAATTTTGACTGATAACACTTCTGCGAAGCACCTTGGGAGGTTTTACTACGTTAAAGGTGCTTTATAATGCAAGTTGTTGTTGGTGCTGCATTTCTTTCTGCTCCTGCTGTCATAATGCCACAAGGGCTTTTCCAATTCAGTACTCCCCCATATTTCTGCTTTTTGAAGAAAGAAGAGAAGAAACAACAGAAGGATATCATAGAATCATAGAAAGGTTACAATATGGAAGGAGGCCATTTGGCCCGTCGAGTCCGTGCCAGCTCTATGCAAGAGCAATCCAGCTAGTCCCACTCCCCCACCCTATTTCTGTAGCCCTGCAAATTTTTTCCTTTCAAATACTTATCCAATTCCCTTTTGAAGGCCATGATTGAATTTGCTTCCACCCCCCGCCCCACCACCCCGGCAGTGCATTCCAGATCATAACCACTCATTGCATAAAAAGGTTTTTCCTCATGTTACCTTTGGTTCTTTTGCCAATCACCTTAAATCTATGTCCTCTGGTTCTTGACCCTTCACCAATGGGAACAGTTTCTCTCTATCTGTTTAGACCCGTCATGATTTTGAATACCTCTATCAAATCTCCTCTCAACCTTCTCCATTCCAAGGAGAACAACCCCAGCTTCTACAATCTATCCATGTAAAGTCTCTCTTCCATGGAATCATTCTAGTAAATCTTTTCTGCACCCTCTTTAAGGCCTTCACATCTTTCCTAAAGTGCGGTGCCCAGAACTGGACACAATACTCCGGTTGTGGTCAAACCAGTGTTTTGTAAAGGTTCATCATGACTTCCCTGCTTTTGTACTCTATGCCTCTGATTATAAAGCCCAGGATACCAAATGCTTTTTTTAACCGCTTTCTCAACCTGCCCTGCCACTTTCAACGATTTGTGCACATATACCCCCAGATCACTCTGTTCCTGTATCCCTTTTAGAATTGTGCCCTTTACTTTACATTGCTTCTCCTTGTTCTTCCTACTGAAATGTAGCACTTCGCATTTACCTGCGTTAAATTTCATCTGCCATGTATCCTCTTGAAGTCTATCACTATCCTCCTCACTGTTCACTACACTTCCAAGTTTTGTGTCATCTGCAAATTTGGAAATTGTGCCCTGTACACCCAAGTCCATGTCATTAATATATATCAAGAAAAGCAGTAGTCCTAGTACCGACCCCTGGGGAATACCACTGTATACCTTCCTCCAGACCGAGAAACAACCGTTCACCACTACTCTCTGTTTCCTGTCACGTAGCCAATTCTGTATCCTTGTTGCTACTGCCCCCTTTATTCCATGGGCCACAATCTTGATGATAAGTCTACCATGTGGCACTTTATCAAAGGTGCAACCTGTCCAACCTGAACAGGTCCCACCTCCCTCAGAACTGGTCCCAATGCCTCAGGAATCTAAAGTCCTCCCTCCTGCACCATCTCTCCAGCCACGCATTCATCTGCCCTATCCTCCTATTTCTATACTCGCTAGCGTGTGGCACCAGGAGTAATCCAGAGATTACTACCTTTGAGGTCCTGCTTCTTACTTTCTTTCCTAACTCCTTAAAATCTGCCTGCAGGATCTTATCCCTCTTTCTACCTATGTCTTTGGTACCGATATGGACCACGACCTCCGGCTGTTCACCCTCCCCCTCCAGAATCCTCTGCAGCTGCTCAGTGACATCCTTGACCCTGGCACCAGGGAGGCAACAGACCATCCTGGAATCACATCTGTGGCTGCTCCCCTAACTATAGAATCCCCTATCACTATCTCTCTCTTGACCTTTCTCCTCCCCCACTGTACAGCTGAGCCACCCATGGTGCTTTGGTCTTGGCTCTGGCTGCACTCCCCAGGCAAACCCTCTCCCTCACCAGTGTTCAGAACTGAATACTGGTTAGAGAGCGAGACAATGTCAGGGGACTCCTGCACTACCTGCCTGGTCCTCCTTGTCTGTCTGGCGGTCACCCAGTCCTTCTCTACCTGCACTTTCTTAAGCAGTGGGGTGACCACCTCCTGAATCGTGCTATCCATGTAGCTCTCAGCCTCGTGGATGCATTGCAGTGATGCCAGCTGCTGCTCAAGCTCTGAAATCGCACTCGCGCTCCGGCTCCCTCTCCTCCGCTCTGCCGCCTCAGCTGCTCTCGGGCTTTTCGACTCCCACCTTTTTATGGGCCGCTCCCTCTGCTCTGCTGCCTCAGCACATTAAGCAAGTCAGGCTGCTTCTGAGGTGATTGGCACCCACCCAAAACCAAAAAATACATACATAGGAGCACATACCTTCACTAGTCCGAGGAACATTCACCATTTCAAGGATTTATGCCACATGCAGCAAGCAGACCTGCCATCAAATTTCAACACAAGCTCAGCACTGCCAGTGGCTGTTAACGTCGCAGCCGCACTCAATTTTTATGTTTGAGTCATTTAAAGCTGCCACTGGGGACATTGTGAATATCAGCCAATCAGCAATGCATAAAAGAGTGAAGCAAGTCACAGATGCATTGTTTGCCTGAGTATCACAGTTCATTTCTTTTGCTATGGATAATTGAAGGGGTCTGTAATTTCACAAGTGGCGGGATTCCCACAAGTGCAGGTGGGTTATCAGTTGCACCCACATGGCCCTACATGCTCAATCATACAGTACCACTACCTACATGAATCACAAAGGATTTCCCACTCACAATGTTCAGCTTATCCGAAAGAAAGTAAGACTTACATTTATATAGCACCTTTCACGACCTCAGGACATCCCAAAGCGCTTTACAGCCAATTAAGTACTTTTGAAGTGTAGTCACTTTTGCAATGTAGGAAATGCAGCAGCCAATTTGCACAGCAAAGTCCCATAAACAGCAATGAGGTAATGATCATATAATCTATTTTAGTGATGTTAGTTGAGGGATAAATATTGGTCGGGTCACCGGGGGAACTTCCCTGCTCTTCTTTGAAATAGTGCCATGGGATGTTCGACATCCACTTGAGAAGGCAGACAAGGTCTCAGTTTAATGTCCCTTCTGAAAGATGGCACCTCCAACAGTGCAGCACTTCCTCAATACTGCACTGAAGTGTCAGTCTAGCTTTTGTGCTCAACTCACTAGAGTGGGACTTGAACTCACAACCTTCTGACTTAGAGGCAAGAGTGCTACTACTGAGCCACAGCTAACATCTAACCATCGTCACCACATTATGCGAGTAAATAGTCACTTTCCTGGCAACGGTCATGATGCATTCTTTTTAAGGCAACCGCCAGTCCCACCAATACTCAATTGTGAAAAGCAAGTCTCAGAGTGCCTTCCAGGGATCAAAGCTATCCTCTGCAGCCATAGTCCGTAACATCTCTCCAGGACAGCTACTGAATGCAGGTATAATGAGGTTAGGGTTGCCAACCCTCCTGGATTGCCCAGGAGTCTCCCAGAATGGATAATCCATCTCCCAGGCACTGCTGCTGGCAACCTGAGAAAAAAGTACTTCCGCATTCCGGTTCATGTCGGCATGCATTATGTAACACGAGTTTTTTTTAATTCTACGATTAGAGAGTTGCAAGTGACCTGTTACGCAAGAGTAAGAAAGCTTTTATTCAATTAAAGTGACAAATGTATAAGTCCCCACACATCCTTCTCTGTTACAGCTGTCAAATACTACTGCGAGAGAATTTAGTGTACATTGTAAAAGAAACTTGTAAAAAAGTGTTAAAACATGAAACAATTGTTTGTTGTAATGTAGGAAGCAGAATAACAACTGTGACTACATTTCAAAAATACTTAATTGGCTGTAAGACGCTTTGGGGGGTCCAGAGGCCATGAAAGGTGCTGTATAAATGCAAGTCTCTCTTTCCTTCATGTATTATCTAGTGTCTGCAGCTTCTAGAGATATGCTCAGCTGCAGCAAAAGTAACTTCTGCAAGATTGCAGTGTATTTTCACACCAAAGATGTGACTGAGGTGCTCCAATGAAAATAAATCAGGCCTAGTCTAGAAGACTCATATGAAGTTATCCTAAATTGTATATATCTGTTGGCCAGTGTCTATGTCCAACCCAAGTAAGGTTTACCAAAATCATCAGACTTCATAGCATCTAGATATTTGTTTCTATGTTTTGTAACACTAATGAAAACACCACTCAACCTGTGACATGGTTTGGAAGAAGACATGCAAAACAAGGTCCCTCACTTCCTCTACACCTCTCAGTATCCTCCCATTTATTGTGTATGCCCTTGCTTTGTTTGCCCTCCCCAAATGCATTACCTCACACTTCTCTGGATTGAATTCTATTTGCCACTTTTCTGCCCACCTGACCAGTCCATTGATATCTTCCTGCAGTCTACAGCTTTCGTCCTCACTATCAACCACGCGGCCAATTTTAGTATCATCTGCAAAATTCTTGATCAAGCCCCCCACATTCAAGTCCAAATCATGAATATATGCTACAAAAAGCAAGGGACCTAGTACTGAGCCTTGCAGGACCCCACTGGAAACAGCCTTCCAGTCGCAAAAACACCCGTTAACCATTACCCTTTGCTTCCTGCCACTGAGCCAATTTTGATTTCCCCTGCGCCAGGCGGTCAGGTTGACAGGCTGGTTGCCTGTCGGGAGGGAAAGGAGATGTGAATCGCGAGGGGGGGGGGGGGGGGGGAGGGAGAGAGAGAGAGATCGTGGGCTGTGCAAAAAAATCGGAGGTGGGGGGATGCGGACGACATCGGGGGTCCAGCCAGCATCGGGATTGGGTGGGGGGGTCCAGCATGGAGGGGGCAGGAGGAGGTCTATGATTGATTGCGGGGAGGGGGTGCAGTTCAGTATCGGGGCTGGGGACCCTGTCGGCCAGGTGAGCTTGGTGGGCCTGGATGAAGCATTCCTGCTCCTCCGGGCCCACAAGCAGTGCAATAAAGGCACTCATCTCATGGATCCGGACCTTCCCACATTCTCACCTGGCTTAAATTGGAAGCGATGGGAAACCTGAACAGGCAAAGTTAAATTCATTTTACTTTTGTAATACACAAAATATTAAGTACCACATCTATTTCAATGAGATACATTGCCCCTTTAAGTGTCAGCCCACTGGCTTTAAGGGGGGATGGGACTTCCGGGTGTCTGTTGTGTGCATGCAGACAAACCTGCCTGGGTCAAACCCGGAAGAGGGCACATTGGAAACGGGATGCAGTCCTGCTCCAAAAAGCTGCTATTTTAACCTCCCACTCACCCCCAACCCATCCGTTCTTGGGGGTTAAAATAACCCCAAAGCTATCAGATTCAATGTAAATCATACAATTATAGCCTGAAATGAAGAGTAATTTCCAATAGCATATTGCATTATGTCACAGATTTTTTATTCCTTGAAAAAGGCACAGATCACAAAATAAAGTCTGTACAAAGGGAGATGAAACTATAAGAAACTAGTAAATTACAACAGTCTACACATACAATGTTCACAAAAACATAGTTTACAATTATAAGGTGAGAGATGTTAGTTCTAAGGAATGGAACACTTTCTATCCAAGTCACCCAGAGCAAACATCAACCAGGTCAGGTCAGATATAACACAATTATACCAACTTCTAATGAGCAGCACCCAAGTGAAGAAAGATACATAATGGACATTTAAAGGTAGGCCATTCATTTCTGCTGTACAATGTTAAATAAATGAATATGTCATGTGACTGAATGCTATGTGACCGAAGCTCCAGGTATAGGTCCATCCAGAGTTGGCAGCCTTAAATGAGAGGTGTGCTTCTACTAGAGTTATCAGTGAGCAAACCATTGGCATGCTGAAGCAGCTTTTCAGGTACTTGGATCAATTTGGTGGCATCTTGCAATATAAGCTTGGTGAGAACATTTGGAATTGCGCCAACTTGCTACTTGTTACCCAACTTTGCCATTCAAGGAGGCATTTTTATGGAGGCCAAGGAGGAGGAAGGCCCTCGGCCCAGAAAGCGGTCCATCAAGGGTAGCTGAAGAAATATGAAGAGCCAGTGGAAGAGAACCCTTTGCGGGGAAGCTGAGAAATTTGTTCAGCTTTCATACAGTAGGTCTAGGAGTATAATTTCTCACTTTGGGAAGGGAAACAATCTGCAGAGCTAAGGGGAAAGAGCGGGGAAATGGGACTATCTGGATTGCTCTTACAAAGAGCCGGCAAGGCCTCGATGGGCCGAATGGCCTTCTTCTGTGCTATAACCATTCAATGATTCTAGGAGGCCTACTGACTTTAAAACATGCCCACAGTGTAAATAGTCCTGTCTACATTACCCTGCCCTCTGCACATACGCCTTCAGCTACAGTGCATTTCCTTTCCAGTGTAGTAGTTATGTTACTGGGCAAGAAATCCAAAGGCCTGGACTAGAAATCCAGAGAACAGAGGCATGATTTTTACTTGGAGCCAGGAATTCAGTGGGTGGGTAGATTTTCTTATAGGAAACCCGGAAGTGAGTGAGCCAGAATCTCCGATCGCAACATAGTTTAAGGCAATTATTCTTGCTTTTGGGTCTCCCGTATGACAGCCAGCCAGATTGACAGGCTGGCTGCCTGTCGGGAGGGAAAGCAACCGGGGAGCAGATGCCAGGTAAGTCTGAGATGGGGGGGGGGGGGGGTGGTGGGTGGAGGGGGGCTGTCCGGTCCATCAGGGTGGGCCTCGGCCTTTGGGGAGAGGGTTTCGCAGTGAATGTCGGTTTAAATCCTAACCATTAATTTTTGAGATGGGGGTGGTTGGGGGTGAATGAGAGTTTGTGATCCTATGCCAGAATTTCTGCTCAGTGGTGGGGAGGAGAAGGTTTGTTGTCCTATCCTGGAATTTCTGCCATGTGTTTTTGGTCCTATGCTGTGGGGATGCATTTGGGTTTATAGTCATTTTTTGGGGGGTTGTTCTCAGATATATACACATTGGCTTGGTTCCCAATTTGTGCTCAGTGGTTGTGGTTTGATTTGTTTTATTTTGCTCAATTGAGTGGGGGCCACGTTTATTATTCTACCGGGAGACATAGAAAGTGACGCAATGGTGGTGCTACGGGAAGAGACTTCTTTTCATTGGACGGGTTGCACCTCAACAGCGCTAGGACCAAAGTCACAAAGGGAGGTTAATTAGTGCTGTGGGGGACGGTTTAAACTAATTTGGCAGGGGGAGGGGAACCTGGAAGGAACATTAGAGGGGAGAAACAAGGTGCACAGAAGATTGGGAAGGACAAGTAGCAGAGAGTAGAGAAAAGTTGAGAAATAGGAGGGATTAGACAGGGGGCAAATGCGAGGCAGTCTAAGATGAGATTGGAGCGCACATGCGTAAATGCACATAGCCTGGTAAATAAGGTTGGTGAGCTGCAGGCTCAAGTGGCCACATGGGACTATGATAAAGTGGCAATAACAGAGACCTGGCTCAAAGAAGGGGAGGATTGGGTACTTAATATTCCTGGCTACAGGGTATTCAGGAAAGATAGGGAAGGAAAGAAAGGAGGTGGGGGGGATGGTGAGTGGCAGCATTAATCAAAGAAACTATTAAAGCACTGGAAAGGGATGATATAGTTGAGGGGTCCAAAACAGAATCTATTTGGTTAAAATTAAGGAACAATAGAGGAGTTATTACGCCACTGGTTGTATACTATAGGCTACCAAATAGTGGGAAGGAGATAGAGGAGCAAATTTGCAGGCAAATTACAGAAAGATGCAAGAACTAGAGTAGTGATAATGGGGAACTTCAATTATTTTAATATAGACTGGGACAGTAACAGTGTAAAGGGCAAAGAAGGGGAGGAATTCCTGAAATGTTTTCAAGAGAACTTTCTGGAACAATATGTTTCCAGCTCAACCAGGAAGGAAACAGTGCTGGATCTAGTACTGGGGAATGAAGTGGGGCAGGTGGAGCATGTTTCAGTGGGGGAGCATTTGGGGAACAGTGATCATAATATCATTAGGTTTAGAATAATTATGGAAAAGGACAAGGAACAGTGAAAGAGCAAAAGCACAAAGCGAATTGAGTGTATTGTGAAGAGAGTGGGAACTTGAGAATTTGGTGAGAGGGGGAATTAGGTGTAGAGGGGGAAGGACAATGAACAAAGAGAAGAGCTCTGAGAGCAGTGGAGTTGGGAGCGGGGAGAAATGCGGCAGAGGCAAGAAAATAAAAGTCGGGGATTGAAGGCCTAAACTCACTTGGAGCAGCGGAGGCAGAAAATCTTCAGGATAAATACAGTGAGATTCAAAAAAAAATCAAGATGTGATGTCACAGGACAGCAGGTAGGTGATTGGCTGGCAGAAGGCCCGAGAGTAGAGCGAGAGTGGAGCTAGAGCGGGAGGTATGAAGCAGACGGAGTGGAGCGAGAGCGGGAGGTATGAAGCAGACGGAGTGGAGCGAGAGCGGGAGGTATGAAGCAGACGGAGTGGAGCGAGAGCGGGAGGCAGTGAAGCAGACGGAGTGGAGCGAGAGCGGGAGGCAGTGAAGCAGACGGAGTGGAGCGAGAGCGGGAGGCAGTGAAGCAGACGGAGTGGAGCGAGAGCAGGAGGCAGTGAAGCAGACGGAGCGGAGCGAGAGCGGGAGGCAGTGAAGCAGACGGAGTGGAGCGAGAGCGGGAGGCAGTGAAGCAGACGGAGTGGAGCGAGAGCGGGAGGCAGTGAAGCAGAAGGGGTGGAGCGAGAGCGGGAGGCAGTGAAGCAGACGGAGAGGAGCGAGAGCGGGAGGCAGTGAAGCAGACGGAGAGGAGCGAGAGCGGGAGGCAGTGAAGCAGACGGAGAGGAGCGAGAGCGGGAGGCAGTGAAGCAGACGGAGAGGAGCGAGAGCGGGAGGCAGTGAAGCAGACGGAGAGGAGCGAGAGCGGGAGGCAGTGAAGCAGACGGAGCGGAGCGAGAGCGGGAGGCAGTGAAGCGGAGGGAGAAGGCCCGAGAGTGGAGCGAGAGCAGGAGGCAGTGAAGCGGAGGGAGACACGCGGTTTTACACAGTTGGAGTCAACTCACCACAGGCAGAAATTGAAAGGTCACAGGACACCAGGTAGGTGATTGGTCGGTGAGTATTACTGTTTTTTTTCTCTCTAAGTTAGGGCAGAGGTTTAACTAAGAGCTTAAATCAATAACTTAAACTACATCAATTAATTAGTTAATAAAACTAAGAATAGCGAGAGATTAAAAACTCTAATAAAGTAAATAAATAAATTCTGGTTCGACAAGCGATGGCAGGGCAGGTGTTGTGTCATAACTGCAGCATGTGGGAGTTTGTGGAGAGCAGCGTGATCCCGAGCAAACACATCTACAGTAAGTGTCTGCAGCTCGAGGAACTTCAGCATCCGGGAGGAGGAGAGTTATCTGGACACTTTGATCCAGGAGGCAGTCACACCCCTTAGATTAGGTAGTAGTTTAGATTCATTCAGTGGTCAGGGACAGAAGGGTGTGACTGTGAGTCAGGCAGGTATGGGGACCCAGGATCCAGTGACGGAGGAGCCTCAGCCCTTTACCTTGTCCAACAGGCACAAGGTACTTGCTACCTGTATGGATGAGAACAAAGACTGCAGGGAGGATGGGCAAACTGACCACAGCACTATGGTGCAGGGGGCCATTCAAGGGCGGGGGGGGGGGGGGGGGAGTAAAAAGGAATGTGGTGGTGATAGGGGATAGTATAGTCAGGGGATAGATACTGTTCTCTGCAGCCGTGACCAAGAGTCCCGAAGGCTGTGTTGCCAGCCCAGTGCCAGGGTTAAGGATGTCTCCTTGCGTCTGGAAAAGAACTTGGAGCATGAGGGGGAGGATCCAGTTGTCGTGGACCACGTAGGAACCAACGACATAGGTAGAACTAAGAATGAGGTTCTGCTGAGACCGTTTGAGGAGCTTTTGTCTAAATTAATAGGCAGAACCTCAAAGGTAATAATCTCTGGATTACTACCTGAGTCACGCGCAAATTGGCATAGAGACAAACAGATCATAGAGTTAAATATGTGGCTCAAAGAGTGGTGTGGGAGACTTTAATTTAATTTCCCAATCTACGTTAGCCAACTCATCCCTCGTACCTATATAATTGGCTTTATTTAAGTTTAAGACTCTAATTTCGGACTTAAGTACATCACTCTCAAACTCAATGTGAAATTCTATCATATTATTATCGTTCTTCCCAAGAGGATACTTTACTGTGAGATTACTAATTAACCCTGTCTCATTACACAATACAAGATCTAAAATAGCCTGTTCCCTGGGTTTCGATTCATTGGGCATTGGCACCAGTATTGGGGAAAGAGGTTGAAAAGTGACCAAGATTGGGAACTAAATATTCCAGGGTACAAGAAGTTTAGAAAAGACAGGCAGAATGGAAAAGGAGTGGGTGTAGTCCTAATAATAAAGGATGACATAAGGACAATGGTGAGAAAGGATCTTGGCTCGGAAGATCAGGAAGCAGAATCAGTATGGGTGGAAATGAGAAATAACAAGGGGCAAAAAACATTGTTGGGAGTAGTTTATAGGCCCCCTAATAGTAGCTACACTGTTAGACAGTGTATTAATCATGAAATAATTGGCGCTTATAACAAAGGTAATGCAGTAATCATGGGTGATTTCAATCTTCTTTTGGCCGGGGAAATCAAATTGGCAAAGGTAGTTTAGAGGACGAGTTCATGGAATGCATTCGAGATAGTTTCCTAGAGCATTACATCATGGAACCAACCAGGGAACAGGCTATTTTGTATTTTGTAATGAGACGGGGTGAATTAGTAATCGCACAGTGAAGGATCCTCTGGGGAAGAGCGATCATAATATGATAGAATTTCACATTGAGTTTGAGAGTGATGTACTTAAGTCTGAAACTAGAGTCTTAAATTTAAATAAAGCCAATTATATAGGTATGAGGGACGAGTTGGCGAAGGTAAATTGGGAAATTAAATTAAAGAGTATGATGGTTGAAAAGCAATGGCAAATATTTAAAGAAATATTTCAGTATTCTCAACAAATATACATTCCATTGAGAAATAAAAACTCCAAGGGAAAAATGATCCACTCGTGGCTAACTAAAGAAGTTAAGGATAGTATTAGATTAAAAGAGGCTTATAATGTCGCTAGGACAAGTAGTAAGCCTAAGGATTGGGAGAGTTTTGGAAACCAGCAAAGGATGGCCAAAAAATTGATTAAAATTGAATATAATATTAAACTGGGAAGGAATATAAAAATGGATTGTAAGAGCTTCAATGAGTATTAAAAAGGTAGAGAGAGTAGCAGAAGTAAATGTTGGTCCCCAAGAGGCTGAGACAGGAGAATTTTTTTTTATATTCGTTCATGGGATGTGGCCCGCATTTATTGCCCATCCCTAATTGCCCTTGAGAAGGTGGTGGTGAGCTGCCTTCTTGAACCGCTGCAGTCCGTGTGATGAAGGTTCTCCCACAGTGCTGTTAGGTAGGGAGTTCCAGGATTTTGACCCAGCGACGATGAAGGAACGGCAATATATTTCCAAGTCAGGATGGTAAATGACTTGGAGGGGAAGGTGCAGATGGTGGTGTTCCCATGTGCCTGCTGCTCTTGTCCTTCTAGGTGGTAGAGGTCGCAGGTTTTGGAGGTACTGTTGAAGAAGCCTTGGCGAGTTGCTGCAGTGCATCCTGTGGATGGTACACACTGCAGCCACTGTGCACCGGTGGTGGAGGGAGCGAATGTTTAGGGTGGTGGATGGGGTGCCAATCAAGCGGGCTGCTTTGTCCTGGATGCTGTCGAGCTTCTTGAGTGTTGTTGCAGCTGCACTTATCCACGTAAGTGGAGAAAATTCCATCACACTCCTGGCTTGTGCCTTGTAGGTGGTGGAAAGGCTTTGGGGAGTCACAGAATACCCAGCCTCTGACCTGCTCTTGTAGCCACAGTATTTATGTGGCTGGTCCAGTTAAGTTTCTGGTCAATGGTGACCCCCAGGATGTTAATGATGGGGGATTCAGTGATGGTAATGCTGTTGAATGTCAAGGGGAGGTGGTTAGACTCTCTCTTGTTGGAGATGGTCATTGCCTGGCATTTGGTTGGCATGAATGTTACTTGCCAATTATCAGCCCAAGCCTGGGTGTTATCCAAGTCTTGTTGCATATGGGCATGGACTGCTTCATTATCTGAGGGGTTACGAATGGAACTGAACACTGTGCAATCATCAGCGAACATCCCCATTTCTGACCTTATGATGGAGGGAAGGTTATTGATGAAGCAGATGAAGATGGCTGGGCCTAGGACTCTGCCCTGAGGAACTCCTGCAGCAATGTCCTTGGGCTGAGATGACTGGCCTCCAACAACCACTACCATCTTCCTTTGTGCTAGGTATGACTCCAGCCACTGGAGAGTTTTCCCCCAGATTTCCATTGACTTCAATTTTACTAGGGCTCCTTGGTGCCATACTCGGACAAATGCTGCCTTGTGTCAAGGGCAGTCACTCTCACCTCACCTCTGGAATTCAGCTCTTTTGTCCATGTTTGGACCAAGGCTGTAATGAGGTCTGGAGTCGAGAGGTCCCGGCGGAACCCAAACAAATTACAATGGGGAATCAGGAAATGGCAGATGCGTTCACAGTAGAAGACACAAAAAGTATACCAGAAATAATGGGGAACCAAGGGGCTAATGAGGTAATTATTTAAGGTAATTTAAGGTAATTATTATCAGTAGAGAAAAAGTACTTGAGAAACTAATGGGACTGAAAGCCGATAAATCCCCTGGATCTGATGGCCTACACGCGAGGGTTCTAAAAGAGGTGGCTGCAGAGATAGTGGATGCATTGGTTCTGATCTTCCAAAATTCCCTAGATTGTAAAATGGTCCCAGCGGATTGGAAGGTAGCAAATGTAAACCCCTATTCAAGAAAGGAGGGAGAGAGAAAACGGGGAACTACAGGCCAGTTAGCCTGACATCAGTCGTTGCAAAAATGCTAGAATCCATTATTAAGGAAGTGGTAACAGGGCACTTAAAACATCATAGTATGATCAGGCAGAGTCAACATGATTTTATGAAAGGGAAATCGTGTTTCACAAATTTGTTAGAGTTTTTTGAGGATGTAACTAGTAGGGTGGATAAAGGGGAACCAGTAGATGTCATATATTTGGATTTTCAAATGACATTCGATAAGGTGCCACATAAAGATTGTAACTCAAGATAAGGGCTCATGGGGTTGGTGGTAACATAGTAGCATGGATAGAATATTGGTTAACAGACAGAAAACAGAGAGTAGGGATAAACGGGTCATTTTCGGGTAGTATATCCAAGTTTGCTGACAATACAAAGCTAGATGGGAAAGTTAGCTGTGAGGAGGACACAGAGAGACTGCAAAGGGATATAGACAGGTTAAGTGAGTGGGCAAGAAGGTAGCAGATGGGGTATAATGTGGGGAAATGTGAGGTTATTCATTTTGGTAGGAAGAACAGAAAAACAGAATATTTTTAAATGGTGTGAAACTATTAAATGTTGGTGTCCAGAGAGACTTGGGTGTCCTGGTACAAGAAACACAAAAAGTTGGCATGCGGGTACAGCAAGCAATTAGGAAGGCAAATGGCATGTTGGCCTTTATTGCAAGGGGGTTGGAGTACAAGAGTAAGGAAGTCTTACTACAATTGTACAGGGCTTTGGTGAGACCTGACCTGGAATACTGCATACAGTTTTGGTCTCCCTATCTAAGGAAGAATATACTTGCCTTAGAGGCGGTGCAATGAAAGTTCACTAGATTAATTCCTAGGATGAGACGTTGTCCTAAGAGGAGAGATTGATTAGGATGGGCCTATACTCTCTAGAGTTTAGAAGAATGAGAGGTGATCTCATTGAAACATATAAGATTCTGAGGGGGCTTGACAGGGTAGATGCCGAAAGGTTGTTTCCCCTCGCTGGAGAGTCTAGAACTAGAGGGCATAGTCTCAGGATAAGGGATCGGCCTTTTAAGACTGAGATGAGGAGGAATTTCTTCACTCAGAGGGTTGTGAATCTTTGGAATTCTCTACCCCAGAGGGCTGTGGATACTGAGTGATTGAGAATATTCAAGGCTGAGGTAGATAAATTTTTGGACTCTGGGGGAATCAAGGGATACAGGGATCAGGCAGGAAAGTAGAGTTGAGGTTGAAGATCAGCCATGATCGGATTGAATGGCGGAGCAGGCTCGAGGGGCTGTATGGCCTACTCCTGCTCCTATCTCTTATGTTCTTATGTTCTTAGACAATCAAATGTAAAAATGCTTAACTGGAGGAGGGCTAATTTCAGTGAGTTAAAAAGGGATCTTGCCCAGTTGGATTTGCATCAAAAATTGGTAGACAAAACAGTAATTGAACAATGGGAGGCCTTCAAGGAAGAGATGGTTCAGGTGCAGAGTGGACACATTCCTATGAGGGGGAAAGGAAGGGCATCCAAAGCTAGAGCTCCCTGGATGACTGAAGATATAGAGATTAAAATGAAACAGAAAAAGGAGGCCTATGATGGATGTAAGGTTGATAACGCAATAGAGAACCGGGCTGAATAGAGAAAGTACCGAGGAGATCTAAAAAAGGGAATGAGAGGGGCAAAAAGAGAGTATGAGAATAGATTAGGGGCTAATATAAGAAGGAACACAAAAGTCTTTTATAAATATCTAGATAGTATAAGGGTAGTCAAAGGAAGTGTGGGACCGATTAGGGACAAAAAAGGAGAACTTCTTGTGGAGGCAGAGGGCATGGCTGAGGCACTAAATGAATACTTCACATCGGTTTTCACTAGAGAAGAGGATGCTGCCATTGTAGCAGGAAAGGAGGAGGTAGTTGTGATATTGGATAGGATAAAAATAGATTAAGAGGAGCTACATAAAAGTTTGGCAGTACTCAAAGTAGAAAATTCACCCGGTCCAGATGGGATACATCCTAGGTTACTGGGGGAAGTAAGGATGGAAATTGCGGAGGCTCTGGCCATAATCTTTCAATCCTCCTTATATATGGTGATAGTGCTGGAGGACTGGAGGATTGCAAATGTCACACCCCTGATCAAAAATGAGGAGAGGGATAAACCTGGCAATTACATCTCGCTCACCACCACCTTCTCAAGGGCAATTAGGGATGGGCAATAAATGCCGGCCTTGCCAGCGACGCCCACATCCCGTGAACGAATAAAAAAAAAGTCAGCCTAACGTTGGTGGTGGGGAGATTGTTGGAGACAATAATCAGGGACAAAATAAATTGGCACTGGGAAAAATATGGGCTAATAAATGAGCATAGATTTGTTAGAGGAAAATCGTGTTCATAGAATCATAGAAATTTATGGCACAGATGGAGGCTGTTCGACCCATCGTGTCTGTGCCGGCCGAAAAAGAGCTATCGCCTAATCCTACTTTTCAGCTCTTGGTCCGTAGCCTTGTAGGTTATGGCACTTCAAGTGCTTATCCAAGTACTTTTTAAATGCGATGAGGGTTTCTGCCTCTACCACCCTTTCAGGCAGTGAGTTCCAGACCCCCACCGCCCTCTGGCGAAAAAATTTCACCTCGACTCCCCTCTAATCCTTCTACCAATTACTTTAAATCTATGCCCCCTGTTTTTTGACTTCTCTGCTAAGGTAAATAGATCCTCCCTATCCATTCTATCTAGGCCTCTCATAATTTTATACACCTCAATTAAATCTCCCCTCAGCCTCCTCTGTTTCAAAGAAAATAACCCCAGCCTATCCAATCTTTCCTCACAGCTAAAATTCTCCAGTCCTGGCAACATCCTTGTAATTCTCCTATGTACCCTCTCTAGTACAATCGCATCTTTCGTGTAATGTGATTACCAGAACTGTATTCAGTAATCTAGCTGTGGCCTAACTAGTGTTTTTTTTACAGTTCCAGCATAACCTCCCTGCTCTTATATTCTATGCCTCAGCTAATAAAGGAAAGTATCCCGTATGCCTTCTTAACCAACTTATCTACCTGGTCCTGCTACCTTCAGGGATCTGTGGACACGCACTCCAAGGTCCCTCTGTTCTTCTACACCTCTCAGTATCTTACCATTTATTGTGTATTCCCTTGCCTTGTTTGCCCTCCCAAATGCATTACCTCACACTTCTCTGGATTGAATTCCATTTGCCACTTTTCTGCCCACCTGACCAGTCCATTGATATCTTCCTGCAGTCTACAGCTTTCCTCCTGATTATGGACCACACGGCCAATTTTTGTAAAATCTGCAAGCTTATAGCACAAACAGCAAGGGACCTGGTACGGAGCCCTGTGGAACCCCACTGGAAAGAGCCTTCCAGTCACAAAAACACCTAGCGACCATTACCCTTTTACTTCCAGCCATTGAGCCAATTTTGGATCTAACTTGCCACTTTCCCTTGGATCCCATGGGCTTTTACTTTTTTGACCAGTCTGCCATGTGGGACCTTGCCAAAAGCCTTTCAAAAATCCAAGTAGACTACATCAAACATGCTGCCCTCATCGACCCTCCTTGTTACCTCCTCAAAAAATTTAATCAAGTTGGTCAGACACAACCTTCCCTTAACAAATCCATGCTGATTGTCGTTGATTAATCCGTGCCTTTCTAAATGACGATTAATACTGTCCCACAGAATTGTTTCCAATAATTTCCCGCCACCGAGGTTAGGCTGACTGGCCTGTAATTACTCAATTCAATGTTAGCAGTCCTCCAGTCCTCCGGCACCACGCCTGTACCCAGTGAGGATTGGAAAATGATGGTCAGAGCCTCCGCCATTTCCTCCCTTGCTTCTTTTAACAGGCTGAGATACATTTCATCCAGGCCTGGCAATTTATCTACTTTCAAAGATGTTAATCCCCTTAATATTTCCTCCCTCAATATGTTTATCCCATCCAATATTTCACACTCCTCCTCTTTAACTACAATGTCTGCATCGTCCCTCTCTTTATGCAAAGTATGCAATGACCTTCCCTCCATCATAAGGTCAGAAATGGGGATGTTCGCTGTTGATTGCACAGTGTTCAGTTCCATTCGCAACCCCTCAGATAATGAAGCAGTCCGTGCCCGCATGCAGCAAGACCTGGACAACATCCAGGCTTCGGCTGATAAGTGGCAAGTAACATTCGCGCCAGACAAGTGCCAACCAATGACCATCTCCAACAAGAGCGAGTCTAACCACCTCCCCTTGACATTCAACGGCATTACTATTGCCGAATCCCCCACCATCAACATCCTGGGGGTCACCATTGACCAGAAACTTAACTGGACCAGCTATATAAATACTGTGGCTACAAAAGCAGGTCAGATGCTGGGTATTCTGCGGCAAGTGACTCACCTCCTGACTCCCCAAAGCCTTTCCACTATCTGCAAGGCACAAGTCAGGAGTGTGATGGAATACTCTCCACTTGCCTGGATGAGTGCAGCTCCAAGAAGCTCGACACCATTCAGGACAAAGCAGCCCGCTTGATTGGCACCCCATCCACCGCCCTAAACAGTCACTCCCTTCACTACCGGCGCACTGTGGCTGCAGTGTGTACCATCCATAGGATGCACTGCAGCAACTCGCCAAGGCTTCTTCGACAGTATCTCCCAAACCCACGACCTCTACCACCCAGAAGGACAAGGGCAGCAGGCACATGGGAACAACACCACCTGCACATTCCCCTCCAAGTCACACACCATCCTGACTTGGAAATATATCGTCGTTCCTTCATCGTCGTTGGGTGAAAATCCTGGAACTCCCTTCCTAACAGCACTGTGGGAGAACCTTCACCACACGGACTGCAGCGGTTCAAGAAGGCGGCTCACCACCACCTTCTCAAGGGCATTTAGGGATGGGCAATAAATGCTGGCCTCACCAGCGACACCCACATCCCATGAACGAATAATAAAAAAAAAATTCATTAAGAACCATTCCCACGTCTTCGGCCTCCACACACAGGTTACTTTTTTGGTCTCTAATAGGCCCTACTCTTTCTTTAGTTATCCTCTTGCTCTTTATGTATTTATAAAATATCTTTGGGTTTTCCTTGCCAATATTTTTTCATGCCCTATCTTTGTTTTCCTAATTTCCTTTTTAATTTCACCCCTGCACTTTCTATACTCCTCTTGGCTTTCTGTGGTATTGAGCTCTCGGTGCCTGACATAAGCTTTCCTTTTTTGCCTTATCCTACCCTGTATGCTTCTTGACATCCAGGGGGTTCTAGATTTGAGAGTCCCACACTTTTTCTTTGTGGGAACATATTTGCTCTGAACCCTCACTATCTCCTTCTTGAATGCCTCCCACTGCTCTGACACTGATTTACCTTCAAGTAGCTGTTCCCAGTCCATTTTTGCCAAATCACTTCTCAGCTTAATAAAATTGGCCTTTCCCTAATTGAGAACTTTTACTCCTGTTCCATCTTTGTCCTTTTCCATAACTATGCTAAATCTAACTGAATTATGATCACTACCACCAAAATGCTGTCCCACTGATACTCCTTCCACCTGCCCAGCTTCATTTCCTAAAACCAGGTCCAGAACTGCCCCCTCTCTTCTTGGGCTTGCTACATACTGGCTAAAAATGTTCTCCTGCATGTATTTTAAGAATTCTGTGCCCTCTATACCTTTTAGTGTTTGACTAACTTGATTGAGTTCTTTGATGAAGTAGCAAAGAGAGATGATGAGGGTAATGTGATTGATGTTGTGTATATGGACTTCCAAAAGGCATTTGATAAAGTACCACATAATAGACTTGTTAGCAAAATGAAAGTGCATGGGATTAAAGAGACAGTGGCAGCGTGGATACAAAATTGGCTAGCAGACAGAAAGCAGAGAGTAGGGGTGAACAGTTGTTTTTCAGACTGGAGAGAAGTGATGTATTTTGGTAGGAAGAATGTGGAGAGGCAATATAAACTAAATGGTACAATTTTAAAGGGGTTGCAGGAACAGATTGACCTGGGGGTGCACATACACAAATCTTTGAAGGTGGCAGGACAAGTTGAGAAAGCTGTTAAAAAGCATATGGGATCATGGGCTTTATTAGGAGAGGCATAGAATACAAAAGCAGGGAAGTTATGCTAAACCTTTATAAAACATTGGTTAGGCCTCAGCTAATTGTGTTCAATTCTGGGCACCACACTTCAGGAAGGATGTCAAGGCCTTAGTGAGGGTTCAGAAGAGATTTACTGGAATGGTGCCAGGGATGAGGGACTTAAGTTATGTGGCAAGACTGAAGAAACTGGGGTTGTTCTCCTTAGAACAGAGTAGGTTAAGGGGAGATTTGATAGAGGTGTTCAAAATCATGAACGGTTTTGATAGAGTAAATAAGGGGAAACCATTTCCAGTGGCAGAAGGGTCAGTAACCAGAGGACACAGATTTAAGGTGACCGGCAAAAGAGCCAGAGGCGAGATGAGAAAACATTTTTTTTACACGGCGAGTTGTAATGATCTGGATGCACAGCTTGAAAGGGTGGTGGAAGCAGATTCAATAGTAACTTTCAAAAGGGAATTGGATAAATACTTTAAGGGAAAAAATTTACAGGGCTAAGGGGAAAGAGCAGGCGAATGGGACTAATTGGATAGCACTTTCAAAGAGCTGGCATAGGCATGATTGGCCAAATGGCCTCCTCCTCTGCTGTACCTACCATGATTCTATGATACTATGACCTCCTTCCCACTATTTGGTGGCCTATAGTAGATGCCCAGTGGCGTAATAGCTCCTCTATTGTTTTCTCAGTTCTAACCAAATAGATTCTTTCTTTGACCCCCTCAACTCCATCAACCCTTTCCAGTGCCATAATAGTTTCTTTGATCAATACTGCCACCACCCCCCGCCCAACCCCACCTCCTTTTTCCTGCCCTCTCTTTCCTGAATACCTTGTAGCCAGGAATATTAAGTACCCAATCCTCCCCTTCTTTGAGCCAGGTCTCTGTTATTGTCGCTATGTCATAGTCCCATGTGGCAACTTGTGCCTACAGCTCACCAGCCTTATTTACCATGCTATATTATTCAATTTCAATGGAGATAAATAACAATCATTTTTATTGCAAAAAAATGTTACATAAGTAATTTTACTGATGAAGCCCTTTTAAACTCTTCTAAACTGTGCTTTTAAATAATTTTTTGTTCATTGTCTGGTTTTGGTAGGACTACGGTTTTCTGAGGGAAAAAATATATGTTCCTGTATCTCTTAACATCACCACAATTATTAATTTAGCAGCCACTACCCACTCGTCCCTTTGACAGAATAAAACACTCAAAGCCAGTCTTATTATCTGCTATTCACCAGCATAAGAAACAAGCACTGTGTCACATTTGGAGTGCTGCATATTTTTTCCTGCAATTATGCCTTATTATATGTTTACCATTCAAAGTGTGCAGGTGTAGGCTGTGGAACAATGGTCGCTGAGATTTGACCTCACTGGCAGCAGTTTCCTCAGTGAGTCATATTTAGCTGTCAGTTAGTTTGAAACTGTTTCACTGCTAATTTACTCTGCAGAGCAGTCTGCAATTAGTAGGATTTCAGGAGCAGCTGTGTGCATTTGTACAATAGCACAACCCGCCCCCCGAAAAAATTGGCTTGTAAGAGGGCATGTTGCGGTTCCACTGATTTGATTGTTAGTATTGCTAAGTGGTTCAATGATGAGCCAGTGTACAGGCCAGAAACCATACTCAATGATGCCCTTTGACTGCATAACTGCAATTTGAAATTTGAGAAAAAAATTTCTAGAGGCTATGACTTGGCCTGATGATTAGCCAAAAAATAAGCCACCAATTGGCACGAACCTGGATAATTCATGAGCCCAGAGGATAAGCGAATTTTAGAAGTGGGCCCAGGAGGTGACTTTTTTTTAATATTCATTCTCAGATTGGCTGGCATTTATTGCCCATCCCTAGTTGCCCTGACAACTGAGTGGCTTTCTAGGCCACTTTGGAGGGTAGATAAGAGTCAATCATATTGGTGTGGGACGGAAGTCACACATAGGCCAGACCAGGTAAAGGTGGCAGGTTTCTTTCCCTAAAGGGCATTAGTGAACCAATTGGGTTTTTATGATAGTCCGACATCTTCAGAGTCACTTTTACTGATACCAGCTTTTTATTCCCAGATTTTTAAAAACTGAATTCAAATTCTCAAACTGCCATGGTGGGATTTGGACTCATGGGGGGTAATTTTAACCCCAAAGAACAGGTGGGTTAGGGGTGGGTGGGAGATTAAAATAACAGCTTTTTGAAGCGCAACCGCAACCCAGCTCCAACGCGCCCACTTCCAGATTTAATGTGGGCGTGTTTGGATGCGCTCACGCAGCTGAACCCTGGAAGTTGTGCCCCCAATTAATGCCGGCGGGTGGATCGTTAAAGGGGCAATTCACCTACTTGAAATACTTGAGGTAAGTAATTTTTTGTTGATTCTGAACCTGAAACGAATTTCACTTCACCTGCACGGGTTTCCTATGGCTTCCAAATCTCGCCATTGAAACGGAGGCGAGATGCAGCCGAAGTTGATTTGGCTCTTTATGATTGACACATATCAATAACAGCTCAGGTATTGCAGCTGGCCTCTCAGTTCTCTCAGGCAAAGGTTTGGCTGAGAGTTCCTTGTGTTGGGTCTCTATTTACTCTTCCAGCCATCACTCAATTAAATTAAAGATTCAGAAAATAATCAATTGTTGACATCCTGAATCAATGTTGAGTATGTGCACAAGTTTATATTTTTAAGAGTGATGACAAAATCTGAAACATTGGAATATTCTGCAGTCAAGTTACTTGAAAGAATCATAACATTTTATAAGAACTTGGCTCTTTAGCTAATATAAATTATAGCAATCCAAATATGTTTCCAACTCTCATCCATTATTTACCTTTGTGTGATCCATCTCTTCCCTTCTTTTTATGGCTTCCTCTCACTCCATCTTTCGCAATAGGTTTTCCATAAATATTTATTACAAGCTTGGACTCCCACAACTATTTGAATTGTATTTCTTCCCACCCCACTTCCAGTAAATACTTCATCCCTTTCTCTAATGTTCTCTTTCTCTGTCATATCTGCTCTAATAAATCTATTTTCCATACCAGAGTTCCTAAAGGCCTTTCTTTTTCCTCAGCTGAGTTTTCCCTCAGCAGTGGTTAACAGGCCCCTTGATTGAATCCACCACATTTCCCATCTGCAGCAGAAAATAACTGCCAAGGACATCCATTATGGGCTGTGCTGTTAGGATGTTCAAAACCCAGATCAGAGGCTGGGTATTCTGTGGTGAGTGACTCACCTCCTGACTCCCCAAAGCCTTTCCACCATCTACAAGACACAAGTCAGGTGTGTGATGGAATACTCTCCACTTGCCTGGATGAGTGCAGCTCCAACAACACTCAAGAAGCTCAACATCATCCAAGACAAAGCAGCCCGCTTGATTGGCACCCCATCCACCAACCTAAACATTCACTCCCTTTACCACCGGCACACAGTGGCTGCAGTGTGTACCATCCACAGGATGCACTGCAGCAACTCGCCAAGGCTTCTTCGACAGCACCTCCCAAACCCGCCACCTCTACCACCTAGAAGGACAAGGGCAGCAGGCACATGGGAACAACACCACCTGCACGTTCCCCTCCAAGTCACACACCATCCCAACTTGGAAATATATTGCCGTTCCTTCATCGTCGCTGGGTCAAAATCCTGGAACTCCCTACCTAACAGCACTGTGGGAGAACCTTCACCACATGGACTGCAGCGGTTCAAGAAGGCAGCTCACCACCACCTTCTCGAGGGCAATTAGGGTTGGGCAATAAATGCTGGCCTTGCCAGCAACGCCCACATCCCACGAACGAATAAAAAAAATGAATGTTACTTATATTGCACTGATCACCAAATTGCTTCTCTCCTGCTCACTTTGAAATATGTTCCTAATTCCTGGCCTGAATCAGAAGCCCTCCTCCCGTGCAGTGTCGATGTGGACAGTAGTGGGTGCGAGATGCTGCTGGCTCCCATTGACTCCTTGCTCAACTTCAGTACATTAGCTGCAGGTGTTTCCTTGTTTAATATTGGTATATGTTGTCTGCAAGTCAGTAATAAAAAACCTAAAGTTGTTTGTAAACATAAGGAAGTGTAGAGTACCTTAAAAATACAGCAAGATATGTGACCTGCAAAGAGTAAACGTCTGTGGAAAACCAGGATGGTGCAAACACACACAGAATCAACAGTAGACTCCTTAGAGCAAAAGGCAACCCCAAAGAATAAATCCCAAATAACATGAAACACAGAAGCCAACCAAAAATGATTGAAAATGTTCCTTAACAAATCTACTTGAATTACGCTTGTGGCCGATGACGGTGTCCTGCAAACAGCTCGGCAAACTTCCAACCTGCCGAGGAAACTACCAATCGGACTTGTTGATGAGTTCTTGGGAAGCACCAGGACACACCATCCAGAAATCGGAAAAATCTCAAGCTCCTGCCTAGTTGCCCCCTCCCCTACTTGTCCCTCTCTTCCCCTCACCTACTCTCTCCTCCTCAACCTCACCTTCTTCTCTCCCTCTCCCCTCGTTCTGCTCCCTTTCTATTCCTCCCTTCCTCTTTCATTTTCCCTCTCTCCTCTCCCTTAGCAATCTCCTCTCCCCTCATCTCTCCATCACCCCATCCCTCCCCTGACACCCTGCATCCGCCCTCTCTCCCCCCCCCCATCCCTCCCCCTCGTGGTTTCGCTGCCTCTCCCTTCCCTACCCTTCCTCCCCACCTCACTCAGTCTGCCTTCGCTGTTCTCACCGCCCCCCCCCCCCCACACTCCCTGTTTTGATTCAATTATCTCCCTTGGTTGACATGAAAAGTTTCATTGGTTTTGACACCCCATGTGCAATGCCTTGGGAGATCAACCAACAAAAACTGCAACCATTGTATCATAGTAGGTACCTGCACAGGAGGACGACATTCGGCCCATTGGGCCTGTGCCGGCTCTTTGAAAGAGCTATCGAATTAGTCCCATTCCCCTGCTCTTTCCCCATAGCCCTGTAAATTTTTTTCCTTCAAATTTTTATCCCTTTTGAAAGCTACTATTGAATCTGCTTCCACCACCCTTTCAGGCAGTGCATTCCAAATCATTACAACTCGCTGCTTAAAAAAATGTTTCCTCGTGTCACCTCTGGCTCTTTTGCCGATCACCTTAAATCTGTGTCCTCTGGTTACCGACCCTTCTGCCACTGGACACAGTCTCTCCTTATTTACTCTATCAAAACCATTCATGATTTTGAACACATCTATCAAATCTCCCCTTAACCTTCTCTGCTCTAAGGAGAACAACCTCAGCTTCCCCAGTGTCTCCACATAACTGAAGTCCCTCATCCCTGACACCATCCTAATAAATCTCTTCTGCATCCTCTCTAAGGCCTTGACATCCTTCCTAAAGTATACTGCCTAGAATTGAACACAATTAGTTGAGGCATAACCAGTGTTTTATAAAGGTTTAGCATAACTTCCTTGCTTTTGTACTCTATGCCTCCATTAATAAAGCCCAGGATCCCACATGCTTTTTAACAGCTTTCTCAACTTGTCCTGCCACCTTCAAGGATTTGTGTACATACACCCCCAGGTCTCTCTGTTCCTGCACTCCCTTTAAAATTGTACCATTTAGTTTATATTGCCTTTACTCATTCTTCCTACCAAAATGCATCACTTCACACTTCTCTGGGTTGAATTTCATCTGCCATGTGTCTGCCCATTTCACCAGTCTGACTATGTCCTCCTGAAGTCTGTTACTATCCTCCAAATCATTTACTATATTTCCAAGTTCCATATCATCTGCAAACTTTGAAATTATATCCTCTATATCCAAGTCTAGATCATTGATATATATCAAAAAGAGCAGTGGTCCTAGTACAGACTCCTGGGGATCACCCTCCAGTCTGAAAAACAACCGTCCACCACTACTCTCAGCTTTCTGCCTCCTAGCCAATTTTGTATCCACGCTGCCACTGTCCTTTTAATCCAATGGGCTTTAATTTTGCTAACAAGTCAATTATGGGGTGCTTTATCAAATGCCTTTTGAAAGTCCATATACACATCGACTGCACTACCCTCATCATCCCTCTCTGTTACTTCATCAAAGAACTGAATCGAGTTAGTCAAACATGATTTTCCTCTAACAAATCCGTGTTGACTTTCATTTATTAGCCCACACTTTTCCAAGTGCCAATTAATTTTGTCCCTGATTATTGTCTCTAAAAGTTTTCCCACCACCGACATTAGGCTGACTGGCCTGTAATTGCCGGATTTATCCCTTTTTCCTTTTTTGAACAGGGGTGTGACATTTGCAATCCTCCAGTCCTCCAGCACGTCCCCATATCTAAGGAGGATTGGAAGATTGTGGCCAGAGCCTCCGCAATTTCCATCCTTACTTTCCTCAGTAACCTAGGATGCATCCCACCTGGACTGGGTGACTTTTCTACTTTGGGTACTGCCAATCTTTTAAGTATCTCCTCTTTATCTATTTTTATCTTATCTAATAGCACTACTATCTCCTCCTTTACTGCTACAATGGCAGCATCCTCTTCTTTAGTGAAGACCGATGCGAAGTATTCATTTAGTGCCTCAGCCATGCCCTCTGCCTTCACAAGAAGATCTCCTTTTTTGTCCCTAATCGGTCCCACCCTTCCTTTGACTACCCTTTTACTATTTATATGTTTATAAAAGACTTTTGGGTTCCCTCTTATATTAGCCACTAATCTATTCTCATACTCTTTGCCTCTCTTATTTCCTTTTTCAGATTTCCTCTGTATTTTCTCTATTCAGCCTGGTTCTCTATTGCAGTATTGACCTTACATTCATCGTTACGACTCCTTTTTCTGTTTCATTTTATTCATAAGAACATAAGAAATAGGAGCAGGAGTAGGCCAATCGGCCCCTCGAGCCTGCTCCGCCATTTAATATGTTTATGGCTGATCTGATCCTAACCTCAAATCTAAATTCATGTCCAATTTCCTGCCCGCTCCCCGTAACCCCTAATTCCCTTTACTTCTAGGAAACTGTCTATTTCAATTCTCTATATTTTCAGTCATCTGGGGAGCTCTAACTTTGGATGCCCTTCCTTTCTCCCTTGTAGGGATGTGTCTACTCTGTACCTGAACCATCTCTTACTTGAAGGCCTCCCATTGTTCAATTACAGTTTTGTCTACCAATTTCTGATGCAAATCCACCTGGGCAAGATCCCTTTTTAACTCACTGAAATTAGCCCTCCTCCGGTTAAGCATTTTCGCATTTGATTGTTCCTTGTCCTTTTCCATAACTATTCTAAACCTAATGATATTATGATCACTGTTCCCCAAATGCTCCCCCATTGAAACATGCTCCACCTGCCCCACTTCATTCCCCAGAACTAAATCCAACACTATTTCCTTCCTGGTCGGGCTGGAAACATATTGTTCCAGAAAGTTCTCTTAAACACGTTTCAGGAATTCCTCCCCTTCTTTGCCCTTTACACTGTTACTGTCCCAGTCTATATTGGGATAATTGAAGTCTCCCATTATTACTTCTCTATAGTTCTTGCATCTTTCTGTAATTTGCCTGCAAATGTTCTCCTCTATCTCCTTCCTACTATTTGATAGCCTGTAGTATACAACCAGTAGCGTAATAGCTCCTCCATTGTTTCTTAATTTTAACCAAATAGATTCTGTCTTTGACCCCTCAACTACACCATCCCTTTCCAGTGCTGTAATAGTTTCTTTGATCAATACTGCCACCCTCTCCTTTCTTTCTTTCCCTATCTTTCCTGAATAGCTTGCAGCCAGGAATATTAAGTACCCAATCCTCCCCTTCTTTGAGCCAAGTCTCTGTTATTGCCACTTTATCATAGTCCCATGTGGCGACTTGAGCCTGCAGCTCACCAACCTTATTTACCAGGCTATGTGCATTTACGCACATGCACTCCAATCTCATCTTAGACTGCCTCGCATTTGCCTCCTGTCTGATCACTCCTATTTCTGAATTATTCTTTACTTTAGTTCTACTTGTCCTTCCCAGTGCTCTGTGCACCTTGTTTTTCCTCTTTAATGTTTCATTCTGGTGCCCAGACAGAGGAGAGAATTTGCAGACAAATTATGGAAAGATGCAAGAAGGATAGAGTAGTGATAATGGGGGACTCAATTATCCCGATAGACTAGGATAGTAGCAGGGTAAAGGGCAAAGAGAGAGAGGAATTCCTGAAATGTGTATGAGAACTTTCTTGATCAGTGTGTTTCTAGCAAAACGAGGAGTGAAACAGTGCTGGAACTAGTTCTGGGCAATGAAGTGGGACAAGTGGAGCATGTTTCAGTGGGGGGAGCATTCGGGGAATAGTGATCACAATATCATCAGGTTTAGAATAGTTATGGAAAAGGACAAGGAGCAATCATGCATAAAAATACTTAACTGGAAGGAGGGCTAATTTCACACAGTTAAACGGGGTTCTTGCTCAGGTGGATTGGAATCAAAACTTGGTAGGCAAAACAGCTATTGAATAAAGGGAGGCCTTCAAGGAGGAGATGGTTTGGGTACAGAGTAGACACATTCCGACAAGAGAGAAAGGAAGGGCATCCAAAGCTAGAGCTCCCTGGAAGACTAAATATATAGTGATTAAAATGAAACAGAAAAAGGAGGCTTACGGCTAATGTAAAGAACATAATATAGTAGAGAACCAGGCTGAATACAGAAAGTACAGAGGAGATCTAAAAAGGGATAAAGAGAGAGAGTATGAAAAGAGATTGGCAGCTAACATATAAGGGAACCCAAAATTCTTTTCTAGACATATAAATAGTAAAAGGATAGTCAAAGGAGGGTCAAAAAAAGAGATCTTCTTGTGGAGGCAGAGGGTATGGCTGAGGTACTAATTGAATACTTTGCACGGCCTTCACTAGAGAAGAGGATGCTGCTAAGGTATGTTGCAAATGTTAACCCCTGTTCAAAAAAAAGGAGGCAGATGAACCCAACAAACACAGGCTAGTCAGCTTAACGTCAGTGGTGGGAAACCTTTAGAGACAATAATCAGGGACAAAATTAATTGGCACTTGGAAAAGTATGGGCTAATAAATGAAAGCCAGCACCGATTTGTTAAAGGAAATTCATGCCGAACTAATTTGATTGAGTTATTTGATGAAGTAACGGAGAGGGTTGATGAGGGTAGTGCGGTCGATGTTGTGTATATGGACTTTCAAAAGGCATTTGATAAAGTACCACATAATAGACTTGTTTGCAATTAATAGAATTGTTTGGGATTAAAGAGACAATGGCAGCATGGATACAAAATTGGCTTAAGGGACAGAAGGTAGACAGTAGTGGTGAACAGTTGTCTTTCAGACTGGAGGAAAGCATACAGTGGTGTTCCCCAGGGGTCTGTTAGGACCACAGCTCTTTTTGATATGTATTAACCACCTGGACTTGAGTATACAGGGTATAATTTCAGAGTTTGCAGATGACACGAAACTCGGAAATGTAGTAAACAATGTGGAGGTTAGTAACAGACTTCAGGAGGACATAGACAGACTGGTGAAATGGGCAGACATATGGTAGATGAAATTTAACGCAGAGAAGTGTGAAGTGTTTCATTTTGGTAGGAAGGATGAGAAGAGGCAATATAAACTAAATGGTACAATTTTAAAGGGAGTGCAAAAACAGAGAGACCTGGGCTGTATGTACACAAATTTTAAAAGGCGGCAGGACAAGTTGAGAAGGTTGTTAAAAAAGCATATGCGATCCTGGGCTTTATTAATAGAGGCATAGAATACAAAAGCAAGGAAGTTATGCTAAACCTTTACAAAACACTGGTTAGGCCTCAGCTGGAGTATTGTGTTCAATTCTGGGCACCACACTTTAGGAAGGATGTGGAGGCCTTAGAGAAGGTGCAGAAGCGATTTACTAGAATGGTGTCAGGGATGAGGGACTTCAGTTATTTGGAGAGACTGGAGAAGCTGGAGTTGTCTTCTTAGAGCAGAGAAGTTTTAAGAGGAGATTTGATAGAATCATGAACAGTTTTGAGTAAATAAGGAGAGCCTATTTCCAGTGGCAGAAGGGTTGGTAACCAAAGGATACAGATTTAAGATGATTGGTAAAAGAACCAAAGGCGACATGAGGAAACATTTTTTTATGCAGCGAGTTATTATGATCTGGAATGCACTGCCTGAAAGGGTGGTGGAAGCAGGTTCAATAATAACTTTCAAAAGTGAATTGGATAAATACTTGAAGGGAAAAAAAAATACAGGACTATGGGGAAAGAGCAGCGGAGTGGGACTAATTTGATAGCTCTATGAAAGAGCCGGCACAGGCAAAATGGGCTGAATGGCCTCCTTCTGTGCTGCATCATACTAGAATATGATGATGATATTTAAAAAAAAGATGTGTATGGTGCATTGTAGTTCAATGAGTTGAATACAGAAAATATGTCATGAGGGAACTGGGCATTGTAATATTTTCTATATTTAATGAATTTCAATATAATTGCCAGCTTGGGTTTAGTTGGTAGTATTGTCACCTCTGGGTTAGAAGGGTGTAGGTTCAAGCTCCACTCCAGGATTTAAGCACAAGACTAAGTTGACACTTTAGTGCTGTATTGGAGCAATGCCACCTTTTGGATGAGAATTTAAAGCAAGGCTCTGTCTGCCTGTTCAGGTGAATGTTAAAAGATTTCATGGCATTATTCATAGAAAGCGGCGGGGATATAAAGCGTGGCGGCAGCGGACAGCCCAGATTAAAATTGGCGCGAGCACAGTGAGAGGGGCGTCAGAAAGAGGCAGAGTGAAAAAAACGGCTGAACCCGAGGGAATTAAGATAAGTATTGAGGTTAAGTATTGAAGTAAGGATCTAGGAAAAAGAACTAAAATAATGATCTAGGATAATCTTAAATTTAAAAAAAAATTAAATAAATAAAATAACTGGACTAACTAAGTAAATAAACAAATAAAAACTAGAAATGGCATTGCAGGTTATGTGTTGGGATTGCAGTATGTGGCAGTTTGTGGACAGCAAGACTGTCCCGGATTGCCATGTCTGCAATAAATGTTTCTGGCTTGAGACACTCCTGCTCAGAGCCTTTGAGCTGGAGTGCGAGTTATAGACACTCTGACACATAACAAAGGGGGAGGAATAACTGGATAGTTTTCTCCAGAATCCAGTCACACCTCAGCGAATAGCACAGGTACAGGAGGGGGAGAGTGTGACTGGTAGTCAGCAGGGTAGTGGGAACAGAGGGGAGATAGAGGAGGAGGTCCCACAGTCACTAGTCCTGCCCAACTTCACATGTACTTGATACATGTGAGGATAATGAAAAAGACTGTGGGAAGGACAGCCAGAATGCTGACCAAGGCATCCTGGAGCAGGAGCCTGTCCAAGGGGAGGAGGTGCAGAGTAGAATGGTGGTAGTTATAGAAGATTCAATACTTAAAGGGATAGATGTGATACTTTGCAGTCAGGATCAAGAGTCCTGAAGGGTGTGTTGTCTCCTTGGGGCTAGGGTAAAGCTCATGTCTAAACAGCTGGAAAAGAATCTGGAAAGGGAGGGGGAGGGCCCAGTTGTTGCGATCCACGTTGGAGCCAATGACATAGGAAAGAATAGGGAGGAGGTCCTGCTAAGTGATATCAGGAGTTAGGAACTAAATTGAAAAGCAGGACCTCCAGGGTAGTAATCTCTGGATTATTACCTGAGCCACATGTGAATTGGCATGGGGACAAACAGATCAGGGAAGTAAAGACGTGGCTGAAGGATTGGTGTGGGAAAGAAGGGCTCGAGGGACACTGGCACCAGTACTGGGACAGGAAGAAGCTGTATCGTTGGGACGGTCTGGTCCTGAGCCAGACTGGGACCAAGGTCCTAGTGGAAAGGATAAATAGGGTGGGTAATAAGACTTTAAACCGATAAAGGGTGGTGGGGGTGTTCAGGCAAACATATTAGTAAAAGAGATAAAACAAGAGTAAGAGAAAGGGACCAGAGTAAAGTCAATGTTGTAGAAACCCATAAATACTCCAGGTTTGGGAAACAATTAAATATCTGAAATAAACACAGTGGGAGTGATAAATAAGAAAAATGATAAGGTAAAAAGTGTAAAAGTAAAAGGAATAACTACTAAAGATGAATTAAACTGCCTGCACAGCAATGTACACAGCATCCAAAATAAAACGGGGGGACTGGAGGCAATAATCTGAAGTGAGGAACCAGATATAGTGGGAATAACTGGAACATAGCTACATAAAGAACAGGACTGGCAACTAAATATTGCAGGTTATAACTTAATTAGGAAGGATAAGGAAGGAAGAGGGTGGAGGGGTGTGGAGTATCTGTACTAATTAGGGATAACATAATGGCAGTAGAAAAAAGGGACATAACCAACAGAAGGATAGAATCTGTATGGATTGAAATAAAAGATAAGAAGGGATCGATCACGCTAATAGCAGTATACTACAGACCACCTAATAGTGGAAAGTGGGTAGAGGAAGAAATATGTAGTGAAATGAGTAAAGGGCATAGAATAATATTCATGGGAGATTTTAACTACCCCCAAATAAACTGATAAGAAGAGGTAGGTAAAGGGGTGCAGGGAATGGAGTTTTTACAATGTATGCTGGACACGTTTCTCACCCAGTATGTAAAAAACCTAACAAGAGTGGAAGCACTGCTGGAGCTAGTAATTGGAAATTAACCAGACCAGATAACAGAAGTAAGTGTAAGGGAACATCTAGGCAATAGCGATCACAACATAATAAAGATTAAGATAAAGATTGAGAAGGACAAAGATCAAAATAATAAATTGGAAAAAAGCTGATTGTGAGGGAATGAGAATGGAAATAGGAAAAATAAATGGGAAAAATTTACTGATAAATAAAGAAATAGAACAACAGTGGGAAACATTTAAAACGGTGATCAACAGAGTCCAGGAGAAATATATCCAAAAAAAGCAAGAACAAACTAGCCGGTAATGACACACCATGGATGAGTAAAGAAATAAGGGCAAAATTGAAACTGAAGAAAAAGACTTACACTAAGTACAGACAACAAAGGAAAAGATGACAAAAGAAAATACGAAAAGGTTAGGAACAAAGTCAAAAAAGCAATTCGGAGGGGGAAAAAACACAAAATTAAATTATCAAGGAATATCAAAAATAGTAAAGTATTCTACAGACACATAAATAACAAAAAATCAGGATATGTTTAGGGCCACGAAGGGATACACATGATAAATTCACAGGCAATGACAGTGAAATGGCAGAAATATTAAATAATTACTTTGCTTCATTATTTACCAGGGAGACTAACATGTTGGGCATGACATTAGTAGAAGAGATCAAAAAAGATGTAAAGACATTTAAGATAGAAAGGGAGGAGATAATTGATAAACTAATCAAACTTAGAGAGGATAAAACCCTCGGTCTGGATGGATTGTATCCAAGCATATTAAAAGAAGTTAGGGAAGAGATAGCAGAGGCACTATTACATATACATAAAAATTGATTAGAAAAGGGAATAGTGCCAGAGAACTGGCAGACAGCTAATGTGATTCCTATATTTAAAAAGGGAGATAGAACAAATCCAGGGAATTATAGACCAGTTAGCTTAAGATGTAATAGAAAAACATGTAGAAACTGAAAATATAATAAAGAATAGTTAGAACGGATTTCAAAAGGGAAGGTCATGCTTGACCAACCTTATTGAATTCTTTGAGGAAGTAACAGAAAGGGTAGACAAGGGCAATACAGTAAATGTAATATATTTGGATTTTCAAAACGCTTTCAATAAGGTACCGCATTGTAGGCTCATGCCTGAGGTCAGAGCATGTGGAGTCAGAGGACAAGTAGCAGAACGGATAGCAAGCTGGCTACAAAACAGAAAACAGAGAGTAGGGGTTAAAGGTAGTTACTCAGACTGGCAAAAGGTGGGAAGTGGTGTTCCACAAGGATCGGTGCTGGGGCCACTGTTATTCATCATTTACATAATCGATTTTGACTCGGGAAACAGAAGTACAATTTCAAAACTTGTGGACGACACCAAATTGGGGTTGTAGTCAATACTGAGGAGGACTGCGACAAAAACAGGAAGACATTAATAAACTTGAAGAATAGGTGTGTAATTGGCAAATGAATTTCAGTATAGATAAGTGTGAGGTGGTACATTTTGGCAGGAAAAATAAGAAGGCCACATACTGCTTAGATAATAAGAGACTAAACCAGGTAGAGGAGCAAAGGGATCTCGGGGTACCGATGCACAAATCACTAAAAGTGGTGACACAGGTTAATAAAACCATAAAAAATCAAACAAAGCATGTTATGCAGTAATTGCTTCCAATCAAACCAGATGCCTCCCTTTAAGAAGTAGGTTAGTAAGGCCATAAAAAAGGCAAACCAAGCACTGGGGTTTTTTTCTAGAGGGATAGAATTGAAAAGCAGAGAAGTTATGCTTCACTTGTACAGAACCTTAGTTAGACTACACTTGGAGTACTGCGAACAGCTCTGATCGCCATACTATAAAAAGGATATCAAGGCACTGGAGAAGGTGCAAAAAAGATTTACTAGGATCATACCAGAAATGAGAGGTTATACCTATCAGGAAAGATTGTATAAGCTGGGGCTCTTTTCTCCAGAAAAGAGAAGACTGAGGGATGACCTAATAGAGATCTTTAAGATTATGAAAGGGTTTGATAGGGTAGACGTAGAGAAGATGTTCCCACTTGCGGGGAACACCAGAACTAGGGGCCATAAATATAAGATAGTTACTAACAAATCCAATAGGGAATTCAGGAGAAACATTTTCACCCAGAGAGTGGTAAGAATTTGGAACTCGCTACTACAAGGAATAGTTGAGGCGACTATCATAGATGCATTTAAGGGGAAGCTAGATAAGCACATGAGGGAGAAGGGAGTAGAAGGATATGTTGATAGAGTTAGATGAAGAAGGGTGGGAGGAGGCTCATGTGGAGCATAAAAGTAAGAATTCTGGGAATTCCACCTTTTGCCATTGACCAAAATCCTAAGATGGAAGAATAGGTGAGAGGTCACCAGACGAATCAACAACACACACAGTGGAAGGTGGGAGAATTACTGCTTCAGACATGTCTCTGTTTTAATGCAAAACCTACAGCAGGTGGTCAACGATCAGCACTAATTCGAGAGGCAGTAGGCCATTGAGAGAGGCCACTGCTCCAGACACGGCAGAACCATGCCTCGGTTCTGATGCAAAACCAATCGACACCTAGGACGTGGGATGAAAAGGGAGCCTTGTGTGGCAAGTGCTCAACGATCGGAATGAATTCAAAGAACAATGGCCCATCGAGAGAAGCATTTGCAACATGATGAGAGACCATCAAAAGCCATCAAGGACTCTTAAGGACTTTGTAAGAACTGTTTAAACAGACATGGAAGTGCCTCATTTAACAACGAAAACTATTGTAAGAGAGGGGTATATAAGTGGAAGCTCGAAACCTCTCTTTCTCTTGTCTTGCTCACTTGTTTTTGCTCTCTTGTTTTTGCTCTCTTGTTTTTGCTCTTGTTTGCTGTCTCTGGTTCTTGCTCTCTTGCTTCTTAGCTCTTATCTCTTTTCCAGCTCTCTCTCTATCTCGCTCTCTCTTTCTCTCTCTCTCTTTCTCTTTCTCTCTCTTTGTTCCTGCTTGCTCTTTTTTTTCACCCGAGCTCTCCAGGGAGGAGAGCAGCTTCCAGCGAAACCAACGACCCCTACGTGAGAGAACCGGTCAGCCGGACCTACAAGTGCAAAGGATTGGTGAGCCTCGACCATACGTGTGTATGTGTGATAGGTGTCTCCAGGGTCCCCACCAACCTCTTAGTTTAGCGGGATAAAGTACTGTAGTGGGTGTGTGTAACTTAATGTACTGTGTAGGACCACTTTTATCGTTATTTTCTTTGTGTTGACGGTATAATAAAACCAACATTCCAATTCAATTCAAACACCGAGTTTGTGTGTTCTCTGTGCTATTCGGCTACTTGATCCATCACCGGGTGCGTTAGCATAAGTCCCGTTTTCCTGAACCCCCGATCTGTGAGGTATAAGTGTTCCTTGACTAGACCAGGGACCAGATATCTGCACTGATCAATAGGGTGAGAACAACCCCAAAACACCCTACATAAACACCGGCATGGACCTATTAGACCGAATGTCACGTTTCTGTGCTGTGCATTCTTTGTAATTCTTTATATTTCTTTGTAAGGCTAGCGTTTTGGTCAACATTGCTCCCCCAAACACCACCAAAACAGATTATTAACTGGACATTCTGTACACAAATTGACTGTTGCATTTACCCACATAACAGTGACCACACTTCAAAAATAATTATTTGGCAGTGAAGCACTTTGGAGCATCCTGAGAACATGAAATGCGTTATATTAATGTAGGTTATTTCATCTTTCTATAAATGTAAGTTTGTTCTTTCTTTATTGATGCCATGTGTTTTTTTGGTATTTTTCTGTACTTTGTCATTTTTAAATGGATTTATGAGAGCCTGTTTTCTTCTACACTTGATAATATCATATGCTGCTTATTCAGTAAAGTTGTTGGGAGCCTCTCTCTGAGGCCTGTTTAAGGTTTTAGTGAATTTTGTTTTCATTACAATAGTATCTTAATGGGGGAATAGACCTTTTCCCCATTTTTTACACCCAGAGTTAGAATCAAGTGCTGCCGATTCTGGTTTTCACTGGGTGGGCGCAAAATACATCTCTCTCTATCCTCTCTGCCTTTACCACAATTCAGAAGAGCATCCCAATTACAGCAATGTGCTATTTCCATTTCCCATGCCAACCATCCTTGAGGCTTCTCATTTTAATTTTGGACTGTGGACTCGCATTTTCAGAAACTAGGTTGAGATTGCTGTTCACATAGGACCTTAATGTTATCAGGGGAGAGACTTGCATCCCATCAGTCTGTTGGATTTTAACCTCTGCCCAAGTTTGAAAGAACCACTGGGGAGGAATTGTGCGGCGTAACAAACAAGTGCATTTGTGTGTTCGGATGAAATTCCTAGGTCCTCTATTTTAACAAAAATATATGAACTTACAATAAAGGACAGGAAAAGATCAACTGGCCCATCCAGCCTGTCCCATTCAGACATGGTGCAGCCCACATGCACCATTACCCCCACACCATCCCACCACCAGTTACACAATCTCCTGGGAGGGGCAAAAAAACAAAGGAAAAAAACCTTGGCCAATGTTGGGAAAAGCTCTAGGAGATTCCTATCTGACCCCCAAAGCCAAGCTCTAGTAGACTGCAGTTGCTCATACTACTAGTTACAGCTAACCGTCACCGCACCCCCCCCCCACCATAACTTAATGTATTTCACTCGCAGGAACTCGTCCAGCTCACTTTTGAAGGGACTTTCTGTGAAAAGAAATACTTCTTGGAATCTTTTCTTATTTCTTGTTCTCGGGCAGTAGGCTACACTGGCAATGCCACATTTATTGCCCATCCTTAGTTGCCCTGAGAAGGTAGTGGTGGGCCTTCTTGACTTAGCAACAATGGAGGAACGATGGTATATGTCAGGATGCTGTGTGATTTCGAGAGGAATTTGCAGGTAATAATGCTCACATGATCTTGTTGCTCTTGCCCTTCTTGTTCGTAGAGATCGCAGGGCTGTCGAAGTAAGCTTGTTGAATTGCGGCAATGCATTCTGTAGTTAATAGGTACTGCAACCACAGCACACTGGTGGTGGGTGAGGTATTGAGTCTTGTGGCAGGTGACTGATCAAGCAAATCGCTTTGTCCTGGATGATGTTGAACTTTATGTGTGTTGTTGCAGCTGAACTCATTGAGGCAAGTCTAAAATATTGCATGATACTACTGACTTGAGTCTTGTAAATGGTGTAAAGGTATTGAGGGGTCAGGAGACAAGCAACTCGTTGCAGAATACCCAACCTCTGTTCTGCTTCTGTAGCCATGGTGCTGATACGACCGGTCAATATAAGTTTCTTATCAATGGTGACCTCGAGGATGTTGACGGTTGGGGTCTTGGTTATGGTAATGTAGTTGAAGGTCAAAGGGAGGTGATTGGTCATTTTCTTGTTGGAGATGGTCATTACCGAGCACCCTGTGGCACGAATGTTACCAACTGTCTAGCCTTTAGCCCTCCATTCACCACGACTTTTCTGCAGCTACTGATCTTTTCAATCATACCCTCACCTCCACCTTTGATGCCCTTATCCCCATTAAAACCATTACACTCTATCACTCTGGTCATTACCCCCGGTACAGCCCTCATCTCCGTTCCCTTAAATCCAAGGGATGCAGACTTGAACGTTTATGGCGGACAACTGGTTTAGCCATTCATTGCCAGATCTGGCTGGACCACATAAAGCACAATTGGGTCCTGCTCTCCTCTGCCAAAACTGTTCACTATTTCAGGATCATCCTGGAATGCAAAGATAACCCTAACTTCTCTTCCCCACTACAAACTGTTTTCTTAACCCCTCTCCCCTGCCTCCTCCACCCTCACCAACAACAAATGTGAGGAGCTCATGGTCTTCTTTGTCACTAAGATTAAGACCATCCGTTTAGCTGCCTCTGCCACTTCCCTCCCTTCCCCTAGCCTACCAAGCCAAACTTCCCCTACGGTTCCCCTCTGCCCTAGCCGTGAACTCGTATCTTTCTATAGTTTCTCTCCTATCTCTCCTCATGCCCTCTCTGTGCTCATCTTGTCCATGAGACCTACGTCCTGCTCCCTCGACCCTATTCCCAACAAACTGCTGAGCACCCAACTTCCCAGCCTGGCCTCCATGATAGATGATATTATTAATAGTTCCCTCTCCTCAGGTAGTGTCCCCCTCCCCTTCATATCTGCCATCATCACCCCCCTCTTCAAAAAAACATCCATGACCCATCTGTCCTTGCAATCTACCACCCCATCTCCTACATCCCTTTCCTCTTCAAAGTCCTTGAACGTGTTTTCACCTCCCAAATCCGTGTCCATCTTTCCCCAACTTCATGTTTGAATCCCTCCAATCAGGTTTCCGCCCCGCCACAGTACTGAAATGACTCTTATCAAAGTCACAAACAACATCCTATGTCACTGTGACCATGGTAAACTATCCCTCCTCATCCTTCTCGACCTGTCTACAGCCTTTGACATGGTTGACCACACCGTCCTCCTCCAATGCCTCTCCTCCATCATCCACCTGGGTGGGACTGTGCTCGCCTGGTTCCATTCTTATCTATCCATTCATAGCCAGAGAATCACCTGCAATGGCTTCTCTTCCCGCTCCCACACCGTTACCTCTGGAGTCCCCCAAGGATTTATCCTTGACCCCCCTCCTATTTCTCATCTAAGTGCTGCCCCTCAGCGATATCATCCGAAAACATAACATCAGATTCCACATGTACACTGACGACACCCAGCTCTACCTCACCACCACCTCCCTCGACCCATCCTCTGTCGTTGATTTGTCACATTGCTTGTCTGATATCCAGTACTGGATGAGCAAAAATTTCCTCCAACTAAATACTGGGAAGACGGAAGCACTTGTCTTCGGTCTCCGCCACAAACTCTGTTCCCTAGCCACCGACTCCATCCCTCTCCCTGGCCACTGTCTGAGGCTGAACCAGACCATTCGCAACCTTGGCGTCCTATTTGACCATGAGATGAGCTTCCAACCACATATCCGCTCCATCACCATGACTGCCTACTTCCACCTCCGTAACATCCTCTGAGATCTCTGCGCTCCTTCAATTTTTGCCTCTTGAGCATCCCCAATTTTAATCGCTCCACCATTGGCACTGTGCTTTTAGCTACCTAGACCATAAGCTCTGGAATTCCCTCCCTTATCCTCTCCACCTCTCTACCTCTCTCTCCTCCTTTAAAATGCTCCTTAAAACCTACCTCTTAGACAAAGCTTTTGGTCACCTATCCTAATATCTCATTATGTGACTCGGTGTCAAATTTTGTTTGAAAATCACTCCTGTGAAGCACCTTGGGACATTTTACTGTGTTAAAGGTGCTATATAAATGCAAGTTGTTGTTGTTGTCACTTGTCAGCCAAAGCCTTGATGTTGTTCAGGTCCTGCTGTAGGCTGACATGGGCTGCTTCATTATCAGAAGAGTTGTGAATGGACCTAAACATTGTAGAACTACCAGCAAACAATCCCACTCCTGACCTTATGAAAGAGGGAAGGTCATTGAAGAAGCAGCTGTAGATGTTTGGGCTGATGATGCTGTACTGAAGGCATCTGCAATGATGTCCTAGGGTTGTGATGATTGGCCCCAGACAAACACATCGGTCCTGCTGTGAATCAGGTATAACTCCAGCTGCTGGAGGGTTTTCCCAATGACTCCCATTGACCTCAGTTTTGTTAGGGCTCCTTGGTGCTAGATTCAGTTGAATACTTCCTTGATGTTGAGTGTAGTTACTCTCCTCTGTAACAGGTCTAGAGCTAAGTAGTTCTGGTGGAACTCAAACTGATCATTGGTGGACAGGTTATTGGTGGGTAGGTGTCAATTGATGGCAGTATTGATAACTCCTTCCATCATTTTGTTGATGATTGGGATGAGGCTGATAGGACAGGAAATGGATGAGTTAAATACCTGGGCAATTTTCCACATTGTAGATTGCCAGTGTCATAGCTGTACTGGAACAGCTTGTCTAGGGGTCAGCTGGTTCTGGTGTGCAGGTTGACTGCACTATAACAGGATGTTGCTGTGGCCCATAGCCTTTGTTGTGTCTGGTACACTCAGCCATTTCTTAATGCCACTTAGAGTGAATTGATTGGCTGGACATTAGTATCTATGATAGGAGGGAGCTCAGAAGAAAGCCAAGTAGGATTGTCCACTTGGCACTTTTGGTTGAAGACATTAACAATCACTTCAGTCTTGTGCCTTGCTAGGCTTCACCATACCATGGACATGTTCATGGAACGTCCTTCTCGTTTGTTGCTTGACTGTCCACCTAACGATATGTTTTTGTATTTTGTACTGATGTTACCTAATTCTCCTCTCCCCATCTAGCTTAAATAACCCATCCACCCAAGCTGAATCTATTTCCATCATTACTTTAAAGACCTCAATCATATCGTGCTTTTCCAGTGAACCAATTTAAAATAAATGGATTAATAGCTACAACATTGGCATCTACCCGACAACGTGGAAAATTGCCCAGGTATGTCCTGTCCACAGAGAGCAGGACAAATCCAATCCGGCCAATTACCGCCCCATCAGTCTACTCTCAATCATCAGCAAAGTGATGGAAGGTGTCGTCGACAGTGCTATCAAGCGGCACTTACTCACCGATGCTCAGTTTGGGTTCCGCCACGATCACTTGGCTCCAGACCTCATTACAGCCTTGGTCCAAACATGGACAAAAGAGCTGAATTCCAGAGGTGAGGTGAGAGTGACTGCCCTTGACATCAAGGCAGCATTTGACCGAGTGTGGCACCAAGGAGCCCAAGTAAAATTGAAGTCAATGGGAATCAGGGGGAAAACTCTCCAGTGGCTGGAGTCATACCTAGCACAAAGGAAGATGGTAGTGGTTGTTGGAGGCCAATCATCTCAGCCCCAGGGTATTGCTGCAGGAGTTCCTCAGGGCAGAGTCCTAGGCCCAACCATCTTCAGCTGCTTCATCAATGACCTTCCCTCCATCATAAGGTCAGAAATGGGGATGTGCGCTGATGATTGCAAAGTGTTCAGTTCCATTCGCAACTCCTCAAATAATGAAGCAGTCCGAGCCCGCATGCAGCAAGACCTGGACAACATCCGGGCTTGGGCTGATAAGTGGCAAGTAACATTCGCGCCAGACAAATGTCAGGCAATGACCATCTCCAACAAGAGAGAGTCTAACCACCTCCCCTTAACATTCAACGGCATTACAATCGCCGAATCCCCCACCATGAACATCCTGGGGGGGTCACCATTGACCAGAAACTTAACTGGACCAGCCATATAAATACTATGGCCACAAGAGCAGGTCAGAGGCTGGGTATTCTGTGGCGAGTGACTCACCTCCTGACTCCCCAAAGCCTTTCCACCATCTACAAGGCACAAGTCAGGAGTGTGATGGAAAACTCTCCACTTGCCTGGATGAGCGCAGCTCCAACAACACTCAAGAAGCTTGACACCATCCAGGACAAAGCAGCCCACTTGATTGACACCCCATCCACCACCCTAAACATTCACTCCCTTCACCACCGGCGCACTGTGGCTGCAGTGTGTACCATCCACAGGATGCACTGCAGCAACTCGCCAAGGCTTCTTCAACTAGCACCTCCCAAACCCACGACCTCTACCACTTAGAAGGACAAGAGCAGCAGGTACATGGGAACAACACCACCTGCACGTTCCCCTCCAAGTCACACACCATCCCGACTTGGAAATATATTGCCATTCCTTCAACGTTGCTGGGTCAAAATCCTGGAACTCCCTTCCTAACAGCACTGTGGGAGAACCTTCACCACACGGACTGCAGCGGTTCAAGAAGGCGGCTCACTACCACCTTCTCAAGGGCAATTAGGGATGGGCAATAAATGCTGGCCTCGCCAGCGATGCCCACATCCCATGAACAAATAAAAAAAAGAATCCCCCCAGTAAAATATTGGGCAAAAGAATTATATACAAATGCATTAACATTGTTATGTGCTGATATTGAACACTATGATTTCACCCCACAAGTTCTAATGTTTGCATATGTTTACAGGAAAGTACTATCAATGTTGCACTGGTCCTCACAAAGAGCTAGAAACTGGGACTGCTTCTGGGTAGTACTGTGTGGAGGGAAGGTGGAGGCTACCATTTCAATGCTGAAATTTTTATGTCTGCTGGTTAAAGGAAAGTATTTGTCTAGTTTTTTTTTAAAAAAGGAACGGGACATCTGGTGGAAACTGAAAATAGCATCTTGTGCAGTCAAAGGTTAATTAAGGTCGAATGAGTTTATTTTTTGTTGTTAAACGCAGTTCCACTGGAAATAAAACATTGCTTCCCTTCCTACCCACACCAGTGATGTATACCTGCTCTTCAGCACAAACCTTTATTCAGTTTGAACACATTGCTTGATAATTTGTAATTTCCTAATTTTTGGAGCGGTGAATCGCAAATTTCCTCTTGTACCTCTCACATATATTTCTAAACATCTTAGTGGAATCCTTATAAAAATCAAAAATGATTCTTAAAAATGTTCGAGACAAAACCAATAGCTTACCCCCGCACCCCCCCCCCCCCACCCAAGGCAATTTCAAAAATCTATCGGCTTGTTTTGATTAACAGATGGAAGTATAGTAGAATCCAGCTTCCCGTTCTGGTACGGCAGTATTTATGCAAGTCAATTCCCAAAAGCCAGAATACCTGTTTTTTTTATTGGGAGCTGCAGGAGGAAGTTAGAGGGAGGGGAGTGCCTCTGTGAAAGGGGAGGGTGCCTACTGAGGTATTTTTTGGAGAAGTGATGATTTAGTTAGTCCGTTGAATATAGATAATCACAAATGCCATTTATTTTACTTATTTTTTGTAAAGAAGTAAAGAAAACTTTTAAGATAAACCTGGCGGCATTGAATATAAAAGCAAGTTCATGTTGAATTTGTACAAAACATTAGTTAAGTCAAAGTTGGAATATTGCATGCAGTTCTGGAACCCCATGATAGGAAAGATATTAAAGCCATGGAAAGCGTACAATGAAGATTTACTAGAATGATGCCAGGAATGAAAAGTTGTAGATGTGAAGAAAGGCTTGAAAAATTGGGGTTTTCCCACTGGAACAGTGAAAGTTAAGGGAAATCTGATATGGGTTTTCTAAATTGTGGCAGTTTTTGAGAGGGTAACAGTGAAAAACTGTTTCCACTGGTTAGCAAAATGGTAATAAGGGGGCCTAGACTCCGAATTATCACTAGAGAATAAGGGGGAAAGTTATTAGAACATGAAATGCTTTAGCACAAGTGGCTATTGAGACAAACAGAGCAACATAATTTAAAATGGAATTGGATAGCTATTTGAAAAGGAAGATTGTAAAATGAAAGAGAAAGGTGATTAAAGTAGATAGTTCCAGTTAAAAAGCTAGCACCAGCACAGACATGATGGGCCAAATGACCTCCTTCAGTATTGTAATGCATCACTTTTAATGTAAAAATTCAACATTTTCCAGGGGAGCATGCTCCCAGACCCCTAGAATTATGTGCACCAATGGTGGGGGAAGGGGGCAGCATTTGGAAGAAATGTGTAAAAATGTTAATTTGCTGCCTACATCCCTTATCCTTTTGGCTAAGAATGACCTACAATAATTTAAATTCATTAACTTTCGACACTCATTTATTTTTACGTCAAGCCTAAATCTTTGGTAATGACATGGCTCTCCTGATCGCCATGTGTGCACGAGTGGGTTGCCAGCAAAAGTGGATGTTAAAGGCCAGTTTTTTCTCTCTGCCTTATCTAAACCAATAAAATTTATTGTGGGCCTAAAGTACATAGCAGAGTCTCCATGATTTACAGAATATAGCTCCCTTGTTTTATCAACCCCAAAAGATTTACAATTGAGAGTGAAGGCATCAACTCGTTGTTTTACACCTATATGTTCATGCATATATATATTTTATAGTCCTAATTGACTTTTTTTTTTAACAACGAATGCTTTTGTCCTATTAGTGTCACCAATGCAAATTGTGTGGAAAACAATCCTTTGATTCATCTGTACAAACTGTCAACATTCAGACTTACATGACTTTCTGATGGTGAATCCCAGTCTTGTAATGAAATCTAAGATATTTTAAGGGAATTTAGTCAAAGTGATATTACAACTACAAAAATAAGTAACTATAATATTAATTAAGAGCCTTATACAATTTCAGTGAAACTGCACAATATTGCCATTCAAACTTGATCTGTGAAATAATGGCACAAAATGACAGAAAATCACAAAGGCACAGTGAAAGCCTGCAGTTGTGTTGACAGTTTAGAAAAATGCCCGCAGTATTTAAATCATAGAAATTATATAGTGTTTTTTCAAATGATTCAAAAGATGCAGACGAAGCTGAAACAAACATTTAATTTGCTGTCTGATGGATTTTGCCAAAAATGTATGCCGAAAATGCTGTACGTGCAAAAAGGATAACGATAGAGATTTCCTTGGGGTATCTGAAAAGAGAAAACACAAATAGAATGGTAGAATATGCACCTTGAGATGGGGGGGCACAGAACTATATTGAATATACTTATAAAGGCCTGAAAATCCAGTGCCGTCCTGGCAGACACCCACCATAATTTTGGCAGGAGTCCACCAGAAAGACCGCAAATCTGATCACAATCTGGATATGAGTCATGGCCTTATATCAGGGATTCATGCATGACCTTGTGGGGTTTGAGCCTCTGTCTGCCCCTACAAGGTCATCAACATAGGGGTCAGGAAATTTCCTAAGTTGGTAGTTTCCATGCCGTGGCCCTTAATCAGGACTCAATGTAGCATTGGCAGAGGTACCTCCCTGACACTTAATGGAAGTGGGGCTCACCTGGGGTTCCAGGCTGGGATTGGGGTCTGCACTATCAAAGATCAGAGGTGCAAATTTTGAATTTTTAAAGCAACCTCCTGACACGTGGAACCGCTAGGGGCAGCCTCTTCACTTTAAGGGGGGAACCATCACCATCCCGAGCCTTTTTGTTATTCATTCATGGGATGTGGGTGTCGCTGGCAAGGCCAGCATTTATTGCCCATCCCTAATTGCCCTTGAGAAGGTGGTGGTGAGCCGCCTTCTTGAACCACTGCAGTCTGTGTGGTGAAGGTTCTCCCACAGTGCTGTTAGGTAGGGAGTTCCAGGATTTTGACCCAGCGAAGATGAAGGAACGGCGATATATTTCCAAGTCGGGATGGTGTGTGACTTGGAGTGGAACGTGCAGGTGGTGGTGTTCCCATGTGCCTGCTGCTCTTGTCCTTCTATGTGGTAGAGGTCGCGGGTTTGGGAGGTGCTGTTGAAGAAGCCTTGGCAAGTTGCTGCAGTGCATCCTGTGGATGGTACACACTGCAGCCACAGTGCACCGGTGGTGAAGGGAGTGAATGTTTAGGGTGGTGGATGGGGTGCCAATCAAGCAGGCTGCTTTGTCCTGGATGGTGTCGAGCTTCAGAGTGTTGTTGGAGCTGCACTCATCCAGGCAAGTGGAGAGTATTCCATCACACTCCTGATTTGTGCCTTGTAGATGGTGGAAAGGCTTTGGGGAGTCAGGAAGTGAGTCACTCGCTGCAGAATACCCAGCCTCTGACCTGCTCTCGTAGCCACAGTATTTATGTGGCTGGTCCAGTTAAGTTTCTGGTCAATGGTGACCCCCCAGGATGTTGATTCGGTGGGGGATTCGGCGATGGTAATGCCGTTGAATGTCATGGGGAGGTGGTTAGACTTTCTCTTAGAGGATCATAGAATCATAGAAATGTTACAGCATGGAAAGAGGCCATTCGACCCATCACCGGCTCTATGCAAGAGCAATCCAGCTAGTCCCACTCCCCCACCCTATTTCCATAGCCCTGCAAATGTTTTCCTTTCAAGTACTTATCCAGTTCCCTTTTGAAGGGCATGATTGAATCTGCCTCCACCACCCCCTCAGGCAGTGTATTCCAGATCCTAACCACTCGATGCGTAAAAAAGTTTTCCTCATGTCACCTTTGGTTCTTTTGCCAATCATCTTAAATCTATGCCACCAGCCTGTCTATATCCTCTTGAAGTCTATCGCTATCTTCCTCGCTCTTGTTGGAGATGGTCATTACCTGGCACTTATCTGGCGCGAATGTCACTTGCCACTTATCAGCCCAAGCCTGAATGTTGTCCAGGCCTTGCTGCAGGTGGGCACGGACTGCTTCATTATCTGAGGGGTTGCGATTGGAACTGAACACTGTGCAATCATCAGCGAACATCCCCATTTCTGACCATATGATGAAGAGAAGGTCATTGATGAAGCAGCTGAAGATGGTTGGGCCTAGGACACTGCCCTGAGGAACTCCTGCAGCGATGTCCTGGGGCTGAGATGATTGGCTTCCAACAACCACTACCATCTTCCTTTTTGCTAGGTATGACTCCAGCCACTGGAGAGTTTCCCCCCTGGTTCCCATTGACTTCAATTTTACTTGGGCTCCTTGGTGCCACACTTGTCAAATGCTGCCTTAATGTCAAGGGCAGTCACTCTCACCTCACCTCTGGAGTTCAGCTCTTTTGTCCATGTTTGGACCAAGGCTGTAATGAGGTCTGGAGCCGAGTGGTCCTGGCGGAACCCAAACTGAGCATCGGTCAGCAGGTTATTGGTGAGTAAGTGCCGCTTGATAGCACTGTCGAGGACACCTTCCATCACTTTGCTGATGATCGAGAGTAGACTGATGGGGTGGTAATTGGCCGGATTGGATTTGTCCAGCTTTTTGTGGACAGAACATACCTGGGCAATTTTCCACATTGTCGGGTGGATGCCAGTGTTGTAGCTGTACTGGAAAAGTTTGGCTAGAGGCGCAGCTAGTTCTGGAGCGCAAGTCTTCAGCACTACAGCCGGGATGTTGTCGGGGCCCATAGCCTTTTGCTGTATCCAGTGCACTCAGCCGTTTCTTCATAGAATCATAGAAATTGAAAAATTTACGGCACAGAAGGAGGCCATTTGGCCCATCGTGTCCTCGCCGGCTGAGAAACGAGCCACCCAGCCTAATCTCACTTTCCTGCATTTGGTCCGTAGCCCTGCAGGTCACAGCTCTTCAAGTGCACATCCAGGTGTTTTTTAAGTGAGTTGAGGGTTTCTGCCTCTACCACCCTCTCAGGCAGTGAGTTCCAGACCCCCGCCACTCTCTGGGTGAAAAATGTTTTCCTCATTTCCACTCTAATCCGTCTACCAATCACTTTAAATCTATGCTCCCTGGTTATTGATCCTTCCGCTAAGGGAAATAGGTCCTTCCTATCCACTCTATCTAGGCCCCTCATAATTTTGTACCTCAATCAAATCATCCCTCAGCCTATCCAATCTTTCCTCATAGCTAAAATTCTTCAGTCCTGGCAACATCCTCGTAAATCTCCTCTGTACCCTCTCTGGTGCAATCACATCTTTCCTGTAATGTGGTGACCAGAACTGTACGCAGTACTCAAGCTGTGGCCTAACTAGTGTTTTATACAGTTCCAGCATAACATCCCTGCTTTTATATTCTATGCCATGGCTAATAAAGGAAAGTATTCCATAAGCCTTCTTAACCACCTTATCTACCTGTCCTGCTACCTTCAGGGATCTGTGGACATGCACTCCAAGGTCTCTGACTTCCTCTACACCTCTTAGTATCCTACCAATTATTGTGTATTCCCTTGCCTTGTTTGCTCTCCCCAAATGCATTACCTCACATTTCTCCGGATTGAACTCCATTTGCCACTTTTCTGCCCATCTGACCAGTCCATTGATATCTTCCTGCAGTCTAGAGCTTTCCTCCTCACTATCAACCACACGGCCTATCATTGTGTCATTCGCAAATTTCTTAATCATTCCCCCTACGTTTAAGTCTAAAGCGTTAATGTATACCACAAAAAGTAAAGGACCTAGTATCGAGCCCAGCGGCACCCCACTGGAAATAGCCTTCCTGTCACAAAAACATTCGTCGACCATTACCTTTTGCTTATTGCCACTGAGCCAATTTTGGATCCAATTTGCCACATTCCCTTGGATCCCATGGGCCTTAACTTTTTTGACCAATCTGCCATGTGGGACCTCGTCAAAAGCCTTGCTAAAATCCATGTAGACTTCATCAATTGCGCTACCCTCATCGATCCTCCTTGTCACCGCCTTGAAAAATTCAATCAAGTTAGTCAGACATTGCCTTCCCTTAACAAATCCGTGCTGACTGTCCTCGATTAGTCCGTGCCTTTCTAAGTGACAGTTTATCCTGTCCCTCAGAATTGATTCCAATAATTTGCCCACCACTGAGGTTAGGCTGACTGGCCTGTAATTACTCGGTCTACCCTTCGTTCCCTTTTTAAACAACTGTGCAACGTTACCAGTCCTCCAATCCTCCGGCACTACATCTGTATCCAGTGAAGTTTGGAAAATGATTGTTAAAGCCTCCATTATTTCCTTCCTGGTTTCTTTTAATAGCCTGGATACATTTCAGGTAGTGTGACTGCCCCTTTTTTGTTCCTTAGCTCAACCCATAAGGCCTCATTTGATGCTCCTTCTAAAATATCATCCCTCATCACAACTGTAATTGTTTCCTTAACCAAAATTGCCACCCCCCTCTTTTTTTATCCCCCTCTCTATCGCGTCTGAAAACCCTGTAACCAGGGACATTGAGCTGCCAATCCTGCCCCTCTTTAAGCCATGTTTCTGTAATAGTTAAGATATCATACTGTCACGTGTCTATCTGTGCCCTCAGTTCATCCGCCTTATTTCCTTTACTCCTTGCGTTGAGGTAAATACATTTAAGGACTGTCAAACTCCTCTGTCGTTTATTTTCTAACCTTCGTTCCCTCTGTCTTCCAGACTCACTCACTAATTTTCTGCCTTCCATTTCTTGCCAAGCTTCAGCCAACAGTTCAGGCTTCTTCAATGGGGAAAGTTACTACAGATGCACCCCTGATCTGCCTAAGGCTTAATATTACTGCCCAGTTCCCCCCCCCCACCCCGTCCCATTAACTTTGAGAGGGTCAGTAGCGGAGGCAGTGGCTGGGCACATCCCAGCACTTATGCTGGAATGCTCCCTGTGGATTTTTGCGGTCAATTGTGTTTAAAATCATTGGACATTTTTTTTGTCTGCAGGATTGGTCCACGGGCACAGAATATGCGAAGAGGGGCTGGGAAATTAGATAGGGAATCACTTTCAAGGTATCCCCATCTTATTTGTACATGGTGTGATCTTCTGGCTGGCCTTTCATTTTAATATCAAATGGGATACCACTGCCATTGGTAACAATCTTCTGCTTACATGAATCCAACCAATTCCTTATCCAGTCCAAAATCTACTTGCTTATTTGATCTTGGTAAATGGAAAGGCTGGCTAAATTACCCTTGTAGACGGAAAAGCTGGCTAAATTATCTTGTTAGATGGAAAGGCTGGCTGAACTACTTTGGCTGATTCCTGAGGCTGACAAATTTCATTCTCACCTGTTCCCAAGTTCTTTGGATGTTGGAGATAGTGGTCACCCTTTGTGCCACCTTCCCCCTCACAGTCTGCACAGCTCTCTTCCGAGGAGGGTGGCAGAAAGTGCCAAACAAAGCAACTTTCCTTTCATTGGTCACTTTAGGAGAAACTCTATAGCTGCAAGGAAAGCTGGAGGTGTTCAGCTATGTCACTGTTCTGTTAGGTTGTATGACACTTGCCTGGATGAGTGCAGCTCCAACAACACTCAAGAAGCTCGACACCATCCAGGACAAAGCAGCCCGCTTGATTGGCACCCCATCCACCACCCTAAACATTCACTCCCTCCACCACCAGCGCACAGTGGCTGCAGTGTGTACCATCCACTGGATGCACTGCAGCAACTCGCCAAGGCTTCTTCGACAGCACCTCCTAAACCCGTGACCTCTACCAGCTAGAAGAACAAGAGCAGCAGGCACATGTGAACAACACCACCTGCACATTCCCCTCCAAGTCACACACCATCCCGACTTGGAAATATATCGTCGTTACTTCATCGTCGCTGGGTCAAAATCCTGGAACTCCCTTCCTAACAGCACTGTGGGAGAACCTTCACCACACGGACTGCAGCAGTTCAAGAAGGCGGCTCACCACCACCTTCTCAAGGGAATTAGGGATGGGCAATAAATGCTGGTCTTGCCAGCGATGCCCACATCCCATGAACGAATAAAAAAAAGCAAACATTTCCTGCCTACCCAACAAAATCAACCTCCTTTAGATACACGATTTCCCACTCCCCACATTAATTGATCTTCCGGTGGTAGACCCATCTCAGCGTCAGGACCGCAAAATACATCCTCATGTTGGCTGGAATTTCTGGCTTGTTAGCCAAAAATGTCTGATTCTACACAAGGTAAAAATTTGGGGAATCAAGGAACACATAGTCTACTATAGATTTTTTGTGAATGAAAACTATAAAACTAAAATAATTTGTTTGAAACAATAGTCCTGTATTTGATATCCTGAAAATAATAAAATGATCATATACAAATGTTTCCAAGAATTAAGATTCCTCTCAATGTTCCCATTGTGAGTATTTAAGAATTTATGAGACTGTATTTACATATTTAAAACAGTCCTAAATCATTTCTTTTTTTGCAGGTATACAGCATTAAGATACTTTTCTCCTTTACTCCTACTTGGATTTCCTTTGCGATGCTCAGCTGAGAAGATGACACTTTCCGCTCTCCCAGGCCGATGCCAATGCTACTCTCTAACCAGCTATTGAGCTGGGGGGTTTGAGAGAGCAGACGTGGTAACTCGCCCTCTGATTTTACTTCCATCTCTGTGATGAAATCACTGGCAGCACAGCTGAGATCTGAAACTCAGCATGTGAAGGATTGCAGGACTGAACACACCTCCTGTCCACCCATGGCACAGTGGGCGTTAAATTGGGCCTTGTAGCACCAGTTCTTTCCAGCGTGATGTGTGCCGGACGCCATCTTGGTATAGGAGTTAGCGCATGCACAAATACTGAATGCTGGCTGCATGTAAAGTAAGGAGAAAATGGATGCAATCAGTGTGCAATGCTGATTTAAAGTAATAGACACCATTTTGGCACTTAACGCTCAACTCAATGCACAGTCTTAACCCCGACCATCTGAACGTGCCTTAGAGTGCCTGGAGGACCCCCCCACCAGTGCTATTTAAAGGGACCATGCAGGATTTACAGGTTAGTGGCTGGAGTATTGCTTCTGGCTGCCGAGACATTTGTAACTGTTTCTATACTTGAATACTAGGACGCGGGGACATAGCCTAACATTTAGAGCCAGGAAACTTAGGAAACAATTCTATGCGCAAAGGTTGGGAGTAGTTTGGGAAGCTCTTCTGCAAACGGCAGTTGATGCTAGCTCAATTGTGAATTCTAAATCTGAGACTGATAGATTTCTGTGAACCAAGGGTATTAAGGGATATGGGGCTAAGGTGGGTATATGGAGTGAGGTCACAGGTCCACAATGATCTCATTGAATGGTGGAACAGGCTCGAGGGGTTAAATGCCACTGCCACTTGCTGCCTCCTGATATGCGCCACCTTCTCCTGCAAGAAAGCGGGACGTGTGTCTGGGTGATGTGCCTGTCATGGTTGAATAGCTGCCAGTGTGTGTGGCCTGAGAGTTGTGGATGGGCAGCTTCCAACAGGGGTAATGTGTAAGGGTGAGAGGAAGCATCTGATTGGAAGAGTTGAGTACTGATAGAAAGTGTTTGTTGGTATGTGGGTGATGTGGGGGTGTAGTGCGTGGAGCAGTGGATGAGGCTAGTGGTGCAGTTGGTAGGAGACGCCACTTGACAGTTGACCTCACTCACCTTGGCCACTCATGTCAAAGCATTGAACGTCTTCCTGCACTGCATCCATGTTCGTGGTGCTGTGCGCCCTGGCATTGACTTCGTCCTCTACTGCCTCCCACTGCCTTTTGAGTATATGCCTGGAGAGCCTCTTGCTCACCCCCCCACCCGCAGATATAGGATGTCCCTCCTTTTGTCCAACTCTTGCACCAAGGCCTTTAGCACATCAGCAGAGAACCTTGGTGCATGCATTCTCGCAGGCCTGGTACAAACTCAGATCAGCAGATTGGTGAGGTCTGGCATGCAGATTGGAGGATGTGGGATTTAGTAGTACGCAACCTTTATTCAATGTTTTAAAATAACTCATCAGTGTGTAAACATAGGGATGGGACCTGTGATGTCTGATCTCCATTCAGACTCCCTGCAGACAGCAGACTGTTATTTTTAGCAAATAACAGGTACAGTCTACTTTTTAAGAGATTTTAAGAGACATCCTCCCTTTAAGAGATTGGGGCTCCCCCTGCTGGTGGAAAGTGCGAATTGCATTGAATCAACGTGCAAGGCCTGGATTTGAATGCAGCTTGCAGGTGAGTAGGGGCCATTAGGTGCGGGTTAATAGCGGATCACGCTACCTAGGCCCAATAATAGGCCATATTGAATTTTTTCCCTCATTGTGCCACTAGGCTGCTGAAAGTGGCTGCCAGTAGTAAACTTGCCTACCTGTCCCCTCTGTGCCTTTTACTTTACACCAATTCAAATTAAAACACAGATGTGCCGTACATACGCAGGTGTATTGAAAGTCTGAATTCTGTCTGAAGTATGAGTTGATTTCCTCACTTGTACCGAATTTATTTGAAAAACACCATACGGGTAACTGTTTTGTTTATCCAGTGCTGTTCATTCTATTTATTTTTGAGACCAGAGGCGTGAGGACTGCTTCCAGTGTTAAATGTTTGCTGTTCCAACAGTTTACTTCTCAGTTTTGATGAGAAACAGAATACTGGGCTTCAAATTCCAGGATGTAAAATCTCAGAAAATTGGAAATTCAAAAGACTGTATGTTATCCATAGAAGTGCCAAAGCGTGTTGATCTTTTAAGATGGGGTATTTATTTGCAATCCATAGCAGAACAAATAAAGGATGTTGAAGAGTTTTGGACTGCATTCTGCCAATTCTTTTCCATTACACATAACATTACACCCAAATTATAGCTTAAAGTTGCAATGTTTCCTTTCTAAATCTCTGATAGAAAAATAGGTAAATAAGAAAGGGGATGTTTGAACTTCTGTTTATATTACATTCTCACCATTTCTGCCCTGAAAGTTTTTTTCTAAAAATATATTTTTTAGTTGAACATTTGCAAATTTCTACTTTTGGCACCCAACATCAGAATCAGTACTAAGCAATCTCAAGTTAGGTATAACATAGGTTCTGTTGTGCTGCCTCAACAATGTATCCCAGCCCCAACCTCAGAAGAATGACCCTACTGTACCACTGGGACATTTTCATTCGCTCACCAAGTATTTCTTAGTTCTCTCTGAGTGGCTGCCAACTCGTGTTGGACTAGGAAAGGCTTTGTGCTTTGGATTCATGCCAATGGTGAATTGGATTGGGAATGGCCAAGCTTCTGTCATATGGGATCCTTATAGTTGACAAAGAAAGGAAACTTTCATCATTGGCTGAGGTTGGATTGAAAGTCCTGGATTCCAGAAATTAAACAAAATGCATTAATCCATTGTACCATTAACCCCCAGTATTTCTATTGTCAATTTTCTATTTTCAGTTGTTGATTGTTTACTGAAACTTGAAAGGGGCAATTTTCTGACTTGGCAGTTCTGGCAGGGGAGCCTCACTCACTGGCAGCATATATCAGAAATTCAAGTGTGCATGATTTTCTGGCCATTAATTGAAAGTCCGCATCCATTAGACGAGGGACATCTCCAGAAGCACAAAGTCAGAAAATGACCCCTTAAATGTATGAAATTAAATATTATAAAGTATTATAATATACTTATAGCATTTGTTATCTGCGCCTGCACTAATCCCTATACCAAAGATGGTGTAGGAGTTAGCGCAGGCGCAGATAACGAATGCTGGAATCATGTAAAGTAGGGAGAAAATGACTTCAATCAGTCTGCAACGCTGATTTAAAGTGATAAGTTCCAAAAATGGTGTCTAACGCTCAACTCAACGCAGTCTTAACCCCGACCGTCTGAACATGTCTTAGAGTGCCTGGAGGACCCCCCCACCAGTGCTATTTAAAGGGACCATGCAGGATTTACAGGTTAGTGGCTGGATTATTGCTTCTGGCTGCCGAGACATTTGTAACTGTTTTTGGAGCTCTCCTAGACTTGAATACTAGGACGCGGGGACATAGCCTAACACTTAGAGCCAGGACGTGCAGGAGTGAAGTTAGGAAATGCTTCTACACGCAAAGGGTGAGAGAAGTTTGGAACGCTCTTCTGCAGACGGCAGTTGATGCTAGCTCACTTGTGAATGTTAAATCTGAGACTGATAGATTTCTGTGAACCAAGCGATATGGGGCTAAGGCGGATATATGGAGTGAGGTCACAGGTCCACCATGATCTCATTGAATGGCGGAACAGGCTCAAGGGGCTAAATGCCACTGCCACTTGCTGCCTCCTGATATGCGCCAACTTCTCCTGCAAGAAAGCGGGACATGTGTCTGGGTGATGTGCCTGTCATGGTTGAATAGCTGCCAGTGTGTGTGGCCTGTGAGTTGTGGGTGGGCGGCTTCCAACAGTGGTAATGTGTAAGGGTGAGAGGAAGCATCTGGTTGGAAGAGTTGAGTACTGATGGAAAGAGTTTATTGGTGTGTGGGTGATGGGGGGTGTAGTGTGTGATGCAGTTGGTAGGAGACACCACTTGACAGTTGACCTCACTCACCTTGACCACTCATGTCAAAGCATTGAACTCCTTCCTGCACTGCATCCATGTTCATGATGCTGTGCGCCTGGCATCGACTTTGTTCTCTGCTGCCTCCCACTGCCTTTTGGATATATGTCTGGAGGGCCTCTTAACCCCCCCCTCCTCCACTGCGGATATAGGATGTCCCTCCTTCTGTCCACCTCTTGCACCGAGGTCTCAAGTGGATCAGCAGAGAACCTTGGTGCATGCACTCTCGCAGGCCTGGTACCAACTCAGATCGGCAGATTGGTGAGGTCAGGTGTGCAGATTGGAGGATGTGGGATTTAGTAGTGCGCAATCTTTATTCAATGTTTTAACATAACTCATCGGTGTGTAAACATAGGGATGGGACCTGCATCTGTGTTTTACGTGTGCAATGTCTGATCTCCGTTCAGTCTCCGTGCAGACAGCAGACTGTTACTTTCAGCAAATAACAGATACCAGCTACCTTTAAGAGATTTCTAAGAAACATCATCTCTTTAAGAGATTGAGCTTCCCCTGCTGGTGGAAAGTGCGAATTGCATTGATTCCACGAGCAAGGCCTGGAATGGAACGTTGATTGCAGGTGAGTCCGCGGGGCCGGCCGAAACTTGTGTCCTGCCTGCGCAGGGGTCATTGGGCATGGGTTAATAGCACATAACGCTACCTGCACCCAAAGACAGCCCTTATCCAATTTTTCCCCCACTATATTGTAGCATTAGCATCATAAAGCCTTAAGATTTACAGAGGTTCTTGTTCCTTTATAGAGTAAACCCAAAGATAAATTAAACCAGTTTAATTTGAGAACAGTAAAAGAACTTTGCCTGGTTATCATAGAAAGCATACAAATTTACGGCACAGTAGGAGGCCATTCGGCCCATCGTGTCTGCGCCAGCCAAAAAAGAGCTATCGCCTAATCCCACTTTCCAGCTCTTGGTCCGTAGCCTTGTCGGTTATGGCATTTCAATTGCCTATCCAAGTACTTTTTAAATGAGTTGATGATTTCTGCACCACCCTTTCAGGCAGTGAATTCCAGTCCCCCACCTCCCTTTGTGTGAAAAAATTTCTCCTCAGCTCCCCTCTAATCCCCCTACCAATTACATTAAATGTACGTCCCCTGGTTACTGACCCCTCTGCTAAGGGAAATAGGTCCTTCCTATCAACTCTGTCTAGGCCCCTCATAATTTTATATACCTCAATTAAATCTCCGCTCAGCCTACTCTGTTCCAAAGAAAACAGCCCCAGCCAATGCAATCTCTCCTCATAGCTAAAATTCTCCAGCCCTGGCAACATCCTCGTAAATCTCCTCTGTTCCCTCTCTAGCGCAATCACATCTTTCCTGTAACGTGGTGACCAGAACTGTACGCAGTACTCAAACTGTGGCCTAACTAGTATTTTATACAGTTCTAGCATAACCTCCCTGCTCTTATATTCTATGCCTCAGCTAATAAAGGAAAGGATCCTGTAAGCCTTTTTAACCACCTTATCGACCTGTCCTGCTACCTTCAGGGATCTGTGGACATGCACTCCAAGGTCCCTTTATTCTTCTGCACCCCTCAGTATCCTCCCATTTATTGTATACTCCCTTGCCTTCTTTGCCTCCCCAAATGCATTACCTCACACTTCTCAAGATTGAATTCCATTTGCCGCTTTTCTCCCCACCTGACCAGTCCATTGATATCTTCCTGCAGCTTTCCTCCTCACTATCAACCACACAGACAATTTTTGTATCATCCATGGTTAGCGTTAGCTCTCGTCTCACTATTAACAGCTTCACACCTTCTTGTGTAAATGAGTATAGTTTCCTCTCTTCTGACTGATTAATGTATCTCAACAATGTTCTGAATATTACAAAACTTCCTCTGCTGAGGCTATTGTGAGGACTAAGTAAATTTTCTGTGCTATTTATTCCTGATCCTACAGCAGTTTGTTGCTGTGGTAGTGGTACACCGATCATAAGCATACTTGGACACTGGTTCTGTGCTGAAATCACATACCTTATATCTAGATTGGCCCTGCTGTGGGTCATCCTGGAACCATATCATATGCCCTTGTTCAGCAAGAGCACATGGACAACATGTCTTAGCTGTGATTCAATACCATTGTTGATTCCAGATTTGTCTTATTTAGTTAAAGTCCAGTGTGGAAACAGAACCACCTATTCCATTGTCAATTTATGTGAACATGTCCTTAAGTGGCACATTAACACATGGTTGCATTTGAATAATCAGATTTAACTAATTGGGAAAAACATAGACAATAGTATTGACTCATCATTGTTTCTCACTCATCAATTCCATTTGTGTTATACTTTCCCTTTCTATGCTTACCCTTCCATCCTGTCAAGTTTCTTTAATTTCCCTCCAATCTTTCCCTTCACTCCATGGGCTGGATTTTCCTTTGAATGGCAGGTGTTCCTCCTCCAGTTGCGCTTCTTTGTTGTATTTTTCTTTGCAAGGGTAGAACACAGTGATGAAGGAATCTTAGAGGCAATTACACTTCACCCAGGTGTCTACATCCATCCGATGACTATAATGGTTAACAGGTGCAGCTTCCCACCTCACAAGCTCCAGTCATTCAGGGAGTGTTATGTCAAAGGGTTTAGGAGGATGAGTTAGTAAGAATTTAACCACAAGGGGGTAAGAAGTAGCATTACTTAATCCTTGAAAAATATTGTTATAATTTAGAAAATATACTGGAATAAAATCTATTAGACTACAATGACTTCAGAGGTCATTTCTCTGGATGCTTGTAACTTAGTAGACTGAGTAGATGAAATATGAGAATGAGATTTCTATTACTGAGGTAAGGTACAGAAGTCTCTAGGAATGCAGGACTTAATGAGGCAGTTGGAGGGTGGGAGTGACCAGCCATAGGGGAATGATTTTTTTTTCTCTACAACTTTTTACAATTGAAAGCAATCACAATAAGTTGCTGCCTTCATTCTCTGGCTGCATGCTGATAGATTTCTTGCTCCACCTCCTGTGCAACCTCCTCCTGCTGCAGGACATCTCCCTGTTTTCATTTGCATTTTCTTCAGGTTCAGGAAACCCTTCTGCATTGCAACATTATGTAGCATGCACCAAGCTACTTTAATTCAGGATACTCTTGCTGGGTGCTACAGGACATGTCCAGGCACCAACAATGAGACTTCAGAATGCCAATAGTCTGCTCTGTCATACATCTTGTAGTCCCATGGACCTCATTATATTTATTCTCCTCCTGAATGCAGATGCCATACTGGAGTTATTAGCCATGGCTGCAGAGAACATCCCTAACCACCAATTAACCATCCTGATGCATGGTTTTGAGTCATTAGGATTGGTCTTTGTTTTGCAGGTTGCATTGAGAAGATAATGAATTGTGATGCTAGCCTGAAAAGATCATCAGTGACCTTCTTTATACAGTGGTGAGCTGCTACCCGACTAATGTGATAAAGGTTACCTAGGGCTATATTTCATATTTCATCTACTCAGCCTACTAAGTTACAGCCATCCAGAGAAATGACCTCTGAAGTCATTGTAGTCTAACAGATTTTACTCCAGTATATTTTCTAAATTATAACAATATTTTTCAAGGATTAAGTAATGCTACTTCTTACCCCCTTGTGGTTAAATTCTAGCAGCAGAAAAAATCAAGGCAGTGGTCACTTTCACTGCTGTAGATAATGCTGTGCCCCTTGTTGAAATGGGCCGCTCCCCAGTAGCCTCCAGGAAGAAGCATAGCCTTCTGAGGCACTGACAGGCAGAGAATTCTAGGTAAGACCTTCTATGTCTCTAACCTCTGTGGAATAGCTCCAGAACTAGCTGCACCTCTAGCAAAACTGTTCCAGTACAGCGACCACACTGGCATCTACCCGACAATGTGGAAAATTGCCCAGGTATGTCCTGTCCACAAAAAGCAGGACAAATCCAATCCAGCCAATTACCGCCCCATCAGTCTACTCTCAATCATCAGCAAAGTGATGGAAGGTGTCATCGACAGTGCTATCAAGCGACACTTACTGACCAATAAGCTGCTGACCGATGCTTAGTTTGGGTTCTGCCAGGACCACTCAGCTCCAGACCTCATTACAGCCATGGTCCAAACATGGACAAAAGAGCTGAATTCAGAGGTGAGGTGAGAGTGACTGCGTCCTCGTGGGCCTGCTCCTGGGCCTGTCCAAGGTGGCTATCCACAGGTCCAGGATGCTCGCGGTCCGTGGGGGCGGGCGCTCGGCCTGTCTGTCTCTCTTTCGCGGGTTGCTCCGCGCCCGGGTGGCCCTGGAGATGGAGCACGAGGTGTCTGCCGGTACGCTTGAGGCTTTCCGCGACCGTTGGGCACCGCAGGGGCTGGAGTGCATCCTGGACGAGGATAATAAAATTTTGATTTGAACACTTGGTTTTGGTTTGTTTGGTTTTTAGTTGTTAAGCACACCCCACACCCCCCCTTCTTATAAAAGGGGGGCCTAATTTAGAGGGGAAAAAATAAATAAATAAATAAATAATTGGGATACAATGTAAAAAAGAAAGAAAAAGAAAAAAAAATATTAAAAAAAGAGAGTGACTGCCCTTGACATCAAGGCAGCATTTGACCGAGTGTGGCACCAAGGAGCCCTCGTAAAATTGAAATCAATGGGAATCAGGGGAAAAACTCTCCAGTGGCTGGAGTCATACCTAGCACAAAGGAAGATGGTAGTGGTTGTTGGAGGCCAATCATCTCAGCCCCAGGACATTGCTGCAGGAGTTCCTCATGGCAGTGTCCTAGGCCCAACCATCTTCAGCTGCTTCATCAATAACCTTCCCTCCATCATAAGTTCAGAAATGGGGATGTTCGCTGATGACTGCACAGTGTTCAGTTCCATTTGCAACTCCTCAAATAATGAAGCAGTCCAAGCCCGTATGCAGCAAGACCTGGACAATATCCAGGCTTGGGCTGATAATTGGCAAGTAACATTTGTGCCAGACAAGTGCCAGGCAATGACCATCTCCAACTGGAGAGAGTCTAACCACCTCCCCTTGACATTCAACGACATTACCATCGCCGAATCCCCCACCATCAACATCCTGGGGGTCACCATTGACCAGAAACTTAACTGAACCAGCCATATAAATACTGTGGCTACAAGAGCAGGTCAGAGGCTGGGTATTCTGCAGTGAGTGACTCACCTCCTGACTCCCCAAAGCCTTTTCACCATCTACAAGGCACAAGTCAGGAGTGTGATGGAAAACTCTCCACTTGCCAGGATGAGTGCGGCTCCAACAACACTCAAGAAGCTCCAGCACAAAGCAGCCGCTTGATTGGCACCCCATTCACCACCCTAAACATTCACTCCCTTCACCACCAGCGCACTTTGGCTGCAGTGTGTACCATCCACAGGATGCACTGCAGCAACTCGCCAAGGCTTCTTCGACAGCACCTCCCAAACCCGCAACCTCTACTACCTAGAAGGACAAGAGCAGCAGGTACATGGGAACAACACCACCTGCAAGTTCCCCTCCAAGTCACACACCATCCCTACTTGGAAATATATCGCCGTTCCTTCATCGTCGCTGGGTCAAAATCCTGGAACTCCCTACCTAACAGCACTGTGGGAGAACCTTCATCACACGGACTGCAGCGGTTCAAGAAGGCAGCTCACCACCACCTTCTCAAGGGCAATTAGGGATGGGCAATAAATGCCGGCCTCGCCAGCGAAGCCCACATCCCATGAACAAATATTTAAAAAAATAGGTATTGACTGTTGGAAACAAACATCTTCTGTGATGCCTTACTCGAAGTTTCTGCAATCTCATCTTTCTCATTCGGAAATCCACATCCCAGCTCGAAAATCAACCTGCTGCAATGTTCACTATAAATGGCAGGAAAAGTCTTCAGAAAAGCTCCGGAGCATCAAGCAGCAAAAATTGATGTGCAGGTAAAGTGTCACAGGATTGAGCTACATCTGTAAAGATCGCCTCCTAAATGCTGTGTCTGTCTCATAAGTACTACAGTGCTGCTCATACCAGCACTAGTATAGTGACAATTGGGTTAGGGACGCTAATTTTGGGAAATTGTGCTGAAAACTTGGCCGCACCCACACACCCTCATTTACATGCGGCAGGGAAAGCTCAGGGTGGACAGTAATGGTGATTGACGAGTGTTACCGAGGAGAATTCTGGTGAGCATTTTTTGGGACCAGGTTATGGTGGTAAGCCACACCAATCCATTGTAGTATTTTTTTCCAGCTACAAAATTGTCCAAGAACTTCAGTCCACTAAGTCGCAAACATCCAGAGAAATGACATCTAAGGAAAATACGGCCCTTTGTCCGTGAATGCAATGCTTCCTCACACCTTCTGTTATAGAACTGATGCTTCCATGCATTGAGCCACCTCTCTTCTGCCCCTCTTGATTGATGCCTCCATCTTTCTGTTCCCGTCTCGTGGATATAACTCCTGGATACACAGTACAGGGACCTAATTAAAATACATAATCAAATATAGCTGACCTCACATTTACAACTCCCTCATTCCTCTAAGATTCTTCATGGTGAAATTGGACCTCGCTCTGCCCATTTTTCGGGCATCAAACGAGTCCACGACCTTCCAATTTTTCTCGCTGATCGCACGTGACCAAAACGCACAATGTTGTTGTGAAAAAGAATTTAGCAAATCTTTTGTCCATTTTGATTTACAAACGCATAACAGAATGACATAAACCTCACTGAAATACCTCACTGCATTAAAGAGCATTATCATGTAACTTGTTAATTTATCACAAAAAAATGCAGTTTTTTGCTTCTTCTCCCCAGTGATGAAGATAGAATTATAACTCCTTTAACTAGATGCAAAATCACCAAGTACAGCGGATCAAGGGTAATAATGGATTGACTGCAGAAAATCTATTTCTCATTTTTGTTGCAAAATGGAAATGATATTTTGGAAAGGACCTCAGCCTACTTGAACACTTTTTTAGGGCCGATACCCTTCCTAGTGCTGATGTTTCTTCACTTTTTGAACCCCTCTCCCACACCATTCATCTTCTATGTCCCACTGCTGATGTCAGTCATGGCTGCCCACCAGAAGGCCATTCTTTCCCTCTGTGCTGCCAAGTATTCATTTTTCATTGCATCGCACCATCTTTTTTAATCTCCTACTTATCCTTACTTCTTTCTGTGGATTTGATTTAAAGGATTTTTTTTGATTCACTTTAAATCTTGGGCTTAGAAAAATATCAACAATTGAATTACTTTTGTTTTCTGCATCATTTGTCTTCTTTCTCTTCCTCTCCTGGAAGTGAAGACTCTTATAGGTGTGCAGAACAATGGGAGCCGTCTGCCCTTCTCTACCTCATTCAAGTAGCTTGGACAGTAAGTGTTAGGAGGCAATTCAACCATGGTGGGCATCACAACTAAGCCTGATGCTATCCTTGCTCGATATCCACACACGCACGCTTTCAGTAATACTTCTTTAACAGGAATTACTGCCATGGAATATGATTGGGGTGGGGTATCAATTATTTTCCTTTTTTATTATTGTTGTAGAAAAGGGGTTAAAGAAAGGCATGTTTAAATTGTAATAATCATGAGTTCTTCATTGCAAGAGCATAATGGCACAGAAACATGCACTCAGTATCCTCAACAGTAATCATAATGGCAGCAGCTGTCAGCTTTTAAAATAAGATTTCCAGAGTAGAAATGGCAATAAGGCTCATGTGGAGCATGAACGCCGGTCTCCAGTTGGACTGAATGGCCTGTTTCTGTGCTGTAGACTCTATGTAAGGGTAGGACACGAATACATCATGTAAGGCTGCATTAAGAAACTGTATATACAGTGAAATGGGCACGGCTTTACAGGTTTCACAGAATGGACACCTGCACTAATCCCCGTACTTTGTTAACAAAAGCAATGCACACTCTGAAAACCTTTAGAATAAAGAGGTGCTGACAAGGTGATATAGAACTAGGATTAAAAACATTCTTAGACGTTCTTATGCATGCCATGGTGTGAAAAATGAGTCATCTTAAATTATAGGTGGGGAGAAAAATTCCCAGAAATGCCACAAATGTGAGGTTCTGTCCCTTTTTCAAGGCCCATGGGAATAGGAGGGGTAGAGGATGGCACCTTTGTGTTCCATACAGACACCTCCCTTGTAGCCTGAGGCTGTGCTAATTGACAGAGATTTCATGCTTGTGATTTGATCCATCCAAACCCTGTTTGTGGTATTAACCCCCAACCGAGACCCAGGCCCAGGCTGAAAGGATCTGAATAATCAGCTAACTCAATGGTATGTGTTAAACAGGTATTTACATCTAAAGTACAGAAAAGATCGCCCATCCTTAGCTTTAAGCACAGGCAGTGGACTTGCATCCTAGAGAGAAAATAACGAATGTAACAGGTACTAAATCATCAGTATCTGCTACTTTACCCACCCAGCAACAAGTCTCTTAACCTTTTAAGCTGCTTCCATTTTCCATACTAGGCAGCAGGATTGTAATGTACAGCCACATGCAGCACTACCAGCCTTCCAAAATGTTTTTTTTATTCATTGATGGGATGAGGGCGTAGCCGGCAAGGCCAGCATAGTGTCATGAACTGTAATTATGTCCAATGTGTTCATTGTACTGTACTTGACGTAACCTGCAAATTGTATAATCTGTATTGTGTACATTTGGAAAGTGATATGACAACTGTATTGTATGTACTGCTGCAAATTTTATGAATAAAGTATATTTTTTGAAAAATTTATTACCCATCCCTAGTTGCCCTTGAGAAGGTGGTGGTAATCTCATATTGGGCACAGTGAATCAATGTAACTATATCCGATACTTTTTCTGAAGTATTTAGCGCTGAAATCACTGTTTACTGATTTTTGGATTGAGTTCGCATTGAATAATAGACAATCTTAAGGCAGGAAGAGACCACTGGAAAGATTTTCCAATTTTGAGGGGGATCTGGAGTGGGCAGGATCAGGAGATTGACCAGGGAACTGTTGCGCCGGCTCCCTGCCAATAGCCATCACTTCCGGGATTTTTCACAGGGAGTGATGAAGGCCGTTGAATATTTCCAAATATGGACAAGTGCATTCAAATTGAGTGGTGATGACGGAATGACGTCATATATCGTTTTCTGCCGTTATTGCCATAGCAACGCTGGATGCAAGGAATGTTAGTATGTTCCTAAGTCCAGCATTTGTATGCCGAGTGAGAGGGCATTTAAAATATAAAGGGCCCCAGAAGAATGCAGTCATTCTCCATGATTTCTTTTTTTAAGTTAAAAACATGATCTGAGGCTTGCAGCAGCCATTTTCTTGCCTCCACCCGAATCAGGCTTCCTGGCACAGGTGGGAATTCCCAGAAGGAGTTTATCAAAATAATGCAAATGACACTGATCCTGGAATATTCTCCAGGATCAGTGACTGGGAATTCGGGCCAGTGCAAATCCGTAAAACAATTCCAAATTTATGTGCTTGCTCAGTTCTTTTAAACGTCCTTGAGTTTTTTCTTATATTAATCCATATTATCCTCCGTTTGAGACAACTTATAATATTGGGTGACCTGTTCTTTATCTCTAACAACTTCCTTGTCAATAAGGCTGGCCTGCCCTACTATTTTTTTAATAAAATCTCTGACTTTCAAAAAACAGCGTAGAAAGTACAAAGACATAAGGCAAAGCTGCGTATCTAAGTACAAAATGAGTGTGCAATTTACAGATTTAAAAAACAAATCCAAAACCAAATCCAAAGCAGGCTACGTGCAGAGCAGCAGGTGCGATCGCTGCTTTCAACTTGATGCCCATGAAAACTCACTGCAAAGCTCAGTAAAATTTTAGTACTTCCACATCATAAGTCTCAGAAATATGTGGACAAAAATAGATTTTGGTTTTAAACATCAAACTTTTGGAGGGGAATTTTAACCCCCAAGAATGGGTGGGTTGGGGACGGTGGGTTGTTAAAATAATTGATTTTTGGAGTGCGACCACAACCTGGCTCCAACGCACCCACTTCCAGGTTTGGCACGTTTGGATGCGTGCGAGTAACCTACTCGCTGCAGTTGGGACCTTAATTAGTTCAGGTGAGCGGGTAGTTATCGCAGCAATTAATGTCCTTATGAGACGTTAATTAGGTCTTTTTAAATTGAATTTTACTGACCTTTAAATGTAATGCCTCCAGCGCGGGTTTCCCGGGGCTCATGAATCTCACCAGTGAAAAGGAGGTGAGAAGGGCTGGATCATGAGGTATGACACAAAACTTGGAAGTGTAGTGACAGTGAGGAGGATAGTGATAGACTTTAAGAGGATACAGACAGGCTGGTGGAATGGGTGGCCACGTGGCAGATGAAATTTAACGCAGAAAAATGCGAAGTGATACATTTCGGTAGGAAGAACAAGGAGGGGCAATATAAACTAGAGGGCACAATTCTAAAAGGGGTACAGGAACAGAGAGATCTGGGGATATATGTGCACAAATGGTTGAAAGTGGCAGGGCAGGTTGAGAAAGCAGTTAAAAAAGCACACAGGATCCTGGGCTTTATAAATAGAGGCATGGAGTACAAAAGTATGGAAGTCATGATGAACCTTTATAAAATACTGGTTCGGCCACAACTGGAGTATTGTGTCCAGTTCTGGGCACTGCACTTTAGGAAAGATGTGAAGGCCTTGGAGAGGGTGCAGAAGAGATTCCCCTCCTCCACCCCCAGACGTCCGAGCCCCCCCACCCCGGACGTCCGAGACCTCCCCTCCACCCCGCCCCCTCCCCCCGGACGTCCGCGACCTCCGCCCCCCCACCCCCGGACGTCTGAGACCCCCCCCCCCCCACCCCGGATGTCCGACTTCTCACCTCCCCGACGACTTCCGACTTTCCCCACCATCCCAGCGATCGCCCCCATCCAAAGATCCCGATCTCTCCCCGACCTCCCCATGCAACCCCCAAAGATCCCGATCTCCCCTGACCTCCCCATGCAACCCCCAAAGACCCCGTTCTCCCCTGACCTCCCCATGCAACCCCCAAAGACCCCGTTCTCCCCTGACCTCCCCATGCAACCCCCAAAGATCCCGGTCTCTCCCCCCCCATCCAAACTCCGACTTACCTTCTATTCGTTCTCTGGCTGCTTTCCTGCCTGACAGGCTGTCAATCAAGCCGGCCATCAGGTGGGAAACTGTTTGAAAAACCAGCAGGTTTCCGGCAACCTCACCCGCCAACACTCTTCCCAGCTCCAAGTTAAAATCCAGGCCTTGGTATCCAATTTTTATTTTAGGAATTTCTGGATTGTGCGTTCAAAAGCCAATACTGAGTGCTAACCTCTCTGTGATATTCTGGGTACTTTCAGTGAGGCGCTGGGAACAGGCTTACCTTAAAATGCTCCCAAATCACTGAAACTTGACATTGCGGATTATTGCAGAAAGCCATTTTTCATTCTTAAACACAAAGAAACCTATTTTAAAAGTTGTGGATATGCTGTCACAGTTTTGTATAACTGTGCATAATTGTTCTTTCAGAAAGGTTGTGGTCATTTTTGAAATTGCAGACTATTGTGGTAGATTAATCAATGTTCTATTTCTGTGGAATCGATATATCAGGAGATAAATGTATCATTTTTGTGTCAATGTCATTAGGAAAATGTCAAATTTGAACACTGCTTGAAAATGACATTTTGCAGAAAAAAATGAAGATCAGCGATGAATCCCCAGAAGGTCAGTTTCAGTTGAAAATATCCCTTAGCGGAAAGCACAATGTAAATGATTCTCCAAACACAGATACATGTCCAGACAATTCAAAAATCTCAACATTTTCATGATAATTTTTCATTTTTAATAAGGTTTACAAGAAGATATAGTTTGTCTGAATTATTTCCCAACAAATTTATTCAAATTTTGAAAATTGCCAGCAGAAGGCAAATATATTAAAATCCTTGAGCTGGGAAAGCTGTCACAGCCCCAGTCCACTGAAATCAATGGGTAATGCTGGAACCGTAACCATTGCAATTCTTACTTCCTCCAAATGTGGTGCTGCAACCTGTATATTTTTATATTTCAAAATATACTTTATTTCATAGAATTTAAAGATACACACGGTTTGATGTAAATATCTCAATTCCAAAGCAATGCAATTCAAAACAAAACAATACAGATCCTACACACTCCGATCCCATCATTACAATTCAAAACTCAGTACATATCTTCTAATACATTCTGTACAATACAAAGGTGGGATGTCCTTACATGGTAGCCTTTCCCCATAGAGCCTTTGCACAGGCCGCACCTTGCTTCAGTGTGTCCGGCAGAATGTACGCCTGGACCTTGGAGTGTGCCAGTCGCCAACATTTGGTCGTGGACAGCTCCTTCAGCTGGAAGACCAGCAGGTTTTGAGCGAGCCAAAGGGCCTCCTTCATCGAGTTCATGGTCTTCCAGCAGCGGTTGATATCTGTCTCAGTGTGCATTCTGGGGAACAGCCCGTAGAGCACAGCGTCCTGTGTTACCGAGCTGTTGGGCATGAACTGGGGCAGATACCAACACATCTCTCTCCACACCTTCTGCATGAAGGGGCAGTCCATCAGGAGGTGGTCTTGTCCCCGCTGCAGCCTCAAAGGCAGCTCGCTGAAACCTGTATATAAAAAACAATATGAGGGCAGTACCTGTGATTCTTTCTTGCACCATAGAATCATAGAAGCATAGAAAATTTATGGCACAGAAGGAGGCTATTTGGCCCATCGTGTCTGCGCCGGTCAAAAATGAGCCACCCAGCCTAATCCCACTTTCCAGCACTTGGTCCGTAAGCCTTGTAGGTTATGGCACTTCAAGTGCATATCCAGGTACTTTTTAATTGTGATGAGGGTTCCTGCTTCTACCACCCTTTCAGGCAGTGAGTTCCAGACCCCCACCACCCTCTGGGTGAAAAGTTTTTTCCTCAGCTCCCCCTAATCCTTCTACCAATCACTTTAAATCTATGTCCCATGGTTATTGACCTCTCTGATAAGGGAAATAGGTCCTTTTTATCCACTCTATCCAGGCCCCTCATAATTTTGTACACCTCAATTAAATCACCCCTCAGCCTCCTCTGTTCCAAAGAAAACAGCCCCAGCCTATGCAATCTTTCCTCATAGCTAAAATTCTCCAGTCCTGGCAACATCCTCGTAAATCTCCTCTGCACCCTCTCTAGTACAATCACATCTTTCCTGTAATGTGGTGACCAGAACTGTACACAGTACTCAAGCTGTGGCCTAACTAGTGTTTTATACAGTTCCAGCATAACCTCCCTGTTCTTATATGCTATGCCTCAGTTGATATAGGAAAGTATCCCGTATGCCTTCTTAAGCACCTTATCTACCTGTCCTGCTACCTTCAGGGACCTGTGGACATGCACGCCAAGGTTCCTCACTTCCTCTACACCTCTTAGCATCCTCCCATTTATTGTGCATTACCTCACACTTCTCTGGATTGAATTCCATTTGCCACTTTTCTGCCCACCGGACCTACATTGATGTCTTCCTGCAGTCTACAGCTTTCCTCCTCACTATCAACTACATGGCCAATTTTTGTATCATCTGCAAACTTCTTAATCATGCCCCCTACATTTAAGTTTAAATCATTAGTATATACCACAAAAAGCAAGGGATCTAGTACTGAGCCCTGCGGAACCCCACTGGAAACAGCCCTCCAGTCACAAAAACACCTGTCGACCTTTGCTTCCTGCCACTGAGCCAATATTGGATCTAACTTTCCTTTGGATCCCATGGGCTTGTACTTTTTTGACCAGTCTGCCATGTGGGACCTTGTCAAAATCCTTGCTAAAATCCATGTAGACTACATCAAACGCACTACCCTCATCTACCCTCCTTGTTACCTCCTCAAAAAATTCATAGAATCATAGAAGTTACAACATGGAAACAGGCCCTTCGGCCCAACATGTCCATGTCGCCCAGTTTATACCACTAAGCTAGTCCCAATTGCCTGCACTTGGCCCATATCCCTCGATACCCATCTTCCCCATGTAACTGTCCAAATGCTTTTTAAAAGACAAAATTGTACCCGCCTCTACTACTGCCTCTGGCAGCTCGTTCCAGACACTCACCACCCTTTGAGTGAAAAAATTGCCCCTCTGGATCCTTTTGTATCTCTCCCCTCTCACCTTAAATCTGTGCCACCTCGTTATAGACTCCCCTACCTTTGGGAAAAGATTTTGACTATCGACCTTATCTATGCCCCTCATTATTTTATAGACTTCTATAAGATCACCCCTTAACCTCCTACTCTCCAGGGAATAAAGTCCCAGTCTGTCTAACCTCTCCCTGTAAGTCAAACCATCAAGCCCCGGTAGCATCCTAGTAAATCTTTTCTGCACTCTTTCTAGTTTAATAATATCCTTTCTATAATAGGGTGACCAGAACTGTACACAGTACTCCAAGTGTGGCCTCACCAATGCCCTGTACAACTTCAACAAGACATCCCAACTTCTGCATTCAATGTTCTGACCAATGAAACCAAGCATGCTGAATGCCTTCTTCACCACCCTATCCACCTGTGACTCCACTTTCAAGGAGCTATGAATCTGTACTCCTAGATCTCTTTGTTCTATAACTCTCCCCAACGCCCTACCATTAACGGAGTAGGTCCTGGCCCGATTCGATCTACCAAAATGCATCACCTCACATTTATCTAAATTAAACTCCATCTGCCATTCAATCAAGTTAGTCAGACACGATCTTCCCTTAGCAAATCCGTGCTGACTGTCCTTGATTAATCCGTGCCTTTCTAAGTGACAGTTTATTCTGTCCCTCAGAATTGATTCCAATAATCTGCCCACCACCGAGGTTAGACTGACTGGCCTGTAAATACTCGGTCTACCCCTCTTTCCATTTTTAAACAATGGTACAACATTAGCAGTCCTCCAATTCTCCAGCACCATGCCTTGTATCCAGGGAGGACTGGAAAATGATCCTCAGAGCCACTGCTATTTCCTCCCTGGCTTCTTTTAACAGCCTGGGATACATTTCATCCGGGCCTTGTGATTTATCTACTTTCAAAGATGCTAATCCCCTTAATACTTCCTCTCTCACTATGTTTATTCCATCCAATATTTCACACTCCTCCTCCTTAACTACAATGTCTGCATTGTCCCTCTCTTTTGTGAAGACAGACGCAAAGTATCCATTAAGAACCATTCATTAAGAAGCATCTTTCGCCTCCACACATAGGTTACCTCTTTGGTCTCTAATAGGCCCTATTCTTTCCTTAGTTATCCTCTTGCTCTTAATGTATTTATAAAACATCTTTAGGTTTTCCTTAATTTTACTTGTCAATATTTTTTCATGCCTTCTCTTTGCTTTCCTAATTTCCTTTTTAATTTTACCCCTGCACTTTCTATACTCCTCTAGGCTTTCTGTAGTTTTGAGCTCTCTGTGTCTGACCTAAGCTTTCCTTTTTTGCCTTATCTTACCCTGTATGCTTCTTGACATCCAGGGCACACTAGATTTGGCAGTCCCTCCCTTTTTCTTTGTGGAACATGTTTACTCTGAACCCCTCTGAATCCAGAGGTGGCACTGCCTCTCTCAGCCTGTTGCAACAAACACGTTTAAGATATACTGACCTAGAAATTCATTGGCATGGCACATCTTTCACAGGATCCAATATGGCGGGTGGCGTGCGCATGCCCGTCCTGCACCTAAAATGCGGCACCCACAATATTGGATCAACTTCTTCCATAGGTGTTCAGTGTTTTCAAAACGGTAATTAAAATATTCAAATAAGGTCCTAAACTTGTTGTAGGACCCTTTTGTGAACCTGGACTGTGCCAGGTGCCATAGACTGCACCCATATTGCCTTACATGCTCCCCATCACCATCCTGGTATATTTCTGGACAGAAAGCAATTCCACTCCCTCAATGTCCAGCTTGTTTGCGACCAAAGGCAACACATCATGCAGGTCTGTGCATGGTTTCCTGGCAACAAGCATGATTCATTCATCCTGCTTCAGTCCTCTGTCCTGCCTTAACTCAACCAGGCCATCAGGTTACTGGTTGGCTACTGATGACCAGGGCTATCCCCTTCAACCTTGACTGCAGAGCTGGCCTACTGCACGAGCCATGCTGCCACCAGAAATGTCATCGAGCAGACAGTCGGCATGCTTAAGGAACATTTCGCTGCCTGGACCATTCAGCAGAAGCTTTGCAGTACACTTGAGCAATTATCCAGATTTGTAGTCATCTGTTGCATGCTCCATAACTTTGCCATCATGAGGGACCACCAACTGGGCAGCGGGAGGAGGAGGAGGAGGAACAGCATCGACCACCAGTGCTCCTGGTTGCCAGAGCTTTCAGAGAGCAGCTCATCCACGAGTGCCTCACGTGAACCATCCCACCCATCCTCAAGGTGGTTCCCACTTCCGCTGGTCGGAGTGCTGAAATGTCTGCTCTCAATTTGCCATACTGCTGCTCTTCTTTCAATCCGGGGATGAGAAAACTCATGACCTGGGAGTCCCCTCCCCGTTCATGCTTCCTCTGATGTGGGGCAACAATGATTAAGCAAACAGAGGCTCTATCCCAGACAAGGCCCTGTGGAAGCATCTGGGAAAGGACAACAACAACAATAACTTGCACTAATAGAGCACCTTTAACAGAAAAACATCCCAAGGCACTTCACAGAGACATAATCTGACAAAAATGGATGCTGAACAAAAGAAGACAACATTAGGAGCAGTGAACAAAAGCTTGGTCAAAGAAGGTGGGTTTCATGGAGTGCCTTAAAGGAGAAAAGCAAAGTGAAGAGGCAGAGAGCTTTAGGGAAGGAATTCCAGAGCATGGGTCCTAGATGGCTGAAGGCACTGCCACAAATGGGGGACTTAACATATCCAGGTTCCATCCTAATTTGTAGCCCTTCAGTCCTACCAGAATTATGACAGAACTGTGCTGGAAGGGCCTCGGATTTTTAGACTGTTGTGTTTGGAGTCCGAATTAGTTAGTTTTGGAAGAGGGAGCTGGGGAGGTTGAAAGTGGAAATACTTTGAGAGGGGTGGAAGGTGAACAAATGACAATGGGGCAAAGAATCAAAAATTGAGATTTAACTCATACATACTTTATGGTGAGCCCCTCTGCCTATCATTCAACCTGAGATCCAAACGGTTCCTGTTCCATAAACCCATCACTAAGCGTACTCGCATTAAACGCCAGAGCATGAATACACTGCTCCACCAGACTGCCTCCTGGACCCTGCTTTCTTTTCAACACAGATTGAAATGTGGACACAAAGTAAACAAAACAAAAAAGTGAAGTGGATCTAAACCCATTGTTTGCCATGTCACCTGGGACCAGCAGATCCTGATCAGCCTCCTACCAAAATGTTCCTGGGTGCTCCCCTGCAGCTTTCAACATGTAGAAACACGTTCCCATGCACTGACAAAATCTAAATGTAGACTAAAATGAATAGAGACATTGTAAATAAGATGCTCTTCAGCCAAACAATAAATAATACTATAATAATAATATTATAATATGGCTAGTTCATTTACATTAAAACACCACGGGGTAGATCTTGACTTTGTGCGATAATGTAAAACGGGTGATTGTGAGTCAGTGTTTTATTTCTATTAAAGTAATTGGAAATAAAAATCAGGAGAGATGCAAAAAGGGCTGCCGACTCGTCATTACCCATTTTACACTATGGCACAAAGTCAAGATCTACCCCCACTCTTGTAGATCATGGGCTAGACTTTTTCTCCTGAGTTGGAATGTTTACTTCTGTTGAGAGATAGTCGGCTTAGGCTGTGGTTATAGCTGATTACATGTAATTTTCCTTTTACTGCCATTTTGAAGGGACCTATGTGAAATTACTTTGGGCAGACTGAATTCAGTGGATGCAGGCACACATGTCAAAATTGCCTACAATGTGATATAGGAACATATTACTAACATAGATTGGCAACTTCACTCAAAGAGACTATAAAGATGGGTGGTATAGGAATGGAAAAAATTCTCACTGTGCAGTAGAGGATACTCTTCTTGGCACACTGTTGGGTGGAATAAATGGAATTTAATTTACATCTGTCCTCTGGTATGCTTGACCATGAATGCTGACACTGGATGCAAGCAGTGGAAAAAATATTCCATTTCCCAGCAATGATATGACTTACCTTAAAGAGCACGGAAAAAATCACCAAACAAGAAAATGTCAATTAAAAAAAATCTCAGATGGTTTGATTTAGCTACTGGAAAATAGTATAATGCATTACTACACTACAGTCTCAACACAGGTTAGGTAAACTATGGGCAAGTTAGGATATTAAAGAGATGAGCTGATGGACTAAATGGTCTTTTCTTATCCTTGACCTTTTCGATCATCTTATATGCTGCAAAATTCAAAAAATCTGGTAACTAGTGACTTGGCACCAGTAAAATGATCATGAAACCTGCCAGGCTGTCGTAAAAACCCAATTGGGTCATAGTGTCCTTCAAGAAAGGAACGTGCAGTCCCCACCCGATCTGGTCTATGTTTGAATCTGGTCTATGTGGTTGACTCTTAATGACCTCAGGGAAACTAGAGATTGGCAATAAATACTGCCTTGTCAGTGATGCCCACATCCCAATAATTTTTTTAAATTATATGCAGCTGAGAAAAGGATCAGAGAACTTGGTTGCTATGACTAAGCCAAGTTGCTGCTATGGGTCCCAGTACAATAGTGAATTATATATCCACTGATATGTTGTGAACACCTTTAGTCTAAACATCCTTGGTTATAATCATTATTCAAATTATGTTAATTGTAAATATACAATCTCGCACAGAAGCAAGAAAGATAAAGGAACCTATTTTTGGACTGTTGTGTATTAGATCGTTTTGCAGTGGTGGATGTATACACTTATTCCAGCCAATAATGCTGCGTGTTTGGGTATGTAGCAACTTAACTTATTATGGCAGAAAATCAAGACAGCTATTCAGATGTTACTTGAAATCATTCACATTTACTATCTCAGCGAATGAGGTACTTGGCTTGTCTTAATGAAAGTGACATTACTGATCCCATTTCAGTTGTGGGAAGCACCCCCTCAATTTTCTGTCCTGTGCTAACAGAGAGATGACACTCCCCACCAGCAACACACATTTGGAAAATGCACCCTGATAAATCGGGCAGAAAATAGCAAGTAATGTGAAAGCGCTAAAATGGCCATGCGTTTCAGGAGTTGACATTTTTGAACTAGTCAAACTGCCAACTGTAAAAATGTTTGGTTTTTGCAAAATCTGCATTACCAACCACAAAGCTGGCTACAAAAGAGCAGAAAGAGTTAACAACATTTTTTTTTTAAATCCATGAAGTTCACAAGATTGCTGTAAATGCATCAATGTTTACAAAAGTCTCAAATGCAAACATTAATCACCAATCAATTCTGCACATTCCCCCTTCCAGCCATAGGAAAAATGATTTCACTTTCATCACATCAACAATCGAGACAATGGGGTAGATTTTCAACTTGCTGACTAGTGGTAAAGCCAGTGTTGTGGATAGGCCGCCTGATATAGAAACTGCCCAGTTTTCCTTTCCATTAAAATCAATGTAAATGAAAACCGGGCAGTTTCTATAACCAGCGGCCCATCCACAACACCAGTTTTATGCCTAGTCAGCAAGTTGAAAATCTAATCCAATAACTCCACAGAATCTAAACATACAAGTATGACATACAGGTTTTTAAACAAATGTCCGACAGAATTAAACAACATAAACAAAAAGCAAAAGAAAACTTAAGATGCTGGAAATTTGAAATCAAAACAGAAAATGTTGGAAACATTCAGCAGGTCACTCAGCATCTGTAGAGAGAACAGATAAGTTAATGTTTAAGGTGTAGACTTTGATACCCTCACAACCATCTGGTAGAGGAGCATTTGCACCTTTGTAAGGCCATTAACAATGACCATGCCAGTGCACAAGCTGGAAACACCCAGATGCACACAGATATGGATATTCATTTGGATTGGGCACAGTTGAGAGCAGATCGGTTCACAAGTCCAGCAATGGCAGCAATACTCCTTGGCTATAAAGATCATATGGAAGAAAGAAATATAATGTAATGCGATTTGGGAAATTCTGAGGATGCTATATAAATGTAACTTCTTTCTTTACCTGGCAACGATTGGGCGTAACTGCCGCTGCAAGTTGTGAGCCAGTATGAAACCAGTTGCAGAGCAGTGCCACCTTCTGCTAGAATATCTGCAGTCACTATCAGTGAAGGCCATCGTCCTCCTCAATTTTTACGCCTTGAGCTCCTTTCAGACTAGCACTGCAGTATCAGCTGATGCATCAAACACATGACTAATGCATTATAACAATGGCTAGCATTTTCATCTCTTTTTCCAATGAGTCGCAACAGCAGCATGACACAGCTGCCCAATTTCATCGTATCATTGTGTTTTTCAAAGATTAAGGGGTCATTGATCGCAGCCATGTGGCCAAACAGGCAGCAGGTTCCTACACTTCCTCTGCCAGCACCACTTGGTGCTCCTTACCTGTGCCCTGTGACTCCCCCGATGTTACCTCCTCAATCTCATTAACTGCATCCTCTGAGATGTGTGTAGCTGTGCTTGCAAGCAGTGTAGGTGTTGCCTTATTCTGGGCCACTGACAGTGCTGATAGGCTGCTCTTCCAGGCCCACACTGACAGAAAGGTATAGAGCTGATTTTATGAATGCATGTTACTTGTGGAGAGCCTCACCTGTCAGCCATGCACATTAGGAAATCGCAATCATGCTGCCCATGATTTTCCACTTATTTTAACATTGATTCTTATCATTGGCCCTTATTTGTGTTTGCCTATGTGTGTGTGTGTGTGTGTGTGCGTGTGAGTGAGAAAGGAGAAAGAGAAAACTAGAGCAAGACAGCACTGGGCCCGAGCGTGGGGGAGGTCTCTTGTTTCACCGACCCCTATCCCTCAATACTCTAAGTAAAGAGTCTTTGGTGGGCTCCTCCAAAATGCGACAAGGGCTCATAATCCCTGGCTGCTCCTCAGTTTGAGTCTGTTTCCTTGCATTTGTACAAGAAGAGAAGTGATTTTGTAAGTTAAAGGAGCACATGTAGTGAAAGCTGTGGTCATCTTGCAGCCCATCCTGTGTGACAGTAATTGACAATAAAACTTGCAACTGTGTTGTTTTAGAGTGATTGGCTGTGTTAAGTTGTTTTAAGATGTGCCAAGATTTTCAGTTGTACATTGCAGCTTGAATGTGTACCTTGTTAGAATATGGCTATGCATAGTAAGCAATTTAAGAGCTGTAAGGTTGTCTGAAGGCTTGGCAGGGGCCATCAGTGAACGTGTAGCATGTTGACAGGCAGCACTGTGTGGCATGAATACATGAGCCATTGACCTGGTATATGGTTCTGCTGTGTAGCTGTATCTTGGCAACTTTGTTAAGGTATGCCAGCGTCTTCCACGTCTGTTCCCAGGTCCTGCAATGTTGACGCTGGATGCTTCCTGCCAGGCATGCTGCACTGCTGTACTCTGGGGAGGGTGCTCTGGAGCTCCAAACAGGACAATCTTACTTTCACCCACCTCATGCAGCAGCCATCAGTTTGGGTGCTGGGCCATTCCATCATTTGCCCACAAACTCTATTTGCTGTCTGTACATTTGTTTTCCCAGAGACTAGTGTTTGTCAGCCACTTCTTTTGCCACATTAAGTCTTCAGAAAGACTGCCACATGTGGCCACATACTTTTAAGTGGTTGAATCCATAAGAACACAAGAACATAAGAAATAGGAGCAGGAGTCGGCCATACAGACTCTCGAGCCTGCTCCACCATTCAATCAGATCATGGCTGATCTTCAACCTCAACTCCACTTTACTGCCTGATCCCTATTTCCCTTGATTCCCCTAGAGTCCAAAAATCTATCTATCTCAACCTTGAATATACTCAATGACTCAGCATCCACAGCCCTCTGGGGTAGAGAATTCCAAAGATTCACAACCCTCTGAGTGAAGAAATTCCTCCTCATCTCAGTCTTAAATGTCCGACCCCTTATCCTGTGACTACGCCATCTAGTTCTAGACTCTCCAACCAGGGGAAACAACCTCTCAGCCTCTACCCTGTCAAGCCCCCTCAGAATCTTATATGTTTTAATGAGATCATCTCTCATTCTTCTAAACTCCAGAGAGTATAGGCCCATTCCACTCAACATCTCCTCATAGGACAACCCTCTCATCCCAGGAATTAATCTAATGAATCTTTGTTGCACCGCCTCTAAGGCAAGTATATCCTTCCTTATATAATGAGACCAAAACTGTACGCAGTACTCCAGGTGAGGTCTCACCAAAGCCCTGTACAATTGCAGTAAGACTTCCTTACTCTTGCACTCCAAACCACTTGCAATAAAGGCCAACATGCCATTTGCCTTCCTAATTGCTTGCTATCTGAATGCTAACTTTTTGTCTTCCTTGTACCAGGACACGCAAGTATCTCTGGACACCAACATTTACTAGTTTCTCACCATTTAAAAAAATATTCTGTTTTTCTATTCTTCCTACCAAAGTGAATAACCTCACATTTCCCCACATTATACCCCATCTGCTACCTTCTTGCCCACTCACTTAACCTGTCTCTATCCCTTTGCAGACTCTTTGGGATCAATATTCCCACCCCCGATCAGGTGCGTTCGTGACGGGGGAGCTGCGAAAATCGGGGATTCCTGGGGCGGGTCTGGAGCCCGGCTCCAACCCGCCCACTTCTGGGTTCCCCAGTGACGCGCTGACGTGCGCGCGCAGCCCCCGCATGTGGGACTCCTGCCGGCAATTAAAGTACTTAAACAGGTACTTCAGGTCGTTTACAGACCTGAATGACCTGATATTTTAGGAGGGGTGGGATTTTGAAATGAACTGAGACTGTTTCCCGTACTGAGGGAAACACTCCCAGTTCAAATGGCGTGTTGCAGCCATCAGCCTGTGGCAGCTGCAAAGGTCCATTTGACAGGTGGGGGGGAGACCCTCACTCATTGCAGGAGGCCACTCTGTCACTTTGGACAAAGTTTGGCCTCCCCCACTCTCCTCCTAACAATAAAATGCACCAACTTGCACACTTACCCCGGTGTCCAGACACATGTGCCTACCTTGCGGACCCCCTCAAATGTACATTTTCCGGATGGGGGCCGCCGTAGCTGCAGTCATGACCTCCTCGGAGGGTGAACAGCATCACCAGTCTCACTGGCCACGCCGTCCACCTCTGACACGTGGAGCTCCACAACACAGTGCTGTGACACATCCACCTGCACAGCAGAAGGGAGGGCAACAGCAGAGAGAGATGGGTCGCAGAGGACACTATCCTCGCCACAGGGTCCACAAACCGAGGCTCAGCTTCCTGGACCTCTCTGAGCAGCAGTGCACACGGAGGCTCAGAGTCACTTGATATGTAATCCTGGACATCTGCAGCCTCCTTCATGCCGAGCTGCTCCCGGCTGGCCCGAGCACCATCTTCTTACCTGTCACTGTCAAAGTCACCACTGCCCTCAACAACTTCTCCTCCGCATCCTTCCAGGGTGCCACCAGGGACATCGCCAACGTCTCTCAGTCGTCTGCACAAAAGAGCTCTGCAAATACATCTACACCCACTCTGCAGTGACAAAATGGGTGGCATCAGTTGTGGGTCTTCATTGTGATCCTCAGGAAAGGGCATTATTGCACAAACCAGACAAGATTTGCAAAGACGTGGCAGTAGTGGTGACAATTTAAAATGTTATGTGAGTTGATCAGAAATCAAATATAGGTAAACACCATGACAAACCCTCAAACACCCTTGTGCATCCCCTTCATGCTCACGACACGTTTGCCTTACACTTCCTACTGCACATATGTGATGCATGCCCTGTGGCTGCAGCACAGGTAGTGGCAGGTTGAGTGAGGCTGACCGTGAAAGAGATGCATGAGAGGGTGAGTATGAGATAGAGCTATGAGATTGTATGAGGATTGGGTTGAGTGGTAGTGGTGGGATGAGTACTGGCGAGGTGAGTAAGTGCAGGTAAGATGAGGATGAGCTTTGAGTGGGTGTAAGGGGTGATGTGATAGAGTAGTGTTGGCAGTGCAGAAGGAGATGTGGGGTGGGGGCAGTGATATGGCAGATGGAGTGTAGGGGAATGAGTAAGTGTACTCACTTCGGCTGACCTGCTTAGGTCATTGGAGCGCCTCCTGCACTGTATGCAGGTGCGCGATATGTTGGTGATGCTGGTGACCTCCTCTGCCACCTTGAGCCAGGCCTTCTTGGTGGCAGAGGCGGGCCGCTTCCTCCCGCCCGCCGGGGGGAAGATCTCTGACCTCCCCCTCCTCCTCACCCCATCCAATGATACCCGGAGTGAGGCATCATTAAACCTGGGAGCAGCCTTCCCCCTGGGCTGCTCCATGCTGTAACTTTGCCTATTTTCTGCAGCATCAGTCAGTGGAGGACTGCCCCTTTAAATAGGGCTCCTCCAGCTGACAGTCTATGCTGCGAATGCGCAGTCCGCCCGCTGCGCAGCTTTCCAGCGCGAAACCTGGAAGCACAGGTAAGTGGATCGAATTAGCCTGCGATTCCATGCGGAGCACCCCGAATTCACTGGGCGCATTACCCACGCACCCAGTCGACCCCCCCCCCCCCCACCCCGCTGCGAACCGGCCGCCCTCCTAATATCGGCCCTTTGTGTCCTCCTCACAGCTTACTTTCCCTCCTAGCTTTGTATCATCAGCAAACTTGGATACGTTACACTTAGTCCCCTCATCCAAGTCATTAATGTAGATTATAAATAGTTGAGGTCCAAGCACCGATCCTTGCGGTACACCACTAGTTACAGCCTGCCAACCTGAAAATGACCTGTTTATCCCTACTCTCTGTTTTCTGTCCGTTAACCAATCCTCAATTCATGCTAATATATTACCCCCAACCCCATGAGCCCTTATCTTGGGTAACAACCTTTTATGTGGCACCTTATTGAATGCCTTTTGAAAATCCAAATATACTACATCCACTGGTTCCCCTTTATCTACCCTGGTAGTTACATCCTCAAAAAACTCTAATTTGTCAAACACGATTTCCCTTTCATAAAACCATAATGACTCTGCCTAATCATATTATGATATTCTAAGTGCCCTGTTACCACTTCTTTAATAATTTTCCAGATGACTGATGTCAGGCTAACTGGCCTATAGTTCCCTGTTTTCTCTCTCCCTCCTTTCTTGAACTGCGGTGTTACATTTGCTACCTTCCAAACCGCTGGGACCGTTCTAGAATATAGGGAATTTTGGAAGATCACAACCAATGCATCCACTATCTCTGCAGCCGCCTCTTTTAGAACCCGCGGATGTAGGCCATCAGATCCAGGGGATTTATTGGCTTTTAGTCCCATTAGTTTCTCAAGCACTTTTTCTCTACTGATGATAATTACTTTATGTTACTCACATTAGCCCCTTGGTTCCCCAATATTTTTGGTATGCTTTTTGTGTCTTCTACTGTGAAGACAGATATTTGTTGAACGCATCTGCCATTTCCTGATTCCCCATCATAATTTCCCCTGTCTCAGCCTCTAGGGGACCAACATTTACTTTTGCTACTCTCTTCCTTTTTGCATACTTGTAGAAGCTCTTATAATCTGTTTTTATATTTCTTCCTAGTTTACTTTCATATTCTATTTTCTCCCTTTTTATCAATTTTTTGCTGGTTTCTAAAACTCTCTCAATCTCAGGCTTATTACTCTTTTTGGCAACATTATAGGTCTCTTCTTTTAATCAAATACTATCCTTAACTTCTTTAGTTAGCCACGGGTGGATCACTTTTCCCGTGGAGTTTTTATTTTTCAATGGAATGAATATTTGTTGAGAATATTGAAATATTTCTTGAAATGTTTGCCATTGCTTTTCAACCGTCATACCCTATAATTTAATTTCCCAATCTACCTTAGCCAACTCCAGTTGAGTAGAATGGGCCTATACTCTCTAGAGTTTAGAAGAATGAGAGGTGATCTCATTGAAACATGTAAGATTATAAGGGGGCTTGACAGGGTAGATGCTGAGAGATTGTTTCCCCTGGCTAGAGACCTAGGACTAGGAAGCATAATCGCAGGATACGGGGTCGGTCATTCATGACTGAAATGAGGAGGAATTTCTTCATGCAGAAGGCTGTGAATCTTTGGAATTCTCTACCCCAGAGGGCTGTGGATGCTGAGTCATTGAATATATTCAAGGCTGAGATAGATAGATTTTTGGACTCTAGAAGAATCAAGGGATATGGGGATCGGGCGGTTAAGTGGATTTGAGGTTGAAGATCAGCCATGATCTGATTGAATGGCGGAGCAGGCTCCAGGGGCCGTATGGCCTACTCCTAATCCTATTTTGTTATGTTCTTATATTCTTAACTCGACCCTCATATCTATGTAATTGGCTTTACTTAAGTTTAAGACTCTAGTTTCAGACTTAAGTACATCACTCTCAAACTCATTGTGGAATTCTATCATATTATGATCACTCTTCCCCAGAGGATCCTTTACTGTGAGGTTACTAATTAACACTGTCTCATTACACAATACAAGATCTAAAATAACCTGTTCCCTGGTTGTTTCCATGATGCATTGCAATAGGAAACCATCTCAAATGCATTCCATGAACTCATCCTCCAAACTACTTTTGCCAATTTGATTTGCCCAGTCTATATGACGATTAATGTCCCCCATGATTATTGCATTACCTTTGTTACAAGCTCCTATTATTTCATGATTAATACTCTGTCCAACAATATAGCTATTATTTGGGGGCCAAAAAACTACTCCCACCAGTGTTTTCTGCCCCTTGTTATTTCTTATTTCCACCCAAACTGATTCTACTTCCTGATCTTCTGAGCCAAGATCCTTTCTCACCACTGTCCTTATGTCATCCTTTATTATTAGGACTACACCCACTCCTTTTCCATTCTGCCTGTCTTTTCTATATGTTATACCCTGGAATATTTAGTTCCCAATCATGGTCGCTTTGCAACCATGTCTCTGTAATGGCTATTAGATCAAACCCATTTATCTCTATTTGTGCAACTAATTCGTCTATCTTGTTATGAATGCTCTGTGCATTCAGATAAAGAGCCTTTAATTTTGACTTTTTACCATTTTTTCCTGCTTTGACCTTACTTGTTGATGCTCTATTATGCTCTATCTCTGCAGAATCCCATTCTTAGTTCTACCTATGTTGTTGGTTCCTACGTGGTCCACGACAACTGGATCCTCCCCCTCATGCTCCAAGTTCTTTTCCAGCCATAAGGAGACATCCTTAACCCTGGCACTGGGCTGGCAACACAGCCTTCGGGACTCTTGGTCACGGCTACAGAGAACAGTATCTATCCCCTGACTATACTATCCCTTACCACTACCACATTCCATTTTACTCTCCCCCTTGAATGGCCCCCTGCACCATAGTGCTGTGGTCAGTTTGCCCATCCTCCTTTGCCCAGTCTTTGTTCTCATCCATACAGGTAGCAAGTACCTTGTGCCTGTTGGACAAGGTAAAGGGCTGAGGCTCCTCCGTCATTGGATCCTGGGTCCCCATACCTGCCTGACTCACAGTCACACCCTTCTGTCCCTGACCACTGAATGAATCTAAACTACTACCTAATCTAAGGGATTTGACTGCCTCCTGGATCAAAGTGTCCAGATATCTCTCCTCCTCCCGGATGCTGAAGTTCCTCGAGCTGCAGACACTTACTGTAGATGTGTTTGCTGGGGATCACGCTGCTCTCCACAAACTCCCACATGCTGCATTTATGACACAACACCTGCCCTGCCATCGCTTGTCGAACCAGAATTTATTTATTTACTTTATTAGAGTTTTTAATCTCTCGCTATTCTTAGTTTTATTAACTAAATAATTGATGTAGTTTAAGTTATTGATTTAAGCTCTTAGTTAAACCTCTGCCCTAACTTAGAGAGAAAAAAAACAGTAATACTCACCAACCAAGTGTCCTGTGATGTCACTCATTCAACTTCTGCCTGTGGTGAATTGACTCCAACTGTGTAAAAACAGCGTTTCACTGCCTCCCGCTCTCGCTCCACTCTCGGACCTTCTCCGTCCGTTTCACTGCCTCCCGCTCTCGCTCCACTCTCAGGCCTTCTCCGTCCATTTCACTGCCTCCCGCTCTCGCTCTCCTCTCAGGCCTTCTCCGTCCACTATACTGCCTCCCGCAGTTGCTCCACCTTCGGGCCTTCTCCGTCCACTTTACTGCCTCCCGCTCTTGCTCTACTCTCGGGCCTTCTGCCACCACTTTATTGCCTCCTGCTCTACTCTCAGACCTTCCCTTAATTTCCAGCTGCATCCCTTTAAGGCTTGTTCTTGGATGTGAGTGATATTGGCAACATTTATTACCCATCTCTAGTTGCACTGTGGGCATTAAGAGTTAACCACATTATGTTGGATTGGTATCACATGTGGGCCAGACCAGATATGGGTGGCAGGTTCCCTTCCCTGAAGGGCATTATTGAACTAGTTGGGTTCTTACAACAATCCAGTAGCTTTACATGGTAATTAGTTCTGGTGCTAGCCCACAAATCACCAGATATATTAAATTCAATTTCACAATTTGCTATGGTGGGATTTGAATTCATGATGTCTGGGATGCAATCCCAGTACCATAACCACTACTCTAGCATACCTGGAGGTTCTACTACCTACTTTGGCAAGCTCTCAGTGCTTGAATCCGAATCCAAATCCTAAATATTAAATAAGGGCTGATGCTGGAAGATCTGGTGGTTGTGGTCATTTCCAGCTTCTGTGGGTCTGCAAACTTTGCAGTGCACCAGCCTCATAGCCTCATTGCTGCAACTGGAAAAATATTTTCTTTATTCATTGTGTGTGTGTGTGTGTGTGTTTGTGTGTGTATGTAGATGTGCATATGCGAATGCCAAATCTGTATGTTTTCATATATGTAGCTGCTGCAAACTTGTTCCAGAGCATCTAACCCATTACTTATTTTCTAATTTGGTCTGCCAAAGTTCATTGCTAGTTATCTTTTTCTGGTCAAACTAAAATTTCTACAAGAAAAGAAATCTAAAACAGTTACCTTTTGGTACAGTTAGCTGTCAGCAGAAATGGCGGGAGTGACAAGCGTGTTTAACAGAGAATTGCCTTGGCAGGGAGCCTTTAAACTCTGCTTACTGACACTTGATCCACACACAGGTGTCATTAATGCCAACAAACTACTTGGAAACACCACTGCTGTGTATTGTCTCATCTTTTTCTAAGCTTATTGATTAGACATTTCAACAGTTTTTCCCAATAATTATAATAATGATCCACCACATTTGTTGGTCTACAAGGATTTCACTCTGGGTTTTTGAGTGAGAGGAAAACAAAATCTGAACTACGGTGGTATTTGCATGCAGTGTCCTCAGGGCAACTACTGTGCATTATTTGAACAGCTGCTACCTTGGCACAATGTTTCCATGCAGCGAAAGTGCTCTTTCAACACTGTGCATCTTGATTTCTTTTCTGAGGTGAGCATGTGCCAAACCTGTTTTCCTCTACTGGTAATAATTTTTTAAATTGCAGGTCATGGAGCTATGAGCCTCTGAGTTCAGACTTTTTTTTTCAGGTCAATGCCACTGAAAGGGTCAAAGTTTCCTGAACTTGGAACCAGATCTGAACAACTACATATTTTCAAAGGTCAACTGGTAAGAGTTTCTACTTTGTATTTAAAAGGGTGTTTTGTATTCTCTTTTAAAACAGAAATAAGCCTTTTCCTAGACTTTTTATAAGCTGTGTACTGAAATGCGAAGCAATCACATGGAATTCTACATGTAAGCGATTGGACTGGGCAAAATAGTTGTTTATGACCACGTTTGTATCAAGAACCACTGCCGTTCTACAGCCAAGAAATAACTAATCTTGGAAAAGGCTTGGATTTAACAGGAATTGCCTTTTATCAGATTTGCACAGAAATTGATATCAATGTATAATGTTCCCTGTTTGTTGTTCTACAAACATTTACTCTTGGGAATTTTTTAATTTTTAATTTTTCTCCCCTATTACCCCCTCCTATTCTGAGGGGTTGATTTTTGCTGGGTATTGTTCCACCCTTTGGTACCCCACTTCAATGGCCATACTTCATATTCTCCATGAGTGCCACAGTGAATGTTGGTGGCGTATTGGAATGTGGAAGGGATCACAACCAAGTCCAGTCTTGTCCTCACCTGTCATCTACACAGGCGCACTTTCCATCAGAGGTCACTGGGTAGCAATCAGGAGTGGGAGCAGACCAAGTTTTACTTTAATAAGATGACTTAAATTGTATACTGTTCGCTCACTGTTTTACCTCTTAGTCACATCTAGTACACAGATCCTTTCTTGACTAGACTCTGAATTTATGTAATTTACAAGAAGCTAACAAAGAGTTAAGTACACATCATCAAAGCTCCCTTGATGGTTCACCTGATTAAGGCAGTTGAGCAGCTGAGCCATACAGACCAGGAAGTCCTATGCTCTGTCCCCTGTCCGTGCTGAGCTCGCTGATCTGAGCCAGTGCAAATGTACGAATTTACAATTGTCCTCAACAACCCTGGAGAAATTCCCAAGGTTCCACTCCTAATCACTAGCCAATGACCCTGCTGGAGATATATGTGTGGACATCAGTTGAGGACAGGATTAGATTCACTGTCTAGACACACACACAAAGAATAGGCACTAACCATTTTTGAGAGGGGGGCGTCTGTGGAACCATACCCCAGAAAGAAGTCAATACTGACAGGATAGGATAAAGGGAGGAGGAGAATATTGGTAGAAAAAGAAGCTACAAAAGCACATCTTATCATACTAGCATAATTAAATGTCTATAGGAACGTGAAATGAAACTAGAAAAATGAGCACTTCTCATAAAAATTGCCCAACTTCCTCTGCGTGAATCATATCTTCTGCTGGGCAGTAACAGAATGTGGACAACAGCTGCAGACTATTCTGACATCCTGGCAGGAGAAATGTTGAGATGGAAAAAATGATGTAACTCATTCTAAGCAGTAGACTACCTCTTTTTAATCATTTTTATTTGAGGTCAAAATCATTCATTTTGGTTTCTTCAGTTTTCTTCCCATTTCTCCTCTATCTTCAAGACACTGAAGCACGTTCCACACTGCAGCTTTTTAACAGTGCGGCAAGAAAAAAATTACTGCCAGTAAACAGTCACAGTCTGAAATCATTGCTTTTAAAAACAAGAGCAGATGGTATTCAGGGAAAAGTAATTGTGCAATGGGATGGTGGGGTACTGGAGATCCTGGCACTGTGCTAGGTTCTTTATTAATATCAAAACATCCAATCCTTTATTTTCATGTGTTGCTTGGTTCCTCTGATAAAATTTCATGGTTCAACAAAATAAGTAAGACAGACTAGTGCCAGAGCAAAATAACATCTGTAATGATGTTGCTGTGGCCTGCCTTTCCGTGGCAGTCTGTGTGCTAAGACTCCACGTATGGCACAGCTACTAATGTATTTCAGTAACATGACTTTTAATTTGAGTTTCCCAATTAGAGGTTTCAGTATCAACACAAAATTATTTTGGTGGCACCGTAACATAACAAAATGGGTTCTTCCATGTATGAAAGATTTGTCTATCTTCAGGCCTAATTACAAATATACAGAAAGAAGAGTAATAAGTCCTTGTTGGCCAAGATTATTTACTGATGAAGATACATCTAGATTGATAAGTTCATCTAATTTTTGATATTGATTTGATATTGATATTGTTCAACCTATATATTACAGTCAGGCTACTTATATATTGCTACTATAACTAGATGAAACCGATTGAAATGCCAGAATACTCTGCTCAGAATGACACGCTAGAATCTGTTATTCTTTTCTTATCCTTTTTATTTTCATGCTCTGTCCTTTTGCTGCTGGGAGTAATGATCATTCCTACAGCACAAAACTGTCCCTAATTCAGCACTGTTTTGTCAGTTTCACTCATCGAAGCCACAGGACGGCTAGTGTGGAAACTTGGAAAGATATCACGCTGGTGCAGTATGGAATAATCTTCTGAGGTTTGAGGCTGAAGCACATTGTTGGAGCTGAGTAGAGGGAACTTTATTTTGCATCTAACTGTGCTACACCTGACCTGGGAATGCTTGATGCTGGGTGTCTGAAATGGGAAGTTCCATCCCCTGGCACTAACATTTCTCAGTTAAAAATAAAACTGCAAATGCTGGAAATCTGAAATGAAAACAGAAAGTGCTGGAAGTGCACAGTAGGTCAGTCAGCATCCATAAAGATTAAACACAGATTATTCGCATTTCAATTGTGTAGCCTTCATCAAAACCAAAGAGAATCAAGATTGGAAAAAACAGAGAAAAGAGGGGGGGGTGGTGGTAGGAGAGAATCAGTAGTTACACCAACCATAGAGAAGGAAAAATAAAAATAGATAATGCTGGAAATCACTCAGCAGATCAGGCAGCATCTGGAGAGAAAGAAACAGAGTTAATGGCCCTGATATCCACGGGGAGGTTACGGGGGCGCTGTCTCCAGCCAGGAAACCTGGAAATACCGGGAAGGTGGAGGTCCTGCTGAATTTAACGGGAGGACCTCAGAGAATTTTTTTACTCCGTTTCCCGCCTGGCAGCCGGCGAGATTGAAGGCTGGCCGGCTGCTGGCCGGGAAATCCTGCTTTAGAAGGCAGCAGCAGGGGACCGCTGGGGATGGTCCTGGCAATCGAGAAGATCGGGGGTTGGTGGGGGGGGGGCTCAGGGTGCGGCAACGAGGAGGGAGGGAGAGAGAGATCGCGGGAGGGAGATCGCAAGGGGGAGATCGCGGTGGGTGGGGACAGAGAGATTGTGGAGAGTGAAGAGATCGAAGAGAGGGAGATATCATGGCAGAAGGTTTGCTTGAGGAGCCGGGGGATGCACTCCTGCTCCTCCTGGCCCACAAGCAATGCTGGAAAAGCACTTACCTGCTGGATCTGGCAGCTCCCACCCCGCTTTAGTTGCCAGGTTTCCCGAGCCCTGGGAAACCAAGCCCGCAGCCTTTAAATTCAAATGTCTCCCAAAATCTAAGGAATGGAGTCTCATTTAAATATTATAATCACTGACCCCTCTCTCCAGAGCAGGTTTCATATTTTTATCAATTTAACCCCCCTCCCAACAACCATCTCCCAACTATCATGGGGGGGTAAAATTCCCCCCAGTGTTTCAAGCCAATGACCTTTCATCAGAATTGCGGGAAAAATGGATTGAATGACCTATCTGTTTAATAGAAAACTGTTAAACAATATAAAAGATATTGAGGGGATGCAGGAACATAACAAAGACATAAAAATGTGCCAATAGTGGAGGGTGAAAAGACATCTAACATCCTTCACCTTGATGAGCAGAAACATTTTTTTAAAACACTATTAACGCTGGTAGATTTTACTCACAGTAAGATGAAGGATGTGCTGTTTTATAAGGAGCCAATAACCCATCTATAGTAAACGGTTAACACTTCCCTTATAGTAAACAGAGGAATACCAGATGAATGTGTTCACCCGCTATTATCATCAACTGTAATTTCAAGATTAATGTCTCAAACTGCAATACGGAGTTCAAGACGCAAATAGATACTGTCCAGTTCACTGGATAGGGAAGCAGAAGAAAAGTTTCACTTTTCAGAGGCGATAGCTGTAGTAATCATTGTTGAAAGAGCAACTTTAACCTTCCAGGGCTAGAAAACAGCACTGATGAAAGAACTTAATGCTGAAGACAGAGAAAAAGACTTCATGAAAGCTACAGTATGCCTGACAATAGTAAATTTGTGAGGGCTAACAACTTCTCCAAGGAAATGGAAAACAGGTGTGCTGCATGTCATTTACTGTAATTGTTGTACTATAAGAACTGAAGGGTGGACTCAGTATAATGAATCATTCCTGATGAAATCACACACCAGCATGTTCATTAATGCCATTATGTGTTACTATCTTAAGGATGTAAACATTTAATCAAAGCATTTAAATTAGAAAATGGATAACGTACCCAGTTTTAGCATATTCAAAATTATTAAGCTGAAAGTAATAAATAATCTTTTCAAAACTTAACCTGAGTGTTTTAAGAATATCATACTAATACCCTCCAATGTCTCAATGCTCTCCAATTTTATTGGGCAAGATCTCACTGTGACCTACCTGAGAAAAGAACTCAGGGCTGAGAAGGGGACAGCTGACTTGTTCCCAGGACTCTGCTGATGACCCTTGGTGGGGTTTGAGGGGTAAATAAATACCAACATACTACATAGATGCCCAGAGGACACTACTGGCTAACCCAAGGTTGCAATCTTCAAAAACAATAGCTGTGGTAATCACTGTTGTAAGAGAATCTTTAACCTTCAGGGCTAAATGAATCAGTGCTGATGAAAGAGGTGGAACTGCTCAGAAGTACACAAGAGGGGTGCAGTTTCATTCACCCTCTAATTGCCGCTCCCTTTCTGTCTGGGAAAGGATTCTTCTTGTCCTCAGTAACTCAGCATGTGGGAAATTGAGTGTAAACCACGCCACACTACTACGTGTATTAGCTGAGTTAGTAGCTCATTGACTAAAATGGAATGAACAGAGAATGTTGGGCTAGGGGACATAGCCTAAAACTTAGAGCCAGGACTTTCAGGAGTGAAGTTAGGAAACATTTCTACACACAAAGGGTGGGAGAAGTTTGGAACACTCTTTTGCAGACGGCAGTTAATGCTAGCTCAGTTCTTAATTTTAAATCTGAGATTGAAAGATTTTTGTTAACCAAAGGTATTATGGGATATGGGGCTAAGGCAGTTTTATGGAGTTAGTTCACAGATCAGCCATGATCTCACTGAATGGCAGAACAGGCTCAAGGGCCTAAATGGCCTGGTCCTGTTCCTATGTTCCTAGAGGTTCCAACATGTCCCACTTTGTACCTGCAGGTGGTCCCCAAACTCAGCAGTAGAGAGGGAGGTACAGCTTGTCTGAACAGGCATACTCCTACCGACCATATGCCAGATCCCACTGAAGGCCTGGAGGGGTGGGGATTTCACCCTTAGCCCTGTAACCTCTTACGACGATAGCCATGTTTGGCACAAGCAGAAGCTCTGCTCCCACAGGTCATAGAGAAATCCCTGACATAAAGGTGGGAGGTGCAGGGAGAGAATGAAAAGAAAAGAAATAAAAAGGTATAGGAATGAACACTGAGCTATGGTGGGATGGTTAGGAGAGTTGGCGGAAAGCCTAGGCAAAAAGATGTATTTTAAGACAGTTTGCAATAGTGGAAAAAGAATCTGAGATTGGAGGGATTTATGGGAGGGAATTCCAAAGTTTAGGGGCAAGTCAGTTGTAGGGCCTCCCAATGATGGCAGAGTGAAGGGAAGGGGTGATGCACAAAAGGCCAAAATTGGAGGACCAGAGGGTGTGGGAGGAGATTTAAGACTGGAGAAGGATGCAGAGATAGGGTGGGACCTTGGCAGGATTTGAAAGCAAAGATGAGGATTTAAAATTCAATTAATTGGGGGGTGGGTAGCTAATGTAGGTCAGCGAGGATGGATAGGCAAATAGGATTTACTGTGGCACAGGAATCAGTTGGCCGAGCTTTGAACAAGTTAGAGTTTATAGAGAGTGGAGGATGGGAAGCCAGCAAGGAGCACTTGGAGAAATTGAACTTAGAGATTACAAAAGTATGGATAAGTATTTGTAGTGGATGTGTGCTAGGGTCGGAGGCACACGAGATTGTGAAGCTGGAAGTAAACGGACTTGCTGATGAACGGGATGTGGGGTTTGAAACTCAGCTCTGGGACAAACAGGATGCCAAGGTTTCATAGAATCTGGCTCAGCCTGAGTGAGTGGTGGGGGGAGGGGGCGGGAGAGGACAGAGCCAGTGGAAAGAGAGCAGAGTTTATGGCAAGGGCCAAAAATGATGGCTTCAGTTTTTCCGATGTTCAGTCAAATTTTAACTTATTCGGGATTTGATGAATGTCAGCTTGGCTCTGTGGTAACACTCTTGCCTTTGAGTCAGAAGTCATGGGTTTAAGTCCCACTCCAGGACTCAAGCTAGCAGTCAGTGCAGTACTAACGACGCGCTACATTGTTCAAGCTGCTATCTTTCAGATGAGCTATTAAACCAAGGCACTGTTGCATTTATTCCTCAACCAGCATTACCAAAACAAAGTAACTGATCGTTTGTCTCACTGCTGTCCGCAGGATCTTGCTGTGCGCAAATTGGCTACCACGTTTGCCTACATAACAAGAAGGATTAGACTTCAAAAGTAATTTATTGGCTATGAAGCACTTTGGGATGTCCCAAGGATATGAAAGGTGCCATATGAATACAGAGATGGTCATGGGACCATTGGAAGAAGAGTTATGCGTCATTAACAAGCACGGAAGCTAATTCCATGCTGCGGATGATGTCACCAAAGGGCAGCATGTAAATGAGAAAAAGGAGAAGCCTGATTGTTGATTTGTTATTTTTGTCCTTTTTGTGTGGCTTGTTCTCCACTTAAGTTGAAACTTGAGTCAGAAAATGATAGAATCGTTTCCAGAAGGTAACAGCAGGGGTGAGCTAAACCCAGCAAGTCAAAGTTAGGGAGAACATTTCTGTTAATACAGTGTAGTTACAACTGTGGATCTTATCAGATGCATATATGATAATGTTCATATAAAAATAAAGGTCATGTGATTCCTCTATAACAAGCAATTTGTTCCAGTTCTTAAATAAAACATTTTATCTTTAAGAATATAAAGAGTGTCTATTGACATTTTGTGGCAATTCTTGGTTCTGATCAGTAGTTTTGATAAAACATGAGTTAGATTTGTAAGGGCTTCTTGATTGTGAATCACAATCAAGAAGCCCTTACAAATCTAACTCATGTTTTATAGCTTTATGTACCTGTCAGATATTTGAACAAATGCTTAACTAAATATTTAAACTTATTTAAACTCATTTAAACCAATCAGAAAATTGTAAAAGGTGATTTTTGGTGCTATATGTGTGACATTTTCGTGTAATGTGCATATTTGGTTTGATATCCTACATTAAACACTTTTAATTATATAGATAAGGCAAAAAATATAATAATTGGCAATTGCTATCAAACTGTAGCTCACAGTTAATATATAGATAATAAGTTGCTCAGGCAACTAGAAAAGATTCCCAGGAATTGTAATATAATCGTCTCAGGGAATTTCAATATTCCAGAGGTAAAGTTGACAGATCAGGAAGGGAGGAGTAAAGGATAAGCAGTTTCATAGAGATTAACACAACAAATGAAGTATAGTATTATGGCGGCTGCTATATTGGATTAAGTATTTAACAGTCTACAAGAAATTATTAGTAGCCTGGAAGCAAGCAGGTTCTAGTCATCTAAGGCCAAGGCTGAACAATAGGAACACATTTGCACAAGTCTTTAAAAGTGTAAACCTTGAAGCTATGAGGACAGTACTGGAAGCAACAATTGAAAAAAGCATCGCATTGGGAAAAAAAGAAATCTTTTAAGACCAATTTCAAGAAATATATCAGAAGAATAAAATAGCAATAAGCAAGAAGACAATGGGTGAATAAGGAGGCCGAGAAGCAAAAGCTAAGACGATTTGTTTGAAAAGATTAGCAAAATCAAAAAGTTACAATGACAGGAAATCACATGAAAATAAATTGTGATCTTTAAAATTAATTTTGGAATATGTAAAAGGTAAATAGAAAGGCAGCAGGAATCATCTGAAGAACTTTTTGCAGCTAATTACAAAATAGGCAGAATGTCAAAGCTCAGTTAGATCCCATAAATGGATGTTAAATAGAACTGAGTTCAATAATTTAGGCTGAATAGGAAATCAGGAAATGGCAGATGTGTTAAATTAATTATTTATATCAGTCTTGGCAAATGAAAACTGGACAAATTCCAGATTCAGTCAAACTGGTTTGGGAAACTATAACATATGTGGAGGTCAGTAAAACATGTGTTGTGAAGAAACTTAAACAATGTCTGCAGGGCACTAGGACCAGATGGGATACGCTGTAGAATCTTCAGAGAAATGAGTTAAAGGAAGACGTGAGATGCTGATTAATATTTTTATGAGTTCCATAGATATGCTATCCTCCGGTGTTCAAGATCTTGAATACTGGAGGATAGCAAATGTAACACCACCATTCAAAAAAAAACAACAGTTGATCTAAACATTAATGGTGCAGAAATCCTCAAGACCATCCTATTGGGCTCTTTTTGCTCCATTTATAGATCACAGAGCCCCATAATGAGCAACCATGTTGATTTTAGAAGCAACAAGTTGAGCCTCATGAATTTACAGGAATTCTTTGAAGAGAGACCAAATTCTTGATGAGGAATATCCAGTGGATTTAAAATATAAGGGGCGATTTTAACCCTACCTGCCTGCTTGAAACGGGGTGGGCTCTTAAAATCAGCTGAGTGACTTATCTGTCAGAGTCCTGCACAGATCTGAGCAGGTAATGAGGACACCCGCCTGCAGTTGAGGTCCTTCTTTAAATATGCAGATTGGGGTCTGATGATGTCATCGGGTCCAGACTGTAATGTTAAATATGGTGTGTGTGGGGAAGCCAATGGGGCTTTCCTGCCAGGCAAACAAAGTGGGTGGATGATCCGGGACCAGAAGAGGCTCAAAAGGGAAGATTTTGTACTTTGCTTGTAGGGTCAGGAGGAGCAGGGGAGGAGAGGTGCTCTACCTTACCCTCCCCCCCCCATCTTCTCTCCCCTGAAGCCCTCCCAAAACCCGCTCCCCATTGTGTACCTGAGTCCAGCGAGCCTCCCTTTGGAGGCCGGCTGGTCGGCAGCCTCCTGCTGTCCATACCCACCCGCCAGCCAGCAGCCACTTCCTGCTTGTTTTGGGCTGGCAGCTGACCAGCAGCATGCGCATGAGGCCTGGGAGTTAAAATTGCCTGGGCCCCATGTTACCAAGATGGAGGGGTTTGGCTCTCACCTTACCAGCCCCCCTCCCACCCAATCCTCTGCCCGTCCGATGGCTGATGTTCTACATGGATTGTTCTAGATCTCCTGATGTTCATACTAATCAGAAAATATTTGCAGGTAACGTTATTATATTTACATAGGAATATTCAGGACCAGAAAAGACCATTGTGGTCCCAGTGTCCAGGAAATATCACATCGTACGATACCTCTCATAATCTCCAGGTATTTGTCCAACTCTGTATAATTTGCTGATACTATCAGCCCCCGCTGCCTCCCTTGGCAGTTCATTCCATGCATTCACCACCCTCTAGGGATATTTTAATCCCCCTGACCGGCAGGAACGGTGCATGTGGGTGTTAAGATGGAGGGGAGGGTTCGAGCTGCGTTCCTGCTGCATTCCTGCCACTTTCCCAGCCCCCCACCATTTTAACTAGCCTGAAATCAGGCATGGGAAGGCTGCCCACAGCCCCCCAAAGGAGCGAGGGCCTAATTTAAATGGAAAAGTCGCGTCCCGTTCTGATGTCCTGTAGAATAATACCATTTAATTATATTAATTTTATTTATTATCCTTTCTGAATCTCATGACTTTGCATTTGTCCACATTAGCTAACATCTGCCACTCACCAGCCAGGCTTCCCAATCTAAAAGAACAAAAAAGAAAGACTTGCATTTATATTTGCGCCTTTCACAACCTCAGGACGTCCCAAAGCATTTTACAGCCAATGATGTACTTTTAAAGTGTAGTCAGTGTTGTAATTAGGAAACACAGTAGCAAATTTGTGCACAGCAAGTTCCCACAAACTGCAATGAGATAAATGACCAGATAATCTGTTCTTGATGGTGTTGGTTGAGGGATAAATATTGGCCAGGACACCGGGGAGAACTCCCTTACTCTTCTTCAAAAATTGTCGTGGGATCTTTTACGTCCACCTGAGAGGGCAAACGGGGCCTTGGTTTAACATCTCATCTGAAAGGCAGCACCTCCAACAGTGCAGCATTCCCTCAGTACTGGGGTGTCAGCCTGGATTATGTGCTCAAGTCTCTGGAGTTGGGCTTAAATTCAACCATCCGGGTCCTTCTGTATTTGATCAGCCATTTCCCTGGGTTCAGTTTGTCCCAGGTTTGAATCATCCGCAGGCTTGGAATGTTTTATTTCTGTCCCCAACACCAAATCATTTATGTACATTATAAACAGCACAGGCTCCAGTACTGATCTCTGCTAGTTACCTCCTTCCATGCTGATCTAGCTCCACGTACAACCACCCTTTGCTTCCTGTTTTAGTTAATTTTCAATCCATTTTAGAAAAACTCCATCTTTCAACCTTGTGCACTAGTCTCCAAGGTGGCATTTTGGTGAAAGCTTTGCTGAAATCTAGGTAAACAAAATTCACTGAACTCCCCCTGTTCACAAGGTTTTTCTTCTCCTCAAAGAATTCCCAAGAGATTCTTCAGGCAGGCCTGCTGTGCATTTCCTGTTTTTATTTGAGATTTCTAACATTTGCCATTTTCTTTTTACTGCTGGTAGCCTGCCTGCCTTCCTTCCTTCACCTGTTCACATTTTCCTTTCAATTTTATTATGTAGAGTTAGATTGAGTGTTGATGCTATAAATAAGAGGTAGCCAACTAGCCTTTGTTTAGTATTTAATCAAGTTCCATCATGTTTTACAATGTGTTTGAGGCTTGTGTACTATTGATTATTGATAGCTTTGCAGTACATCCATTTTTAATTAAAATTAAGAATAAGAGAAGCCACTTACAAAGTTTAACATGTTTTAACTTATTGATGTGACATAATTATTAGTAAGCTGATGACAGATAAGAACTACACAATGCCGTAACAAATTCCTCTCCTCCCCCGCCCCCCCTCCACCCCCTCCTTTTTCCCTTCTGGCTTTTTGCCGTGTGTGCATGTTTGGTGGGGGTTGGGGGGACGTAATTAAAAATGAAATTTGACGCTTGTTTGCTACACTTTCAATACTTGTGGAAAGCACCAAATCCTAAAGGCTTACGTTTCAGAGCAGTCAGTCCCCAAGTTCTAAGGAGGAGGAAGTATTAGCAAAGTCATGCAAGGTGCGCTGCTGAAAATTCTTAAGTGACATCAACCGCAGCTCATTAAATAGGAGGGTGGCAAAGCTGATATTCACAATACTCGTTTTAAATAGCGCAGCTCCTCACTCCACAAAACACCTTTTCATGAGCAATGAATTGGCACCTGCTGTGTGGCCTGAGAATGCACTTGCTTCACTGGGGAGTGGGCAGGTCCAGGCAGGATGGAAGAGCAACAGCAAACAGCAGCCACATGCTGAGAATGCCTTTATTTCCAAAGGACTCAGCAAAATCATCTTGACAAAAACCAACATCCACAGCATGCCACTTACCATGCAATGATCTTCTTTAATGCCTTTGAAAGGGAGGAAATGAACCTCCGCTCAATTGTGTACTGAATAAGGTTAGTTGGAGTGCTAAGACAATGAAGTCCAAAAATGATGATGATGTTGGATACCAACTTTCTTAATCTGCAGTGATGCAGTTTTTTTCTATATCAGTCTCAGCCACTGGCATCAGGTGTATTGACAGATGGCACTAAAGAAAATGAGACTTCACAGTGCCTGGTATGTCAGGAAGGAATGTAATTTAATACAAGTCCATCTGAGTCCCTTTTTAGTACTCAGTTCAGAGGCAATCATGGCAGCATCTGGTTTACTAGCTTCCAAAAGCTGAAGCCAACTCGTGCTTTTACAAGAAACCGCAGTATTAGCGGATTTTGTACAGTGTAATGAATTAATCAGATATTAAACAAAAAGGGACATTACTGATTGAGATTTACTTTCATCAGCATTTCTACTTCAAAATTTCAAAAAAAGGTAACGTAGGCCACACTTCAAAATATTAGTAAGCAACATGATGTGTGTAGTTTCAAACATCTGTACGCTAGTAGGGGATAAGTCGAAAGAGTCAAGTGTGGTCAGTTCAGTCAGGAATCAAGAAGTCCTGTTCACACCAGAAAGCAACATTTATAGAATGCAAATCCACTTTCTTCTGTGAAGTTTGAATTATATTTTCTCCTTTATTGCCATTAGGTGCAGTTAGTTTTATTTTAATTAACAAATTTATGTTAAAAAATGGTGAATGAAAACTGTTCCCGAGTGACTTGGTCAAAATATCCCTAAATTCCTGTGGGAAAAAGCATTACTGTACCTCTGGTTAGAAACACCGGGTGACTGAGAGCACTGAATGTGTGGGTGCAAATAACCACTCCACTTACCTCAGGACGTCCCAAAGCCCTTTACAGTCAATGAAATACTTTTCGAAGTGTAGTCACTGTTATAATGTAGGAAACATGGCAACCAATTTGTGCACAGCAAGGTCCCACAATGAGATAATGACCACATAACCAGTTTTAGTGATGTTGGTTGAGGGATAAATATTGGCCAGGACATCGGGGAGAACTCCCCTGCGCTTCTTTGAATAATGCCATGGGATCTTTTACTACCTGATAGGGCAGAAAGGTTTAACATCTCATCTGAAAGTCGGCACCTCCACCAGTACAGCACTCCCTCAGTACTGTCCTGAAGTGCCAGCCTGGATTACGTGCTCCAGTCTCTGGAGTGAGATTTGAACCGACAACCTTTTGACTCAGAGTCAAGAGAGCTACCACTGAGCCATGGCTAATACCATCATACACAAGAAATAATGCTTATACCTTAATTATATATGTCAGACTAAGTCTGGGTATAAATGTTATTGTGGACTAAATGAAAGTATATAACTACGTACTTGTTTGAGACTATTAAATTTTTGTACTTATTCTCCGTCTGTAAGACCTGGTTCTCCTTTTACAAAAGTGCAGAGAAGATCTATTATCAGATCCAATTTGCTGGCCAAATTGATGACATTAAGTAGGCTATGGCATGAACTCCATGAGCCACCTCTGCATATTGATGCGTCTATCACGATAAAGTTGCAACTAAAGTTGGAGTTAAGGAGGCTTTTAAAACAAAGCAAACGCAGAAACGCAGTAAGTATAAAGGAAAACAAAAAGACTGTAAAGAGGTAAATGAAGATGTCAGACGGTTACAGAGGTGTTGCAAATATGATAGACAAGATTAGAGGAATAACTCGTAAACCCTGGGTATTTACCCATTCGTGTATGCATCGAATACCAATATTTAAAACGTTATTCCACCATTTAGACTTAAGCTGGGTGTGAAATCAACTAGATCATTTTGGTTGTTGAATTCAGATTATATATGAAGTACATATTTCGATCTTAAATGGGCTCCACTATAACACAAGATAAATTATAAAGAAATAAAAACAGCTGATGCAACAGTAATGTATGTGTTTCACTACAGCCTTTGAATTTAACATAATTTTTTTGTAAAAACACCTCTATTTGGATTTCAGGTTGTAAGTCACCTTCTACTAATATTTGCTCTGAGCACCATTTACAACGTTTTGGTTCTGCAATTGGATTTTCAAAATATTTTGATCCCTCCCCGCCCCTAATTAATTAGCAGCATCTGCAAAACAGATTTTCAAAATATTACACTTAAAATTTGCTTGTAAAACTTTCAAACTTGCCATAAATATTAAAAATAATCACAACATATAAAAGTCAATTTAAAATTCTGTGTCAAAGTATATGCTTGCATACGTTGGTAAACTACAAGAACAGTAAATCACCCTTAGAAGATTATTTTTAATGGGCTTTTGAAGAGCAAAGAAGGAGAGGAAATGATTATATTTCCAGAAAATGTACAAGTTCATTAAGATTAAATGCATACCATTTTTCTTTTACAAGGACGATTGGCACAAAAATTGTAAATTTGGTGCTAACTGTATCAATTCCTCTGTGTAATATAGTTAAATCGCTTGCTTAACTGGTTTGGTGAAATAGGACTTTTTGTTTTTATTTAATGGGAAAGTGTAGAACTATGTCAAGGAGCATAGAGGGTAGGATAAGGCAGAAAAGGAAAGCTTACGTCAGACACCGAGAACTAAATACTACAGACAGCAAGAGGATAACTAAGGAAAGAGTAGGACCTATTAGAGACCAAAAAGATAACCTCTGTGTGGAGGCGGAAGATATTGGTATGGTTCTTAATGAATACTTTGTGTCTGTCTTCACAATAGAGAGGGACGATGCAGACATTGTAGTTAAGGAGGCATATGTGACATATTGGATGGGATAAACTTAGTGAGAGAGGAAGTATTAACGGGATTAGCATCTTTGAAAGTAGATAAATCACCAGGGCCAGATGAAATGTATCCCAGGCTGTTAAAAGAAGCAGGGGAGGAAATAGCGGAGGCTCTGACCATCATTTTCTAATCATCAATGAATACAAGGCATGGTGCTGGAGAATTGGAGGACTGCTAACGTTGTACCATTGTTTAAAAAGAGAGCAAGGGATAGACTGAATAATTACAGGCTAGTCAGTCTAACCTCAATGGTGGGCAAATTATTGGAATCAATTCTGAGGGACAGGATAAACCGTCACTTAGAAAGGCACGGATTAATCAAGGACAGTCAGCATGGATTTGTTAAGGGAAGATCGTGTCTGACTAACTTGATTGAATTTTTTGAGGAGGTAACAAGGAGGGTCGATGAGGGTAGTGTATTTGATGTAGTCTACGTGGATTTTAGCAAGGCTTTTGACAAAGTCCCTCTTGACAGACTGGTCAAAAAATGGGATCCAAGGGGAAGTGGCAAGTTGGATCCAATACACAGGGCTCAGTACTAGGTCCTTTGCTTTTTATGATATATATATCCCTGAAGGTAGCAGGACAGGTAGATAAGGTGGTTAAGAAGGCATATGGAATACTTTCCTTTATTTGCTGAGGCATAGAATATAAGAGCAGGGAGGTTATGCTGGAACTGTATAAAACACTGGTTAGGCCACAGCTTGAGTAATGTGTACAGTTCTGGTCACCACATTACAGGAAGGATGTAATTGCACCAGAGAGGATACAGAGGAGATTTACAAGGATATTGCCAGGACTGGAGAATTTTAGCTATGAGGAAAGATTGGATAGGCTGGGGTTGTTTTCTTTGGAACTGAGGGGTGATTTAATTGAGCTGTACAAAATTATGAGGGGTCTAGAAAGAGGGGATAGGAAGGACCTATTTCCCTTAGCGAAGGGGTCAATAACCAGAGGGCATAGATTTAAAGTGATTAGTAGAAGGATTAGAGGGGAGCTGAGGAAAAATTTTTCACCCAGAGGGTAGTGAGGGTCTGTAACTCACTGCCTGAAAGGGTGGTAGAGGCAGAAACCCTCAACTCATTTAAAAAGTACTTGGATGTGCACCTGAAGTGCTGTGACCTACAGGGCTATGGACCAAGTGCTGGAAAGTGGGATTAGGCTGGGTGGCTCATTTTCAGCCGTTGCAGACATGATGGGCTGAATGGCCTCCTTCTGTGCTGTAAATTTTCTATGATTCTATGATTCTATATAAATGTTGCAAAGCAAAACCACAACTAGCGAAATACTTATGGCATTAACTTGGCTGCTGGTAACTCTCTTTCTTCTGTGTCAGAAGGTTGTGAATTTGAATCCTATCTCAGTTGCTCACGTTCGTAACCTAAGCTGACACTCAGGGATGTGGGGATGCTGTATTGTTGGAGGTGCCGTCTTTTGGATGAAGTGTTAAACCAAAGCTCTGTCTGGATGTTAAAGATCCCTTACACTATTTGAGGAAGAACAAGAAATTGTCCTGGCCAGGATTCCTCTCTCAACCAATACCACTAAAAATAAACTAACTGGTCATTTGTGCTCAGTATCAGAAAAGTCACATCACCTGCTGTTTCTACTCCTTAGACTGTACTTTTAAGGATTATTTCTATAGTTTGTAGCTTGAGAAAGGTATTCCAAAGAGTATAACGACAAGTGCCATGCCTAATCAGCAACTAAGTAGTTGATATGTTACTAACCCTAGTTAATTTAGCACTCAGCAGGGCCTATGAGGATGGGTGGATGGGATCATGGTATGAGGAGAATGCTTTTAGTCAAAGAATGAAGACAGCTCTATCAAAGTAAGGAATCTATCTAAAATAAAATCAGAAAATAGTGCAAATGCACAGGAGGTCTGACAGCATCTATAAAGAGAAAGGACAAGTTAATGTTTCAGGTGCAAATCCTTCAGGATGGTGAAAAGGATGAAAAAGATAAATGAAAATCATGACAAAGAGAAGAACAGAACTTCAAGATTGGATCTCCTGATGGAGGTGTGGCAGTGAATCAAATGGCATAAATAAAAAGAAAAAGTGGAAATGCTGCAAATCTGAAATAAAAAGATAAAAGATAAAAGAAAAGAAAAAAAGATAAAAGAAAAGATAACCAGGGGTCAGTGTTGGGACCACTGCTCTTTTTGATATGTATTAATGACCTGGACTTGGGTATACAGGGCATAATTTCAAAGTTTGCAGCTGACACGCAACTCAGAAATGTAGTAAACAGTGAGGAGGATAGTACCAGACTTCAGGAGGATATAGACAGACTGGTGAAATGGGCAGACACATAGAATCATACAATGAAACAGTATGGAAGGAGGCCATTCAGCCCTTCGTACCTATGCCGGCTTTTTGAAAGAGCTATCCAATTAGTCCCACTCCACAACTCTTTCCCCATTGCCCTGCAAATTTTTTCCCTTCAAGTATTTATCCAATTTCCTTTTGAAAGTTATTATTGAATCTGCTTCCACCACCCTTTCAACCAGTGCATTCCAGATTACAACAACTCGCTGTGTAAAAAAAATATGTCCTCATGTCACCTCTGGTTCTTTTGCCAATCACCTTCAATCTTTATCCTGTAGTTACCGACCCTTCAACCACTGGAAACAATTTCTCCTTATTTACTCTATGAAAACTGTTCATGATTTTGAACATGTCTATCAAATCTCTCTTCAACCTTCTCTGCTCTATGGAGAACAACCCCAGCTTCTCCAGTCTCTCCACATAACAGAAGTCCCTCATCCCTGGCACCATTCTAGTAAATCTCTTCTGCACCCTCTCTAAGGCTTCCTAAATCCTTCCTAAAGTGTGGTGCTGATAATTGAACACAATACTCCAGCTGAGGCCTAACCAGTGTTTTATCAAGTTTTAGCTTAACTTCCTTGCTTTTGTACTTTATGCCTCTATAAATAAAACCAAGGATTTCATTTGCTTTTTTAACAGCCTTCTCAACTTGTCCTGCTACCTTCAAAGATTTGTGTACATACACCCCAGGTCTCGCTGTTCCTGCACTCCCTTTAAAATTGTACCATTTAGCTTATATTGCCGCTCTTCGTTCTTCCTACCAAAATGTATCACTCCATACTTATCTGTGTCAAATTTCATCTGCCATGTGTCTGCCCATTTCACCAGTCTGTCTATGTCCTCATGAAGTCTGTTTCTATCCTCCTCATTGTTTACTACAGTTCCGAGTTTCATGTCATCTGCAAACTTTGAAATTTTGCCCTGTATACCCAAGTCCAGGTCAATAATATATATCAAAAAGAGCAGTGGTCTTAATACCGATGCCACTGTATAGTTCCGTCCAGTCTGAAAAACAACCATTCACCACTACTTTCTGCCCCTTAGCCAATTTTGTATCCACGCTGCCACTGTCCCTTTAATTCTGTGGGCTTCAATTTTACTTACAAGTCTATATGTGGTACTTTGTCAAACGCCTTTTGAAAGTCCATATACACAACATCAACCGTTCTACCCTCATCAACCCTCTCCGTTACTTCAGCAAAGAACTGAATCAGGTTAATCAAACATGATTTACCTTTAACAAATCCATGCTGACTTTCATTGATTAGCCCATATTTTTCCAAGTGCCAATTAATTTTGTTCTGGATTATTGTCTCTAAATGTTTCCCCACCACCGACGTTAGGCTGACTGGCCTGTAATTGCCGGGTTTATCCCTCTCCCCCATCCATCATGGCAGATGAAATTTAACGCAGCGAAGTGTGAAATGATTCATTTTGGTAGGAAGAATGAGGAGAGGCAATATAAACTAAATGGTACAATTTTAAAGGAGCAGGAACAGAAAGACCTGGGGGTATATGTACACAAGTCTTTGAAGGTGGCAGGACAAGTTGAGAAAGCTGTTAAAAAGACATACGGGATCCTTGGCTTTATAAATAGAAGCATAGGGCTCGATTTTCGGATGTCCGAGCGGGTGCGTTCGTGGCGGGAGGGGGCTCCGAAAATTGGGGATTCCCGGCTCCAACCTGCCCACTTCCGGGTTCTCCAATAACGCGCTTAGACGCGCGCGCAGCATGCGGGACTCCCACCGGCAATTAAAGCCGGCAGGATCCCACTTAAATCAATTTTTTTGCAAAACAAACAAAAGTTAATCAAAAACATGACATTTTGTCTTACACCCTTGTGCATCCCCTTTGTGCTCAGAAAACCTTCGCCTAACGTTTCCGGGAACCCCTACGTAGTACTACCCCTGTGGCTTCAGCAGAGGTAGTGGCAGGTTGCTCTTGTCCATGCCCTGACCAATGAGATGCTTTGCGAGGACGCTTTCTGGGTTTTGGTGCCCGTGAGGGCCCCTCCAAAGACTGCTCCACCTGCACCTGTGCAGGGGCAGACTCGGCCACCTGGAGAGGGGGCAGCATTGCGGGTACTGATTGAGAGGGGGGGCAACGGGTGAAACGTGGGAGCACTTTGAGTGGCGTCCCCACTTCCATGTCCCCTTTCACCATCATCCCTCTCCTGGCCCAGGTCCAAATCACTCCTTCCACCCTGCTGGACGACAGTTTGGAGGACTTGTGTGAAGCCTTGGAAGGCCACTTCTAAAGTATCTGTCAGCCTGTTCAAGGCTGCAGAATGTTGCTCACTCTGAATCCGAACGGCCATTGTCAGGGCCTGAATGGACTCATTGTTGAGCCTTGCTTGAAGCTCGATGGAGGCTAGCCTTCCCTCCATTGCAGACATTCCCACACCTACCCGTGACACTATCTCAGAGATGCCTTCACGTCCCTGTATCAGTATCTCGGAGATACCCTCCTGTACCCGTGCCACCATTCCACTCATGCAGGAGTTGGACTCCTCCATCTTCTGCGCGATTGTGGAGAGTGCGCATGGCAACTGTTCCAGTACCTCGGCAAAGTGCTGCTGGCCCTCGATGACTCTCCTTTTCATGGCTGGTCCCCAGGGTTCAGCATCTGGGTCCAGCTGAGCAGAGCCTGGAGAAGAGTGCTCCCACTGATGCGGACTCTCCACGGCTGCCCCTGCCGCCAGAGTCTGCTTGTGCTCACATGTGCATGGTGACTCACCATATGCAAGCCCAACTAAGTGAGGACGGGGACCCACCGAGGTGTGTGTATCTGCGCTGATGGATGGCTGGCTCAGATGTGACGATGCACCCTCAGAGGCTGGCATGTCCTCTGAGGAATCGCCCTCCGCGGTCACGGCGCTCGCAGATGGCCCTGCAAGAGAACAGAAAGCAATATTAAGCGTGTGGACAGATGTTGAGGTGCTGCAGATGCCAAGTGATGCTAAGATTATTCGCTATCATGAGTGCTGAGTGTTAGATTTCTGTCACCAGCCGCTTGTGCACTCCCAGTCTCGGCGTCCGCCACGGACAGGCACTCCAGCGTCCGGCTTATTTCTAGTGCCTGCTGCTCCGTATCTGTTAAGACCACCTGGTGTGACAGGCCCCCTCCGGTCCTTGCCCTCTCCCGGGCACTCTGGCATCTCTTCTCCTATCACGGCAAAACACAGAGAGGCGTGATTGAGTAATGGTTGCATAGTGACCCGCTGCATGCATTGGTGTGGGTGAGGGTGACTGTGAGGGAGATGCATGGGAGGGTGCATATGAGACATAGCCATGAGATTGTATGAGGTTTCGGTTGCGTGGTAGTGTTTGAATGGGAACTGGGGCGGTGAGGATGATGGTTGAGTGGATGTGAGGAATGATGCGAGAGCATTGTGGTGGCAATGCAGAAGGAGTTGTGTGGTGGTGGAGGTGATGTGGAAGACTGAGTGTGGGAGAATGCGTAAATATACTCACTTTGGCTGATCTGGTTAGGTCATTAAAGCGCTTCCTGCATGGACCCAGGTTCTGCACACATTGCCGCTGCTGCTTACCTCCTCGGACACCTCGAGCCAGGCTTTCTTGGTGGCGGAGGGAGGCCACCTCCTCCCATCCGATGGAAAGAAAATTTCCCTTCTCCTCCTCACCCCATCGAGCAGCACCTGGAGTGAGGAGTCAGAGAACCTTGGAGCAGCCTTGCCTCTGGCCTGCTCCATACTCCAAAATTGGTTCTTTGCTGCAGGAGGAGCATTGGAGGACTGACCCTTTAAATTGGGCTCCTCTTGCTGACAGCCTGTGATGCGGGCGTGCAGTGCGCCCGCTGCGCAGGTCTGGAACTGGAAACCCGGAAGCCATGGTAAGTAACTTCAATTAGGCTGCGATCGCGTGCGGAGCCCCCCAAATTCACTGGGCGCATTACCCACTCGCTGCCAACCCGCCTCCCTCCTAATATCGGGCCCATCGAGTACAAAAGCAAGGAAGTTATGCTAAACTTTTATAAAACACTGGTTATCCCCCAGCTGGTGTATTGCATTCAATTATCGGCACCACCCTTTAGGAAGGATGTCAAGGCCTTAGAGAGGGTGCAGCGGAGATTTACTAGAATGATACCAGGGATAAAAGACTTCAGTTATGTGGAGCGACTGGAGAAACTGGGGTTGACCTCACTGGACCAGAGAAGGTTAAGGGGAGATTTGATAGAGGTGTTCAAAGTCATGAAGGGTTTTGATAGAGTAAATATGAGAAACTGTTTCCAGTGGCAGAAGGGTTAGTAACCAGAGGACACAGATTTAAGGTAATTGGCAAAAGAACCAGAGGCGACATGAAGAAAAAAAATTACGCAGCAAGTTGTAATGATCTGGAATGCTCTGCCTGAAAGGGTGGTGGAAGCAAATTCAATAATAACTTTCAAAACGGAATTGGATAAATACTTGAAGGGGAAAAATGTGCTGGGCTTTTGGGGAAAGAGCAGGGGAGCGGGTCTAATTGGATAGCTGTTTCAAAGAGCTGGCACAGGCACAATGAGCCGAATAGCGTCTTTCTGTGCTGTATCATTCCATGATTCTATGAACATGTTGAAAATAAACAGTGGGTCCATCAACATCTGTACAGAGAAAAGACGGCTTAACGTTTAGAGTGTATCCCCTTCCCAATCTATTTTACTTCTTCATTCTGCATTCTCCACACACCTTGAAAGCATAATTAAGTAATACACCTTAGAAGGAGGGTGGTCATTGAAATAAAATCTTAACATCCGCTTTCAGATTAAATCTGTCAGACATTTTCTTGTGCAGGTCGAATGAGTAATGTTTAATAAACATATAAAGGTTACTCTGTGTGGCAGCCCTACAACTGTTATCAATTGGGACCTGACTGAGATTGCCAGGGAACAATTGTTGAATGAGTAGCATGAGCTCTCCATCAGCTCCCTATCTGCAAGGTGATAACTATGTAAAATGTACTCAACCATTTGGTTGGTTATCTATTTGGTTATTGTTTTCTATGGTATAAATACCCAAAGTTGAATCAAACAGCTGCTGAGACCTATAAATCTGTTCAGTATTTTTAATACCAGATTTTTGCAAACATCCATACAATTAAATCAATAATGACTGATGGGATGGTGACCAAAACAATAATCTCTTGTCCAGAACAAAATTGGGAAGTGAATTAAGGTAGGAGTTCTGGATGAGTCCTAGACCACTCAGTTGGGATCCCAAACAGAACAAGTTTTATCCACACTGAGAACTTATAATTCACTAATTCTGTAGCAAAAACAAGGTAACCAATACAGTTGTTTTCTGCAAAAGAAACTTGAAATTTTAAATTTACATAGGTTTGAATGGGGGAAGCTTCGATTTATATGACATTGGATTAAGATCCCAGTTTGGGATCAACTAGGGACTGTCTAGAAATTATTCCTATAAACTGAGGCACCAACGGATGATCCCCAAACAAACCAGATATCAAAAGGTTATGAAAAACTGAATTACAACATGGATCAGGACATCAGAACTAGGTCTTAAACCAACTTCAAACAAATATTGGAGGCGCCTTAAAATGTGAGAAATGTTGTAGAAAACAGGATTAACTGACTCTGTTTTGCACAATGCAAACTTCCTTTAGTTGTACTATATGCTTTGATATGAATGCCTAGTGCAAACTGATTAACATATCCACCTCTGAGGATAGGATAGCAGCCAACATCTTTTAATAACCAAGGTGTCAAGTGTAGTATCTCTGGACTTGGAGATGGCAGCAGGGAGTGTAATTCTCTCCTATCAGGTAGCAGAAACACATCCAGGATCAACACATTAGAAATACATGACTTGTAGGGCCAATAAAGGGTTATCAAGGTGACTTAGGTGCTTTCTGCATGAACCTGCTGAATTAATCATGTAGCCAGGTAAAATGAAGGAAATGTATACAGAAACTTTTGTTTTTACAAGGAGAAACTGTCCACCCTAACACAATTTGCATACTGGAACAAAAATACAGGAGTTGATCCTTGTCTGGGGAGGTGATAGGATCTATCAGCAGGGAATCCCTGGGTTGGAATAACTCATGGATCACTTATGGGGACACGTGGTAAACACTAAGGTCATCCGCTGTGTTGTCTATTCCAGCTAGGTGCCAAGCTGAGGGCATCTCTTTTTTGTTCATACTCCAGGTAGCTAGATTAACCATGTCTATGCAGAGGCATCGCGAGCAAGTTCCACCCTGCTCGTTTATGTATCAAACTACTGTCATGTTATTTATCCATACACACACTGCTAGTCTTATTGCTCTGAGTTTGAGGCAGTTGATTTGCCAGATTAGCTGGGCAGTGTATATTTTCCCCTCTAGGATAGGTATTTGGTGACAGCTCTGGGTGCAGGGGAGTGGCTGAATGGCAGTACTTTGCACTGATAACTTTCCCCCCCAGAAATAAATCTGAGGAACTTTCAAAGGCACTCAGTGGCTACTATCTGAGGCAGGTTGACACAGCTTCCTGTAGGAAGAAATCATGCCTGTAATGAATTCAAACAAAGTGTGAATAGAAATGCTTAATTATTGTGTCATGTGTCCTTTGGCCAGAGTCAGGAGTGAGGAACTGGGAGATCTCCTGGTTGGAACATTTCTGGGTTAGCATTCCATCAATCAAATCCAGTGAGTGGGATGCTTAAGTGCATGAGGGAGTTAGTTGAGGAGACATTACAGGTTGCCACAATAGAGATGATGAACTAGTGATATCCGTCTCCAGGCCAATGTTTAGGAAGGAGTCGCCAAACTTCTCACAGCTGGGGGCCTTAAGAGCTTACAATACTGATGGAGTCCACGTCCAGGGTCGAAGGCGGGGATATGCATTACTGCACATTAGTTGACGTTTCCAAGAAAGTGGCTATACTATAAATGGCATTTACATTTACAGTGCTTGGGTGTACACAAGATAAATATGAATGAGGAAGGTCATTCAGCCCATTTTAGTTCATCCATCCAGAAAGATGCTAAAGTCCTTCCATTACAGCATCCAACTGTCTCAGATATAATTACAGGGGTTTCACATCCACCCTCTACCCGAGTTGATCATTTTTGGTGTGAAGAAAAGTTTGCTGACCATAATCCTAAATTTGCCTTTTATTAGTTTTAACCTGTGTCCCCCTGTCCTACTCTTACAATTTAATTTTAATTTAAGTTTCTGGATCTGCAGTGGTTCAAGGCAGCAGCTCATCACTACCTTCTCAAGGGCAATTAGGGATGGGCAACAAATGCTGGCCTTGCCAGCGATATCCACATCCCATGAACGAATAAAAAAAAACCTGAAGCAAACCATCTCTTTTTCATTGTGATATGGCTATAGACATTTTATGCACTTTTCATGGCCATCTATTACTGAGAATGAGCTTGATTGGAACTGGATGCAGTCATATCTTCCTTTCATAAACAATTAAAAAATCTTAATGAAAAAAGGTTCTAATTGTTTTCCTTTTTTTAAAAAAAAAAGGCCTGAAAAGGGCAGGGTAAGCATATTTTTGTTTTACTTGAGTGACAGCACCTACACTACTGGTCTCTTGTAGCTAGTAAGGATTGAAGACATGAACCATATTAGAAGCCCTATGCTAGGCCGAGGGAAAATTAAACTGATGTGCAGGTGCAATGGCTGCCTTTAGAAGGTGCAGGAACAGCATAAATTGCTACCACTGCAGAAGGTATTGTGCTCTTGTTCTGTGCATTGCGCACATGCTCCCATCAAATGAATAAGAGACACAAACTTTAACGTGCGGGAACAGTTGAAAAGAATTGATAAATGTGATTGTCATTTCATAGCCAAATATTAATCCAATTCAGAGAGATTCTATTGCACACTTTGGTAAATTTTCTAGCAAATTGTGAAACTATGTAGGATATCTACAACTCAATGCCCTTGACTAATTTGAATAACCAATTCAAATGCAACTTGGAACCTCAATTTCACCCATGTTTGCCACTCTGCAGCTTACTGTAGCTTAGCTGTCTCAATGTAACTAAGGCAGCCCCATAATGCCAGTTAATAATTAGGGCACATCAGAAATCCCAATACTGTAGAATTTCATTACACTTTTTTTTCCCTTTTATTTTAAAAAAAGTTGAATTACTATAGCCAAGCAATTTTCTTATTGGTTTATTATTACCAAAAGAATCAAGAATCTACATTTATTATGATCATGACTACTGGTATTAATTTGTATACAAAAGCCCCCACTTATGGAACACTGATCTGCGCAAGAACAATTAATTGAATACTTAATAAAATATTTCCTAGTTCCCAATAACTATATGTTCTGAATTAAATCCAAAGGCTCTTCTTTCAATCAAAGCAGAAGACAGATAAGCCAGTGAACTTTACTGATGCTGTCACAGCACTATCGAATTACATTCACTACATGAATTTGGTGTCATTTTCTTATGAAACGTAAAGGTCGAAGGACTGTAGCGATACAGACTGCCACTCAAATCTGTTTTTTAAAAAAAACTGTTCCGTATCATTTTTCCTGTATGACTGAACAGGTACATTTGGATACATCCAATCTTACCTGGATTCACAGAATAAATGAATGTAGCCAAAAACAGAAAATGCACAACGGGGCAGATTTTCTCTTTCAAATGCTAATTGTATAATTTCAGCATTTCAGATTTTTAGCATTCACTGCCATTCTTTTCATATCTAATTTGGGCTGATACATGAAAGACCAATATACGAAAGAAGAGGGAAACTTTAATGAATGTAAGCAGTAAAAAGTAATTTTCAGAACAAATTTGTATAATGGTTAGGCAGCTTCTAAGTTAATTTACTGCAAATCCAGTGGAGACACCACCAATAATACCTCAAATTTCACAAACCATCACATTTTTACAAGGCACTATTCCAGTTGAACCCCAATAATATCTACTAGAGTGGAAGTCTACAGAAATATTCGTAATACTCCATGTTGTGAATATAATTTTGAGGTGTTCCCTGCACATGGAAATTATTTGTTTTCACACACAAGATTTGCATTTTGCTCTTAACCTCGCATTTGCATTTTACATTATGACAATACTGCAGTTCTATGTAACTACAGACCACGATGGGAACTGTAATCACGCTTTCCTTCATCATAGCATTTAATTGCCCTTTCCAGATATTGATCATTGTGTTGTTCTTGACATCAATCCTGAACTTGCCTTTTATCAGTTTGTACCTATGCCCCCTTGCCCTAAGTCCCAGTTTAGCCCTCAAAATTAACTTTTTATATTCCACTAGTGTCTTGTATACCTCCAGTCCTTCACTTTCAACAACTTGTATTTATATAGCACCTTTAATGTAGGAAAACATCAAGGCATTTCAGCGGTGTAATCAGACACAAATGGATGCTGAGCCAAAGAAGGAAACATTAGGAGGTGGCCAAAAGCTTGGTCTTAAAGCTGAACAGTCCAAGTTTCTGAAATCATCATAACTCCATCCTCCTAACCTAGGATCAGCCTAATGTCCAAGCCCAGGATGCAGTGAAGGGCCATTTCCCTTGTGCTTCTGATGACCCAAACTGAACACACTCTTGAGGGTGCAGCTTGACCACAGCACTCACTATATAGTTACAACATTCTGTTTGGTTTGTTAATTACTGCTTTGTAATTACTGAACATGGTGACTGTTGACAATCAATCCCAGACCTCTTTCAATTTCTTCTCTAGCTGCCGTTCATTACGACCCCCATGATTTCTTCTAATGGGCAAGACTGTGCACTGATCTTAATTGAGTTTCCTCTATCATAGTTATGCTCACTTGCAAATATATTCTAGGTCTTTCTGTAAATCATTGTTTGCTTCATCACACTCTTATTAACACTCTCCCAGTTTGATACCTTCTGCAAATCTGACCAACGTGCATTCCATTTCTGAATCCAGACGATTTAGAGTTCAGGAACATTAGGGACTCCAGCAAGTATGAGGGATCTGGATGTCAGCCTGCCTTTCATCTCTTGGACCTGGATCAAATCTAGTCAGTGTTGAGATGAAAGTCTTCCTTGTTGACTGTAAAGGGTCCCTTGTAAAATTAGTCTAGGTAATCTCAACTTGGTGGGTGTGAGCTACAATACAAAACTGTTCCTAATTTGGTGTTAATTGGCAATCTGACCCAGGCTAAATAGATAACAAGTGCCTAAAATTGCAAAGTTACATTGGTGCAGTAGGCAAAGGCATCGGAAGACCAGAGGGAGCCTTGCTCTGCTGTTGGTTGTGCTACACCTGATCTTAGTGTGCGCTTGATATTGCCGCTAGGTGTCTGAAATGAAAAGCATTTAATTTTCTGGTACTAATACTCCATGATGAGCACAAAAATTAAATGGACTGCACTGCTGATAAAGCCTACTCCTGATAATTCGAAATTGCTTCAAGAATCTAAACTATGCAACAAACAGCAACTTGGGAAGCTAGTGCTCAGATTAAGTGAGTTCAAATTGAGAGTAGGCTGCAGCAGTTTTTTTAAGGCACATTAAATAGTTCAACTTAATACCATGTTTTAACAAAATAAAAATTACATCATGTAAACTTTAGAATTTCTTTTTGAAATGCCTTTTTGAAGATCTAGTCCAATTTAGAGTTCACTGATATAAAGAGGCACAAATCCTACAACAGTGACCTCAAAACTAAAGCTTTGGTTATATGAACTCCTGGCCTACTCAAAAATTCTAGCTTAGATGAAATCTGCACAACAGGTTCTTGGAGTATAGGGCTTTTGTCCACAGCTAGACTCAGCATAATTTTCTGCTGTGAATGTGAACATTACAGAATAAGTGAGGGAAACTAAAATACAAACCACATTACATTTGAAGACAATTTATTTTATGAAAATAAAAAGGAAAATTCACAAGAAAAAGTGCGTCCGCCTTTGCCACAGAATGTTGAGCTACATTTCATTCTCCACTGTGTCTTGCTTCCAACTTTGGTGTGCCACAACCATTTTAAACATGCACGCAGAATTCTTAGTTCTACATCTTCCGGGCATTCATATCCTGCAGTATCACTCTAGCTATGAGGTTTCCATCTTGTATCCAAATTTTTCTAATTCAGCTCTGGAAAAAAAAATGAAATTTAGCATTTACTTTCCGCCAGAACACTCAAGATCCAGAGTAAATAGTAAATTCAAACAGTTCTTGGGTTCTATTCCCTTCCTCCAAAATAAAACCCAATCATAACTCCTCCCTGACTCTTTGGACAGCCAACTTTTCATTAGTAACCCATAGCAATATACAAGGTAATACCTATGCTAGAAATATTTCTCTAATCTTCTCTTTCAGGTATGACTAATTCTGCAACCTAGGTTTTCTTGGACTGTGGAGTTGTAACAGTCAAAAGGACTTAATTGATTTAGCCAAGAGTTTGAGGGTTTGTGGCAATAAAAGGGATTAACTCAGTTATATCATAATGACAACTATCTGAAGACCTCAGATGAATGTGAGTTGATATAGTAATGTGTTTATAATATAGAAGCTACAATATTCCCTTTCATCAAGTTAATAAATCAGTCACTTCTCATCTATTTGTGTAGTACAACAGCATCTTTTGCTCAACTGGTCAGGTTTGGGAACAAGAGCCAGAGCAGCAACACAAGTTTCCCCAACAAATGTTTTGCTTTTGCCAATCTGCTACACGAGGCTAAATCTAAAAAGGTGCTGAATGATCCCTAGGGATAAATGAAAAAAATACATTTCAATAGATACAGGCCAACTTCTATGCTGTCATTTAAGCTCCACACGCATCTCCTCCCACCCTACTTCATCTAACCCCATCAGGATACCCTTCAATTCCTTTCTCCCTCATGTACTTACCTAGCTTCCTCTTAAATGTATCTATGCTATTTGCCTCAACCACTCAGTGTGGTAGCACGTTTCACATTCTTACCACTCTTTGGGTAAAGTAGTTTCTCCTCAATTCCCTATTGGATTTATTAGCGACTATTTTATATTTATGACCTCTAATTTTGGACTCCCCCACAAGTGGAAACATTTTCTCTACATCTATCTTATCAAACCCTATTATCTCAAAGACCTCTATCAGGTTACACCCCAGCCTTCTCTCAGCCTTTCCTCATAGTTCTGGTATCATAGGTACAGCACAGGAGGCGGCCATTCGGCTCATCATGCCTGTGCCAGCTTTTTGAAAGAGCTATCCAATTAGTCCCATTTTCCTGCTCTTTCCCCATAGCCCTGTAATTTTTTTCCCTTCAATTATTTATCCAATTCCCTTTTGAAAGTTACTATTCAACCTGCTTCCACCACCCTTTCAGGCAGTGCATTCCAGATCACAACAAATCAGTGTAAAAAAATGTTTCCTCGTGTCGCCGTTGGCTCTTTTGCCGATCACCTTAAATCGGTGTCCTCTGGTTACCGACCCTTCTGCCAATGGAAACAGTTTCTTATTTACTCTGACAAAACCGTTCATGATTTTGAACACCTCTGTCAAATCCCTCCTTAACCTTCTCTGTTTTAAGGAGAACAACCCCAGCTTCTCCAATCTCTCCACATAACAAGTCCCTCATCCCTGGCACCTTACACTTCACTGCATTAAATTTAGTGGTCACACGAGAGGACACCACCCACCAGGTACGTGGTTCATACTCCTGTGACTCGGCCAACGTTGTCTACCTCATACGTTGCAGGAAAGGATGCCCCGGAGCATGATACATTGGCGAGACCATGCAGACACTGCGACAACGGATGAACGGATACCGCGCAACAATCGCCAGACAGGAGGGTTCCCTCCCAGCCGGGGAACACTTTAGCAGTCAAGGACATTCAGCCACCAATCTTCGGGTAAGCGTTCTCCAAGGCGGCCTTCGAGTCACACGACAACACAAAATCGTCGAGCAGAAATTGATAGCCAAGTTCCGCACCCATGAGGACGGCCTCAACCGGGATCTTGGGTTCATGTCACGCTATACGTAACCCCACCAGCAGGAAAAAAAAGTTATCTGTTTTTAATACAACTGGACATTCTCTCTCTCTCGGGTCTCTATCTCTCTCTGGCTTTGTAATCTGACCCATTGTGTATTCAGTACTGTTTTCCGTGGCTAACCTGTCTGAACACCAATGACACTTTTGATTGGTGTGATCGTGTCCCAGCCTAATATAAGATATGCGATTTGAGAACCTTTAACTCACTCACCTGACGAAGGAGATAATCTCCGAAAGCTTGTGATTTTAAAATAAAACTGTTGGACTATAACCCGGTGTTGTAAGATTCCTTACATTTGTCCACCCCAGTCCATCACCGGCATCTCCACATCATGGGTACTTTATCAAAGGCCTTTTGAAAATCCAAATATATTACATCTACTGCATTACCCTTGTCTACTCTTTGTTACTTCTTCAAAGTATTCAATAAGGCTGGTCAAGCATGACTTTCCCTTCTGAAATCCATGCTGACTATTCTTTATATTTTCGTTCTCTAGATGTCTTTCTGTTACATCTTTGAGTAAAGAATCCATTACCTTTCCTATCACCGACATTAAGCTAACTGGTCTATAGTTCCCTGGACTTGTTTCTATCTCCCTTTTTCAATATAGGAACATTAGCTGTCTGCTATAACCTGACCTGGCAAATAGCTATGGATCAATGGCTCATTCCTTAATTGCACAGGGTTTGAAAATGGTATGGTCAGGGTATATTGATGTACTATATGAACACTTCTGGATGCTGATTATGACAAGTAATTACACATCGTGCCAAGAACTTGAATTGGAAATCTTGATGCCGTGTGCAGTTATAATTCTATCTGGGATGGCAGTGAAGCAAATAACAGCAGCTGAGCCAATTGGAATTAAGACATAGTGAAGTCTGTTGGGAATTATGTGGATGATCTGACATTCATATCTTGTTTGATAAAATTGCCACATAATAGATTTGTTAGCAAAATTGAAGCCCCGTGGGATTAAGAGGCAGTGGCAACATGGATATGAAATCGGTTAAGAGATAAAAAGCAGAGTAATGGTGAACGGTTGTTTTTTTTCCAGACTGGAGGGATGTATACAGTGGTGTGCCCCAGGTGTCAGTATTAGGACCACTGCGTGCATGCGTGTAATATATATATTCTTTCTATATCTATATATATTATTTTAGGGGGCACATTTTAAAAGTTTGCAGATGGCATAAAAGTCGGAACTGTAGTAAATGGTGAAGAGGATAGCAGCAGACTTCGGTAGGACAGACCAACAGGTGAAATGGGCAGACACATATCAGATGAAATTTAATGCAGTGAAGTGTAAAGTGATGCATTTTGGAAAGGGGGGGGGGGGTTCACATATACATACTTCACATGTGTACATTTACTTTAAACATCTACCACCATTCAGTAACCAAGGAAGTAAAGCACTCTGATCAATAAACACCCACACACTGCTTTTCATCATACCATTTTACCGACAAATCCACAAAAAGGTTAAAGTACACAGATTAAATTCCTAAATGTACAATTCAGTTAAACACAATCTTGGCTGACATTTAGTACGGTATTAAGTGTTATACTGTCAGGGTGTGGTCTTCAGATGAGACATTAAACAGAAGCCTCATGTGCCTGCTCCAGTGGATTCAGGTGTCTTAAAGATCCATGATTCTATTTGAAGATCAGGGAATTCTGATCAACATTCCTTCCTAAATCAACATTATCAAAAATAGATCATCTGGTCATTCACTGCATTGCTGTTTATGGGACCTTACTGTGTGCATAACAGTGATTATACTTGTCATTGTAGGTGATGTAATGGGACATTTCTGAGACATGGTGATAAGCCGCTTATAATTGTAAATTCTGATTATACAAAGTATTCAGATTTTCTTTCAATACAGTTACAAAATGACAATTTAGTTGGCTAATATTCAAGATCAAGTTGTTATGATCTATAATGCACTAACTGAAAGGGTGGTGGAAGCAGATTCAATAGTAACTTTCAAAAGGGAATTGGATAAATACCTGAGTGGAATGCATACTACTGAATGTACCGTAAAGAGCTGGGATTATGTTCAATATATTGTGATTCATTCACCACACTACTGGTTAAATACTTCCATTTATGATGAGAGTGTTTCTTGTGCCTTGGAACACAGAAGTACTTTTATATTATATGCACTCAAATAGTACAAAATAATTTCCTCATCTCAACAACATTGCAGACCCACAAAAAGATGGGTCTACAATTCTGCCATCAGGATAAGTTAACTGGTTCCAGTAATGTAAATGTGAGATACTAGTCCCACAAACCTGTTACCTGAAGGGCTCCATATAAAACGAAGCTGAATGCATCCAGAGATATCACTTCCCAGTCCAAATGTAAAAGTGAGAGTACTACCACACGAATGTCGCTCCCCTAATAGAGACATGGCAAAAAGAATCTGGATTCTGAAAAAGTATATGCAGTTAACAGACGTGCACTTAAGTGTGCTCCACTGTATTATCGGAATTTGACCACACACACAGTACAGCATTCTTTGTCCCTGATCCCATTAAACTGATTCAGCAATCACGATTAACATTTGAAGAGGGGAAACTGGAAAAAAGGTCAGTTTACTAATACTGTTGAAATTCATTCAACGATGTATTCCCACCTTTATGAAACACTAAACACCAGTTCAGATAAACACACCCATTTATTACATCTACACTGCCATTTAAAAAATGGGATCCGAAGTATGTAATTTACAATAATGAGGGAGTCAAGTCAGTAGTGTGCGGTTTTCAGACCACCTTGAATTTGACAAAATACAATTTAAGCTTTGTATGACATTGTATTTAGTTATTTATACAATGTTATGTCTGCTCTACATGTGATTTAGATTAAAACAAAAACACTAAGGGTTTAAACCAAGCAGTTTAACCCAATGCAAAGTGAGACAATAATGAATGTCAAGACATCCATCAGTAATTAATCATACATAAACCATAGAATAAGCACTGGTGTGGCAACAGTGCCTTCTCAGTTTTGTAATTAGTACCCTCACACCTTGTCCAGTGGTCCAGAAGTAAATGAAGTCTTTACTGTCTGCCACTAATTACAAAGTGAGTTTCACTTTTAGATAGAAAATATCCCTAATGATCACCCAAAAGGCCGTAGCATTATAAAGCATTTTACAAAATCCAAAAAGACCAGAGCATCCTGTACAAATTATAGAAAGAAATGTTACTCACTCTGGTCCGAGCACTGAATAAAACCAAATCCTTTAACGTGGAGCCCAAAATTGCCAACCCACACAATATACCTCCTTTGCCGTAGTTTGCCCGAGGTAAACGTTTTCACTCCTCTATCTGAATGTCTGACTTTTAAATTGTAGCCACTTAACAGCCTTTATATTCAGAGGAATTGTTCATGTTTTATTAAAACATGTCAGGGATGAAAAAAAGCTGAAATTCATCCCTCTAGTGCCCTAGCTCTCCCATTTCAGCATCCAAATAAATGTATTCTGAAAATCCCCAATGTTTTTGAATCTACTATTCTGCCTGGCAGATTATGCCAAGCATTTTCGAATAAATAAGTTCTTCTTGATAATCTGTTTTAAATTTACTTTTCACCGATTTTCATTCGTCCTCTGGTCCTATTTCGTTGGCATACTTTGAATTGATATGATTTTACTTTATCCACACCATTTAATAATTTATATACTTCAATGTTGTCCCCACTTAACCACACTCTACTATAAAGCTTTAGCGCTCCTCATAGCTCAGCCCCATTGCACTTGGGAGCAGTCTTGGTGCTCTTTCCTGTACCATTTCTGTAATGCAAGTATATCTTTGTGACATGCATGTCCAAAACTAAACACAGAACTCAACTGTGGTCTAGACTGACCAGTGCATTGTAAAACCTTAACATAAATTCTATATTCTGCTATTCTAGCTATCCCAAGTTTCTTTGTAAGTCTGCTTGTGCTAATTCAATTCCATTCACTGGCATAAAATACTTCGCAATTATCAGTGCCAAATTTAATTTGCCATTTGATTGCCCAATTGCAGAACGGATCTGAATCTTTCTGCAATTCTTTAACCACACGCTCTGTCTTTACTACTCTGACAATCTTAGTTCTTTTTAGAATCCAAGTCACCTATTGGTTGGAAACAGAGAGCCAAGCGCTGACCTACGTGACGACACCTCAGCCTGACACTATACCTCTCGAGTATCTGGTTTCCTATTAAGCTGATTTAGTCCCATATTGTACTCAAGGATTCTTGTGGTTTTTAACTAAATTGGAAGTTTTTCATGTGGATTGTTGTCAAAAGTTTTCTGAAAGTCCAAACTGAATTCCACTATCTTTTTTTAAAAAAACCCATTTAAGTCAGCCTTTCTTCAGTCAATATTTTCTAGTTGGAGTAGAAGCACTAACTAATTTTCATGCATCAGCAATCTAAACACCTGCATTGCTTGACATTTGGTATAACCTCCCAAAACACTATGCAAATTATGTACATAATTTACCCATATTGCTTGCATCTCCAACATTTGTCCAGGTCCATTTAACCCATTTTATGAATATTACCAGTGTGAAAAAGGATGTGTGCGCAATTGCAAGATTCCCTCTTACATTCAAAATGATATGCCAGGTCTTTAACCCTGCTATATTTATTTTGTGTAGTGATCATTCTCAGTCAAATCTGTATACCGTAGACACAAGGGGCCCGATATTACCATGGCGACGGGGGGGGGGGGGGGGGTCGATTGGGCGCGTGGGTAACGCGCTCGGTGAAATCAGTCTGCCCTGCGTGCAATCACAGGCTAATTGGATCCACTTACCTGTTTTCCGGGTTCCCCGTTGCTGAGCTGCGCGGCGGGCGGACTGCGCATGCGCAGTAAGGTCTGTCAGCTGGAGGAGTTCTATTTAAAGGAGCAGTCCTCCACTGACCGATGTTGCAAGAAATAGGAAAAATTACAGCAAGGAGCAGCCCAGGGGGAAGGCTGCTCCCAGGTTAATGATGCCTCACTCCAGCTGTTATTGGATGGGGTGAGGAGGAGGGGGAGGACAGAGATCTTCCCCCCGGCGGGCGGGAGGAAGCAGCCTGCCTCTGCCACCAAGGCCTGGTTCAAGGTGGCAGAGGAGGTCACTTGCACCACCAACATATCGCACACCTGCATACAGTGCAGGAGGCGCTGCAATGACCTAAGTAGGTCAGCTAAAGTGAGTACACATACTCATTCCCCTACACTCCGACTGCCACATCACCGCCCCCACCCCATATCTCCTTCTGCACAGCCAACACTACTCTGTCACATCACTCCTCACACCCACTCAAAGCTCATCCTCATCTTACCTGCACTTACTCACCTTGCCAGTACTCATCCTGCCACTACCACTCAACCCAATCCTCATACAATCTCATGGCTCTATCTCATACTCTCATGCATCTCTTTCAAAGTCAGCCTCACTCAACCTGCCACTACCTGTGCTGCAGCCACAGGGCATGCATCACATATGTGCAGTAGGAAGCATAAGGCAAACGTGTCATGAGCATGAAGGGGATGCACAAGGGTGTTTGAGGGTTTGTCATGGTTTTTACTTGTATTTAATTTCTGATCAACTCATATTACATATTATATTGGCACCACTACTGCCATGTCTTTGCGAATCTTGTCTGGTTTGTGCAATAATGCCCTTTCCTGAGGATCACAATGAAGGCCCACAACTGTTGCCACCCATTGTGTCACTGCAGAGTGGGTGTAGGTGTATTTGCAGGGCTCTTTTGTGCAGACGACAGAGACGTCGGCGATGTCCCCGGTGGCACCCTGGAAGGATGCAGCGAAGTTGTTGGGGCAGTGGTGACTTTGACAGCGACAGGTAAGAAGATGGTGCTCGGGCCAGCCGGGAGCAGCTCGACATGAAGGAGGCTGCAGATGTCCACGACTACATGTCGAGTGACTGAGCCTTCATGTGCACTGCTGCTCAGTGAGGTCCAGGAAGCTGAGCCTCGGTCTGTGGACCCTGTGGCGAGGGTAGTGCCCTCTGCGACGCATCTCTCTCTGCCATTGCCCTCCCTCTTGCTGTGCAGGTGGATGTGTCACAGTACTGTGTTGTGGAGCTCCACGTGTCAGAGGTGAACGGCGTGGCTGGTGATGCTGTTCACCCTCCGAGGAGGTCATGACTGCAGCTACGGCGACCCCATCCGGAAGATATACATCTGAGGGGGTCCGCAAGGTAGGTACATGTGTCTGGACACTGGGGTAAGTGTGCAAGGTGGTGAATTTTGTTAGGAGGAGGGTGGTGGAGGCCAAACTTTGTCCAAGGTGACAGAGTGGCCTCCTGCAATGAGTGAGGGTCTCCCCCCACCTGTCAAATGGACCTTTGCAGCTGCCAGAGGTTGATGGCTGCAACACGTCCATTTGAACTGGGAGTGTTTCCCTCAGTACGGGAAACAGTCCCAGTTGTTTGCAAAATCCCACCCCTCCTAAAATATCATGTTAATCAGGTCTCTAAACGACCTGAAATACCTAAATAAATACTTTAAGTGGCACCCCCCTCAGCTTTAATTGCCGGCGGGAGTCCCACATGCGGGGGCTGCGCGCGCATGTCAGCGCGTAAGTGGGGAACCGGAAATGGGGCGGGTTGGAGCCGGGCTCCTGACCTGCCCCGGGATTCCCTGATTTTCATAGCCGCCCCGCCCCCCCCCCCGGCCAGGAACGCACCCGATCGCGGGTGCTAAAAATCAAGCCCAAAATGTCATTTTGTTCCATCTCCATTTTATGAATTCTTCTAAAAGTTCATCATTTGGCAGACTGCTAAATGTCTTAATTTTAAACTTGAGTAATTCAAATCTGCAGAATTTATCTAAGGATATAATTCTAAAATCAACAAGTATAGCAGAAGTATTACAGCACATCACTAACTAGTCACTCCCTTGATATTATTCAGTGATCTTCTGAATCTTTTACATTGCATGGAATTACACAGAATGTACAGCACAGTAACAGGTCTAACCAAGGCTCTATATAAGTTTAACATAACTTCCCTGCTTTTCAATTCTATCCCTCTAGAAATGAACTCCAGTGCTTTGTTTCTTTATAAAATGGCCTTATTGACATGTGTTGTTACTTATGGTGATTTGTGTATTTGTACCCCCAGATCCGTCGACTCCTCTGCCCCATTTAGACTTTTATTTTCCAAGGAGTATGTGGCGTCATTCTTCCTACTAAAATGTACCACTTCACACTTATCTATTTTGAAATTCATTTGACAATTACACACCCTTTCTGCAAGTTTATTAATGTCTTCCTGTATTTTGTCACAGTCCTCCTTAGTATTAACTATACCCTCTTGCTTCAGAATCAACTATGAACTGAAAATTACAGAATTGCATCCATTTTCTTTTCTGTCAATACATACGACACAGTAATACTGAAATGCACATCAAATTTTATTCTCATAGCAATAGTACGTGATCAGATGGGTGGTACCTCAAGTAGGCTTTTGTGTCTCCAATTTTGCTATACTGTTACATGCTCCATGTCTACATTATGTGCATGTATTTTTCCTTCAAATATTTCCATGTATAATGGACCACCCATTAAAGAAATCATATTTCCCAGAATTCCATACAGAAATATATGCCTGTGATAAAATGAAGCATTTTTGTCTGCGATGTAATATGGTATTGGCTTCTTTAATTATGTCATGGTACACAAGGAGTTAAAAAACAGATTTACTAACCGAAATCATGTTCCAACTTAATTAATACAACTGTTATAGATTTTGATCAGTTTGTCTGTTGATGTCCATGGGAGGGGTGCAAGCTATTCAAATACAAACATCTTGTGGGATTTGCTCAAATGCGTTTGGCAGCTTTATTGAATTTGACTATTTAAATCTGTTGGTCCCTCTTTTTTTATAAAAAGGTTATCAATCCATCTTGTTCAAATGGGGGATGCTGTTTGTAGACTTTGATGAGAGACAGACCAGGTAAATTCTGTAGATTGCAAGAAAAGGCAACAAGAGCCCCAACAGAAGAATATCACTTATATCAGTTTGACATGGCAGTTACAAACTATTATTTGCCACTACACAAGGAGCTAGCTAAGATTAACTACTGTAAAATAAGTTGTTACACTAATATTTCCTCGTTCTTGTACTGTCCAATAAATTTGTTTGGCAGTTGAAGTCTAGTATAGTGTTCTTCTGATGAAATAAACTGAAGCGGGTTCTCTGTTCATTGATGCTATGAATTTACCTAGACAAATGAAAACATTCTCTGGCCCACTATTAATAGTCTGAAACATGAAAACCAAAAATCAAATCCCCAAAATGTAACACCGTCCAAAAATAAATATTTAACAGAGCCCACAGCTCTTCCGCCTATTTCTGGGTCCCCAAGTTAGCCAAGGTGTGTGTGTGTGTGTGTGTGTGTGTGTGTGTGTGTTAGTGAGAGAGAGATATATAAATACTTGTGCATCCTTTGGTCTTTTTGAAAAAAGAATGTTCTGCAGCCACAGAAACAAGTACTTTTGTTCACAACTTAAACCAACTGAGCAAAAATCTATCACGCCTAGGTCATACAATATTACAAAGATTTTTACTATACCGTAAAATGTTGAAATTTGGTTTTGGAATTAAGTTCGGAGTATTCATAAACTAAAATCCTACAGCTTTTTCCCCTTCAAATTTTGTCTTACAGCTGCTGCTTTTTTTTTTTTTTAGGTATTGTACTACATATAGCTTTTCCTAATTAAAACTGATAAAAACAATAAATTGATAAAACTTAAAATGTTTCCAATTTATTATAACCGAATGCTAATCTTCCAAAAAATTGAGAGTCTTAAAATGCAACTTTGCTATCTTTCTAACATTTCTCACACCACCTTAGTTTCCCTTCCCTGTGTAGACGGTCATTTAAAAACTAACGCTGGCAGCCAATCCGATCTCTACCTTTCTTAATAGAAAATGAGTACAGAAGGTTGACTGTGAGCTTTTTCATCCTTGGGAAGTTAGGAATTTGCTGTGTGAGGAACTACATACAAAGAATGTGTACCATACCACTTAGCAGGGCAGCACATCAATGCACCAATGTAGTCACAATAAAAAAAGTTAACTGAATGCGCCAATCCAATTTCACACAAGTCATACATTATTCAGTTCATTTTCTGCCACAAATATACACAAGATATAAGATGCCCAGATGCTTCATTTTTAGTTCCGCTATACCCTTCCTTTGCATAAACCTAGTCATAAGTAAATTCCATATATGATTGTAGAGATCATGTTACACCCTATTAAACATGAAGTGTTCAAAATGATGCAAAAATCAACTTCACACAACCAGTACCTGAAATTATTCCATAGGATACTATTGTACACTTAATGTGTTTGAAATTTCTTTGTCCACTATTTCAGCAGAGGTGTCAACACATTGAAAATAAGTGAGAAAATGCCTCGTTAAATATCAGGGAGAGGAACATCAGATGAATGCATTATGCGTTCGAATGTTAATAGCCCACGGCATATAACACTAGTCAAAATTATTTTAATTAGGTTTCACCCAGGAAGCTGATGAACCTAAAGTTCAAATTATTAGCTTCTCAATTGAAATTTTAAGTATTGCCAGATCACTAACTTACTGGCCCAAGAAACACTCATTTTTATTTCAAGCAGAGGTTTTCTACAATGTTAAAGGATGGGCAGATTTTGTTTTACAGTAGATGACTTGCTAGAGCCAATAGGATAGTGAGGAGGGGGGCTAGCATGACTCGGAAATCTTAAACAGTACACCCCTGATCACCAGCAGTACAGAATTTTCAACACAGGTCATATCTTTAATAATTCTAATTTTTCAAGTGTCTAGAATGCAACGTTGAAGATAATTTTATAAAACTGATGCTTTCTAACTAGATCAATTAATTCCTACACACATTTTGCTTTTCTACAGGGAAAACCTTCATAGCCAATTTTCAAGTCAAATTTATAATAGTGGTACATTGCATTGGGCAATGTAAGGGTATAAATTGAAGTAAAAATGGGAAAAGAAATATGGTCAAAGTAAATTTAAGATATATTAGACAAAAAAATCTTTAAAGGCCTAAAGTTGCAAAATTTATATTTTAGAAAAAAGGTCAGATATATTCTAAAAAACTAAACTATATACAGTATTCATTAAAGAGGAACATTGCTGTAGGGAACAATACTTCCAGTGTAAAGTTTCCTTCCCTTTTATATTAAAATAGGCAAAGAATTCTCCTACTCAACAGGAGATATTTCATCACTTCATCTACAACTTCTGGAGACTAATCACTTTGGGTCTGAAGTTCAGGAAACAGCCACTCAGGATCATTATTGGTAGTAGATTCCAATGTAGAGTTATTTGCTTTAAAATTCAGTTCTGGCTGTGCCTCACAAAAAGAATATGGGGGTAATTTTAACATAATCGGACGAAAAACTGGTAACAGTGAATCGGCTACCTGTTTTACACCCTGTCCGATTTTCTCTTCTATTAATTTCACTGGAAGAGAAAATCAGGCAAGGGTTAAAACAGGCAACAGATTCACTATCACCAGTTTCCCACCCGGTGATAAAAGTTAAAATTACCCCCAACCAGTCTCCACTAACACTATGAACACTGCCTGCCAGACCAGGCTGACAAACAGACCTTTCCATGTTATGACAACAGGCTGCCAGAAGTTGCAGGCAAGGAGATTTGATATAAATTTCCCAACCAATAAGATTTTTAATGACTTTTTAAAATAAAATTTAAAAATGAAACGCGTACTCTCTATAGCAATCTTCTCTATTAAATAACTGTTCCAACAATCCTAAAGAGAGAAAAAAAAGTTTTAGCATTTTCAGTAGGTCAACTCTTAGTGATTAGCAGAGATGCTTTAATCTAGAAACTCTCCTCCCCAGTACTAAATGCGCTTCAGGATATCAAATGTGGTAATTAAATAGAAACTAATTATAGAGCTCTGCAATAAACATAGGATACAAAACTTACATAAAAACAGGAGGCCATTCAGCCAACTGAGCCTGCTCCATATTTTTTTTAATCCACGACAGAACTCTCTCTTCAATCCCAATTTCCTGCTGTCCCTCTATATTGCTTAATACTGCCCATAAGTCTACTCTTAACCTAACTTTTTAAAGCATTAAATTCCAACTTTGTTATTTACATTGCTTAATTAAAATTATTGGAAAATTAAGAATGTACGGGACCGGAAAAATCTAGCTGCTTCCAGAGTCTAGGAAATAACATACCCTCCAATACTTCTCATACCCCTTCTATTAAATTTTTTCTCCTGGTTCTTTTCCAACTTTGCTGATATAATCAGCCCCCACTGAGCAGTCCATTCCATACATTCAAGCACTCTCTGTGTAAAGTGGTTCAATCCAAACGATCTTGTAGAATCTGTGACCACGTTAAACATAGACACTTGCCTATGTCCTTTAGGATCTTGAATACGACTATAAGCTCAACCCTGAAGCTCCTCTTCTCCAGTGTAAATATTCCCATCTTCTACAGCCTTTCCTAGTTATTCAGGTGCCTAATTCCAACTATCAATTTAGCTGCCAATTACTGTACCTTACCAATGCCTGGATGTCCTTCTCGTGACAGTGACCAGAAGCGTATACAGTACTCCGGGGACACTGGACCAGCGTCTTGTACAAACTCACTGAAATTTATGCTCTATTCCTCCAGTCATACAGCCCATGATCCCATTTGCGCTCTCTATAAATGCCGCACACTGTACTGATAGCTTCAGAAATCCATTCACCAATACCCTGAAATTCTTCTCCTGTGCCATGTCCTGTAGAATATTTAATTATATCAATGTTGTTTATTATCCTTTCTGAATCTCATGACTTTGCATTTGTCCACATTAACTGACATCTGCCACTCAACAGCCCAGCTCCAATCTATCCAGATCCTTCTGTATTTCATCAACCTGCTCCTGTTGTTTACAGTTAAGTACCATCTGCAAACTTGTTTCTATCCCCACCTCAAAATCATTTACGTGCATAATAAATAGCAGGAGCCTTGCACTGATCTTTGAGACATCTCGCTAGCTACTTCCTTCGGTGCCAATTCAGTTGCAAGTTTGCTTCTTCTGTTCCAGCAAATTTTCGATCCATTTCAGAAGCACTCCACCAACACAGTGCTTTTCAGCCTTGTGGACCTGTCTTCTGAGGAATTTTACCAAAAGCTTTGCTGAAATTTTTTTTTTTTAATTCAGAGCTCCCCCTGTCCACAAGGTTTGTTATCTCCTTAAAGAACCCTCAAGAGATTCATCAGGCATGATCTCCCTCCCACAAAACCAGGCTGGCTCCCACTTACGGTTCACTATTTCTTCAGGTAGTTCATGATTCATTCCTTCAGGACGCCATCCAGTACTTTCCATGTAATGTCATGATGACCAACCAATAGTTCCCTGGGTTAACTCTCCTCCCCCTTTATAGACTGGTGTCCCATTCCCTTGTCTCCAATCCTCATGCACTGTTTCCAAGGGCCTCCTCAAAAATGTTCACTAAAACATATTCAATTGTTACTTCCTCAAGTACTCGAGTGTAATCCAGTTGGACTTCATGACCTTGGCTTCTTTCAATTCCTTTGAGCAGTCCTTCAGTTTTTTTTTTAAAAAAGTTGTTCTTGGGATCTAGGCCACGCTGGTAAGGCCTCATTTATCGCTAATCCCAAGATGCCCCACAAAGGTGGCGTCCTTGTGCTGATAATCCCACAATAATAGGTAGGGAATTCCAGGATATTGACCTAGTGACAATAAAGGAATGGCAATACATGTCCAAGTTAGGATGGTGTGCAACTTGGAAGGGAATTTCGAGGTGATAAGAGTTCTCACATCATCGCTGCTCTCGACCTTCGCAGCAGTACAGGTTGTAGGGGACTGAGGTGCTATTGGGGTAATCTTGGCAAGCTGCTGCAGTACATCCTGTAGATCGCATATATTGTAGCTACAGTGCAGCAGTGGTGGAGGAGGTGTCTATTGAATCCAGTGGCAAGGGCACCGATCAAGCAAATGGCCCTGTCCTGGATGGTGCTGCACTCCCCAAGTGTTGTTGCAGTTGCACCCATCCAGGCGGGAGGGGAGTATTCCATCAACACTCCGGACTACAGCCTTATAGATGGTGGAGAGGCTTTGAGGGGTCAGGTGGTGAGCCACTTATTGCCGAGTACCCAGCCTCTTCCTGCTCTTGTAGCCACAGTATTGATATGGCTGGTCTAGTTAAGCTTCTGGTCAATGGTGACCTCCAAGATATTGATGGTGGGGGACTCGGCAATGGTATTGCTGTTGAAGGTCAAGAGATGGTTGAGCTTTCTCTTGTCTGAGATGGTCATTGCCTGGCATACGTGTGGCATGAATGTTACCCGCTACTTGTTAGCCAAGCCTGATGTAGGTTGGCATGGGCTGCTTCATCAGAGGAACTGAATGGAGCTGAATTCTGCAGCATCATAAGCAAAAAGCCCCACCTTATGACAGAGGGAAGGTAATTGATGAAGCAAATGAAGATGGTTGATCGGAGGACACTTCCCTGAGGAACTCAGCGATGTCCTAGGGCTACAATTATTGGTCTCCAACAACCACAACCATCTTCCTCTGTTGTAGGTATAACTCTAAACACCTGTTGGTTACATCTATTTTTCTTAGAAAAATATCTTTCCCTAGAAATTCTACTCCAAAAGGATTTTTGAGAGGTTTCCACTGAATATAGAGGCAAAGAATTCATTTAGAAAACTTGCCATTCTTTGGTTACTTAATATAACTTCCCCTTTGAAGCCCTAACTACCTGGTTGCTATGAATTTACTTATAAAAGCTTTTCATATTGTGTTTTATATTCCCAGCAATCCTGCGGTCATCTGTTTTTGGCTCTCGACCAGTTTCTTAGCTTCCGTAACCAAATTCATCCATGCCTTCTAGTCTGTGATGGCTTTTTCCTTGAGGAAAGCTCTTTTTGTCCTCACCATATTAACCATATTATTGTCACTATATCCCAAGATTCTCTCTTACTAGCAGGTCACTATTTCATGTGCATTACTCGTACACTAAAGTTAACAAATAGTTATATCTGCAATATATTGGGGTCCTTCCTTAGTAAGTGATCCAGCAATTCCCTCTGCCCACCCAACCCCAGAAAGGTCTTTTAACTTGTTGATTTACTGCCAAGAAACTTTTACCTTAACTGGTTAGAAAAATCATCTTCTACATTGTCATCATCCCAGTTGTCTTCCCAGACATGGGCATCTTCATCTTCATCTAAACCAGTCCAGCCTACAAAAAAAAACAGGAATAAGTTATTTTTGTTCAGGTGTTCATGTGATTTTTTTTATCACTTTCAAATGAAAGGTGAATTGAGTTTTTTTTTAAATTTGTTCATGGGATGGGGGCGCCGCTGGCAAGGCCAGCATTTATTGCCCATCCCTAACTGCCCTTGAGAAGGTGGTGGTGAGCTGCCTTCTTGAACCGCTGCAGTCTGTGTGGTGAAGGTTCTCCCACAGTGCTGTTATGTAGGGAGTTCCAGGATTTTGACCCAGCAACGATGAAGGAACGATGATATATTTCCAAGTCGGGATGGTGTGAGACTTGGAGGGGAACGTGCAGGTGGTGTTGTTCCCGTGTGCCTGCTGCCCTTGTCCTTCTAGGTGGTAGAGGTCACGGGTTTGGGAGGTGCTGTCAAAGAAGCCTTGGCAAGTTGTTCATGTGAATTTTTTTTTTATCACTTTCAAACGAAAGGTGAATGAGGTGTAAATAATATCTAACAGTACCAGAACAGAAAAAAATTATGAAACAAAAAAGTTTTTAAAGATCTTTAGCTGTTTGTAGATGTTCGAATCAAAGTACAAGAAAAAGCACTGTGAAAGATCTATCTTTTTAACAAATCGTTACTACCTCCATATTTTATCATTTTACATACTGGTTTAGGTAGGATAAGGAACAAATTTAGGTATAACTTCTGCTGCTACTAGATGAAAGTAGTTTACTTCTGCCCATCTACATGTACACCCTATCTTTCAAATGTATTTTGATACTTTTGAGATCTCTCTGTCGGTCTTCCTTTGTCAAAGCATGGACTTCAAAGGGTAGAGAAGCATTTAACCCAAGTCAATAATCTGCACTCTTTAACCGTCTGACAAAATAGAAATCCACTAATGAGACAGGGATAAGAGTGGCCCATGAATATCCAGTCTCACATAAAAGCTCTCAATCAGAAGCACCTACCCAAACTAAAAGCACCCTACAGTTCTTTGATTTCAATATTCTATGAACCTCTTCTCACCATCTCAAACTGTCCTACTCTCAAACTGCCTCCTTCACCCCTTCTGCTTCTCTCCCTTTGCCTGTAAAATCCTCCTGAAAAACTATCTTTGACAAAGCCTTCAGTCACCTCCCTAAACTCTCCATGAAGGCTTCGACTATGTTCCTTTTTCTCTGATGTGCTTTGGGACATTTTTCAATGTTAAAAATGCTATATACAGTCATAGGAACGGGAGTAGACCTTTCAGCCCCTCAAGCCTGTTCCGGAATTCAATTAGATCATAGCTGATCTGTATCTTAACTCCATCTACCCACCTTGGTTCTGTAACCCTTAATATCCTTGCCTAACAAAATCCACTAAAGAGCGCAGATTAAAAGGAGAAGACTGTTGAGGCTAGGTCCATTGAAAATTTCAATTTTTAAGCAGTTGCTTAATACAAATGATCTGATGAGTCACTTTGTGCGCTAAAAAATTGAATTAATTATCAGGTTCAGACTTTGAAAGCAAACTGCTATTGACCTTGCCAATTAGCACGTATGCACACTTTCAGCAGGGGTCGCTAATGATTTCGGTCAATTTTAACCCTTGCTTACTCAGCTGAGAACAGCTAATTTAACAGAGAATCAAACTTGTGACTTTCTTGTTCTGTAAGGCTCAGCTACTCACTAGCTTAACCAGATGCAGAATTAAGAGAGCCTTAATTCATTGCTTATTACAAAATGCAAATAGCACACTTTGTAGTATAAAAAATTAAGTGGAAGTGAAGGTAAAGAGCAAATTTGCATTTATATAGTACTTTTCAAGACATCAGGACATCTCAAAGCACTTTACAGCCAATGACGTACTTTTGAAGTGTAGCAACTGTTGTAATGTAGGGAAGCGCGCCAGCCAATTTGTGCACAGCAAGGTCCCACAAACAGCAATGAGATAAATGACCAGGTAATCTGTTTTAGGTGTTGGTAGATGGATAAACATTGGCTAGGACACCAGGAGAACTTTCTTGGTCTTTGAATAGTGCCATGGTATCTTTTATGACCAGAGGGGGCAGACAGGGCCTAAGTTTAATGTCTCATCTGAAAGGCAGCACCTCCAACAGTGCAGCACTCCCTCAGTACTGCATTGGACTGTCAGCCTAGATAATGTGCTCAAGTCTCTGGAGCAGGCTTGAACACCTCTACATTCTGACTTAGAACTGAGCATGGTACCACTGAACCAAGGCTGATACCTAAGGTGAGCAATTACTTGCTGAATGGGGATCTAGATATCTGCAATGAAACAATTTCAATTCTTCTACAATTTGCTAATATTTAAGAGATGTGCAAAGTTGCTTTCAACAGACTCAGAAAGGCAGTATATTAATTCTACTGGAATAGCAACTTTTGCTAGTAAATTGGACACAAATTGTACCACATCAGAAGGTTTGCAATATTTTGAAATGGTGGTTGTTTTTCCTATAATGGAATTTGTATAAAAGAAACCTTAAATCTTAATCTAACTTAAGTCTTACAAAGGGTGCATAAACTTTAAAAGGTAAAAAAGTGTGGTCAATCACTTTCTGAATCCGATATACTGTCTACATTTTATACAATCACAATTAGAGGAAGACCCAAAGTACATCATATTGGCATCTAGCAATTCACTCTAAAGGCAGATAGTTCTGTCCATAAATCAGTATCTATATGCAGATCTTGCATCTGGCACACGTCCATCACACTGTCAGATGCAAAAAATGGAGTGCTTGAACTGTAGGGACAGGTTAGCAGCTAAGCACCACAACCACACTTCAGACTGTGAGCAACACCAATGCAGATTTGTTATTTTCAATTTGGCTAGGTTCAGGCTTTGGACCAGAATACTAAAATAAATCTGTGTCTCATCTTCCATATTAGCTACGGTTCAGCTGGGTCACCAGAATATACGCTCTGCCCATTAGAAATATAGATACAATGGATTTAGTGTGTTCTGAAAATACATACTCAGTTAATACAAAATTATACCACTGCTGTGAAGCCAAAGTTTCTAAAACTAAAATAACTATAACATACCCCAAAGGAGACATTAGTATAACAGGCAAAACATAAAATAAAAATTCTTCTACTTTAAATGAATTTCAGTATGTTGCATAGGATGAATTGACATGGTCTGTTCTTTCTGCTCATTATATTCCTGTGATAAGTATACTGAAATGTTATCTTCCAAGTTTTTTTTTAATCTCTTCCCCACTCTCCCTCCCTCCTGCCCCCACAAGTCTCCCTCTCACTGCTCCTTTACTTATTTTCCCTTTTCTACTTTTGTGTAGACCATTTCCTGTTCACCTGTGCAACTGCAAGAGATGAGAGGTAGCATCATCAGAATTCACACGCAGGTTTAAAGGCAGCAGCTTGGATCAACTGATAGCACTCACTGGAGTTAGAAGACAGCACCTGAATATACAATGCTGACAGGAACTCCAGGGCAGTACTGAGGAATGCTGCCTTGTTGAGAGTGCAGGCCTTCAAGAGATTAAAACAAGACCCAATCTCTGTGGTGTTAGCAGACTTTAGACACCCTAACACTATTCAAAAGCATGATGTGGAGATGCCGGTGATGGGCTGGGGTTGACAATTGTAAACAATTTTACAACACCAAGTTATAGTCCAACAATTTTATTTGAAATTCACAAGCTTTCGGAGGCTTCCTCCTTCCTCAGGTGAATGTTGTAGAAATGAAATCCTCGAACCCTTCGCATTTGTAAATCACAGAACAATACCTGGTGATTACAGATAGTCTTTCCAACTGCCCGTTGCCAAGGCAATCACAGTGTGCAGACAGAGAGGTGTTACCTAAAAGGCCACCGAATATACAAACCACCAAAAGAGAGGCAGAAACATAGAAGACAGCAAATGACCCGTTATATTAAAAACAGATAACATTTGTTCGCTGGTGGGGTTACGTGTAGCGTGACATGAACCTAAGATCCCGGTTGAGGCCGTCCTCATGGGTGCGGAACTTGGCTATCAATTTCTGCTCGACGATTTTGCGTTGTCGTGTGTCTCGAAGGCCGCCTTGGAGTATGCTTACCCGAAGGTCGGTGGCTGAATGTCCTTGACTACTGAAGTGTTCCCCGGCTGGGAGGGAACCCTCCCAAATTCAAAAGCACCCAGTGTAATGGCCAACATTGCTTGCTCAACCATCACTAAAAATAGATTAACTATTTACAAAATTCTAACAGGACTAGACAGGCTAGATGCAGGGAGGATGTTCCCGATAGCTGGGGAGTCCAGAACCAGGGGTCACAGTCTCAGGATACGGGGTCTGCCATTTAGAACCAAGATGAGGAGAAATTTCTTCACTCAGAGTGGTGGAACCTGTGGAATTCTCTACCACAGAAGGCAGTGGAGGCCAAGTCATTAGATGTATTCAAGAAGGAGATAGATTTATTTCTTAATGCTAAAGGGATCAAGGGATATGGGGAAAAAGCGGGAACAGGGTACTGAGTTAGACGATCAGCCATGATAGATTCATAGTCATAGAAGTTTACAACATGGAAACAGGCCCTTCGGCCCAACATGTCCATGTCGCCCAGTTTATACCACTAAGCTAGTCCCAATTGCCTGCACTTGGCCCATATCCCTCTATAGAATGGTGCAGCAGGCCCAAAGGCCTACTATTTTCTATGTTTTATGTAACTAGTCTTTTATCTTTTTGCTGTTTGTGGAATCTTGTGCATAAAATGGCTGCTGCATTTGTCTACATTTTATTTACTTTGCAATTTTAGTGCTCCAAAAGTAAAACAGCAATATTAGTTAAAAGCCAGTGAGAGTTCTGACAGGTTAATGTGCTTCTGCTGCTTTATGTTGCCAACATTGATCCAGCTCTTTTTTTGTTCTCTGTCTGTCTGTACAGGCTGCTCAGTGAGCCAACTTCTGAAGTGAAACCGCATGGCAAACTGGATCATTGGCGAAATGGTCCCAGTCTGTCCGGGGTGGGGAGGGAGGGGAGGGGAGGGAGGGAAAAACAAAATATTAAACCCTGTTCTGTAATGAGCATCTCCATCTTTACCCAGAGTGGTTAGAATGTAGAATTTGCTACCACAAGGAGCAGTTGAGGTAAATAGCATAGATGCATTTAAGGAGAAGCTAGGTAAGCATGAGGGAAAACAGAATAGAAGGTTATGCTGATAGGGTTAGATTAAGAGTGGTGGGAGGAGCTCGTGTGGAGCATAAACGTTAGCATGGACTGGTGGGGTTGAATGGACTGTTTCTGTACAGTCTATGTAAAATGATTGGCAAGTATAAAAGAGGAAACAGCATGGAGAGATTAGTAGGGGTGGCAAAAGCCTGGGTGAAAAGATAGGTTTAAAGAAATCTTTAAAAGGAAAAAGGGAGAGTACAAGGATTTAGGGAGGGACTTTGAGTGGGGAAAGGTGACATTAGGCGTTGTAGCACCAATGGTGAGGCAAAAACACGCAAAAGGCAGAGGACTGAAGGGTGTGGAGGAGGAGAATGCAATACTGGAGGAAGTTGTAAGGAATGAGGCAAGACTGTGGAGAATGAGGATGAGGAGCTTAAATTTAATAGCTTGGGGACAGTAAAGTAACATTGGTCAGAAAGGATGGGGTGATGGGTGAACATGGCAGGATACAGGTGTCTGTATTTTGGACAAGGTGGAGTTTGTGAAGATTGGAGGATTGGAGGCCAAAAAGGACGACATGAGAATAATGTAGTCTATAATACATTCATATGGAAGCTGATCCTGTTCTTTTGAGATGTTGCCGCCAGGGGAATAACATGTACAGGAGGAAAAGAGCGCCAAAGATAGAATCTTTGGTGACCCCAGAGGTGACAGTGTCGGGATCGGAAAAGAAACCATTGTTCAAGGTAAGCTGACTATGTTCGGATAGATCGGAGTAGAACTACGCCAGGGTAATTGCATGGACTGGGACAACGAGGAAGCAAGAATGGAGGAGGATATCATGAAGCAGCATATCAAACATTGTAAGCAGGTCAAGGAGGAAGGATAACACACCATGATCATGGTCACAGAGGATACTGCTTGTAATTTTGCCCTGGGCTAACTTATTGCTGATGACGAGGTTCAAATAGGTCCAAGGGACTGAAGACCTGGCCATGAGCCAGCAGAGTTGATTCCAGAGGCCAGTGGGGAAGTGGAGATTGACCCAAAGGAACACAAACATCTTTTACCCTCGCTAACAAATCCACAAACCTTTTTAATATAAAACACAGCGAATTAAAAAACATCAACATAGCTCCCTTGATAGCTGAACTGGTATGTACGCTGCAGTATGGCATGATCAGGAGTGTCAGATCACAGTCAAAGCAGCAGCACGGAGAAAAACAGCCAGGGTTCTTACTCCTGATTGCAACCCAATGGTCTTCGCTAGAACATGTTTTTATGTGGACATGAGTGAAGACACGATTGGACTTGGTTGCCCTGCCTTCCACAATTAAATTGTCTGCCAATATGAATTGCGTAAGCTCATATGTGGAAAATGGTCATTTGGCTGAAGTACCAGTGGGCAATCAGCACACATGGCCCAGTATGAGTTAGCACCCTTAGGAGAGAGAAGATTGAAGGATTAAAGAGAATTAACGGACAATTTTGTTCCAAAAGAAAGTCAGACGACCAATTTGGCAGTATTCGTTCAGAATTATTGAATGTATTAAAAAAGTTTTTCAAAATTTTTCAAGGCAAGAATACAAAAAGTCTCTGAAAACCCAATGCAAGCAGTCACTTTATCCATGCACTGCCAAATGCACAGGGAACAAAGTTATGCTGGAGTAAAAAATAACATATCCAACACATTATGGTAGACAGTAAAAAAAAAACTTGAAATGAAATACCTACTTTATTAATAGTTTTAACAGAACTAAAATTCTGGTATTCCAATTTTATATTGTGCAAAATGAGATTGAGATTCAAATTCAGTGTTTAATAGGTAAAACACTAGGGAAATTTTGAAGTGTAGCGAACAATTTAGCAACAAGCTGCCAAAAATAAGACTATAAAAATGGACATCAATTCAAATTTGTGAATACAGCATGCCAATTTAATGAGCCACATTAATATGAATATAAAGGAAACATTTCCTCGGGGCACAGATTAATGCCATATACATTTAAATGAAAAAAGCTGCTGATTATGAATCAGTAGACTGGTTATTTCATTGGCATAATTCAATGACAGCACTGCAATGAATCCAGTACTGGATTTAAGGAGGCTAGGTTGGTTCCCATCGACTATTTGAATGAGTTTCAGACCAATTCTTTGCTTGTGGCTAAATGGTTGGCTACTGAGGCAACGCCTCGATTTTAAAATTCCAATCCTTGTTTTCAAAACCCTCCATGGCCTCACCCCTCCCGATCACTGTAACCTCCTCCAGCCCTACAAGCCTCAGACACCTCTGCACTCCTCCAATTCTTGCCTCTTGCGCATCCCCGATTTTAATCGCTCCACCATTGGCAGCTTTGCCTTCAGCTGCCTAGACCCTAAGCTCTGGAATTCTCTACCTTAATCTCTCCATTGAAATATATTCCACTGAGGAAAAAAGGGTGTAAAAGAAATGACAGCCATCCATGGCTCAGTAAAGAAATTAAGGATAGTATCCGACTAAAAACAAGGACATATAAGGTAGCCAAACTTAGTGAGAGGATAGAAGATTGGGAAGTCTTCAAAAGACAGCAAAAAGTAACTAAAGGATTGATTAAGAAAGGGAAGATAGATTATGAAAATAAATTAGCAAAAAATATAAAAACAGATAGCAAGAGTTTCTATAGTTATATAAAAAGAAAAAGGGTGGCTAAGGCAAACGTAGGTCCCTTAGAGGATGAGACCGGGAAATTAATGGTGGGAAACATGGAGATGGCAAAAATGCTGAACAAATTTTGTTTCAGTCTTTACGGTAGAGGACAGTAAGAATATCCCAACACTGGACAAACAGGGGGCTCTGGGGGGGGCGGAGCTAAATACGATTAAAATCACTAAGGAATTGGTACTCAGTAAATTAATGGGACTCAAGGCAGATAAATCCCCTGGACCTGATGGCTTACATCCAAGGGTCTTGAGGGAAGTGGCTGTAGGGATTGTGGATGCTTTGGTAATAATTTTCCAAAATTCTCTGGACTTGGCAAAGGTCCCGGCAGATTGGAAAACTGCTAATGTAACACCCTTATTTAAAAAGGGTAGTAGGCAGAAGGCTGGAAATTATAGACCAGTTAGCCTAACATCTGTGGTGGGTAAAATTTTGGAGTCTATTATTAAGGAGACAGTAGTGGAACATTTGGATAAACATAATTTAATAGGACAAAGTCAGCAGGGCTTTACGAAGGGGAAGTCATGTCTGACAAATTTGCTTGAGTTCTTTGAGGACATAACGTACAGGGTGGATAAAGGGGAACCAGTGGACGTAGTGTATTTGGACTTCCAGAAGGCATTCGACAAGGTGCCACATAAAAGATTATTGCTCAAGATAAAGAATCACTGGATTGGGGGTAATATTCTGGCATGGGTGGAGGATTGGTTATCTAACAGGAAGCAGAGAGTTGGGATAAATGGTTCATTCTCAGACTGGCAACCAGTAGCCAGTGGTGTTCCGCAGGGGTCGGTGCTGGGTCCCCAACTCTTTACAATCTATATTAACGATTTGGAGGAGGGGACCGAGTGCAACATATCAAAGGTTGCAGATGATACAAAGATGGGGGGAAAGTAGAGAGTGAGGAGGACATAAAAAACCTACAAGGGGATATAGACAGGCTGGGTGAGTGGGCGGAGATTTGGCAGATGCAATACAATATTGGAAAATGTGAGGTTATGCACTTTGGCAGGAAAAATCAGAGAGCAAGTTATTATCTTAATGGCGAGAAACTGGAAAGTACTGCAGTACAAAGGGATCTGGGGGTCCTAGTGCAAGAAATCAAAAAGTTAGTATGCAGGTGCAGCAGGTGATCAAGAAGGCCAACGGAATGTTGGCTTTTATTGCTAGGGGGATAGAATATAAAAACAGGGAGCTATTGCTGCAGTTATATAAGTTATTGGTGAGACCGCACCTGGAATAAATACTGCACACAGTTTTGGTGTCCATACTTAAGAAAAGACATACTTGCTCTCGAGGTAGTACGAAGAAGGTTCACTCGGTTAATCCCGGGGATGAGGGGGCGGACATATGAGGAGAGGTTGAGTAGATTGGGACTCTACTCATTGGAGTTCAGAAGAATGACAGGCGATCTTATTGAAACATATAAGATTGTGAAGGGGCTTGATCGGGTGGATGCGGTGAGGATGTTCCCAAGGATGGGTGAAACTAGAACTAGGGGGCTTAATCTTAGAATAAGGGGCTGCTCTTTCAAAACTGAGATGAGGAGAAACTTCTTCACTCAGAGGGTAGTAAGTCTGTGGAATTTGCTGCCCCAGGAAGCTGTGGAAGCTACATCATTAAATAAATTTAAAACAGAAATCGACAGTTTGCCTGAAGTAAAGGGAATTAGGGGTTACGGGGAGCGGGCAGGAAATTGGACATGAATTTAGATTTGAGGTTAGGATCAGATCAGCCATGATCTTATTGAATGGCGGAGCAGGCTCGAGGGGCCGATTGGCCTACTCCTGCTCCTATTTCTTATGTTCTTATCTCTCTAATTGTCTTTCCTCCTTTAAAGACAACCCTTAAAACCTACCTCACCTGTCCTAATATCTCCGTGTCAAATTTGATAACGCTGTGAAGCACCTTGGGACGTTTTACTGCGTTAAAGGCATTATATAAACGCAAGTTGTTGATGAAAATTTAACAACTATTAATTTACTGCTCAGTTGAAATAAGTGTTCGACTAACTTTACTGCTCACCACATTTAGGGATATCAAGATAAATGCAAAGTTTATATTTTTTTTAAAATTCCAATTCCCCTACAGTTCTTTGCTTCCAAAATAAGAGGTGGTTATACCACAATTATGCACATCTCAAATCAATGCAAAGCAGTTTTTGCGGTGTACCAATGTAAGATGAGTAGCTGATGTAAACTTAAATTTCGAAGCTACATTTAAACATGACTCAACAAACTGCATTATGTAAATGCGAACTGTTGTTGTATGAATTTTTTTTTAAATCTTAGAAATTGGTGAGCAGAGCAGACCACCTGGTACAGGTCCCCCCACAACCCCCCACCCCCCCCCCCCCCCCGACATCCGCTAAGGTCCATGGCCAAAATTTAAAGTTGAGTTTTTAAAAACATCAAGTGCAGTTTTGATCTGCTCTAATGTGAATGAATTCCAGAGCACTGGAAGCCATATTAAATGGCCATAAGGCATTCTCAGCAAGAACAAACTTGCATTTATATAGCATTTTTCATGTCCTTCGACATCCCAAAGTGCTTCACAACCAACAAATTACTTTTGAATCGCAATCATTGTTGTTATGTAGGCAAACACAGCAGTCGACTTGTGCACAAACAGGGCCCCACAACAGCAAGGAGATAAATGGCAAGTTAAATCTGTTTTGGTGGTGTTCGTTGAGGGATAAATGTTTGTCAGGACACCTGGAGACCTTCCCTGCCTTCTTTGAATATGTGAATATATTTAGATGAAAATAAATTAAAATAACATTCCTTCTTAAACCTAGTTAAAATTGAGTGAAGCAATTAATTGTTAAAATGGCTAGTAAATAAATTGCAAAACCCCCTTCCATCATTCTTGTGACATGGCATTAAAGAGAAAGAAATCAGAAGCTCAAAACAGTGGAGGATCAAAGAGACTTGGGGGTCCATGTACATAGATCATTAAAATGTCATGGACAGGTATAGAAAATAATCAAAAAGGCTAATGGAATCCTGGCCTTTATATCTAGAGGACTAGAATACAAGGGGATTGAAGTTATGCTACAGCTATACAAAGCCCTGGTTAGACCACACCTCAAGTACTGTGTTCAGTTCTGGGCACCGCACCTTAATAAGGATATATTGGCCTTGGAGGGCATGCAGCATAGATTTGCTAAAATGATACCTGGACTCCAAGGAGGAGTTACGAGGAGAGATTACAGAAACCAGGGTTGTATGCCCTGGAATTTAGGAGAATAAGGGGTGATTTGATCGAAGTTTTCAAGATATTAAGGGGAACTGATTAGGGTAGATAGAGAGAGAAACTATTTCTGCTGGCTGGCGAGTCTAGGACTCGGGGACATAGCCTAAAAATTAGAGCCAGGACTTTCAGGAGTGAAATTAGGAAACACCTCGACACGCAAAGGGTGGTAGAGTTTGGAACACTTCTGCAAACTGCAGTTAATGCTAGCTCAATTGTCAATTTTAAACCTGAGATTGATAGATTTTCATTAACCAAAGGTATTTAGGGATATGGGGCTATGGTGGGTATATGGAGTTAGGTCACAGATTAGCCATGATCTCAATGAATGGCGGATCAGGCTTGGGGGGCTAAATGGCCTACTCCTGTTCCTAAGCTACTAAATTTGAACACAAAAAAAGTACGGCTGGTACTGTAGAACAGCATGATGAGGGATTCACAATTGTGAGTCTGCACTGTACCATCAAGGAGGAAGCACTACAAAATCTAAGCTCTTCACTGCAAGAAAGTGGGAAAATCAAGCACCATAGGTCACTTTTGCAAAAACTCCAGCGAAGGTAGACACTTGCTATTTTCCAGGTGGACAGGACTCTCTGCCGAGTCCGCCCCATTTCTCTCACTTCCATCCGCACCCATTCTCCTTCCTCCCAGAACTTTGATAAGGTGGAAGGTGAGGACAAGGGGGGCCCTATCAGTGCCCCCACCCTTGTCCTCACCTTCCACCTTACCAACCTCTGCGATCATCAGATTATCCTCCGCCACTGGGGTACAGTAGCATAGTGGTTATGTTACTGAACTAGTAATCCAGAGGCCTGGACTAATAATCCAGACTCCAGTTCAAATCCCGCCACGGCAGTTGAGGAATTTAAATTCAATTAATTAAATAAAATCTGGAATAAAAATAAGCCTGCCACCTCCTACATGATCCCACTATGAAACACATCTTCACCTCTCTTTTTAGCAGTCCAAAGGAACCATTCATTTTGTGACTCCATGGTCCATTTCTCAGTCATCCCAAACACCTACTCTCCTTCCACAGGCCAGCACAGGAGATGTAACGCCTGCCCTTTCACCTCCTCCCAGACCACTGCTCAGGGCCCCAAAGACTCCCGCTGAGTGAGACAGTGATTTACTTGTACTTCTTTGTAATATAATATAATCACTGCTTACGATGTGGCCTCCTCTAATCCAGGGAGACTAAACGCAGGCTAGGTGATTGCTTTGCTGTACGTTCCGTTCTGTCCGCAATAGTGATCCTGAGCTTCCAATTATTTGCCACTTTAATTCTCCATCCCACTCTCTCCTTGGCCTTCTACACTGTTCAAATGGAGCTCAATGCAAGCTTGAGGAACACCACCTCATCTTTGAACTAGATACTTTGCAGCACCTCTGGCCTTAACATTGACTAACAAATTCAGACCTTACCCATGCCTCACATTTTCTGTCAGACAACAGGTGCTGGTAATGTCGAATGGGTGCTTCCAGGGATTGGAGAGGTTGTTGATTGGTGTTTGGAATGGGATACATGGTAAGTGGGGCGGTCTGTACCCCGCCATTTTCTTCCACCGCACTGGAGCCTCCGTCAGTTTTTCCAAGCTTCCCTCCCTCTTTGCTATTCTGCTTTAACCACTCACATCCTCTGGGTCTCATTTATATATTTTATTGCTCTAATTTCCCACATCAAGCCCCACTTTACCTTATGCTATTATCACTTGTGTCATTTATTCATCTCCTGTTCTCCACCTAATCACTTTACAGATTTTTTGGGGGTATTTGGTCCTTTTTTAAAAAAATTTCCCCACTCCCATTTCCCTTGCTGTTCCTCCTTATATGCTGTTCATCTGTAGCATCTTCCGGTACTAACAAAAGGTCATGGACCTGAAACGTTAACCTAACCTTTACCCATTCTCCACAGGTGCTGCCTGATCTGCGTATTTCTAGCATTTTCCATTTTTATTTCTAGTTTACTGGATTTTTGATCCAATTTCAGAAGAGCGACCTTCATTCGTTGCTTTCCCCATTTTATTGTCCATGTTGGGTACCCGGCCCCTCTAGTGCTGCTGATTTTTGTTGTTAATACGGAGAACCAGAATCCAAACACACAAGTGACTCACCACATTTACCTCAATTAAAATAGATTACTCTAGCAAAGAGCCAACATGGACAGAATGGCTGCCTCCTGTTATAAACTTCTACAGCAGCCATAACAGCATATTTGCAGACTCATTATCATGAATCTATTATACAGCTGATGGGAGAATTTCACATCTGCACAGGGAATTATAAAATATATGTTGGGCTGTAGCAAAAATATTCTGTGTTATGCAGAGGCTAACTCTTAGTTTATAAAACCATCGATACAAGTGTTTGTGAACTGCAATTTCAAAACAGTCTGTAATTAAAGTAGACTTGAGCATTTTAAGAAATTACCTTCCAAATACATAAAATATGGCAACATGTTCTCATAGTCTGGCGCATTTGTGCAAGGCCAGCAATATCAAACAGCAATCATACTGGTGCAGAGTACTGGTAATTATCTTAAATGATATATACACAATGTTAAAATCAAATCCATACAAAAATCGAACCCAATTTATATCGAAGAATGGAGCAACACTATACAAAGTGCATTTATAGCTCCTATGTTAAATTCTTTACACTGTCAGATCTCACTGGTGCAAATGAACAACTTTTGGTATCTTGACCATAAAAATAACATTCCATTATGACTTCTAACTCCACATGATGGAATATTCTCCACTTGCCTGGATGAGTGCAGCTCCAACAACACAAGAAGCTCGACACCATCCAGGACAAAGCAGCCCGCTTGACTGGCAACCCATCCACCACCAGCGCAGTGGCTGCAGTGTGTACCATCCATAGGATGCACTGCAGCAACTCGCCAAGGCTTCTTCGACAGCACCTCCCAAACCCACGACCTCTACCACCTAGAAGGACAAGAGCAGCAGGCACATGGGAACAACACCACCTGCACGTTCCCCTCCAAGTCACACGCCATCCCGACTTGGAAATATATCGCCGTTCCTTCATCGTCGCTGGGTCAAAATCCTGGAGCTCCCCTCCTAACAGCACCGTGGGAGAACCTTCACCACACGGACTGCAGCGGTTCAAGAAGGCGGCTCACCACCACCTTCTCAAGGGCAATTAGGGATGGGCAATAAATGCCGGCCTCGCCAGCGACACCCACATCCCATGAACAAATAAAAAGAACATAACATTACTTCCATGGAACTAGTTGTTTCACAGCTGAACTCCAATAAGTAGTTAGCGGTGACACAGAATTACTGCAATGTCAGTTTCTTCACATCATTCATGATTTGCTGGGCCATCTTAACTCAAAAGTACATAAATGGTATTTCCAGATTCTCGGCAACATTGGTGAAGAAAGGTCAGTGAAAATGATAAGCATATCGTAATGACACCATAAAAAAAATTTCAATTTCAGGATGAAATCTGAGCTAAAAATGGTAAAAAAAATAAATATTTATGTCTAGCAAGATGCTATAAATATTGCCAATCATTGGGATGATCATAACTCGCAATGGTTATTCACGAGTCATCTGGAAAACATCAGCTGTTGAACTATCATATTTCACTACAGGCAAATTCTATTTATAGAACAGGTGTTTTGATAAAATCTGAAAGAAGCTACCATTCCAGTGGTTACAAACCTCACATTGTGATGGCCAAACCTGCTTCTCTCCCCCCGCTACATGTCAGTTTTAAAGCAACAATATACAATGAGTCATTTAACCATCTGCTTTTAGAAATCAATAGTAATGCAGCTGTTGACAGTTCTGCAAGCTTATTCAGCAAGTAGCTGTGCCAAATAGACTAGGAGATCCCAGGTTCAATCCTTAACCAGTGATGAGTTAGTTGACTCAGCCAGGGGGAGAAAAGGGACGTTATAATCGGCCACCGTCGCTGAAACCCTCGTTCGCACGCTTAGCCTTCAGGTTCAACTTTTCCAATGCTCTCCTCCTGACCACCGTGCACAAACTGCAACTTGTCCAAAACTTCACTGTCCATATTCTGTCCTCCATTGACCAGTTCTGATGAAGAGGCCATACCTTAAACTTCAACTCTCCACAGAAAACATTTTCAGTTTTTGTTTCAGGCATCCAGCATTATTCTCCACTAAGGCTCACTTGCCCATTATTCATGCTCACTGACTTTCATTGGCTCCCATCAAATTCAAATTCCTCATCCACAAGTCACTCTATGGCTTATACCCATCTTAACTTCAACCTTTTCCAGCCTATTTCCCAGCTCATGTTCTTTGATTTTCCAACTCTGGCCATCTCCCTTCCTGTGATTATTGGTGGTGGACCTTCATGTGTCTCAGAACACTCTTATAAAACCCAGCTGCCTTTCATAGAACGTACAGCAAAGAAACAGGCCATTCAGCCCAACAGGTGTATGCTTCGCACAAGCTTCCTCCCTCCCTTCTTAAATCTAATCCAATCAACATATCCTTCTATTCCTTTCTCCCTCGTTTTTATCTAGCTCCCCCTTAAATGCATCTACGTTAGTCGCCTCAACTGCTCCTTGTGATAGCGAGTTCCACATTCTAACCACTCTCTGGGCAAAGAAGTTTCTCCTCAATTCCCTATTGGATTTATTAGTGACTATCTTTTATTTATGACCTCTAGTTCTGGTGCCCCTCGCAAGTGGAAACATCTTCTCTACATCTACCCTATCAAACCCTGTCATAATCTTAATGACCTCTATCAGGTCACCACTCAGTCTTCTCTTTTCTAGAGAAAAGAGCCCCAGCCTGTTCAATCGTTCCTGATAGGTATAACCTTTCAGTTCTAGTATCATCCTAATAAATCTTTTTTGCACCTTCTCCATATCTACATCCTTTTTATAATATGGAGACCAGAACTGTTCACAGTACTCCAAGTGTGGTCCAACCAAGGTTCTATACAAGTTTAACATAAATTCTCTGCTTTTCAATTCTATCCCTCTGGAAATGAGCCCCAGTGCTTTGTTTGCTTTTGTATGACTGTATTAACCTGCATCACTATTTTTAGTGATTTGTGTACCCCCAGATCCCTCTGCTCCCCTACCTCATTTAGACTCTTATTTTCCAAGGAGTATGTGGCCTCCTTATTCTTCCTCCCAAAATGTGCCACCTCACTTATCTATATTGAATTTTACAACACCAAGTTATAGTCCAGCAATTTTATTTTAAATTCACAAGCTTTCGGAGATTTTCTCCTTCCTCAGGCAAATGTTTGCCTGAGGAAGGAGAAAATCTCCGAAAGCTTGTGAATTTAAAATAAAATTGCTGGACTATAACTTGGTGTTGTAAAATTGTTTACAATTGTCAACCCCAGTCCATCACCGGCATCTCCACATCATATCTATATTGAAATTGATTTGCCAATCACACACCCATTCTGCAAGTTTGTTCATGTCTTCCTGGAATGTGTCACAATCCTTCTCAGTATTTATATCTCCCAATTTGGTGTCGTCTGCAAATTTTGAAATTGTACTTCCGATTCCCAAGCCCAAATCGTTATTGTAAATGATGAACAACAGTGGCCCCAGCACCGATCCTTGTGGAACACCACTTCCCGCCTTTTGCCAGTCTGGAGTACCTACCTTTAGCCCTTACTTTCTGTTTTCTGTTTTGTAGCCTGCTTGCTATCTATCTACCTTACGAAAGGTCTTCGACCAGAAACGTTAACTCTTTCTCCACAGATGCTGCCCGACTTGATGAGCTTCTCCAGCATTTTCTGTTTTTATTTGCTATCCATCCTGCCTTGTTGTTTATCACCCCATTTCTAAAGGGCCTCCTTAAAACTTATCTTTTCAACTATGCTTTTGGTCAACACTAACTATTGCTGCTTAGCACCCAAATGTACTATATAAATCCAAGTTGGTGTTGGTTGGGGAAGACAGAGAAAAGAGTCAGCTCAGATTTCCTCACTGGTAGGTGTGCAAATGTCCACTAAGGCCAGGATCACACTCGATCGCGATGGGTCAAGTAGTTTACCAATACTCACATTCAAAGCTCACAGTGATCAATTTGGCTCAGGGTGACGATAGACAGTTTCACAGTGTAGACATAACTTCAGGAGGGAAGAAAATATTCTAGACAAAAATATAACCAAATGTGCAGTATTTTTAACCCATTACAAAAAAAATAAATTAAATCCATCTTAAACTTCATTTGTAAGCTATGAATCTCAGGCAGATCTTAACTGAAGTAGTTTTAGTAGAAATACCAAAACTAACGAAAGCTTCAGCTCAGGACCTCATTGAGCTTAGTCGGTCACCAATGCATGACGCATACTGGAGCTCGTGAGCTGCCCGCCGTGTCTGCTTAGTGGAGAACTTTCGAGAAGAACGGTTAACGTCCGCGGCACCGGTTATCCGGAACCGGTCACTGCGACTGAAGTCAGCGCCGGTCAGTCATCGACACCCGGAGCAATGAAGCACGGTGGGCCGGGGGTCTCCTCCTCACCCCCGCACGGGCCCGCCTGACGCACAGACCCGCCGCCTGGCCTGTCACTCACACAGACTAGGCCGCAACCCGGGAGGGAGCGGGATAGAAGGGAATAAGGAGGGAAGCGAAGTCCGACCCGGGGACGTGGAATGAATCCTACTCACCTTCCGCTGGAAACTCCTCGAACTCATCGTCCTCCTCCAACAACCCCAGGTCGACCGGCGCTTTCTTCTCCGACATGATTCAGGAGAAGTCTCGCACTGAACGCTGGGACTGACGTCATGGACTGGCCGGGGGCCCGTGTGCGCACGCGCGCACTCACCAGGAGGCGTGGTCACACCTAAGATCATCGACGGCCTGTCTCCCCGACCAGGAGCCTGTCTCCTGTCACAGAGAAGAATTCCCTGAAATGATTTTTTAAAATCAAATTATTACAATTAGATCCAATGTTTAAATAAGTCAAATTCCTCTTTAATTATGTGGGATTTTTACTGGTGTTTAGAGGATTACATTCTGTGAATCCGTACAGCAGTGATTACAGTAAGGACCTTTAGTCAGTTTTTATTGTCGATTTAAAAACCTGTTTATTTTTAAAAAGTGTTTTTCAACTTTTACTTTAGCAACAAAAAATTGGAGCAAATCAGGGCAAAAGAGAGCTCAAAATCGGTAAATTCAGGCAAAAGGGCCTGAATTTACCGAATAACTAGGGCGGTAGAGAAGGCTTTAAACTAAATTGGGGGAGGGTTCAGGTGGGGCGAAGTTTAGATTCAGAAAGAGAAAAGACAAGGAAGTAGTACAGGAAAGTGATGAGGGTAATGATAAACAGAGTGCGTCAGGAAGAGACAGAGCGTACAAAGATAAGAGTGCACTAGTAAATAGGAAAGAATGGTAAAAAGACAAAATTAAAAGTTCCATATATGAATGCGCGCAGCATTCGTAATAAGATAGATGAATTGACAGCACAAATAGAAACAAATGGGTATGATCTCGTGACCATTACAGAGACATGGGTGTAAGGTGACCAAGGCTGGGAGTTAAATATTCAGGGTTATTTAACATTTCGGAAGGAAAGGAAAAAAGGTAAAGGTGGTGGGGTGGCTCTGTTAATAAAGGATGAAATTGGCATAATAGTGAGAAATGATCTTGACTCAGAAGATCAAGATGTTGAGTCAATTTGGGTGGAGGTAAGCAATAGCAAGGGAAAGAAATCACTGGTGGGAGTAGTATATAGGCTCCTAACAGTAGCTACACTGTAGGGCAAAATATTAATCAGGAAATAAGGGGGGCTTGTAAAAAGGTAATAATCATGGGTGATTTTAACTTTCACATAGATTGGACAAATCAAATTGGCAAAAGTATCCCTGAGGAGTTCATAGAGTGTATTCAGGACTGTTTCTTAGACCAATACATTGGGGAACCAACCAGGGAACAGGCCATTTTGGATTTGGTAATGGGTAACGAAACAGGATTACTGAATGATCACAAAGTAAAGGATCCCTTGGGAAGCAGTGATCATAACAGGATAGAATTTCACATCCAGTTTGAAAGCGAGGATCTTGGGTCTGAAACTACTGTATTAAACTTAAATAAGAGCAATTACAAAGGAATGAGGGTGGAATTGGCTAAAGTGGACTGGGTAAACAGATTAGATGGTATGATGGTGGATAAGCAGTGGCAAACATCTAAAAATATATTTTATGATTCGCAACAAAAATATATCCCTGTAAGGAGGAAAGACGCCACAAAAAGGGTGAACCAACCATGGCTAACTAAGGAAGTTAAGGATGGTATCAGGTTAAAAGAAAAAGCATACAACATAGCAAAGATTACTGGTAAGCCCAAAGATTGGGAAAACTTTAAAAACCAGCAAAGGATGACTAAAAGAATAATAAAGAGGGAGAAAATAAATTATGAGAGTAAACTAGCAAGAAACATAAAAACTGACAGTAAAAGCTTCTACAACGATATAAAAAGGAAGAGGGTAGCTAAAGTAAACATTAGTCCCTTAGAGGATGAGACTGGGGAAATAATAATAGAAAACAAGGAAATGGCAGAGGAATTGAACAGATATTTTGGGCTCGATTTTCGCACCCCCGAGTGGGTGCGTTCATGGTGGGGGGGGCTGCGAAAATCGGGGATTCCCGGGGCGGGTCTGGAGCCCGGCTCCAACCCGCCCACTTCCGGGTTCCCCAGTGACGTGCTGACATGCGCGCGCAGCCCCCGCATGTGGGACTCCCGCCGGCAATTAAAGCCGGCGGGATGCCACTTAAGGTAATTATTTAGGTACTTCAAGTCGTTTGCAGACCTGATGAACATGATATTTTAGGAGGGGTGGGATTTTCAACTCAACTGGGACTGTTTCCCGTACTGGGGGAAACACTCCTAGTTGAAATGGACATGTTGCAGCCATCAGCCTGTGGCAGCCGCAAAGGTCCATTTAACTGGTGGGGTGGGAGACCCTCACTCATTGCAGGAGGCCACTTTGTCACTTTGGACAAAGTTTGGCCTCCACCATCCTCTTCCTAACAATAAAATTCACCAACTTGCACACTTACCCCCGTGTGCAGACACATTTACCTACCTTGCGGACCCCCTCAAACGTACATCTTCTGGATAGGGGCTGCCGTAGCTGCAGTCGTGACCTCCTCGGAGGACGAACAGCATCACCAGCCTCGCCGACCACGCCGTCCACCTCTGACACGTGGAGCTGCACAACACAGTGCTGTGACACATCCACCTGCACAGCAGGAGGGAGGCTAATGGCAGAGAGAGATGCGTTGCAGAAGGCACTACCCTCGCCACAGGGTCTACAGACCGAGGCTCAGCTTCCTGGACCTCTCTGAGCAGCAGTGCACATGGAGGCTCAGAGTCACTCGACATTTAGTTGTGGACATCTGCAGCCTCATTCATGCCGAGCTGCTCTCGGCTGGCCCGAGCACCATCTTCTTACCTGTCGCTGTTAAAGTCAGCACTGCCCTCAACAACTTCTCTTTCGCATCCTTCCATGGTGCCAGCGGGGACATCGCCGACGTCTCTCAGTCATCTGCACAAAAGAGCCCTGCAAATACACCTACACCCACTCTGCAGTGACACAATGGATGGCATCAGTTGTGGGTCTTCATAGTGATCCTCAGGAAAGGGCATTATTGCACAAACCAGACAAGATTCCCAAAGACGTAGCAGTAGTGGTGACAATATATGTAATGTGAGTTGATCAGAAATTAAATATAAGTAAAAACCATGACAAACCTCAAACACCCTTGTGCATCCCCTTCATGCTCACGACACGTTTGCTTTACGCTTCCTACTGCACATATGTGATGCATGCCCTGTGGCTGCAGCACAAGTAGTGGCGGTTGAGTGAGGCTGACCATGAAAGAGATGCACGAGAGGGTGAGTATGAGATAGAGCCATGAGATTGTATGAGGATTGGGTTGAGTGGTCGTGGTGGGATGAGTACTGGCGGGGTGAGTAAGTGCAGGTAAGATGAGGATGAGCTTTGAGTGGGTGTGAGGAGTGATGTGATAGAATAGAGTTGGCAGTGCAGAAGGAGATGTGGGGTGGGGGCGGTGATGTGGCAGCCGGAGTGTAGGGGAATGAGTAAGTGTACTCACTTCGGCTGACCTACTTAGGTCATTGAAGCGCCTCCTGCACTGTATGCAGGTGCGCGATATGTTGGTGGTGCTGGAGACCTCCTCTGCCACCTCGAGCCAGGCCTTGGTGGCAGAGGCAGGCCACTTCCTCCCGCCCGCCGGGGAGAAGATCTCTGTCCTCCCCCTCCTCCTCACCCCATCCAATAATACCTGGAGTGAGGCATTATTAAACCTGGGAGCAGCCTTCCCCCTGGGCTGCTCCATGCTGTAATTTTTCCTATTTTCTGCAGCATCAGTCAGTGGAGGACTGCCCCTTTAAATAGGTCTCCTCCAGCTGACAGCCTATGCTGCACATGCGCAGTCCGCCCGCTGCGTAGCTTTCCAGCGTGAAACCCGGAAGCAAAGGCAAGTACCTTCAATCAAGCTGCAATCGCGTGCGGAGCACCCCGATTTCACTGGGCACGTTACCCAGACGCCCAGTCGACCCCCCGCTGCCAACCCGCCGCCCTACTAATATCGGGCCCTTTGTATCTGTCTTCACAGTAGAAGACACTAATAACATACCAATAATAGTAGGTAATCAAGGGGCAAAGGGAAGAGAGGAACTAAAAACAATCACTATCACTGGAAAAAAAGTAGTAGGTTAACTAATGGGTCTAAAGGCTGACAAGTCCCCTGGACCTGATAGCTTGCATCCTAGGGTCTTAAAGGAAGTGGCTACAGAGATAGTGGATGCATTGGTTGTAATCTTCCAGAATTCACTAGATTCTGAAAAGGTCCCAGTGGATTGGAAAACCGCAAACGTAACACCCCTATTCAAGAAGGGAGTGAGGAGGAAATCAGGTAATTATAGACCAGTTAGCCTAACATCTGTAATTGGGAAAATGCTAGAATCCATTATTAAGGAAGTAGTAGCAGGACATTTGGAAATTCATAATACAATCAAGGAGAGTCAACATGGTTTTATGAAGGGGAAATTGTGTCTGACAAATTTATTCGAGTTCCTTGAGGAAGTAATGGGCAGGGTGGATAAAGGGGAACCAATGGATGCAGTATATTTTGATTTCCAAAAGGCATTTCGATAAGGTGCCACATAAAAGGTTACTGCACAAGATAAGAGCTCATGGTGTTGGGGGTATCATGTTGGCATGGATAGAGGATTAGCTAACTAACAGAAAACAAAGAGTCGGAATAAAAGGGTAATTTTCAAAATAGCAATCTGTAACTAGTGGGGTGCCACAGGGATCAGTGCTGGGGCCTCAACTATTTACAATATATATCAATGACTTGGATGAAGGAACAGAGTGTCTTGTGGCCAAATTTGCTGATGATACAAAAATAGGTGGAAAAGCAAGTTGTGAGGAGGACACAAAGGGCCCGATTTTAGCACCCGCTATCGGGTGCGTTCTCGGCGGGGGGGCCTTGAAAATCGTGAAATCCAGGATCCCGACCGGATCCCGCCCACTTCCGGGTTCCCCGCTGACGCCAGCGTGCGCGCGCAGCCCCCGCTGGTGGGAATCCCGCAGGCAATTAAAGCCAGCGGGATGCCACTTGAGAGTATTAATTTAGCTATTTCAGGTCATTAACTGACCTGATTAAGGGACTGTGTGTGATTTTGGATCAACATGGGACTGTTTCCCACACTGGGGGAAACACTCCCAGATTGAATGGACGTGTTGCAGCTGTCAGCCTGTGGCAGCTGCAGAGGTCCATTTGACAGGTGGCGGGGGGTGGGTGTGGGGAGACCCTCACCCATTGCAGGAGGCCACTCTGTCACTTGGGACAAAGTTTGGCCTCCACCACCCTCCTCCTGACGGTCAAAGTCACCAACCTGCACACTTACCCCGGGGTCCGGAGACATGTACCTACCTTGCGGACCCCCTCGGATGTACATCTTGCGGATGGGGGCCGCCGTAGCTGCAGTCATGACCTCCTCGGAGGGCGAACAGCATCACCAGCCTCGCCATCCACGCCGTCCACCTCTGACACGTGGAGCTCCACAACAGAGTGCTGTGACACATCCACCTGTACAGCAGGAGGGAGGGCTACCGCAGAGAGAGATGCGTCGCAGAGGGCACTACCCTCGCCACAGGTTCCACAGACCGAGGCTCAGCCTCCTGGACCTCTCTGAGCAGCTGTGCACACAGAGGCTCAGAGTCACTCGACATGTAGCCGTGGACATCTGCAGCCTCTTTCATGCCGAGCTGCTCCTGGCTGGCCCGTGCACCATCTTCCTACTTGTCGCTGTCAAAGTCACCACTGCCCTCCCGAACTTCTCCTCCGCAGCCTTCCAGGGTGCAACCGGGGACATCGCCGATGTCTCCCAGTCGTCTGCGCAGAAGAGCCCTGCAAATACATCTACACCCACTCTGCAGTGACACAATGTGTGGCATCAGTGGTGGGTCCTCACAGTGATACCAAGGAGCGGGCATTATTGCACAAACCGGACAGGATTCGCGAAGACACGGCAGTAGTGGTGCCAATATAATGTGTGATGTGAGTTGTTCTGAAATTCAATAGAAGTAACAACCATGACAAACCCTCAAACACCCTTGTGCATCCCCTTCATGCTCACGACACGTTTGCCTTACGCTGCCTACTGCACATATGTGATGCATGCCCTGTGGCTGCAGCACAGGTGGTGGCAGGTTGAGTGAGGCTGGCCGTGAGAGAGATGCACGAGAGGGTGAGTACGGGATTGAGCCATGAGATTGTATGAGGATTGGGTTGAGTGGTAGTGGCGGGGTGAGTACTGGCGAGGTGAGTAGGTGCAGGTAAGATGAGGATGGGGTTTGAGTGGGTATGAGGGGTGATGTGACAGAGTAGTGTTGGCAGTGCCGAAGGTGAGGGCAGTGATGTGGCAGACGGAGTGAAGGGGAAAGACTACGTGTACTCACTGTGGCTGACCTACTGAGGTCATTGGACCGCCTCCTGCACTGTGTGCAGGTGGGCGATTTGTTGGTGGCGCAGGTGACCCCCTCTGCCACCTCGAGCCAGGCCTTCCTGGTGGCAGAGGCAGGCCGCTTCCTCCCGCCCGCCGGGTGGAAGATCTCTGTCCTCCCCCTCCTCCTCACCCCATGTATTGATACCTGGGGTGAGGCATCATTAAACTGGGAGCAGCCTTCCCCCTGGGCTGCTCCATGCAGTCACCTTTGCTATTGGTTGCAGCATCTGTCAGTGGAGGACTGCCCCTTTAAATAGAGCGCCTCCAGCTGACAGATCTTACTGCGCATGCGCAGCCTGCCCGATGCGCAGACCAGCAGCGGGGAACCCGGAGGAGCAGGTAAGTGGCTCCAATTAGTGCGTTGCCTGCTACGATCGCGCGGGAAACCCACTAATTTCACCGGGCGCGTTACCCACGCGCCCGCTTGCCCACCCGCCGAGAACCCGCACCCCTGCTAAAATCGGGCCCAAAGTGTCTGCAAAGGGATATTGCCAGGTTAAGCGTATGGGCAAAAATTTGGCAGATGGAATATAATGTGGTAAAATCTGACGTCAACCACTTTGGGAGGAAAAATAAAAAAGCAAAATATTATTTGAATGGAGAAATACTACAAAATGCTGCGTACAGAGGGTTCTGGGTGTCCTCGTACATGAAACACAAAAAGTCAACATACAGGTGCAGCAGGTAATCCGGAAGGCAAATGGAATATTGGCCTTCATTTCTAGGGGGTGAAGTATAAAAGCAGGGAAGTCATGCTACAACTGTACAGGGTGCTGGTGAGACCACACCTGGAGTACTGCGTATATTTCTGGTGCCCTTATTTAAGGAAGGATATACTTGTATTGGAGGCAGTTCAGAGAAGGTTCACTAGGTTGATTCCAGGTATGGAAGGGTTGTCTTATGAGGAAAGAGCGAACAGGTTGGGTCTATACTCATTGGAGTTTTAGAAGAATGAGATGAGATCTTATTGAAACATACAAGGTTCTGAGGGATCTCGATAGGGTAGATGCTGAGAGGATGTTACCCCTCATGGGGGAATCTAAATCTAGGGGGCATAGTCTCAGAATAAGGGGTCGCCCTTTTAAGATGGAAATGAGGAGGAATTTCTTCTCCCAGAGGTCGTGAATCTTTGGAATTCTTTACCTCAAAAAGCTGTGGAGGCTGAGTCATTGAATACATTCAAGGCTGAGTTAGACAAATTTTTGATCAGCAAGGGAGTCAAAGGATATGGGGAAAAAGCAGGAAAGTGGAGTTGAGGTAAAAAAATCAGATCGGCCATGATCTCATTAAATGGCGGAGCAAGCTCGAAGGACCAAATGGCCTACTCCTGCTCGTATCTCTTATAGTCTTATGGTCTCTTATAAATCAGTCCTTATTTTGGACATCCTTAAACCGCAAGAAAATAAGCAAGGGACGAACAAGGCAACTTAAGCTAAAGTCGTCAAACACATAAGAAATGAAAGAATAAACCTAAGCATTCATTTTTATTCAGACTTTGGAACATGTAAATTGGATCTCATGAAGCCACTGATCTAGCTTCAATCCCAACAATACATGAGAGTGCATTTAATTGAAATTTAAATTAAAAGATTTCAGACTTATGCTTGAACAATTTTAAACAATTCATGTCCCAGTCACCCATCATCATTGTCCTTGCTGACCTACATTGTCTCCTGATTCCCCAATGCCTCAAATTTAAATTTTTCATCCTCCCAGGATGTGATAGTGACCTCGATGTAGGTGTTCAGGGAATGATCTGCAAGTTTGTGGATGACACCAAGATATGTGTGAGTGCTAGGACTGTAGCGGATACTCAACAGATCATTGCAAATTTTAATGTGTTGGGGGAATGAGCCCGTGTTTAGTAAGTTACGTTTAACTTAGAAAAGTGTGGTGTTATGCACGTGGGCAAGTCTAATGCTATATATACATACACCCTACAAGGAGCAGAATTCAAGCCAATGGTGAAAGAGAGAGATCATGGTATTACAGGCATCAATTTCTAAGGGTTCATGGCCAAAGCTGTGAGGCTATAACTAAAGCAAACAGGGTTCTAAGTTGTATTCACAGAATAATTCATCACAAAACAAAGAATACCATTTTGTCCTTGTACAAGATCTTGGTTAGGCTTCAGTTAGAATATTGTCCAGTTTTGATCTTCTCACATGGTGGGGGATATTGAGGCTTTGGAAAGGGTGGAGTGGAGGGCCATTAGATTAATTCCTAGTCTAAAACACCTTAGTTATCCAGATAGAGCTGGGTCTGTATACTTTAGAAAAGTGTAGACTCAGGCAATTTGATTGAAGTTCATAAAATAACAAAGGGACTAGATTGAGTTTACGTGGACCAATTATTTCAACTGGATAGGTTGGAGAGGACTGGTGGTCACACTTACAAGTTATGTAAGGGCAGAACTAGACTGGATGTTAGGCAGTTCTTCTTTTCATAGAGAATAGTGGTCCTGTGGAACAGGTTGCCGGCTCGTGCTGTGAATGCTTGCTGATTCGCTGTATTCCTTCAAGAGAGATCTGGCCCTGTTTCTGGCTGGGGTGGAGATCACCTCATACAAGAGGTACGTATCCTGTGATATAAGTCACGATCAATGTGATCATCTGGACTAATTTCGATCGCCCGAAGGGATCGGAAAGGAATTTTCCAGATTTTTTTCCCTTAATTGGCCTGAGTCATTTTTTGCCTCTCCCAGGAGATTATATCATAGTATGTTACAGCACAGAAGGAGGCCATTTGGCTCATTGTGCCAGTCCAGCTCTTTGAAAGAGCTATCCAATTAGTCCCACTCCCCTGCTTTTACCCCATAGCCCTGTAATTTTTGCCAATCACCTTAAATCTGTGTCCTCTGGTTACTGGCCCTTCTGCCACTGGAAACAGTTTCTCCTTATTTACTCTAGCAAAACCATTCATGATTTTGAACACCTCTATCAAATCTCCTCTTAACCTCTGCTCTAAGGAGAGCAACCCCAGTTTCTCCACATAACTGAAGTCCCTTATTCCTGGTACCATTCTAGTAAATCTCTCTGCACCCCTCTAAGGCCTTGACATCCTTCTTAAAGTGCGGTGCCCAGAATTGTACACAGTACTCCAGCTGAGGCCTAACCAGTGTTTTATAAAGGTTTAGCATAACTTCCTTGCTTTTGTACTCTATGCATCTATTAATAAAGCCAAGGATCCCATATGCTTTTTTAACAACCTTCTCAACTTGTCCTGCCACCTTCAAAGATTTATGTACATACACTTCTAGGTCTCTCTTTTCCTGTACCCACTTTAAAATTGTACCATTTAGTTCATATTGCCTCTCCTCTGGATGGGTAGGGTGTGTCTCTTTCATGATGCACAGGGCTTCTCACTATATGGGACAAGTTAGATGGTTCAGTGGGTCTTTTCCTGTCTGTCATTTCTGTATGTTTGCATAAAGGCACAAAGCCACACAGATCAAAAGATCATAATCCCAGTGTGTGCTGAGTTATCTGATCACAGCAATGTAGCAATTAGGGTGCTACAAATGGCATCAGGTCTCTTGGGTTAGGGAAGGAATAAGAGTCAGTCCTGGTCTTAACTATTACCCAGTGATTCCTGCTGGGAATTGCATGCATAGGGAAGTCAGGTGGGGATATGTCCTGGCTTACAATGTGATGCCTGCCATGGTGGAGTAACTTGCCAACACTGACTCCCATGGGAAAAGTAGCCATTTGGGCAACATACTGGAAGATGGACAATGCCACTGGAACTGTACCCCAGCAAGACTGAGCATCGTCAGAGAGAAAACACAGTTGGCTTTTTAGGTCATAAGGTCTTTTCTCATTCTAAGCAGGCTTATGTAAAGTGAAAATGTAACTTTAACAACATTGAAATATTTGTGAATTTTAAACCTTTTTCCCTGGAACCTAAACCACCTCTCAGTGGTATTCCTGACTTTCTCACCGTGAGAACAAGCAGGCATATTTACTGAAGCACATCATGTGGGAGAGTAAAAGACAAAGGCCCCGATATTACCGGGGAGGCGGGATGGCAGCGGAGGGGTTGGGCGTGTGGGTAAACCGCCCAGTAAAATCTGTCCGTTCCCCACGCGATCGCGGGTAAATTGGAGCCACTTAACGTGGTTTCCGGGTTTCCCATCGGAAACCTGCGCAGCGGGCGGTCTGCGCACCCGCATCATAGGCTGTCAGCAGGAGGAGCCCTATTTAAAGGGGCAGTCCTCCAATGCTGCTTCTGGAGCAAACACCCAAAATTACACAATGGAACAGCCCAAGGGAAAGGCTGCTCCTTGATTCAGTGATGCCTCACTCCGGGTACTACTGGATGGGGTGAGGAGGAGGAGGGATGTATTTTACCCGGTGGACGGGAGGAAGTAGACTGTCTCTGCTACCAAGAAGGCTTGGCTCGAGGTGGCAGAGGAGGTCACCAGCAGCAGCAACGCCTCCCGCACCTGGATACAGTGCAGGAAGCGCTTCAATGACCTAACTAGGTCAGCCAAAGTGAGTACTTACTCATTCTCCTACACTCCGTCTTCCACATCACCGCCCCCACCCCACAACTCATTCTGCACTGCCAACACTACTCTATCGCATCACTCCTTACACCCACTCAAACCTCATCCTCAACTTATCTGCACTTACTCACCACTTCCCCAGCACTCATTCCACCACTACCGCTGAACCCAATCCTCATACAATGTCATGGCTCTGTCTCACCCTCTGATGCATCTCTTTCACGGTCAGCCTCACTCAAACCAATGCATTCAGCGGTTGGCCACGTCACCATCCCTCACTCACAACTCTCTACTTTCTCCCCTTATAGGAGAAGAGAGCCCAGAATGCATGGGAGAGAAACATAGAAACATAGAAAATAGGAGCAGGATTAGGCCATTCGGCCCTACCAGCCTGCTCCATCATTCAGTATGATCATGGCTGATCCTCTATCTCAATACCATATTCCCGCTCTCTCCCTATACCCTTTGATGCCTCTTGTGTCTAGAAATCTATCCAGCTCCTTCTTAAATATATTCAGTGACTTGGCCTCCACAGCCTTCTGTGGTAGAGAATTCCACAGGTTCACCACCCTCAGTGAAGAAATTTCTCCTCATCTCAGTCCTAAATGTCCTACCCCGTATCTTGAGACTGTGACCTCTCGTTCTGGACCCCCCCAGCTAGGGGAAACATCCTCCCTGCATCCAGTCTGTCTAGCCCTGTCAGAATTTTATATGTTTCAATGATAGCCCCTCTCATTCTTCTAAACTCGAGTGAATACAGGCCGAGTTGACCCAATCTCTCCTCATACGACAGTCCTGCCATCCCAGGAATCAGTCTGGTGAACCTTCGCTGTACTCCCTCTATGGCAAGTATATCCTTTCTTAGGTAAGGAGACCAAAACTGCAGACAATACTCCAGGTGTGGTCTCACCAAGGCCCCGTATAACTGCAGTAAGACATCCTTGCTCCTGTACTCAAATCCTCTTGCAATGAAGGCCAACATACCATTTGCCTTCCTAACGGCTTTCTGCACCTGCATGTTTGCTTTCAGTGACTGGTGTACAAGGACACTCAGGTCCCTTTGTACATCAACATTTCCCAATCTATCATTTAAATAATACTCTGCCTTTCTGTTTTTCCTTCCGAAGTGGATAACTTCACATTTATCCACATTATACTGCATCTGCCATGTATTTGCCCACTCACTCAACTTGTCTAAATCGCCTTGAAGCCTCTTTGCATCCTCCTCACAACTCACAATCCCACCTGGTTTTGTGTCGTCAGCAAACTTGGAAATATTACATTTGGTTCCCTCATCCAAATCATTGATATATATTGTGAATAGCTGGGGTCCAAGCACTGATCCCTGTGGTACCCCACTGGTCACTGCCTGCCACCCCGAAAAAGACCCATTTATTCCTACTCTCTGTTTCCTGTCTGTTAACCAATTTTCAATCCATGCTAGTATATTACCACCAATCCCATGTGCTTTAATTTTGCACAGTAACGTCTTATGTGGGACTTAACAAAGGCCTTCTTAAAATCCAAATAAACCACATCCACTGGTTCTCCCTTATCTATTCTACCAGTTACATCCTGAAAAAACTCCAGTAGGTTTGTCAAACATGATTTCCCTTTCATAAATCCGTGTTGACTTTGTCTAATCTCATTGATATTTTCTAAGTGTCCTGTTATCACGTCCCTTATAAAAGACTCTAGTATTATCCCGACTACTGATTTTAGGCTATTTTAGTCTGTAGTTCCCTGTTTTCTCTCTCCCTCCTTTTTTAAATAGTGGGGTTACATTTGCCACCCTCCAATCTGCAAGAACTGTTCCATAATCTACAGAATTTTGGAAGATGACAACTAATGCATCCACTATTTCCCTGGCTACCTCTTTTAGTACTCTGGGATGCAGATTATCAGGCCCTGGGGACTTATCGGCTTTCAGTCCCATTAATTTCTCCAGCACTATTTTTTTACTAATACTAATTTCCTTTAATTCCTCCTTCTCACTAGCCCCTTGGTTCCCTAGCATTTCTGGGAAGTTATTGTGTCCTCTTCTGTGAATTGAATTCTGTAATTGCTCGGCCATTTCCTTGTTCCCCATTATAAATTCTCCTGTTTCTGATTGTAGGGGACCTACATTTGTCTTCACTAATCTTTTTCTTTTTACATACTTGTAGAACCTTTTACAGTCCACTTTTATGTTCTTTGCAAGTTTACTCTCATACTCTATTTTTCCCCTCTTAATCAATCTCTCGGTCCTTTTTTGCTGAATTCTAAACTGCTCCCAATCCTCAGGCTTGCTACTTTTTCTGGCAACTTTATATGACTCCTCTTTGGATCTAATACTATCCTTAATTTCTTTTGTTAGCCATGGTTGGGCTGCTTTTCCTTTTGTGTTTTTGCATCAGAAAGGAATGTATAATTGTTGCAATTCATGTATTCGTTCCTTAAATGTTAGCCATTGCCTATCCACTGTCATGCCTTTTAATGAAGCTTCCCAATCTATCATAGCCAACTCACTCCTCATACCTTCCCATAGTTTCCTTTGTTTAGATTTAGGACCCTAGTTTCGGATTGGACTACTTCACTTTCCATCTTAATGAAGAATTCTATCATGTTACGGTCACTCTTCCCTAAAGGACCCCAAACAACAAGATTATTAATTAACCTCTTCTCATTGCACAATACCCAATCTAGGGTAGCCTGTTCCCTGGTTGGCTCCTCAACGTACTGGTCTATAAAACTATCTTGTACACACTCCAGGAATTCATCCTCCACAGTATTATTATTGCTAATTTGGTTTGGCCAGTCTATATGTAGATTAAAGTTGCCCATGATTACTGTAGTACCCTTGTTACATGCTTCTCTAATTTCCTGTTTGATGCCGTCCCCTACATTACCACTACTGTTTGGAGGCCTATAGACAACTCCCACCAGTGTTTTCTGCCCCTTGGTGCTCCTTAACTCCACCCAGACTGATTCTACATCTTGATTTTCTGAGCCAATATCCTTTCTCACTATTGCTCTGATTTCATCCTTTACTAACAATGCCACCCCACCTGCTTTTCCTTTTTGCCTGTCCTTCCTAAATATCAAATACCTTTGGATATTCAGCTCCCAGCCTTGGTCACCCTGCAGCCATGTCTCCATAATCACAATTATATCATATCCGTTTACATCAATTTGCGCTGTTAATTTGTCTGCCTTATTACGAATGCTTCGTGCATTCAGATACAGTGCCTTTAGATCTGTCTTTTTAACATTTTTAGACATCTTAACATTTTTTTATACTGTGGCCTATTTATCTTATTAACATTTTTTCTTACCCGGACCCGGACCAGAGAGTTTGTACGCTCTGTCCCTTCCTGACACAATCACTTTCCTGCAATGTTTTTTGTCTTTTCTCTATAGCATTCTAGATTTCTCTCCACCAGGACCCTCCCCCAACTTATTTAGTTTAAAGCCCTATCTACCTCCCTAGTTATTTGGTTCAGGTGTAGTCTGTCCCAACGGAACAGCTTTCTCTTTCCCCAGTACTGGTGCCAGTGCCCCACGAATCGCTCACTTCTCCCACTCCAATCTTTGAGCCACGCATTCATCTCTCTGCTCTTATTTACCCTATGCCAATTTGCTCATGGCTCAGGTAATAATCCAGAGATTATTACCTTTGTGGTTCTGCTTTTTAATTTAGTCCCTAGCTGCTCAAATTCTCTCAGCAGAACCTTTTTCTTAGTCCTACCTATGTCGTTGGTACCTCCGTGGACCACAACAACTGGATTCTCCCCCTCCCACTCCAAGTTCTTCTCCAGCCCAGAGGAGATGTCCTTAACCCTGGCACCGATTAGGCAACATAGCCTTTGGGACTCATGCTCCTGGCAGCAGAGAACAGTGTCTATCCCCCTAACTATACTGTCACCTACTACAACCACCTTCGTTTTTACTCCCCCCACTTGAACGGCTTCCTGTACCATGGTGCCGTGGTCAATTTGCTCGTCCTCCCTGCAGTCCCCACACTTGTCCACAAGGGTTCCAAGAACCTCAAATCTATTGGACAAGCGCAGGAACTGAGGCCCCTGCAATACTACCTCCTGGATCCTCGTACCTGCCTCACTCGCAGTCACACCCTCCTGTCCCGGACCACGTGTCAATTCTAAAGTATTTAATCTAAGGGGTATGGCTGCCTCCTGGAGCAAAAGGTCCAGGTAGCTTTCTCCTTCCCTGATGTCTTGCAATGTCCGTAGCTCGGACTCCAGCTCCTCAACTCGGAGGCGAAGTTCCTTGAGCTGCAGACACTTACTGAAAGGGCGAGGACCAGAAGGAGGCGCTGGAACTGAGCCACACCCTCGAGTGCCTGTCCATCGGGGACGGCGAGACTGGCACCCGACAAACGTCTGGTGACAGAACTTTAACGTTCAGCACACACAATAGCAATTGATGTTAAATATGCCTTGCAATCTTCAGCACCTCAACATCTGTCATCATGCTTATTATTGCCTTCTGTTCTCTTCCAGGGCGTTCAGCAACCGCTGTGACGGCAGAGGGCGATTCCTCAGAGGACCTGCCGGCCTCTGAGGGGGCACTGTCACATCTGAGCAAGCCACCCACCAGCGCAGATACGAACACCTCGGTGGGTCCCCGTCTTTGGTTAGTTGGGGTCGCACATGGTGAGTCACCATGTGGGTGGCAGTTGTGGATGGGGCCACCTCCAGCGGTACCCCTCTCTGTAATGCCATGTTGTGCAGGGCACAACACACGACTATAATGCGTCCCACTCTGTCTAGTGCGTATTGAAGCGCTCCCCCAATGATCAAGGCACCTGAAACGCATCTTGAGCAGCCCTATTTTATGCTCAATTGTAGACCTGGTAGCGATGTGGCTGTCGTTATATCGACGCTGTCGCTCGGTGGTGGGGTTCCTCAGAGGTGTCATGAGCCACGTGTGCAGGGGGTATCCCTTGTCCCCGAGCAGCCAGCCCTTGCGGGTGTTTGGTACGTGGAAGAGGGGTGAGATGTTGGACTCCCGGAGGATGAAGGAATCATGGCAGCTGCCAGGTATCTGGCGCACACGTGAAGGAATCTCTTGCGGTGGTCACAGATGAGCTGAGTGTTGATGGAGTGATAGCCCTTCCTGTTGATGAATAGTCCTGGCTCATGTGGAGGTGCTCGTATTGCTATATGGGTGCAATCGATTACACCCTGCACCAGTGAGAAGCCAGCCACAGCATGGAATCCCACTGTCCTCTCCGTTTGGCCGAGGTCATCCATGAGGAATTTGATATTGTGCGAGGCCCTGTGAAACAAGCCGCGAATGACCTGCCTTATGCACTTGTGTGCAGACGACTGAGAGACCCTGGCGATGTCCCTGGTGGCACCCTGGAATGATCCGGAGGCGAAGAAGTTGAGGGCAGTGGTGACTTTGACAGTAACAGGTAAGAAGATGGTGATCGGCCCAGCCAGGATCAGCTCGGCATGAAGGAGGCTGCAGATGTCGGCGACTACCTGGTGACTGACTCTGAGCCTCCGTATGTACTGCTCCTCAGAGAGGTCCAGGAAGCTGAGCCTCGGTCTGTAGACCCTGTTGCGAGGGTAGTGCCTCCAGCGACGTCGCTCTCTCTGTTGTTGCCCTCCATGCTGTTGTGCAGGTGCCTGTGGCGCAGCACTGTGTTGTGGAGCTTCATGTGGCGGAGGTGGACGGTGTGCCTGGCAAGGCTGGTGATGTTGCTCGTCCTCGGATGAAGTGGTGAATGCAGCCATTACGCTCCCCATCCTGACGGTGTGAGTTTGAAGGGATCCGGAAAGTAGGTAAATGTGTTTGCACAGCAGAGATTTGGGTATAAGTTAAGAATTTTGAGTGAAAAGATAAAGGTGTTGCAGCCAAAACTTTGTCTGAAGTGATGAGTGCCCTGCTGCAATAAATGAGGTTATCCCCCCCCTTGTCAAATAGTCCTTTGCATCTCCCACTGGCTGCTGGCTGAAACACGTCTGCTGCAAAATTGCACCCCTGCCAAAATGTCTACTCAATGAGGTCTCTCAAGTACCTCAACTATCTGCCTAACTATGTAAATTATCATCCTGCCAGCTCTAATTGCCGGTGGGAGTCCCACATTCGGAAGGTGTGCGCGCACCCAAATGCGTCACTGGGGAACCTGGAAGTCAGCGGGTTGGAGCCGGGCTCCGAACCCGCTCCGAGTTTCCGCCATTTTATGAGCCTCCCCGCCCCCAACGCACCCATTCTGCCATCCAAAAATCAGCCCCAAAGAGTCTGGAATCCTCTGGAAATGTAAAATTGTCATTTTCCTTTCTATATCCTATTTATAGAATCAAAACTCCCAACTCCCACACATTTGGGAATCCTGAAACTGTGAAGGAGAAGTTTGAGCAGTTTTATACATCATCTGCACCCCTGGATCAGATTAGAAGCTTGAAATCATTCTCATGCATTGTTGTTCTAAATCAATATATGTGCTGAGCTTAACTGGAATGGTTTTATTATAAGTTAAGCCTATTTTTGTTGGTAGTTGTGCTGCTGTGACAGATGCTGATGGCTATTGAGCTTCAGATTGTTTATGTATGATTATATTCATGTGGTGCAGTAAGAACTCATTCTGTATTCTCACTTGAGTAGGAAGATTAATGACAGTGACACTATCACTGCAAGTTTATTAAATAATAATGAACAATTGATGATCATGAAATAATACAATCAGTATATGTTGTATTTAATTAACTTTCACAACTCAAATTATATCTTTCCTTCATACTTAAAAAGAAAGTTGCTTCACCTCACCTCCTTGAACTAAATTCTGCTAAACAATGGCTTCACTTTGCTTGCCCCTGTTCTGGAATTTTAGGTTGTGAGCTTAATGCTTTGTTTTGTTTTTTAACTTTAGGTGTGCATTTTGTCAAACTCTTTGCAGCATATGATAAAACATTGTGCACAATACGGGTAAAAGGCATAAATATGGAGGAGTGACGAAACAAAGTTCAAAGAAATTGGTTAATAGGATGGTAGATTATATTTCAATTGATAAAACACAAGAAGTATGGTACACCAGGAAGTCAATCTGTATTCACATCTGTGTAGAAGAGCATGCTTTGGAAACATGCTCACTAATGTGACTTCAAATGTAGTAGGTGACTAGGAGAAAATTGTAGTTTTATGAACTATTCAAAACATCATCACTCATTTACAATAATTTGTATGCCGTATTACAATAGGTTTGGAAAAATTATGCAGTAATACCAGCTTACTGCAAGTTAAACAGCAAGAATAATGTATTACTGGAGAGATTATGGATGATTAAATAGATGAACATAATTTTATATTGAGACTTCACCTCAGTAATTATGTGTTGGGGTATGAATATATAATGCATTCTGGTATCTTTAAAATGAGCTCCCACTGATTTCCTTGACCTAAATATAATGACTTTTATGGTGATTAACTCTCAGTCATGATACCAATGTGCAATAGCTGTTTGACAAGTTTTACATAAACAGTATTAATGTTTCTTACAAACTCAGTTATCACATTTAAGCACAAATTTTCAATATACCAGTGCAAATTATATCAACCATTTGCCCACTTCCAAAAATGTTAATGTGCTTATGGCAATTATTTCAAAAAACTGCCTATCAGAGATCCCAAAGTATTGTATTTTATTATTGTAGTATTTTTCTAAATCTTCAAGATGATGAGGTAATATCAAAACCTAAGAAGACGACTGGTAGCACTTGTAGAATTACAAAAGCTGTGACACATAAAGACACAATATCCTTTTGTTGGCCTGACAGAAGCTGCATTGATTACATTTACGAATTCAAATTATAATAACTTGTCACAAAAATCATCGCCTCTACAAATCTGAAAAGAATCTAATAAAGTAAATCAAGGGAAGGATGGTGGGCTTCAAAAGACCATCCGTGCTTAGCAGGTGCCCAATTTTTAAAAATTGCTAAATTTTCCATAAGGTTTATAATTTCATTTTCCAAAGTAACAGAGTTCCAAGTATTTTGTAATCCTATTTTCATGGAACTTGTCGGAAATTATATTTAAGAGCTTATGACAAACCAATCAAAAACATTAAGCAAATGTTTAGAAATAACATAAAACTGATGTATTGTGGAAAGATTAGCCACATTGGGAGGGACTGCATTGATCCAAAAGAAAGCAGTAGAAAGTTCTCAGAAATAACCTGTAATAACTTCTTGGAGAAAGTGGGGCCCAAAATACTGCAGATGGGCATGCTTGTGAAAAACATGGCCAAAAATTTGAAAATGTATATATACCATATGGTGAGATTGCACACACAACAACAACGACTTGCATTTATATAGCGCCTTTAACATAGTAAAATGTCCCAAGGACATAGGAGCGTTATCAAACAAAATTTGACACTGAGCCACATAAGGAAATATTAGGACAGGTGACTAAAAGCTTAGTCAAAGAGGTAGGTTTTAAGGAACGTCTTAAAGGAGGAGAGAGTTGTAAAGGGGCAGAGAGGTTTAGGGATGGAATTCCAGAGCTTAGGGCCTAGGCAGATGAAGGCACAGCCGCCAATCAACAGACATATACCATGCACGGAGATGATCGTCTTGAAGTCACAGTCCTCAAATAAATATTAACTCCCCAAGAGGAATATGCTATTTCAATATTGCAAGACACTGAACAAAAGGTAAAATTTCTTTCATTTTTAGCAATCCATAACACTCATAACATCATAAAATAATAGTTCCTGAGTGAGAATAGAATGATAATTTGGGTAAATACACAAAGGTGAGAGCCCTAGCGGCAGCTGGCAGGGTGAACTCAGTGGGCAACAATACCCTTGCAAAGTTTACGTGCATATTGTTATTACTTTTGTCAAGTATAATTCTGCTGAAAGAGTTCATTGCTCTTAAAATAATTTCCTATGAAATGTGTACTTGTTAACAACATTTCTGAAAGATAGGAATTTGTTTATATATGTCTATACAATTCAGGATAGTTTTGCATTCTGTGTTTATCTTGTTTAAGCTGAAGATAATGTGTGGATGACTTTAGGTTAACTATACTGTTAACCTTTGGTCATCCACACATTATTTTCAATACTGAATTATTGATAGGTAAATATATCCATTGCTGTAAATAGTTATTGCTAAATACACTCAATCCTCAGAGACTGTTGGTACTTCAATAATTGCTAAAAACAAATTGTTCTGTATATACCCTGTCTTTTAGCAAGACAGAAATTAATTACTAAGAAATAAAGATTTCATTTAAAACTATTGAATCTTTATTTTAATACATGCGTTGGAAAGAATCTTAATAAGTTTATAAATTTTGTTTCCATTTTAATGAAATTTTACTACATGCAATAAAATTACTTAAGTACTTTCTGTTGTGACACATGAGCTCCTACTCAGGACTTTCCAGAAGGGGCTTAACACATTCTTGAAAATTGTCTAACCTGGGATTTGCAGAGCCGCCTCAATCCTAGATACTACTTGTGTATTCAATGACTAGCATGAATATTCATTTTCATGATATTGATTTAAACAACCAAAAATGTTTGATGTCTTTACAAGTACTTCATCAGCTGCTGCATGGAAAGAAAGCTTCTCCTACTGCTTTAGACATAAACTTTATGAGCCAGAACTTACTGTAGCCGGTGAACGAACGGCACTCGCCGTTTGTTAGACTGCCCTTGCCCATTTAATTTCCATCAGACTTTAGTAGTTGCTGTAAGTGGGAGATAGAAACAGGGCATCTGGGATCTGTGTGAACAGGGCAAGCAACAGTGTATCTCCTTAATCAATCAGATTGAAGGATTGTGAAATGAACAGCGCAGAGTCTGAATCAGGCACTATAAGTTAGAATAGTGAATTCAATGTCAAATCAGGTACAGAAAGCAAAATAAAGAGAGGGAAAGAAAGACTGTATTAAGAAAAAAGTCAAAGAAAAAATAAAAAAATTAATTTAATTTACATTTTTAAAAAAATCTCCAGTAACAATTAAAACTTGAAGGAATGAGACTCCACACTTGTAATAGTTAATTTTCAGTGCCAGAGAGGGTGTTTGGCAGTAATTAAGATGTGGAGATGCCGGTGATGGACTGGGGTTGACAAATGTAGGGAATCTTACAACACCAGGTTATAGTTCAACTGTTTTATTTGAAAATCACAAGCTTTCGGAGGCTTTCTCCTTCGTCAGGTGAGCGAGTGTGGGATTCCATGGAAGGTTACCGCATTTATAGTCAGAGAACAATACCTGGTGATTACAGATAATCTTTCCAACTGCCCGTTGTCAAGGCAATCAAAGTGTTCAGACAGAGTGATGTTACCTACAGGACCACCGAATACACAAACGGCCAGAACAAAAGACAGACAGAGAGAGAGAGAGAAACATCCGAAAGGAAGAGAAAGACAGAGAATGACCCGTTGTATTAAAAACAGATAACTTTTTTTCGCTGGTGGGGTTACGTGTAGCGTGACATGAACCCAAGATCCCAGTTGAGGCTGTCCTCATGGGTGCGGAACTTGGCTATCAATTTCTGTTCGACGATTTTGCGTTGTCGTGTGTCTCGAAGGCCGCCTTGGAGAACGCTTACCTGAAGATCGGTGGCTGAATGTCCTTGACTGCTGAAGTGTTCCCCGACTGGGAGGGAACCCTCCTGTCTGGCGATTGTTGCGCGGTGTCCGTTCATCCGATGTCAGTGTCTGCATGGTCTCGCCAATGTACCATGCTCCGGGGCATCCTTTCCTGCAACGTATGAGGTAGACAACGTTGGCCGAGTCACAGGAGTATGAACCATGTACCTGGTGGGTGGTGTCCTCTCGTGTGATGGTGGTGTCTGTGTCGATGATCTGGCATGTCTTGCAGAGGTTGCCGTGGCAGGGTTGTGTGGTGTCGTGGACGCTGTTCTCCTGAAAGCTGGGTAATTTGCTGCAAACGATGGTCTGTTTGAGGTTGGGTGGCTGTTTGAAGGCGAGTAGTGGAGGTGTGGGGACGGCCTTAGAGAGGACACCACCCACCAGGTACATGGTTCATACTCCTGTGACTCGGCCAACGTTGTCTACCTCATACGTTGCAGGAAAGGATGCCCCGGAGCATGGTACATTGGCGAGACCATGCAGACACTGACATTGGATGAACGGACACCGCGCAACAATCGCCAGACAGGAGGGTTCCCTCCCAGTTGGGGAACACTTCAGCAGTCAAGGACATTCAGCCACCGATCTTCGGGTAAGCGTTCTCCAAGGCGGCCTTCGAAACACACGACAACGCAAAATCGTCGAACAGAAATTGATAGCCAAGTTCCGCACCCATGAGGACGGCCTCAACTGGGATCTTGGGTTCATGTCACGCTACACGTAACCCCACCAGCGAAAAAAAGTTATCTGTTTTTAACACAACGGGTCATTCTCTGTCTTTCTCTTCCTTTCGGATGTTTCTCTCTCTCTCTCTCTCTGTCTGTGTTTTGTTCTGGCCGTTTGTGTATTCGGTGGTCCTGTAGGTAACAGCACTCTGTCTGAACACTTTGATTGCCTTGACAATGGGCAGTTGGAAAGATTATCTGTAATTACCAGGTATTGTTCTCTGACTATAAATGCGGCAACCTTCCATGGAATCCCACACTCGCTCACCTGACGAAGGAGAAAGCCTCCGAAAGCTTGTGATTTTCAAATAAAACAGTTGGACTATAACCTGGCAGTAATTAAGACTTATTACGCCATTAAAAAGGGTACTTAGACTGAAATGGATAAGTGCTAACTTTCTGTGGTGAGGTTAGTTCGTATCTACCATGTTAGTACAGGAACTTCACGCCGTTCAATGAATGGGGAGTTAGTCAGCGAGATGGCGTTTTCACGAAGCTAATGGCGGAGCACCGCATCTCGGACTGCAACTTCCAGATTTTCACGTTTAACCGCATATCTGCCCTCACCTGAAGTTACTGTATGATTTGCGCATAAATAACGGTGCTGTTAGCCTCACCGTCACTTTGACAGCAAATTCTGGGCCTATGTGTGATCCTGCTGCTATAAAGTGGATTAATGGGGTAGACTTTCAGCAGATATTTGTGCTTCGGTAGAATGGTGCAGAATAAGTAATTTTATTACCTTCCATAATAACAACAATGAATAAATTCCATCTTTCACATACAAGGTAACATTGAATTAGTCTTATCTTCAATATTCCTGTATCGTCCCATCAGAAATCATCAGTAATTATTCATACAATTAGATGCATTCACAGTATAAATATGTGCAAACATGCTTCCACTCTACATGGACTCATGTAATTGTAGCTGTAGGCTGAACACATCCACCTTCTCCTTTTGAGGTGTCTGTGCACATTTGCAAAGTGCACAAGGTATTTATTTGGACACAACAAGCAGGTATGGTGGCTCCTTTGTTCATGGGATAGTTAGTTTTTTTTCTTGGCCATGGGTAATTATGTTTTTGGAGATGTACATTTGCACAAACCTTTAGTTGCAAAAATTCGACTTTCCCATAAACAAGGTTTAATGATTGCTGTAGACTCCTCTCTGAGTTCAGACATAAATCCAGCATGGGAGCAGGAACTGAAATGTTGGATACTAGAATTTTGTTTTTAAAAATTACAAATTATTGGGTGGGAATGATGAATTACTAGTTCAGACTTTCATGCATTCATTCCTTTCATTTGCTCTACTATCACTAGGCACTCAGTCCATGAATATGTACATATCTCATATGACAGCCTTCAATGTCTGACCTCAAAACTGTGATGAAAGTCAGGCCTATTTATTCATGGCTTTGAATACAAATAGACACATGCCCACATAGACAAAAAGTTGGCCTAAGATGTTTCATCTAAAATCCATTTATTTCTTGCTTTCATGTTCAAATTCGTCAGTGAAAGATTTTGATAGATAAAGTTTGCATTTTTTTTAAAAACAGTCAGCTCTTTATTTTTGGCAGAATTACTGTTGAAAAATAAGGAAAGCTTGTAACAGAAATTGAACTGATGCATACATCTTGAAAAGCTACTCTTGCTGGCTGAGCTAGCCTGCTGGTTGGCAGATAGGGTCTCACTTTTATATCTTTAATTACCTTATGATTCCCACTTTCAATTTAGAATTTAGAACTTAGAATTTTTTGTTCTAAGATCCTTTATTTGCTTCATCCATCATTTTATTTGAAACAAGTTTTCTTCTTTTGCAGTTACTTATCAATTCTATTTTACATTGTTCCCTTTGAAACCTTATTTGGATGTTCATAGAAGAATATATTAGTACAGTTGCAGAAGTGGGAACAAAATTCCTCGCTCTCGGGTGGATGAATGCAGATATCAATTTCTGATGATAAAAGGATAGAAAATAGCTTGCAAATTCCACTAGCATTGGACATCACTAAATGAATGTTTGAGAGAATAAAGCTTTATTCCAGCTTCATAGAAATCCTAATGATTAGACATCAGGAAACAGACTTTCTTAAGCAAATGTGAACACAGTAGACCGTTTAATTCAATCTTTTTAAGAGTGAACATGTTTGAGATGATTGGTGGCAGCTGGAATTTATTGTTCTCCATCGTTAATGAGACAGTGATGGTGCCATGAAGGTTGAGATAAATTGCAATAATTTGTGGTCCTCATCAATTAAGACAGTTATCTGTACAGATGTATGTGTGCTTTTGTGACTTTAGAAGATGCTTTAAGGTTTATTGTTTCAAAAGGCTGTATTCTTTCTCACTGAATTTAAATCATTTGAAAAGTGGAAAGCTATAATAATGCTTAGATCGAGGAAGGTGAGTTTATTTCTTCTTCTTTGTGATGTCAACATGTGATTTGTTTTTAAGATTGAGTATTATAAAAGGTACTGTGGGAATATTCAGTATATATTGTTCTGTACAGATTTGATAATTTATAATGGCAATAAGCACAAGCAACATGAAGAAACTGATTGAAAGTTTAGCCATATGAAATGCAGTCTGTTGCATCCTTGTATTTTGGCATATCTCTAAAGTGTAAATCTAACAAAAAGAAATGGTAGAAAATAGAGCCAGATGACACCTGATAGCATTTTTTAAAACATCAAAAGCTGGAATGGATAGTCTGATAATTATAGCTGAGGTCTGAGTACTATGGTTTGGACTGATGGTTTTTGAAAAGAAGGGTCTAGATCAAAGTGCGAACATCCTGTATCTAAACAGCTATACAGAGTATCAAATGCAGTCCAGGAAGATGTTTCAGGCAATCTAACTTCAGAACATTAAGATCACAATTGAAGAATATAAGATATACACTGGGACTAGAACACCTTAGTACATATGGATCCTGCAACACCTCATCCAAATTATATTCACAGCTGTAAAGGAACTCGCTTGATTTTCCTCCATTAATTTAAATGAAGGAAAATTAGGTGGGTCCCTTTACAGTTACATAACCCACCCAATTTTCCGATATTTGCTGTGCCTCGGCGATGCAGTATGCCTGAGTGCAGTCCCAGGAAAATTTCCCCTCACATGTAAAGCCCATTTATGATGGCACGAGGTAAGAATGTAGTACATGAGCCAGATTTTTCCTGTTAGAAAAAATATAGAAATGTACATTTTCTTCACAATTTACAACCTGCAAAATTGAGATTGATAGATTTTTGTTAGGCAAGGGTAATAAGGGTTACGGAACCAAGGTTTGTAGATGGAGTTAAGATACAGATCAGCCTTGATCTAATTAAACGGCCTACTTCTGTTCTATGCTCCTTGTAAAATCATGGTATGTATTATTTTGAAATATGCAGTTCCCAAGAATGTGATTTTATTAGCAATAACAAAAAAGATAGCAGCCTAAACACAACTTGGGAGCAATACTAAAACTTTAGTGCATCTCAGTCAGCTAAATAGTCACTTAACCGGTATAAATATATGTTGGCAGAGAAACAGGCCAGAAGAGAAAGACTCATTGGCAGCTAGGGAATGCTGACCCAGAATAAGAAGGTTTAGGCAGTTTGGAAGAAGGTGGCTCTGGCAGTCAGTGTCAACTCTACCATCTCTCCAACTGCTGTCCAGTGCTGGTAACATTTTAGTGACTTCACCAGGTTGGCTAAGGTAAGTTAAGGCATGAGTGTCCATGCGGATGCGGGAATAATGCTAGAAGGTGACTTAGTCTAACCGATCCAAGACCACAGATTGTGAAAGAAGGGGTGAATGACTCTATTAGTAAGTACAAGATACCTTCACCATCTCCCTCGAGCTACACATCCTCTCCTACCATTCCACTGTCCCGTATCACATTTCCTGCAGTATTTGAGAAGTTAAGAGATTGCTGCATTGCCTGCACCTGATAGCATGTTCAAAGGGAATGTCTGCAGACACCAGGATGAAATGAAATTGTGAATTAGTTGGTAGCATGTCTAATCTTTGTGATCTTTGCAAGGGAGAAGCATGTGCACAACCAGAGGCAAAGGACTGCCATGGGTGGAGGAATGGCGAGCATCAGGCCACTGAGTAGGCACGAGGAGGAATTTCTACAACTCCTTGGCAGAAACATTGGCAAGGCAGTGGAAGATGAAGAAGTTGGAGGAGAGCGGTTGGTTCAGGTTGGGTCACTTACAGTACTGTGAATGATTACTATCTTCAGACATTAATAATAGGAAGCCTTTGAAGTAATCAATCAGCCACATCTTCTGATTCAACAATACAATAGCAACAACTTACAATTATATAACACCTTAAAGTAGAAAAACATCCCAAGATAGTCCACAGAGGTGTAATCAGACAAAAATGGATAGGAGGTATGATGGTATTAGGAGGGGTGATCAAAAGCTTAGTCAAAGAGGTGGTAGGGTCTTAAGGAGGAGCTGAAGTTTAAAGAGCGTGGAGGATGGGAGTCCTACCAGGAAAGCATTGGAATAGTCAAGTCTGGAGGTGACAAAGGCATGGATGAGGATTTCATTAGCAGATGGGCTGAGGCAGGAGTGGAGGTGGGCAATGTTATTGAGGTGTAAGTAGGTGGTCTTTGTGATGGAGAGGATATGGGGTCACAAGTTCAGCTCGGGGTCGAACAGGATGCCGAGGTTGTGAATAGTCTGGTTCAACCTGAGGCAGTGGCCTGGAAGGGAGGTGGAAATGGAGGCAAGGCTATGGAGTTTGTGATGGAGGATGAAGACAATGTCTTCCATCTTCCAAATATTTAAATGGGAGAGTTGTGGCTCATCCAAAGTTGGATGACAGAAGGGAGGCAGTGATGGGGACAAGAGACCTGTTGGAGAAATAAAGCTGGGTGTCCTCAGTGTACATGTGGAAGCTGACCCTATGTCTGCGAATGATAGGAACAGGAGTAGGCCATTCAGCCCCTCGAGCCTGTTCCACCATTCAATTAATTCATGGCTGATCTGTATCTTAACTATATCTACCCACCTTCGTTCCGTAACCCTTAATGCACTCGCCTAACAAAATCTATCAATCTCAGTTTTGAAATTTTCATTTTACCTAGCCTCAACAGCTTTTTGGGGGAGAGAGTTACAGATTTCCACTACCCTTTGTGTGAAGAAGTGCTTTCTGACATCACCCCTGAATGGCCTAGCTCTAATTTTAAAGTTATGCCCCCTTGTTTTGGACTCTTCCACCAGAGGAAATAGTTTCTCTCTATCTACCCTAACAAATCTTTTAATCATCTTAAACACTTCAATTAGATCACCCCTTAATCTTCTATATTCAAGGGAATATAAGCCTAGTCTATGCAACCTGTCCTCATAATTTAACCCTTTTAGCCTCAGCATCATTCTGGTGAATCTGTGCTGCACCCCCTCCAAGGCCAATATATCCTTCCTGAGGTGCGGTGCCCAGAACTGAATGCAGTTCTCCAGAGATCTAACCAGAGCTGTGTACAGATGTAACATAACTTCCATGCCAAGTGCATGTAGATGAGGAATGGGAGGGGGCCAAGGGTACAACCAGAAATAACAGCATGAGGCTAGGAAAAAAAGCCAATGCTAGAAAGGTTCTGGCTACAATTGGATAGGTAAGAGTGGAACCAGGCGAGGGCAGTCCCACTGTGCTAGACAATGGATTTACCTGAGGAAGGAGGAAGCCTCCGAAAGCTTGTGAATTTAAAATAAAATTGCTGGACTATAACTTGGTGTTGTAAAATTGTTTACAACTAGACAATGGAGGAGAGGCATTAGAGGAGGGTGGTATGGTCGACGGTGTCAATGGCGGCAGAGGTCGAGGAGGGATAGTGCACCATGGTCACAGTCACAGAGGATGTCATTTGTGACTTTGATTAGAGCCATTTCAGTTCTGTGGCAGGGGTGGAAACCTGATTTGAGAGATTTAAACATGGAATAGCGGGAAAGATGGGCATGGATTGGAGAGGTAACATCACTTCAAGGATTGTGAAGAGGAAAAGGAGGTTGGAAATGGGACAGGAGCTTGCATGGACAGAGGGGTTGAGGGTGGCTTTATTTGAGGAGGGGTGATGATGGAGGGACTGTACCTGAGGGGAAGGAACTAATTTACAATATCAGCTAACATAGGGACCAGGATGGGAAATTGGGTGGTCTTCAGTTTAGTGGGAATGAGGACAAATGACTAGGAGGTACGGAAGATGAACAGTTTATCTTCCTCCCACCTTTACTTCAGTGATTTTAGTGCAGCTATGCTGACAGCTTCTGAGCTATCAAACTACTCGAATCATCAAAAACAACTAAAACATAATTTCATGGGAAATTCATCTTCTCCTCTTCCCCTACCCTCACCCCTGTGAATCTTACACCATTCTCCAAGCCAATTGAATGGTCAGGCAACCTATTACTAGACCTCTGTCTAAGTTACTTTGTAACTGGATTGTTGGGAAGTGTTCTACAGCAGTGTTGGCCACATGTGGCTAATTACATTTCTGATTAGTTAATAAAAAATTAGTAATAGACACCGTCGTTGGACATATGATCTCAATACTCATATTTTCACAGCGTATGCATGTGTGCTTTGACTTTTTTGTGCATTTGCTGGTAAAATGGTAAGACAAAAAGTAGAGTGAGAGTATTTTTTGATCGTTGTAAGTGCTTCGCTATTTTGGTTACTGAATGGTGATTTTTTTTTTGTTCATGGATGTGGACGTCGCTGGCGAGGCCGGCATTTATTGCCCATCCCTAATTGCCCTTGAGAAGGTGGTGGTGAGCCGCCTTCTTGAACCGCTGCAGTCCGTATGGTGAAGATTCGCCCACAGTGCTGTTAGGTAGGGAGTTCCAGGATTTTGACCCAGCAACGATGAAGGAACGGCGATATATTTCTAAGTCAGGATGGTGTGCAACTTGGAGGGGAACGTGCAGGTGGTGTTGTTCCCATGTGCCTGCTGCCCTTGTCCTTCTAGGTGGTAGAGGTTGCGGGTTTGGGTGTTTGTTAAGTAAATGTACATACGTGAAGTACATTTACCTGTATTGTGTGAGTTCATGTAAGGCGTTTTCTACTGAAATTAGAGTCTCTGGCTAAAACAGAGTCACCGTAGTCACACCTGTCGCTAGTCAGCAATTTCTATTGGACTGTTCTACAGCAAACCTGTCTGCTGATTTTTTTCTTCCCCCTTGTGGGAAGAGCCTCACTTTCACCTCACCGGTGTTGTGCCTCTAACAACGGTCTGGCTGAGATTAGAAACTTGGGAGTTGAACTTTCACAGGGGTTCTCCCGATCACCTACCGTAACTTTACCAGCAGATCCGCTAATTTTAAACCGTTTCTCAGGGTTTCTGTAGCTAGTCCATCGAAGTTATGGCGGATGATCGGGAGAATCCCCTGTGGAAATTTAACCCCTTGGTGTGCAGGATAGAGTGGTAAAACAAAATTTATGTTTCTTGCTGGAACATCGGGCCTTTTAGGGAAGTTTAGTGCTCAGCAAGGCGAGGGACATTTCTGTTGTGAAATGGAATACTTTCCCACTTTAGAGACCCCCTGTCTGCATCAAACATTCTCAGATATAGCACAATTTGATAGAGTAAAATCCATCTGCTTTGGCAGTCTCAGAAGAACACCGCTACTACACCACTGCTTTTTTCCATTTCCCAAACAGCCATCTGTAATTATATTGATTGCTGTTGCTGGAGTTGAAAAGGAAACAGCATCTATAGCTCTGAGTAAACAACGGGTTCATTGTTAGAGGGAGAGACAGACAGATAGCTGGTGTGTAATAAAGGAGACAGATACTGAAACATGGCTGCTTGGTAAAGACTCCAAAGTCCTCTTGAGTTATCTGACATTTTTAATCCCTTTAACAATACATCTTATGGCCTCTCTAAGGGAGATTGCCAACTTAGTGCCAAATCAGGAGTAGCTTAGTGCTATGTGTACAGGCCCACTAGGATCTGGATTGAGACTCCTTGAATTCATTTCTCATAAAACAGCCAGTGGATAGAAGACACTTTTATCCCATCGGTCCAGGCTGTATTTGAATTCAAGTCCAGAAGCTGAAAAACACTGTGCTGACCTAATATGCCACCAGTTCACCCACCAACAGTTAGGTTAAATTCAGTGCTTCCCAGATTCCCATTAGGAGCCTTGATCAAAGGGAGCACAAGTCAGAGAACTGGTACCACAGTTTTGAAGGGAAGTAAGTAGAATAGATTTGGTTTCTGACTGTGCTGAAAAAATAAGCCCCAATTTTAACCCATCCCAGCCGGGTTTGGGTTGGAGGCCTGCTTTACATCCCGTCTGATTTTACACTTCAATTAAGTTAAAGTTAAGTTAAAATTGGGGCTATAATTTCTGAAAAACCTGTGGCTGTAGATGGATTAGGTGGGATTGTGAGGAGGATGCAAAGAGGCTTCAAAGCGATTTAGACAAGTTGAGTGAGTGGACAAATACATGGCAGATGCAATATAATGTGGATAAATGTGAAGTTATCCACTTTGGAAGGAAAAACAGAGTATTACTTAAATGGTAATAGATTGGGAAATGTTGATGTACAAAGGGACCTGGGTGTCCTTGTACACCAGTCACTGAAAGCAAACATGCAGGTGCAGCAAGCAGTTAGGAAGGCAAATGGTATGTTGGCCTTCATTGCAAGAGGATTTGAGTACAGGAGCAAGGATGTCTTACTGCAGTTATACAGGGCCTTGGTGAGACCACACCTGGAGTATTGTCTGCAGTTTTGGTCTCCTTACCTAAGAGAGGATATACTTGCCATAGAGGGAGTGCAGCAAAGGTTCACCAGACTGATTCCTGGGATGGCAGGACTGTCGTATGAGGAGAGATTGGGTCGACTCGGCCTGTATTCACTCGAGTTTAGAAGAATGAGAGGGGATCTCATTGAAACATATAAAATTCTGACAGGGCTAGACAGACCGGATGCAGGGAGGATGTTTCCCCTGCCTGGGGGGGTCTAGGACGAGGGGTCACAGTCTCAGGATATGGGGTAGGACATTTAGGACTGAGATGAGGCGAAATTTTTTCACTCAGAAGGTGGTGAACCTGTGGAATTCTCTACCACAGAAGGCTGTGGAGGCCAAGTCACTGAATAGATTTAAGAAGGAGATCGATAGATTTCTAGACACAAAAGGCATCAAGAGGTATGGGGAGAGAGCAGGAATATGGTATTGAGATAGAGGATCAGCCATGATCATATTGAATGGTGGAGCAAGCTCGAAGGGCCGAATGGCCTACTCCTGTTCCTATTTTTGACGTTTCCAAGTGCTGGCTGAAGGTTTTACCTACATCAGTTTTATCACAATACAAAGCCTTTCAGCACCATGTGAAGGAGACTTAGAACCTAGGATTACGATAACATTTATTTTTTGCTATTCTGACCTCAATCAGAACTGTAGTAATCTATTACACACAATAATGTTTGCATACTTCACTTCTAATATGAATTTCCTAATATCTATATATTTATCATCATACTTTGGAATGTGCATGTTGCTGGTAAGGCTGGAATTTATTGCCCATCCCTAGTCGTCCTTGAGAAAGTGCTGGTGGGCCTTCTTCTTGAATAGCTGTAGACCGTGTAGTGAAGGCAGTCCCACAATGCTGTTAAGTAGGGAGTTCCAGGATTTTGACCCAGTGACAGTAAAGAAATGCCGATATCTGTCCAAGTAAGGATGGTGTGTAACTTTGGGGGGGTTGGGGGGAACTTTGAGTTGATGGTGTTCCCATGCATCTACTGTCCTTGTCCTTCTAGGTGGTGGAGGCATTATCAAAGCCTTGGTGATTTGTTGCAGTGCATTCTGTAGATAGTACACACTGCAGCCATGATACGCCGGTGGTGAAGGGAGAAGATGTTTAAACTAGTGGATAGGGTGCCGATCAAGTGGACTGCTTTGTCCTGGACAGTGTCGAGCTTCTTGAGTGTTGTTGCAGCTGCACCCATCCAGGCAAGTAGAGAGTATGCCGTCATATTCCTGACTTGTGCCTTGTAGGTGGTGGAGAGGCTTTAGGGTGTCAGGGCCACTCTCCGTAGAATACCCAGCCTCTGACTTGCTCTAGTAGCCATGGCATTTGTGGCCATTCCAGTTGAATTTCTGGTCAATGGTGACCCCCAGGATGTTGATGGTGAGGAACTCAGCAATGGTAATGCTGTTGAATGTAAAAGGGAAGTGGTTAGGCTCTTTCTTGTTAGAAATGGTCATTGCCTGGCACTTATCTGGCGTGAATGTTACTTATCATTTATCAGCCCAAGCATGGATGTTGTCCAGGTCTTGCTGCATGTGGACCTGGACTACTTTATTATCTGAGGAATTACAAATGGAGCTGAACACTGTGCAATTATCAGCGAACAGCCCTACTATGACCTTATAATGGAGGGAGGGTCATTGATGAAGCAGCTGAAAATAATTGGGCCTAGGAAGCTGCCCTGAGGAATTCCTGCAGTGATGTTCTGGAGCTGCAATGATTGACCTCCAACAACCACAACCATCTTCTTTTGTGTCAGGCATGACTCCAGCCGCTGTAAAGTTTTCCCCCTGATCCTCACTGATTTCAGTTTTGCTAGGGCTCCTTGGTGCCACATTCAGTCGAATGCTGTCTTGAATTCAAGGTCAGTCCCTATCACCTCACTTCTGGAATTGAGCTTGTGTCCATGTTTAGAGCAAGGTTGTAATGAGGTCTGGAGCTGAATGGTCCTGGTGGAACCCAAACTGATTGTCAGTGAGTGGGTTATTGGTGAGTAAGTGCTGTTTGATAGAAGGAGTTGTCAACAGTGCTATCACTTTTTCCTATTATCCTACAGTTCCAAATGTTGGTCAACATATGGATGTTACAAATGATATATCAAACATTTCAGCTGGTGTCATAAATCATGAGAATGATACAAACAATTTATCAATGTCAGCTGAACCTCTTGATTTATTACTGTCTTGCACCTTTTCTTTGTTCTCCATAATCTAATGCAAAACTACTTAAAGGAAAAACAGGAAATGCACTTTTCATGTGAGATCCTAAAGAATTTCAGAGCCAATGAATTTACTTTTGATGTGCAGTACTGTTTTTATGTAGTCAAACATAGCAGCCAATTTATGCACAGCAAGGTCCCACAAACAGCAAGTGAATAAATAACCAGATAATCTGTTTTTGGAGGTATTGGTTGAGGGTAAAATGTTGGCCAGGACAATGGAAGAACACCCCACTCTTCTTCAAATAGTATCATGGGATCTTTTATGTCCAACTGAGCAGATTGACTTGAGCTATGGTTTAAAATCTCATCAAAAAGACAGCACCTCCGACAATGCAGCACTGCACTCAAGTGTCAGTCATATTCAAGTCTGTATTGGGGCTTGAACCAACAATCTTCTAACTCAACGGTGAAAATACTACAAATTGAGTCAAGATTGAGTGGCAAGATTCTTGTTGGCAGATACCCTCAACAATATTGTAATATGTTTGGCACTGCAATGATTCACACCTCAAATTGTGACTCATACTGCAGAATTATACCATGTGATTCAAACTGCAGTAATATTGTAACACTAACTGTTACAATAGTCAGTGCTTTTCATACATAATTGATATGGAGAAGCAAGATTCCTATAATATCATAAACTTTATTGAAAACACAATTGTTAATGAGGTCATAAGCATAAGGGAGATTGACAGGGTGCTGGACCATTTGAGCATAGGTCAACAAATAGCAAATTAAATTTCTTGTGGCTAAGTTTATAGTATTGCTTATAGACCAAGAAATATGAAGCATAAAAATACACAGTGATGAATTGGATAAAGTGCTCACCCTCTGTCCTATATTATCTTTGACCTAACCCTGTAATAATTGACCCTACTGCATAAACTTTGGCCCCACCAATAATTAATTTCAATTAGGGAAAATTTAAGTTAATTGCAAAGAAACAAAATCAATGAATAAAGTTGACTGAACAAAATAAGGGATGGGATTTTCTTCTGCATCCTGCCCAAAAATCGGCGGAAACGTTGGGAAAACAGGACAGTGAAACCTACCGCCACCTCACTGCCCCGACTGCGATTTTCCTCCCCTGTGATCACCACTGATCATTCCTTCTCCACCTGCTACATGGTGGCTGGAGGGCATGGCCTGGATCCTTGCAGTTTTTCCTTCTTTCTGTAAGTGTTACCACCATTTCCCAGGGCTGCCATGGGGAAGGTGACTGAGGTGGAAGCTGCCACTCCTTCTCCTCCTGACCCACAAGGAAACTAAAATAAAATGTTTTAACTTACCTTACTGGGCCTCTTCTGGCCCTCAATCCAGCACACAGCAGGTTTTACCAGACAGAGAAACTACCACTACTCCCCCACTCAGGCCTCTGGTTGAAATAGCAGATCAGGCCCCATCGATGTCATCAGAACCCAACCTGCACATTTAAAGAGGACCCACCAGCTTGGGGCAGGTGTCCTTGCTGCCTGCAATTTAAAATGATGGAATATGCTGTCAAGAGCCAGCATGTTCAGAAGTAATGGGGCCTAGCTTGGTTTTCTGTGGCACACCTAGAGAAGGGCAGAGGAAGACAGGTTACAATGGTGTCCTTACACATACCATTCACACATATCTTTTAGTAGAAGGAGTGAGATAGTAAACTGCTTCAGTATATATTTCGTTCTGAGTAAGTGAATGGGAAAATAGGACAAGAAAGAAGAGTAGCAGAAGGATATCACACAATCTGAGCTGGCAGTAGTTCTACTTTCCCATCTCCTGCATTCCCCATGGCCTCTTTTCCCAGGATTGTTGGGCTTCCTCATATGGGGTTAGAAGATGAACATTAGGGAGTCCTCCTCCTGCAAGTGTTCTCTTTCTGTTCTTATGGGGTGGAACATCTTTCTTACCATCTTTCTGTGGATCATGGATTTTTTAAAAAAGGTAAGATAGAAAAGTGAGTACATTGCCAGACATTGTCTAATAATCATGGATTTACAATTTCTACAAAAATATAGACATAATCACATAATTTAAATCTGAAATTACTACAAACATTACTCTGTAGTAAAAATGGAAAGTTACCCAATCACCATAAATCAGTGATCCTGATAATATATTGTATGCTACATAGCATAACACATATAGATTTGAGTGGACACCCAAGGTATGAGAGATATCATAAATGATTACTATGCGTTAGTTTGCAGTCCTGTGGACGATGCTCAGTTACCAGTAATGTATAGCGCTGTTAACGCAAAAATCCTAAAAATTTAAAGTAGACGAGGAGATCATTTTAGAAAAGATTAGGAATCTCAAACAGATTGGGCTGCTGGTCCTGATGACATCCACCCGAGGGTGCTTGAAGAAATGGCACTTGTGCTTTATGAGCCCTTGCTCATATAAAAAGTTGGCTAGATTACTCCCTTGGACTGGAGGAAGGCGACAAGTCAGAATCAGGGAACCATAGGCCTATTAGCTTAATTTGAATCATATATAAGCTGCTCAAGGGATCATATGAGATACTCAATATGGTCACCAGGATAGAGAAGGAGTTATCGGAGACACTCAACATGGCTTCTGAAAAGAAAAGATCATATCTTACCAATCTGATTTAATTTTTTTGAAGAAGTTACAAGGTTGTTAATGAAGGTAGCCTGGTTGGCAATATATACTTGTTTTTTCAGAAAGTTATTAATAAGGTGCTACACAATAGGTTACTCTACAAGATAGAAACTTGTGGAATTGTTGACAAGATGTTAGATTGGATTAAAATTGACTGCAATCCCATAGGCAGAAAGTGACTATTAATGTTTGTGGATCTGCTTGGAAACCAGTTATCAGTGGTGTCCCACAGGGATCAGCGTTAGGGCCTTTATGATCCTCATTATTATTAGGTGTTAGTGGAATAGTCCGCAAGTTTGCAGATGTTATGAAGATATTAGGATCATGGGTGCAAATAATCTACTGCAAGAAGATCTTAATGCAATGTGCGACTGGGCCTGCATTTGGCAAATGGCATTTAACGTAGATCAATGTAGTGTTATGCACGTGGGCAGGGCCAATGCCAAATATATTTATACCCTACCAAATATATAGAACTAAAGTCTGCTGGGAGCTAAAAAATCTTAGTGTTACAGTACATAATTCCCTTAAGGTTCACTACCAGTGCCATAAAGCAAATAGAGTATGAGGACAATTCAATATAAAACAAAAGCACCATATTGTCCTTGTATACGACCTTGCTTAGGTCTCACTTAAAATACTTTGTCCAGTTTTGGTCCCCTCACACAGTAGGTGATTTGAAGGCTTTGGAGAAGATTCACAAGAATGATATACAGTTTAAAACATCTCCGTTACCCCGATAGGCTTAAAAATCTGGCTTTATTTACTTTAGAGAAGCATAGCCTCTGGTAGTAATTGATTGAGGTGTTTAAAAAATGAAGGGACCAGACTGTGTTCATATAGATAATTTCAATCTATAGGTTAGAGAGAACCGGAGTCATGTGTACAATTTACGCAAAGGTAGAACTAGATTAGATATCAGGAGATTCTTCTTTTTGCAGAGGATTGTAGACCTATTGAACAAGTTGTCAGCTCTGTAGTGAGTACGGATTCGCTGCACACTTTCAAAAGAGAGCTGGGCCAGGTCCTGGCTAGAGCAGAAATCGCGGCATACAAAAGGTATGTTGATATGTTGCTAGGGTGAGATGAAATAAGGTGAGAGGCTCATGTGGAGTATAAACATTGGCATAGACCTGCTGGGCTGAATGGCCTGTTTCTATGCTGTAAAATTCCATGTAATTCTATGTGAGGTATCTGAGATACTAAGTACACCAGTGAAGACTTGATAGGTTGAACGACCTGTTCTGTGCTGTAACCTTCTACGATTCTCTGACATCTGACTGGCCTGAAGAGTTACTCAAGAACAATTAAACTCTAACTGACCCAGGAAGACATGACAATTTCACTTATGGCTTTAAAGGGACATGCCAAGTTACACACAGCAGAATAATGCACTGTGCATTACAGAAGAAATTGCTCCAGTACACCTTCCAACAATCTGTAACCAGTACCACAGGAGATCTGCTATCTAAAAAAATTACAAAAGCCAAGGAAGGTAACTGACAAATTAATGTAGTCAGCAGTAGTCAACAGAGGAAAAGCATACTTGGATGAGTAAACTGATCCATGATGTGCTTAGGGTTAAACTTGAACAAAAGACCATGATACTAGACATAGGTAGTATAAACAGTATACAAAACACATAGTTGTTGAATATGATGTTGGTTTACTTGTGAAAAGAGACTTAATTGTGGTTTTGTTGACAGTAAATTGCCTATTTTTTGTTCATGCAATAAATATATTTAGGTTTTCTGGTTTTTGATTTTTTACAATTCTTGGTCCCATTTTTCCATTGCACTAAATCAGGGTTTTATTGATGCTTTCCATTTTACTCATTAGAATAAAGAATAACTGGGTGCAAAAAGCATATTCTTCCTTAATCAGGTGGATTCAGTCTCATTGGAAAGAATTAACTCTTCTGTGCTACTAGTGGGAAACAAAATAACAATTTTCTTTTACAGAAAGCATTATCGCAAATTTAATCTACAACACATAGCTATAGCAAGGAAAGTTAGCTTTTTTCAAAAAAAACTTTTTTTCCTTATTGGTTTTATGTGTATAAACATTGGCTTCAACATTTTCTGTTGGGGCACGGAAGTTTAGCATTTTAAACCTAAAACTGGAAAAGGGAATCATATGTTGCAGTTTTACTTGATTATCTTCGGGTTGGGAGATGGGGGAAGATGCTTTGCACAACCTTCGTCCAGGAGATGAAATGTTTGGGTAGAGAGAAATATATTTTTATACAGTAGCTTTCATGACTTCAGGACTTCCCAAAGCACTTTACAGCCAATGAAGTACTTTTGATGAGTACTCATTGTTGTAATGTGGGGAAACATGTTGTAAGGTGGCGTCAATGGTGGAGTAGATTGCACGTGGTCTCTGAAAGGGGCACCTTTCATGCGCTTTTTTTTGTTCCATATATGTTAGATTATGTTCTGAAAGAGAGAAAGATCATATAATTACACTACCAACTTGTTTCATTGTTAGTGGTTTAGCTATTCTCTTCCCCGTTGCTTTAACGTGTGGACTGCGTTGAATTGGCTTTTCCCCTCTCCCCAAAAGAAAAAAAGGGAAAGAAGAGTTTCTTTGATTCCACAGTAAGTAACAGTTAATAATAGACTTGCTCAAACTTCAATGCTGGGAATGAAGGGTGGCTGCCTGGCATACCTGTGGCTGTTGTTACAGGGTGGCGCCTGTATTCCTCGCATTCAGACAGCAGGCTGCCCAACCTGTCTCCCAGCATTTGATCCAACTCATCTTAGCTTTCATGCGATCCAGCTGCCGGCCCATCTGATTCCCTCAGCGAGGGGGTTGGAGGCCACGATGACAAGTCCGGGGGGCGGGTCCTTTCTCTGTTCTCGTGCCTATCTCGGCCACAATCTCGCAATGTCCCCCAGGCCAGCCCGTCATCACTCGTCTCCCACCCTTCCCACCGGCTGTATTAGCCACTGATTGGAGTAACCTGCTGCGTAAAAAGGAGGCAGCGCCACCCGAAAGTACCTGCTGCCTCCGGGCACATTACACACTGCAATCCGGCCACAGTCCCATCAACAGGCCAATTGTGGCTGGCCAGCCTCCACTCTTTTTTTTAAAAATCCATGAACCCGGGATGTATTAAAATCATTTTTTAAAATGTGCAACACCAAAGTATTAGACTCAATTAAAAAATAATATTTGTAGTATTTTTTAGATTTTCAGAAAATATGTTTTCATATTCTGCTGTCTTGGCTACTATATCGCATTTTGTATGTTTAAATTTCTACGTTAAGAACCAGACAACCAGATTATACAAAGAAATACGGTGCCATATTTTCCTCTAAGGGAAAGAGTAATAGTATGTATTTATCCGCGGGACTGATTATTTATAATTGGCCGCATACCTGCGGAAAGTAGAGAACAAATATTTATTGTTACTAAATGTTGATTGGGATTAATCTAACAATCACCAAGGATTTGAATTTATTTAATAACCCAATTAATAATCTCCAGACGCTAGAAACATGTCGCGGTTTAGTCTTCAGAAATCTGCAGTCGCAGGTACCTTTCCAGGAAACGTCTTTCATGATTACATATTACATTTAATCTGAAGCCCTAAACATGGGTCATTGTATAAATTTATATGAGAAATAAGGCATTATGTTTGGATTCATATAGACTGTGTTTTTTAAATGTAGAAATGCTTAACGGATAAACTTTATAAACCTGTTTGGTTTTAATCAAGTTATGTAACATCTGAAACCTTGACTTATTTTTTAAAAATAAACACGCATCATTAATCAAGCGAATGATTTTATTTCTCTGTGCTTTTCATTCAACAACGCCATCTTTCATGAAGAATTTAAGTTTCATATTTTCCATCTGTCAGTCTTGAAAAGGCCTGTCATCTGGAGCTTGAAGTACAGTTTGCCAACAGGCTTAGTCCACAATGACAATACAATCTGAGATGTGTGCTGCTAGGCTCCAGGTAATCCTTCACTTTCCTCCTCAGCACTCTCAACAGCCCAGTTATGATCAGGCTTAAGTTGCATATTTTGTTTTATCAGTATTTTGCTGATGAATGCTATCAGCGCGAGTGAAATGAGATCCAGGGGATCTGAACGGAGGGTACATTACATTGAAAGTACTTCCCTTACCAACAGCGACCTATAGTGTGGGAACGGAGTTAGAAGAGACAGGTTCGAAATTATATTTAATAACTTATCAAAGATCCTATCTGAAACAACCGTCTCCTCCACTTGACTCAACATTTTCACAGAATTCCCATTAGGTTATGAATAGAATATATACCTCATTTAAACCCATCTATGTATATTACGCTTCAGTTCGCTGTAGCTTTTTGGGAGGGGATCGTATTTGGGTCAAAGGATGGATTTTTTTTCGTTTAAAATTATTGAAAGGGCTTAATTCAGGATTTTACTAACAGTCGGTAGAATGTGATCCTGCTCGACGATAATATGGAGCCCACCATAAATATAATTTTAAAAAGGTTTGTAGAGGACGGGGCTCGTACTTGTCTCTCTATCTGTTGAGATATCCGGGAACTATCTGAACTCCTTTATCTTTTCCACCTTTCACAACACCTGACGTTTAAACCATTGCAGCGTCTGCACTGTAAGACTTACTAACAGTATGAGGCTAAAACCTTCTTATTCCTTTCGCTAATTTAGGAAAGTTGACGTTTTGCTCTCTCCCAAATGTACCTCCCGGTGGACTCCCAGGACAAGACGGCTCAAACTGTTTCCATTAGACTAAACATGTCGGCCTGCCCCAAACTCACCTGGAATGTCCCACATACACGGACACTGCATCTGTATTTACATTTCAATATCTCAGGCGAGTAAAACTGAAAAAATAAATATTGGTTTATTATGTAGAGAATTAGAAAACCCCTCAAAGTTGGCAGTTCGGAGCAGAACGGCAAGTTCGCACAAGAGTTTCTGGAATTTAATATGGCTAAAACGGAATTTGTGACTTGAATTAACATTTGGGGGATTGCGCTATCGTCTCTCCGCACTGGGAACACACACATTTCAGTTTGAACAGCGTAACACAGAGTTCGTTTAGTTGACTGGATTTTATATTATTCAACAGGTACCCGAGTCTGAAGTTTGGACAGCATCAGTGAAGTACGTATCGCAAAAAGCGTGTTGTGGCTCCATGACTGTTAGAAGCACTTTGTACAGCTCCCAAAGGGTTAACTGCAGATAGACTATGCCAGATGTGAGTATTCTTATGAAATCAACTAAAACAAAAGAACAGTTTATGAATGTAGTATGGAACCAAATATATTTAACATTAAACAATACCGACACTGTCCGAAATGCTGCAGGACTCCGGAAATTCAACCCCCAAGCGAAACTTGGGAGCGCTTTGCTCTCAGTTCGCCTGGTACCGTATTAACGCGCCCTTAAAAAGTTGGGCGAGTGAAACGTTCCGATCTGCTGAACTTTTCCAGTAATATTGCTGCTCGGATTTTAATGTCTTTCGCTCTCTGGAGAGTCACAGTTTGATACTGACCGGAAGTTTAGAAGTATTAGAACTTAATCTGTGACTCCGGGTGACACGTGAAAAAGCTCAACATCAGTGCTGCCGGCCTGCGAGGGCCGGTGTCACCCAAGATAAACAACTGATCATTTTTAAAAGTATGTCTTGGGCGACTTACATAGTTCTGGTAATTTCCGAGGAGAATTTCATTTAAGCAGAGCTCACTGGAAACCGATAACAATGAATAGAATATCTTAATTAGATGATACTATGATACTGTACAATAAAAGTTTTTGCTAAAGCATTTTTTAAATCAATGCATTTCAACCATCTGCCTTTTGTTAACTAGAAACTGATCTATATTGTTTGATTTTTCTTCAGGACGTAAATCATTTTTTTGACAAAGAATCAAATTGCTCGTGAATTAGCAATTCTAGGTGTACAATTCAGTATTTAGTTTTTGTCCCTCCAGATAAAATGTTCTCATTTGCCAGTTTCCCCTTCCTCACATTCTGCTCACAACTGCAAACTCCCTGAGTTGCTTCTCTTCCCTGCAGAGAGCAGTTTGCACTAATACATTTAAACCCAAGACATTAATCATTTCTAGGTATGGATCCATGTCTTGCTGCCAGAAATTCCAATCTACTTTTCTTTTGTAATTGACCATGAAAAGTACTAAAGTTGAATTGTTTTATAAAAATACTTCTGGTTGTGAATTGCCATCAGTGATTAAAGAAACAAGTAATATAACCTTATACAGTCTCATTTGTTATTTTAAAGATTCAAAATTATTTCTTTGCTTCATGACATTTTGTGAGAATTAGAAACGTTTCAGTTTTAATTCAATGCAGAATGGTACATTTACACAGTAGAGATTGCAGAGGAGATCAGACAGTGGTTCGACCACAACTGGAGTATTGTGTCCAGTTCTGGGCAACACACTTTAGGAAGGATGTGAAGGCCTTAGAGAGGGTGCAGAGGCAATTTACTAGAATGATTCCAGGGATGAGGGACTTAAATTATGTGGATAGACTGGAGAAGCTGGCATTGTTCTGCTTGGAACAGAGAAAGTTGGGAGGAGATTTGATGGAGGTATTCAAAATCATGAAGGGTCTCGACAGAGTAGATAGAGAGAAACTGTTCCCATTGGCGGAAGGGTCAAGAACCAAAGGGAATAGATTTAAGGTGATTGGCAAAAGAACCAAAGGTGACATGGGAAAAAAAAATTCCGCAGCGAGTGGTTAGGATCTGGAATGCACTGCCTGAGGGGGTGGTGGAGGCAGATTCAATCATAGCCTTCAAAAGGGAACTGGATAATTACTTGTAATGAAAAAATGTGCAGGGCTATGGGGATAGGGCGGGGCAGTGGGACTAGCTGGATTGCTCATGCATAGAGCTGGTGCGGACTCGATGGGCCGAATGGCCTCCTTCTGAGCTGTAACGTTTCTATGATTCTAATAAATATAGGCAGTAGAGACCATTTGTGTAGCAGCTCTCATCTTACAGAATAAGGCAAGAAAACAAATCTTTCATATTACTGTGCTTGCTAAAAAGTTCTGTTGTACAAGTAAACCTGGAGACAATTATGCAGTAGAATTGTGCCTTTGGGACAGTTCTAATCCAGGGGCTATAAGCAGGCTTGGATGTTCTCCTGGTTCTTGCCTCATTGGGTACATATTGTGCCAGTTCTTGATCTTCTCAAGATTCCAAAATTGTCCTTTTTTGTTAGCTGTTTGATGGCAGCATGTTAGGAAAGGGCTTTTGCACGCCTGCCTTTCTCCCAGCTCTGTGCACTTAATGCCACAGGCTCCCAGACCAGTGATTTCTCCCTGAGCGCAGGTAACTTTATCTTTTTAACCTCTTTCCCCATTGAGCCCACCTGTTCTCTTGATGTTCCCAAACTTTGTTGCCATGCCCACTGGCCTTCTTACTCCCCTCGACTCCCATTTTATACTTTTATACTGCTCTTGCAAGCCATGTTGCTCCTCTGCCCATATTTTGTTTCTCCCATTGGCCTTGTTGCTCACACTGTTGGTCTTATTTCTGGTCTTATTGGCACTGAATCCAGCCATGCAATCACCACCTTCAGATTCACCCTGGAAGAATATTATAATAATATCTTTGGGAGAAGTTGGCTGTAGGGTTAAAGAAGAGCTCAAGGCTGGGGTTAGGTTAAAGGGTCCAAGCAGGGGGACAGTTGTCCATTCCCATGTTTATGTTCTTTACTGCTAGAGTTTCTGTTGGATTGGAGTCTGTCACTTCTATTTGCCTCATGTCTTTCATTACTTCTTGTCATGCTTTTCTTGCCAATATTTGATTGATTTAATCCCTAGCTTGGTTATGGTATGTGAGGTTGGTCCTGACCCCCATAATATTATGGCTCCCTATATTTGAGTTGTTTGCTCCAGAGGTGCAGTTTATTTAAGTGTTGGGGTTAAATCAGCCCTTTGTGGAGTGGGTTTTGGCATTAAGGGTTGGGATTAGAGGCCTATATTGGGGTGGGGGAAGTGGGTAAGATTGTTAGTTTGGGTTTGGGGGTTTGGGTCTCTGGGTTAAGGATTAGGGTTTGGGTTTCGGAGTGAGATTTTGTGGTGCAGACTTAGTGGTTTAACTTTAGGGTTTGCCCTTACGGTTTGGGTCGATCCCTGTGCTAGAGCTTGGGGTTAGGATTTGGGGTAGAATTGGTGGTTATGGTCAGGTCTAAGATTAGGATTGGGGCTGTTTTAGGGTTAGGGTTTAGGTTTTGGAGTCAGGGTCTGGGTCGTTAGGGTCAGGATTGAAAATAGAGTTTGTTTTTTTTGGTTTGGGGTATTATAGGGTAAGGGGTTGGGACCATTGTCCCAATTAGGATTATTGATGATTAGGGTCAGGATTAGGTTTAGGAGTAATTTCGGATTAAGGTTTGGGGTCAGAGTCCATGTCTGAGTCCGAATTAAGGGTGGTTAGAGTCAGAATTCAGGTTAGGTTTAGGATTAGGGTTGGGGGTATTTTAGGGTTGGAGTTTGGGTTTAGGATCAGGTTCTGGGTTAGGCTTACGTTTCCTTTGGATAGAGCCAGGATTAGGATAAACATTGTATTAGGGTTTGGGTTTAGGATTTAAGGGGGATAGCATAGAGTTCATAGTGAATATTGAGAGTGAGTCTTTTGTGAGCTATTTGATTGTGGGAGCAATCACAGGAGAGTTGTGGTATACCCTCCTGGGGGTGGAGTGGGGGGGCGCGGTGATATGCTGTTGCACTCTGAATGCGCGCTTCTTTGAGTCAGTTTTCTCCCACAAGTCCTAAGCCTCTTTTGGGGCCACTGTGGCATTATTGCTGACGCTGCATCGGAGGAAGGATAGTATGGAGTTCAATATTATGTGTAATATTCAGGGACATGGGCACTAGCAGGTAACCCTCCTAGGGGTGATGTACAGTTGCACTCTGTATGCTACTTGACTGTGAAATCAAGTACTTATGAAATCCTAAAGGTTGAAATGCTAAAAGAGGGGGAGAAAGTTTCTGGGCAGAGTTAAATACTGCAGGGGCCGAGTCAAAGAATAAACAAGCTGGATAGGGTGAGTATTTATTTCAATAAATGTTACATTAACCAATATTCTAATCGATAGCTGAATTACATGTATTTTATTAAAATCCCTTTTCTCTGAGGAACAAAGATCCTGGGGACAGTTCTGATGAATGATGCCTCAACATCAAACATTTAGTTATTGGGTACATCTTTATGAATAATCCAAGTGGCAAATTGAGTTATGCTGCTCTGTAACAAAAACAGAGTTTTGTCTGTGTTGAATATATATCTTATTACTGGAAGTAGCATATGGGGAATCAGGTCATAGAGGGTATTTCTCCAAGGGCAGACCTTTCTCAGTGTTCAGACAGGTTGGCTGCAGTGGGCTTCACAAGGTGTAAATTGTTAAGGAAAGCACAATGGAATGGATAAGGTGCTAATTGGATTAAATGACTCACAGATTTCACATTGCAAGGCAAGTATCACATACAATTGACAAACTTTGACAATACATTTAATACTTATAAGCCAAATGTAGCCTTTTATTTCAGTATAACTTCAAGGGGTTTCGATTGTATATGTGTGGGAAATCTGTTTTACCTGGGGTCAGCTTTTAGCTTTCTAGTCAGCAGAAAAGCTTTGTGTTTAAGATTGTCGTCCAACAGCTTTATTTGAAATCACAAGCTTTCGGAGGCTTCCTCCTTCGTCACCTGACGAAGGAGGAAGCCTCCGAAAGCTTGTGATTTCAAATAAAGCTGTTGGACTATAACCTGGTGTTGTAAGACTCCTTATATTTGTCCACCCCAGTCCATCACCGGTATCTCCACGTCATGTTTATGATTGTGCCAGCTAGCAAAGAAGCTAGGCTAGTTTTAAAGCTACAGTATGTTTCACAGCGTAAAAATGATGCTCTGTTTCAAAGTATCTGTATAGAAAGAAAGGGAGTGGCATCTTTATTATTATATCTATTGAGGTGAATAGTATGTGATTCACTATTTTACTTAAACATTTTATTTAAACAAAACCATCTTTGGTTTAAAGCCCTGGCCTCGATCTGATAGCGTGTATATTCAGTCCACCTCTTAAAGAAAGAAGAATCACGTGGTACATTCCAGTAGCTGGTGTACAGAGTAAGGATTCTCTGTTGCAGTCTTTGTATCTCTCTATCATTTGCCTAGATATTGGGCAGGTTAAAATTTGCTCCAGATCATAGGGGATGTGAAGTTCACTTGTAGGAGTGGCTGGTCACCCTGAACCCAAGACAATATCTAGTGTAATAACCCAAAAATGTAACATGATCATTTGCATTGCTGTTAAGTGGCGTAGAGATATTTTCATGCATGGTTACTTTAATGTTTGCACAGTGCCCTTATCACATCTGATTGCTGGTAAAATTTCCAATAATAAGAAAGAGTTAACAGTTATGCTTTTTCTATCATTAGAAATTTAAAAGCTGAAGACACCTCTAGTTTTTATACCAAGCTTTTTTCTTATCGATTTTTCCCATGCCCGCCTGTCCTGATGGCATTGCCTCCTTGCTGGTATACAGTTTGATTGGCACAGGTCATCCTCCAACACAATCAAATCCAATTTATTGGATTACATAAAAATGCCAAATCAAAATTTGCACGACAGTCTCCGCAACTCATCCTAATCTTGCCATAAATTGAATGTTAAAGAAAGTACCAGTGATAAAGAAGACAGACAATATGGGGTCGATTTTTACCCTACTTGCCCGGCGGAAACCGACCAGGTGGGCAGTTAAAATTGCCCAAGTTATTTACCCGCCTTGGAGCTGTTAGGAGCTGACAGGTTTGGATCTACACCTGCACTCAAAAGCAGGCAGCAAGGACACCCCCCCCCCCCAAAAGCATTAGAGTCCTTTTTAAAATATGCATGTTGTGTCCGATGATGTGATCGGGATCGACTACAATTTTTATTCACTGCATGAGTGGGAAACAGCAATGAGTTTCCAGCTGGGTCAACCCAAAGGCAGAGGCCAGAAGAGGCCCAAGACGGTCCATTTTAAATTTAAATTTTACTTTCCTTGTGGCACCAGGAGGAGCAGGAGTGCTTCTCAGGGCACCACAAGGAAAGCTTAGGCCTTCCCTGCTGTGACTGCATAGACAGCTGGGATCAAGTGGATTCCTTGAAGAGTATAGAGATTGCCGGAGTAGAGTTAAGAGAGAAATCAGGAGGGCAAAAAGGGGACATGAGATTGCTTTGGCAGATAAGGCAAAGGAGAATCCAAAGAGCTTCTACAAATACATAAAGGGCAAAAGACTAACTAGGGAGAGAGTAGGGCCTCTGAAGGATCAACAAGGTCATCTTGTGGCAGAACCACAAGAGATGGGTGAGATCCTAAATGAATATTTCACATCGGTATTCACGGTTGAGAAAGGCATGGATGTTAGGGAACTTGGGGAAATAAATAGTGATGTCTTGAGGAGTGTACATATTACAGAGAGGGAGGTGCTGGAAGTCTTAACGCGCATCAAGGTAGATAAATCTCTGGGACCTGATGAAATGTATCCCAGGACGTTATGGGAGGTTAGGGAGGAAATTGCAGGTCCCCTAGCAGAGATATTTGAATCATCGACAGCTACAGGTGAGGTGCCTGAAGATTGGAGGGTAGCAAATGTTGTGCCTTTGTTTAAGAAGGGCAGTAGAGAAAAGCCTGGGAACTACAGACCGGTGAGCCTGACATCTGTAGTGGGTAAGTTGTTAGAGGGTATTCTGAGAGACAGGATCTACAGGCATTTGGAGAGGCAGGGACTGATTAGGAACAGTCAGCATGGTTTTGTGAGAGGAAAATCATGTCTCACGAATTTGATTGAGTTTTTTGAAGGGGTAACCAAGAAGATAGATGAGGGCTGTGCAGTAGATGTGGTCTACATGGACTTTAGCAAAGCCTTTGACAAGGTACCGCATGGTAGGTTGTTACATAAGGTTACATCTCACGGGATCCAAGGTGAGGTAGCCAATTGGATACAAAATTGGCTTGACGACAGAAGACAGAGGGTGGTTGTAGAGGGTTGTTTTTCAAACTGGAGACCTGTGACCAGCGGTGTGCCTCAGGGATCGGTGCTGGGTCCGCTGTTATTTGTTATTTATATTAATGATTTGGATGAGAATTTAGGAGGCATGGTTAGTAAGTTTGCAGATGACACCAAGATTGGTGGCATTGTGGACAGTGAAGAAGGTTATCTAGGATTGCAACGGGATCTTGATAAATTGGGCCAGTGGGCCGATGAATGGCAGATGGAGTTTAATTTAGATAAATGTGAGGTGATGCATTTTGGTAGATCGAATCGGGCCAGGACCTACTCCGTTAATGGTAGGGCGTTGGGGAGAGTTATAGAACAAAGAGATCTAGGAGTACAGGTTCATAGCTCCTTGAAAGTGGAGTCACAGGTGGATAGGGTGGTGAAGAAGGCATTCAGCATGCTTGGTTTCATTGGTCAGAACAATGAATACAGGAGTTGGGATGTCTTGTTGAAGTTGTACAAGACATTAGTAAGGCCACACTTGGAATACTGTGTACAGTTCTGGTCACCCTACTATAGAAAGGATATTATTAAACTAGAAAGAGTGCAGAAAAGATTTACTAGGATGCTACCGGGACTTGATGGTTTGACTTATAGGGAGAGGTTGGATAGACTGAGACTTTTTTCCCTGGAGAGTAGGAGGTTAAGAGGTGATCTTATAGAAGTCTATAAAATAATGAGGGGCATAGATAAGGTCGATAGTCAAAATCTTTTCCCAAAGGTAGGGGAGTCTACAACGAGGGGACATAGATTTAAGGTGAGAGGGGAGAGATACAAAAGGGTCCAGAGGGGCAATTTTTTCACTCAAAGGGTGGTGAGTGTCTGGAACGAGCTGCCAGAGGCAGTAGTAGAGGCGGGTACAATTTTGTCTTTTAAAAAGCATTTGGACAGTTACATGGGTAAGATGGGTATAGAGGGATATGGGCCAATTGCAGGCAATTGGGACTAGCTTAGTGGTATAAACTGGGCGACATGGACATGTTGGGCCGAAGGGCCTGTTTCCAAGTTGTAAACTTCTATGATTCTATCTTGTGCACCGCCCCCTCCCCCCCCCCCACACCAATCGCTGGATCCCCGTAGGATGGCCCGGTCGCCAACCCCACCACACACCTGCTGACAGCAGGCGGCCTCTGGGCCGCACGATGTTTATGCCTGTAACGGGGGGGATGTTGGCTGGTGGGAGATAAATGAGGCCCAGAAATCAAAATACCCCAGGCCTTATTTTTGGAGCCGCGGATGAATTTCTGAGCATCTGAAAACTGGCCCTGAATTAAAATTGGGGCCACTGTTACAAGTTTTGCAAGCTCCTAAACTTAGTTTGTAAAATTAAAATTACAATTTAAACCTACCGCATAGAATTAAGAAAGCTTCAAATAGTTTGAAATGCATATTGAATACCTTTAATTATCTCGTTTTGAATTACAGACCAGACAAGTCTACAAAAGAGATACTGTTTTTATTGCACTCCACATGGGAGGAAAGAATAGTATTTTCAGAGGAATGATAAACATTGTTGCATTCTCCCTGCTTGTCATTAACACTGGAACTTATTCCCAGTTTAGTCCTGGGTAGTGCATTTAACACATAGAATGGACATGGCTAAAAGTAAAATACTGAAGTTTATCTATTTGTGTAGGCTTAGGTAATTGGATTTTATTTTTAGTTGGGTGCACTGATCCACCTCCCTGTCCCGAGGGCACAGGTTGACACTTTTAAGTGCTTATCCTTCATCAGACTCTTAAGTGAGTGGTAAAGCAGAAAGTTTCAATATCTCTCTATTCTTCATGTCATTTTTGCAGACATAATGACATGTAAATGACATCACATCTCTTAGATAATTTCAAAACCCTCTAAGCTAGGTTTGTGTTTTGTCCGCAGTGATCATTTCCCCTGAATATCAATGTTTTTTGTAAACTCCTTATATTGTTTATAATAACTTTTTATCTACTGCTATTAACAAAAAGCCCAGCAATTTTTGTGTGAAACATGTGTGCAGTCTAAATGACTAATATCTTATGTGTTTTCAACATGTATAATGGGACCATTGTTCTGTCAACAGGCTGATAAACTGCTGTAAAGTCTAAATTGAGTGGGTGTATGATGTAGTTCCATACGATTATTACATATGCACATTGCAAAATGTATTTGCATGACGTTATTTTTGGAACATTGATGGAAGTGAGTTCAATAGTAATAATCTTTTCTGGGGTGAAATTATGCTGTGCAATACTAATGTACGAATGCTTGATACACACGTATGAAATTCTTTTGTTCTCTATTTTAACAGAGGTGCTAGCCTGTTTATTTTAAATACTTTAATGCTTTTGCTAAAATGTTCATATGAAATTAATTTCATATGAACATTAAGCATTTGTATGCTAAATTTGCATTGTGCAATTTCACCCCATTAGATTTTTTGGGGAACTATATTCAAATCCAGTTCATTCATAGTTACAATTATCTTTTATTTATGAATGTTAAAAATCATGAAAGGAAGAAGCACTCTTTTGGCACGTTATAGTTAATACATAGTCTTGGGTGAAAGGTTCACTTTCAGAAAATGACTACAAAACCTTTGGTTGGGAATAATAGATGCCCAAAACTACTTATAAAAAGATAATTGTAATAGAATCAGCAGCTAATTGGCCAGTGATCAGTTAACAATCATGATTAATTAGCCATTAACTTGGACAGATCATTAATCGTGTCTCAAAGGGAAGCACAACTTTTCGACAATAAGCAGTCTGCATCTAAAACTAAATCTGTAGAAGTGTGCACAGCCTATAGTAAATGAAAGGAATAAAAATGACAGATAAAACTCCAGAATAAAAGATTACATATTAAGAATACATTAAATGTACACACTGTTTTCTTCTGAACAGATTTCAAACACTTAATTCATTATCTGTTATTCTGGAATTTTTCCAGTTTCTAAAAAAGAAAATGCTAATTGAGTGCAGTTTGCAACAGTTTTTAGATTTACATAATTTAAAGATTCACAGGATCTTTTCCCACTATCTCATGTTAACAGTTCTCCTACTATCAAACATACACTTTGATGTGAAATCACATAGCATTTATATATCTATAATATATGGAAGAGTTGTTATTTGTGAACTACATGATAGTATCGCATATGGTTTAAGCCACATAGTGTAGTTACAGGTGTCTGCTGTTGAGGAACCTACCAATCAAGTTCAACTGATTTTCGTCAGTTGGTGAATCCAGTGAACACATTACTTGTAAGAATGTGGGTCCGATGATAATAAATCTGTTCATCAGTTTATGGGCCATGTGAACATTTTTCATGTGTGACTGTTTTGTAACACACTCCTAGCTCTTTGTTATCTTGTACTGCAAAGAAATATTCAGAATGTTCATTGAATGACAAAAACTTTAGATCACACAGTGACACAGTAAGTTTAACTGACTAATTATGTAGAATATATATGCCATCATTTTAAGGGTTGTTGGCAAAGGTTAACTGGAACTTCAAAGGAAATGGAACTCAGCTTATAAACAGAGTATAGAATTCAAAAAACATTCCTAAAAAAATGATGGAGCAGGAGGAGGTGGAACTGACTTCTATGGGCTACACCTTAATTTAATCACTGGTTGTGTGGTTGATGTCAGTTAACCCATATAAGATTCCAATAATCAAAGTAAGGCAAAAAGAAACCTTCCAAAACAATAATGCAATTGAAGTTGTGTGATTGTTTGAACCATATGGGTTCACTGGTAAAGTGTATGTTTGGTTTTGGGACAATCAAACCTTTCTGCTCTTGGAATGTTTTCTCTTGCATTCAGCTCTGGATTCCTTCCAGGAAGTCTCCAACAAGCACTAATTACAATGTCAAAAGGCAAGGATGAACTTCTACTCTTTAATTATCACCTAAGTTAACCATTGAATGCTGATTTGAAATTTTCAACCAACAGAACTGGCAGCATGAAAAATGGATATAATGCAGTACAGAATGCATTATGGGCAGTCAGGTTTCTGCAAGAACTACATTTCTTTAAACAATATGCAAAGGTGTTTAATATGATGCATCTGGTTCAGTAGCAATGCCTGGTTTCACAAGCAGATTGCTTTGAACAAGGCTGCAGAATGTCAGTTTATTTATTCACCAATTAAAACCTGTTTTACTGCACATGTTCCCTTGTAGATTGATTGGAGTCTATTTTTCTGTACATGGGGGCGCCATTGCAGATTGCCCAAATCAATTCTAGTGTACAGGTGTAAGAAACCAGCTTATATTAGTGTTGTAACGGATTTTTCAGAGTTTCTTTCTGTTTTCCATGTGCATATCACTGAAAGGTTCTTGTAAGTTTTAACTTCATTGAAAGGCATTGGCCATGGACTGCTCCTTTCTAATATAAAAACACAAAATTATGTTTCTTGTGATGCACAGATGATGTTCTTGATGTTAATGCAACAAAGAAAGTTGCATTAGGGGTTCAAATTTATCTCTCTGTTTTCCTTAGCGAGCTGGCATTGGAGCTTATGGAGAGAAGCATCTCAAGGAACATCAAGGTGAATTAGCTGGACTTCTCAATCTCTGATGCAGTCTGGTTCCTTACTTGGGGTGAAGGGAGGGATTTAAAAATATAGAAAAAAAACCTCTGCTTTTTCCACCTGAATAAACAAGCAAAAATGATTATCCATTTTTGCAGTTCAACACAGTTGTAGATTGTGAAGTATTTGCACTGAAAGTGAACTGATCTTTTAAAATTCCTCCTCCCATTTTCCCTTGGTTTTCTCCCCTTGCCCCTCCTTTACGGAAGCCAGTGATTCAAGCTGGGGTACAGTACCACAAGTGCCAATGGTCTTTTGGTACATCATGCAAGTGGAGTTTGTTCTTCAATTGTGAACGTGGGCAGGCTATTTGGTGAGGAAGCCATTGCTGCCAAGTTTGAAACTGTTGTCCACGAATGAGCATTTCTAGCAGGGGTCATTAAATAAAGATCAAGAACCACCTTCCTTCCAAGCTTGGGACACTGAGGCCAGTTGTAGGCCCCTTTTGTACCCCACTCAGATTGACTAACTCATTGCAGACTAGGAATTGACCCTGGGACCAACCTGGTTCATAAGATTTGTACCACACCAGATGGTGCATCTACCCATACTGGAATGCAAAGGATCACATTATTAAACTTGTTTTGTTCTGTGAATGCTATTTGATAAGTTTAAAATTTATGGCTAAAAGAATCATATATAAAAGTTACTTACCAAAAAGTTGCATATCAAAAAATTGTAGCTGGAGGAATTTTCATCATCTTATCATGTTGTTTTGGGGAAACCAAGATTTCACAAGCCCTTCTCTTCCTCCCTCCATTTATAAATAGCAATGACACTGAACCTACAATGTCGGCTCTGTAACTGAGAGAAACTAGTGTTATATGACTGATGTGAATCTAATTTGTAAATTAAGGACATTTGTGAAATCAATCTCCCACTAAAAAGATAAATCTTAACTCCAGACAACCATGATTTTAGAAAGTAAATTGGTTTAATTTGTGAATTTTTAGCATTTCAAATTTTTTGAGAACAACTTATAATGCAGCTACTAATAATTTTATTTGCACTTACTGTTGTATAAATTTTCCTGAATCTAAACTAAATAAAAAGCAACAAATTAATGTGTGCATTATTTTTAGGTAAGAAGAAAAAAAATTGCAAATGCTGGAATTGCACATTGTCTGTCAGCAGCTGAAAAGACAAAATGTTAACCTATCTTTTCAATGCTGTGGATTTCTGGCATTTTCTGTTTTTATTTCATTATTTTTAAGGTGTTCCATTCTACAATAATTTGGATGGAAAATAAATAGCAATGTTGTGGTCATATTCCAAGGGTGTTAGTTGCAGGCAGCATGAATAACTGCCAGCAGTAAGACACATTATTCTAATGTGACTTGATGAGACTGGAGAAGGGTTCAGTTTTTAGTTAGTCAGGAGTTCAAAGAATTACTCCATTTTAATAGAGTTGGGCAGGGCCACAGCCATGAGTAAATTGAGGCTGTGTTTCTTTTCACAGGGCTACATAAAATCTGTCTTTCCTCCATTTTTTTTCTCTCAATTTTATTCCTCATTCTTTTGAAAGAACTAGGGTACTGTTTCATGGTTGCCTGTGGTCCAAGTGGCCATTACCCGTGTGATTCCAGACAATGAGCGTGACGGTTTGCTCCATGGACAACATCACCGATTAGCCTGATCCTGTCCTGTCTTGACATCCACACCTTCGAGCAGGGGCTAGCGGTAAGGAGCAGGAACCCTGTCTGAATTCCCACCCCCCAGTCCAGGGGTGCTGAGGCAATTGTAGATGAAATCAATTAACTCAGTATAAACTGGGAATCAAACCGTAGACATTTCTGGTCCATGTGGCTTAGTACTGTACCGGGAGGTGCCTTTACAGACTAGGTGATTGTGGAAGCACTTCTTAATTATGTGATATATCTTGGGCAAGAATTTTTAATCTATAATATCTTGCTATTGTTTGTGCCAAAACTAATTAAACACAGCTGTAGCTATGGGTGTGCTGGGCCATAACCTGGTAGCTGTTAATACACAGTTGTGTGCACTAACAGCAGGCTGGAAGCAGCCGATGATTAGTGCAGTGTTTTGGGAACACATCCTCTGAACACCTGTACTAATTCATTGTGCCTGTTCAAAGCATTGTCCCACCTGCAGTGGGTTGCATTGCAGAATGGGCTGTAAACAGTCCTGTAGCCACTTACTAATTTAGAGGCAGCTGTGATGAATTTACAAACTGTCCTTCATGGTAGATTTCAACCTCACTCTTTTCTGCTAGAGTATTAATTTAAAAAATTGCATTAAAAATATTTTTTCTTTCAATACAGAGCATTATCCCTGAATATCTGTGTGTAAACACCCTTTGCATGTGAGAAATACAAGTCTTTTTTGCTGAAACAGAGCACCTTCTTAAAATATACAGCAGCACTGCCAGGACAGAGTGCAAGCATTGTGCACGAACTATGTGCTGATTTTGTGAGCTAATTAATTAATTGCACTCGATTGCACATTGTACCAGGCTACCACCCCAGGGCTTTGGAAATGAACATTCCCTCTCCAGCCCGTCCTTGTTTATGTTCTTCATATTTGACTTCAGCACATTATCCCAGTCTTCATCCTGCATCTCCTATTTGTACTTTCTTTTATCTTAATCTTAATCCTTGGCAACAAGAGATTGATAAAAAGGTTGAAACTTTCTAGTAAAGGAATTTTTCATGACTGAAATAGTGGTGTATAAATACATTGATAGAGAATATTTCAATGTGTTGTTGCATACAGAAAGACTTATTTCTGTGAGGAAGATTTTTTTGACTTGTGAACAACAAACTCATAACTGAGTGTTGTTGGCCTCTTCCTAATCTCTCCTCATACAGCAACACATTGAATGATCTATTTATACCATTACAGTACTCATTTAAACACATAATTAAACTTGTTTTTCCCCAGGAACTATTTGCTGTTGATTTCTAGTAATGCAGTGTGTGTCAATGAATGAATAAAGAGCTTGCATTTATATGACACCATATCACATCCTTAGGATATCCCAAAGTGCTTCACAGCCAATGAATTATTTTTTTCAAGTGTAGTCACCAGTGTTACGAATGGAAAGTACAGATGTTTCCCCAGTTGATTGTCTGGAATGATGATCTCAAGCCTCTGCTACTTGGATGGGCTATGTTTGATTACATTTTCTGTCAGACTGGATGGCTCAATGGGCCTGACTTGCGTTTCTTCTTTATGGGATCAGATAGTTCAGTTTTCTCTGTGGGGAGTTACTGGTTGTACAACTAGAGGGGTGAGTGCGATTGAGCTGGCTGGTCTCTCTCTGGGACCCAATAGCTTAGTAGGATTGTGCTATCCATTCTCTTTAAAACCAGATCAGTGTGTGTAGCAAGGCTCACAGATTTCTCTGCGGGATTCAATTGATTAGTGACATATACCTAAACCAGAGAAGGAGCTGCAGATTCAGGATAAGTCCCATTCTTAATTTTTAAAAGATTAAGTATGGTTCAGATCTGTAAACTTTTACAGTCCTATGCATTTATGTCGACATGTTGGGGACCATTCTAATTTTGTCATCATAAAGGTTTGTCGACTTTACCTGTGTTGGATTGTTAACTTTTATAATATTTCTGAACTGTTAGATTCAGCACATAAGAGGTTAACTCTTGAGGCTGCAGGCAGCATCCTTTTTTTTAAACAGTCTGAAATCAGTCTGTTTTATATTGCAAGTTCATTTAGGCTCATGCAAAAATGATTTACAGTGTTAAATAGTGTTAATTAGTAATGATACCCCCCCCCCACTCCCACTGTGTACAATCTCAAACATTGCGTGCCCTTGCGAGACATGGTTTACTGCGACCACTAATGGTCTAAGATGGCATTCTATTACATTTGCACAGCAGGTGGCATAGCCAGGCAGACACTTAGAAACCTCCTGGCTGCACATTAAAGGATAAGCCTTCATCTCCAGCTAGTAACTTTGACAGCTATTTGAGCCCTTGAAAAATGGGGCAGGCCATCGGTTGGCTTATGCCTTCTGAGAGCAACAGCTCTGTGAGCAGAGACTCCGAGGTTAATTTTAACCTAACTTGCCGGGCGGGAAATCCATCTAATTGGGTGACTTTAATGGAGAATAAAAACGGGCGGGGAGTAAAACCAGCATTGCACTCCATCCCGTCAGTTTCCCAATGGACAGGTTAGGTTAAAATTGCCCCCACCATCCCATAGACTTAAGGCAGTTGCTCATAGAGAGGAAGTAAGAGTCTCGGTCAGAGATTATCTATTATTTTCACAGCTATCAGCCAGCTGATAGTACTTTAAAGCCTGAACCAATTTAGCCTCAAAGGGTTAGGTTAGAGTAATTGGTCTTCTGTCCCCCATCCTGGCATGATCCCTTCAATCCCCTGCGCAGGTGTGCTGATCTACAAAAATTACAAAGAAATCCTGGTTATCAGAAATCCAGGCTATTCGCCTGACCTGGATCCCATCTGTGGGACCCACAAACTTCCTTGAGGAGGCCGGTGTGCCTCCACTCACTCGGTGTACAGACCTTCATTTATATGCCAAGTCTCACTGGAGCCTAAGGAGCAGGGGCTCCTGCTGTAGGGGGTCCCTGGCCCAGGCTCTACTCCATGTCTGTCATTTTCCTTGTAAGGGGTAGATGGATGTTCTACCCATTACAAGGCAACCAGGAAACTCCTGGGAACAGTAGAGACCTGTGGTAACAAGATTTCCGAAGAGTTCCTCTGTTCTCCTACCAGAGTTAGGATGGCAGACTGGCCTGGTGAAAACCTCAAGGCCCAATATGTCTGTATATGCCTCTAAAATGTGGACAGTGGGGGCGGTGGTGGGAGAGTTTATAAGAGTATACTGAATTAAAACAAGTCTAAATACTTTTCCATCTGTAAGTCTTTTACAAATAGGTCTTTTAAGCTGTCCTAGTGGCTTCGTCTTGGTTACTGTGGTATTGAGCCATATGGACCAGGAAGGTCCCAGGTTTGATTCCAAGTCTGTGCTGTGTTAGCTGATCCCAGCTGTGGTGATTATTTGAGGGAAAGTGTGCTGTAATTGACATGTGTGCTCCTGGGTTATATAGGGGGGTGGGGGTAAATATCAGCCAGGGTTGCTATTCCTGGATCATGCTTGGCTAGAATGTCCATCATGGTTGAATAGCTTGTTAGTACATACTATCGAGGCTCACAGCTTAAAAATGGGGATGTAGATGATGTACCGGATGGCTCCCGTCAATGGTGGAACTGGATCCCAGTGTGAATCAGTGCCTTCAAGAGAGGAGGAGGGAAAATTGAAGAAACAAAAAATGGAACTTTTTAGCAGAGATTACAGCAGTGACACTTTTAGACCCTGTAAAGAGATCCTCAGTAAAATGAGACAACAAAACAGAGAACACCAGATGAAATCTAATCTTAATATTTTATTATCTGTAAAAGGAAATCATAATATAATTTTCTATAATGTGGATTGCTGTCTACCCAAAGAGTCACGTAACAGATTTATTTGATTATACAATTTGAAAAGACACTAGTTGGCTGAGATCCAATCTTATTACCTTGATAGAAAATAAAGATCTCCTTCAAATTTTCCTCTGAGTTAAGTACAGTATAGTGTCTCAGTTGTATGCCTACTTGAGGATGATGTTATCAAAGTACGGGGTTTTGTTATCTGAAATTAAATTCTGATATCTTGTTAAGGACTTAAAATAAAAGACATTTTTTGCTAATCAAAAAAAAACTCTTTGGACAACAGACAAGAGTTTAAAAAAATGAATAAAACAACATAATTTGGAAGGTGTTGGTCAAGGCTGTAAAATGAATAGCCTTTATCATGACTAAATGAGGCTTATTATCCACTGCAATTTGGGTTGCTTTACTCATCAACTTCCTGTGTATTAGACTTAGGAACCTACCTTTTTATCTTGCACAGTTTCCATTTGAAAATTGAGGGCGGCCTTTGATTGGCCTCTAATTTCATGCCTTGTTCCTTGCCTTTGATTTAGCTTCTGTAACAGTGCAACCCCTGAGAGGCAAGGTCCGGTGATAGCGTGACCAGCACTGGCTTACAGACACACTCCCCACTCAATGCTGCACTTGTTCCAAGACGAGATGGACAAGTTCAGACTTTCGTTTTTTTGTTTATACAAATAGCAGCTTTTATGTGTCCAGGCTTAGCTCAGGCTGCCAGCTGGTATGTGCAGCTGTTGACAGGGTAGTAGGGTCTGTGTGGAAGAGAGGTTAATTGCGGTGGATAGTTACATCACTAACAAAAGAAAATCTTCTACCTTTTCCCCCTGAACCTAGAATGAGTATTTTTACATTCATCTGTTAAACATACGAATTTTATTTCTTAAAATAATAAAAACAAAATAGTTTCATTCTGCCACTTTTTTAAAATCAAGATGCTTTTCAAGTATTGTAGACTAGAGCCATTTTGTGAAGCTGCTTTTGGAAGTGTTCAGAAAGCCTCTTTTGGCATAAGCTATATTAGGGAGATGCTGCTTTGTAAGGTCTCACTGTTAATTAGGGAGCCAGAGAAAATCTGTGTTACATTACTGGCTGTAGTATTGTTAATAAGCAACATACATTGTCATAGAACAACTTCTGATTACTAAGATAGGGAGCAGACATTCTTCATTTTAAGGGCCATGGACTTCAGTAAAATGTGTTTGGCAAACCTTTTTCCTTTGTTTATAAACACATGATGCACTGGCACATTGAAATAAATGATCCAAAATGCAATATCATACCACTTGCACGACAATGTTATGAAAATGAGAAGCATCTTTTCTTTTACAAAGAAACAGTTTGCTGAATCTTTTTCATGAAGGCAGAGTCCATTTAAAGTGAAATTGATTGGCTGTCTATATAATAATGCATTGCATTTTTTTCAGTTTTGTGCTATAACTTTTTGTTGGCTGCAACAGATTTCTGTAATTCAATCTTCCACTATTCACCAAAGACAAATTGTGAGGGCGTTAAGTCATTAGCTTTTTTATTCATTCTCAGAATGTGGGTGTCACTGTGGAGGCAGCATTTATTGCCCATCCCACTTACCCTGAGAAGGTGGTGGGTTTTGACACAACCAAGTGTCTTATATGGCCACTTCAGAGGGCAGTTAAGAGTCAACTAGGTTGGTGTGGGACTGGAGTCACATATAGATCAGCCCAGGTAAAGACAGCAGGACAACCAGTTGGGTTTTTACAGCAATCAACAGCTTCATAGTCATTTTTACTGATACCAGCATTTTATTGTTAGCTGAAGTGCAGTATTGCATTTGAAGGAATCATTTTATACTAGTTAAACTACACTTTCATACATGAAAAGCCAATAGACAGTCATAGGGGCCAATTTTCATTTATAGTACACATTGGGCGGACGGGCAGTAGGCAGAGCGATCACATTGCCATACCCCTGATAGTACCAGCGAGAGGCCTGATTTGAATGTAATCGGTGAACTTCCAGCACTCAATGACGCGAAGCTCGCCAAATGGTGGGGCATGGAAAATCGGACAACTTCTCCGTGGAGCTGAGTCGGAAATATTCACTTAAAAGAGGAAGGCATGGCGGGACCCAAGGATTTTTATGGGGCCAGGTGTTGCATTTTGATACCTTGCCTGAAATGTTTCTGGTGCCGTCCCTTTAAGCACAACTGGTTAGGCCACTCTACATCCCTTACCAATTGGTGGAGCATGCGCGGCCTACATTCTGCCCATTAGTACCTGAAAATGGCATCAGGGTCCATATTATTCCTGCTCCATGCTACATAACGGGTCAGTCAGCAATGTATGCGGCTCAACTTTCCATTTTTTTTTACACAGTTGGCAAAAGTGTAAAGGGGGACAATGTTTCATACTTAAGTCCCAGGGAATGCCAATTCCCCAGATGCAAAACTGAGGAAAAAGGGACCAGGGAAAGAGAGGCGAAGGGGGTGTGGAGCTGGGCCTATACCTGAAATAAGCGCGGACCCAATGATGAGGCAGGAAGGGGCATCCTTGGCCTCTTGTCTTACTTTCCTCCTCATTTGATCATTGGGTTCCGCAGTAGAGGGGAGCCAGAATAAATTGTGTGTTGGGCCTTTTGTCAGGACCCCGATGGACTGGAGGGACTGCGGGTGTCTCGGGGCAGCCCAAAGAAGGAAGAGGAGGCCAGGATCATGCTCCTATGGGTCCCTTCCCCTATTTTCCCCCCGCGCCCACCCCAGGACAATTTTCTGGCTGTTGCTCTCCAGCCAGGGGCCAGTGGCCAGGAAACATGCACAAATTTCCTCCCCCCTTTGCCGGATTTCAGCCTTGCGCTGAGGGTCCTCAAGGGCATGCTACCCTCAGCCCCAATATAGTGGACATTTTTGACTGGTGTGAAAAAGTGCTTTTACTCTCAGGAAGTGCAGCAAGCTGCACAGGTGGCAGTCCCGCTGTACACTACAGTGTGAACAAAGTCAGGTTCCAGAAACTGAGGGCATCATTGACACACTAAGATTCAGCTCTACAATTCTGCCAGCGGGATAAGAGAGCCGATAACATAAACCATAGGGAACGAGACGCATGCTTTTGTTTTGTAGGGCTCTGCATAAAAGTGGAGCCAGCAAAGTTGTTTCAGTCTAGCATGACAATAAAAGCATTTGAACCTGACAATTTGAGGATTCAGTGCGGTTGGCTGGCAGCATCGTTTAGGAAGCAGAACCTTACTGACCCTCCAAGAATTTGCAACATTTATTTCTGCCCTGATGAGTTGATTTTCATCAGATGGTGTGGATCAGAATAAAATATTAAATATGAGACAGCATACATTTATGTTGTTTTCTATAAAGCTGATAATTGAACATTTTCATTTTTTAACTCAGTATTGATACGATATACTGTAGTGGATCAGTTGATGTATTTCCGACTTGATTAAAGCATTTGTAGACCTCTAACTTTGACTTTTCCTACAGTGATTGTGCTGCTCCTGGCTGACATGCAGTAAACATCTCACAGTTATAACTAGCACATGCAAGCAGCTTGGAGCACCACTGGGATTAAAGAAAAGAAATACTTGCATTTATATAGCACCTTTCACAACAACAAGATGTCCCAAAGTGCTTTACAGCCAATTAAGTACTTCTTTATTTTGAAGTGTAGTCATTGTTGTAATGTAAGAAACACGGCAGCCAATTTATGCACAGCAAGCTCCCACAAACAGTAATGAGATAAATGACAAGATCATCTGTTTCAGGTTTTGGTTGAGGGATAAATATTGGTCAGAGCACTGGGGAGAACACCCCTACTCTTCTTCGAAAAGTGCCTTGGGATCTTTTACATCCACCTGAGAGGGCAGACAAAAGAAGACACCTCCAACAGTGGAGAGTTCTTTGCTGGTGTCAGCCTGAATTTTGTGCATAAGTCTCTGGAGCGGGACGTGAACCCACAACCTTCTGACTCAAAGGTTCAGAGTATTACCATTGAGCCGCAGCTGACATCTTTACCTATGTCTTTTGTTTTTGCAGTAATGAAGGGCCTATTCCTAGCAGCAAATTTCAAGAAGGCTTGGATGTCATCAAAGCTCAATCAATGTTCAAGTATAGTTGATATGTCTGAACGTATGGATGTATATTGCTGGATACTTTATGCTCCACTAACCTTATTTATGTCAAGTTGCATGGACTGACAAATTTGCTGTTGATTTTATTGTTTATTTTTGTTGTTCCTTTGAATTATGAGAAGCATCATTTGCTATTAGCAGAATTTATTGACATTTGTTTACAAATTATAAAATTAGTTATTTAAAGTTTGTTGACAAAAGTGCCTTTCTTACATTCAGAAATCTTGGTAACTAGCTGTTAATCTAATTGATGGATTTTCTTTGTAGCCGACACTGGTTGTTAAGTTTACTGGACTTGTATAAACACTGGATGTTAGGAAATTAGAAATTTACTTCAGATTCAAAATTGGACAAACCTTTTGGCAAATTGGAACTAATTGAGAAACTATGGACTGCACATGAACTGGCTAGATCGTTGTGTTTTCATTATAACTACATTTAATCTTATAGAGCAGGTATATTACACCACTTGCTGCGCTATCGGAACATCATGTTCAAGAATGATGGATCTTAATACACTATAATACTAGTCGATCTTTTGTGGCATTGCACACAGGGTGTTGAGACCAAGTGTAGTTTTTTAGGTGAAGCGGGGTTAGAGGACGGAGGATGATTGGGCCAGAATGTACAAATGTAATTCAGTTGCCATTTTAAAGTCATTCTGTCTTTACTTTTATATGATACTTTAACTTTATATTATTATTTATAGTTAAATAGGACAGCAATTTAAGAAGTAGAGTAGGCTGGAGCACAGGGACTTCTCTGCAGTTCAGGCTGAGGAACTGGAGATGCAAAACTGAGCCACCACTAGAGAGAGGGTGCAATTACAACATGACAAGTTTACTTAGATAGGCAGTTTCTATTATAAATGTGGAGATTGGAATTTATCATCGATAAAATCGACAGGAAGTTCACACAGACACAAAGGTCCTGAAATTCTGCAGAGCTTCTCCTCGTCTCCCACTATAACTCTGGCAGAACTCCAGAGAAATGGCACAAATGGCCATTTTCAACAATTTAAATAGTTTCTCTGGGGTTCCGCTAGCTGGTCTCCTGCCAGAGTTACATCAGGAGAGTGCCCCACAGAATTTCTGGGCCAAGATTTTTGCTATATTATAGATGTTTTAATATATTATGCTACCCATTTGTCCACTGTTGTATGGGAAAAAGCAGAGCTCTGTGCAGCTATACCCAAACACATGTAGAGCTCTGTCACTGAAATTTAAAGTTTAAAAAGTGCTGAGGGGAAAGTTAGCTCATTTTATGAACAGAAATTTAAAAGGGTACAGAAGGGCCGCTGAATTTTTTTTAAACTTAATGTTTAAAAAGTTGGCTACATACTGACTGCTATGTTATGCTGCAGCTCTGGCAGATGCTAAACTGTTGCCGTCAAACTCCTGTTTTCAGCAGTGTTTTTGTGTTAATGTGATGCAAAAGATAGCATCCCACAAGAACTAAACAAGTGGTATAACTGGAGTATAATAGACAACGAAACTAACACCATGGCCTGTGTGTAAATACTGCATAGTGTTAAATTCTGAGCAATCACAGTGGAAATGATCTGAAAATAAACACAGTTAATGAAGACCTTTGAATCCTATCAATTTCAATGGGAAATGGGTTTGGTGTGTGTGCTACAGATTAAACAGTATGATATGCAGGGGACTGTTGAAAATGCTTGGTAGTAAACTCAGTTTCGCCACTTTAATTCTAATTACTTTCCTAGTAGACAAAATTGCTTTACCCACCACAAGTTTTTCACATTTTTCTTGTCTGCTTTTTATAGATACAGTACTAGGAAATAGTCTAGTGTTTCACAAATGAGTAATGAAACAAACATGAGTAAGCATTGTGTTTGGTTTAGAGTCTTTGCTTTGACCTTCATCTTTAAACTCTTCTGCTTTATTAATCATGTGTTTCCTGAATCAAACGGGATATTTTGGAGGAAAGCAAATTGTTCTGGGACTGAAGGAGTGTTATGTGCAGAGCAGACATGACCAGATGACAAATAACCCAGCATGACAGCCAAGGTTCATCCAGCTGGTCTCCGCTGCACGATGTGATTGATGGTGTTGATGTTCTAAATAGGCCTCAGATATGCTCTGCACAAGAATCATAATACAGTCCTTCAGCTTCAACCGTAGAGGCAGAGAAAGTGAGCATGTTCCCAGCATATGGTAGCACTGTGGATGGTGTCACCGTTAAGGTTAACGTTATTCTGGCTGTCTGGTTTGTTTCTAAGTCACACAAAAGATATTTTCTCAGTAACAATGAACAGAATCATATGTGGGATGTCCGTTCGTACTGTAGGTTAATAACTGTTCCTGATTACTGCTGGAATTCTTTACTCGGGCAAATAATGCACAAATGTTACCTTTTTTGAATTCTTGAAAATCTGAAGTTAATAATTTCACATTTGATTGCATTTTTTAAAATTTAGGTTGATGTATTCAAAATTATCAAAATATTCTGGGATAAATGTTATATTTAGAATTTCTGTACGTATAGCTGTGTCTTATCAGTGTGTCTCAGTTTATTACATTTAATTTCAGTTCAGTTTTTGTGTATATAGTGTATCCAGAATGATGTAGGTGAGGTTTGCCAATGGTCATATTCATTTATGTATCAGTAATGTTTCTATTAGTGGTGCGGACTGGAAAGCTCAGAGTTGGCTCTATGAATCAGAGAATTATACTACTGTAATAACATTAATACAGTTGGCATTCACTATTAGGATGTGGTCATCCTGTGGTGGGGGGGGGGGCAGTGGGGTGGGGGGATGCTAGCAAGGACATTATTTGTACCATTCCTAATTCTGTCTCAGTTCCCAACACTGATAAAAGTACTGTATTAAGTCTCTGCTGCTTTTGTACTCTCCATTTGTAACCTTTAGATTCTTGTCTGTTTAACACTCTTTCCACCTGTGATGTATTGAAAAGCTCTATTTCTCGACCTACACATGTCTGCAGCTCCTGGATTAGTGGCTCACATACAATTCTACTTTCCTTTTTAAATGCATAAAAAATTCACTTCCCATTTGTCTTCCCTTACCACCACAGATCCTCAATCTAGCAAGAATGATTGTGCCAATGAGTTCTGAGCCAGACATCTACCTCTTTTTAATCTTTCAGGATTTTTGAAAGGATGTTGGCTTTCTGACCATGCCTTGTATATTTATTGTAAACAATTTTACAACACCAAGTTATAGTCCAGCAATTTTATTTTCAATTCACAAGCTTTCGGAGGCTACCTCCTTCCTCAGGTGAACGATGTGGAAAGGAGGAGGAAGGAGGTAGCCTCTGAAAGCTTGTGAATTTAAAATAAAATTGCTGGACTATAACTTGGTGTTGTAAAATTGTTTACAATTGTCAACCCCAGTCCATCACCGGCATCTCCACATCTTGTATATTTATGTAACATATGGGTATGAGAATTGAATGGGCAGTTTGGTGATTTAATTGTCATATTCATATGGTGCATATTAGTCTTGACATGTTATATACGATGGCAATCTACAATCTAGGTAGTAGACGTTGCCCTTTTTGGTTTCTATTTGCTTCCATATTTAAACTGAAATTTTAATTAAAAACATTGTTTGAAACACCAGGTTTGATCTGTGCTGTTAGTTTACCTTGGGCAACAGCTGGGGCACTACAGCTGGCCTGAGTGCTCCTGGCAAGGGAAGGGAAAAATCAGCTAGGGTGCCTAATCTTGATTGCTATCTAGGACTCCTGCTAGAAAGTGTCCATGTGTGAATATTGAATGAGGCTAGGCTATGATGCTCGCCATCGTTGAATAATTCGCTGATGCACAAGGCTAGATTTTCCAAGTGGAAAGAAATTGTGCCCCACCTGACTTCTCTGCCATTGACCCTGGTGAATTTTCCAGGATCTGGCAAATTATCATAGTTTTGGCAGGTGCCCAACAGGATTCCCAAACACCATAGCCACACTGGACCCAGGACCATGCTTGCGTCCCTTGCATCCATCATTGCTATGACAGCAATGATGGAAAATGTAACGTCTGATGTAATTCCTGTGCAATTTCAATATGCCCACTCACATTTGGGTGGACGTGATCAAGGGCCGTCATCACCATGGTGGACGTGGAATGGCTCCCTGGCTGATTTCTTGCCCTTGCCACCCACAGAGCCATCTGAAATCGGGCAGAATTAAGATGGAAATTCCTGGCATCATTGTTTAGGCTAACATAAAAAGAATGGCCACCTGGGTGAGGCACCAGAAGACTGCTGGCATCTGTAAAACTGTACCTGAGCAAGAGTCTATGCCTTCAGGAGAGGAAGGGAGGCAACTGGGGGAAGAAAGAAAAATACTTCAAGAAGTGAGAAAGATGACTGGAGGAGGATGGCCGGCAGCATAGAATTATCAATCACAGCAATCACTGCTGTTCCATAAGTAAGTACAGCGTTGGATTGATGTTATCCTTTAATTTTTCATTTTTTTCCTCTCTTACTGGCCTAACTGAATATCTCGGGTAGCTCAACTGGTTGAACACCAGACGCGGGGCAAAAGATTTCTGGTTTCTCTCAACCTGCCATTCTTTCAAGGTGGATAAAATGAGCGCCATAAGATGTGGGGGCACTGCAGGGGTTGTGGGCAGGGCATGCCACACTGTTGCAAAACTCTCCTTGGACAGTCCTGGCTGTTTGCCAATAGAAATGGAGATCAGTGTTGCACCCAGTTGGTACTCATGCCAAATGTGGACTAACCTCCATCTGGCCTGCATGGGTCATGCACCTCCTGTGACTGAGGACAGATGACTTGCAGCCAGGCTTCTTTTAATGCCCACTTTTCAATCTCCACTCAGATGCGCATGAGGGATGCATCTTCTCAGTAGCTACACACAGCCTGGCTGCAATTGAAAGCTCAGAACAGAGTATTGAATATGTATCTCATTATTCTCTGGTGCCACGCGATAGTGCACCAATACATTGCACTCATAATAAACTCATAGCAAGTTGGATGGTATCCATTTCTCACCTCCACACCCCCCACCCCCGCCACACATCATCTCCAAAATAGAACATCTTGCTTATGTGTGTTGCACCACCTAATGGCCCACCCAAGAACTGATCAGATTTGCCCAAATGAGGCAATTTAACTTGAATGCCTGAGGGATGGAATACATGACCTTGTGGTTGGGAGTCAAGTGTTCAACTGCTTGACCTGCAATCCTCATTTGATTCCTCAATGCCATGCTGCTTTGCAGCCTCACTTCCTCTCTGTCTCATTGCCTTGCTGCCCACATTTTCCTTGTATTGCCCCTTTGTTTTATTCTCAGCCAGCTCTAAAGAATTTGCTCTGAACCTTTTTTTTAATTCATTCATGGGATGTGGGTGTTGCTGGCAAGGCCAGTATTTATTGCCCATCCCTAATTGCCCTTGAGAAGGTGGTGGTGAGCAGCCTTCTTGAACCGCTGCAGTCCGGGTGATGAAGGTTCTCCCACAGTGCTGTTCGTTAGGGAGTACCAGGATTTTGACCCTGCGATGATGAAGGAACCATGATATATTACCAAGTTAGGATGATGTGTGACTTGGAGTGGAACGTGTAGGTGATGGTGTACCTATGTGCCTGCTGCCCTTGTCCTTCTAGGTGGTAGAGGTCGTGGGTTTGGGAGATGTTGTCGAAGAAGCCTTGGTGAGTTGCTGCAATGCATCCTGTGGATAGTACACACTGCAGCCACAGTGCGCGGGTGGTGGATGGGTTGCTAAACAGGCGGGCTGCTTTGTTGTGGATGATGTCGAGCTTCTTGAGTGTTGTTGGAACTGCACTCATCCAGGCAAGTGGAGAGTATTCCATCACACTCCTGACTTAAGCCTTGTAGATGGTGGAAAGGCTTTGGGGAGTCAGGAGGTGAGTCACTCGCCACAGAATACCCAGCCTCTGATCTGCTCTTGTAGCCACAGTATTTATGTGCTGGTCCAGTTAAGTTTCTGGATAATGGTGACCCGCAGGATATTGATGGTGGGGGATTCGGCAATGATAATGCTGTTGAATTTCAAGGGGAGGTGGTTAGACTCTCCCTTTGGTCATTGCTTGGCACTTATCTGGCGCGAATGTTACTTGCCACTTATCAGCCCAAGCCTGGATGTTGTCCAGGTCTTGCTGCATGTGGGCACGGACTGCTTCATTATCTGAGGGGTTGTGAATGGAACTGAACATTGTGCAAACATCCCCACTTCTGACCTTATGATGGAGGGAAGGTCATTGATGAAGCAGCTGAAGATGGTTGGGCCTAGGACACTGCCCTGAGGAACTCCTGCAGCGATATCCTGGGGCTGAGATGTTTGGCCTCCAACAACCACTACCAACATCCTTTGTGTTAGGTATGACTCTAGCCAATGGAGCGTTTTCCCCCTGATTCCCATTGACTTCAATTTTACTAGGGCTCCTTGGTGCCACACTCGGTCAAATGTTGCCTTGATGTCAAGGGCAGTCACTCTCACCTCACCTCTGGAATTCAGCTCTTTTGTCCATGTTTGGACCAAGGCTGTAATGAGGTCTGGAGCCAAGTGGTCCTGGTGGAACCCAAACTGAGCATCGGTGAGCAGGTTATTGGTGAGTAGGTGCTGCTTGATAGCCCTGTTGATGACACCTTCCATCACTTTGCTAATGATTGAGAGTAGACTGATGGTGTGGTAATTGGCCGGATTTGATTTCTCCTGCTTTTTGTGGACACGACATACCTGGCCAATTTTCCACATTGTCGGGTAGATGTCAGTGTTGCAGCTGTACTGGAACAACTTGGCTAGAAGTACGGCCAGTTCTGGAGCACAAGTCTTCAGCACTACAGCCGGGATGTTGTCGGGGCCCATAGCCTTTGCTCTATCCAGTGCGGTTAGCCATTTCTTGATATCACGTGGAGTGAATCGAATTGGCTGACAACTGGCTTCTGTGATGTTGGGGATATGGGGAGGAGGCCGAGATGGATCATCCACTCAGCAGTTCTGGCTGAAGATGGTTGGAAATGCTTCAGCCTTGTCTTTTGCACTCACATGCTGGGCTCTACCATCATTGAGCATGGGGATGTTCACGGAGCCTCCTCCTCCCGTTAGTTGTTTAATTGTCCACCACCATTCACGACTGGATGTGGCAGGACTGCTGAGCTTTGATCTGATCCGTTGGTTGTGGGATCACTTAGCTCTGTCTATAGCATGTTGCTTCCACTGTTTAGCATGCATGTAGTCCTGTGTTGTAGTTTCACCAGGTCAGCACCTCATTTTTAGGTACGCTTGGTGCTGCTCCTGGCATGCTCTTCTACACTCCTCATTGAACCAGGGTTGATCCCCTGGCTTGTTGGTAATAATAGTGAGGGATATGCCGGGCCATGAGGTTACAGATTGTGCTGGAGTACAATTCTGCTGCTTCTGATGGCCCACAGGGCCTCATGGATGCCCAGTTTTGAGCTGCTAGATCTGTTCTGAATCTATCCCATTTAGCACGGTGATAGTGCCACACAACACGTTGGATGATGTCCTCAGTGTGAAGACGGGACTTCGTCTCCATAAGGACTGTGCGGTGGTCACTCCTACCAATACTGTCATGGACGGGTGAACAAGGGTTTTATTTCTTTAATGAACTGTTCACTGAACTTAATGTCAGCATTCATTTATTGATAATGGGATCAGATATGTAAGCCCTGATTTTAACTTGGGAATCATTCGGGGCAAGGGGGAAACCCCAGTGGACAGCTGAGCGAGAGGCCCATGCCACTTTAACTCCTGAGCCTTATTTACATTTCTTTGGACTGTCTTCTGCCCAGATCCAGCAGGAATGATGTAAGAGATGGGGGTGGGGACGGGGACGGGGACGGGGTGGGGTGGGGGGGGGGACAGGAGTGGAAAATTGTGCATGAGGCCGACAGCATCGGGGACCCAAGGGAATGGTCCCTGGCAAGGTAAGTGAGGAGATCGCAGCTGGAGAAGTGGGGAGGAAAAGCCTGAGGGAGAGGAGGCCCAAGGTTTCCTTGTTCGGTCAAGAGGAGCACTCTTGCTCCTCTTGGGCCACAAGGAACATTAAGTAAATGCTTACCTGGGCCTCTCTGGCTCAATGCTGATTGTTGCCAGCTTTTGCGGGCCTCCCAATCCCTGTAGTTAAAATCGCGACATGGCGCCAATGATGTAATTGGGTTACAACTTTCCCATTTTCATTTTAATTAGGCCCCTGCCTGCCTCGGGCGGGTGTCCTCCACTCTGCCAGAATCCCAGCAGTTAAAATGGCGTAGGGAGGGTACACATCAAGAATGCGGCACGAACCCCATGCATTTCCATTTTACCTACCCACCTGGTTCATGCTGGGTTAAAATCCAGGCTGTTCCTGTTCACATATAGGTTATTATTACATAGTATGTATGTTAGAAACAAATTATGTTCTATAGCATTATTTACTAATCTTTCACTGCTTACATTCTTACACATACTTTAAACCCCCCCGGGTTTTGCTTGATTAATTATGTTACTTTTATAGTTTGGTTAGCATAAGTTAACAAATGTTAATCATAAGTACTGACTGGTGACATCCGGTTTCATGCTGTGCATTCTTTTTTTTAATTCCCTCCCTTTCCTTTCTTGAAAGTGCTAACTCTCACTGGGATCTCTCTTCACAGGGACTCGCACCTTCCAGCACTGGCCCCCTCTAAACACTGGCCTTTCCAGGACCTTGTCCAAGTGATTGTTTTTCTTGCGTGAGCCTAGCTAACCTATTTGATATGATGGAGATATCATAGATGAGCCTAATCCTATCCTCAACCAAATCCGGACATTTTTCAGCTGGGGTCACTAGATAGCAAATAGCAGTGGGAGCCCTGGCTGATTGCTGGCTGTGTTTCATAAGGAATTATGTCCTATCCCAATTTTTATAAGATATTTTCTCCCTCACTTTATGCTCCTACCTGTGCCACAAACTGCTTCTTGATTGAGAGTGTGGGCAGCCAGTATGCTTCCAGGCAGCTGCCAATGGACAAGAGAGTTGCATGCATTGATGTGCCTTCTGATTTTTCATTTCCCCCCTGTTGGGAAGCACATCTCCTCCTCACTGTCGTTCCTGGATGGACCACTTAACCTTCCAACAAAAGAACAATATTGTCTGCACAAGTTTTAAAAAAAAGTTTAATTTACGAAAAGAGAACAGCATTGTTTGTAAGAAAGCACTCCATCCGTATTGCTGACATAGGGCTTAGTTAAACTAGAGTAGCAGGTTTAGGACCAGTACTTGCCTAGAGTGATCATCGATCTGTAATTATGGAAGACTGAGCTCCGAATGTGTATTCGTACTCATGTGAGTGGAGCTGTGCTCACTATCAGGAAAATTCCAGTTCAACTTTAATATTAGTGAAGAGCCAACAGTACAGACAACTCTCTGCTGACATTAAATGATTAAAAGCAACTTTTAAAATTGTGCTATGCTTATATTGCACCCAATGTTAAGCTGAAGTGGTTTGAGGCTATGTCCTCAAGTTAATCTCACAGTATTTGCTAAAAGTGTTATCAGTTTGGTAGCTTCACACCCAGATTATGTTACATATTTTGCCTCAATGCAAACTTTAAAAACTCTCTTTTCATTGATATGAGCTATAATATGACTGGTCATTTAGTAAAGGATGGATTCAGCAGTCCTCAGTATATTCAGACTGGTTAAAAACCTAAAGGCTTCCATTTTCCATTTAAGTCCTATTTTTACCTCCCCCTCCCAAGACCTCTTTGAAACATTGATTTCCTCGGTTCTCAGAGGCCCAAGAGACAGACTTCAGACAAGTCATTACTTTTGTTTTTACTTGACATGTGTGCAATTTTCACTATTTTTGTCCAGAAGTGACCTTTGAAATTCCTCAATAATTTTCCCCCTTTTCCTGGTGCCCCCACGTGACCTAGGAGCAAAACATCTGAGACCTCTGGGCATCTTCACATCTGCCAAGGCTAGAGCTGAGATTCATTGTATGGTGTATTTTTAACAGCAGGTGGTGGGTGTGGGGAAGGGTGTGCTAGATATTGAAAATGACAAAATTATCTATTTAACTCCTTGTTCCCAGGCAACATGGGAACCATTTGGAGAGTTTCACAAATTCAAACAAAGGCAAAAATGTGGAAAGGAAAGTTTCCTCTAAATACAGTGCTTAATTGTATTTTTTCCACTGCTCTAAAACGGCTTTCAAAGTGGATTTTGTAAACTGTGCTTTGGCAAATTTTGACTATCCAAAAGGTATCAGCAAAGTTGATATATTTTACCATAGGACTCTTGAAAAAGGCATGCCTGTTATATTTCTTGGGAAAATGTACTTACAACAAATCAGTGTTTAAATTCAAATAAACTTCCCTGTTCAAAATGAGGCGGAGGGGGAATAAAAATCTATGTCTCAACCTTATATGTGCAGAAACATTTACAAATTTATATATATATTTTCTGATTACCTTCTCCTCCCCCTCCCTACCGAAGGTGATAATTCTTGCTGGGTTCCACACTTCAGGCCCCCCACTCCCCCCCCCCCCCCCCCCCCAGCACCTTGGCCTTTTGGCTGTTCTTTGTGAGTGAGTCTAGGTGGTGAACATCAGCAGACAATTTGACTGTAGGGGGACTTTGCAGCCAATCCTCACTCAATAGATATGCATAGGAGTAGGAATACTACCAGATTTCCCCCACCCCTGAGGGCATTGTAGTCCTCCTCTGCTGCCCTAGCTGATATAAACCATGACCAGGATTGAACTGGGACCTTTCAGTAGGCTCAGTATCACATCATGTACTGCAATTATGTATTATGCCATTGGAGGGGCACTTCACTTTATTTTCGAATGAACTAAGCAATGTTAAGCTTATCCCCTTTGTTTATTTCAGAAATCTGACTGCAGCCTCAGTCTACTGACTTTGACCACTGAATGTTTCTAGGAAGCAGGTTGATCACAATAAAACAGGACACTGTCGAGGGTATGCACACTTCTTTAAATCTTTGAGTGGAACATTTACAGCTTGCAACAACGTGCAAACTCTCTGTGTAACATATCACCTCTTACACAATGCACATCAAATCACTTGGGGATGGAAACCAGTATGGCACAATCCGAAGACTTTGCAACCTAATGGTAGGAATCTTACAACACCAGGTTATAGTCCAACAGTTTTATTTGAAAATCACAAGCTTTCGGAGGCTTTCTCCTTCATCAGGTGACGAAGGAGAAAGCCTCCGAAAGCTTGTGATTTTCAAATAAAACTGTTGGACTATAACCCGGTGTTGTAAGATTCCTTACGTTTGTACACCCCAGTCCATCACCGGCATCTCCACATCAACCTAATGGTGCCAAATTATGATTTTATTACCTTTACAAGTGTGGTACAGAATATGTAAATTAGAAGATAATGGCCCAACTTTTGATCTCCATGGGTAAACCACGAGCAACTGGTGCTGATTCTCTATTGCTTTGGCCATTTTTAGATCAGAATCTGTAAATTCTGGTGCTTCAGTTGGACGTTAAAGGTCCCATGGCAATATTTGGAGAAGAGAAGGAAGTTCTAGCATCTTGGCCAACATTCTTTCTTCAACCAATAATACCAAAAATAGATTAACACCATTTATCTTACTACTGTTTGTGGGGATCTTGCTGTATCATGTTTGTATACATAACAACAATCACTGCATTTCTAAGTAGTTCAATGCATAGGAAGGGCTTTGAGGCTTTTTCGACAGATGTCATAAGGTCTTACATAAATATAAAATCTTCCTTTCTTTAAATGTCCACCTGGTAATGTCGTGATATTGTTTAGGTTAATTTTATAGTGTCATTGTGAGCTGTCTGAGGCTGAGCCAGACTGTTCACAACCTTGGCGTCCTATTTGACCCTGAGATGAGCTTCCAACCACATATCCGCTCCATTACCAAGACCACCTACTTCCAGCTCCATAACATCATCCGTCTCCACCCCTGCTTCAGCTCATCTGCTGCTGAAACCCTCATCCATGCCTTTGTTACCTCTAGACTCGACTATGCCAATGCTTTCCTGGCCGGCTTCCCATCTTGCACCCTCTGTAAACTTGAGCTCATCCAAAACTTTGTTGCCTCTATCCTAACTTGCACCAAGTCCCATTCATCCATCACCCCTGTGCTCGCTGATCTACATTGGCTCCTGATCCAGCAAAGCCTTGATTTAAAAATTCTCATCTTTATTTTCAGATCCCTCCAATGTTTAACCCCTCCCCATCTCTGTAACCCCCACCAGCCCTACAATCATCCAAGATCCCTGCACTCCTCCAATTCTTGCCTCTTGCGCATCCCCCGATTTTCATCGCTCCCCCATTGATGGCCGTACCTTCAACTGCCTAGGCCCTAAGCTCTGGAATGCCCTCCCTAAACCTCTCCACCTCTCTACCTCTCCTACTTTAAGATGCCCCATAAAACCTACCTCTTTGACCAAGTTTTTGGTCACCTGTCCCAATATTTCCTTATGTGGCCTGGTGTCAAATTCTGTTTGAGAACACTCCTGTGAAATATCGTGGGATGTTTTACTATGTTAAAGGCACTATATAAATGCAAGTTGTTGTTGTTGTTTGTTTGTTGTTGTAAAGGGAGAGCAGAAAAGCTACCCGAATACTATGTGGGCTTAGGCTGCAGCAGGTAACAGATTTGTTCCACTTCCCCAATGCCACTTCTATTTGTGGCTTCTGTCTTACCCCAAAACTACAACCATGTCTAACAGGAGATGAGATTTTTGGGGAAAAAAGTTAGGTAGTTAGAACATTAGTTCATCTAATCTGTACTGGCATTTTAGAAATGAAAAACATGGATATAGGTCAGTAATCCCTGGTCTTTATGTAATTGACCTTATTTCACCCTTTGGCAGTAACTCTTACTGCTGATATATATTACTGACAGACTTTAAATAAAAGCTTCAGAAATCATGGGTGAAACTTTTAGGAATCAGTACAATATCACATAGTGCATTTACCCACTGGGCCATCAGGAATATTTGGAATCCCAACTTTGTCTGATGCAACTACTTACTCCAAGTATTCACACGGGAAGACACGAGCTCCAAGCAACGATTACTGATAGCTTTTTAAAAAAAAAAATCGCTTACATTTCATTAGTGGCCGCACAGGTCGCTGAAGATTCCTAAATGGAGCAGGTGCGACACCTGCCCCGGTGATCGCTAACCAATTTCGGCAAGTGGATCTAAAACATATATAAGGGGCCTAATGCGTGTTTTATGTGGCCGCCTACACCAATTCGGCGGCAATCGTAGCACAGGCGCTGATTTGGTATGGAACATTGTGCCCTGAAATTGGTCCTTTTGCCCCCGTTTTTTCCTGGAAAATAGGCAAAATGTGGACCAATTTCAACCCCTAGATCCTCTGCATTTCCCCTATCTACCATATCTGTTACCTCCTCAAAGAATTCTATGAGATTTGTCAGGCACGATTGTCCCTTTTGAAATCCATTCTGGCTACTTCTAATTATTTTCTCTTTATCCAGATATTTAGTAAATTTATCTTTGATTAAAGACTCTCAAATATTCCCTACCACAGATGTTCAATTAACTGGTCTGTAATTACTCAGATTAGCTTTGTCTCACTTTTTAAAAATGAGTGCTACATTGGCCACTCCCCAGCTCTCCAACACACATCCACACTCAACAGAGCCCTGAAATATAATTGTTAGGGCCTCATCAATTTCCTCCCTCATCTCGCTCAGGATCCTAGGATGTATCTCATCAGACCCTGGTGCTTTGTTTTCCTTTAGCCTAACTAATTTATCTAAAAAATTTCCTTTTATCATCATAGTTTCCTTGGAGAAGAGGCATAAGGCTGCAGGACAATGGCAGATAAAATTTAATGCAGACAAGTGTAAAGTGCTACAAGTATGAAGAAAAAAACAGACAACACTTTTACTCCATGAATGATGTTGAAATAGCTAAGGATGAAGCTGAAAGAGTCCTTGAGTCATGGTAGAATCGATGCTAAACATACTCGACCAATGCAGAGCAGCAATGAATAAAGCCATTAAGATGTTGAACTACTTAGCCAAAACTGAAGAGTATAAGTCAGAGGAGATAGTGGTCAAACTTTATACTCTTCTGGTCAGACCAAAACTTGATTGCTGCATCCAGCTCTGGTCACCAAGAGAGAAGAGAAACATTCAAGTACTGGAGGCAGTGTAGAGAAAAAACACAAGGCTGATCCTCCATGTCAAGGTTATGAGTTATGGGGAAAGACTGGAGAAACTTAGACTTTTCATCCTAGAGAGAGGAATCTAAAAGGTGAATCTTAGAGAGGTTTATAAGATTGTTACAGATATAGAAAAAGTTAACCTGGAATATTACTTTAAAATAATTGGCGGGAGTAGCACTCAGGGAAACATGTTCAAACTATTAAATTCTAACTTTAGGACTGATATCAGGATATTCTTCTTCACACAAAGAATGATCAGCATGTGGAATAAACTTTTCGATAGAGTAATGGAGACAAAATGGAGTAATGGAATCACTTAAGAGACAGTTGGATGTTACAATGGGGGGGATGTTAGCATCAATCAAGGATGAATCAAGATGGGCTGAATGGCCTTCCTGATCTGTAATTATCTTGTGATCTTGTGATGCTACTGAATAAGCACATTTATGCTTTTAAGTTGGACAAAATCTAATAAAACTGGACCATTGTTTATAGTTCCCTGATTGTAATAACTGTATTTGCTCTTTATTAATATGTCCATCACTATAATGCAGTTTTCATATAGTTCCCAATTAGAACACTATTGCTGACCAGAAGAAGGGAACTACTCACTTAAAATTTTCGCTATTATGCATTGTTTGCTTATACAACAATGTTACATACCCAGATGTTCCTTATTTAAAGAAAATAGCACAGTAAGATGTCTTTTAATACAAATATAAATTAAATAATCCAGAAAAGTCTTGGAAAATGTTTGATTTAAAAAATGTTCTCATCTTTTAACGGTGAGTGATGGCAGGCATCAGTGATTTGAATATAAAGGGGTAGACCTGCATTCGGTTAGATAAGAAGGGCAGTTTATGTGCGGTGGAGCCATACCTGTGCTGTTTTAATAATCCTTGTCAATCTTTCACTGTCTCGCTGAGCACCCTGTACACTATGAGCCATGTAGATAACTCAGAAGGTATTTAAGATTAAGCCTTTGATTACTCCAATAGAACAAATTACCTTGCCCCTGGATACTTGCCAGGTGGGTAAAATTGATGAACATACTTTGTTTTTCCATGAAGCAGAGACAGTGAAGTTCAGTTAAAGTGACAGGATTCGTTTTTAGAGCCAAATAACCTCAGACAAATGCTTGCAACATTCTACGTAGCATATCGTGACCTTTGATAAACATTTATGGATTAATTTAATTAAAGACATAACATTGAAAACAGTGACTGTTATCTTTTGTTATGACATTTTCAAAATTGCTTCATGTCATTTAAAATAAATTCCCCTGACAAAATATCATTGTAACAAGCTTCGACTAATAGGTTGATAAAATAGACGAAGAACCAAAATGTGATCTAGAACCTGACTCTGTCCTGTACATATTCAAAAAAAAGACTGTAACCTTGAAGTTGTTTCCTGAACCAAGGTTGAACTTGAACTTGCAGCAGCCACGGATCTCTTCAGGCAATGCACCTGACTTGAAGCTAACTGTAAGGTTTAGGAAAAAGAATAAGAAAAGTTTTTCTAATGCCTAGTGGTAATAGTTAGATTCATTGCCACCATTATTTTCCACCATTGATGGTAGGAAGGGGACCTATTGAAATATTTCAGCACTACCAAATCTTATGGCTGAAATGTGGAATACAGACAAAGGGAAAAGAGATGGATAACCTATCAACGAGTTACATTGGCAAACCTACACTTTGTCCTCAGATTGTTGTAAAGTCACAGGGCTGAAGTCTTCTCCAATTAGTAATTAACTTCAAATATGTCAAAGGAGAGATAACATTTGCAAGCATTGTTTTGTCGGATGGTACAGAGATTAGGGCTAGTTTCCAAAACAGCAAAATCAAGAGTGATCATCAATTTCTGCTGCCCTTCCCCCAGTTAGCATAATCTGTCCACTCACATTATAGGCTATACCCAGAGTATAGGTTAGTCATGAAAAACTGGTGATGGCCAAGTAAACTCAAAAATTAATTGATACCAAAACCACCCACCAGAAAGTCATATCCCCATAAATGTATAACTGATTGCTTGTTTGCTTTAGCTAAATGGGAATGAATGCTTTTAAAAGATGTGATTATGTACATTGAAAGAAATTAAACATTTTATAATTACATAAGAACATAAGAAATAGGAGCAGGAGTAGGCCAATCGGCCCTTCGAGCCTGCTCCGCCATTTAATAAGATCATGGCTGATCTGATCCTAACTTCAAATCTAAATTCATGTCCAATTTCCTGCCCGCTCCTCGTAACCCCTAATTCCCTTCACTTCGAGGAAACTGTCTATTTCTGCTTTGAATTTATTCAATGATGTAGCTTACACAGCTTCCTGGGGCAGCAAATTCCACAGACCTACCACCCTCTGAGTGAAGAAGTTTCCCCTCATCTCAGTTTTGAAGGAGCAGCCCCTTATTCTAAGATTAGCCCCCTAGTTCTAGTTTCACCCAACCTTGGGAACATCCTCACCGCATCCACCCGATCAAGCCCCTTCACAATCTTATATGTTTCAATAAGATCGCCTCTCATTCTTCTGAACTCCAATGAGTAGAGTCCCAATCTACTCAACCTCTCCTCATATGTCCGCTCCCTCATCCCCGGGATTAACCGAGTGAACCTTCTTTGTACTGCCTTGAGAGCAAGTATGTCTTTTCTTAAGTATGGAGACCAAAACTTTATGCAGTATTCCAGGTGCGGTCTCACCAATACCTTATATAACTGCAGCAATACCTCCCTGTTTTTATATTCTATCCCCCTAGTGATAAACGCCAACATTCCGTTGGCCTTCTTGATCACCTGCTGCACCTGCATACTAACCTTTTGATTTTCTTGCACTAGGACCCCCAGATCCCTTTGTACTGCAGTACTTTCCAGTCTCTTGCCATCAAGAAAATAACTTGCTCTCTGGTTTTTCCTGCCAAAGTGCATAACCTCACATTTTCCAATATTGTATTTCATCTGCCAAATCTCCGCCCACTCACCCAGCCTGTCTATATCCCCCTGCAGGTTTTTTATGTCCTCCTCACTCTCTACTTTCCCTCCCATCTTTGTATCATCTGCAAACTTCGATATGTTGCACTCGGTCCCCTCCTCCAAATCGTTAATATAAATCGTAAAGAGTTGGGGACCCAGCACCGATCCCTGCGGAACACCACTGGCTACTGGTTGCCAGTCCGAGAATGAACCATTTATCCCAACTCTCTGCTTCCTGTTAGATAACCAATCCTCCACCCATGCCAGAATATTACCCCCAATCCAGTGATTCTTTATCTTGAGCAATAATCTTTTATGTGGCACCTTGTCGAATGCCTTCTGGAAGTCTAAATACACTACGTCCACTGGTTCCCCTTTATCCACCCTGTACGTTATGTCCTCAAAGAACTCAAGCAAATTTGTCAGACATGACTTCCCCTTCGTAAAGCCATGCTGACTTTGTCCTATTAAATTATGTTTGTCCAAATGTTCTGCTACTGTCTCCTTAATAATAGACTCCAAAATTTTACCCACCACAGATGTTAGGCTAACTGGTCTATAATTTCCAGCCTTCTGTCTACTACCCTTGTTAAATAAGGGTGTTACATTAGCAGTTTTCCAATCTGCCGGGACCTTTGCCGAGTCCAAAGAATTTTGGAAAATTATTACCAAAGCATCCACAATCCCCACTGCCACTTCCCTCAAGACCCTCGGATGTAAGCCATCAGGTCCAGGGGATTTATCCGCCTTGAGTCCCATTAATTTACTAAGTACCAATTCCTTAGTGATTTTAATCGTATTTAGCTCCTCCCCCCCCAGAGCCTCCTGTTTGTCCAGTGTTGGGATATTCTTAGTGTCCTCTACCGTAAAGACTGAAACAAAATATTTGTTCAGCATTTTTGCCATCTCCATGTTTCCCACCATTAATTTCCCGGTCTCATCCTCTAAGGGACCTACGTTTGCCTTAGCCACCCTTTTTGTTTTTATATAACTATAGAAACTCTTGCTATCTGTTTTTATATTTTTTGCTAATTTATTTTCATAATCTATCTTCCCTTTCTTAATCAATCCTTTAGTTACTTTTTGCTGTCTTCTATCCTCCCACTGAGTTTGGCTACCATATATGTCCTTGTTTTTAGTCGGATACTATCCTTAATTTCTTTACTTAGCCACGGATGGCTGTCATTTCTTTTACACCCTTTTTTCCTCAGTGGAATATATATTTTTTGAATGTTGTAAAATAACTCCTTGAATGAACACTACTCATGTACTGTCTTACCCTTTAATCTATTTTCCCAGTCCACTTTAATCAATTCCGCCCTCATACCATCATAGTCTCCTTTATTCAAGCTTAGTACGCTTGTTTGAGAACCAACCTTCTCACCCTCTAATTGGATATGGAATGTAACCATGTTATGGTCACTCATTCCAAGGGGATCCTTAACTAGGACATTATTAATTAATCCTGGCTCATTACACAGGACCAGGTCCAAGGTTGCTTGCCCCCTTGTAGGTTCAGTTATATACTGCTCAAGAAATCCATCCCTAATACACTCAATAAACTCTTCCTCAAGGCTGCCCTGCCCAATTTGATTTGTCCAGTTAATATGATAGTTAAAATCCCCCATAATTATAGCTGTTCCCTTATTACATGCCCCGACTATTTCCTGATTAATACTTCTTCCAGCAGAGTTGCAACTATTAGGAGGCCTATATACTACGCCCACTAGTGTTTTTTCCCCCTTATAAATCCTTATCTCTACCCAAACTGTTTCATTATCCTGATCCTTTGTCCCAATATCATTTCTCTGTATTACAGTGATTCCTTCCTTTATTAACATAGCCACCCCACCTCCCCTTCCCTCCTGCCTGTCCTTCCTGATTGTTAAATACCCTGGCATATTTAATTCCCAGTCGTTGTCACCCTGCAGCCATGTTTCTGTAATGGCCACAAGATCATACCCATACGTAGTTATTTGTGCCGTTAACTCGTCCATTTTGTTACGAATGCTACGTGCATTCAGATAAAGATCTTTCAAATATGTTTTGTGACACTTAGTTCCTGCTTTTTCCTTCTTGTCCCGATGTTTGTCCTGGATCTCCTTCATCTCCTCTGTGTACTTGCTGAAGGTGCTGCCGAACTTGGACCAGGCTTTTTCGGGGATGGTGATGGAGTTCCTGTAAGAGGGCTTCACCTCACTCACTCGCATGAACATGCCGTACTTGTTGGAGCCCACGTCGAAGAAGAAGCGCTTTCTGTCCACGGTGATGGACGTGCCCTCGGGCAATGGTTTAGATTAAACCATGAGGCTCATTTCACTACTCTTTTAAGGTTTATTGGTAAATTTGACTTCTGATTTTCCAATATGAAGTAATATTTTATATATAAGGATGCATTATTATTCAATAAAATAGAATGTATACTTTTCAATAACACACCTTATTCCTATCAGTTGATATTAGGTTTGTCGTATGATCCATTAAACCTCTCTATTTTTGTGACATACCATCACGCTGTCTTGACAATGGTCACTAATCTCATGAAGAGGACTATGGGGCGGTATAAGAGACAGTGTGCTGCCATTGAACTAAAAAGCTTGGAGGAGGGTTCAGGTAAGGGTAAATTTATAAATCTAAAGAGAAAAGTCAAGGTTGTAGAACAGTGCAGCGATTGGGGTAAAGATAAACAGAGTGTGTCAGAAAGGGACAGAGAGTTTAATGGTAATAGTGCATCAGTGAATAAGGTCAAATCAGGGAAAAACAGTAAAAAGTTAAAATTAATGGTACTTTATCTCAATGCACGAAGCATTTTTGACAGGATAGACTAATTAATGGCACAAATAGAGATAAAAGGGTTTGATCTAGTAGCCATTACTGAGATATGGTTACAAGGTGACCAAGGTTGGGAAATAAATATTCCAGGGTATTTAACTTTTCAAAAAGAGAGACAAAATGGAAAAGTAGGGGGTAGCCCTGATAATAAAGGATGACATAAAGACAGTAGTGAGAAAGGATCTTGGCTTGGAAGATCAGGAAATAGGATCAGTATGGGTGGAGATAAGAAATAACAAGGGGCAGAAAACACTGGTGGGAGTAGTTTATAGGTCCCCTAACTGTAGTTATACTATTGGACAGAGTATTAATCAAGAAATAAGAGGAGCTTGTAACAAAGGTAATACAATAATCATGGGGGACTTTAATCTTCATGTAGACTGGGCAAATGAAATTGGCAAAAGTAGTTTGAAGGACGAGTTCATGGAATGCATTCAAGACAGTTTCCTAGAACAATATGTCATGGAACCAACCAGGGAACAGGCTACCTAAGATCTTGTCTTGTGTAATGAGACAGGGTTAATTAGTAATCTCATAGTAAGGAATCCTCTGTGGAAGAGTGATCAAATATGATAGAATTTCATATTGAGTTCAAGAGTGACATACTTAAGTCCGAAACTAGAGTCTTAAACTTAAACTTAAACAAAGCCAGTTACGTAGGTATTGGGGTGAATTGACTAAGGTTGATTGGGAAATTAGATTTAAATATATGACGGTAGATAAACAATGCCGAACATTTAAAGAAATATTTCATAATTCTCAATGAATATACATTCCGTTGAGGAATAAAAACCCCATGAGAAAAGTGATCCATCCATGGCTAACTAAAGAATCTAAGGATAGTATTAGATTAAAAGAAAAGGCTTATAATGTTGCCAAGAGTAATAAGCCTGAGGATTGGGAGAATTTTCAAAACCAACAAAGGATGACCGATAAATTGATAAAGAGGGAGAAAATAGAATATGAGAGTAAACTAGCAAGAAATATAAAAACAGATTGTAGGGGCTTCTACAAGCATGTACTCAAGAAAAGAGTAGTGAAAGTAAACATGGGTCCCTTAGAGGCTGAGACAGGAGAAATGATAATGGGGAATAAGGAAATGGCAGAGACATTAAACAAATATTTTGTATCTGTCTTCACAGTAGAGGACACAAAAAGCATACCAGAAATAATGGGGAACCAGGGGTCTAATGAGAGTGAGGAACATAAAGTAGTTAATATTAGTAAAGAAAAAGTACTGGAGAAATTAATAGGACTCAAAGTCGACAAATCCCCTGGATCTGATGGTCTATGTCCTGGGGTTCTAAAAGAGGTGGCTGCAGAGATAGTGGATGCATTGGTTATGATTTTCCAAAATTGCCAAATTCTGGCAAGGTCCCAGTGGATTGGAAGGTGGCAAATGTAACCCCGCTATTCAAGAAAGGAGGGAGGGAGAAAACAGGGAATTATAGGCTAGTTAGCCTGATGTCAATAGTCGGGAAAATACTGGAATCTATTATTACGGACGTGGTAATGGAATACTTGGGAATTCATAATATGATTAGGCAGAGCCAACATGGTTTTATGAATGGGAAATCGTGTTTGACAAGTCTACTGGAGTTTTTTGAGGATGTAACTAGCAAGGGGAACCAGTGGATGTAGTATATTTGGATTTTCAAAAAGCATTCGATAAGGTGTTACACAAGATAAGGGCTGATGGGGTTGGGGTAATATATTAGCATGGATAGAGGATTGGTTAACGGACAGAAAACAGAGAGTAGGGATAAACGGGTCATAGAGTCATAGAGTCATAGAGTTATACAGCACGGATAGAGGCCCTTCGGCCCATCGTGTCCGCGCCGGCCATCAGCCCTGTCTACTCTAATCCCATATTCCAGCATTTGGTCCGTAGCCTTGTATGCTATGGCATTTCAAGTGCTCATCCAAATGCTTCTTGAATGTTGTGAGGGTTCCTGCCTCCACAACCCTTTCAGACAGTGAGTTCCAGACTCCAACCACCCTCTGGGTGAAAAAGTTCTTTCTCAAATCCCCTCTAAACCTCCCGCCTTTTACCTTGAATCTATGTCCCCTTGTTATAGAACCCTCAACGAAGGGAAAAAGCTCCTTAGTATCCATCCTATCTGTGCCCCTCATAATTTTGTACACCTCAATCATGTCCCCCCTCAGCCTCCTCTGCTCCAAGGAAAACAAACCCAATTTTCCCAGTCTCTCTTCATAGCTGAAGCGCTCCAGCCCTGGTAACATCCTGGTGAATCTCCTCTGCACCCTCTCCAAAGCGATCACATCCTTCCTGCAGTGTGGCGACCAGAACTGCACACAGTACTCCAGCTGTGGCCTAACCAGTGTTTTATACAGCTCCATCATAACCTCCTTGCTCTTATATTCTATGCCTCGGCTAATAAAGGCAAGTATCCCATATGCCTTCTTTACCACCTTATCTACCTGTTCCGCCGCCTTCAGGGATCTGTGAACTTGCACACCAAGATCCCTCTGACCCTCGGGTTGGCAGGCTGTTACTAGTGGAGTGTCGCAAGGATCGGTGCTTGGGCCTCAGCTATTTACAATCTATATTAATAACTTAGATGAAGGGAGCGAGTGTAATATATCCAAGTTTGCTGACCATACAAAGCTAGGTGGGAAAGTAAGCTGTGAGGAGGACACAAAGGGGCCGATTTTAACTTGCAATTGCAGGTGCGTGGGGGCGGGGGAGGCTGCGAAAATCAGGAAAATTCCAAGTGGGTTCGGAAGCCTGCTCCAACCCGCCGACTTCTGGGGTTGCCACAGACGCACCTGTGTGTGCACGCGCACTTCACGAATCTGGAAGTCCCGCCGCAGTCAAAGCCGGCGGGACGATAGTTAAACCATTTATTGACATCGTTGATCTTGTTTAAGTCGTTAATTTTGTGGAGATTGAGGCAGGGGTGCGATTTTAATTCAGCCTCCGCGTATTTCCCATGATGTGGGAAACACTCCACTTTCAAGGAGATGTGTTTCAGGCAGCAGCCAGTTGGACATTTAAATGTTTGTTTGAAAGATGGGGATAAAAGGTGAGTTATTGCAGCAGGGCACTCATTTCTCTCAGACAAACTTTTGGCTGGGAGATCTTTGTGTTTAGACTGGAAATTCTTGGTTCACACTCAGAATTGTTCTGTTTACGCATATTTACCAACTTTTTGGACCCCCTCAAACTGACACTATCAGGATGCGGGGTTGGGAGATGCCATGGCTGCATTCACCACTACATCCGAGGATGAGCAACATCACCATCCTCGCCAGGCACGGCGTGCACTTCCGCCACTTGGAGTTCCACAACACAGTGCTGTGCCACAGGCACCTGCACAAGAGCAACAACAACAGAGAGAGCGCGATCGCAGGAGGCACTACCCTCTCCAGAGCGTCTACAGATCGAGGCTCAGCTTCCTGGACCTCTCTGAGGAGCGGTGCATACGGAGGCTGAGAGTGGTCGCAGACATCTGCAGCCTCCTTCATGCCGAGCTGCTCTGGGCTGGGCCTGACGGCATTTAATTACCCGTCACTGTTAAAGTCACTACAGCCCTCAACTTCTTCGCCTCCGGATCATTCCAGGGTGCCACCAGTGACATCACCAGGGTCTCTCAGTCTTCTGCACACAAATGCATAAGGCAGGTCACCGACAGCTTGTTTCGCAGGGCCTCGCACTACGTCAACTTCGCCAACGACGACCTTAGCCGGACGGAGAGGGCATTGGGATTCCACTCTGTGGCTGGCTTCCCGTGGGTGCAGTGTGCAATTGATTGCACCCATATAGCAATACGAGCACTTCCACATGAGCCAGGACTGTTCATCAACACAAAGGGGTATCACTCCATCAACATTCAGCTCGTTTGTGACCACCGCAAAAGTTTCTTCATGTGTGCACCAGATTCCCTGGCAGCTATCACAATTCCTTCATTCTGAGGGAATCCAACATCCCACCCCTCTTCCACGCACCGAACACCCTTAAGGGCTGGCTCCTCAGGGACAAGGGATACCCCCTGTACACGTGGCTCATGACACCTCTGAGGAACTCCATCACTGAGCAACAGTGTCGATATAACGACAGCCAGATCGCCACCAGGTCTACAATTGAGCATACTATAGGGCTGCGCAAGATCGTTCTGGGGGAGCTCTTCAATACGCACAGAGTGGAACGTGTTATAGTAGCGTGTTGTGTCTTGCACAACAGAGAGGGATGCTGCTTGAAGAGGCCACATCCACATCTGCCATCCACGTTGAGGAGGAAGCGGAGGAGGACAAACCCAGGGCCAGAGCAGCGGCTCACCTGGCTGCTCATGAGGCATGGGAGGTACTGATATGTGAACGGTTCTCCAAACATCAGAAAGTGTGAAGAGTCCAGTCCTCAATCCACCTGGAAAGAACAGCGCCAACACCAGCCGCCTCTCCCTGCACAAAACAGCCCTGCAACTACACATACCCCCATTGTAAAGTGGCCCAATGAAGTGTCGCCATTCATGGTGAAGCTCATGAAAGAGCGCTATCACAAAAGCCAGTCAAGAATGGGCAAGACATGGCAGTAGTGGTGAGAATGATAACGTTTAATGTGAATATAACAAAACAAATATAAATGAAAAACATGAGTCCGTCAGACACCCTTGTGCATACCGTTCGTGCTCACAAATCCTTAGCCTTTCTCTTCCTACCGCTTCTACGAGGTGCATCCCCTACGAGGTCTACGCCCTCAGGGTTTTGGAGCCCATGAGGGCCCCTCCAAAGACTGCTCCACCTGCACCGGTGCAGGTGTAGACTCAGCCACCTGGAGAGGAGGCAGTATTGCGGGTACTGGTTGAGAGGGGGGCAACAGGTGAGACGTGGGGGCGCTTCGAGTGACGTTCCCATTTCCATGTCCCCTTTCGCCATCATCCCTCCCCTGGACCAGGCCCACATCACTCCTACCACCCTGCTGGACAACAATTTGGAGGACATGTATGATGCCTTGTAAGGCCAGTGCTAATGTATCAGTCTGTCTGTTTAAGGCGGCAGAATGTTGTTCACCCTGAGTCCGAACGACCGTTGTCAGGGCCTGAATGGGCTCATTTGTGAGCTGTGCTTGAAGCTCCACGGAGACTGCCATACTCTCCATCACAGACATTCCTGCACTTATCTATGCCGCTATTCCACTAATGCAGGAGTTGGACTCCTCTATCCTCTGCACTATTGTGGAGAGTGTGCGTGGCACCTGTTCCAGTACCTCGCAAATGTGCTACTGTCCCTCAATCATTCTCCTTTTAAAGGATGGCCCCCGGGGTTCAGCATCTGCATCCAGCTGAACACAGCCTGGAGAGGAGTGCACCCACCAAAGCGGAATCTCCGCAGCTGTCCCTGCCACCAGTGTCTGCTCGTGCTCACTTGTGTGTGGTGACTCACCAGGTGCCAACCCAACTGACTGACTACTAGGACCCACTGAGGTGTGAGCTTTTGCGCTGGTGGATGACTCATTATGATGAGACGGTGCACCTGCAGATGCTGGGAGCTCCTCTGAGGAATCGCCCTCTGCCGTCACTGTGGTCATTGAAGGGCCTGTAAGAGAACAGAGAGCAATATTAAGCATCATCACAGATGTATCATGTTGCGATGAGCATATTGAGATATTGAACATACTGAGGTGTTCAACATGCCAAGCATTGTTAACATTAATTCATGTTGTGTGTGATGAATATTAAAGTTATGTCACCAGGTGTTTGTGGGGCGCCAGTCTCGGAGTCCCCGAGGGACAGACACTCGAGGGTGCGGCTTATCTTCAGGGCCTCCTCCTCCACGTCTGTGAGGACCACTATTTGTTGTGGCCACCCTCCAATCCTCGCCCTCTCACGTGCATTTTGTGATCTCTTCCAGAAGGGGAGAAAGTACAGACGTGTGAGTGAGTGAGGGTGAAGTGGTCGGCCGAAGAATGCATTGCTTTGGGTGAGGCTGACCGTGAAAGAGGTGCATCAGAGGGTGAGTATGAGACAGAGACATCACATTGGATCAGGATTGGGGTGAGTGGTAGTGGTGGGGTCACAAATGGGGAGGTGAGGAAGTGCAGGTAAGTTGAGGATGAGCCTGAAGTGGGTGTGAGGAGTGATGTGATGGAGTAGTCTTGGCAGTGCAAAATGAGTTGTTGGGGGGTGGGCGGTGATGTGGAACATGGAATGTAGGAGAATCAATAAGTGTACTCACTTTCGCTGACCTAGTTAGGTCATTGAAACGCTTCCTGCGCTGGACCCAGGTGCGGGATATGTTGCTGCTGCTGGTGACCTCCTCTGCCACCTCGAGCCAGGCCTTCTTGGTGGCAGAGGCAGGGCACTTCCTTCCGTCCGCAAGGTAAAACACGTCCCTCCTCCTCCTCACCCCGGCCAATAGCTGCTGCAGTAAGGCATCATTAAACCTTGGAGCACCCTTGCTCCTGTGCTGCTCCATTGTGCATTTTTGGTGTTTGCTGCAGCAAAAGTCTTTGGAGCAATGGCCTTTAAATAGAGCCGCTCCAGATGACAGCCTATCATGTGGATACGCAGTCCGCCCACTGCACAGTTTTTGGATGGCAAACCCAGAAGCCACATTAAGGGCCACCAATTAACTCGCGATTGCGTGGGCATAGGTAAGATTTTATTAGTCAGGTTACCCGCGCGCCCATTGACCCCTCCCCCGCTGCCATCCCGCCGGCCTCTGAAAATCGAGCCCAAAAAGTCTGGAAAGGGATATGGACAGGTTAAATGAGTGGGCAAGAAGGTGGCAGATGGAGTATAATGTGGGGAAATGTGAGGTTATTATTCACTTGTCCTATGAGGAGAGATTGAGTGGAATGGGCCTATACTCTCTGGAGTTTAGAAGAATGAGAGGTGATCTCAATGAAGCATATAAGATTCTGAGAGGGCTTGACAGGGTAAATGCTGAGAGGTTGTTTCCCCTGGCTGGAGAGTCTAGAACCAGGGAGCATAGTCTCAGGATAAGTGGCCGGTCATTTAGGACTGAGATGAGGAGGAATTTCTTCACTCAGAGGGTTGTGAATCTTTGGAATTCTCTACCACAGAGGGCTGTGGATGCTCGGTCGTTGAGTATATTCAAGGCTGAGATCGATAGATTTTTGGACACTAAGGGAATCAAGGGATATGGGGATCAGGTGGGAAAGTGGAGTTGAGGTTGAAGATCAGCCATGATCTTATTGAATGGCGGAGCAGGCTCGAGGAGCCGTATGGCCTACTCCTACTCCTATTTCTTATGTTCTTATTGACATGTTTTCCTGCAATCCAAAATATATTTGGTGCAATTTTATGAATTCAAGCTCCTGGTTTGGAGCTTCGCCTGCTGGGAACTTGTATTGGGAATTCTGGTATAGAAGATAGCAGGTCCGACAGGGTTATCTGTTCATAATGGTCGACAACCTCCATGCCTGAAATCCCAATATGCTTTCCTGGGGGCAAAGTTCCAAGCTGGGAGAGCAAATTCATAAAATTTATCCCATTATATATGTCATGTAAAAAAAATTAAAGCACGAACCATATCCTTCTTCAATTGTCGCATCACTTGTTGCAATCCAGTCACAAATGATAGAAATGGTTCAAGTACTTACGTATTCAGAAACTTTAAGGTACGTAAACTGCTCCTGTGCTCTGAGCAGTTGAGGTACAGATTAGCCATGATCTAATTGAATGGCGGAACAGACTCCAGGGGCTGAATGACTTAATTACTCCTGTTCCTATATTCAGCGAGGAGCTGTGATCGAAGGGGCCACAGATCGGAGAATTGGCATTACAGCGTTGTAGCCCAATCTCTGACCTCTGCTTCCTTTTAGCCCGCCTCCCCCATGGGAACACAGGATCAGTGAATTTACCTTTTTAGGGTTTTTTGCAACAATAATGAGGAAAATAACAGAACTGGGCGGTAGGTGATTTTCCAGCAGTACCACAAATGATAAACTGACTACTACTTGTTGAAGTGAAAACTGTGTCTTAGGGGACTCACATTTGTATCCAGTTTTCATCTGATATTTGCACTTTCCCCAAGGGTCATTAAAGGTGAATGATCCATTCTCTGTTGTTCTTCCTACTGCTAAATTAGCCATGTGGCAGTAATGACAGGTTTTATGGAACTGCCAATGGATAGAACAATATTAACTGAATGAGAGCATGGATGGAGACGGGGGGATAATTTTATGCCTCCAGGGCGGGTGGGGGAAGAGCCGAGTGGGGGGTTAAAAATAAGAAAACGGCAAACCCGCCTCCAACCCACCTACGTCCGATTTTAATAGAGGTGGGTCGGGGGGCTGGCGACCAATCCACTCTCAGGAAGTTGGTCGGTCACTAAAATATTTTAAAGAGGCTGCAGGCCTCCATCTTAACTCAAGTTTTAGTTTTAACTCCTGGGGGGCCGGGATTCCCAGCAGATGAAAGGAGGCGAGAAGCGCTGGATCCATGAGGTAAGTGCCTTTATTGCACTGCTTGTGGGCCATGAGGAGCAGAAGCCCACCAAGCTTACCTTTTAAACGCCCCACGTTGGGACCCCTGCGATCAGCCCACCTTCCCCCCCGACATCCGATTTTCTCCCCCCGCGATGTCCGATTTCCCCACCCTGCGATGTCCGATTTCCCCCCCCCCGAGATGTCCGATTTCCACCCCTCCAAGGTGTCCGATTTCCCCCCCCCCCCGAGGTATCTGATTTCCCCCCCCCGAGGTGTCCGATTTCCCCCCCCCCGCGATGTCCGATTTCCCCCCTCGTGATGTCCGATTTCCCCACCCTGCGATGTCCGATTTCCCCCCCCCCGAGGTGTCCGATTTCCCCCCCCGCGATGTCCGATTTCCCCACCCTGCGATGTCCGATTTCCCCCCCCCCCGCGATGTCCGATTTCCCCACCCTGCGATGTCCGATTTCCCCCCCCCGCGATGTCCGATTTCCCCCCTCGTGATGTCCGATTTCCCCACCCTGCGATGTCCGATTTCCCCCCCCCGAGGTGTCCGATTTCCCCCCCCCCGAGGTGTCCGATTTCCCCCCCCGCGATGTCCGATTTCCCCACCCTGCGATGTCCGATTTCCCCCCCCCCCGCGATGTCCGATTTCCCCACCCTGCGATGTCCGATTTCCCCACCCTGCGATGTCCGATTTCCCCCCCCGCGATGTCCGATTTCCCCCCCCGCGATGTCCGATTTCCCCCCCCCCGAGGTGTCCGATTTCCCCCCCCCGAGGTGTCCGATTTCCCCCCCCGTGATGTCCGATTTCCCCACCCTGCGATGTCCGATTCCGCCCCCCCCCCGGAGATGTCCGATTTCCCCACCCTGTGATGTCCGATTTCCCCCCCCCCGCGATGTCCGATTTCCCCCCCCCCCCGCGATGTCCGATTTCCCCACCCTGCGATGTCCGATTTCCCCACCCTGCGATGTCCGATTTCCCCACCCCCGCGATGTCCGATTTTCCCCCCACGATGTCCGATTTCCCCCCCGCGATGTCCGATTTCCCCCCCACCCGCATTGTCCGATTTCCTCCCCCCGTGATGTCAGATTTCCCCACCCCCGCGATGTCCGATTTCCCCCCCACCCGCATTGTCCGATTTCCTCCCCCCGTGATGTCCGATTTCCCCACCCCCGCGATGTCCGATTTCCCCACCCCTGCGATGACCAACATCCCCTCCCACAATCGGACCTCCGTGATCCAAACCCCAAATATCACCAACATTCCCCGAACCCCCTGATCCAAACACCGAAGACCCCGATCGTTTTGCGGCTGCTTTTCTGCCTGACGGGTAGCCAGCCTGTCAATCTGGCTGCCAATCGGGCATGAAACCTGTTGAGAAAATTTAAAACAGGTCCTGCCGTCAAAATCTGCAGGACCTGCGGGAAACCCTTACTTTCGGGTTTCATGTCCACAAATCCCCCCATACCCCGCTCTCTTCCTATCTCAGAGTTAATATCAAGCCCTGGGTGTGGGAATATGGACAATGAAAAGTAGTTTTCTTTCCCAAATTTTCTTCCCTTACTCCTCCTCTCCTGAAGGTGATAACTCATACGAGTTTTACAAGTGTTGTTAGCACTCTGGAGACGTACCCAAGTGACTGTTCTTCATGTGTGAGGTTAGAGACTGTTGCCCCAAGAATGATCCTGCTCCACTGCTTTGACCGTGGCAGAGTACTGGATGAAAGTTTCCAAAAGCCTGGTTCATGCAGGCGTCCATTACATTGGGAATAACGGAGACGGAACTGGAGGGAATTCCAGTGGATGATGTCATCGTGCCAGCCCCGCCTCTTTCACTGACAACAGGATTGAAGGGGACAGACGCACGTCCCCAGTCCCACCCCCACTGCCTGAGGTAATCCTTCTGCTGCCTAATCAGGGTGGAGACCCGGTGTCACCAGGTCCCACCCCAAAATCTACCCCTCCACTCACCCCCAATAGCACCCCAAATCTGCCTAAAAGATTGTATATTTTCAGGGCATGATTGCTGCCAAATATTTGGCAGTAGAGGCATCACTGAGCTGAGCCTGACCCTGCCTTCGCCTGATGTCCATAAAAATGAACTTTCCAGCTGGAGTCACTGGATCGCAAACAACAGCAGGAATCCCAAGTGATTTTTTTCCCCCTCCATGCCCAGCGACACTAAGGTCCGTTGTAACATTCAATTGTTACCCAGCTTGACCAGTTTGGATCAGCTAACTCATCACGGACTGACAGTTGAAGCTAAGACTTTCTTAGCCCAGGTGGCTCATTACTAATCCATAGAGTGAATCTACTCACTCTGCCATGGGCAAATTAGTAAAATATGCTTATTAATAGCACTCCCAGTGAAAGAAATGGCTGCAATATTCAACACTCAAGCATCATTGCATTGCTTGGCATCAGGTGGCACATGATTCACTGCTGAAGGTACGATTAGAATATCCACCAAAGTCAGTACTTTCATAAGTTCTGAATTTAAATATTTAAACCTTTACTTCCCTGCACATTTCAGAAATTCCTTTAAAAGGACCATGTCAATTCTGAAAAGTTAAATGAAAAGTTTTGGGGAATTAAGTGTAAACATAGAAACATAGAAAATAGGAGTGAGAGTAGGCCATTCGGCCCTTCAGGCCTGCTCCGCCATTCAAAATGATCATGCCAGATCGTCCAACTCAGTACCCTGTTCCCGCTTTTTCTCCATATCCCTTGATCCCTTTAGCATTAAGAAATATATCTATCTCCTTCTTGAATATATGTAATGACTTGGCCTCCACTGCCTTCTGTGGTAGAGAATTCCACAGGTTCACCACCCTCTGAGTGAAGAAATTTCTCCTCATCTCAGTTCTAAATGGCATACCCCGTATCCTGAGACTGTGACCCCTGGTTCTCGACTCCCCAGCCATTCGAAATATCCTCCCTGCATCTAGTCTGTCTAGTCCTGTTAGAATTTTACATGTTTCAATGAGATCACCTCTCATTCTTCTAAACTCTAGTGAATATAGGCCTAGTTGACCCAATCTCTCCTCATACGTCAGTCCTGCCATCCCAGGAATCAGTCTGGTAAACCTTCGTTGCACTCCCTCCGTGGCAAGGATATCCTTCCTCAGATAAGGAGACCAAAACTGCACACAATACTCCAGGTGTGGTCTCACCAAGGCCCCGTACAACTGCAGTAAAACATCTCTGCTCCTGTACTCAAATCCTTTGCAATAAAGGCCAAAATACCATTCGCCTTCCTAACTGCTTGCTGCACCTAAATGCTCACTTTCAGCGACTGGTGTACAAGGACACCCAGGTCTCGTTGCACCTCTCCTTTTCCCAATCTATCACCATTCAGATAATAATCTGCCTTTCTGTTTTTACAACCAAAGTGGATAACCTCACATTTATCTAGGTTATACTGCATCTGACATGTTCTTGCCCACTCACCCAACTTGTCTAAATCACATTGGAGCCTCTTTGCATCCTCCTCACAGCTCACATTCCATCCCAGCTTTGTGTCGTCTGCAAACTTGGAAATGTTAAATTTAGTTCCCTCATCCAAATCATTGATATATATTGTGAATAGCTGGGGCCCAAGCACTGATCCCTGCGGTACCCCACTAGTCACTGCCTGCCACCCGGAAAAAGACCCGTTTATTTCTACTTTCTGTTTTCTGTCTGTCAACCAATTCTCAATCCGTGCCAGTATATTCCCCCCCAATCCCATGTACTTTAATTTTGCACACTAACCTCTTGTGTGGGACCTTATCAAAAGCCTTCTGAAAATCCAAGTACACCACATCCACTGGTTCTCCCCTATCTATTCTACTAGTTACATCCTCAAAAAACTCCAGTAGATTTGTTAAGCATGATTTCCCTTTCATAAACCCATGCTGACTTTGTCCAATCCCATTAATGCCTTCCAAGTGTTTTGTTATCACATCCTTTATAATAGACTCTAGCATTTTCCCCACTACTGATGTTAGGCTAACTGGTCTGTAATTCCCTGTTTTTTTCTCTCCATCCTTTTTTAAATAGTGGGTTTACATTTGCCACCCTCCAATCTGTAGGAACTGTTCCAGAATCTATAGAATTTTGGAAGATGACCACCAATGCATCCATTATTTCCAGGGCCACTTCCTTTAGTACTTTGGGATGTAGATTATCAGGCCCTGGAGATTTGTCAGCCTTTAGCCCCATTAATTTACCTAGCACTATTTTTTTACTAATACTGGTTTCCTTCAGTTCCTCCCTCTCACTAGACCCTTGGTTCCCTAACATTTCTGGGATGTTATTTGTGTCCTCCTTTGTGAAGACAGAACCAAAGTATGTGTTTTATTGTTCTGCCATTTCTTTGTTCCCCATTATAATTTTCCCCATTTCTGACTGTAAGGGACCTACATTTGTCTTCACTAATCTTTTTCTCTTGACATATTTATAGAAGCTTTTATAGTCAGTTTTTATGTTCCCAGCTAGTTTACTCTCATACTCTATTTTTCTCCTCTTAATCAATCTCTTTGTCCTCCTTTACTGAATTCTAAACTGTTCCCAATCCTCAGGCTTGCCACTTTTTCTGGCAATTTTATATGTCTCCTCTTTGGATCTAATACTATCCCTAATTTCTTTTGTAAGCCACGGTTGAGCCAACTTTCCTGTTTTATTTTTGCACCAAACAGGAATGAATAATTGTTGTAATTCCTGCATACGTTCTTTAAATATTAGCCATTACCTATCCACCGTCATCCCTTTTAGTAAAGTTCCCCAATCTATCCTAGCCAACTTGCACCTCATACTTTCGTAATTTCATAATATAACTCAATGATTTGTTCTATACAATGCAAAGTTGTCTTGTTCAAAAATATATTTATACTCATCGTAGTTAATATTTAATGATTTAAAAAAAGGTTGCTTCATTAAATCCACTGGGGGAATTTTGACTCCTGGGCAGTTGGCGGGCAGAATGTGCGATGAGCTGCCTGTCTGAAACAGGTGTCCAGAGGCAGCTTAATGGGTTCTGGTGGACAAATATTGAGCGGCCCAGAAGCCTCCTCTGGCCAGCACTCTGGCAAGTTGCCGAGGTTTCAGGAGAGTTTCGCCAATGCAAAACGGGGTGAGCCAGAGTATCAGTGGCCCAAACTTTCTTAATGGGGCCTGGAGCAGTACTCCTGCTCCTCCTGATCGTGCAAAAATAATTTTTACACTTACCTGTAAAGGCTTCTGCTTCTTGCCTGCCAGGTTTTACTGAACAGGCCGTCCACGGTGGATACTCCGCCCAGTAGGCCGTTAAAATATGTTTGGGGTCCTATTTACGTCATAGGACTCTAATTTACATGTATTCATGAGACTTCCACCTGAGTCAGGGGAGCTCCTCAAGTGCCCCAAAAAAACAGAGGTATTAAAATGGCTGCAGAGCGGTAAGTGTACCGCTAGGTTTTTAACTCCTACTCTACCCGATTTCTGCTGGGTGGAGAGGGTTAAAATTCTCCCTCTTATTTATCTTCCACCTTTTAGACATCACGGCTCAAAACCAAACAAATGTGCACAACTAATAGTGCCATGTTGCAATTTATTTATGACTGTTAAGTCATTTAGTGCCACTAATATGTTTACAAAGCTGTTTCATGGCGCTATAAAAGGAGGTTCTGTTTGAACAAGTACCTTATAAATAGCTCTTGCGATTGCTTAGGGCAACTTTGTTGCTAACATGGCTGAGATCAGAAGACTATTACTGCATACACCATTTATTAATCTACTAATGGAGCCAGACTTTTAAGAACTATTATGTTTTCATTGCTGTTGCTGGAGACATATTGTGATTTTTTACCACCCTATATTTTTTTTTAATTAGAAGTAGACTATCACACCTCCTACTAAGGCAGCAATATTGAAGGCATGTTACTGAATGAATGACCTGGTAGACTTGCTACTGCCTCTCTCACTCAGTCTGATCCAGGGAAGTTGAATTGACTAGATGAGAGTTATTGGTGCTACTTCAACCCTGTATTCTTCTTATGTTTCTTTCAAAATAAAAACTTTTTTTAAAAAGAAACATAAGGAGGTTGTATTATAGTACTAAACCAGCCATTTTATTTACACTCAGCTCTTCTTAGGAGAAAGTTTAATTTTTGGAGGAATGGGAGTAGAATTTACTCGGCTGTTCCGGCAGACTCCTGCCATAAATCCAGAGCAATGGCACGGAAATAGGTCAGAACCTGGAAACAGCATGTCTCAACCTATGCTTGGAGTTCCCAGTTGGTCTTGTAAAGGGGTGAGGACACCACCTGCCCCTTACAAAGACAGTGATGCAAAGGGAGTGGAGTATGGGGGCAGGGCCAGGGTTGGGGACTCCTTACACCGGATTTTCCAACTTCCTTGACCTTAGTGGGACTCAGCTTGTGTTTGGTATGCCCAGTGAGATAAGATGTACTGGTCTCCAGAAGGACGTAAGTTTGCACCTAGAAAGCGGGCTGGGCCCCAGAAGATGAGAATTTTTTTTCTAGAAATTGGTAGCTCCTGGATCCACAAAAATACTATGGTCTTCTGCTGGCTCCTCCCGACGCACCTCACCCCCTCCTTTTACTGACGACTTCTGGCTCGGGTCACTCATGGGGCACAATTTTAAAAGAAAAGTGTGGGCGCGTTGGGGATAGGGGGCAAAGAAAATCGTGTTTTTGAGGAGCGGGCAGAAATCCCAGCTCCAACACGCTGAAGAATGCGCATGATCCAGAGTCATCTGGGTGTGTGTGCCGTTCCCAAACGATATTTAAAACAGTAATTCAAGTACTTAAAGTACTTGAAGCTGCCTCAATGTGTTTCCCATTCTGTGTGAAACAAACCATGGGAAAGTAGTTGGGTTTCAGCCGGCAGCCATTTGGACATTTAAATCCCTGTTTGACAGATGGAGATAAAAGGTGAGTTATTGCAGCAGGGCACTCAGTTCTCTCAGACAAACGTTTGGCTGGGAGATCTTTGTGTTTCCACTCAGAATTGTTCTGTTTACACGCATTTACCAACTTTTCGGACCCCCTCAAACTGACACCATCAGGATGGGGGGGGGCAATGGCTGCATTCACCACTATATCCGAGGACGAGCAACATCACCATCCTCGCCAGGCACGGCGTGTACATCCGCCACTTGCAGCTCCACACCACAGTGCTACGCCACAGGCACCCGCACAAGAACAGATAGGGGAAAAACAGAGGGACCGACATCGCAGGAGGCACTACCCTCGTCAAAGGGTCTACAGACCAAGGCTGAGCGTCCTGGACCTCTCTGAGGAGCAGTGCATACAGAGGCTGAGAGTGTGTCGCCAGGTGGACATCTGCAACCTCCTGCATGCCGAGCTGCTCCCGCCTGGGCCTGGCAGCATCTCATTACCCATTGCTGTTAAAGTGATCACTGCCCTCAACTTCTCCGCCTCCGGATCATTCCAGGGTGACACCGCCAGGGTCTCTCAGTCGTCTGCCCACAAGTGCATAAGATAGGTCACCGACGATTTGTTTCCCAGGGCCTCGTAATACGTCAACCTCCCCATGGGCAATCTCAGCCAGGCAAAGAGGGCAGTGGGATTTGGAGCCCACGAGGGCCCCGCCAAAGACTGCTCCACCTGTGCCTGTACAGGGGCAGACTTGGCCACCTGGAGAGGAGGCAGCATTGCGGGTACTGGTTGAGAGGGGGGTGACGGAAGAGACGCGAGAACGCTTTGAGTGGTGTCCCCGCTTCCATGTCCCCTTTTGCCATCATCCCTCTCCTGGACCAGGCCCACATCACTCCTACCACCCTGCTGGAGAACAGTTGAGAGGACATGTGTGATGCCTTGTAAGCCCAGTTTTAAAGATTCTGTCTGTCTGTTTAAGGTGGCAGAATGTTGTTCACCGCGAGTCCGAACGGCCGTTGTCAGGGCCTGAATGGACTTATTTGTCAGCCGTGTTTGAAGCTCAACGAAGGCTAGCCTTTTCTCCATCGCAGACATTCCCGCACTTACCTGCGACACTATGTCAGACATTCCGCAGTTACCTGTGACACTATCTCAAAGATTCCCTCCCGTACCTGTGCTACCATTCCACTAATGCAGGAGTTGGTCTCCTCCATCCTCTGCGCTATTGTGGAGAGTGTGGGTGGCACCTATTCCAGTACTTCACAAATGTGATGCTGTCCGTCAATTATTCTCCTTTTAAAGGATGACCCCCGGGGTTCAGCATCTACATTCAGCTGTGCAGAGCCAGGAGAGGAGTGCGCCCACCGACGCAGACTCTCCACAGCTGCCCCTGCCACAAGTGTCTGCTCATGCTCACTTGTATGTGATGACTCACCACGTGCCAACTCAACTAACTGACTACTAGGATCCAGTGAGGTGTGAGCAACTGCGCTGGGGGATGGCTCGCTAAGAAGTGTAAAATGTGAACAGCCCTCAGAGGCCGGGGGCTCCTCTGAGGAATCGCCCTCTGCCGTTACTGCGGTCGTTAAAGGGCCTGTAAGAGAACAGAAGGCGATATTAAGCATCATCACAGATGTGTCACGTTACGATGAACATACTGAGGCGTTCAATATGCCAATCATTGTTAACATCAATTCATGTTGTGTGTGATGAATGTTAAAGCAGTGTCACCAGACGTTTGTGGGGTGCCAGTCTTGGCGCCCCCGAAGGACAGGCACTCGAGGGTGCAGCTTATCTCCAGAGCTGCCTCCTCCTCTGCGTCTGTGCAAACCACTATTTGTTGTGGCCCCCCTCCAGTCCTCGCCCTCTCGCCTGCATTTTGCGTTCTCTTCTCCTAGACGGGGAGAAAGTACAGACGTGTGAGTGAGTGAGGGTGAAGTGGCCAACCGATGAATGCATTGCTTTGGGTGAGGCTGACCGTGAAAGAGATGCATCAGAGGGTGAGTATCAGACAGTGACATCACCTTGGATCAGGATTGGGGTGAGTGGTAGTGGTGGGGTCACAAATGGGGAGGTGAGGAAGTGCTCAGGAAAGGAAGGTAAGTTGAGGATGAGCCTTAAGTGGGTGTGAGGAGTGATGTGATGGAGTAGTCTTGGCAGTGCAGAATGAGTTGGGGGAGGGGGGGTGATGTGCATCACGGAATGCAGGAGAATTCGGAAGTGTACTCACTTTTGCTGACCTAGTTAGGTCATTGAAACGCTTCCTGCACTGGATCCAGGTGCGGGATATGTTGCTGCTGCTAGTGACCTCCTCTGCCACCTCGAGCCAGGCCTTCTTGGTGGCCGGGTAAAATAGTTCCCTCCTCCTGCTCACCCGGCTATAGCACCTGGAGTGAGGCATCGCTGAATCTTGGAGCAGCCTTGCCTCTGTGCTGCTCCAATGGGTCTCCTTGCTATTTGCTCCAGCAAAATCCATTGGAGCAATGGCCCTTTAAATCTAGATGCTCCAGCTGACGGCAGGTCATGCGGGTGCGCAGTCCGCCCACTGTGCAGCTTTCGGACAGCAAACCCGGAAATAACATCAATGGCCACCAATTAAGTTGCAATCGTGTGCGGAACGGTAAGTTTTTATTATTCAGGTTACCCACGCAAACGATCACCCCCCACCCCCGCTACCATCCCACCACCCTTTCAAAATTGTGCCCAAGGAGCTGCCAGATTTTCACACCCAGTTCCGCATGCTGCCCCTAGAGCTCAATGAGTGCTGGATGCTTGTTGACTGTATTCTAATGAGGCCCAAACCTGAAAATATTTCAGGCCCCCCCCATTGAATCTATCAGGCGGGCACAATGGATGCAACACCAACTTCACATCTGTTTTGGATAAAAATTGAAAATCACCTCAATAGTTTTTGGTTGAGACGTTAAACTGAGACCCTGCCTGCTCAAGTGGATATAAAAGATTCCATGACATTATTTGAAGAAGAGCAGGAGAATTCGCCTGGTGTCATGGCCAACATATATCTCTCAACCAATATCACCAGAACATTCTGGTCGTTAATTTCATTGCTGTTTGTGGGACATTTCTGTGTGAAAATGGCTTCCACATTTGCCTACATAAGAACAACAACAACTTGCATTTATACGGCACCTTTAACCTAGTAAGACGTCCCAAGGCGTTTGTGACTGCACTTCAAAAGTAATTCATTGGCCATGAAGACCTTTGGGATGTCTCAGAAAGGTGCTATATAAATGCTGAGTTTTTCTTATTTCTTTGGGGCCAGCCAGTTGGGCTGCAGAGTTTTTCCGCTCCTGTACTTTCCTAAGAGAAGAATTACCATTCTATCTGCAATTGGGATTTCAACCCTCTTCATTGTATCCTGTCATAAGTTCTTGCAAAGTAACTATTATGTAAAGACAATTGAGGAATTCCTCAATGTGATCAATGTGATCAGGTTAAAGTTTCCCAGTAGCTTTCCTCATGGGCATGATGGGTTCAGTCAATACTTTTCACAAAGTCTGGATGTTGTGTGGCAGGTCCAGATAAATAACTATCAGCAATATATAAGAAAGAATTGCAGCACAGTGTAAATATAAATATACTGCTTGATTGTATATTTAGAGATTTAAAGACACGGTGCTCATATTTTAAATTGAATTGCAATAATCCCTGCCTCTGCAGATGTAAGCAGCGGGCTGTGCATGACCCAGGAAGGTGTTTTTCAGTATACATTAATAATAACTAGCTATGAAACAGACAACATTCATTTGTTTAAAAATAGCACTACAATTGTAATGTTTCCATATCTTTTAGTCTATGTTTAGTATATGGAAAATCTTGTTAGAAAAGCCTGAAGATTTGTATTTTATGGTGTCACAGGTGTCTTTGAACATTCCAGGTTGCAATTTTCATTCTGGCCTTTGTCCAAGAGAATACTGAAGGATTCCTTTGGGTACAGACTGAGTTCTCGCGAAAGATCATTTTGATGAATACGTTGTTTGTGTTTCAAAAATGCCACCTAAATTCCTCAGGGTTCATGCAAGGCATTAATATTTTAAGATACCATTCAACAATTAGTGATCATGTTAAACTACAATGAATCTTACATCCAGGATTTCTTTCACATAAGGGAGAAGTGTTTTTAAAAATTTAATTACACATTAATAAATTCTGTTATCTGTTCTTTAGTTGCTGCTTTTCATCCCTGCCAAATTGATTTAGCCTCACTACTTGAAACATTCCTGAATATTTAAATAAGGTGATAATGAATGGCTGAAGTGAATTACAAAGATGAAGGTAGTTCTGACTTGCTTTGGGGCCACTAATGGGTATGATACTAAAGCTAGAATTGAATTGTCACTTTGCACTGAAGCAAAGCCGTTTTGAGGGGCACAATACAAAAGTGGCAATGCAAATAGGGAGTCTGATTCTGATCTAAGTCCCTAACACACTAAAACCAAGTAGGGAAAGACTCCAGAAAGGAGGCTGTCTCACACTGCTTGGGCTTGGCACTGTGTGAAATATTAAATACGAACATACGTAAACATCAGACAGGAAAAGACTGGCTGGTCCATCGATACTGTCCCATAAAGTTGTAAAGCCTTATGCATCACGTCAAGAGACTCATCACCCCCCTAGGTGACATGTAGTCTCCTGGGAGAGGCGAAAAACCAGAACAAAAACCCAAGGTGAATTAGGGAAAATAAATCTGCAAAATTCCTCTCCAATCCCTCTATACGATTGAAACTATTCCAGAAGACCAGATAGCCATGACTTACATTGGTACTTACCTCTTGTATCTTGTGATCTCCACCCCTGCCAGAAATTGGTCCAACTCTCTCTTCAAATTACGCAGTGAATCACCACTCATGGCACGAACCGGCAACTTGTTCCATAGGTTCACTATTCTCTAGGAAAAGAAGAATTGCCTATCATCCAACTCATTTTTTCCCTTGCATAATTTATACGCATAACCCCTGGTCTTCCCTAACCTACCTAATTGAAATAATTTATCAATGTGCACATAATCTAGTCCCTTCACTATCTTATAGACCTCAATCAAATCACTCCCGAGTCTACCATGTGAGGAGACCAAAACTGGACCCAGTATTCTAAATGAGGCCTAATCAAGGTGTACAAGGACAAAACGGTACGGTTTGTTTTGTAATGGATAGTCCTGTGAATGGAGCCAGTACCCTATTTGCTTTAGCTATAGCTTTGCTGTATTGGTTGTGAACCTTCAGAGAGTTATGAACTTTGACTCCAAGATCTTTTTCTTTCATCATAGGCTTCAGTTCTGTTCCTTGTAAGGTGTAAGTATATTTTGCGTTAGTCCTGCCCATATACATAATACTGCACTTCTCTAAATTAAGTACCATTTTCCAAGCTCAGGTCCATTTTCCCAACACAAAAAAATCCGCTTGCAGTTGCTTAGTCTCCTCCACAGTCTTAACACTTGCACATATCTTCCTATCATCAGCAAACTTGTAGATCATTCACCCAACACCTTCATCTAGGTCATTAGTATAGATAGTAAAGAGCAAAGGCCTGAACACTGATCCCTGCAAGACACCACAGTCTTTCGTATGAGACGTTAAACTGAGGCCCCATCTGCCTTATCAGGTTGATGTAAAAGATCCCATGGCACTATTTTGAAGAAGAGCAGAGGAGTTCTCCCCGTGAGTTGGCCAATATTTATCTCTCAACCAACTACTAAAAACAGATTATCTGGTCATTATCACATTACTGGTTGTGGAACCTTGCTACGTGCAAATTGGCTGCTGCATTTCTTACATTACAACAGTGAATACACTTCAAAACAAAAAGTACTTCATAGGCTGTAAAGTACTTTGGGTGGTCCTGAGGTCATGGAAGGAGCTATATAAATGCAAGTCTTTCTTTCTTTTCACTGGTAACCAGTCTCCAAGCAGATCCACAGCCATTGGTAACAACTTTCTGCCTACAGGTATACAGCCAATTCTTTATCCACTGCAGTAGCTTCCCACTAATTCCGCAAGATTCTATCTGGTGTAATAACCTATTGTGATGTACCTTAACAAATGTTTTCTGAAAATCCAGATAGACAATGGCTACCCTCATCCACTAACCTGGTGACATCTTAAAAAATTCAATCGAGTTAGTAAGACACGACCTTCTTTTCCAGAAGCCATGTTGGTATGACTTGAATGCCAACAGCAATCTTGGATATTGAAGGAAGGTATTGGTGGGGAAAACAAAACTCAAAAATGCAAAAATGGAGGACTACCCAGCAAAATTAATTAATGCACAAAGCAAATTCAGCAAGAGGGAAACAAAAACACAAAATAAACCAGATTGAACAGAAACCTCCATCTGGCTTTAAGAGGCTTGTTTGAGCAGGCCAGTGGAAGCACCTTTATCACTTTCCTAGTGCAAAAGAGAAACCAACTTTGACCACCTATCAGGCCAGGATGTCAATACAATCCCAATGCATACATGACCAGAAAAGGATACCATTCCATTAATGTGCAACCATTAAAAATGTTATCCTATTGTTAATGCCTGTTATCCAGGGAGCATCCATGATCATTTCATTCTGTCACAGAACCACAAATAGCTGCATTGTTTGATGGTGCTGAGAAAATGACCGGGCAGCTCTTGGGAAACCAGGGCTACTCTTTGCACCCATGACTCATGACATAGAATTACATAGAATCTACAGCATAGAAACAGGCCATTTAACCCAATTGTTCTAGGCCGGTGTGTATATTCCACAAGAGACTCTTTCCACCCTAATTACCTATTCCCACCGTGACCCGTATCCCTCTAGTCCCTTCTCCGTCTGGTATGCATCAAGCCTCCCCTTAAATGCATCAACGCTATCTGCTTCAACCACTCCATGTTCCACATTTTCACCACTCTCTGTGCATAGAAATTCCTCCCAAATTCTTTATTTGATCTGTTAGTGATCTTGTATTTATGCCCCCTTGTTCTAGGCTCTCCTACAAATGGAAACAATTTCTTCACATCCACCCTGTTGAACACCTTCATAACTTTAATCACCTCTATCAGGTCTCCTCTTAGTCTTCCCTTTTCAAGAGAAAAGAGCCCCAGCCTGCTCAATCTTTCCTGATAGTTACATCCTCTCAATTCTGGTAACATCCTGTAAATCTGAATCTGTACTTTCTCCAGTGCTTTAATATCCTTTTTGTAGTATGGAGACCATAAGTGCACACAATACTCCAAGCGTGGTCTAACCAAGGTTCTCTATAAATTTAAAATTACCTCCCTGCTTTTACATTCTATTCCTCTAGAAATGAAACACAATATTGGTTTGCATTTTTTATGGCCTCAATTAGAAGCCCCCAAAACAGTATAGATAAAAGGAAGTCTTGCCACCAGCCAAGTCACTACTGAAGTAATGATTCTGTTGCTAGAACGTTCAAATAGGATGCTGCTGTACAGTTCATCTAAGGCACAAAACCATTATTGTCTGCTGCATGCTGCACAATTTTGCAATTAAAGAGGGCTGAGCATGCAGCTGGAGCCAATGGAACCACATGAAGAGATGAAGGGGAGCAGAAAAAGATGGAGGGTCATGATTTTCAGGCGGTGAGTGTGCCCAAAACGCAGTAATTTATTACTACTTCCATAAGCTACTCCCACCTACCATCTTTCATCTAACTATGAGCTTCCCAAGTAGCACATTCTCTGTCCTCATGCTGACCTGGCAGGTTGCCCTCTATTCCCTGCACATAAACTTCTCTCCCTCAAATGTCAGTAAAACATCAAACAAAAGGGAAAATAAAGTTTCACAATGTATTGACTACTTATGCAAAACTGAACTTATCTCATTCTTCCCCTTGGTGACTTTGTAAAGTGTGCTCAATCAACCGTTAAGATGTGCTGAAGTGCTCCCCAAGTGGGAGAAGTAACTGCAGTAGCAGGAAGAGCTGGAGTGCTGCAAGCCTCCTCGGATGGTCATGACCGTCACCCTCTGGGCACAGGGACCCTGGATGGCCCTGAAAAACCTGGAACCCTATCCAAAGCCTGTCTGCTCTCAGGCATGTGCTTAGTCATTTGAGGGGCCTGGCTGGAGTGGAAAGACGTGTAGCCACCTTGAGAGGAAGGCATTGGCCCTTTCTGTAGCCATGCCACTGGTAATGGGAACTTACTGGGCTGCATGAGAACAATCTGTAGGTGTCTTCAATGCTACTGAAGCCTGTCATTATTACTCTTTTCAAGATCATAGAAGTTTACAGCACAAGAAGAGAAGATTCAACCTATCATGTTTGTGCCAGCTTTTTGTTAGACCAGAAGACCTTTTTGTTAAAACTAGTCACGTTGCCCTCTTGGCTCGATAAAGTTATAGGGATTTGGGACTAGATTTTGTGAGACCCTACACCACTGTCGTAGCCTTGCACAGAGTGGACGGCGATCTCAAAATCATGGACACATACCCATGGTTTTCCATTTATTGAAATCTTGCCATCCTGCCGGCTGCAGGCAACGCCCGCTGGCATGGGGCCTCACAAGATTTACCCCATTAATTCCAAAATTAAAATTAAGCTTCCATCTGCTTTAGGCTGATGCAACAGATCTCTGCCTCATTTTCTGATTGTAAATACCCACTTTACCCCCAAAAAATTCTCAATGATGGCAGAGTCCAGCACGTGAGTGCAAAAGACAAGGCTGAAGCGTTTGCAACCATCTTCAGCCAGAAGTGCCGAGTGGACGATCCATCTCGGCCTCCTCCCCACATCCCCACCATCACAGAAGCCAATCTTCAGCAAATTCGATTCACTCCACGTGATATCAAGAAACGGCTGAGTGCACTGGATACAGCAAAGGCTATGGGCCCCGACAACATCCCGGCTGTAGTGCTGAAGACTTGTGCTCCAGAGCTAGCCGCGCCCCTAGCCAACCTGTTCTAGTACACTACAACACTGGCATCTACCCGACAATGTGAAAAATTGCCCAGGTATGTCCTGTCCACAAAAAGCAGGACAAATCCAATCCAGCCAATTACCTCCCCATCAGTCTACTCTCAATCATCAGCAAAGTGATGGAAGGTGTCATTGACAGTGCTATCAAGCAGCACCTACTCACCAATAACCTGCTGACCGATGCTCAGTTTGGGTTCCGCCAAGACCACTCGGCTCCAGACCTCATTACAGACTTGGTCCAAACATGGACAAAAGAGCTGAATTCCAGAGGTGAGGTGAGAGTGACTGCCCTCGACATCAAGGCAGCATTTGACCGAGTGTGGCACCAAGGAGCCCAAGTAAAATTGAAGTCAGTGGGAATCAGGGGAAAACTCTCCAGTGGCTAGAGTCATACCTGGCACAAAGGAAGATGGTAATGGTTGTTGGAGGCCAATCATCTCAGCCCCAGGACATTGCTGCAGGAGTTCCTCAGGGCAGTGTCCTATGCCCAACCATCTTCAGCTGCTTCATCAATGACCTTCCCTCCATCAAAAGGTCAGAAATGGGGATGTTTGCTGATGATTGCACAGTGTTCGGTTCCATTCACAACCCGTCAGATAATGAAGCAGTCCATGCCTGTATGCAACAAGATCTGGACAACATCCAGGCTTGGGCTGATAAGTGGCAAGTAACATTCGCGCCAGACAAGTGCCAGGCAATGACCAACTCCAACAAGAGAGAATCTAACCACCTCCCCTTGACATTCATTGGCATTACCTTCACCGAATCCCCCACCATCAACATCCTGGGGATCACCATTGACCAGAAACTTAACTGGACCAGCCACATAAATACTGTGACTACAAGAGCAGGTCAGAGGCTGGGTATTCTGCAGCGAGTGACTCCCTCCTGACTCCCCAAAGCCTTTCCACCATCTACAAGGCACAAGTCAAGAGTGTGATGGAATATTCTCCACTTGCCTGGATAAGTGCAGCTCCAACAACACTCAAGAAGCTTGACACCATCCAGGACAAAGCAGCCCACTTGATTGGCACCCCATCCACCACCCTAAACATTCACTCCCTTCACCACCGGCGCACTGTGGCTGCAGTGTGTACCATCCACAGGATGCACTGCAGAAACTCGCCAAGGCTTCTTCGACAGCATTTCCCAAACCCACGACCTCTACCACCTAGAAGGACAAGGGTAGCAGGCACATGGGAACAATGCCATCTGCACGTTCCCCCCCAAGTCACACACCATCCCGACTTGTAAATATATCACCGTTCCTTCATCGTCGCTGGGTCAAAATCTTGGAACTCCCTACTGAACAGCACTAAGGGAGAACCTTCACCGCACGGACTGTAGCAGTTCAAGAAGGCGGCTCACCACCACCTTCTCAAGGGCAATTAGGGATGGGCAATAAATGCTGGCCTTGCCAACGACGCCCACATCCCATGAACGAATAAAAAAGAACAGTTGCGTTATCTCTTCCCATGTACAATGTTGATGGGCTTTGGTTGTTGTGTGAGCCACTGACCTGATCATTTGCTGCTGGCGAGCCAGCCCTTCATCCATTAGCACAGACGCAGATCAGACTGTGAACTTTTGTTGTATGTGTAGCTCCCATAATCTCTCCTACAACTCTGCTCTCCATAGCTATTTCAGCAGCCACAGCCACTTTAATCATAATTACTAGAGCTGTTAACGTAACTTAGTAAATGCCTGACAGCCTCCGCAAAGATTGATGTTTGTTGCTGCTAACCAGAGCACACAGGAAGTTAAGTTATTGCCCAGCGGAGGGCTTGGGTCATATCTGAGTTATACCTGTGGCCACTAATTACTTGTCTTACTAGCATCATTACTGACAACAACTCCAGAAGCAGGGGAATTGCTCCTTATGACACTCCATATTCGGCACTGAATGTAGGTTTGTCAATCAGTCTGTAAAATAGTACAACCCAAGAAAGTAAGTCAGTTTTTCATAGTCAACCAATATAATTAATAATATAGAAATATAACCTGCCATGAAAATGTCACCATAATTTAAAAATAACCTCAGCAAGAATATATAGGATTATTATTCCTCCACTGCCACTTAAACAGGGAACAAAAATTGAGATATTTTGTTTGTTCTGACAATGGGACAGAATATTGGATACCTGGAAATGAGTTAAAAGGCTGTGCTGTGGGGGTTCAACTGACACATAAGGGGAAATTTACCAACCCCAGTGCAGATTAGCATTCAAAGGGAAGACAGGTTGGAGAATTAGAGCTACAGTGTTGTAGCCTTATCTTCAACTTTCATTCCCTTCAACCGAGGCTCCCCACTAGAAGCATGAAATTGGTGAAGGAGACAGAAAGAATTTGAGATTGGGAGGCAAGCCTAGAAAGAATTATAGGTTTTGTCTGCTCACAATACTACAAGAAATCAACTCGTTATTTGAAATATACGCAATGGATGTGAAAATTTAAATTTTAAGCAGACCTTGCTAACTGTGAGTCCCTAGGGTTGGTAACAGTTACAATGAGATCAAGTGACAGAAATGACAGTGGGATGGCCTGGGTGATACAGTGCTCATATTATAGAACAAGATGGTCTTTATAGCAGTTCCAGTGTTGGACCTGCCTTAAACCAGTATCATATGATAGGAAGACAGAACAGTGAAAAATAATACCCTCTGCTTTACCAGGATTTTGATTATATTATATATGTTTAATAACGTCAAACCTACATAATGTTACAAAGTTGCATTTGTAAACTAAATTTCTACAAATGGTTAGTTTCTGTTACAGTATATCGAATAAACACTCTACCTCATGGAGTGCAATTGAATTTTATCTAACTTGTATTTTATTTCATCTTCATTTGCAAGGTAATCTCTCTGCTGATCTGTGGGATATCCATTTCCTGCAAGTAAACCTGGATAATTTCATAAAATGTAAAGAAGTTCCCCACAGTAGGGTATTGCATTGAGTAAATCCATTTCACACAGCATGCAATAAATGTGCAAACTACAATAGAAAGTAATGTCATCTTTCCGCTTCCCCATGGTGTATGCATTCAATGCCCTTGAGATATGTGAGTCAAGATTCACACATTCTTTTTACTTTTAACATTTAGTAGTTTTTACAACAATATTTCTTAACATAAAATGTTTAACCCTTAGACTGCTGACAAGTCCAGAGAAATCCTTATCTCCTTGGGCCACAATGCAATGCTGAAAATAAAACTAATATTACAATAATAAAGCTACAGAAAGATTAAGAAACTATCACTGTAATACTAACCCTAAATTACCAAAATAGAAAATAAAGCAAAATTTTACATAAAATAAAATATTGATATGTTTCCCTGTTCCCATCCTGTTGTCCTTTCCCCCCTCTTATTCTCTCTTTTCCCTACATAACAACTTCTCTCTTTTCCCTACATAACAACAGACTACACTTCAAAAGTAACTTATGGCTATGGAGCACTTTGGGACAGCCTGAGGATGTGAAAGGCACCATATAAATGCAAGTTAGCTCAAGTTCTAGTTTCCTGCTCTCTCTGTCCTGTTTTTATTTTTAACTTTAATTATATTTTTTCTACATAAGTTCACCTAGCCTCTCTTATTTCTTTAAAAAATAAGTTCAAAATCTTCTGCTAATTATACCTTTTTTCACCCTTTCCCCTCCACTTTAGGTGGCAGCAAGTGATTTATTCATTTTTTCTTGTCAGCTAAAAACTCAAAAATGGTGCTTGATGAATTGAAGGGGAGGGGTAATATTAAAGTTGTTGCTCTCCATTCAGGAGACAGGGATTATTTGTCCAAAATTTGATGGAATTTTGCACCGTAACTACCGTGTAAGAGCAGTGTAGCACTGTTTTCTTGCAAAGCAATTTGCACGTAACTAATTTACGCTGGTCACTGATTTTACGCTGAAACATCGTTTGCATAGCTTCCGAGACACATCCACTGAAACTCTCTGCTGCTCATTTACATAGCTCCTCCCCCATGCAAAAGATCACACATTTCCTGCATTTTTGTCAGTAATGTGCTGACGTACATCTATGCCCAAACAATTAGGCAAGTTTAATGGTGATTTACTTGGCGCATTTTAAATACATTTTCTTATTAAGACCGGCACTATAATTAACCAAAGTTTGTCAGTCTCAGTGCCTGCAAAATTTTTCCTGCAAGTGAAGGACATTGAGTTACAGCAGGTTAGTGGGCTAACTGGGCCAAGTGCTTTCAGTCAGTGTTGTCTCCTGGAGCTTGCTCAGTTGCCTTTGGGGAGGGGTCAGAGAGGAATTTTCCAGAGTTTTAAAAAAATTGACCTAAGATTATTTTCTTTCTTTTTTGCTTTCCTAGGAGATTGTGTGACTGGTGAGGGTGGGGGAAGGGTGGTATTAGGGGTGGGGGGATGTGATTGGTAGTCCATATGGTTTGCACCATGTCGGGATGAAACAGGTAGGTCCTGTCTTTTTTTGTATGTTTGTAGGTACAATGACCTGGGATATTTCCTGGCTCTCTGCTAAGCTGTGTATACATTGAATTGTGGTGTATGCTAATTTATAATGCTTTGAATATTTATCATAGCAATCTAAACAGGTTTTGCAGATCCAATTTTTGTAAATTTATATAATCAGACACTAGTTTTTGGGTCCAACTTATTGACTGACAATGATGAGATTTTACAGACCTATTACCAACTTTATATTTACAAGGTATAGCGTTTCCCTATTTCACCACTGTGACATGTTAGAGTCTAATTGTACTTGCCTATGACTCATTGGGTTTCAATGTTAATTGGATTAGTGGACTGGTAGGATATTGTAGTTGCAATCACGACCTTATATGCCGAAATCCCAGGTCAGACCATCTCGTGACACGATCAGAAAGAATGGGGATGTTTCACCAGTTCTTAGTCAACACTTCTAGTAATCGCAGTAACAACAACAACAACAACAACTTGCATTTATATAACGCCTTTAACATTGTGAAACATCCCAAGGCGCTTCACAGGAGCGAAATCAAACAAAATTTGACACCGAGTCACATAAGGAGGTATCAGGACAGGTGACCAAAAGCTTGCTCAAAGAGATAGGTTTTACGGAGCTTCTTAAAGGAGGAGAGGCAAAGAGGCGGAGAGGTTTAGGGAGGGAATTCTAGAGCTTATGATGTAGGCAGCTGAAGGCACGGCCGCTAATGGTGGAGCGATTAAAATTGGGGATGCGCAAGAGGCAAGAACTGGAGGAGCGCAGAGATCTCAGAGGGTTGTAGGGCTGGAGGAGGTTACAGAGTTATGGAGGGACAAGGCCATGAAGGGATTTGAAAACAAGGATGAGAATTTTAAAATCGAGATGTTCCTGGACCGGTAACCAATATAGGTCATCGAGCACAGAGGTGATGGGAGAACTGGACTTGGTGCGAGTTAGGTTACGGGCAGCAGTTTTGGATGAACTCAAGTTTATGGAGGGTGGAAGATGGGAGGCCAGCCAGGAGAGCATTGGAATAGTCGAATCTGGAGGTAATAAAGGCATGGATGAGGGTTTCAGCAGCAGATGAGCTGAGGCAGAGGCAGAAACAGGTGATGTTATGGAGGTGGAAGTAGATCACTGAGATAATGAGCTACCAGAGTTAATGATTTCTAGGAAAAGAAATTCTGACATTGCAGGGGAGAAATTTGTATAGCGCCCGAAACCGATGAAAATAGATGTTTTGACACCTGAAGATGTCGCTCGAGACTTGCTGGAAATTGGGCCTCATCTGCATAAAACTGAGCTGCGATGCCAAAGCAGCTCACTGATCAAGGCCATAGGAAATTCATCCGGCTCCACAGAATGAAACTGTAAAAAGGTTACTTACATTTTTGTGGGCAGCCTTTGAACACCTGGAACAATTGGACAGAGCATGTGCGGTATAAGCTCTGCCCAGTTGATAATGAATTTCGAGCAGGGTCCTAAAACAGGCAAAATGAACCCTGATTTGTATATTCAAAGGACCTATTGCCTGTTTGAGGCAGGTGCCCTAGACATCTGGAAGTCCAAGGATTCCAATTTCGCAGCTGACATACTTCCGGGGGAGATCAGGCTCAAGAGATCACAACCCAATATTGTTCTCCCCAGCGCAACATTTTTGTCTAAAAAACAGGTTCGACAGAGACCAAATTTTCCCTCTGCCTATCTCAGCCCCTGTATACATGCCAGCTGTAGCCAGTAACTGAGTGGCCTTGGCAGCAGTTCATGGACCTTTGGTCTGGACAGCTCTGCCCTCCAGTTTGAGGGAGGAAACAGGACTTGTGGGAAAATGATATATAAATGCTAAAAATGTAATGTGGGCTAAGGTGTTCTTTGAAAAATAAAGCATTTGGATGGTTTAAAACTAAAGGGCACGATTCAGTGCCAACATTAAAAACATCTCTGATGTTTCACTGGCCGTCTATGTAATGCTATCTTCGGATACAAATGAAAACTAGTAGTATTTTATATTTTTTCTTTTTCTCCTCTTCCAGGTCAGTGCTGTTTTCATCAATGAAAATAGGAGCAAAATAGTTACTGACAATAATTATTGTGGCCCCAAAATTCCTGGAACTAGAGAAGGCAGAAAGTTTGATTTGCGCCTAGGGGGAGAGGTTTTTGAATCCGGTGACACTGGGATTCATCCCCATTTAGACCGGCCCTTTAAATTCTGGGAGGGGCACCATGGGAAGACCTTCTTGTGGGCCACTTTGCCTTACCGGGGCAGATCAGGGCAGGCACCATTGTTCCACCCTGGCCAAGCAAGTGATCCTGTCCCTGAGATTTGGGATGGGGTCTGCAGTCTTGGGCTAGAGTAAGCGAGGGTTCTGCTCCACCCCACTTGCACTAGTAGAGCGGATGTGCAAGAATTTTGGGGCCTGTATTTTTTGTATTTATTATAAAACTAAAATGATGGCAAAATTTCCAATGAAGACTACAGAGGAGGTTCTAATAATTAGTGCTCCTAGTGATCATAAAGTTTACCCTTACAACTAAAGGATGAAAATTCAAAGTAAAGAGACGAAATTAAAAATAAGATTATTTCTAGGACTAAAACAAGTCTATTCCAGGTTATTCCCCATTACATGTTGTTTCCAGGCCAAGAAGGCAAGGAGCCCACCTCCTCCCACACCTATGACAGTATTTCTCTGTCATCAACCAATAGGCTGGGGTGACGCACATGGCCTCTGCTCACACTGTTGTGTGGATTCATGCTCAGATATGAATGCTGCAATTATGTTTCATATACCAGTTTAACACTGTTACCTTCTTTTAGAACAGTAGAAGTAGAAAATATTGAGTTGTACTTTCTCACATGCCAGGGATGCCATCTTTTGCCAAGACCAAAAACGGACAGGGGTCAGGATAGGACAGGGGGCAGGATCATGCAATAAGCTGTGATGTTTCCTTCACTGCTGATGAAAATTCAATGATCGCCCCACATCGTAATGCAGTGCTGCTTTTAAAAACAAACTTCTTGTCCAGTTTACACTTTAGACATTTCTGGACAGCTTTATTCACAAACCAAACTGACTGGCCCAAAACCAAACAGGTGGAACCCAACCAGCATTTGCACCAATGTCTCTTCAGATAAGGAGAAGAACAGCACCAAGATGCAGATGCATTTGTCATAATTTTCCAAATCTCTCTAGATTTAGGAATTGTGCCTTTGGATTGGAAAATTGCAAATATTAGTCCATTATTTAAGAAGGGAGGGAGGGAGAAACCAGGTGACTAAAGGCCTGTCAGTTTAACATCAATTGTGGGGAAGCTACTGGAATCTATCTTCAGAGACAGAGTGACGGAGCACTAATACAAGTATCAGCTGATGAAAGAGAGCTAGCATGAATTTGTAATGGGTAAGTCATGTCTGACTCATCTAGTTGAATATTTTGAGGAGGTCGCTAGCATAGTGGATAAGGGAGCGTCTATGGATGTTGTCTATATGGACTTCCAGAGACATTTGATAAGGTTCCACACGAGATTATTAGCAAAAATGAAAGCTCAAGGAATTGGTGTAACCTTGTGACATGGGTCAATAATTGGTTGAGATAGGAGACAGAGTAAGGATAAAGGGAATGTTCTCTGATTGGCAGGATGTGGCAAGCGGTAATCCCCAAAGAACTGTACTGGGGCCAGAGCTTATCACCATATATATTAATGACTTGCATGAAGGAATAGAGAGCCACATATCCAAATTTGCAGATGACAATAAGTTAGGAGGCACAGTAAGTTGTGTAGATGGGAGCAGGAACTTACAAAGGGTCATAGACTGACTAAGTGAGTGGGCAAAACTATGGCAGATGGAGTTCAATGTGGAGAAGTGTGAGATCATCCACTTTGGATTTGAAAAAGACAAATCAGAATATTTTCTTAATGGTGAGAGACTAGGAGTTGTGGAAGAGCAAAGGGATTTGGGTGTCCATGTATACAAATCACTAAAAGCTAGTGCACAGGTACAATAAGTAAACAAAAAGGCTAATTGAATGTTGGCCTTTATCTCAAGGGGGCTGGAATACAAAGGGAAGGAAGTTATGATTCAGTTGTGTAGAGCCTTATTTAGACCCCATCTGGAGTATTGCATTCAGTTTTGGACACTGAACCTCAGGAAAGCTATATTGACCTTGGAGGGCTGCAGCACAGATTCACCAGGGCTTAAAGGGTTAAATTATAAGGCCACTTCTATAAAATTGGTTTGTATTCCCTTCAGTTTGGAAGTTGCGGGGTGATCTAATCGAGGCTTTTAAAATGATAAAGGAATTTGATAGAGTAGATACAGAGAAACTATTTCCTCTGGTGGGGGAATCCAGAACCCCTTTCCCACCCAAACTATGCATTGAGCTGAGTACTGATGCAAGTCTGCTTATTAATGTTACTTAAGGGTTGGGGGGTGTAATGGTGCTGTCTTCAGATGTGAACTACTCTTGTCCATTTGAAATGGGCATTAGAGGCTAACCAAGTTCTTGCTTGTCATAAACGGAACCCTTATAGCAGCAATGTTCTGTTGTTTTTGCTGGTTATGGGGATTGCTTTCTGCGATCCCCCGTCACTTGATTCAATGGAGGAGGACAAACAGGAAAAAAGAGGGGATGGTACGAATGTCAGATAGCTCAAAGGCAGTCTATTCACCCACCAAATCGACAGGCCTAAGCACAGCTATCTGGCAATGAATAGGAACATTGCATCAAGAGGCTCCGATTCAGCAGTACGAGTGTTACAGAGCTGTTTCATCTGTTTCAAGGATATGCAACCAAACTCCAATGTAGGGACTGCATTTCCACTGGCAGTCACTGTGACTGTGACCCTGAATATTTATGTCTGCAATTCTTTGCAGGGTAGCACAGGGAACATTAACAGTATCAAACAGTTGATGCTTTATCCAGTAGGGCCATCACCTTTATCTCCTTTCCCCCCGAACAGCACAACAAGGCTGACTAATTGCACTGTACTGCTGGAATTCCCAAAGAACAGGGGATTATTGAGGATACCCATGTGACTGCCCAGGCCCCTATATACAATGAAATGGTATAGATGAACAGAAAGTGGTTCTACTTCACCAATATGCAAATGGTCAGTGACCAAGAACTTTTCATGCAGGTCAGTACAGCTTCCCAGGCAGCTCTGCCCATTTGTACCTGAATTTCACATTTGGGGTTCTACAACTGATGTAGGACACCAAATTGCATATTTAAACAGCCTAAAATTTGTTTCAGGCAGGCCCTCTGGATGAGTAAAAGTTACCCGAGTTAATATGGTGGCTGGCACAGTTCAGGTGAGGCAGATCACAACCTGAAATTCGGAGGTCTAACGCCGATTTAACGCCGGAAAAATGGGCGGCCATGAGTTGAATTTCTCTTTCCTACACCCATGTGCACACCCTATTCCCATATCCCTTTATCCCCCTGTATATGTAGAAGTAAACACTATACATTTATAATTTAACATTTTGGAAGATCTTTATCTTAGTATGGAAAGTATCAGCGGTCAAGTCAAAAAATGTAGCAATTTAGGATGGGGATTTACTTTAAAGGTTTTGTAGGGAGTAAAATCATGTTGGTTCTCCAAATAGAATAGTTAGCAACCATAAATATGTCAACAAGATTGCTGAAGGTTTATGTTGGGAAAAAACTGACTAAAGGAAAAAGTATAATATACATATAAAATCTCTTTACTAGATTACTAGTGTTGAAAACACATCTTCTCCTTTCTGTGTTTTAGTTTTTGCTGAATGTGAGCAGACATGTGAAACACATTACCCTATAGGTAGGCTGTTGATCATGTTCAGGGAACTTTACAATAGACAATAACAGCTGCCAATTGTAGCCACTGGCAGAGAATGGTCTGCCTCTCCAGCTGTTGACCACTGCCTCAATTGGCTTTCTGTTCTCACACTCTGAAACTCTGCCAAGCCTGTCAGAGGAGTGGCACTGAAAAATGAAACACTGTTAATGGGATTATAAGATTTAGGAATGTTTTTGTTTTCCACGCTTTTTGTTTAAGAAGCTTTGATTGTGCTAATGTATAACAGCACTAGATTTTACTGAAGGTGTACCTAATTGAAGTGTTGTGAAAGTTATGCCAGACAATTTAGTTCTTGTTTAAAGGACACATGGTGACTATAAATATCACAGTCACTATTGAACATGCTTTGCAATTGACTGACAATGACCAGACACCCTGTAACTGGTTATATAAATCAGTTTCACACCACCTCTGTGTTGCACCTTTGCTATATTCAGGTATTTTCTTTTTAAATAGTCACAGATGGCAACCACCTCTGAAAAAGACATAGTCATTTGTAATAATATTTTGTAATAGTCTATAAACCATGTGCATGATGAATCGTTCAATTCAATCTAAAAAAATGGAAAGTTGAACACAAACATGATTTTATTTTATTTTCTCAACTTCTCAGTTTCCTATAGTGAGTTTATCAACAATACTGTCTGTCTTTTGGAGAATTAAAGAAAGCATTCAAGATGCTTCCAGTTCCAAATTCCAGAAATGAAGTTTGGAAAGTGCATAAAGCAATTTAAAGCAGACATTTGCCAGCATTTGTTCAACTTAAGTTGCTGTTTTCTGTTTAGCTGTTTTTTCCCCTCTGTGTTTAAAGCTGGCTCCAGCAATGAGGTTTGGAAAAGACACTGAAGTTACTTTGTAAATCCTGGAGTTTAATTTAGTTATGAGAATTCAAAATGCACAGAAGCCCAGCAAACATATTAAAAACTTCAAGCTAAAAAAAAATGAGGCTTCAAACAAGTTTTGTTACTTTTACAGAATTGCCAATTGCAGACAATACACTATTCAGCAATTCAGCATTTCACTCAGTGGGGCTAGTGAAAAAGATAAAATGGTTACAACCCCTTTTGGTAGTATGTGCTGGCAGAATTTATGTTGCATACTGTGACAGAGACATTTCTGACCACAACTCATAAGCCACATTTTATTTATGCAGGCACTTTTCCATTATTCGTTCACAGGCTTTCAGACTTCATTTACCCTGTTCTAGTTTTGGAATAAAGCTATGGCAGCAATTTCCACAGCATTCTGTTAAGCAAAGCAATTTTGGTTCCTTTGGCTATAAGCAGTTCCCACTACAGGGCAACTATGTCTGCTCAATATTACAATAAATGGGTTTTACATGATGTATGTTATTTACTTTAATTTCCTTTCATATGGTTATAAATAATTATATGGGAGCAGAGAGAACAAGCAATATAAAGAATGGAAAAAGCTAAAAAATATAACCAATTTACAATATGCATAAGGTCCATTACAACCCAGTAAAATGAGTATTATTTTTCAAACGCTCTTTTCATGTTATGTTTTATTTTTCAGTACAAAAAGAATCCTCTTTCAGTCACGTGATATGAAGAGGACTAGCAAAACTAACTGCTTGTAATGGCGGTGGTCAGCAGTCATAAGTAAAAAAATTGTTGGCAATGATAGAAAGTATAAATTTGAATGGAAAAGTTCATGAATGGAATAAAAATTAAGATTTTATGTATGTTAACGAACAAAACTGGCGTTATATAAATGCAAGTTGTTGTTGTTGAAAATGGTCAGAGTGTGTAACGTACCCTCAACATCTCAATGACCTTTGTAGATGGCCAGAACTTTTCTTATTCCCTTGCAGTTTGTGATGTTATCCAAACTCCCCAAGAGAGTTGCTTATGAAATACTCCCAGCCATCTGATATCCAGAACGGTGTGTTTTTAATTTTTAACTCCATACAGGTAAACCCTAAAATATACATATATGAGATATTGACAAGCGTTTTAGGAACATAAAAACAGGAGTAGGCTGTTCAATTAGATCATGGCTGATCTGTACCTCAACTCCATTTACATTTACCCGCCTTAGTTTCATATCCTTTGATACCCTTACCTAACAAAAATCTATCAATCTCAGTCTTGAAAGCTTCATTGTCCCAGCATCCACAGCCTTTTGGGGCAGAGAATTCCAGATTTCTGCTACCATTTGTGTGAGAAAGTGCTTCCTGATTTCCCGCCTAAATGGCCTGGCTCTAATTTTAAGATTATGTCCCCTCCTTCTAGTTTCTCTGTATCTATCCTATCGAATCATTTTAACATTTTAAACACCTTGACCAGATCACCACTGAATCTTCTATACTCAAGGGAATACAAGCCACATTGATGCAATCTGTCCTCATAATTTAACCTTCTAAGCCACGGTATCATTCTGAAAAAGGTATATATGAAGCTTTTGTATTATTATCAATCTTAATTAAAATGTTCAAATTTAACATCTGTAAAATATTCCCATTATATTACTTGGATCAAAAATTTAAGAAACTAGTATTTAGGCAACTAAAATTTGATGATTAAATTCTAATCCATGGGGGTTGTTAACTTAAACAGAAAATCGGCAGCATTTCCCCCCAAGTCTCTCCTGTGGCATTAAATTAAAATCTTGCCATCCAGTTGAGGGTTATTAGCTCTGATGGTATGTTGCATGAACTAGTCGAAACACACATGTAAATCCTAAAGGAAGTTAATGTGAATGAGCTGTTAATGGCACATGGGCCTCTTTTCATTGCCTTGGTGCTAGAAGGAACTGTATAAACTGATGCAACCTTCAACAGTAGCAAGTAGCCCTGCCTCCAATTTTTTTAAACATTATTTTTCTTTCATATGAGAGGACAGGCAAGTGACCTGCTCCCTGGCCTTTGCTGATGCTGCTTGTTACCTGGCTAGTTGAAGGTATGTGAGAGATGTGGAGATGCCGGTGATGGACTGGGGTTGACAATTGTAAACAATTTTACAACACCAAGTTATAGTCCAGCAATTTTATTTTAAATTCACAAGCTTTCGGAGGCTTCCTCCTTCCTCAGGTAAATGCTCCTGAACATTTACCTGAGGAAGGAGGAAGCCTCCGAAAGCTTGTGTATGTGAGAGAGGCTTGTGTTGACTCTGCCTCTGATTTAATTACCTCCCTCCTTGTGGAGAAACACTTGTTTCTGTTCACTTTCTCTTCCAATAGACTGAAATTAGGAACTCTTGTAATGGCGAGTTGCAGATTCCAGCTCATGTCACTCTGTTGGACACTGTGCCAACATTGGCGACCTGGCATAAGGAACATTTGAGGGATGTGGGGTGGGCTTATTAATCAAAGAAATACTTTGAAACAAGGAATAAAATTCTAACCTCCAATCACATGGTCTCCCCTCCCCCGCCACCCGTTGTTGAGACAAAATGTCCTAGAATTTGCTCTGATGGTTCACTGGGTAAATGAACCCCTGCTTGTGATACTGAGCCATACAGACCAAGAAGGTCCCAGATCTGACCGTCTGCCCCCACCCCATTCCATGCTGAGTAAACTGAATTCAATCAGGGAAGGATATTTCCTGCCAGAAATTGCCCTGTGAATTTTATGGTAAGACAGGATTGGACTTCACGATCAAATAGCCAGTTGACACTCATTGTCTCCACACATGCAAAAAATAATCATATAGGTGCAATACCAAAGGGCTGCTAGCATCTAGGGAACTGCAATCTAACATGAATTACTGTACTGGTTCTATCCCCCTCCCCTTCAAATCTGCCATCATCACCCCTCTCCTCAAAAAAAAAACCCTTGAGCCCTCTGTCCTTGCAAACTATCGCCTATCTCCAACCTCCCTTTTCTCTCCAAAGTCCTTGAACGTGTTGTCGCTCCCAAATCCGTGTCCATCTTTCCTGCAACTCCACGTTTCAATCCCTCCAATCAGGTTTCAGTACAGAAACGGCCGTTCTCAAAGTCACAAATGACATCCTATGTGACTGTGACAATGGTAAACGATCTCTCCTCGTCCATCTCGACCTGTCTGCAGCTGTTGATGCGGTTGACCACACCATCCTCCTCCAACGCTCTGTCGTCCAGCTGGGTGGGATTGCACTTGCTTGGTTCCATTCTTATGTATCCAGTCGTAGCCAGCGAATCACCTGCAATGGCTTCTCTTCCTGCTCCCGCACCATTACCTCTGGAGTTCCCCAAGGAACTATCCTTGTACCCCTCCTATTTCTCATCTACATGCTACCCCTCGGCGACATCATCCGAAAACACAATGTCAGGTGATGACACCCAGCTCTACCTCACCACCACCTCCCTCAACCCCTCCACTGTCTCTTATTTGTCACACAGCTTGTCCAACAACCAATACTGGATGAGCAAAAATGTTCTCAAACTAAATTTTGGGAAGACCGAAGCCATTGTCTTCGGTCCCCACCATAAACTCCATTCCCTAGCCACCGATTCCAGCTCTAGGCTTGACTATTCCAAAGCTCTCCTGGCCGGCCTCCCATCTTCCACCCTCCATAAACTTGAGCTCATCCAAGACTTTGCTGTCTGTATCCTAACTCGCACCAAATCCTGTTCACTCATCACCCCTGTGCTCGCTGACCTACATTGGCTCCCGATCCAGGAACACCTCGATTTTTAAAATTCTCATTCTTGTTTTCAAATCCCTCCATGACCTTGCCCCTTCCTATCTCTGTAATCTCCTCCAGCCCTACAGCCCTCCGAGATCTCTGCGCTCCTCCAATTCTTGCCTTTGGCACAACCCCGATTTTAATCACTCCACCATTGGCGGCCATGCCTTCAGTGGTGGCGGCGGCCCTAAGCTCTGGAATTCCCTCCCTAAACCCCTCCACCTCTCTACCTCTCTCTCCTCCTTTAAGATGCTCCTTAAAACCTACCTCTTTGAGCAAGCTTGTGGCCACCTGTTCTCATGTCTCCTTATGTGACTCAGTGTCAAATTTTGTTTGAAAATCGCTCCTGTGAAGCGCCTTGCGACGTTTTACTACATTAAAGGCATTATATAAATGCATGTTGTTGCTGTTGTTGTTGTTCAGGAGAGGTAAAAATAAGGCTGTGAGATCAGTGCTATCTTCAGGTCAAATAAGGTGGTGAAGACAGTCTGAAGTTCTTTGATGTCTGCAAAACCAAAGAGAACTGTCTGCTAACAGTACTGCAACAGAAGATGGATGATACCATGCAATGACTCACCAGAGCAAACTAAATAACTGACTGAAAATTGAAAAAGACATCTGTTGTAACCTGTCCTGTAATAATTTGATGTTAGGTTATACCTTCATAAATCCATATTTTATTATAGTGTTTAAAAGCATATCTGACACTGTGTTTTTCTTAATGTAATGGAATGCATCTGATTTATGCTGCAAGTAAGTCAGTTATTGGTTTTTAAGATCAAAAACACATTCAGGGTCATTTTTAAGTGTTTCAGTTACAGCAACATACTTTTGGTAAGGAAGGATTTTTATTTATTTTGAGAGTTTGAGGAAGTGGGAGCCAGGAGGGTTGATCCAGGTTCCTGCTATATGCACAGTATAAGTTTTAAAAATTTGTTCTTGGGATGTGGACGACACTGACAAGGTTATATTTATTGCCTATCCCTAGATTGCTAATCAGTGCTGCAAAATGTTTAATGGTCTTACCAGGTAAAGGGAGCCAGCCACACCTTCCAAGAATGCATTGTACCAAGCATGTCCGCCATTACAATGATTTCCCCCTCACTGTGTTAAACATAGAAAAAAAATTAGGAGCAGGAGTAGGCCATTCGGCCCTTCGAGCCTCCTCCGCCATTCAATATGATCGTGGCTGATCCTCTATCGCAATACCATCTCCCACTCTCTCCCCATACCCCTTGATGCCTTTTGTGTCTAGAAATCTATCTAGCTCCTTCTTAAATCTATTCAGTGACTTGGCTTCCACAGCCTTCTGTGGTAGAGAATTCCACAGGTTCAACACCCTCTCAGTGAAGAAATTTCTCCTCATCTCAGTCCTAAATGTCCTACCCCATATCCTGAGACTGTGACCCCTCGCTCTGGACCCCCCCAGCCAGGGGAAACATCCTCCCTGCATCCAGTCTGTCTAGCCCTGTCAGAATTTTATATGTTTCAATGATATCCCCTCTCATTCTTCTAAACTCGAGTGAATACAGGCAGAGTCGACCCAATCTCTCCTCATACAACAGTCCTGCCATCCCAGGAATCAGTCTGGTGAACTTTTGCTGCACTCCTTCAATGGCAAGTATATCCTTTCTTAGGTAAGCAGACCAAAACTGCACACAATACTCCAGGTGTGGTCTCACCAAGGCCCTGTATAACTGCAGTAAGACATCCTTGCTCCTGTACTCAAATCCTCTTGCAATGAAGGCCAACATACCATTTGCCTTCCTAACTGCTTGCTGCACCTGCATGTTTGCTTTCAGTGACTGATGTACAAGGACAACCAGGTCCCTTTGTACATCAACATTTCCCAATCTATCACCATTTAAATAATACCCTGCCTTTCTGTTTTTCTTCCGAAGTGGATAACTTCACATTTATCCACATTATACTGCATCTGCCATGTATTTGCCCACTCACTCAACTTGTCTAAATCGCCTTGAAGCCTCTTTGCATCCTCCTCACAAATCACAATCCCACCTAGTTTTGTGTCGTCACCAAACTTGGAAATAATACATTTGGTACCCTCATCCAAATCATTGATATATATTGTGACTAGCTGGGGCCCAAGGATTGATCCCTGCGGTACCCCACTAATCACTGCCTGCCACCCCAAAAAAAAACCCATTTATTCCCAATCTTTGTTTCCTGTCTGTTAACCAATTTTCATTCCATGCCAGTATATTACCCCCAATCCCATGTGATTTAATTTTGCACACTAACCTCTTATGTGGGACTTTATCAAAGGCCTTCTAAAAATCCAAATAAACCACATCCACTGATTCTCCCTTATCTATTCTACCAGTTACATCCTCAAAAAACTCCAGTAGGTTTGTCAAACATGATTTCCCTTTCATAACTCCATGTTGACTTTGTCAAATCCCGCTGATATTTTCTAAGTGTCCTGTTATCACATCCTTTATAATAGACTCTAGCATTTTCCCTACTATTGATGTTAGGCTAACCGGTCTGTAGTTCCCTGGTTTCTCTCTCCCTCCTTTTTTAAAATAGTGGGGTTACATTTGCCACCCTCCAATCTGCAAGAACTGTTCCATAATCTACAGAATTTTGGATGATGACAACTAATGCATCCACTATTTCCGTGGCTACCTCTTTTAGTACTCTGGGATACAGATTATCAGGTCCTGGGGATTTATCGGCTTTCAGTCCCATTAATTTCTCCAGCACTATTTTTTTACTAATACTAATTTCCTTTAATTCCTCCTTCTCACTAGCCCCTTGGTTCCCTAGCATTTCTGGGAAGTTATTTGAGTCCTCTTCCATGAAGACAGAACCAAAGTATTTGTTTAATTGCTGTGCCATTTCCTTGTTCCCCATTATAAATTCTCCTGTTTCTGACTGTAAGGGACGTACATTGGACTTCACTAATCTTTTTCTTTTTACATAATTGTAGAAGCTTTTATGTTCCTTGCAAGTTTACTCTCATACTTTATTTTTCCCCTCTTAATCAATCTCTTTGCTGGAGCAAAGACCCAGAAATCACAATGGAGCAGCACAAGGGGCAAGGCTGCTCCAAGGTTCAGCGATGTCTCACTGCAGCAGCTACTGGATGGGGTGAGGAGGAGGAGGGAAGTGTTTTGTCCCACGGACGGGAGGAAGTGCCCTGCCTCTGCCACCAAGAAGGCCTGGCTCGAGGTGGCAGACGAGGGCACCAGTAGCAGCAATCACGCACCTGGGTCCAGTGCAGGAAGCGTTTCAATTACCTAACTAGGTCAGCGAAAGTGAGTACACTTATTGATTCTGCTGCATTCCGTCTTCCACACCACCGCCCCCCCCCCACCTCACCTCAACTCATTCTGCACTGCCAAGACTTCTCCATCACATCACTCCTCACACCCACTTAAGGCTCATCCTCAACTTCCCTTCCCTTCCTGAGCACTGCCTCACCTCCCCATTAGTCACCCCACCACTACCACTCACCCCAATCCTGATCCAATATGATGTCTCTGTCTGATACTCACCCTCTGATGCATCTCTTTCATGGACAGCCTCACCCAAAGCAATGCATTCATCGGTTGGCCATTTCACCATCACTCAATCACATGTCTGTACTTCCTCCCCTTCTAGAAGAGAGCGCAAAATGCACATGAGAGGGCGAGGGCTGGAGGGGGGGCCACAACAAATAGTGGTCCTTACAGACACGGAGCAGGAGGCCCTGCAGATCAGCCGCACCCTCGAGTGTCTGTCCGCCGGGGACGCCGCAACTGGCCCCCCACAAACTTCTGGTGACACAACTTCAACATTCATCACACACAACATGAATTGATGTTAACAATGATTGGCATGTTCAATACCTTAATATGCTCATCGCAACGTGACACATCTGTGATGATGCTTAATATTGCCTTCTGTTCTCTTACAGGCCCTTCAACGACCACTGTGATGGCAGAGGGCGATTCCTCAGAGGAGCTCCCGGTTTCTGAGTGCAAACCGTCACATCTTAGTGAGCCATCCACCAGCGCAGATACTCACACCTCGGTGGGTCCTAGCAGTCAGTTAGTTGGGTTGGCACCTGGTGAGTCACCACACACAAGTGAGCACGAGCAGACACTGGTAGCAGGGACAGCTGTGGAGAGTCCTCACTGGTGGGCGCACTCCTCTCCAGGCTCTGCGCAGCTGGACGTAGATGCTGAACCCCGGGGGTCATCCTTTAAAAGGAGAATGATCGAGGGACAGCAACACATTTGCGAGATACTGGAACAGGTGCCACGCACACTCTCCACAATAGCGCAGAGGATAGAGGAGTCCAACTCCTACATTAGTGGAATGGTGGCACAGGTACGGGAGAGAATCTCTGTCATATTGTCACAGGGAAGTGTCTATAGTGTCGCAGGTAAGTGTGGGAATGTCTGCGATGGAGAGAAGGCTAGCCTCCGTTGAGCTTAAAGCACGGCTCACAAATGAGTCCATTCTGGCCCTAACAACAGTTGTTCAGACTCCAGGTGAACAACATTCTGCCGCCTTAAACACACAGGCAGGTGCTTTACAACTGGGCTTCCAAGACCTCATACATGTTCTCCAAACTGTGCTCCAGCAGGGTGGTAGGAGTGATGTGGGCCTGGTCCAGGAGAGGGATGATGGCAAAAGGGGACATGGAAGTGGGGACGCCACTCAAAGTCCTCCCATCTCTCACCCGTTGCCCCCCTCCCAACCAGTACCTGCAATGCTGCCTCCTCTCCAGGTGGCTGAGTCTGCCCCTGCACAGGTGCAGGTGCAGCTGTCTTTGGAGGGGCCCTCACGGGCTCCAAAACCCAGAGGGCGTAGGCTGAAAGCATTTAAGCAGTGCGGGCATGGACATGAGCAACCTGTCACTACCACTGCTGCAGCCATAGGGGATGCACCACGTAGAAGTAGTAGGAAGAGAAAGGCTAAGGATTTGTGAGCATGAAGGGTATGCACAAGGGTGTCTGACAGATGGTCATGTTTTTCATTTATATTTGATTTTTCGGTTTCGGAGCCCGTGAGTTCCCCTTCAAGGACTGCCCCACCTGCACCTGTACAGGGGCAGACTCAGCCACCTGGAGAGGAGGCAGCATTGCAGGTACTGGTTGAGAGGGGGGCAACTGGTGAGACATGGGAGCGCTTTGAGTGGCGTCCCCACTTCCATATCCCCTTTCACAGATTATTGTCTCTAAAAGTTTCCCCACCATTGATGTTAGGCTGATTGGCCTGTAATTAGTGGATTTATCCCTCTCCCCTTTTTTGAACAGGGATATAACATTTGCAATCCTCCAGTCCTCCGGCACCATCCCCATATCTAAGGAAGATTGGAAGATTGTGACCAGAGCCTCCGCAATTTCCACCCTTACTTCCCTCAGTAACATAGGATGCATCCCATCTGGACCGGGTGACTTTTCTACTTTGAGTACTGCCAATCTTTTAAGTATCTCCTCTTCATCTATTTTTATTCTATCCAATATCGCTACTACCTCCTCTTTTACTTCTACAATGGCAGCATCCACTTCTCTAGTGAAGACCGATATGAAGTATCCATTTAGTACCTCAGTCATGCCCTCTGCCTCCACAAGAATATCTCCCTTTTTTTCCCTAATTGGGCCCATGCTTTCTTTGCCTACCCTTTTACTATTTATATGTTTATAAAAGACTTTCGGGTTCCCTTTTATGTTAGTTGCTAATCCATTCTCATACTCTCTCTTTGCCTCTCTTATTTCCTTTTTTAAATCTCCTCTGCACCTTCTGAGGAGGAGGAATGTGAAATATTGGATGGGATAAAGAGAGGAAGTATTAAGGGGTTTAGCATCTTTGAAAGTAGATAAATCACCAGGCCCGGAGGAAATGTATCCCAGGCTGTTAAGAGAAGCAAGGGAGGAAATAGCGGAGGCTCTGACCATCATTTTCCAATCCTCCCTGGCTACAGGCGTGGTGCTGGAGGATTGGAGGACTGCTAACGTTGTACCGTTGTTTAAAAAGGGAGGAAGAGATAGACCGAGTAATTATAAGCCAGTCAGTCTAACCTTTGTGAAGGGCAAATTATTGGAATCAATTCTGAGGGACAGCATAAATCGTCATTTAGAAAGGCACGGGTTAATCAAGGACAGTCAGCATGGATTTGTTAAGGGAAGGTTGTGTCTGACTAACTTGATTGAATTTTTTAAGCAAGTAACAAGGAGGGTCGATGATGCAGTGATGCAGTGTACATGGATTTTAGCAAGGGTTTTGACAAGGTCCCACATGGCCGACTGGTCAAAAACGTAAAAGCCCATGGGATTCAAGGGAAAATGGCTAGTTGGATCCAAAATTGGCTCAGTGGCAGGAAGCAAAGGGTGATGGTCGAAGTGTGTTTCTGCCACTGGAAAGCTGTTTCCAGTGGGGTCCTGCAAGGCTCAGAAAGAGGTCCCTTGCTTTTTGTGGTATATATTAATAATTTGGACTTGAATGTGGGGGGCTTGATCAAGAAGTTTGCAGATGGTACAATAATTGGCCGTGTGGCTGATGGTGAGGAGGAAAGCTGTAGACTGCAGGAAGATATCAATGGACTGGTCAGGTGGGCGGGAAAGTAGCAAATGGAATTCAATCCGGAGAAGTGTGAAGTAATGCATTTCGGGAGGGCAAACAAGGCAAGGGAGTACACAATAAATGGGGGATACTGAGAGGTGTAGTGGAGCAAAGGGACCTTGCAGTGCATGTCCACAGATCCCTGAAGGTAGCAGGACAGGTAGATAAGGTGGTTAAAAAGGCATACGGGATACTTTCCTTTATTAGCCGAAGCATAGAAAATAAGGGCAGGGAGGTGATGCTGGAACTGTATAAAACACTGGTTGGGCCACAGCTTGAGTACTGCGTACAGTTCTGGTCACCACATTACAGGAAAGATGTGATTGCACTAGAGAGGGTACAGAGGAGATTTACGGGGCTGTTGCCAGGGCTGGAGAATTTTAGCTATGAGAAAAGATTGGATCGGCTGGGGTTGTTTTCTTTGGAACAAAGGAGGCTGAGGGGAGATTTAATTGAGGTGTACAAAATTATGACAGGACTAGATAGAGTGGATAAGAAGGACCTATTTCCCTTAGCAGAGAGGTCAATAACCAGGGCGCATAGATATAAAGTAATTGGTAGAAGGATTAGACGGGAGCTGAGGAGTAATTTTTCACCCAGAGGATGATAGGGGTATGGATTTCACTGCCTGAAAGGGTGGTAGAGGCAGAAATCCTCAACTCATCTAAAAAGCACTTGGACACGCACTTGAAGTGCCCTAACCTACAGGGCTACGGACCAAGTGCTGGAAAGTGGGATTAAGCTGGATAGCTCTTTTTCGGCCAGCATGGACCCGAAGGGCCGAATGGCCTCCTTCTGTGCCGTAATTTTCTATGATTCTATGATTCTATTCAGCCTGGTTTTCTACTGTATTATGTAAATAAGGAAAAACTGTTTCCAGTGGCAGAAGAGTCGATAACTAAGGACACAGATTTAAGGTGATCGACAAAAGAGCCAGAGGCGACATGAGGAAGCATTTATTAACGCAACAAATTGTTATGATCCTGAATGCATTGCCTGAAACGGTGGTGGAAGCAGATTCAAGAATAACTCCCAAAAGGGAATTCAATAAATACTTGAAGGGAAAATATTTACAGGGTTATGGGGAAAGAGTGGGGGAGTGGGACTAATTGGAAAACTCTTTCAACGAGCCAGCACAGGCACAATGGGCCAAATGGATTTCTTCTGTGCTGTATCATGATACTACTACAATACCATTATGACACCATTTCCTATTTTCTGCCAGTCTGAAAAACTGTCCCTAACTTCTACCCTGTGTGTACTGGTTTTGTAGCCATCTTTCAATCAAGGTTGGGTGTAAGAAATCACATACAGTGGAAAGAAGCAGTAGGCACTCACATACATTACAATTTTGTTTGCATTAAATTTGTTGTGTGTGCAGACATCAATTTATGCAAGACTTGGAAGCTGCTTTCATCTGATGGAATGAATGGGAGCTGTGTGATTTGTGTCACTATTGACATGTTATTAGCAAGATGTACACAGGACTGCTCTTGCAGTAGCCAGATGAAGTAAGATGAAGTAAGTCTCCTGCATTTACCTTGCAGCCAGCAAAGAGTTATCCTCTGCATCCTTGTCAGGCTACGACTCCTGCAAGCGTTGCAGGCCTCCCTCCCTCCTCTTCTACGAAGCCAGGGTTTCCAATGGAAATATATTATGGAAAGAAGGAAAGAAAGAAAGAAAGAATTAAAGAATGAATGAATGAATGACTTGCATTTATACAGCCCCTTTTAGGACCTTGGGACGTCCCAAAGCGCTTTACAGCCGATGAAGTACTTTTGAAGTGTAGTCACAGTTGTAACTTAGGAAACATTACATTCCAAGGGGGGAAAAGAGCAACCCCAGAGAAAATGGCCAAAAGCCAGATGCTAAATTAATTGGCAGGGACAAAAATAAAATCCGAAATTAATGGAGAAGTAAGTTTTCTGCAAAGTTTTCAAATATTTGTGCTTGGCTCTTTAAATTTACTTCTGCTTCTTCCCCAGATTTCTAAGCGCAGACCATGTGAGAGATGGGCTTTGTACGTATTCAAACAGCACTGCATTGGGTGTAATTTCCAGTTAGGTACAGTGATGTACTATAGAGAGACATGAGCAATGATATTGTGGGAGAGATTTTACAGATCCTGCCTTCTTTAAGGATCTTCCTGTTCTGTTTAACTCTTGCAAGGAGTTCACCTATAATCAGTCTCTCTCTGTATAATTGGTAACAATGATTCTGCTGCTTCTCTCATTATATAAACTTTTCATCCATGGTCTGATCCAGAAAACACAAGAAAGATACATAAAACAGCAGCTGGAATTGTGAAACCAAAAATAATACTGGAAATAATAACTGAAAAATTAATAAAAGTACTCCAAATTTTAGCTGAGAATTCAAAATCTTTTAAGATAACACCAAACATTATGTGAGAATTAGAAATATATGGAAAAACTCTTTCACAATTCTTTCCTTCAGTCCCTTTGAATTGGGACCTTAACCAGGTGCTTCCTATTAATGCCAAATTATAAATAGGCGGGATGTCCGCCCAAGCATCTGAAATTTTAAGGAGGCGGTTCTGACCTTGATTTGAATGCTGAATGCAGGCATAATTACACTCCTGCTCAAAAGGAGCTGGAGTGAATTAAAAGGACTTGAAGCCCCACTGCAAGCATTATCTCAGCACAGATTAGGTAGGGGTGCTAGCCACCCAATTTGCTGTTCCCCACTCTCCCCAATCTCGCTGGCAGTATATCTCTTTATGTGGGCTCGGTGTCAAATTTTGTTTGATAACGCTCCTGTGAAGTGCCTTGGGACATTTTTACTATGTTAAAGGCACAATATAAATGTAAGTTGATGTTTTTGCAGTAGCAATACTGCCGTGTGGAAAATTCATCCCAGTGTTTCACATTTGTGAGCACCTGTCACAGGCATCATCAGAAGCTGTTGTCTTCGGTCCCCGCCACCAACTCCATTCCCTAGCCATCGATTCCATCCCCCTCCCTGGCCAATGTCTGAGGCTGAATCAGACTATTCGCAACCTTGGCGTTTTGTTTGACCCTGAGCTGAGCTTCTGACCACATATCTGCTCCGTCACCTACTTCCACTTCTGTAACATCACCCATCTCCACCCATGCCTCAGCCCATCTGCTGCTGAAACCCTCATCCATGCCTTTGTTACCTCCAGACTCAACTTTTCCAATGCTCTCCTAGCCCGCCTCGGACCTTCCACCCTCCGTAAACTTGAGCTCATCCAAAACTCTGATGCCCATACCCTAACTCGCACCAAGTCCCGTTCACCCATCACCCCTGTGCTCGCTGACTGACATTGGCTCCAGGCCTTGAGCGCCTCGATTTTAGAATTCTCATCTTTGTGTTCAAATCGCTCTATGGCCTCACACCTCCCTATCTCTATAACCTCCTCCAAGAATTCTGCGTTCCTCCAATTCTGACCTCTTGTGCACCCCCCCTCCCTTCGCCCCACCATTGGAGGCTGTGCCTTCAACTGTCTAGGCCCTAACCTCTAGAATTCCCTCTCTAAACCTCTCCGCCACTCTACCTCTCTCACCTCCTTTATGACGTTCCTTAAAACCTACTTCTTTGAGCACCTGTCCTAATATCTCCTTATGGGCTCAGTGTTAAGTTTTGTTTGATAACGCTCCTGTGAAGCACCTTGGGACGTTTAACTATGTTAAAGGCGCTATATAAATGCATCTTGTTGTTGTTGATATGTCACTGCAGCCTTGAATTGGTGTGAGTGTTCACTCACCTTCCTTCTTGCAGCTTGGTTGAATTAAAACCAAGTAAAACATATGGACCTTTCTTTTCTGCTGGGCTGATATTACACCAATGATATTACACCACGACACACCAGAATGGCTTTTAGAAAAAAATTTCAGCAAGGTTTATGTCTCAATATAAAGGAATAGAAAAGGGGCTTCCAGCAGCAACTTAGAATGAGCTTAATCTGAGATGAACATGGCTGTGATTGTCTTGTCCATATCAATCCTATTCCCTGCTTGCTGTTAAAAGTGTAGTTCTGCCTTTAGTGTCTTGCCGCAAGTTCACAGCACGACAAGCAAAATGTCAATGAAGTCACTAAGTAGGGGGCAAACTTGACTAAAATAAGAGAAGCTGCCATTTTCCACATTTGTTGCTTATTGAATATATGTGATCGGGTTTAATGGTTCCTACACTGTAAGACTAATGCGTAGTCACAAGCTCTATATCTATGTATATTTATACATATTCTCGAATACATATTAAACTGCTGTGAGTCAGAGAACTTCAAGCATTCATTAATATGGAGGATTTTTAGATTTGAAAACTATGCATAATATTTAAAAACTGCACACAATGATTTTATTATAGTTTGAGGCAGCTTAAAGGGACAGTAACAAAAATGACACAAATGGGATTTATATCCATCCAGCTATTTTTGGCACAGGGTGAGCTGCATACATAAAATAAGGAAACCCTGAGGGTAAAGGTATACTTGCCAACTCTTGGGAGGAAAACTCTAGAGGGGGTAGGCATTTTCTGCCAAAGAAGTATAGGAAAAATGAAATAGTTTAAAGAAATCGTTTCAATCCAGAGAGTGTGAGGTAATGCATTTGGGGAGGGCAAACAAGGCAAGGGAATACACAATAAATGGGAGGATACTGAGAGGTGTGGAGGAACAAAGTGACCTTGGAGTGCATGTCCACAGACCCCTGAAGGTAGCAGGACAGGTAGATAAGGTGGTTAAAAAGGCATACGGGATATTTTCCTTTATTAGCCGAGGCATAGAATATAAGAGCAGGGAGGTTATGCCAGGACTGTATTAAACATTGGTTAGGCCAGAGCTTGAGTACTGCGTACAGTTCTGGTCACCACATTACAGGAAAGATGTGATTGCACTAGAGAGGGTTCAGAGGAGATTTACGAGGATGTTGCCAGGGCTGGAGAATTTTAGCTATGAGGAAAGATTGGATAGGCTGGGGTTGTTTCCTTTGGAGCAGAGGAGGCTGAGGGGTGATTTAATTGAGGTGTACAAAATTATGAGGGGTCTAGATAGAATGGATAAGAAGGACCTATTTCCCTTAGCAGAGAGGTCAATAACCAGGGCGCATAGATTTAAAGTGACTGGTAGAAGGATTAGAGGGAAGCTGAGGAAAACTTTTTTCACCCAGAGGGTGTTGGGGGTCTGGAACTCACTGCCTGTGAGGTAGAGGCAGAAACCCCCAACTCATTTAAAAAGTACCTAAATGTGTACCTGAAGTGCCGTGACCTACATAGCTACAGACCAAGTGCTGGAAAGTGGGATTAGGCTGGGTGGCTCGTTTTCGGCTAGCGCGGACACGATGGGCCGAATGGCCTCCTTCTGTGCCGTAAATTTTCTATGATTCTATAATTCTATGAAAAAGGGAAATATTTTTCACTGCAAAATACAACCCTAGTCTAGTTATGCAAACATTTAATTTAAATTCTCCTGTTTTGTTGGAAAAATTAGATTTTTAACATTATTCTCTCAGCTTCCGAAAGAAAAACATCATTACAGCTCCTTACCTCACCACAGAGTGGGTCCGTATTCAGTACTGCACCTATTAAGACATCCAAGAGTGGAAAATTCAGTACTGAGTCAGTACACAGGAATTTCCCAGTTCATACTTAATTTTCCAGTCATGGATCCCCCCCCCCCCCCCACCGCCGCCCCCGTAAATGGCTTCCAGGACCAATAAGGTTGCTCATCTGTGGCACTTATTATCTGGGCTTCAGCTATGTAGTGAATTTAACATCAAAAATGCAATTTTTTCAAGAGGCCGCAAGAAGAAAATTTAGAACCTACTTTCTCCTACTAAATAGAATTTTTTATGATATATCTGTATTTCTGTCCAATCCTCAGTTTTTCTCGGTCCTTTTCCAGACTTCTTTCTGTTTTGTTTTTCCAGCGGTTTTCATAAAAGCATCAAAATTTCAGCATAGAAGGAGACCTGTTGATCCGTCGTGCCTTTGCTGGTTCTAGCTTCACTATGGAGCTAATTAGTCTAATCCCAATTCCCTGTCCTTTTCCCATAACTAATATTTTTCTTGTTCAAGCATTTATCTAGCTTCCGCTTAAATGTCATGATTTACTTAGCTCCAATAGTTACTTGTGATTTATTCCGTATAGAATCATAGAAAGTTACGGCACAGAAGGAGGTCATTCGGCCCATCGTATCCGTGCCGGCCGAAAAAGAGCTATCCAGCTTAATCCCACTTTCCAGCACTTGGTCTGGAGCCCTGTAGGTTACAGCACTTCATAGAATCATAGAATACTAATAGTATGCTAATAACACACTGCATGTAAAGGTTTTTTCTACCCTTTATTACTTTTCTGAATTTGTGCCTCTTATTATCAATTTATCAATCAGTGGAAATAGTCTATTTACCCTCTCAAATTCTTTCAAAATTGTGAACACTTTCATTTGATCCCCCTTACCCTTCTCTGGTGAATACAGCCGTAGATTTTCAAGTCTCCCATCATAACTATATCTTTCATCTTTGTTAATATCTTGGTAAATCTACTTTACATCTTTTCCAAGATTCCAATACTCTTTCAATAATTAGATACCACAACTGCACACTGTACTCCAACGGTGACTAACCAACGACTTGTACAGGTCACCTCCTCACACTTCTAGTCATCGTTCCTATTTTTCGAATCCAGAAATTGCCCTTTTTGTTGCAGTTTCCACCTATAATCCTAAATTTAAAGATCTGTTCTTCCTGTCCATTAAGAATTTTACTGTTTGGGGTGTATTTTAATTCTCTGTTCTTTTTCCCAAAATGTACTACATCACATTTATCTTTCTCTCTCTGCCCCCTCCTTTGTCCAGACTCATCGCGCTTGAAATGATTACTGCCTTCTTTCTAGGTTATGAACTTCTTGTTTATTTCTCTTTAACCTCATGTAGTTTGTTCTACTCGGTTGCTCAACTGTCATATCTTTGCATATTGCGGAGAAACTCTCTGCAATCAAATGGAGACTGGCTCTGTTGCTCACCATGTACAGCAACCAAAGGATTCACCAGGACATTTCTGGTTTTGTCAACTGACCCACAACTACACTGCATTGATCACTGAGATTTTCCATTGCGGCAAACCTATTGTCATTGCCCTCTTAGTGTACGACACTTGCCAGTTACTGCAAGTTTAGAGGATGGGAGCAATCACAAGAATCCCTGATGGAGCGCTAAGGTATCTGGGTATTCTGGAAATTAAACGAAGGATGCATGGAGATTGCAGTAAATCTTTGTGCTCGTCAAGGTGAGAAATGTTAGGGGAATGGAACACTATCAATTTTGGTCACTCATTGTCGGCTTCAAGTGTTTCCAGATCAAGCATATCATAGCTTGCTAGAGAATAAAGTTTCTGCTGCTCTGCCATAATTGTCCTAATCTCAAACTCGGAAGAGAACCCCCAACTGCATCAATTTGACAAGGTGTCAGTCTTGGCTCAGTGTTAGCACTCTTGCCTGAGTCAGATGGTGGTGGTTCAAGCCTCATTCCAGAGACTTGAGCACATAATCTAGGCTGACACTTCAGCGCCGTACTGAGAGAGTGCTACACTGTTGGAGATTACGAGAGTTATATTGGATAACCCCGAAAACAAGCGCTGGGATCGAGGTGCGCGATTAACCCATGCCCATTGGTTGCGATGCAGGCAGCACATAACACTCATGCTGCCTGATGGTTTGAATGATTGCTGCATGCAGCCAGCGCTACCTGCGTTGTTGATTGGCTGCACACACCAGCAGGGCGCCCCGATATTGGGAGTGACTAGCTCTATTAAAAGGCAACCTGCAACTCTTAAAGGAGAGGTGCAGGAAGTCCTTTGAAAAATGTTGGAAGATATTGAAGAACGGCTGCGCCTGGGAGAGACCGTGCACCAAGATTCTCAGATGGTGCACTAGAGGCCTTGGTGTAAGAGGTGACTGACAAAGGACCATCCTATATCCGCAGTGGGGGCAGGAGGCCCTGAGACATATGCTGCAGAGGCTGTGGGAGGCTGTGGCGGACAAGGTAAATGCCAATAGCATTGCACCATGCACGTGGACAAGGTCAATGCCAGGAGCATAGCGCAAAGAACATGGATGCAGTGCAGGAAGAAGTTCAATGATTTGACATGAGTGGTCAAGGTGAGTGAGTTCAACTGTCACGTGGCATATCGTACCAACTGCATCACTAGCCTCATCCACTGCTCCACGCACTACGCCCCATCACCCACCTACCAAAAAATTATTGCAATCAGTACGCAATCCAGCGAATCGGATGCTGCATCTCACCCTCACACAGTACCACTGTTGCAAGCCGCACACCCACAACTCACAGGTCAGACACACTGGCAGCTATTCAATCGTGACAGCCACATCACCCAAACATCTTCCAGGACACTCACTAACACACTTCCCTCTTTCTTGCAGGAGAAGGTGGCACATAACACTAGGCAGCAGGAAAGAACTGGGGGAGGACAGGCACACTTACATGTCCTCACCCCCATGGAGGAGACAGTGCTGTCCTTCATTGGAAGGGCAATCACTGAGGCTGTGGCCACTGGCAGTGCTGGAGGTATCGATGATGAAGTTCTCTGCAAACCTAATCCTCCTTCTCGCTTCCCACTTCTCCCTCAGCCCACAATCTTTTCTGACTTATGTGCTGCAGATGATGTAAGCACACACATCTTACTTTCTCCTCTCCCCTCACCACAGCTCAACCCGTGTCCCTTTGTCATTTCAGATACCCAAGAACTGGAACCTTCCCAGTCAGAGGAGGAAGAGGAAGAAGACAGCGATGATGAAGGCACACCATCACTAGATCTTACACTCGCAACAACCAGCTCAGAGATTGACACTCCATGTGCTTTAGAGGCGAGGGTAGAGGAGGGATCTCTATCCTAGCCTCTAAAGAGATGAGATACCGGGCACTTCTGCGCAGAAGCCAGGGCGGGGGGAACAGAAACCGCAGGTGCCAGCTTGCCGGAGGGTGAGGTCACACAATAGTTGTGCTGCAGAGGAGTCTGATGATGACTTCAATGGGCCAGGCCACAGAAGAAGGCTGATGGGTGTACACAACCAAATGCTTGGGGCACTGGAAAGCCTGCCAGAAGCCTGCGCACAATGTAAAGGGGCATGGAGGAGTCCAGCTCCAACTTGGAGCTGGACTTTGCACAGAGCTTGGAGCCCATCCTTTCCCACATGGAACGGGTGGTCACCTCCATCAGCGCACCTGTGGAACCCACCATGATGCAACATCTGATGACTGATGTCACAGCTTCCATTGCAGCACAAACATCTGCCATCCAAGGTCTGACTGCTGTTATCATGGCTCTGAGTTCCACTGTGGAATGGGACTTCCAGGAGATCACAGCAGTCCAGCAATCTGTTCTCCAGCAGATCACCAGAGTGGCAGTGGCGCCATGGAAGACGAACCTGCTGTCCTCTCTCAGGATGACAGCATTCCTGCTCCCACCCCTGCCATTCCACCAGTGCCCTTGTTGTTGCCTGTCAGCCAGCCAGGCCAGACTGCTGCAGCCCAGGCTGAGATGGTGCAATCTGAAGCCGGGCCCTCCCAGCCCAGAGCTGCTCGATGTCGTCCTCCAAGGCCACCTGCACGCTCCTCAATTGAAGGTCAGCAGCCTTCCACCACCCATGCTCCTGCCACTGGGATGCACCTCGTTGGAGCACTAAGAAAGGTAAAGGCACATGAATAACAGGCACTAAGAGAATGACAAGGGTGAATAGTATCAGATTTTGCATAATTTCATGTGTAAATCTATAAAAGTGGTTATGAATTTGCATGTGGTGTTGGTTTTCATTTCTGCGATGAGCTGAGGCAGGATCCAATATGTAATCATAAGGAGGATGATTTGCTGGCTCATGTGGGAGAGGAAAGGCAAGGAGTGTGGGACTGTTGGTGAATGGGGAGGTGTCATTGAAGTTACTGGTGTCATTAATCATCTAATCACACAGAGCCCTGGCAGACAGGGCCTGTCTACTTTGTTGCCTCCGTGGCTCTTCCTCCACTTCCTCCTCCTCCTCCTTCTTCTGGCAGCTTGTTATGCTCTGCAAGGCCTCTCTGCATACTCCCAGTCATGCTAGGAAGCCCTAGCAGGCCACCCAGGTCTGAAAGCAACTTTGATCAGCACACTATTTTAAATGCTGCAAGACTAGCCAGATCGCTCTCTATAGAATATTGCAACTTTCGCCAAGTATAGGAAACTTCCAAAAACACATACAATTGCACCAGCAGCCAGAATAACTAGTCCAGCAACTAACCTGTAACTCCTGCATGATCCCTTTAAATCGTGCTGGTGGCGGAGGTTGGGGGGGGGGGGTGGTGTCCTCCATAGCGTTTAAATCCTGTTCAGTTGTGCAAGGTTAAGACAGTGTGTTGGCTGGAGCATGCAGTTCCAAAATGCCGCCGGCTGCTTCAAATCAGTGTTGCACACTGATTTACGTCATAATCTCCCTACTTTACATGTTCGTTAGATACCCCACCTTTACCAAGATGGCATCCTGCGCACTTCACATCAGAAATATGCGCACGCATCTCTTCACCATTTTCGGGACTTAGGAGTCCAGGTAGCACCTACAAAACGGGCGCTACATGGCCCAATTTCGCCCCCTACGTCTTTCTGATGAAATGTCAAACTGAGGCCCCACCTGCCCTCTTAGGTGAATATAGCAGATCCCATGGTACTGTTTGAAAAAGAGCAGAGCATTTTCCTAGAGTCCTGGCCAATATCTATTCCTCAACCAACATCATTAAAGCAGATTATCTGGTATTTATCTCATTGCTATTTGTGGGACCTTGCAAATTAGCTGCTTTGTTTTCCATATTACATATAACACTGACAAGGCCCTGCAGGAGGTGAACAGCAGTTTTAGGTCTTTATGGAGCATCTCACTTCGGTGGCCAGTTTCTTCCTTGCAGAAGCACAGTCTGCACACGCAGAGCACCTCCGACAGCGCCTCAAAAAACATCCGTTCTCTATATAGTCTCTTTGGCGGGGTTGAGTTTCCAGTCATGATGCCTCAAGCGATGCGCCTGCTCCTCCTCCAGGTGTTCATGATGATCAAGAACAGGGGAATGCCCAGTTGATAGGCCATTACAACGCTTTCACCTTCCTTACGTGTAAAAATAAGTGAGGGCCCTGAAAGTAATTGTATTCAGACACTAACAGCACTCTGGATGGCAAAGTTGACTGGAATAAACTACCAAAATTGAGAGATTTAGGAAAAAATACTCTTAGAATAATTTCCACACTGCTAGGGTGAGGTCCCTTTGTTGGCCTCCCAGGCTGAGAGTCATGTGTTGGCCATAAATCACATCAATAACAGGTCACCCACACCATTATTTTTCAGTCTAACTGGCTGTGTCGTGTATAATGGCCTAAATCCAGCAAATTGGCAATCACCATTGACAACAATGGAGGGCTGAGCAGCGAGAACAGATTTTTATTGGCTTAGCCGAGGGTATCAGCAGAGTGGCACAAATGTGCCAGCAAACTAACTCACTACTCCATTATTTCCTGGAACGTTTGCATAGTAGCAATGATGCATACCGTTAATACATCATTACTATGGCACAAGTTTGTAGCAATACACACTACAGGAAAATTCAAAAGAAGATAAAGGAGGAATTAAAAAAACAACATATCAAAAATTTGACTAATTCATCTTGCAAGGATACAAGCTGTTGCAATATATATTAATATTAAAAATAAACTGAATGGACTTCTTAAATTCAGTACCTCATTTTTCATTTTATGTAAAGGGATTAAATTCGATGTTTTAAACAATAGTCGACATTGTGTTGGCAACTGGCCAATGTGCCAACACAATGAAACATTGCCCATCCAAACTGGGTAGGACACAGGTATGAATGGATAGGTGATGAGGTCAGATAATTGGACATATGTGATTTCCAATGTAAAGAGCAGTACAAGAGTTCCAGTCAGAGTAGGATCACAATAAACAGCTGGTTCTGATTAAATCAATGGGTAGTACAGTATAACACTGTTTAAACTTGAATTGTGAGGAAACCTTTTACATTAAGAAAAAGTGCCAACGCTGGATGTGTAGGCTTTGATATGACTGAGGTGGATAACTCCTTAAAGTGGATAATGTATCAGTCGAATATGTGCCATTTACTGTGCCTAAACTGACATAACTTTCAAACTAAATTTAGTTAAACTGGTGTTAATAGCCATAATCTAATAACAAACTATGGCTGCTATTGTACTCCTACTTTTGCATAGATGCAAAGCGGTTTCTAAACAGATTAACACAAAAGTGATTGTGTAACTCAGGAGTCAGGTCAGGATCTGACTCCCAAACACACTGGGGGTGATGTTAACCCCCAAGAACCGGTGGGTTGAGGGCGGGTGGGAGTTGAAAATAGTTGTTTTTGGATTGTGACCGCAACCTGGCTTCACTTCCGGGTTTAATGTGGGCATGTAAAAGTACAGGCTTCCCACTGGGAATGCAAAGTCTGAAAATTTTGCGGTTGCGACCCAAAAAAACAACTATTTTCAACTCTCACACGTCCCCAATCCACCCATTCTTGGGGGTTAAAATCACCCCCACTGAAACCAAAAGGAGTGAGGCCAACTCTAGTAGATGATCTCACACCATTCAGGCTTTGCACTGGGTGTAGTATAACTGCTACCATGTTTTATAAATCTAGTTTGAGTCTTTTTAGTGTTTGAAAAGAATCATTTTTAATGCCTGTGCTCTCTCAACATTACAAATGAAGTGGCTGGGGACTGGAGTCCTGTGCATATACCAAAGCATACATGTGCAGAGGCACCTTATTGCTGAGCTCAGTGTGATCTACAGCAAGGTGCCGCTGCAAGGTAGCTTGGATCTGCTGACTGTGCATCACATTCTGCAGGTACTCATCTTGACACCAGTACCTGTAGTGTAATGGCAGTCTATGGTAGTCTCTGAGGAGAGGAAGCCTCCACACATATTATACCCATTCAGAATAAAAGCCCTGGAGACTACACCTGGAGCATAACATGTTGGAATTGTCATTGCTCATTGCCATAATCGAATGAAGAATCTGCCATAGAACAACAGGTAAATATGACTAATTGATTTTTAGAGCAAGCAAAACTGAAAAAGAGATAGCTGATGGGGCATGCCTGGCTCCGAATAAGAACTATATAACTTACATGCAGTGCATATTGCAGCAGAAGCAGTTTCTTGCTATTTCTCAGCTCAATCCAAGGAGATTCAACTTGGACCATTCCTCTATCTTAATTCTTAAGTTGTAGTGCAATGATGAAGTCTCCAAATAATACCACTTCCCCTCCTTCCTTTCTTCCTTCACAATCTCTCCTGGAATTATATATCCAGGTATATTTAATTGCCAATCCTTACCCAACTGCAGCCATGCTTCAGTTATTGCTGTTAAGTAATGATTTTTTATTTTAAACAATGCCTCTTTCTTTCTTATTTCTTACACTTTGTGCATTAATAACCATACATTTTACTTTGGATTCCCTTGGTTGGCAACAGCGCAACAAGCTTTTGGAAGTGTTACTCGGTTGGACTAATGATTCTAATATTTCTATAATTTGAGGTTTGTGAAAACTACATCAAGAAAATAATGGCCAAAAAATTCTGATTGGGGCCAACTTAGAAACCCAGTGGATCTCTGGTCAGGGGACCAAAAAATAGGGCAGAACCCAGTTCTGTTGGGAGTCATCCTCATTTGTGCCCTACAAAGGTTTTCCGGTGGGGGGATGAGGTATGGACAAATCTTACACCCCCCACCCCCACAGCCACGGCAAGGGGTTGTTTCAGCGAGAGTTCCTGGGAATTTTGTCCAGTATGCCCTTTAAAGGCCTCAACAGAACTCTTGCCACCTGAGTCTCACTGAGGCTCCAAGAAAGGCCTGAAGACTATTGCAGCAAGAAGAAATTATCCCCAGAGGGGATCAATTAAGCTTAAAAATTGCCTCACTAGCTGCAATTGGAGCTGAAGATGGATTTACTGTTATTACTATTGGGCCCTTCCCAGGTCCCCTTTCTCTGTCAGAGTTGCATAGTCCAGCTCTGACATTTTGGCCAGTGATTTGGGTGAACACTGCTGAAGCAACTGGCACAATACACCAGCCCCAAGGTAGGCAAATGGCTCCATTTTCATAGTTTGGGACAGGGCCTAGGCGTCCTCATTTGGGCACACTTACTTCCCGTTCTGCCACACTTGTGCTAGTGGAGTAAGCTGGTCGGAATTTCAGCCCCAGTATCTTATTAGTTGCTTTTTGTAGCTGCATTTCAAAAGTCCAAAGAAGAAAATCTAGTGTCCATTTATTCCACTTGTAAGTTCCAAAACTAAAAAAGACCGAGATCCATCGAGTTTGCCTTCCACCCCATCCTGGTAGTCTCATGATACAACAATAATGGAGTTATTGACTAATCATAGCAATCAATCTCTATCAATTAGTTACAACAGACCCAGACATGACACAAGGCAAACCCTCCAGTGGTGGAGAGCTTTGGGAATCATAGGTCCAAAGTCATCTGTTTCTCCCATGCTTGCTACACTTCAGCTGTGGTTCAGTGGGTAGAACTCTCATCTCTGAGTCAGAAGGTTGTGGGTTTAATTCCCACTCCAGTGACTTGAGTACAAAATCTAGGCTGATATACCAGTGCACTACTGAGGGAGTGCTGCACTGTCAGAGGTATTGTCTTTCAGATGAGAAGTTAAACCAATGCCCTATCTGCCCTCTCAGGTGGGTATAAAAGATCCCATGGTATATCTTGAAGAAGAGCAGGGGAGTTCTCCCTGGTGTCCTGACCAATATTTACCCTTAACCGACATCACTGAAACACCTTATCCGGTCATTATCACATTGCTGTTTGTGGGACCTTGCTGTGTGCAAATTGGTCTGTTATGTTTCCTACATTACAACAGTGACTGCACTTCAAAAGTAATTCATTGGCTGTAAAGTGCTTTGGGACATCCTGAAGTCGTGAAAGGCGCTATATAAATGCAGGTCTATCTTTTTTACCAAGAAGGCGGCTCACCATCACCTTCTCAAGGGCAATTAGAGTTGGGCAATAAATGCCGGCCTCGTCAGAGACGCCCACATCCCATGAACGAATAAAAAAAAAAGTCATGTCTCAAATTATTCATATACTGTATCCCAAAATGTTATTTTCTGAAAGAAATCTATCTAATTTGTATTTGAATAAATCAACATTTTCTGCTTCCACCATCTCCCCAGGGTTCTATAGTTTTACCACTCGCTCACTGAAATAACGTTTTCACAGTTTAGTTTTGAATTTACCCCCCTTCAAGCGCAGGCCGTGTCCTCTGATTTCACTGTTCTAGACAAAATGAAACAGCTTGCCATAGTCTACCTTATTTAGTCCCTTTAGAATCCTAAAAACAGTAATATCATCTCTTAACCTTCTCTTTCCAGTGAGAACATGCCTAATTTACATAATCGCTCATCATAATCCAATCCCTCTGTCCCCTCAATCATTCTAGTTGCTCTCTTCTGTATCCTTTCAATAGTTGCAATATCCTTTTTGTACAAGACGATCAGAACTGTACACAGGACTCCAGGTATATCGCACCAATGATATATAAAGTGGCAGAATTACCTCACTATTTTGACTCAATATTGACCTTTTAATACACCCCAGCCTCTGATTTGCTTTACTCACTCCCACACAGCATTGTTGTGATAGCTTCAATTTACTGTCAATCAGGACCCACAGATCTTTCATTTTCCATATACATTGGGCTGGAAATTGCTGTAAGTGGTGAACGACCCGCGCTCGCTGCTCCTTACATACTAGATTACCCGTACCGTACCTGCGGTTTAACTGTGGGAATTTCCTCTAATGGGAACCTGAAAAGTATCCAACGTTAGCTCCCGTGAACCTAGGACCTATGTGGGCAATGAGAGGATCTCGCTCTCCCCTCAACCAACCAGATTGCAGCGTCCTTGACAAGCGCAAAGAGTCAAAACCATGAAGTGCAAGCTATAACAGTAAAATCAACAGTTAAAACAGTTAGAGAAAGCAAAATAAAGAAGGTAAGAAATATCGAATTAAAAGACAGAGATAAAAGAGACAGAAAGAAAATGTAAAAAATAAAAAATTTTAATTTTTTTTTAAATGTCCAACAACTATTAAAATCACAATGAATGAGAGTCCACATTTTTAAAATGTAATTTTCAGTGCCAGAGAAGTTGTTTGGCAGCCATTAATACTTACCATGCTGTTAAAACTCAGTTTAGACCTAAAGAAAACTCAGTGTACCTGTTTTGTGGCGAGATTAGTTCGTTTCCAGCTGCACAGGAGAGCAATTTGCCACTGGTCCATTGATTGCAGCTGTGAGGTCCCTTTAAAACGAAGCTTTCAGATCACTGGCGAACCAGAAAGAGCAAGTTCTGGATTTCCGCATTTGACCGCGCACATGCGGTCGCCGGAACCTGCTCTTCGATTTTACCATTAATAACGATGAGCGCTGTTAGGCTCACCATTATTTTAAAAGCAATTTCCAGCCCATTATTTTCTTTCTGTTAAAGTAATAGTCCCTTCCTGGATTTTTTGTCCCCATGTGAAGCACTTTGCATTTTTCTTCATTGCATTTCATCTGCCCCCTGTCTGCCCAATTCCCAGGTATATTCAAATCAACCTGTAGCTTATGCTGTTTAGCTGTTCAGTCTACCACCTTCATCAGCTTCATATCATCTGCAAATTTAGCCACTGCACTTGTGACCCCAGCTCCAGATCATTTATGAAGATATAAATGGAACAAAAGAGGTCCAAAAACATACCCCTGTGGGACGCCACTGGAAATATTCTCCCAGGCTGATGACATTCCCTGTAACATCACCCTCTGGGTTCTATCGGGCAACCAATTACATATCCTTTGTAAAATATTTCCACTGATTCCCGTTTTCTTTATTTTCACTACCAGCCTTTCCAAATGATGTACTAGAATAATACGTTGTTAAAAATGAATGAAGACAAGTTACCCTGTGGCGTAGTAGGCAATCCCACTGTGCAGCAAGCCATACAGCCCAGAAGGTCTCATGTTTGGTTATTGGTCTGAGTCAGCTAATCTCAACCAGGATAACAGAAAGAATTGCTACTATCGACCAATGTGTCCCTGTACTAAGGGCATAACAAAATCAGGCTGGGTTTCTGCTCTTGATCACTATACAGTAACTCCTGCTGGAAGATGTGTGTGTGTTTCCATGTGTCAGATGAGAATAGGATTGGAATTCATCAATTTTGATTGGATTTTGTCAATTCTGATGAAAGGTCTTTGGCCTGAAACATTAACGCTGTTTCTTTCTCCACAGATGCTTCCTCACTTGTTAAGCTTTTCCAGCATTTTCTGTTTTTATTTCAGATTTCCAGCATCCGCAGGATTTTGCATTTGAAAGTAGGATTGAGCTCAGTGTTATTTCCCCTATGGTAAAATAGCCTGACTTGGGACCATGTCCAGTAATCCCTCAGGAAAGGGAGGATAAAACACAAAAGTGATAGAAGACAAGAACAGAGTGAAGACGAGTGCATAAATATTGCTACCAACTGTACAGTTGATTATTATTCACTGTACAAATCCTGATGTTTAAACACAACCCATAGAGAATCATAGAATCATAGAAAATTTATGGCACAGAAGGAGGCCATTCAGACCATTGTGTCCGCGCCGACTGAGAAACAGCCTAATCCCACTTTCCCGCATTTGGTCCGTAGCCCTGCAGGTCACGGCTCTTCAGGTGCACACCCAGGTATTTTTTAAATGAGCTGAGGGTTTCTGCCTCTACCACCCTCTCAGGCAGTGAGTTCCAGACCCACATCACCCTCTGGGTGAAAAAAAATTTCCTCATTTCCGCTCTAATCCTTCTACCAATCACTTTAAATCTATGCCCCCTTGTTATTGACCCCTCTGCTAAGGGAAATAGGTCCTTCCTATCCACTCTATCTAGGCCCCTCATAATTTTGTACACCTCAATCAAATCACCCCTCAGCCTCCTCTGTTCCAAGGAAAACAACCCCACCCTATCCAATCTGTCAACATAGCTAAAATTCTCCAGTCCTGGCAACATCTTCGTAAATCTCCTCTGCACCCTCTCTAGTGCAATTACATCCTTCCTGTAATGTGGTGACCAGAATTGTGCGCAGTACTCAAGCTGTGGCCTAACTAGTGTTTTATATAGTTCCAGCATAACATCCCTGCTTTTATATTCTATGCCTCGGCTAATAAAGGAAAGCATTCCATATGCCTTCTTAACCACCTTATCTACCTGTCCTGCTACCTTCAGGGATCTGTGGACATGCACTGCAAGGTCCCTCACTTCCTCTACACCTCTCAGTATTCTCCCATTTATTGTGTATTCCCTTGCCTTGTTTGCTCTCCCTAAATGCATTACCTCACACTTCTCCTGATTGAACTCCATTTGCCATTTTTCTGCCCATCTGACCAGTCCATTGATATCTTCCTGTGGTCTACAGCTTTCCTCCTCACTATCAACCACACGGCCTATCTTTGTGTCATCCACAAATTTCTTAATCATGCCCCTACATTTAAGTCCAAATCGTTAATGTATACCACAAAAAGCAAAGGACCTAGTACCGAGCCCTGCGGCACCCCATTGGAAACAGCCTTCCAGTCGCAAAAACATTCGTCGACCATCACCCTTTGCTTCCTGCCACTGAGCCAATTTTGGATCCAATTTGCCACATTCCCTTGGATCCCATGGGCCTTTACTTTTTTGACCAATCTGCTATGTGGGACCTTGTCAAAAGCCTTGCTAAAATCCATGTAGACTACATCAATTGCGCTACCTTCTTCAATCCTCCTTGTCACCTCCTCGAAAAATTTAATCAAGTTAGTCAGACGCGACCTCCCCTTAACAAATCCGTGCTGACTGTCCTTGATTAGTCCGTGCCTTTCTAAGTGACAGTTTATCCTGTCCCTCAGAATTGATTCCAATAATTTGCCCACCACCGAGGTTAGGCTGACTGGTCTATCCTTCGCTCCCCTTTTAAACAACCATACAATGTTAGCAGTCCTCCAATCCTCCAGCACTATGCCTGCATCCAGTGAAGTTTGGAAAATGATTGTTAAAGCCTCCGCTATTTCCTCTCTGGTTTCTTTTAACAGCTTGAAAAAGGATAGTGTTGTCAGTTTCAAAATAAGCTACATTTTAAGGTGTTAAAGTTTTAAATATATAAATTAGCCATATGAGTAAGAAATAGTGAATGGTTAACTTATAAGTAATGTTAAAAAATATATAATTGAATACATTCAGTAAGCTTTTGATGGGAAGTCCTTTCTCAGAAACCCCAGCTGGATTGATCTTTGTGGCTACTCAGTTTGAAACGTGAGCAGCTGTCACTGGAAGAGCAGCTAATAGCTGCCGTACACTATATATCAGGCCGAGCCCCTTTGCTGGAAATTCAGCTGCCTGATTATCTCAAACTGCAGCTGTGAAATCACAAAAAATTATGATTCAAATGAGCTCTGTTATTAAAGTATCTCTTCATTGGACTTCACAAGGTTACTCCTTCAGATGGTTGTTTCCTTTTTTTTGTCATCTGGTAACAGAAACCCTGCAGCCAAAGGAGATGTCTTTGGGTTATTTCCACATCATGAACTATCTTGTGATGACCTGATTTCTGCAGTGATTATACTCCAGAGATCAAAGAGGGATTAGTGTAGCTTAGCCCTACTTCCATTGGGTACTACAAAGCTCTGTCACCTTGTACATGTGTACACAGCAACATAGCAAGTGGGGCTCATCGGAGGAAAGTGAAACAGCTAAAAATATGAGCTTCAGGGCCAAATTTGAATGTTTGTCAGTGCAGTCATTTCAATTAGTTGGGAGGAAGCCACTGCAAATTTTTAACTTGAATACATCGGATTGTGTTTTTATTTTATACAAATGGCAACAAACATAGAGTGCAGACTGATCACCATATGCTAAAAGCACTTATTATAAAAACATGATCTTAATTTGAAATCCATATGAAAATCAAATGATGATCCAGAGTGTGCAGTGCTACCTAAATATACAGTTCATCGGGCTGGACTTAAAACTGAAATGCAGAAACAACTAGCTTGTTCTTAAACTAATTACACACAAGATCTACTTAAGCTCTTTCCATGTAATTGGGCAATCTGAGATGGAACCTCTTTGTATGTCTCAACAGCCTTTGGGTATGGTACGTGGAACAAACTGTGATTTGTGCCTAAGGGGTCCCTTTGTCAAGTGTTACCATTCCTGTTTTGATTGAAGTCTTCTTCATCTTGTCACAATGTTAATGGGGAAGGTATTTGAGGTGGTCCATATTGCACAAGTTGATATAAATGTATACTCTTGCTATATCCTGTAACTGGGGATTTTCTAAATCTAGGTTTCAGAATTAAATTTGCTTGTTACATGGGAAGCTGTGGCGAATTTGATTGGCCTTAATCTATATTTATTGTTGTAGTTTCATGCTTTCTATCTGGGTGGTGATGCACTAAAAGGAACATTAAAGAAGGAAAAATATATTTTAATTCTTTCTCCTCTCATTGGTTTTTGTTTCTACACAGATTCCTTCAGTAAATATAATAGGTGAGCAGGTCATAAATTCCAAGACGCCAGTTTTCCCATGGGCACAATTGGTATTTGTAATAGACCAAAAAGTACACTCGGCTTGGTGTTCATTTAATGATTTTGACCCCACCTTACTTTATAAGCATAAGCTCTCGGAAGCCAGTACATGGGAAAGGGCATTCCAGCTGGAAGGATTGAGGATCCACAAATTGTATCTTGTCATGGATATTCCCCAGTGTCCCAGATACTATACGAGTTAAAAACTACACACATTTAAAACCTACCTCATAACAGCTCTTTTATCTGTGAGCAGGAGCCAAATTAATTAAAATAAGGGCAGCACTTATAATGATTTCAACCGTATCTGTTTTGCCTCCCCCTCAAACACAGACAAAGATTTTATTGCTTTTTTCATAAAGGTTAACTTTTTAAAACAGTCACCAAAAACCAGGAGAAAAGGCCACATATCAATATGGGAATTTTCTCCAACTTCTCTTCCTCTGAATGATTGTCATAATGATAATTCAATATGTTGTAGAGGGCTAAAGCTCATTAGCACAAATCATTTTCCTGTGCACCGGCTTCAGTAGAAAACTACTAATTCTGTTGAATGCCATTGTACCTAATTTTGCTCCCTTTATGCATCTGTATCCCAAAAAGAAAATTTGGACCTGTGATACTAATACCATTGTATGTTCGGCTGACCAGAGATGTTAACAATTCAATTCCCAATGCCCTCCAGGAGAAGTTCTACTGTTGTGAAGAATCCCACCTACAGCTCACCTGAGAATTGATGAAACTTGTCACGTGATCTTCAGGGTTCAAGTAATAAACTAGTCAGTTTTGGAGTGGGTCTCAAAAGTGTTAAATCATACCACAAGCAGAAATGGGAAGAAAGAAACATGTTAATAACCTGCTGAGCTGAGCTGTTACCATAGCAATGACACGAACTCAGTCCAATCAAAGAAACTAGAGGAAAAGCAAATCTGCTGCAATTTCACATCACAAAGAGATTTGTACAGAAATTCAAACACAGCCCTTATATATATAAAAGGCTTGAGACACTCAAATTGAAATAATGGTTCGTGGGAGAGAATGCTTTCTTATTTCATGAATATATTTCTGAAATTCTCCAAAAGCTTATTTGTATCATAAAAAAATGCAACATATTCATTTTTTCACTGCTTCATTTTTTCGTTTCTGATCATCTAAAATTGGATATGGTGTTTGAAAAGCAGAAATGCCTGATTACACAGTGCCTTTAAACACAAACTGGCATTGTGAAGTCAGACCCTTAGCTGCTATTGCACTGTGCTAGATGGTAAGCCATTTTTGATTAGAAACATATCGAGTGCAGACAAGGATGCTGCGAGCAAACACTGCGGCTAGCTCTGGAAACCCATGTGGTTTCAGTTTGGATCAACAAGGGCGAAAACACAATTGACATCATTTTCATTCAGTTGTGAAATCTCTTGTGAAACAAGAAGTTGTAATAGGGAATTAAATAAAAGGGATTTGTGCCATTACACAATGCAGCCATCTTCTTACATTTAAAATTCAGGGACATCTTTTAACTGTTATAGCCTGAAAAGCAATTAAGCAGCTCAGTTCACACAACAAACTGATTTTATTTCCATAATGATCCAACTATACTTCTTTTGCTTCTGCCATTAAGGCAGTATTGTCTTAGTCCATGTTAGTACCCTATAATGAATATTGTAAACAATTTTACAACACCAAGTTATAGTCCAGCAATTTTATTTTAAATTCACAAGCTTTCGGAGGCTACCTCCTTCCTCAGGTGTTCACCTGAGGAAGGAGGTAGCCTCCGAAAGCTTGTGAATTTAAAATAAAATTGCTGGACTATAACTTGGTGTTGTAAAATTGTTTACAATTGTCAACCCCAGTCCATCACCGGCATCTCCACATTATAATGAATATCACAGTAATAAAGCTGCCTCTTACGTTTCAGTAACTTTATTGCTGTAATTATTAGGGTGGACTTTGGGGACAGTGTAAAAGAGGAGACAGCGAATTGGCTGCCTGTTATATACCGCAACCGATTTTCCTTTCCATCGATCAGGTGGGGTGTATAATGGGCGGCCGATAATCAGGTGGGGTATATGATGGGCAGAAGACAATCGGGGGGTATATAATGGGCAGAAGATAATCAGGGGGGGTATATAATGGGAGGAAGATAATCAGGGGAGTGTATAATGGGCGGCCGATAATCAGGTGGGGTATATAATGGGAGGAAGATAATCAGGGGAGTGTATAATGGGCGGCCGATAATCAGGTGGGGTGTATAATGGGCGGCCGATAATCAGGTGGGGTGTATAATGGGCAGAAGATAATCGGTGGGGTGTATAATGGGCGGAAGATAATCAGGGGGGGTGTATAATGGGCAGAACATAATCGAGGGGGGTGTATAATGGGCAGAACATAATCGGGGGGGGCGTATAATGGGCGGAAGATAATCAGGGGGGGTGTATAATGGGCAGAACATAATCGGGGGGCGTATAATGGGCAGAAGATAATCGGGGGGGGTGTATAATGGGCGGAAGATAATCAGGGGGGGTGTATAATGGGCAGAACATAATTGGGGGGGGTGTATAATGGGCGGAAGATAATCAGTGGGGGTGTATAATGGGCAGGAGATAATCGGGGGGTGTATAATGGGCAGAACATAATCGGGGGGGGCGTATAATGGGCGGAAGATAATCAGGGGGGGTGTATAATGGGCAGAACATAATCGGGGGGGCGTATAATGGGCAGAAGATAATCGGGGGGGGGGTGTATAATGGGCAGGAGATAATCGAGGGGTGTATAATGGGCAGAAGATAATCGGGGGGGTGTATAATGGGCAGGAGATAATCGGGGGGTGTATAATGGGCAGAAGATAATCGGGGGGGTGTATAATGGGCAGGAGATAATCGGGGGGTATAATGGGCAGAAGATAATCGGGGGGGTGTATAATGGGCAGAAGATAATCGGTGGGGTGGGTATAATGGGCAGAAGATAATCGGGGGTTGTATAATGGGCGGCCGATCCACTATCGCCCGTTTTACGTCCCTGCCAAATTTGAAAGTTCCACCCTAATATTACAACAATAAAATTACTGTAATGTAAGGGTCAGCTTTATTACTGTGATATTCATTATAAATTACTGAACTGAACAACTAAAGCTCAAATTTACATGAGAATAAAAAATTAATCCTTACCCTTGATTCTCCTGACATCTCCTTTTTCCCCCTATTCTTTTCCAACTCTCTTACCCTCTTTGTCCCATGCTTTATTACAGAACTTTTTTTTTTCTATTTTCTATCTATTCTAGCTCTAGCCTACCAATACAAACCCTGTTTCTTGCTCTTTCACATTTAAATTATTTAACAGAAAACCAGCCATTTAAAAGGCTAGATTTGGAATCACTGATACAAACAAATCAATCTGTGATTTAAAAATGAGCACTGAAAAAATTCATAAACTAAATGTTAGTTTTAAAAATTATCAAGTGGTGGTTGACCATATAATTGGGGATCTGATTTATTTGTTTCCAAATTGGTGTTGAAATGTGATTCTTCATTGTTTAGACCTGGCTACCTGCCACTGCTTATTGCTTTCAGTGGATCCCCAGGCTGTGGTGGAGCAAAGACTTAGTTAAGAAATGTTCACCTAGCATTAGAAATACAATAAAGATGATGCCCCTCAACAGGGTAGCAACCCAACATGATGAGTTTTTAAAAATTAAGTTTGGTGCACAGACATATTTCTTAGATATGCACTCGAGGACAAAGTCACAGTAAGGTGTTGTAGGCCCAGAACCAGGAGTTGTCCTTTAATAATGCTGTGCCGTATAATGTTTGTGACGAGAAGCTGAACAGCACAATGGGTTAGCACACTGTCTTTTCAGCTATTGGGGCCCAATATAGATCCAGCTAGATTCACGGGATAAAATTTTCCACCCTCTGTTAACTTTAAGCATACAATGTGAAATCAATTTCGATAGTTTTAACTCAGCTCCTCAAACTGTTGACATGCTCTCATCATAGACGCAAACAAGTCAATCTCTTAGCACAAAACTGTCCAAGATGCAGCACTAATTGTCACTATCTTACAAATCTCACTCAGACAAGCCTTAAAGGATGACTGGTGTAGGAAGTGGAAAAATTCAAACCGGTGAATTAGAGGGTCCTCTTCTAAGGTTGGGTTGAAGGCACATTTGTTCAGGCAGAGTAAAGGGAGCTTTATGCTGGAGCTGACCCATATGTGCTTAAAGTTGACACTGAATGTCAAAAGTGGAAAAAAAGTGTTCATTCTCAGCACAGACATCCACATAAGATTCAGCTGTTGCCCCATCAAAAAAAAACACACATTTATGATGTTCTAACTATTTTAGTTGCAATAAAATCCAAACAAATCGATCTTTGAAAGGTATAGATTTTAGGATTCTGTCAAATGCACCTATGAAATTTTTTATAAACATTTAATTTCAAGATTCCAATCATAATAAACAGACAGACTACAAAATGAAACAGGAAAATTGGCAATCATTTAATAATTATCTGTCAAGGTAAAATCATATTTTAAATTTTAAATCGTACACTGATTTTTACATTGATATAGTACTGCTATTTATTCTAAACGTGCTCTTTAGAGGGGAGCACATTGACGGCATAGTTATGCATGTTTATACAGTAGTTCAACATGCTTCAGGACTGGGGCAGGCATAAAGTGGGGCAGCACAGCTGGACAGGTGTGTACAAGAGCTATCCCACCTTTGCCAGGGGTGTTTTTGGGTTTGGTCGCCCTTTCTGTACAGCTGCGGAACAATGTGATGTGCTTTAACTTGGCATCATCACGTTCCTCCCTCTGCATGGGTGTTTTATGGGGTTGGTGAGAGGGGACTTGTTATATGGACCTTCAGGTAGGAGGCACAGACTGCTTGGTACTTTCCCAGTTGTAGGTAAAGGCTGTGCACCACAAGCTATAACTGGCAAATGTCCCACAGGACCATAATCCACATATTTTTGTTGGGAGGAGTAAGATTTCACCATAATGGAGAATGCACCTTGTGGCCGTTGGCAATGAGAGCTATGCTAGTCTGTAAATCTTGGGTGGATCTCAAATCCCAGGGACAATTCTCCAAGGCAGGAGAATGGTTCTGAAGGGATGTCATTGCTGGCCACAGCCTTTGTGGCATTCCAACCACTTCCCAAAATGGTTGGATTTAGGGGGCAGGACCAAAAGGTGTGTATAAGTGTGTCACTCTGGCCACAACTTCTCCAATATTCATCCAGCAGAGACAGGCAGAATCCATGAGGATTATGGTACATTTGGTGTATGAGTTTGAGCTTACCCTCACATATCTTACTCTGAGTGGTGAATGTGAGAGTTTGTTCCCAGATGGGTTGGTCTACAAAGGTCCTGGCAAACACCCAGGCCTTGACACCCATGTGGGCCCCACATCTGCAATTGAGTAGGCCTACTTTCTCCCACTGTACCTTCTCCCAAAAGAACCCAGGCCTCGGCTGAGGAAACTCTTGGTCTGGAAGTCTACCTCCCAGCCATGTCTCATCTGGTGTAGGGGGCCATGTTTGGGGCAGATGGTGGTCCTGCCACAAACAGCCTGCTCCCACCCCCCACCACCCCATGCCTGCTTCCAGTAACTGATTGTGGAGTCCAGGACTCAATGTATCTGAGTCCTTGCTTAATTCTTCTGCTACACTCCCAGTGGACTTATAGTAGCAGTGAATCAGAAAGGCCATGGATTTTTGGGGACAGTATACTTACAGTAATTACAAACTTTTACTATCTCCTTGAAATATCAAAAACAACAAAGATCTCCTGCATTAACCCTCAACATAAGACCGAGCCTCATACTTCTTATGTGCCTTCTCATTACCATGGAGTCCTCTGATTAGACTTGTACCACTGATGGCCTCAGACTGACTGGTCTCTGGGTGCAATTCAGCCAAGATATAACCCAAGTTACTTTGAAGAAAGAGCAGAGCAAAAGACATTAAAACTGTATTTCTCATAACTAGATTTAGGTGACCAGATAGTCACAGAATTCAAAATGATTGTTGTCCACCCAAATACTGCTGCCAAATAAACATAACTTTATAAACAGTCACAGAATACTGATCTTAGAATTGAATAGCTTCACCCCCACCTTTAATCAAAGTATCCTGTCCCACCTGAAACAATCCAATTAACACCTATAAGTAGCTACACTGAACACAATAATGGATCAACCAATGAGATACAGAGTTCCAATTTATAAATATATGTCTGATATCGATATCAAGGAGACAATGGTCTGAATCTTTCAAAAGGTTTGTGCTACTTTATTTAAGTGAATCTTAGTTTTTACTCTGTGAGAACCATGGCCAGCAAAAAATATCCAATAAATAATCCACCATGGACAAAATGCTTCATTTTTACCACATCATAGAATAGTGGAACTAGAGACCCAACACAAGAGACAAATGTCAGATAGAACAGAAAGGGCACAAACTTTGGCTAGAGAGAAGTTGGACAATCTGTTATCTATGGGCGCAGAGAAACAACTTGGTTCAGGGCAAAGTATTATGACCAAGATGACAAGCCTGGACAGCTTCAGAATAGAGCCATTGTATCCATAAGAATAGTGAACAGCAGCCTCATCTCTAATCCCAATGAAATCGGCAGCCTGTTTTACATCTCTTCTGAAACACAGAAACATAGAAAATAGGAGCAGGAGTAGGCCATTTTCAATCCATGCCAGTATATTACACCCAATCCCATGTGATTTAATTTTGCACACTAACCTCTTATGTGGGACTTTATCAAAGGCCTTCTGAAAATCCAAATAAACCACATCCACTGGTTCTCCCTTATCTATTCTACCAGTTACATCCTCAAAAAACTCCAGTAGGTTTGTCAAACATGATTTCCCTTTCATAAATCCATGTTGACTTTGTCAAATCCCGCTGATATTTTCTAAGTGTCCCGTTATCACATCCTTTATAATAGACTCTAACATTTTCCCTACTACTGATGTCAGGCTAACCGGCCTGTAGTTCCCTGTTTTCTCTCTCCCTCCTTTTTTAAATAGTGGGGTTACATTTGCTACCCTCCAATCTGCAGGAACTGTTCCATAATCTATAGAATTTTGGAAGATGAATTTTATTTCCATTGACTTCAAACACCCACTCAGAAATATTCTAGGAAGCAACATTCATGATGATGCAAAACAAGGGACCAGGTAAGGATGCAACTCTACCCGTTTTGTTTTTACTTCGCCATAGAACTATTTGGAACAGACATAAGGACAAATTGGGACATTCATGGAATGCAGGTTATTGAAATTGAATGCAAATTAATACTGCTCACTGAGATCCATGATCTCATCAGCTATCATATTCCAACACATCAAGGACTTTTCCAACTTTCAGGTTACAAACATAGTTATACTAAAACATGTCCTTCACATAAGACATTCCTGCACAGATATGGGAATCTTACCCTTTTGCACAGTTATATGTTGATATAGACACATTCCTATTGATATCCTGATCAAATGCAAATTGGTACCAAGTTGCAGTTTTGCTCCTAAAATAATTAGTAATATTTTTAGAATTTTGGATTGCCATGCAACTGTCACCTCTCAGTGATTGAACAACAGTTCCCTTAAGTGGTTCTTGTCTCCTGTGATTTGGAAACCTACTTTTCTAATCTCTGACCTTGTTGAGGTGCATACCTAAAGAACGAACAATCACTCCACTTACAATAATCTACTCACTGGATTTAATGTCAATTCGTACTATGCTCGCAAACTCTCATTAATGGCAGGTATTACGATACTCACCGGAGGTTTACAGACTAAAGCAACTAATATTTTTTAACAAATAAATCAGGGCCAGCGTGGTCTCCTGGACTAGTTTCGATTGATTATGGGGTCAGAGAGGAATTTCCCAGATTTTTCTCCCAAATTTGCCTAGGTTTTTATCTGTTTTTTTGCCTCTCCCAGGAGATCACATGGTTTTGGGTGAGGCGGGAAGTGTATTTATTAAGATGCACAAGGTATCACAATTGTGTGGGACAGGCTGGATAAGCCAGAGGGTCTTTTCCTGTCCGTCATTGTTCATATGTTTGTCTGTATCTGTAATGGATCTATTACCCTTCATAAGAAAGGCTGAGTATACAAGCCTTTGCCAACTCTATGAATAATTTTGTTCTGATAAACAAATTCAGTCTCTTTTCATCTTCTCCTTGAATATAATCAAACCTATTTCTGAGATCTCTCATATAATTCAAGCATAAACTTTTTGAAAGAACTCATCCTTTGTCAGATACCCGCTTTTATCTCCTTGGGTAACAAAATCAACACTTCTATTTACTCCTTTGATGTAGAGGTTCTCAGATAAACTTAATAATACCTGGAGCCTCTTTTCTCACATTTACCTGAGTGCCGGCTGGAGGCCCTTGGCCACCCGATTTTCCAGAGGCTGGCAGCCACATCTTGTCCACCTCCTGCTCATTCTGGGCAGGGAGTGGGCCAGTGCCATGTTAATGAGGCCCAACGGTTAAAATCACCATGGACTCATACTGCCGCAAGCGGGTGAGAAACTAACTAAAATCAGCAGAATCCCACTGGAAACCCGCTGGAAATTAAAATCCCCCCAATGATTCTCATACATCTAGCAAACCACTAAACTAGAACAAATGTCCCACAGTTGTCAAACTGTCTGCGTAGTGTACAATGTTAGTGGAAATAACTCAAAGAAAATTGAGAGAATCTTAAATTATCCACAAAACTCTGCGTTTGATCAGGTCTGTACTGGCATCCCAATGTATTTTCTCAAGAATGGGCCCTCCAAACCCCCTAAAAATTACAGGCAGCTCCTGAAATTTCCCATGTCTCCTGCCTTCAGGTCATGATCAGAATCTCCCAGGCCATCATTGTCTGACACATCATTTTGTGTTAGACAATGTTTTTTAACAGTATGTGATATACATATTAGAAATAATAGTAATCAGTAATATAATGTAACATTTAATGGGACTGGGACAGTGAGAGAGCCACATGGAGAGAGGAGCATGAGTCTCCTCTCTCCATGTGGCTCTCTCACTGTCCCAGTCCCATTAAATGTTACATTATATTACTGATTACTATTATTTCTAATATGTATATCACATACTGTTAAAAAACATTGTCTAACACAAAATGATGTGTCAGACAATGATGGCCTGGGAGATTCTGATCATGACCTGAAGGCAGGAGACGTGGGAAATTTCAGGAGCTGCCTGTAATTTTTACGGGGTTTGGAGGGCCCATTCTTGAGAAAATACATTGGGATGCCAGTACAGACCTGAGCAAACGCAGTCTTGTGGATAATTTAAGATTCTCTCAATTTTCTTTGAGTTATTTACCACTAACATTGTACACTACGCAGACAGTTTGACAACTGTGGGACATTTGTTCTAGTTTAGTGGTTTGCTAGATGTATGAGAATCATTGGGGGATTTTAATTTCCAGCGGGTTTCCAGTGGGATTCTGCTGAGAGAATGAGTTAAAAACTAGCTATATTATGATATTATAATATATATTATATGTATTAATGCGAGAGTGGCTGCATAAAACATCCTTGGCCCAATCATCTTCAGCTGCTTTATCAATGACCTTCCCTCCATCAAGACTGGGGCTTTTTGCTGATGATTCCAAAGTGTTCACCTCCATTCACAACTCCTCCAATAATAAAACAGCCCATGCCAGACTACATCAGGACCAGAATATCAATCAGGCTTGGCTGACAACTGGTAGGTAACATTCACGGCACATTAGTGCCAGCTAATGATCACCAAGACAAAGCCCAGCCATCTCCCCTTGACTTTCAACGGTATCACCATCATCAAGTCCCCCACCATCTATATCTTGGGGGTTACCATTGACCAGGAGCTGAACTGGACCAATCATATAAACACCATGGCTACAAGAGTTGGGCAGGGGCTAGGTACTCTGTGATGAGTGGCTCACCTCCTGACCCCCAAGAGCGGCTCCAGTTTCTACAAAGCTCAAATGCGGAATGTAATAGGATACCCAGCCCTTACCTGGATGGGTACACCCGCAACAACACTGAAGAGGCTCGATACCACGATACCATCCAAGACACAGCAGTTCACTTGTTTGGTGCCCTTGCCACTGGACTCAATATCCACCACCACCACACACCCCCAGCCCCCTCCCCCCACCATGACTGGTGCACTGTGGCTGGAATATGTACTATCTACAGGATGCACTGCAATAACTCACCAATATTACTTCGATAGCATCTCCCTCCCTTGCAACCTCTAACACTGAGAAGGACAAGAGCACCAATGATATGGGAACAGCACCAACTCCAAATTACCCCCAAAAGTCACACACCATCCTGACATCAACATATATCGCTATTTCTTTATTATTGCTGGGTCAGCACTCTAGAATTCCCCACCTAACAACATTGTTGGTGCATCATTACCAGACAGACTCCAACAGTTCAAGGAGAAGGCCCACCACCACCTTCTGAGGGCTACTGGGGATGGGCAATAAATGCGACCTTGCCGTCGTCACCCACATTCTGAGAACAAATAAAAAACAAGAAAGAACAGACAACATAACCCAGCAGCAAGTGAGAAATTCAGTGTGTGTAAAATGATTAAATATTAGAGACAATAATATAACAACAACAACTTGTATTTACATAGCACCTTTAATGTTGTAAAGCGTCCCAAGGCGCTTCATAAGAGTGTTATCAAACAAAATTTGACACCGAGCCACATAAGGAGGTATTAGGACAGGTGATTAAAAGCTTGCTCAAAGAGGTAGGTTTTAAGGCGCGTCTTCAAGGAGGAGAGAGAGGTAGAGAGGCGGAGAGGTTCAGGGAGGGAATTCCAGAGCTTAGGGCCTAGGCAGCTGAAGGCACGGCCGCCAATGTTTTTTTTTTATTCGTTCATGGGATGTGGGCGTTGCTGGCGAGGCCGGCTTTTATTGCCCATCCCTAATTGCCCTTGAGAAGGTGGTGGTGAGCCGCCTTCTTGAACCGCTGCAGTCCGTGTGGTGAAGGTTTTCCCACAGTGCTGTTAGGTGGGGAGTTCCAGGATTTTGACCCAGCGACGATGAAGGAACGGTGATATATTTCCAAGTCGGGATGGTGTGTGACTTGGAGGGGAACGTGCAGGTGGGGTTGTTCCCATGTGCCTGCTCTTCTCCTTCTAGGTGGTAGAGGTCGCGGGTTTGGGAGGTGCTGTCAAAGAAGCCTTGGCGAGTTGCTGCAGTGCATCCTGTGGATGGTACACACTGCAGCCACTGTGCGCCGGTGGTGAAGGGAGTGAATGTTTAGGGTGGTGGATGGGGTGCCAATCAAGCGGGCTGCTTTGTCCTGGATGGTGTCAAGCTTCTTGAGTGTTGTTGGAGCTGCACTCATCCAGGCAAGTGGAGAGTATTCCATCACACTCCTGACTTGTGCCTTGTAGACGGTGGAAAGGCTTTGGGGAGTCAGGAGGTGAGTCACTCGCCGCAGAATACCCAGCCTCTGACCTGCTCTTGTAGCCACAGTATTTATATGGCTGGTCCAGTTAAGTTTCTGGTCAATAGTGACCCCCAGGATGTTGATGGTGGGGTTATTTGGCAATGGTAATGCCGTTGAATGTCAAGGGGAGGTGGTTAGACTCTCTCTCGTTGGAAATGGTCATTGCCTGGCACTTGTCTGGCGCGAATGTTACTTGCCACTTATCAGCCCAAGCCTGGATGTTGTCCAGGTCTTGCTGCATGCGGGCTCGGACTGCTTCATTATTTGAGGGGTTGCGAATGGAACTGAACACTGCAATCATCAGCAAACATCCCCATTTCTGACCTTATGATGGAGGGAAGGTCATTGATGAAGCAGCTGAAGATGGTTGGGCCTCGGGCACTGCCCTGAGGAACTCCTGCAGCAATGTCCTGGGGCTGAGATGATTGGCCTCCAACAACCACTACCATCTTCTTTTGTGCTAGGTATGACTCCAGCCACTGGAGAGTTTGCCCCCTGATTCCCCTTGACTTCAATTTTACTTGGGTTCCTTGGTGCCACACTCAGTCAAATGCTGCCTTGATGTCAAGGGCAGTCACTCTCACCTCACCTCTGGAATTCAGCTCTTTTGTCCATGTTTGGACCATGGCTGTAATGAGGTCTGGAGCTGAGTGGTCCTGGCGGAACCCAAACTGAGCGTCGGAGAGCAGGTTATTGGTGAGTAAGTGCCACTGATAGCACTGTCGACGACACCTTCCATCACTTTGCTGATGATTGAGAGTAGACTGATGGGGCGGTAATTGGCCAGATTGGATTTCTCCTGCTTTTTGTGGACAGGACATACCTGGACAATTTTCCACATTGTCAGGTAGATGCCAGTGTTGTAGCTGTACTGGAACAGTTTGGCTAGAGGCGCAGCTAGTTCTGGAGCACAAGTCTTCAGTACTACAGCCAGGATATTGTCGGGGCCCATAGCCTTTGCTGTATCCAGTGCACTAAGCCGTTTCTTGATATCATGTGGAATGAATTGAATTGGCTGAAGACTGGCTTTTGTGATGGTGGGGATATCGGGAGGAGGCCAAGATGGATCATCTACTCGGCACTTCTGGCTGAAGATGGTTGCAAACGCTTCAGCCTTGTCTTTTGCACTCAGTGCTGGACTCCACCATCATTGAGGAAGGGGATGTTTACAGAGCCTCCTCCTCCTATTAGTTGTTTAATTGTCCACCACCATTCATGACTGGATGTGGCAGGACTGCAGACCTTTGATCTGATCCGTTGGTTGTGGAATCGCTTAGCTCTGTCTATAGCATGTTGCTTTCACTGTTAAGCATGCATGTAGTCCTGAGTTGTAGCTTCACCAGGTTGGCACCTCATTTTTTGATACTCCTGGTGCTGCTCCTGGCATGCTCTTCTACACTCCTCATTGAACCAGGGTTGATCCCCTGGCTTGTTGGTAATGGTAGAGTGAGGAATATGCCAGGCCATGAGGTTACAGATTGTGCAGGAATACAATTCTGCTGCTGCTGATGGCCCACAGCACCTCATGAATGCCCAGTTTTGAGCTGCTAGATCTGTTCTGAATCTATCCCATTTAGCACAGTGGTAGTGCCACACAACACATTGGATGTGGTCCTCAGTGCGAAGACGGGACTTTGTTCTCCACGAGGACTGTGCGGTGGTCACTCCTACCAAAACTGTCATAGACAGATGCATTCGCAACAGGTAGATTGGTGAGGACGATGTCAAGTAAGTTTTTCCCTCGTGTTGGTTCGCTCACCACCTGCCGCAGGCTCAGTCTGGCAGCTATGTCCTTCAGGATTCGGCCAGCTCGGTCAGTAGTGGTGCTACTGAGCCACTCTTGGTGATGGACATTGAAGTCCCCCACCCAGAGTACATTTTGTGCCCTTTCTACCCCCTAGTGCTTCCTCCAAGTGGTGCTCAACATAGAGGAGGACTGATTCATCAGCTGAGGGAGGACGGTAGGTGACAATCAGCAGGAGGTTTCCTTGCCCATGTTTGACCTGATGCCATGAGATTTCATGGGGTCCAGAGTCAATGTTGAGGACTCCCAGGGCCACTCCCTCCTGAATGTATATTGCTGTACCGCCACCTCTGGTGGGTCTGTCCTGCCGGTGGGGCGATTAAATTCGAGAATGGGCAAGAGGCAACAATTGGTGTGGCACAGAGATCTCGGAGGTTTGTGGGGCTGGAGGAGGTTACAGAGATGGGGAGGGGGGAGGCCATGGGAGGATTTGAAAACAAGGATAAGAATTTTAAATTTTATAATACAATATTATAATATAACACAGAGTAAGACACATTGGGCGAGACTTTCAGATTGGGCACCAAATGTGCATGATATCGGCGATGCGCCCACGGTGCCCACCCAACGCGGCAGTCGGGAGGCCCGAATCACTTTCCGGTTTGGGCGTCATTAACATTTTGTCAGCCAGTTGCTGGCACCAAACAGGATGTCTGGTCTGTTCAGGAACAAAATCGGCCGGCTACTATATGTAACCGGCTGGCAGGTAAGGCACGTTGGAGAGGGGAACCAGATGCTGAGGGTTGGGTGGGCAAGAACAGACCGGGGACGCCAGAAGATTTTAGTGGGGTCCCGAGGTGCACTCCAGGCCCTACAAAAATCTTTTAAAGCATACAAAAAACTTACCTTTTGGGAGAGGCTTAAAGCGGTCCCTTTAAGGATCATGATTTAGGCCTCTCAATATCTATAGAGCGTGGGTCTGGCAAGCGCTGTGCATATTTCGCTCGCTTCTGTTCGAAAATTTTAATCGGGGCCCTACATTTGATGAAGGATCCTATTTGCATATTTTAAACAGCTTCCCACCTATTTTGGGCGGGAGTGCTGGGCACCCATTTAAGGGTCTGCCTGAAAGCTGATTCAGATGGGCAAATGGGTGCACAAGGTCCCCACCAGTCTTTCAACTGCCAGGTGCCTGTTTTACAGATTAGAAATGGGCGACCAAAATTTGAAAGCCATTGTGATCATTATACCAAAGGCTGAAAGCGCTTAATTGCAGGGATAGAATATGATAATAACAGAGAATAAATAGTGTCACAATACTGTGTGACATAAAAGCAAGTGTATTGTAATAATAACAATAATATGTACTGTATAATACATGAAGTTTAATAAAATAGCACAGTAACAGTCAGTTATACTTATGTAATTTAACTCCGCATGCTGCAATATAGTTTCACTTCTATCAGTGCTGTGATGATAATTTGTAATTGTTCCTTTTATTAAATTCGCTAACTCCAGGTCTGACTGGAGCAAAATACACACTTTCTTTTGACCATACAGTTGAGGAAAGCAGGAGCTACTTTCCTCTAAAGAACGTAATAAGGACTCAGCAAGCAAAAAACATTTTTTTTTATCAGTTATTGTTAATGCTCATTAATCCATTTCTGGAGAGGCAGGACAATATCCCATTAGTGCTTCCTACAATTTACCACTTTTTACTCAAGCCTATCTTTTCACTAAAATTAGTCAGGAATATTGCTAATTAAATCAAAAAAATGAACTACTTTGATCCTTTAAGTATATAAAACCAGCAATTCAAATTTGCTACAAATGGTACAGTCACTCACATTCCTGTATTTACACATTAGGAAGATTTCAATCCTGCTTTGTTAATATCAAGCTCCATGATTTCAGGAATTAGAATCATAGAACTGAAATGCCTGTAGCCTCTAACTTGTAAACAAAGATCTGTTGACAATATGTCAGTCTGACTGCAAATTGTTCAAATATCCAAACAACAAAACTCCTATGGAATATATTTTCCAGTAAGTGTGTTATTTAATGAACTTTAAAACCACGGAAACACATTTTATAGGGCAAAGCAACTTTAATAAGTTACACATTGGCACTTTAAAAGTCATCAAGTCTGTGGCATCACTACTGAGATTAAAAAGCTTGGTTTGTCTGATGCAAGGTATATTGGGATATGTAAACCAGTTTCCTTTCAGATTGCACATAGTAAACAATATTCAAATAAAAACAATTATAGAACACAGGGGGAGGCTGAGTAAGATCTTCCACTCAGAATTTTTGGCTGAAGATGTTTACAAACACTTCAGCCTTGTCTCTTGCGCTCACGTGCTCGGCTCCACCATGGTCGGGGATGGGAATGTTCACGGAGCCTCCTGCTCCACTAGTTGCCTGATCGTCACCACTATTCTTGACTAGATGCTGTAGGGCACAGAGCTACATTCTGATCCATTGGTTGTGGGCACTCCACTCAGTACTTCCTTTTAATTACAATTCCTTCTACTTCCTACATTAGAACAGTGAATACACTTCTAGGAAGTATTTCATTGGCTATGAAGTGCTTTGGGATGTCCAGAGGTCGTGAAAGGTACTATATAAATGCAAGTCTCTCTTTCTTTCTTTCTTTCTTTCTTTCGGCACAACTAAGATTAAAAACTTGCAAACCTATTTCTTACTACTCCATGGTGCAACTCATTGATGCTACCTGTCACACAGATGTCTCCTATGGTGATTACCGCCAGTGGGAGATGTGTTTAGACCATTGGAAATTAGAATAAGTAATGTGTACAAAATAATCCATCAATTGCTGGTAAAATCAATATGGAATAAATCTATAATATAAAGATGTTCTGGGTTTTTCCCTGTATCAGCCAATAAAATAAAGCTAAGGAGCAGAACTGGAGCTGTTACGCTGCTGGCTATTTACTATAGACCACCAAATAGTGGGAAGGAGAGGGAGAAGCAAATCTGCAAGCAATTTTCAGAAAGATATAAAAACAATAGAGCAGTGATAATGGGGGATTTCAATTATTCTAATATAAACTGGGGGGAAAACAGTGCAAAGAGCAAGGATTGGGAGGAATTCCTGAAATGTGTACAGGAGATCTTTCTTGAACAGTATGTTTCCAGCCCAACGAGGAAGGAAACAGTGCTGGATCTAATTCTGGGGAATGAAGTGGGGCAAGTGGAGCATGTTTCAGTCGAAGTGCATTTGGGAAACAGTGATCACAATATTATTAGGTTTAGAGTAGTTATGTAAAAGGACAAGGATAAATCAAAGGTGAAGATACCCAACTGGAAGAGGACTAATTTCAGTGAGTTGAAAAGGGATATGGCCCAGGTGGAATGGAAACGAGGATTATCAGGTGAAAGAGTAAATGAGCAATGAGAGGCCTTCAAGGAGGAGATAGTTCGGGTACAGACTAGACACTGTCCTATGAGGGCATCCAAGCTACAGCTCCCTAGATGACTAAAGAAATTGGGGTTAAAATGAAACACAAGAAGGAGGCTTATGATAAATGTCAGGTATATAATACAGTAGAGAGCCAAGCAGAATACAGAAAGTGCAGAGGAGAACTGAGAAAGGAAATAAGAGAGGCAAAGAGAATGTATGAGAAAAGATTAGCAGGTAACATAAAAGGGAACAGTGAAGTATTTTATGAAGAGCGAAAGGGTAGTCAAAGGAAGGGCGGGGACAATTAGGGACCAAAAAGGAAATCTTCTTATGGAGGCATAGGGCATGGTTGAGGTACTAAATGAATGTCCTTACTAAAGAAGGGGTTGTTGCCAATGTCACAGTCAAGGAAGAGGGGGTACAGGAATTGGATAGGATAGAAATAGAGGAGGTACATAAACAATTGGCAGCAATCAAAGTAGAAAAGTCACCCAGTTCAAATGGGATGCGTCCTAGGTTACTGAGGAAAGTAAGGGTGGAAATAGCGGAGGCTATGGCCACAATCTTTCAATACTCCTTGGATATAGGAGTGGTACCAGAGGACTGGAGGATTGCAAATGTTATACCCCTGTTCAAAAAAAGGAGAGAGATAGACCAGGGAACTACAGGCCAGTCAGCCTAACGTCGGTGGTGGGGAAAATCTAGAGCCCATAGTCTGGGACAAAATAATTGTCACTTGGAAGAACATGAGTTAATAAATTACAGCCAACATGGATTTGCTACAAGCAAATTGTGTCTGATAAACTTGATTGAGTTCTTCAATGAAATAACAGAGAGGATTGCAGAAGGTAATGCAGTTGATGTTGTGTATATGGACTTTCAGAAGGTGTTTGATAAAGTGCCACGTAATAGCAAAATTGAAGCCCATGGGATTAAAGGAGCAGTAGTAGTGTGGATATGAAATTGACTTAAAGGACAGAAAGCAGAAAGTAGAAGTGAACGGTTGTTTATCAGACTGAGGCAAGTATACAGTGGTGTCCCCCAGGGGTCGGTAATAGGACCACTGCTCTTTTTGTCATATATCAATGACCTCGACTTGGGTATTGGAAACACAATTTCAAAGTTTGCAGATGACACAAAGCTTGGAAATGTAGTAAACAGTGAGGAGGATAGTAGCAGACTTCAGGAGGACATAGACAGACTGGTGAAATGGGCAGACACACGGCAGAACAGTGTGAAGTGATACATTTTGGAAGGAAAAATGAAGAGAGGCAATATAAATTAAATGGTACAATTTTAAAGGGGGTGCAGGTACAGAAAGACCAGAAACATTCACATTCACAAACCTTTGAAGGTGGCACGACAAGTTGATAAGGCTGTTAAAAAAAGCATATGGGATCCTGGACTTTATAAATAGAGGCATAAATTACAAAAGCAAGAAAGTTTTGATAAACATTCATAAATCAATGGTCAGGCCTCAGCTAGAGTATTCTGGGCAACACACTTGAAAGGGTGTCAAGTTCTTGGAGAGGGTGCAGAGGAGATTTACTAGAATGGTACCAAGGATGAGGGACTTCAGTTATGTGAAAAGACAAGAGAAACTGGGATTGTTCTCCTTAGAGCAGAGAAAGTTAAGGGGAGATTTAATAGAGGTGTTCAAAATTATATGAGTTTTTGACAGAGTAGATAGGGAGAAACTGTTTCCACTGGCAGGACGGTTGGTAACCAAAGGACACAGATTTAAGATAACTGGAAAAACATCCAGGAGGAAATTAGGAGAATTTTTTTTTACACAGTGAGTTGATATGATCTGTAATGCACTGCCTGAAAGGGAAGCAGATTCAATATTACCTTCAAAAGGGAATTGGATAGATAATTAAAAAAGAGAAATTTGCAGGGCTATGGGGAAAGAACAGGGGAATGGGACTAATTGGATAGCTGTTCCAAAGAGCCAGCACAGGCATGATGGGCCAGATGGCCTCCTTCTGTGCTGTAAGATTCTCTGATTTTATGAAAATAAATCCCAATATTACTTAATAATAATCATGATGTGGAGATGCCGGTGATGGACTGGGGTTGACAATTGTAAAGAATCTTACAACACCAGGTTATAGTCCAACAATTTTATTTGAAAATCACAAGCTTTCAGAGATTATCTCCTTCGTCAGGTGGGGAAGGAGATAATCTCCGAAAGCTTGTGATTTTCAAATAAAATTGTGTTGTAAGATTCTTTACAGTTAATAATAATCCTACAGTGTGTTCCAAGACAATAACATATCTCAGGGTTGAGATGACATTGTTAAACTGCTCAAGTAATAGCACCTCAACCCATCAATGTGTTACTGCCTTGTAATACACTTCATAAAGTGTGTTATCCTACATATATCATAAATACTGGAAATATAATTACCCCACAATCAACTGCAGATAATTCTATGTAAACCAATGGCAATAAAAACACAACTGCTGTAAATGATACTGTCACGTTTCATGACTTTCTGACAATTTTTCCACAGAAAGGATTTGAAAAAGAGTTAATTTTAATGCTGGGCTTTGTGTATTCTTGTGAGTTTTAAAAAGGCAAAGACTGGTTAACATGCTAAACTGTATTTGTTTTACCCAAAGACTAAACAGTAAATGATTTGTTAGCTTGTCTGGGTAATCAGAAAACACCTCTCACCCATTGTGTTGAAAAACCATTTGATCTCTATCTGTCTGTGAAATGGGGGGTTAAGAAGAGAGAAACAGCCAGCAAAAAGGGAGTCAGGCAGTGAAGCGTGATGGAAAAGTTTAAAAGACGGGAGAACTGCAGTGACAGGAGGTTTTAACCTGGGCTGTGGAACAGAATGCAGAGGAGCTATTCTGTTTAAGTTAAGTAAGATGACCCAGTATAGTGTGTTCGTTCTTTTTATATCATCACAAAAGATAAGTTTTACCGATTGTTAATCTGTATGTTCAACTTACTGTGAAATAAAGCAGCTTAACTATTCAAATCAAGCCTCCCTCGCCTACTGATAACTCAGTCTACCTTTATATTACAACAGTGACTACACTTCAAAAAAAAAGTACTTCATTAGTTGTAAAGCACTTTGGGACGTCCTGAGGTTGTGAAAGGCGCTGAATAAATGCAAGTCTTTCTTTTTTTTTCTTACTGTTGGGGAGATTTAAAAAAATACATGTGCAAAAGATATGGAAATCTGGTTCAGGCGACAAGTGGAAATGATTGTTAAACCCTCAAATCTCGCTATCGTACAAGTAGATATGAGGCAGTGTAAACCAACTCTCATAAAAATTAAATGCTCAGACCACTTGTGGGAGTGACCAAAGCCACTGAGCCCAAAAGGTTATCTGTGACAGACCAGAATTTGTAAGTCACACTGCACTATTCTCAGCTACACAGAAACCGGAACAGAAATTTTTTTAAAATCAATACTTCAAAAATGACAGCTTTACTCTGGTACTGGAATGGTACCAGGGATGGGGGACTTCAGTTATGTGGAGAGATTGGAGAAGCTGGGGTTGTTCTCTTTAGAGCAGAGTAGGTTAAGAGGAGATTTGATAGAGGTCTTCAAAAACATGAACAGTTTTGGTAGAGTAAATAAGAAGAAACTTTCCAGTAGCAGAAGGGTCGGTAACCAGAGGACACAGATTTAAGGTGATCGGCAAAAGAATCAGAGGCGACATAAGGAAACATTTTTTTACGCAGCGAGTTGTAATGATCTGGAATGTACTTCCACAAAGGATAGTGGAAGCAGATTTAATAGTAAGTTTCAAAAGGGAATTGGATAAATACTTGAAGGGAAAAAAATTACAGGGCTATACAGAAAGAGCTGGGGTAAGGGACTAATTGGATAGCTCTTTCAAAGAGCCTGCACAGGCACGATGAGCCTCCTCCTGGCTGTACCTACGATGATACTATGATTCTTACCCCTTATTCTTAAAACATAATTCTTAACAATGGAAGAAAAAGTATTCTTATCTATCAAGAGCTGCCTTTATCTTAAAGTTGTTGCTACTGATATGAAAGATGTCTCCAGTTTCCTTCTAATGGTTTATGATGTCATTTAAAACCCTTCATCAGATTAGAGCAGTTATCTTTTATTCTACATATTACATAAGAAGGTCCTTATACTTGTGATTATTTCTAATCAATACTTGGAGTGGAACAGTCTGGGCCGTGTATCATTCATTGTATGACTTTAAAAAATGATCACTGAAAAAAAGACTTGCATTTATAAAGTGCCTTATCATAAGCCTTAGAAGCATCTCAAAGTGCTTCACATATAATTAATTACTTTGAAGTGCTGTGACTGCTGTTACGTAGGCAAATGTAGAAGCACAATTAAGTAGATTCTTCCACACAGCAAATCTCACAAACAACTACTGTGAGCTTAAGTTTATGGAAGGTGGAAGATGGGAGGTTGGCCTGGAGAGCATTGGAATAGTCGAGTCTGGAGATAACAAAAGCATGGATGAGTGTTTCAGCAACAGATCGGCTGGGACAGGGGGGAGATGGGCGATGTCACTGAGTTGGAAGTAGGTGGTCTTTGTGATAGAGAGGATACATGGTCAAAATCTCAGCTCAGGGCCAAATAGGATGCCGAGTTTGCAAACAGTCTAGTTCCACCTGAGACAGTGGCCAGAGAGGGGGATGGAATCAGTGGCGAGGGAATGGAGTTTGTAACGGGGCCGTAGACAATAGCTTTGGTCTTCCCACTGTTTAATTGGAGGAAATTGCAGACTGGATGTTGGATAAGCAGTCTGACAACACAGAGGCAGTGGAGGGGTCGAGAGAGGTGGTGGTGAGGTAGAGCTGGGTATCGTCAGCGTACATGTGGAACCTGACATGTTTTTGGATAATGTCGCCGAAGGGCAGCTTAGAATGGCAGCTCAACATTCCTGGTTACAGGGTTTTCAGACAAGATAGAGAGGGGGATTAAAAAGGAGGGGGGTGGCAATTTTGGTTAAAGAAACAATTACAGCTGAGAGGAGGGATGATATGTTAGAAGGATCATCAAATGAGGCCTTATGGGTTGAGCTAAGGAACAGAAAATGAGCAGTCACACTACTGGGAGTGTCCTATAGACCCTCAAACAATCAGAGGGAGATAGAAGAGCAAATATGTAGGTAAATTTCTGAGAAGTGCAAAAACAATAGGGCAGTAATAGTAGGGGACTTCAACTATCCTAATATTAACTGGGATACAAACAGTGTGAAGAGGGGCAGAGGAGGCACAAAATTCTTAAATTGCATTCAGGAGAACTTTTTTAGCCAGTATGTAGCAAGCCCGACAAGAGAGGGGGCAGTTCTGGATTTAGTTTTAGGAAATGAAGCTGGGCAGGTGGAAGGAATATCAATGGGAGAGCATTTTGGTGGTAGTGATCATATTTCAGTTAGTTTTAGCATAGTTATAGAAAAGGACAAAGATAGGACAGGAGTTAAAGTTCTCAATTGGGGAAAGGCCAATTTTACTAAGCTGAGAAGTGATTTAGCAAAAATGGACTGGAAACAGCTACTTGAAGGTAAATCAGTGTCCAAGCAGTAGAAGGCATTCAAGGGGGAGATTCAAGGGGTTCAGAGTAAACATGTTCCCGCAAAGAAAAAGGGAGGGACTGCCAAATCTAGAGCCCCTTGGATGTCAAGGAGCATACAGGGTAAGATAAGGCAGAAAAGGAAAGGTTATGTCAGACACCGAGAACTCAATACTGCGGAAAGCCTACAGGAGTATAGAAAGTGCAGGGGTGAAATTCAAAAGGAAATGAGGAAAGCCAAGAGAGGGCAAGAAAAAATATTGGCAAGTAAAATCAAGGAAAATCCAAAGATGTTTTATAAATACATTAAGAGCAAGAGGATAACTAAGGAAAGAGTAGGGCCTATTAGAGACCAAAAAAGTAAACTATGTGTGGAGGTGGAAGATGTGAGTATGGTTCTTATTGAATACTTTGTGTCTGTCTTCACAAAAGAGAGGGACGATGCAGACATTGTAGTTAAAGAGGAGGAGTGTGAAATATTGGATGGGGTAAACATAGTGAGAGAGGAAGTATTAAGGGGATTAGCATCTTTGAAAGTAGATAAATCACCAGGGCCGGATGAAATGTATCCCAGGCCGTTAAAAGAAGCAAGGGAGGAAATAGCAGTGGCTCTGAGGATCATTTTCCAATCCTCACTGGATACAGGCGCGATGCCAGAGGATTGGAGGACTGCTAACGTTGTACCGTTGATTAAAAAGGGAGCGAGGGATAGACCGAGTAATTACAGGCCAGTCAGTCTAACAACGGTGGTGGGCAAATTATTGGAATCAATTCTGAGGAACAGGATAAACCATCACTTAGTAATCAAGGACAGTCAGCATGGATTTGTTGAGGGAAGGTCGTGTCTGAATAACTTGATTGAATTTTTTGAGGAGGTAACAAGGAGGGTAGATGAGGGTAGTGCATTTGATGTAGTCTACATGGATTTTAGCAAGGCTTTTGACAAGGTCCCACATGGTAGACTGGTCAGAAAAGTAAAAGCCCATGGAATCCAAGGGAAAGTTGGATCCAAAATTGGCTCAGTGACAGGAAGCAAAGGGTAATGGTCGCTAGGTGTTTTTGTGACTGGAAGGATGTTTCCAGTGGAGTTCCGCAGGGCTCAGTACTAGGTCACTTGCTTTTTGTGGTATATATTAATGATTTGGTCTTAAATGTAGGGGGCATGATTAAGAAGTTTGCAGATGATACAAAAATTATCCGTGTGGTTGATAGTGAGGAGGAAAGCTGTAGACTGCAGGAAGATATCAATGGACTGGTCAGGTGGGTAGAAAAGTGGCAAATGGAATTCAATCCAGAGAAGTGTGAGGTAATGCATTTGGGGAGGGCAAACAAGGCAAGGGAATACACAATAAATGGGAGGATACTGAGAGGTGTAGAGGAACAAAGGGACCTTGCAGTGCATGTCCACAGATCCCTGAAGGTAGCAGGACCAGGTAGATAAGGTGGTTAAGAAGGCATATGGAATACTTTCTTTTATTAGCTAAGGCATAGAACATAAGAGCAGGGAGGTTATGCTGGAACTGTATAAAACACTAGTTAGGCCACAGCTTGAGTACTACATACAGTTCTGGTCACCACATTACAGGAAAGATGTGATTGCACTAGAGAGGGTACAGAGGAGATTTACGAGGATGTTGCCAGGATTGGAGAATTTTAGCTATGAGGAAAGATTGGATAGGCTGGGGTTGTTTTCTTTGAACAGAGGAGGCTGAGGGGTGATTTAATTGAGGTGTACAAAATTAGGAGGGGCCTAGGTGGAGTGGATAGGAAGGACCTATTTCTCTTAGCAGAGAGGTCAATAACCAGGGGGCATAGATTTAAAGTGATTGGTAGAAGGATTAGAGGGGAGCTGAGGAGAAATCTTTTCACCCAGAGGGTGGTGGGGGTCTGGAACTCACTGCCTGAAAGGGTGGTAGAGGAAGAAACCCTCAACTCATTTAAAAAGTACCTGGACGTGCACCTGAAGGCCGTAACCTACAAGGGTACGGATCAAGTGCTGGAAAATGGGATTAGGCTGGGTGGCTCATTTTCGGCTGGCATGGACACGGTGGGCCGAATGGCCTCCTTCTGTGCCATAAATTTTCTATGATTCTGTAATTCTATGAGAAATAGGAGGGGGCCAAGAATAGAACTTTGAGAGACTCCAGGGGTAATGACCTGGGGGCAAAAAGAGAAGCCATTTCAGGAGATTCTCTGGCTAGGTAAGAGTGGAACCATAAAAGGGCAGTCCCACTCAGCTGGACAACTGAGGAGAAGCATTGGAGGGGGATGGTGTGGACAACCATGTCAAAGGCTGCAGAGAGATTGAGAAGGGTGAGGAAGAATACTGCACCATGGTCGGTCACAGAGGATGTAATTTGTGACGTTGATAAGGGCCGTTTCAGTGCTATGGCAGGGGCAGAACCCTGATTGGAGGGGTTCAAACATGGTGTTGCAAGAAAGATGGACATGGATTTTGGAGCAACAACACGTTCAAGGACTTTGGAGAAAAAAGGAAGGTTGCCGATGGGGTGCTAGTTTGCAAGGATAAAAGAGTCAAGGGTGGTTTTTTTTGAGGAGGGGGGTAATGATGGCAGATTTGAAAAGGAGGGGGACAGTACCTGAGGAGAGGGAACCATTTACAATTTGAGCTAGCATGAGGGCCAGGGAAGGAAGTTGGGTGGTCAGTAGTTTAGTGGGAATAGGGTCAAGATAGCAGGAGGTGGGCCTCATGGACAAGATGAATTCGGAGAGGACATGAGAGGAGATAGGAGAGAAACTAGAGAAAGATACAAGTTCAGGGTCAGGGCAGGGAAAGAACCTTGGGGAAATCTTGGCTTGGGGAAGGGAGGGATGCGGCAGAGGCAGCTGAATTGATGGTCTCAATCTTAGTGACAAGGAATCCATGAGCTCCTCGCACTTGTTGTCGGAGGTTAGGGTGGAAGGGGCAGGGGAGAGGTAGTGGAGAAAAGAAGCTAGGGGTTATCTTCGCAAATCCAGGATGATCTTGGAATAGTGAGCAGTTTTGGCAAAGGAGAGCAGTGCTTGATGTGATCCAGCCAGATCTGGTGATGAATGGCTAAATCAGTTATGCGCCATATATATTCAAGTCTGCGCCCCTCAGACTTAATCGAGCGAAGATGGGGCCATACCAGGGTGGGAGAGAGTAAGGGGACAAGGGCATAAAAGGCGGAGATAAGGGTGCGATTGACAGCCGCAGAAGTATCATGGTGAGTGAAGGGCCAAAGACTAGATAGTTGGGAGTTTGAAAGTGCTATTGTAAGTGACTTGGGGAAAAGTTTTTTCCAGGGACGGACAGAGAAGGAAGTGGGATTGGCAAGGGGATGTGAGGGATACAAAGAAGTGATCAGAGGTGGCCTTATCTGTGATTGAGACAATGGGAATAGAGAAGCCAAGTGAGATAGCAAGGTTGAGGGGATGGCCGTGAATATGGGTAAGAGGATTTATATGGAGGGAGAGGTTAAGGGAAGAGCGAGGGAAACGTGAGTTCATAGTATCATAGTATCACCGCAGGTAAAGCACAGGAGGAGGCCATTCGACCCATCGTGCCTGTGCCAGCTCTTTGAAAGAAATATCCTATTAGTCCCATTACCCTGCACTTCCCCATAGCCCTGTAATTTTTTTCCCTACAAGTATTTATCCAATTCCCTTTTGAAAGTTAGTATTGAATCTGCTTCCACCACCCTTTCAGGCAGTGCAATCCAGGTCATTACAACTGGTTACGAAAAAAAATGTTTCCTCATGTCGCCTCTGGCTCTTTTGACGGTCACCTTAAATCTGTGTCCTCTAGTTACCAACCCTTCTGCCATTGGAAACGGTCTCTCCTTATTTACTCTGTCAATACCATTCATGATTTTGAACACCTCTATCAAATCTCCCCTTAACCTTCTCTGTTCTAAGGAGAACAATCCCAGCTTCTCAAATCTCGCCACACAACTGAAGTCCCTCACCCCTGGTACCATTCTAGTAAATCTCTGCAGCCTTTCTAAGGCCTTAACATCCTTCCTAAAGTGTTGTGCCCAGAATTAAACACAATAGTCCAGCTGCGGCCTAACCAGTGTTTTATAAAGATTTAGCATAACTTCCTTGCTTTTGTACTCTATGCCTCTATTAATAAAGCCCAGGATCCCATATGCTTTTTTTAACAGCCCAATTGGGTTCCCTTGTCCTGCCACCTTCAAAGATCTGTGTATGTGCATCCCCAGGTATCTCTGTTCCTGCACCCCTTTAAAATTGTACCATTTAATTTATATTGCCTCGTGGCATTCTTCCCACCAAAATATGTCATTTCACACTTCTCTGTGTTAAATTTTATCTGCCATGTGTCTGTCCATTTCACCTGTCTGTCTATGTCCTCCTGAATTCTGTTTCTATCGTCCACATTGTTCACTACATTTCTGAGTTTTGTGTCATCTACAAACTTTGAAATTATACCCTCTATACCCAGGTCATTAATATATATCAAAAAGAGTAGTGGTCCTAATACTGACCCCTGGGGAACACCGCTTTATACTTCCCTCCAGTCTTTCAACCCCCCACTACTCTCTGCTTTCTGACCCCTAGCCAATTTTGTATCCACGCTGCCACTGTCTCTTTAATCCCATGGGCTTTAATTTTGTTAACAAGTCCATTATGTGGTACTTTATCAGATGCCTTTTGAAAGTCCATTTACACAACATCAACTGCACTACCCTCATCAACCCTCTCCGTTACTTCATCAAAGAACTCAATCAAGTTAATCAGGCACGATTTTCCTTTAACAAATCCGTGCTGACTTTCATTTATTAGCCCATATTTTTCCAAGTGCCAATTTATTATGTCCCGGATTGTTGTCTCTAAAAGTTTCCCCACCACAGACATTAGGTTGACTGGCCTGTAATTGCCAGGTTTATCCCTCTCCCCTTTTTTGAACAGGGGTAGCATTTTCACTCCTCCAGTCTTCTGGCATCATCCCCATATCTAAGGAGGATTGGAAGATTATGGTCAGAGCCTTCGCGATTTCTACCCTTACTTCCCTCAGTAACCTAGGATGCATCAGGTGACTTTTCTATTTTGAGTACTGCTAAATTTTTAAGTACCTCCTCTTTATCTATTTTTATCCTATCCAATATTGCTGCTACCTCCTCCTTTATTGCTACAATGGCAGCATCCTCTTCCCTAGTGACGATGGATACGAAGTATTCATTTAGTATCTCAGCCATGTCCTCTGCCTCCACAAGTAGATCTCATTTTTGTCCCTAATCGGTCCCACGCTTCCTATGCCTACCCTTTTACTATTTATATGTTTAAAAAAGACTTTTGGGTTCCCTTTTATTATAGCTGCTAATCTATTCTCATACTTTCTCTTTGTCCCTCTTATTTCCTTTTTTAGATCTCCTCTGTACTTTGAAACAAGAATGCTGAAACAAGAATTCATGTGATCTTTTTCAGGCAGGAGTGAAGGCTGTGACGGCAGCAGGAGAGTAGGTCGGTGGAGATTAGAGAAGGGTTGGGGTGGGGGGTTGAAAGGCTAAAGTACCCGAGTGGGGAAAAATTAAAGGAGGCATGACTGGGTGAAAGGAATGAGAGGCAACAGGAGAGAAGGGCCCAGAGGGTTAAAGAGGGTAAAAACAGAGATAGATGTAATGGGCTCGTGTCCGGACTGGCAGCCAAAATATGTACATGAATGGACTCAGAGGAAATTCAGATTACAGAGGGCAAAAATTAGGATAGATATCTCCTGGTTGTAAATAGAGAATAGGAAGGAAGCCATAAGAGAAAGTCCAAGGTTAAATTCCGTGGTGGGATTAAGTTGACTTTTAGGTAGGGTGGAGTCAATTTGGAGCATCGACAAACAAACATCCGGGTTTGGAGACAGATGCGGAGAGTGAGTGAGTCCAGGAGCTATTTGAGAGGCAAACAGTTTCCCCTTCCAGTCAGGTCAACTTTGCAGGGGGTTTTAAGTTGGAACAAAATCTTACCCTTAACGTTATGGTAGGCTTTTCTACAGATGCTAGCTTACATTTTACATTTTTTTTAATTAACACAGATATTCTGTTTCTTTTCATTTGTTTACCAAAGTTGCATTTGATACTGATTGTCTTTCAGGATGAGCTTAATCAAGATTTTATAAAATATAAATTGAACTGTGATGTAATTTATGTAGTTTCAAAAGATAAATCGTCTTAGATATCTAATCAAATAAGTTACAGTTTTTAAACTATCGTCTGTAAACTAGGTCTCCCTGGGGTCAGAGGAATTCTAAACAATGTCTGGAACCTTGTTGCATATGCAGAACTCCAGCCTATATAGGCATCATTAGACACTGACTCAGTCCACTCTGAAGATAACCAAGTTCTTAATTAAAATGCAATGGATCTATTAACATATCTACAGGCCATGATTGCTGTAACATGACACTCACCTAATCAAGCATGTTCATTGTTGACGTTCTAAGTAGTCTTGTAATATTCCCTTTCCCACCCAAATGTTTTAGGAATTCCTTCATTGTCTCTGGAAATTGACAGCCATTTTTTCTGTGGTTATGGGGATGGCAACAACATTTAGCAATGGTATTAAACCACAATGTACAATCCAGTGGAATGGATAAATTGCTTAACAATTGACTGTTTTTGATTTTTTTTTTAGTTTATAGATGGTGGTCAGCATATAGATAAAAACTATTTTTGAGTGCCAGATGTACTACGGCAAAGGCATATATGAGCACATTATGTATTTATTCTATTTTTTTCTGTTTATGTATATATAGTGAAAGCACTAAATATGGTTACGTTCTTGGAGTGGAGAATGTGAACTATTTTAAAAACACATCTTTACCAGTACAGATACAACAATACTTTCTGAAAATGTTTGCTTTAGTAAAATATCTGACTATATTGGTTAAACAAAAATAATTTTGAAAGCAATAATAAAAAAATTGACATGAGCTGCCATGAATTTTCTGACCTTTTTCCCCCCTCCTGGCAGGCGTCAGTGGTGTTCAGGTACGTGAGATCAGTGCACTTCAGTGTGCTGTGCACTCACATGAATAAGTAATTCAGAGGAATGGCAACAGTGAGAGGGCTGTGTCTGTGTTCATATATACACCAACCTTTGTTGGTATTCATATTGCACCACTCTCATCAACAGGTCACTTTAGTACTAACGTGTCAAAGCTGCTATACAACGAGGGATAGAAAGATTGACACCAATCAAACACGGCACAATAGATTGCCTGTTCTCATTAAACCGTGACATCCATAACCTGCTTATAAAAACGTGACTAGCATGAAAGACATGGGGTACCCAACACTTTAACACTAAATGCAATCCATAACTATATATGGTTTACCTTACCAGAAATAAGAAAATGTTACTTTAAGAACATCCTTCTTGAGCCTCTTCAAAACAAATTTAATCCTGCTAGATAATTACTTGGAGTGCAAATAAGAACTGGTAAAAGCACTGTCCTTAACCCTGAACCTAATTTCCTATCATTTTATAGCGAAGTGATGTCGAATCTGTGTCATTAGCACTTCCATCCATATCTCACCCAGAAAAAACTCAAACTGCATTTTGTTGCAGAGATAAAATGGTGAAATGTTGAATAGTGTTAATGTGCTCAGTGGTAGCACTTTCGCCTCTAAGTTAGAAAGTTGTGGGTTCAAACTCCCACTGCAGGAATTGAGCTCATAAACTAGGCTGACACCTCAGTGCAGTACTGGGGGAGTGCTGCATCGTTGGAGGTGCCATATTAAACCTAGGTCCTCCACATCTGTTCAGGTAGATATAAAAGGTTCAATGGCACTATTCAAGGAAGAGCAGAAGAGTTCTCCCAGGTTCCTAGCCAACATGTATCTCTCAACCAACATCACCAAAACAGATTAACTGGCCATTTATCTCACTGCTGTTTGTACGACCTTGTCGTGGGCAAATTAGCTGCCACTTTGCCACAAAACAGCCCTAAATATACTTCAAAAAGTCATTAATTGACTGTGAGCTCACTTTGTGACCTCCTGGGGTATTGAAAGGCACCATATAAACGTAAGTTTGTTCTTTCTTTACTTTAAATAGTATCATAGATCCTACATTATAACAGTGCCAACACTTCACAAAAGTACTTTATTGGGTGCAAAGTGCTTTGGGACGTCTTGACGTCGTGAAAGGCGCTGTATAAATCCAAGTTCTTTTATGATTCCAGAAAACAGACATACGAATCCAAAATATTCTCAAATTGAGGTTAACGGATTTTCTATGTAACTATCTATATTGTAAACTCACGATAAATATATTTTTTAAAATGTCGTATGCTCTAAGAATAATGTCTTGAATAATCTAGAAGATAACCCTGGTGTTATGGAATCATATGTTATGGGCGCCTGAAAAGATGACAGCTCCATTTTACAGAAACGCTGATCTTTTGACTCAGAATTATGTGAGTCGTTGGAGTGTCTCTACAAATTACTTCCTTTCAGATCAACTATCCTGTTGATTATAATATATTAATTTTGAAGCAATTCACTTCTAATAACTTTGCACTTGGACAAATTAAGTTTACCCTATCGAGATTTTTTATAGTGTCAAAGTAGATAACAGTTTTTGGGGGGAAATTGTCAGTCGGTTGTGATTTCGGCACAATTCATATTCCGATATTACATCAACAAGACAGTGCAGCCCGTTCTAAATATCACCATTATCACTCAGTGCTTCCAATTTCGGATATTGTTCTTATGCATATTAATGGCATTTTGTATTATTAAAAGTGATATTGTGGGATCACATTAATACATATTCCATTGACTCCTCATAAGATTAAAGGAAGTTAATCTACAGCGTATTTAAATGTAGAAATATAACAAATTTCAATTTGTTTTATTTTGGGGGGAATTTCAGATGAAATGATGAAAAAGGTTGACTTCCACCAATGCATTGTGGTCGAGTGTGGCATCCAGTGCATTTTGGAAAGATAAAGCCGGTCTAGTAAAGTAAAAAAAAATACCGCTCTTTGTTACTGATGAAGTTGCAAACGCTTTGGACTTGCTGGTCCTGTCGGCGTTATTGGGAATTTCATGTTCCTGACAGTTTATTTGTGATCTTGTCTTAACAGTGTGTAGTCATAAAAAGGATAGGCTGCAACCTCACAATGCGCTCTGAAACATTTGATGCGGCGGTTAAAGGGCGATCGTGTTAGTTTGAAGTTATAGAAATTGAATATGAATGAATAAATATGCAAGGATATATACAACATAGGAAGAAAGCTGAAACAACACCGTCGTTTCTATCCCTATGTTTACCGCTGGATCTTCGTTTGGCGAATTAATTTGAATAGCTTTCAAGCTACAAATGGAAATGTGGCTTTATGCCCTCTATTTCAGCAGCGTCCTGGCAACAGGGCAATTTTCTATCATCAAGGATAAATGGCATCGAACAGTACATTCTGATATAAAAAAGAAAAAATAGCTTCTGCCAAAGCACCCTATTATTGCTGCCCTTGCTGTCACTCACACACACACACACACACTCACTCACACTCACACATACACTCACATACACACCCACTCTCTCACACACACACACACACACTCGCACACACATATGTGGCTAAACACATCTCGCATTGACATATTGCCTCGCTATCCGTCTCCCTCGGAACTGATCCTCTCGCTTATTAATGACAAAAAAACAATTGGGTGTGAGGACGGAGGGCATTTCGTTGCGAATGTCAGTGCTCGGAATGTTCAGAGGTATTCTCGTTTTATTTTCGAAGCTGGCTATTCTAAAAATAAAATGTAAGATAATTATACTGACAAAACAGCGTAGGCATCACCATAATTTACTACAATTATAGCGTCTCCAAAGCCACGTCAATTAATCAGAATAAGGACAGATAAGGCTTTGAACATTCTGCACATATACTTTAAAACGCGGACAGCAATTGCTTGGATGTTTTTTAAAAATGGGGAAATGTTTTTAAAGTCACAGTAGCTATTTTCTAGGACTTTTAACCAGACCTTTAATAAAATCAATAGAAAAATGACAGTCTATTTAAATGTCTGTAATTACTTCATATGGATCTCCTTTTTTCGTGCATACTTTGTTTTTATCCCAGTAATCTAAATGCTGAGTTTCGTTTTAAAACTGTGCTCAAGTGTACTGCGATCGATGCTGAGCCAATTATAAATTGATTGAATTGGCCTGATTTTAACATAGCGAGCGTTGAATAAAGGGAGGGAAAGGGAGATATTATCGGCCCAAATCTTAATAAACAACATACAACCGCATCCTTAAAATCCTATGATTTTGTCCTTCGTGTTTTCCTCGACTGCTGTAAGTGGCGCCGTTTGAATGGGAAATATCTACTGACCGAGAGAGAATGAATCCGGGAGGCTGCTGTGCTTAATGAGAAATGAAACCAGACAAGTATTTAGATCTGTTGTTCTGAGGGAACATTATATTTGAATAAGTTCCTCAAATCACGAATTATCCCGTGATAAATTCGTATTTCCATATGTTAGTGATTTATAGCGCCACACGTCTTTGCACGTGAACTGATTTTTTTAACGGTTTTGTACATATATTTATTTAAAGGTTTTTTTTTGCAGAGAAGCCCGCTTTGTCTCTCTTCCTCCTCCCCCCTCCACGCACAGCGAGAAATGTATTTTCAATGCACTTCAATATTGACTTTCTAAAATTACACCATCTGATAAAGTGTGCTTTAAGAAATTAATGCTTTGGCACAGTTAGTTAGCTACCACAACTCATTGTAAAGATTTTCCCAAAATATCGCTTTTAACATGTATAATATGATTGTCTTGTGCTATTTTGGCGGTGGTGGCGATGGGGGGAGAGGTCAATGCTTGTGAGTTACGTCGTTGGATTTCTAGATATTTTCGCAAACAGTAAAACTCATTATCCGCTGACACTGAATGAGATCATTTGAAGTGTGTGACCGCTAAATTTCGTTCCAAACCTCAAATATTTAGCAAATAACCCAAATCATCCACTGAAACCCGAGAGGTGCAAACCCCTTATTCAAAATGGTTCATCTAATAATCGAATTCTTCATGAGAATGCCGCATTCCATGTGAAATATTGAATAAGCTCACAGCTATTAAATGACTAACCTATTTTGATGTGGAAAATTACTTCCTATAAATGATCCCTTTACCGTTGACCTTTAATTAATATTAAATAGAATGGTTACTTATTCTGGCTAGTTGATCCTCGCCTTAGTACAAAGTGTTTAATGTTTGTTATGTGTTTACTTGTTCTGAACAGCTAAGCATCCGGCATTCGCAATCCTTATGCAATTCCAAGCTCAATTGTTATTGTGCTGCAAAACGTAACTCTCCCAATAAACAATATTTAGAAGCAAGCTTGCTGGAAAAGACCAGATTTGCAACCTCTCCCTAGTTAATAGGACTTTGTAGCCATGCTTTTAAATATGTCATTCTTGTTTTACAGGAAAAACAACTATTTTAATTTCCAATGTATAAATTGTAGTGTTATTTTGTAATAAAGCATAAACAAGATCTAGAAATGCAATTTTTCTTTTTAGTTTTTAGTTTTCTTTTTGATTAACGGAATCAAGGTGTGAAGATTTCTTTTCAGTAAATATGTTTTAAAACTTATTGTAGCAAGAATAAAGGCAATGGTAACACGATAACAAACAATGTCCTTCTGATAACAGCAATGGGCACAGTATGGATTAACTTTCATAGCTTTATAGATCTTTCGTTTATTAACAAATGACAGCAGTATATGTCCCGAAGAACAGAAGAGACTTTCTGCATCTCCTGATGTCAACTCGAATAGATACGATGTGCAGTGTGTTACATGGTGGAGCTGGTGCCGAATCCATATGTAATATTTGAAGTTGCCATTTCCTTGACACAATCGGCGTGGAAACCATCGACGCCTGTATGTCTACAACATCTGAGAAGTGGCCCTAGTGTGCTCACCAAAAAAGAAAGTACTCTGCTCTCTCCGCTAATTCCTAAACACCAACCAAAATAGTGTGGCTCCCGGTGATGTCAGTTGAATAGTCACCACAGAATGTAGAGCATTTTTTAGATGGGTAAGTACATTTATAACTGGGTTAATGCACTGTCTTCTAAAAATGCTTATACTGTTTAGCAAATTCAGTTCTACAATGTAGTTCGGCCGCGATACTGCTTTAAAAGCTTTATATTATACAATGTTGCTTAGCAATTGATGTGCATCTATTTCTCTATCCATGATGCATAAAGATTCTGGATATCTGTTCTAAAATTATTTTAACATATTTAATCAACAAACTGTTTATATGGTTGTTGTAACTAAAGTTTGTGTTTCGTAGCATGCCCCCAATATATCACACACAAATATATACGCGAGCCTGATGCACTGATGTCCGGTTTGAAGGGCTTCGCCTATACATATTTTGCTATCTAAATCAGTGAAATGCTGATAGATTCTCTTCAAGTTCCTTGTCATTCTATGTGTGGAAAAATTTAAAAAACAACCCCCAATACTCGTTTTGAGGCAATCTGCTCACTTTCCCCAATGCAACCATTTCTTTTCACTTTTGGGGTTTATCTACAGCCTTATTCTACACAGTTTGGACGATCCCAAGTGTAGGTTTGAAAGAAGTTTTCCTGGAAAATGTTCTGCGGGTCCATTTAATCGCAATCCAGAATCAAAAGAACGAGAAAAGCTAAAGACAAGTTAAAATCAGATTCTTCTTTAGGGGTTTCTGGGGTTTTTTTAGCTAACGTTTCCCTTCAATTTGAGAAGTGGTGTAATGGTTTGTGAGGTATCGGGAGATAATTAAACTTATTATCATTCAATTTGCTTATCGCTTATTCAAGTTGAATTAAAAGGGAGTATGGTGGCAACGGGGGAATAACAATAGGAGACACAAATGTATATTATATCTTCAGATTCTACGTGCGCCAAGTGAGGTCTGTTCGCACCAAATTGAATAGATCTCCAAACAAGTATCGACTAGTCAATCATTTCCATGTTCTCAAAATTATGTACTGAACAATGATAAAAGGCCGTATATATTGAAACTTTGTCTATGATATGTATTTGTTCGCAGAGGTACATTCATGTCGGTATAGACAAAATGATATCCTATCGTATGCAATAGGTCCAGAGGGACAAAGCGGTTTATTTTGAGAGTTAAATATAATAGGACTTGATATAACAGCTCTAACAAACAAATTAGATCTTAGTTAAAAGTACTTTATTGTATTCGAAATGTGTTTGTATCCGAGGGGTGTAACAGATTTGCTTATATACCGAATATATTTTACATACAGCTTCCCAAACACAGATGTGCACATGTACCTATACACACGCATGCATAGTTCTACGCACATACATCCGGCACATATATGCATACATATATTTTTATACTTATAAAAGTAGAAAACAATGAAGTCTGGATAAATGCATTGCCGATTCACATATAATCCTGATTACAGGTAACATTTCTTGACAAATGACTTATCCATTGTCATGATGCGACTGTGTGGATGTATGAATGTATTTGGCCATGTGTCCGAGTATGTATTTGAATATTTGGTTTAGCTATAATACGAAATGTCAATGCCCGGTTGCACCTGCCAGAGAAACAAAGCATAGGTTTTAGAATTCAGCCTTATTCTGTTCTGAACTGCCCCAACCCATTCCTCGACGCGAATTTATCTTCTCGGTGGGAGAAGTAATACCAGACAACAAACTCCTCTTAGAACAATGCCCAGCTTTAAAAGAGGCAAAAAGGAGCAAATCGCTGTTGGCAATGGAGCGCAGAAGTAATGATTCTAACACCTCAGTGGCTCTGTTGAAATAGGCTCTACTTTATAATTACTGTACTATCAAAGGTGTGGCCCCATCACTGAAATCATTCAGAAGAGCCATTTGCTAATTTAGTATAATACTGTTTAATCACTAAAGGTACAAAACAGAATATGTTTTGATTTTAAATCGACGGTTTAAAAATAATAGTAATAATATGATAGTAATGTAATAATATCCAGTCAAATAAGTTCAGTATATTGTTTATTTATGACGTTGCATCTGTAATGTGGTCAGAAAACATCCTGGAATATCCCATGTAATTAGCATTAATATTTTTTTCGCTGACCCGAATAACGAGCGACAAGCCATTGCTAAGTTTCTAATGTATCTGGATGCCTGTAATTTTCCAACCGTTTACAAAAGAACTGATTTTTTTTAAGTCCAGTATCTTCGTTTCCTGGGTTATTCATTAACGATCAAGAAAGCCATAGGATAAAACTTTGATTTGTACCTTTGATGTGTTGCCCTCCTGACCACGCATTTTCTGTGTTATTTCAGTCGATCGCAATAACTTATGTTCGCTGAAGATCTGTCTGTGTCCGAATGGACAGAAACCAATGGTTAGTTAACTTTATGAAACTGATCCGAAATCGACAAGTAATCTACTGGGTTGAAAAGGATCCTCGACTTATTTCAAAAATAAACTGCCTGTATGTCGACTCTAAACCTGGTTTGTCTGTTCTTCGTGTGATGGTGTGGCTCAGATTTCCTCATCTCGTGTTAATAGGAAAGCGAAGTTTAAAAAGCAAGAAGTAGCAAAATGTATTCAGAGGCAAGGAAGCGGCTCCGAAGGCGTAAAAAAAACATCCAAGCTACAAAATAGAAAGCTTACAGGCTCCGAATAGACAAGGCGTGCTAAAATCACCCGGTGATGTAATGATAGTAAAAGATAGCCACCAGATTATATTCTGACCATTCAACACACCGAACACATACATTATTCCACATTTGCAATGCTACATTCACGTTGGAGTCCTTTAACACTATTAATACGTTATTTAAATGGATTGGGGTCACTTGCAGTTACCAGTGAAGGAATTATTACCTAGCTGTCCTTCCAATTAAGAGTGGTACTTCAAAACCAATATTGTTTTTGAGGGGTATATTTTTCCTTTCACAGAATATTTAAATCGACCTTACCTCTTCTGTCAGGTGGATGCCTGATACTGCTAGCCAGTCCATCTGATTTACATGTCATCTGAATTCGGTTTTAAAAAATCAATCTGCTGTTGCAAATAGAGATTTCAGTTTTGTTCAGCCATGAGCGCATCTTCACAGCATCTTCGCTCTCGGTTAATCTTGGGGGGAGGGTGGGGGGGGAGGATAGTACCGTCCATGAGATGAGATATAAAAGACCGTGTAAATAATAGTTATAAAGTTCTTTTTATAGTGAAATGAGCATTGAAACTAAACGCTGCAGTTAGACAACCACTTTGATAAGAGGATAATTGATGCGACAGTAGCGTATAATTAGAGGATAATTTATGCTATATCCACTATTTTATTCCAAATGCGGTCATAATCATTACATGACAATTGTGGGGAAATTCATTGCAGCAATTTTAAAATAATCAAGATAAATTTTGTGTATATCTAAGTAGGGCCATAATTATCGCTACACACATCATCCAAAAATAAATATAACACACTGTTACGTACTTTAATTATATTGATAATACAATAAAGTCATTCATAATTTAAACCTAATTCATTTAGTAAGGCACAAGCAGATACTTTCAATCATCACTTTATGTATTAACTCAAATTTGCCAAACCGCCAACCACTCATAATTTGCATATCTTTCAAGCAGCAGAGCACTTTCTAATTCCAATAGATCAGGATGAGTTAACTGACCGCGATGGGGGTTCCTCACAGGAAGACGTGTAACTTTATTTCTTGGCTTCTTTCATTCTTTGCTCTCTTTTATAACGAGTTAACTGCCTTCGTCCTTCCGCTGATTAAATTAACATTTTCATCTGCAGTGCAAAATATCCATTAACTCCTTGTACTATTCCACATGCACAAGCTATATTTGTATATTTACCTAATTATATTACGCGGATAACGCTTAAGTTGCCTTTGCCATGTGGCTTTATTAAGAAATAAGCTGTTTAAAAAATCAGTCCTTTGACACCAGAAGTATAATTTTTCAATCTACTCTATAGCCCTATGCTATCAAAATAACGGTGCTGTTTGAGTGTTGTAATTCCTTTGGATCTTTGCAAATAGAGAGCAATGATTAGCATTGTCGCAAAAGGTTCTTTGGGCTGTGCTTTAAGTTAGCCGGGTTAACCCACTGTTGACTAATCCAGTGAATCCAGCAGAAGTGGCAGAAGGATGACGAGTCAGAGAGATGACCAATCAGGAGCTGCTGCCCTTTGGAGACAAACCATTCGACTTGTGGCACATTACAGCATCTGCATCAAGTCTGAAAGCAGAACCCCAACTTTAGCAGAATCCACTAAAAGACTGCCTCAACTCCATCCCTCCTCCACTCAACTTGGAAACCCAAAATAACCTTTTACTTAAAAAAAAACCAGGAGTTAACACGCCCGCGCTTTCTCCTCCGAAGATTTATCCTATTCATGAAAAAGGGAAGCATTTCGCTTTTAAGAGTTTTTTTCCAGTTGAAGTTTTATAATGACCATGACTACGATGGCTGAAGGTTTGGAAGCCCCGGACTCTAAATCTGCTTTCATGGAGTTTGGCCAGCAGTCCCAGCAGAGCTCTCCAGCCATGTCCCACGGTCACTACCCGGTGCATTGCCTGCATTCAGGAGGGCATTCACACCAGCACGACAGCTCGTACCCGGCCGCCAACACGTACAACAGATCCCTGCCTTATCCTTACGTGAGTCATTCTCATCACAGCCCCTACCTACCGTCCTACCACAGCAACAACACTGGCAGCCAGACACGTTTAGACGAGACAGGTGAGTCTTCGAATAGACCCAGCGTAACCCACATTCGGCCTTTCCGTCTTCCTTCCTGATTAAATCAACAGCGACATTCTCTAGTGGTTCAAACAATAGATTACTTAAACCGTGTAAGAAATGCATGTTAAACTTTTTTCTGTCACAGTTTTCTCTTCTTTATAGCTAGCCTTGTTTGACTACTGATTTTTGTTTTGCTTCTGAATCAGCCTTTATTCCTTCAATCTTTCTTTGTCAGTTTCCAATTGGTAATGTTAACTCGCTGAGTCTTATGCCTTTTCCCTTCCTTTGTTTGGGGTGTTTTAACGGGGATATTTGTCGGCACGCTTAGAGGAAATTGGGTACTAATTTTCAACAGAGAAAAGTAAACAGAAAGGTAAATATCGTAGACGTTATGTCAATATGTAATCGGAACTTGGATTCCTGGCTGTTCATTTTATGCAATATAACTTCTTGTCGCCAAGAAACAGTATACCCCTGTTGTCTCTCTCTATCAAGCGGTACTGTGTACATGCATTTGCAAGCAACTGACATTCCATTAATTAATATATCTTACTGTTAAATTGCTTATTTCAGAGTCGCCACTTACACTCAGCATGTTATTCATTGTAGTTTGCCAGAGGGCTAAAGATAATGGAGCTCTCCAGATTATTTTCACCGGGCCAGATTGTTTATGGAGTTCTTAATGTTCCTAAACATCCGTTAGGGAACATGTCTTTTTACCTCCGAAAAAAAACTCCAGAGGAATGTGCATTGAAGTAGATTTAGGAATGTGCTGTGAACTGGGCCATTCAAAATGTCTGCATCGTGTGCCATATGCTTATTTTGCAGAACAACAAAAGACAACAGTGATTGAAAATGGAGAAATCCGTTTTAATGGGAAAGGGAAAAAGATCCGCAAGCCTCGCACTATTTATTCAAGTCTGCAGCTGCAGGCGTTAAATCACCGTTTCCAGCAGACTCAATACCTAGCTTTGCCCGAGAGAGCTGAGCTGGCCGCATCGCTGGGACTCACACAGACACAGGTACAGTGCACAGGAAAGATATCTGTGAAGAACATCGACTTCTGACGTTAGTTCTTCTTGTGACATTGTTTTTAAAGTTACACTTAGTAACAATGAAAATCAAATTGCACAGAACTATCACTTTAGCGAACCGACCCTTCTCCGAAGCTGCCGGTAGTATGTCACAAGTGTGCTGCATGAAATGGCACGGAACATTTGATCTCATTATCCAAGTTACTATAAACCTCGGCCTTTCAATTTAAGATAATTATCTTAATATATAGCTTCAGCTTACATTAGAATCGACGCTCTAGAGAACAAAATGGTAACTGCAGCTTTAAGGGCACCACGTGGGCCTAATCCTGTAAGGAATATCAAATTAAATCTAATGAGAATGCCTGTTCACACCAATCTGGTTTTCTAAAATCTTTTTTTATCATGATACTTTTGGGGTAGGGTAATTAGATATAAAATAATTTAAATGTCATCCTCAAAAATGATTGGCTTTTGTCGTGCAACCATCAGTGTATCTGACATTTGTTTACTCTACTGTAAAAGCTGAGAGCTGTAAGAGATTTGTTGCCTAAGACTTTGGTGCTTTTAAGCGCAGCCCATGCAAAACCACAACAGAATAAGTCTGTTCAGCACAAGTTGGCCATATGTACAGTCCGCGTGTAATTGAATGGCAGCTTACACATCTTTAAAATATTACTTTTCTTGAGTTTATAAAGCTTAAGGTATCCAGAATGTATTTAGGCAATTTTGAAGATTGTCTCGTTAAAAAAAATAGATGCTTCTCCTCATTTGGGGGAGTCAAAGATATAACTGAACTTTTAAAAAGAGAACGCGGAAGTTACTAAACGTTTTGGCACGGGTCTATTGTATTTCTCCAGATCTGAATTCGATTCTGTTCACTTTGAAACATGAGTTAAGTTAAGGAAGTGCCACACATATTTAAAAGCTTTAAGCACCTCCATTGCACATGTTTGGGATCACATCGTTTAATGAGTGATTTTTCATTTACTCAATAATGGATAAGGTATGCGTTTAGCAAGACGTAGTGGTAAAATATATGTAATAGGTTCAAACCCTGGATAAACAGCCCTTGGATTACCTTGATACTAACAGACTATTGAGTCAGAGATTCGTTTTTTTTAAATACGCTTCCTTGATTAATTTTCAGCTGCTATCGGTGCTTCTTTTGAATCCCCGGCACTGATGTGATGCAGAACAATAAGAGGTCTGAAATTGAATAGAGCTGTGACTTTATGAGGGATTTAACCGACTCTTGGCCAGTCAGGATAATCTTTCGTCCCTGTCCATAACGGCTATAAGCAATGCTTTACCCTTATCAATTACAAGATTATTCTTCATTGGAAACCAATTAAAATACCCATATTTCACATAATTTAATTTATATCAAAAATAGTTTTCATTTCGTTTTAAGGTTGTTTTATTTAAAATATCCGTGTAAATGGGTTGAGTAGTATTTTTTAAAAATCAAAAAAGCAACAAATTAAGGATTAACTTATTAAGTGATAAGAGAATTTCAGTATTATCAGGATACAAGTACACTGCCTTTTGCTAATTCAACTGATTTGGTTTCAAACTTGCAAAAACAAACATAGTTTTCTAGGATGTCAGTCTTCCTGAGACAGTTCATGTATTTTTTTTTACAAAATTGAGTCGAAATCAAAAATTTGATAGATGATTAAACTCATTCTATATATGTGCATAGAGTTTATCAGTCAAGTTCATAACATACAGTTGATTACGCGTGTCTGTTTTGGACGACCTGTGAAACATACAGTTTCTACTTCGCCATCAGTAATTTTCGCTTATTTGGGGGGGGGGGGGGGGGAAGAGAGATGAGACATGAAAATCACTTTTGATTTGCTGCTTCAATTTGGATCGCCGAGGGAAAAAAATGAAGAAATCCATGTGATCAATAAAATAAACAAAATAGATTTCTGTACAGCTATCGTAATTATAAAATAAGAAATACTTTATAAATCATAATTGAGAACCAGTAGACATATAATCATTGATAACTAAACACAATGTTGCAGACATTATAAAATTCTACCATGTTACCTTTTTGCATGGAACTATCAGTTTATTTGACATTTGTTTGGAAGCTATTAACTCCACTGTAAAATATTGCAATAAAATATTATTTTTTAAAAGTGCAAATTATATTTCGCTGCATTTCTACATGTTGGAATCAGGCGACTTTCAAGTTGAAAATATATGAACTGGGCGTTCCTTCTTAGGCCTCTTGAAAATTCCAGCTGTTGTTTTGAATCTGAACTTCATTTAAACCTCGGACGGTTTGAGCCTTATCATTTTACTAATCAATCAGAAACAATTTTTGTTGCGTATACAATACGTACAACTTATTTATTTTGACTTGTTTAATAAAGTTGAACAGTTTTGAGGAATGTGAGACATGCAAGTTTGTCTGATTATCCGAAAATTATTTTCCAACTAACGGAGACTGGAGGAAAGACTTGAAAATGTCTTCACACATTGTGGAAACATTGCACGTCAGGAATTATTAAAATTATTGTATTTTAGTGTCTCCTTATATCCCAACCATTATTTTAATGTAGTCTATAGAGGAAACAATTGCCAGAAGCTATGCAATTTATAGCATTGTTGCCTTATAATGACTTCACAGAACAGGGTAGAATTTCCTCATTATTATCAGTGGAAAGTATAAAACATTTTATACGCCACAGAAGGGACATTTAGTAAAACAATGTTCCTTTCACATTGATATTTTAAAAATTAATGGATTGAAATGGACTGAATAATATATGCAGAATTATTTGCTGGAACACAACTATTTGCCTTTTTCAGTCTTTCGGATAATACTGTTTCTGATTATAATACTATACCATATTGCAATTATTTCGATGTAGGCGACGATGAATACTTTATTTAATTTAAAACAAAGATATTGACCGCCGTTTAAAGCCCATGCGTTTCCTTTTTGTAAATGTTATTGTAGGTGAAGATCTGGTTCCAGAACAAACGCTCAAAGTTTAAGAAACTGATGAAGCAGGGCGGCAATCCCCTTGAGAATGATTCTGTGCCCGGATCCGTTGCTCTTTCCCCTCGCTCTCCAACCATCCCACCCGTGTGGGACATCTCAGCTTCGGCCAAAGGCGTTAACATGACCCCCAACAGCTATATGGCTGGTTATTCCCCCTGGTACTCTACGACCCACCAGGACACCATGCAAAGACAGATGATGTGACAGTCCGAGGCAAGAAACTCTCAATGGACAGAACTCAATGGGGTTAGAGGGAACCCATCATAGGCAATGCCCAGATGCCCAAGATGCCATTTTGGATGGGAGATCTAGCAACGATTTCAGTTGCTAAAAGCTATTGTTAAATCAGACTGGCAATGGGCGGAAAAGGAGAAATGGTCGGTGACTGTAGACATTACAAAAGAACCGCCACCATCTCCATACAGTCCATGATATCCAATGACCACAAAATGCGAATGCAATATGGAAGATTTTATGCTGATTTTAAAACAGCATGGGTTGGTGATGCTAAGACGCACTGGAAGCATATAAAAAGACAAGATGTATGTATATATTGTTTAATTTTTAGTTGTATATAGTTTATATGTTTTATGTCTCTTTCATACTGAGTAATAAATCATAAAACGTCCACGTGTCTTGTAGTTACCCTTGTTTCAAAACGCATTAAAAAAAATTTCACAAAAACGATTTACTGATTGCTGACAATTGGTCCCGCATAGTAAAAGCTGTATTATTTCGAAAGGGGGGAAGTTAAAGTTTGGTTTCAAACTGCATCAAGGCACATGTAAAACTGCATTTAAGTTTTCCAGAAATAGTATGACTTTTTTTTAGCTCAGGGCAAAAATGTCAGAACTCCATATATAACTGTGCCATGTTAATATCGAAAATGCTGCCTTGTCGGTATAGCCCACATCCCGAGAACAATTTTTTTTAAATGTGCTTGACGTTTTGTTCATATGATCCGAAATCAAAACACTCCAGTCTAAGACATGGAAACCACAATAAACTGTTTTACGATAGACAAAACGATGATTAAAGACAAACTGCTAAAAAAATCTGTGAAGTTACATAAACATATGTTAATCATTAATATAATCTATCTGCAGACTTTCGTGTCAATGTTGTTTTAAAATTTAATTCACAAATGAATAACAAAAGTAAGTGAGCCAGAAACAACAAAACGATAAAAATGGATCACACAATCCTTCGAAGCTTTACTACCATGGACCTATATACATCTAATTGAGAACCACTGAGACTAGGCCATTGATCACAATTGACAAAAAAGACATGCACCAGGTTCCAAAATGACAATAACTCGCAGTATGTACAAAACCATCATCACTTACCAATACACAGTTGTTTGGTTCTAGTGTACAACCAAGGAAGTAAATTATAGAGCTCTATTATCAGCCACGGTTCTGATCTCATCTAATGGACTCACCACTCCACTGGCAATGTTGACTACTTTTCGCGAACTGTGAAAATCTAATGTAAAATCCAACACGATCAATACTAAACAAAAACCTCCAGCTGCAGTCCCATCCAATTTAAAGCTGATATTTGGTACAATTTACGGTATTATTCACGAGAAAGGTTTAGACCATCATAAAAGCGGCTATAATTAGGGTAATTTTTGATGTAGCCCGCTGATTACAGCGTTTTTACAGTCAAAGGTAATTACATGTAATTTTCTTCCACTTTTAATACCAAAAAGCTATCTTTATTTAGATTCAGGAAGGAGAAGAGTGAAACAAAAGAGAAAGAATAGAACGTTGTGTTATTCATAAACCAATTAAAGGGGCTTCTTAAATCCAATCCAGTAAATGTGCCAAGCTTAGCAAAAAGAAACCGGCATCTGCAAAGAAAAACTAACTTCAAACGATGACTTTAGACAGACAATGTGAGACTAGTTCCTAGAAAAAAATGCATAAATGTGCATTGTTCTTGCACAATTTAAATAAATCACCCATACCTGATTCTAAAAGTGACTTTAATGCATATTTTAATTGCATAACTATTCAAAAAGTAAATTGAAATTTGTGGAATAAATCAAATAGCAGTCGATTAATCGTCGTGACAAAGAACATACCAAAGACAGTAAGCAAGATCAATGCGGAATTCTGGTGGACAAATTAACTTTAAAACAGATTTAGGGCAGTTCTGGCGTACTTTGTATTAACATCTCGATTTAAAACCCCAATAATTTTCTGTTTATAATACACTCAAATCTCAGAGTTCATTGTATGAATGCATTGGGCTTGATTTGGTATTGCTCGAAAACATAAACCCAGCTATTTTGCATTTTAACACATCTTGTGGAAAAATATTTCCACCTGTGTATTTACAGAGCAAGCAGAGTTTAACCATTCAATTTCACATCGAAGACTTCTACCGGCGAATACAATTGGAATCTTTAAGCAATGCAGTAAAATTGTTGAAAGACTAGTTGTTGATATGCAGAATAAAATGCCCAACCATGTCCTTATAAATGTTGTTCATTTGTCGCTACTAAAGGAATCTATGAATGTTACTTTTACGAGACACAACTTCACCTGCATTAGTCAGAGTCTTTGATCAAATGTTAGCATTTAAGCAAATATTTTAACAGTGCGTTTAGAAAGTTGCCTTTAGAAATGATGCAGGAACTATACCGATCCTCTGAAGATGACAGGCGGTATTTTCCGCCTTTGCAATAGTAAAAGGGGATCAAATGGAAACCACTGAACCAATCAGGCTTATAACACGAAAGTAAATACAGCATGGATTATATCCGATCCCAATTTTTTCTCTCCCTATATCTGGAAATCCATCAATGTATTCGTACATAACAAGACTGCTAATGTGTTTAAATGAAAAAGCAAATATACAATCGGTCTTACAAGGTGAAAAGTGCCTGTTTACTGGGTTATACAATACATCTTCAAAAAGGTCAGCCGGCCTTGTTCATAATTTATGAATAAAATAGTGCATCACACTGTAAATGTTTTCCCTTGAAAAATAATTTCAGCTTTCACTTGTCCGATAAATAAGATGTTTAGCTGAAAATTTAAGAATAGCTTCTCATAAGTAGGATTTTAAATCGCACGTTTTAAACGTAAAGTGAAATCTGCACGTTAACATGACATATTGTAAGAACATGGCCCCTCTGCCTTTAAACCCATGTCGATGGCATGTGTTGTTATGGCAGTAACATCAATGCCAGTTCACTGTATGTTTTATAAGGCACTGAAGAGAAACCATATGGGGATATTTTACACTCTTCATGGCAGCAGATGTTTCAGTTCCTCTGCCTCAACGAGGAAAGCAATATGTAACCTTTATCTGTCCCATTCCAGCTCCTGGTTTCCATGGCGAATGCACTCGCCTCAGATGTAAAAGACGGCATGTAGAAAAAATCTTGACCTGTATAAATTGTGTGTTAAGTGTGCTTTTATGGAACGGTGAGAATCACGCACTCCTCCCGACACGTGTGTGTAAAGCAAAGTGTTTCTTGTGTCTCGGAAGTGTTTTTTTTAGTGTAAAATGAAGACATGAAAATCACAATATAAATACACACAGGCATTGTAAATCAATACTTCTCCTGTTAGCAGTGAATCTGAGGCAGTGCGTGAATTCAGTTTAATAACAAATTTGGGAGCAGTTTCTCCTGCGCGGTCCCGATCGCTCCCCTGCCCTCCAGCTGGGGTGAGCAGCCTGTTAGTTAGTGCTGATGTTCGGAGGAGTTTGGGTAGCCAGCCCATCTCTCGGGCTTTTCCACCCACCTCCAATTTGTGTGCTCCTATACAAAAAAATAAATTCGTCCAGTAGTTTCGAGTCATTTCGCCAATATTTCTTTCGGGACCGAAGCTGCAATTCCGCCTGACCCCCGAACCGCCCACTGATGTAGAATTGTGTGGAAATGGCAAGTGAAGCAAAATGTACAACTGCGCCTGATGTCGTGCATGTGGGACTGGGCAGATATCATAATTTATAGTCTTTGAGAGTTAAATATTAAACATCTTCACACACAACCGTATTAAAATATCTTACAGCCTCCACTGATGGCGAAACCACCAAGTGCAGTTTGTGCCAGGCTGGCCCACGAGGGAAGTTAGTATGTCCAAAACGGGAGGCCGTGAGTTCAAGTGCAGAGCTTGGTTTACCCGCTAGCAGCTCTGTCGCCTTGAAAATAAGATTTTATTATTATCATAAACACATTTTATTTTGCCATGACTTGTAGTTGGCTTGTCACTATAAGCAGGACAATAAGCACCGTCCCCATACAGCATCAAATATTAATTACATTTGGAAAAAGTTGAGTGAGAATTAGCGCTGGAAGTGCCATCATCTTGGGCATATGTTAAAACATTTTATATGGCAATAAAATTCATTGATATTAGAAAATATAAAATGTATTTATTATATATTTTCTCTTAGCGGTTTACAAAATCGCCAGTCGAAATTGTGCGTAATACTCTTTTGAAACATGTAAGCTGTTATGCCAGGTTATTGAAATATCACAGTATAATGAGTTATCAACAGTTTGTGTATTTTATCTGAATATATTGATTGTAAAATTGTAAAATTATATGTCTAGCTCACAAAATAGATAGATAGATAGATAGATATTGGGCTGATTCCTAAAGGCTTGGGCCTCTGAAATACTGTGATTCTCTTTACCTCCCAAGGTTGTCTGTAGGGGAATATATTCAGTGAAAGTACTGCGGGCATAACACAACATAACGGGATACATATTCCAGAAAACATTCTGTATTGAACTCACTCGTTTCAGAATCACGTTACCCCACCCCCACCCGCCAAGGCGACAAGTCTCAGCGTTGTTCTCTTAAGGAAAGATGTATCCATGAGTGATCGACGTCAAGCAGGAAGTCCCGAAGCATTCACAAAATCGCAGAACACTTTCGCTTGTCCCCATGCAGAACCTCGCTCTCCTTCATAAACAATGTATGTTTTCAAATTTCTCAATGGTGCTATAAAAGCGAGTATCAAACGTACCTGACATGTCTGTTCCAAGTACATACCCTTCCAATAGAGAACACTGCCAACGGTGTATATGTGACTAGTCAAATCTTTTTTCTGTATAACGGGACAGAAGCTTTAGCTCCTCCGGTTGAGTGAGCATATCCAGGTGTGAAATTGTTTGCACACCCCGCCACCTCTTATATTGCCAGCAAAATTAGCTGTTATTACTGTCAGTGTTTGGTGATGGCAAGGTTGATAAAACTGCTTTAATCAAGAACCGGCGCATCTTTGCAAATTATAGGTAATTGTAAATGTCCAGATTATGATAATAACATCTTAATCCAGACTGGGGGATAATTACTGCGAGTTTTACATCGCTGCAACTGTCCAGTTAGGCTAATTTCGCCATTATTTGCACAGAGCAGATGGCTGTTGAGTGGAAAACTCACAATGTTAATTCTGAAGGTTCTCAGCGGGTGAAATTGCAGCAGAAAAGCAGAAAGAAACAAACGTGAGTGAGTTAACGGTGCCGCAGAGGTAAATGCCCAATCATAATGTGTCTACTGACAAACAATTACATTTGTTTGAATTAATGCCGTTTGGAAGACTGTAAGAAAATGCGTCACTTAGTTGCTATTATTTACACATCAGACCGCATATGCGCTTACGATCTGTGGCAAAGTTTGTAACAAAGGTATTTAAATCCCGGAATCGTTGAACATATTGCTAAAGATTACAAACTAAACTTATTTTGTGCAATTTATAATTCCAAACAATACATTCCGGAAATAGCATGTTTAAGGTTCTGTTCTCTTTCCACGCAACAGACTCGCTGATCTTTCAAGTCGTCGGCTTACTGGATCAGTTCTGAAAGCTGAAGTTTGAACGCGGCATCTTTCACGTGCCTTGTGGAAAGATGGGGCGCCGTTTGTCACAATATAAGCATCAATTATTCTCAGCATTCAGCCCATGTCTAATGTGTTGTGAACACTGGAGTATATTATTACTTCGGAGCTGGCCTGGTGTCAGAATGCTTCCGAAGTTGGAGATCTGCTTCTAGATTTTATTCAGTCATTGACCTCCCCACAGCACTCACTTCTTATTCTCAAATACGATGATTTAGTAAAATTAGAGTGTTAGGAGCTATAATGCTGTCTACGTAGAGTGGTGTTAAGAGAAAACCCCAACATCTACTATAAATGCTTCAGTGCTTTCAACCTCACTTCTGGAACCTCAAGATACTGTTTTGTCTCACTTTCAGAAACACTTCTGTAACCTAGCTAATTCATATATTTAAATATGTATTCCAAAAAAAGCAAACAATATTTGAATTACAAAACATTGTTTTTGTCGCTATCAAATTAAATATTCATGAGTATAAACACACGATTGAGAGGAATCGCCATGAATCGATAATAAAAATAGAAAGGAACTGAGGGAATGAAGAAAACTCAAGCGATAAAAATTAAAACTGAAAGTAAAACATGACCAACAAAGAGCAATTTTTATTCCATATTTAATCTGATAGTTCTGTTCACCTTGTGTGAAGGTTTTAATAAAGTAAATCAGCTTCTCCTCCCTGCTCAGCCCTTTATGCTGTTGCTCGGTATTACGAACGACCTACATGTACACACCGATATCCTTTTATTAGTTTCAGACGTTATCAACCAGGTTCAACTGTTATTTAAATCAAAAAGCACTTATGGTTATATGATGCGGTTTTAAAGAGAAACTTGATTTAAAAACTCGTGTGGATAAGGCTTACTTCTCCAACATATGATTTGCTGGTCTCCACACAGTTCAGTTTGCAATACAGATAATACTTTAGACAGTTATTCTATCCATGTTGTGTAGCGTGTTTGAAAGGAGACATAAATCATTCGTAAACGCATGTGTGTTTTCCCCCTAAAACAATTAAGATACTAACTTTGGCTTTGGGCGGATTGTGGCTGCATTATGCACGGCGAAAGTAACTAGACGGAGCTGTGTTTCTTGCAATGTGCAAAATGCCGTAATTCTTAAATACTTAAATCTTACAGACACATAGAACTGGCTTTAAATACTGCTGTTACCTGTTGTATCAAATTACAGCAAACCAGGCTTTGCGTTAGACATGCTCCTTAACAATTAAAAGGGGTTCTGATGTGACAGCTTTTAATGCTTCGATTGCCAGATGGATAGAATAACGTCAACAAGTTGTATTTTACTCATTTTCCCTCGGCCACGCCGTAGCAATAAAACATGAGCTAATTCGATCCCAAATCCCAGTGATTTCAGAAGGACACAAAAGTTAGAGTAAATAATCTCGAACTAAAGACTCCACAGGCGAGACTCATGTTTCTACATCACTTCACTCCATTACGCTTGCCTGAATACTTTACCATTTTAGATGTGCATTTCGACTGGATTTTAAATCCTGTATCATAACCGTGTTTTTTTAATATGAGGAGTTATTTATGAAAAGTGTAAGTTCCATGTAACCGTACCTAATTTTCCCCACTCCAATTAAAATTAACTCAAACAATCTAATATAAATTCTTAATGAATAAGTTTAATTTTCAATTGTTGCACTTATTTTAAACTTTAAAAAACAATTATATCTAAAACGTTCATAAATGATTATAAAGGACGTTTTTAGCGCACCATACGTTGTCCTGCAAGTTCCCGATCTTATGTGCGTGCCCTGTGTCCCTATGTCTCTCTTGCGTGTACAGGTGCATGCGTGTGCGTATCTGTACATGTATGCACGTATGTGTGTCTAGATATACATTGGGCTTTGGGATTTACATGCGTACGTATATATGTGGCCCTCTGTATGTGTGCCTATATGTATGTATGTGAGTGTATGTATGTAAGAGTGTGTGACTTTTTTGCGCCCGCGAATGTAGTTACATTTATTATTTTTAGATTTTTTTTCTGTAGAATGTATATGTGTGTTAGTTGAGGTGGGCAGTGGCCGGGAGTGGCGCAGCTCTGGAGCCGGTCTGCACCCACAGGAATGCGGCTCTCTGTGATCTCAACTGCCGCCGCTCGGCTCCTCTCTGCCACTCAAAGCTGCTAATTGTGGGCAACACAAAGAGAAAGAAAGTCTGCGGGAAGTCTGCGAGCCAGACTCCAGGAGAGCCCAGCTACCAGAAACACGAATACAACCTAACTCCCAAACAAATCTGTTACTATACTGATTTAATAAACATTTGCCTGAGGAAGGAGAAAATCTCCGAAAGCTTGTGAATTTAAAATAAAATTGCTGGACTATAACTTGGTGTTGTAAAATTGTTTACAATTGTCAACCCCAGTCCATCACCGGCATCTCCACATCAAACAAATCCAGCAACCAAGAGCCCATCCTCTGTCCCACCTAAAATACTCAAATGCCCTAAGGCACGAAGGACGCCTTTTCAAACTTTTCCTCTATCGCCTCACAGAACAGCACTCTAGATCGATACTTGCATCTACAAACTGAATTTACACCCTTCGTTTATTACCACGTTCCCTGTTCATTGAGATAGTGGAACCTCTGACTAATTAAATTAGAAAATATATGTCTGGTGATAATCTAAATTCAGTCAGATCCCAGTCCGGTCTAATGATTGGTATTTTTTAGTTCAACGATTGCATCTACTTTTCACTACCGCCATGAAAATGCAAGCCTACAAATGTAAAGTCAGTTAGAATTAATGCCACGTTCTGTACATAGACGCCCCGAGTACTTTAATGCCGACACTACGTTTACTGCGGGAATTCAAATATATATCTAATAAATGTAGGTCCCGTTACAGCAAATTTATATTTTCCATGCACCTCCCCAGATTCGACCAGGTCTATTAGTGCTGTTATGCTATACATCCGTGTGATCACATTTAATGACTACTCACTCGATGTTCGATTGAGGATGCGCCATTTTCTAACCACAAAAAAAATAAAATTTAAACATACATTGACCAGTCGCGCAGTATCACAAAGATCTCACTGAGATGTCCCCCGCTGCGTGTTGATCAGCAATGGATCATTTCTTAAACTCATACGGTATTTGCATCTTTACCGAAGCGTATTCGTTCGCCTAGCTCAGCTGTTATTATTAACAGTAAGTAGCCACCGCTTTCCGTGTGCAAGAAATATGTTCGGTCTCATTATTTGAATCTGCTCCGCTGTTAAATGTAGTTAACATGTAGGTCTGGTAAGTAAATAAAGTCAGCGGGGATCAACGTTAAGACATAAATTTCCACTTACCCCAGTCATCATTGTGCCGTATACTGTTACTATACTGATTTAATAATAATCTGCAACATTCTTCATTCACAGTCAGTCGCAATATTCGCATAATTTGAGCGCACCGTTTAATAAACATAAAAGGAGCTGATGATTATACGCACGAAGAATAAAACATACATTTAGCAAACTTCAAATTCCATTTTAATAAAATTTATTTTAAGAAACCTAGCATTTTAAATGGAAGATTGACTATTTTAATGCCTTTGATTATATCTCTAATAGACAAGTAGGTCACAGCACTGTCACTAATAAATGATGTGTTTTTTACAGGACCGGTGACACATTTATACACAACCTCGTGGTAGTTCGAGATCAGTTTATTATTGAAAATGGTTCCAGAGATAATTGTTATTAATTTCTGCCAAAATATACCACGTTCGGTACAATCGTGTGAACAAATAAAACCCCTGAGTGGAATTAAGACCGTGAAGTATATTATTTGTGATTACATTAAGACGAAAAAGGAGCAACAACTCTATCTTTTCTGCTTAGGGCTTCCTATTTTTAAAGAGTGCAACTGAAATATGCATCTAATTGCTGATGGACTTGAAATCTGTTTAGAAAATAAGTGATACTCCCACGAAATGACTGTAATACTACACCTCGCTGGTTAATGATTCATCATAAAACACGCATCTAACGCGTTACAATAGGAATGGGGCTCATTTCCTTTATACACTGCTCTCGTTATTTCCCGTTGTACGGTAATGCATCTCCAGAATGTGTCTGTATCTCTGACTAAAGCGATAAAAGGTTTTCAAACGTGCACGCTCAGCTTGAAAAAAATCTTAATTTTAAATATATAAATCTGCATTGTTAAATTAGCATTCGGTTGCAGATGATGTGTAAGGCTGGCGCGTTTTAATTAATTTTATTTTTATTTTCTTATTCTAATAGCACACTCATGCGTTTCTTTTATATATGTTTAGACTCCTGTAGTGTGCTTTCCGCATTGTGCTTTCCGCATTTCTCTATAAATCCTAACATACCTAGCAGGATAGTTCGGAAAGAAGCACAAAACGTTAAATCAGTACTCGATTTGATCATTCACATTATTTCGTACTTTTTAGACCGGTCAAAACAAGCGAGTAATGAAATAAGTCTATTTTCAAAAATATCAGCTAAAATGGAACTTGTGGAACTTGTCACAGTAACTATTTTCGTTCCCTGCCGTAAATACAGGAACCAAGTACAAAAAAAGTCCCAGAATCCCTTGTCTCGAAGTCTGGGTATTTTAATAAATATTATGAATGCTGAGTGTATAATACCATAAAAGTGAAAGGAACATTTTATTTTTCCTAAAAATTGTAGCTAATGCATAACAAAAATAAAACTGGAACTGGTGGTTTCCCAGTAACTTAATAAATATCCTTGGTCCGTCGCTTGAGCTGCTATAGCAATGATACCTGAACACAATATTTTATAGTTAATAATCTGATCATTACAACAACCAGTTTGCTGTCCAAAACATTGACCGCACAAATTATGTCAAATAAAATTCCAACAATAATTTTGTCCGAAGTGTCAATAATTTTATTTAAACAGAATATACAGTTTAATTCCACTATCTACACGTATGTACAGTGATATATGTTACTGAAAAGTCCAGTAAGGTTGGAGGACGTAGCCTATAAGTGAAAGGCACCTTTGACAGTGTCCAAGTTCGTCCTGTCGTCCATTGGAAAATGGCCCATTTTTCTTTTTGAAATGTAGAAAGTTACATGCACGGAGTGTATAGAGTCAGATAGTCTGGCTTCTCTTGATTCCGACTGAACAAAACGTGCATTTCATTGCATATCTCCACTGCTTGTCGGTCCTAATCAGTCCACTTTGGAATGTGTTTCAGATTAATAAATAGTCCCGGATCCCAGAGCTAGTGGATGATGTAGTGAGTTTGCAGATTGCAGGTGGGAATTAATGGAACTGGGATTGGAATACCAGGAGTTGGCGTTTTCCAGATAGCCTGCGGTGGATGGGTTGTGGCTGGGGGTTTGATGAGCGTGGATAACCCTTGAGGAGCTGTGACTCTCCCAAACAGCAGGGGACTGAGGAGAATTGCAGGCCATGGGGTCACTGGAACTGGGGCTGTGTTCTGGAGGGATCTCCCCATTCTTTATGATTTTCTTAATCTTCGATCTTCGGTTCTGGAACCATATTTTAACCTGCCAAAACAAATGGCAATCCATCAATTTGTAGAATAACTATATTACATCAATAAATAAAACAAAACACAAGTGTGACTATAACCGTTCGATCTACGTTGTTCCTGCGGTGCTGTATAGGCTATACTGCGTCTAATTGTAAATGCCCCATCCACACGACCTACTATACTTTTATTAGTCGATTCACATTGTAACAAAATGCCGAAGAAAAATCTCTATTTATGGTTTTCATCGCAAGACATTGAAATCAATCTACGTTATCAGTGTACTTACAACCACCTCCGTTTCTTCCCCCTCTAAGTTACTCGATTGCTTCGTTTGGAGTTAAAACCACCCGGTCTGTACTCGCCAGAATTGAGGCAGTTTTGTTCTAGGTCCAACTAACCTCGGGCACTCGGGCTGAATCCATGACAGCGATTTTTATTTGAAATAATATTAATAGTTAAAATAAGCAAAAGACCGGGACGACTAATAGCAGAAATTATAGATTATTATAGTTAAAGTGCCCTAGTTAAATACACTGTAACTTCCCGATGTTTGCATTGTTGAAGCAGCCCCTAGCAGCCTCTAAACCACACGGCGACTTTTTATTTTTAAGAGAGAAACATTTCATGAGGAAACCTTTAAATATTTGACTTTGTGTTAGGCGGAGGTTAACTTTTTTTAAAAATGAAACATTACGCTCAAAAATCGTAGTAAGATCGCCAAACCACACCCGCCCATCGCTGAAACTAACAGTCAATTAAAAATGGAAAATAAAATTATATTTAATATAAATAAAACTAAAACAGTTTCCGATCTTCAGTCTAGCTGGAAGTACAGTAGGGAATTGTCAAGCCCAAATCACATGAACGGAGGCGGGGAAGCCGTTGCAAACTCAAGGGCTCAAATCAGAATGAAAGGGAGAAACTCAACGCCGAGCCGCGCAGATTGTAGACAGTATTACTAATTATATATATTTAAATTTGTTGTATTTATGTGTCTGCGGTATTAAATAAGGCGCGGATAGCGAAGCAATCCCAGATCAATTGTTGAATGTGAGTCTGCTTTGTGTTACAGTTTGCCATCGATTTGTGCCATTGAAGTTGCCCAGATCCGACCAGACACTTGTTCAGTGTTATTCTCGCCGATACGACACACTTTCTGTCAGACTGTACAATCCGCGGTGACGATTTGGGCGCTAATCCCGCTCGAACTGCGCCGATCTCTCCTGGATCCGATGGTCTATGTGCCCCTGAATCGGCGCGGTTTTCGGTGGCGTTCCCTGGATGCAATACTGGAGCCCCAACCACCCCCCGGTGTGTTTGACCCGGGCATCGCTGCTCTTACCTGGGTCTGAGTGAGTCCCAACGATGCCGCCAGCTCGGCTCTCTCTGGCAGTGCCAGGTACTGGGTTTTTTGGAAGCGCCTCTGTAAAGCTGCGAGCTGGAAACTGGAGTAGATGGTCCGCGGCTTGCGAACTTTTTTCGGTTTCCCGTTTACCATCCTGACCTCGGGCTCAGCAAGTTCTTTTTCTGAAATCCAAAAATAGGCACTTTAGTTTTCAAAATCCGAACGAAACGCACTCTTCCGTCACATTCAACAATAAATTTCACATTGGTGGGAAAATAAAGTGGGGAGAATGTCCCGAAAAAAAAGTAGCGCGTTTTGCAACGGGGCTCGGGGCGGGATCGATGAACGCGGATCTCACCGCCAGTAACCGGGGGTGAAACTCCAAGCGAAAGATGTTTCCTACTAAATATGTACCAGTCGGTAACTCCTTCCATTACAGCCCCACGTTGTAATTTTGTTTTCCATCCATATTTTGTTAAAAATAATTCTCACTGCGAGAATTTACCGCCGACAAAAAAATCCCAACTCCACCATTTGATGGAAAAACCGACGCTTTCACTTCGCTGGATATGAAGCGGCAAAACAGCACGGGGCTGGAAATGGGAAAGGGTGACTTATTTATTTTTGTTTTATAAATTTCCACATTTCTCTTTCTTTCCAACGCTACGAATTTCGACAGGTCTGCTGGTTGACGTTCTTACTTCTAACCTTTACAAAACATCCGACAGGATTTAAACAATCTCGCTTCGAATCGCAGACAATGTTACAAAGTTTGTCTAATGGGATTCCGGTCCCGCCGAGCTCGCAACCCTCTAAAAAGGGGCGATCGAAACTCAAGTGTTTCTGAAGGTGGATGGTAGGGGGAGGCATTTTTGTGGCTCCACTACAGACACAAGGTGCAAGGGAAATTACTGGGGAAGTTGTTGAAAATGGCTCCTTACCTGGCTGGGTGCATGTTGGCGGAGCCCTGCTGTACGCCCCGTATTGGTGGTAATGGCCGGGGTAACTGTATTCGTGGTAAGCTTTGGCGGGGAAATTGGCGGCGGACCCGTTGACTCCGTGGTACTGGTACTGGTAGGGGTTCAGAACTTTGCCGTAGGACGAAGGCGAACAATAGCCGTGGTGGGAGCCGCCCGAGCTGTAGTAACCCGTATCCGTGGCCGTGGACTCGGGGAGAGTCGGCGATTCCTGCGACGGATGGTGCATGCTGTGCTGGAAAGTGCCCTGGATATCTGTCCGGATGTTGGGAACCTTGCGATCGAATACTCCTGTCATGGCCCGGGGAGCTGGAGGATGTGACGGCGGTCGGTCGGTGGGTCGTTGCGTGCGAACGTGTGTGTGTGTGTGGTGTGTGTGTTGGAGGAATCTATGCAGACATGGCTGTGTGTGCTGGAAGGAGCCGGGCAGACTGTGGCTGGGGCGCAGCAAAGTCTTGGTTAAGTCTCTAATTGCGCTATTACGCACTGGGTGGATCTGTTCCATTGGATGGAGCAACCAGCCATCAGTAACACCCTAACTCGCTCAACTCGTTTAACACGACGCCTAAACAAAGTGCTTAAACACAAAACAACATATGACTCAAATACAAAAGCACGGGGATATTGTACAGCGACTGTTGGTAAACAGCATCATAGTTCAATTTCTAATAACAACAGCAGCTTTCACCGCCATCAGTTAACATTAACGCTTCCCCTGATTACCAGATCTTAAGTCTCTGCCATACTAGTTGTCAGTGAACATTTGCAAATATAAATTGACAATCGCAGAATCTCGAGGTTCCTGTTTTTTAGCGTCCGACCTCCGATTAAAACCATGACAATAGTTTCTTTTAAATCGGAATGTGTTGCTTTGAGCGACACAATGGAAGAGTTTTTAGTTTCTAAGCAGCCCGAGAGTTTCCGTGTCCTGAATTATAATCCATGACTGGTTTCCATACAGGGTAGTGTAATGTTACAATTTACATGGTACATGCACTTTGAATTCCAGACTGCCTATTACTAATTTAAACAGTTAACTGAATAAAAAGTGAACACACTATAAATGCAAATATCCCCCGGAAACCCTGCATTTACACTATTAAACGATTTTTAGTTTCTGTGTTTTACTAAACTACCGTTCTGTAGAAAGTGTAACTACTTTTTGTTTGAAAGACATCAGTCAAAATGTTTACAACTGCCCAAATGTACCAGTGTGATATTATCGTGCGTTAACAGCAGGGACCTGGTTTATACGCTTTATATGATCACTTTTAACACTATTGCTAATCTCATATAGCCCAAAGTATAATACAAACATATAAAATTAGATTTTTGAAATAAAACTTTCGTTCTGGAATTTTGTATTATATTTAAAGGGTTAGTAAGAATGAATTCCCACAATTCGACATTTTATAATATAGAATCCATCACCTCTTGTTACTTTATATCGGAGACTGAGTGTTACCTACATCAACGGAGTTCACTGATATGAAACAAGAAACAATAGCAAATGTTTAATGTTAGTTGGAACCGCGCACACGAAAGGAATGTGTCTCCTTTTAAAAGACAGCGACTGATGTTGGCTTAATATATGTAGTTACAAAACTCCCAACAAAAATAAACTGTGGCACACATGTATATAAACAAACACGCACGACAAATGACTCGCGCTTTCTAACAATGAAAACAAAAATCGAATTGGACACTTGCTTATTTAAAATCTGTTGGAACAAATTTACAAAAACAAAATAAATGCTTCCTTGCATTTGAATACAGCGAGTCGTAACAGAATTGTCCAGGTTTTTGAAGCAACAGTGTGGATTAGAGCGCCACCTAACGATCATTTTTAATACAACACATTTTATAGACTAATTCGAACAAGTCTTTTCCAAAGTGATAGCATTTAAAATATATAATCTTTCATAAGGCATATATGGAAATACCCGGGCTTTTAGAGTACACCAAAATTGTTTCAATAATTGGGATTTTGACACTCCATTTAAATTAAATTTGCTTCATGTCTACAGCATAATTTAGAGTCAAAAAGGAATCGCACTGGTCTATAACCAGCCCGCGATCTTATTGCTTAGTATTAATTAATATTTAATGTCAAAACACCAGGATCCACCAACCGCATCAGGTCGCGAAGTTAAGATATGTAAAGCAGCATAAAGTTCTTCAACTCAATCACAGATTTTCAGAAAAGCTATAAACTATTTTAACAGCCATTTAAAACACTATTAAATTAAAACGCAATGTGGTCTGTGCCCAAGTAACAGGATACCATCGCTAAACTGGAACCTGAGCTTCACTGGCGATTAATGGGGCTCTGTAATCGCACAGTAAGTGATATTTATGTTTCAAAGACCCCCGGAAAAAAATCGCTTTTACTTGAAATAATTTATGTCTTATAGCTTTCTGTAATTTCTAACTTGTATACCAATGAGAACTACACATGTCCTTAAACATTTCTTAAGTGGCGGTTTAAACGTTTTCAGTTCTACTTAAAGGCAAGTTCTGTAGCATTACATTTTAGATTCATTTCATTGCCTGATCCCGCGCCTTTTTTCGAGGTTTTCCAACTTGCCCGATTAGGAAATTCTCGAAGGTGCCCGGAGTTGTGCATTTATGTAACTTAAACAAAAAGTGAACAGAAGGTGAGAGGCGCCTATTCTGCTCTCCCTCAGACACGGCCTTGCACCATTTGAGAAAAATAACGATTTGAGGTGTTGAAGTAAGACTGTATTTAAGAAGGAGACAGTGAAGGTTCAGAGCAAATATGTTCCCACAAAGTAAAAGGGTGGGACTCCCAAATCTAGAGCCTCTTGGATGTCAAAGAGCATACAGGATAGGATAAGGCAAAAAAAGGATGCTTATGTCAGATACGGAGAGCTCAATACTGCAGAAAGCCTAGAGGAGTATAGAAAGTGCAGGGGTGAAATTAAAAAGAAAATTAGGAAAGCAAAGAGAGGGCATTAAAAAAATTGGCAAGTAAAATCAAGGAAAACCCAAAGATGTTTTATAAATACATTAAGAGCAAGAGGATAATTAAGGAAAGAGTAGGGCCTATTAGTGACCAAAGAGGTAACCTGTGTGTGGAGGTGGAAGATGTGGGTATGGTTCTTAATGAATACTTTGCTTCTGTCTTCACAAAAGAGGGGGATAATGCAGAGATTTGTAGTTAAGGATGAGGAGTGTGACATATTGAGTGGGGTAAAAATAGTGAGAGAGGAAATATTAAGGGGTTTAGCATCTTTGAAAGTAGATAAATCACCCGGCCTGGATGAAATGTATCTAAGGCTGTTAAGAGAAGCAAGGGAGGAAACAGCGGAGGCTCTGACCATCATTTTCCAATTGTCCCTGGCTACAGATGTGGTGCCAGAGGATTGGAGGACTGCTAACGTTGTACCCTTGTTTAAAAAAGGAGAAAGGGATAGACCGAGTAATTACAGGCCAGTCAGTCTAACCTCGGCGGTGGGCAAATTATTGGAAAGAATTCTGAGGGACAGTATTAATCGTCATTTAGAGAGGCATGGATTAATCAAAGACAGTCAGCGTGGATTTGTTAAGGGAAGGTCGTGTCTGACTAACCTGATTGAATTTTTTGAGCAGGTAACAAGGAGGGTCGATGAGGGTAGTGCATTTGATGCAGCGTACATGGATTTTAGCAAGGCTTTTGACAAGGTTCCACATGGCAGACTGGCCAGAAAAATAAAAGCCCATGGGATCCAAGGGAAAATGGCAAGTTGGATTCAGAATTGGCTCAGTGGCAGGAAGCAAAGGGTAATGATCGACCGGTGTTTATGTGACTGGAAGGCTGTTTCCAATGGGGTTCCGCAGGACTCAGTACTAGGTCCATTGCTTGTTGTAGTACATATCAATGGCTTAGACTTAAATGTAGGGGGCATGATCAAGAAGTTTGCAGATGATACTAAGGTTGGCCGTGTGGTTGATAGTGAGGAGGAAAGCTGTAGACTGCAGGAAGATATCAATGGACTGGTCAGGTGGGCAGAAAAGTGGCAAATTCAATCCGGAGAAGTGTGAGGTAATGCATTTGGGGAGGGCAAACAAAGCAAGGGAATTCACAATACATGGTAGGAGACTGAGAAGTGTAGAGGAACAGCGGGACCTTGGAATGCATGTCTACAGATCCCTGAAGGTAGAAAGACAGGGAGGTTATGCTAGAACTGTATAAAACACTAGGCCACAGCTAGAGTACTGCGTACAGTTCTGGTCACCACATTACTGGAACAATGTGATTGCACCAGAGAGAGTACAAAGGTGATTTATGAGGATGTTGCCAGGACTGGAGAATTTTAGCTATGAGGAAAGATTGGATAGGCTGGGGTTGTTTTCTTTGGAACAGAGGAGGCTGAGGGGAGATAATTGAGGAATATAAAATTATAACGGGCCTACTTAAAGTGGATAGGAAGGACCTGTTTCCCCTAGCAGTGAGGTCAAAAACCAGGGGGCATAGATTTAAAGTAATTGGTAGAACGATTAGAGGGGAGTTGAGGAACATTTTTTTCACCCAGAGGGTGGGGGGTCTGGAACTCACTGCCTGAAAGTGTGATAGAGGCAGAAAGCCTCATCACATTTAAAAAGTGCTTGGATATGCACTTGAATTGCCATAACCTACAAGGCTACGGACCAAGAGCTGAAAAGTGGGATTAGGCTGGGTGGCTCTTTAACGGCCGGCACAGACAGGATGGGCTGAATGGCCTTCTTCTGTGCCATAAATTTCTATGAATCTATGTTTCAACGCAATTATGCTACACTGGTCACTGGTACACTATGCGAATTGGTGCTATAGAGCGCTAATCGTAGCATCAAAACCCAAGTTATACTGTGGGTGCACCTGGCTCCAATGTTCACTATGTTCAGTGGAACATAGCAGATTTAAGCAGTCTTACACACAGGGACAGAACTCTGCACTCCCAGCATTATTGTAAATGTCAGCAGAGTTGGGCTGCAGTACCCACTTTCTTGTTACACTAAAAAAAATCTCAGTATCAATTTTATGAAGTGCAAGGTGGAGGCAAAGAACATACACCTGGCTACACATCAGACTCGAGTTCTATTCTACCCCAAGGAATGGGAGATGGCCCCGTAGAGAGTATCTAGCACTGCTTGGCTTTCAGGCACTTGAGACTCCTGACTCCCATGTTATATTGCCATTTTTGTATCAAAATGCATAAAAAGCCACTTCGCATTGACTGTGGCCTAGGTTTACAAAATCAAGGAGATCCAACTGATTGCCCGAGTAATTTTTAAACCTGTTTCACTCCAGATTGCAATTCGATTCCACCTGTAAAGCTGGAGCAACATGGGGCAGCCTCCCTCTAACTGTGCTTTGAAGTTAGATTGGGACCTGATAGCTGAGTTATAATGGCAATTTTGTGTCAGTGCAGACTTAACATTAATGCAAAAGTGGCAGTATATCTGTAGCCTAAGTAAGCAATCAGATTCTCATGTGTCTGAAAGAAAATTGAGGTTTGCTGTCATCTGAAGATGCATAGTGATCAGCAGCAGAGCCTGCTCTTTCTACATCACTACTAGTACAAGGGATTTATTTTAAACAGTTCCAGAAATTTAGTATTTACAATAATCGCACAGATTCCCCCTCTCTTGTTAAGACTGAGAATTGTAAGTTATCTTTCACTATTTTCTTTCAGCATTTTATCAATATAGTCTACTGCTGATAATTTAAGGTCATTTTTGCACAAAAACATTTTGAATTATCCAATAATTTGAATTAAACACCATAAATAACACAGCAAAGTGGGAATTTGGAGCTAAAAATGGAATGATCAGATAATTTGAAGTAAGTGACTTTGAATGAAGAGTGAAATGTATAAAGATAATAAAGAGTCCAAAAATGGAGTGTGTATATTAGAACAAAAAGTTTTATTTGCATTAGGAAAGGCAAACAAGACAATACAGAATGAGACTGAAGATTTGACAGCTTTGGAAGATTTTTTGATACTATATAAATGTTGGATTTTTCTGAAAAAATACAGAAAATAATCTAAAATTTGTAAATTTAGTTTTGCTTTAAATATATTGATAATTAGAAAATTCATAACAAAATAGTAATTAGTTAAAGTAAGTATTTTTTTAAAATTAATCCAGCTTCAATGTTAACAATCTGGAGTTCCAGCTTGTTATCAGCATCATCAGATATAAGGTTTTTTAAATCAGTCCAAAGAAATTTTGGAATCACATTTTTAAAAATATGATTCAATTAGCATCCTATGGCATGGATATGTGAAATTGAAATGTTGCCAACTAATTTCTTGCAGAATGTAACATATACTTACTGGAATTTCTAGGTAATCCATTGTAAAAACACACATTAATGCCATTGTAACCTCCAGACTCAATTACTCCAATGCCTTCCACAAACCTTGGCTCATCCAAAACTCTGCTGCCCATATCCTATCCTGCACCAAGTTCTGCTCACTCATCACCCCTGTCCTTGCTGGCTTACATTGGCTCCTGGCCCCTCAACATCTGAAATTAAAAATTCTCATCCTTGTGTTTAAACCGCTCCATGGCCTCGCTCCTCCCTATCTCTGTAACCTCCAAACTCTCTTTTCCTCCGTTTTCAGCCATTAATGTATCCCCCTCCCTCCGTCCCACTATTGGTGGCCATGCTTTCAGGTGCCCAGGTCCCAAGCTCTGGAATTCTTTCCTTAAACCCCTTTGCCTCTCCACCTTCCTCTCCTCCATTAAGTGTCTCCTTAAAACCCACCACTTTGCCCAATCATTTGCTCACCCCTCCTAATCTCTCCTTATTTCACTAAGCATCCATTCTCTTTATGCTTCTGTAAAGCACCTTGAAATTTTTTTCTATGTTAAAATTGGTATGTAAAGACAAATTGTTGTTACTGTTGTTGTAAACTATTTCTTGATAATTATCAGCAATTATGTGACTATGCTAATCATTCAGTGCATAAGCTTCACTAACAATGACAATTGGCATACAATACACCAAAACCTTTTAAAGAAACCTGCCATGATGTTTGATTGATAGACATATATCTACATCTAAAATCCTTAAACTGGTAATGCTGTAATGTCCCTAATCCATTGAAATGAATAGGTATACTGTTCACAAATTAGCTGCTGCATTTGCTTACATAACAATAGTAACTTCAAAGATATTTAATTGGCCGTAAAGTATTTCGGATATCCTGAGGATGTGATTGGTGCCATATAAATTCAACTCTCTGTTTGGTCCAGCCGTTTAGGGACGAGAAAGGAAATCTTCTTGTGGAGGCAAAGGTTATGACCGAGGTACTGAAGGAGTACTTTGCATCTGTCTTCAATAAAGAGGATAAAGTTAATGTCACAGTATAGGAAGGGGGAGTAGAGATATTGGCTAGGATAAAAATAGATAGAAAGGAGGTGCTAAATAGGTTGACATCACTCAAAGGTAACAAGTCACCTGGTTCAGATGGGATGCATCCTAGGCTGCTGCGGGAAGCAAGGGTGGAGATAGCAGAAGCTCTGACCACAATCTTTCAATTCTCCTTAGATATGGGAGTGATGCTTGAGGACTTGAGGATTGCAAATGTTACACCCCTATTCAAAAAAGGGTGGAGGGGTAAACCTGGTAACTACAGGCCAATCAATCTAATGTCAATGCTGGGAAAACTACTAGAGACCATTGTCAAGGACAATATTAATACTAGCTTGAAGAAGCATGAGTTAATAAGGGACAGCCAGCACGGATTTGTTAAAAGGCAAATCATGTCTGACTAACCTGATTGAGTTCTTTGATGAAGTATCAGCAGAGAGGGTTGATGAATGTAGTTCAGTAGATGTATATATGGTCTTTCAAAAGGGATTTGATAAAGTACCACTTAACAGACTTATTCGGAAAATAGAAGCACATGGGATTAAAAGGATGGTGGTAACTTAGATACGTAATTGGCTAAGGGATAGGAGGCAGAGAGTAGTGGTGAACGGATGTTTATCTGACTGGAGAGAAGTGGGGTCCCCCAGGGGTTGGTATTCGGACCATTGCTTTTTTTTTGCTATATATCAATGACCTGGACTTGAGTATAGGGAGTACAATATCGAAGTTTGTGGATGATACAAAACTTGGCAATGTAATAAATAGTGAGCAGGATAGTAGCAGACTTCAGGAGGACATAGACCGATGCTCACCGATGCTCAGTTTGGGTTCCGCAAGGACCACTCGGCTCCAGACCTCATTACAGCCTTGGTCCAAACATGGACAAAAGAGCTGAATTCCAGAGGTGAGGTGAGAGTGACTGCCCTTGACATCAAGGCAGCATTTGACCGAGTGTGGCACCAAGGAGCCCTAGTAAAATTGAAGTCAGTGGGAATCAGGGGGAAAACTCTCCAGTGGCTGCAGTCATACCTGGCACAAAGGAAGATGGTAGTGGTTGTTGGAGGCCAATCATCTCAGCCCCAGGACATTGCTGCAGGAGTTTCTCAGGTCAGTGTCCTAGGCCCAACCATCTTCAGCTGCTTCATCAATGACCTTCCCTCCATCATAAGGTCAGAAATGGGGATGTTCGTTGATGATTGCATGTGTTCAGTTCCATTCGCAACCCCTCAGATAATGAAGCAGTCCGAGCCCGCATGCAGCAAGACCTGGACAACATCCAGGCTTGGGCTGATAAGTGGCAAGTAACATTCGCGCCAGATAAGTGTCAGGCAATAACCACCTCCCCTTGACATTCAACGGCATTACCATCGCCGAATCCCCCACCATCAACATCCTGGGGCTCACCATTGACCAGAAACTTAACTGGACTAGCCATATAACTACTGTGGCTACAAGCGCAGGTCAGAGGCTGGGTATTCTGCGGCAAGTGACTCACCTCCTGACTCCCCAAAGCCTTTCCGCCATCTACAAGGCACAAGTCAGGAGTGTGATGGAATACTCTCCACTTGCCTGGATGAGTGCAGCTCCAACAACACTCAAGAAGCTCGACACCATCCAGGACAAAGCAGCCCGCTTGATTGGCACCCCATCCACCACCCGAAACATTCACTCCCTTCACCAACCGCACACCGTGGCTGCAATGTGTACCATCCACAGGATGCACTGCAGCAACTCGCCAAGGCTTCTTCGACAGCACCTCCAAAACCCATGACCTCTACCACCTAGAAGGACAAGGGCAGCAGGCACATGGGAGCAACACCACTTGCACGTTCCCCTCCAAGTCACACACCATTCCGACTTGGAAATATATCGCCGTTCCTTCATCGTCGCTGGGTCAAAATCCTGGCTCTCCCTACCTAACAGCACTGTGGGAGAACCTTCACCACATGGACTGCAGCGGTTCAAGAAGGCGGCTCACCACCACCTACTCAAGGGCAATTAGGGATGGGCAATAAATGCTGGCCTTGCCAGTGATGCCCACATCCCATGAACGAATAAAAAAAAAGACAGACTGGTGAAATGGGCAGACACATGGCAAATTTAATGCAGATAAGTGTGAAGTGGTGCACTTTGGGAGGAACAACATGGAGAGGCAGTATAATCTATATGGTGCTATTTTGAGGGGGGTACAAGAGCAGAGGGACTTGGGGTGCATATTCACAAATCTTTGAAGATGGCACGGCAAGTTGATAAGGCGGTTAAGAAAGCGTATGTGATACTTGGCTTTGTAAACAGGGGCATTGAATACAAAAACAAGGAAGTCATGCTAAACCTTTACAAATCACTGGTTAGGCCTCAACTGGAGTATTTTGTACAATTCTGGGTACCACACTTTAGGAAGGATGTCAAGGCCTTGGAGAGGGTAGAGAGGAGGTTTACCAGGATGATACCAGGGATGAGGGACATCTGTTATGTGGAGAGATTGGAGAAGCTAGGATTGTTCTCCTTAGAGCAGTGAAGGTTAAGGGGAGACCTAATAGAGGTATTCAAAATTATGAGGGGTTTTGATAAAGCAAGTAGGGAGAAACTGTTTCCACTGGCAGCAGGGTCAGTAACCAGAGGACACAGATTTAAGATAATTGGCAGAAGAACTAGAGGGGAAATGAGGAGAAATTTTTTCATGCAGCGTGTTGCTAAGATCTGGAATGCACTGCCTGAAAGGGTGCTGAAATCAGATTCCATAGGAACTTTCAAAAGCCAATTGGACATGTACTTGAAGAGAACTAATTTGCAGGGTTGTGGGGGGAAAGCTAGGTTGTGGGACTAAATTGGTCAGCTCTTTCAAAGAATGGGCCAGGTGCAATGGGCCAAATGGCCTCCTTCTGTACTGTAAGATTCTATGATTCAATTCTATGATTCTTTAACACTATAACAGTAACTGTAACTGTAATGCCTGCTAATCTTAGTTAATCCACACGAGGGTGCTGTTCCCTCTAGGCCCAGAATTTGCTGGAGTAGGGCATCTCAAGACATACCCCATTATTTAGACTTTTTCCCTCACCCTTCAGCTCAGAAATGTTTTTTGGAAGTGTGAGCTGATAGCAGCACAGCGAGGGCAACGGGGCATCTGGGACCTTGGTGAATGACAGGCAGCAACGGTCCATCCCCTTAACCAATGAGATTTAAGGATTGAGAAAGAAACAGAGGAACAACTGAGAAGGAAATAGGGTGAATTAGAGTCAAATCAGGGACAGAAAGAGAAATAAAGAGAGGAAAAGAAAGATTGAATTAAAAGAGAGAGACATCAAGGCAGCATTTGACCGAGTGTGGCACCAAGGAGCCCAAGTAAAATTGAAGTCAATGGGAATCAGGGGGAAAACTCTCCAGTGGCTGGAGTCATACCTAGCACAAAGGAAGATGGTAGTGGTTGTTGGAGGCCAATCATCTCAGCCCCAGGACATTGCTGCAGGAGTTCCTCAGGGCAGTGTCCTAGGCCCAACCATCTTCAGCTGCTTCATCATTGACCTTCCCTCCATCATAAGGTCAGAAATGGGGATGTTCGCTGATGACTGCACAGTGTTCAGTTCCATTCGCAACCCCTCAAATAATGAAGCAGTCCGAGCCCGCATGCAGCAAGACCTGGACAACATCCAGGCTTGGGCTGATAAGTGGCAAGTAACATTCACGCCAGATAAGTGCCAGGCAATGACCATCTCCAACAAGAGAGAGTCTAACCACCTCCCCTTGACATTCAACGGCATTACCATCGCCGAATCCCCCACCATCAACATCCTGGGGGTCACCATTGACCAGAAACTTAACTGGACCAGCCATATAAATACTGTGGCTACGAGAGCAGGTCAGAGGCTGGGTATTCTGCGGCGAGTGACTCACCTCCTGACTCCCCAAAGCCTTTCCACCATCTACAAGGCACAAGTCAGGAGTGTGATGGAATACTCTCCACTTGCTTGGATGAGTGCAGCTCCAACAACACTCAAGAAGCTCGACACCATCCAAGATAAAGCAGCCCGCTTGATTGGCACCCCATCCACCACCCTAAACATTCATTCCCTTCACCACCGGCGCACTGTGGCTGCAGTGTGTACCATCCACAGGATGCACTGCAGCAACTCGCCAAGGCTTCTTCGACAGCACCTCCCAAACCCGCGACCTCTACCACCTAGAAGGACAAGAGCAGCAGGTACATGGGAACAACACCACCTGCACGTTCCCCTCCAAGTCACACACCATCCCGACTTGGAAATATATCGCCGTTCCTTCATTGTCGCTGGGTTAAAATCCTGGAACTCCCTTCCTAACAGCACTGTGGGAGAACCGTCACCACACAGACTGCAGCGGTTCAAGAAGGTGGCTCACCACCACCTTCTCGAGGGCAATTAGGGATGGGCAATAAATGCTGGCCTCGCCAGCGACGCCCACATCCCGTGGACGAATTTAAAAAAAAGAGACAGAATGGAAAAGTAAGAAAAAATTTTAAAAATTTAACGTTTAAAATTTTAAACATCTCTAAGAATAATTTACTACCTGGAGGAATGACACTCCACAGTTTCAATTGTTCTCTTTCTGGGCCGGAGAGGTTGAGTGGTATGCAGGAACATAAATCTCCTCATTAAAAGGGTACTTATGCTGTTAAGTACCAGCCCTAACTTTCAGAGATAAGTTTAATTCGTATTTATTGCGCAAATGGAGCAATTTCATGAAACTCACGGGGAGTTGATGGCGAGCTCCCATTTTTGCAAGGCTAATGGCGGAACGGCGCAAATCATCCAGCAGTTTGTGGTGACTCGTAACTCATGGGGTATCTCTTCCTTGCCACAAATTGATGGACGATTTACACATAAATAACGACATGCACATTAAACTCGCTGTAATTTTGCCAGCAAATTTTGGCTCAATGACAAGCACTCCTGTTATTCTTGCTTACATCAGAGATGGAGCTGTAACCTCTCTAAGCCTGTTACAACACATACAGCTAAAAGATGTACCATTTCCTATGGGTAATTGTGAACAAGGCCACAGGAGATTCACTAGGGATATATTAAAATCCTTGAGTTGGTAATGTTATTTGAAATTATTGGTAGCACTGTAATGATAACATCTGTTAGCCTTACTTGCTCCAACATCTTAAAAAAACAATTGGGCCGGAAATTGCTCCGATCGGCATGGCAAAGTCCGTAGCAGCCCCTACGAATAAAATGAACGAATTTAACTTACTCCGTATCCATGGCGTGGAATTGCTTGAATTGAGAGGCTTGAAATTAATCGCGAGATCAGGCCGGCCTTGAAAGGCGTGGGCTGCTGCGCATAGCAAATGGCTGTGAAAATGGAAGCAGGCAAGTAATGCTCATTCATTTAAAGTGACATTCCCTATATTAGTCTAAATAAAAATTTAACATAATAACATACCTTATTATAAAAAGGCAAGGAAATGATTTATAATGTACTGAAACATACAGAAATTAAAAGTAAAAAAAAAAATTTCATTTTTAATAAAACATTTTAATGATCAAAAATATTAAAATAAGAATAATTAGACATTCCACACTCTTAAAATTTATTTTTGTTGTTGTTTTGCAGTCATTATAAATCACCTGTGCTTTAAAAAGTAGTGTGGGGCTGGTATTTTCAAGCGTACCTTCTCATGGTGTAAGTATCTTCTTTCCAGCTGGGCAGATGGGAAAGTTTATGGATGTTTGCTGATTGTATTAATTGTAGTGTAGGTGGCCCTTTCATTTGTAATTGTCAAAACGCTGGTGAACCAATTGGAGCAAGTTTGCGATTTCCAGGTTTTAATGCGCATGTGCACATTCGCGAACTTGCTCCGCTGGATTTGACGGCGGTTGCACAGGATGTCATTGAGGAACGGCACGCGAGCTGAGTAAGTTCTGCTCCAATGTTACAAGAATGCCTAGTATGCTTACCTGCACTGACAATTAACAATGAGCAGAGCCACAGGAGATTCACCACTATCTATCTATCTATCTATCTATCTATCTATCTATCTATCTATCTATCTATCTACCTACCTACCTACCTACTGAGGTAAAGATACAGAAAGATTATTGTATATATGATGTGTAATTTGTGTGATAGACATATAGGGCGCTAAATTGGGCCGTGTAATGCCCGTTGTTTCGGCGCTACACGGCCTCCCTGACATCCATGATGGCATCTTGGATGCACACGTACGTTTCCAGCGTGACGTGCGCCGGACGCCATCTTGGTACAGGAGTTTGCGCAGGCGCAGATAACGAACACTGGAAGCATGTAAAGTACGAAGAAAATGGCGTCAATCAGTGTGCAACGCTGATTTAAAGTGATAGACACCATTTTGGGACTTAACGCTCAATTCAACGCACAGTCTTAACCCCGACCATCTGAACATGTCTCAGAGTGTCTGGAGGACCCCCCACCAGCGCTATTTAAAGTGAGCGTGCAGGATTTACAGGTTATGGCTGGATTATTGCTTCTGGCTGCCGAGACATTTGTAACTGTTTTTGGAGGTCTCCTGGACTTGAATGCTCGGACGTGGGGACTTAGCTTAACATTTAGAGCTAGGACGTGCAGGAATGAAGTTGGGAAACGCTGCTACAAGTAAAGAGTGGGAGATGTTTGGAACGCTCTTCTGCAAACGGCAGTTGATGCTAGCTCACTTGTGAATGTTAAATCTGAGATTGTTAGATTTCTGTGAACCAAGGGTATTAAGGGATATGGGACTAAGGTGGGTAAATGGAGTTAGGTCACAGGTCCACGATGATCTAATTGAACGGTGGAACAGGCTTGAGGGACTAAATTCCACTGCCACTTGCTGCCTCCTGATATGCGCCACCTTCCCCTGCTAGAAAACGGGACGTGTGTCTGGGTGATGTGCCTGTCATGGTTGAATAGTTGCCAGTGTGTGTGGCCTGTGAGTTGTGGGTGGGCGGCTTGCAACAGTGGTAATGTGTAAGGGTGAGAGGAAGCATCTGGTTGGAAAAGTTGAGTACTGATGGAAAGAGTTTATTGGTATGTGGGCGATGGGGGGTGTAGTGTGTGATGCAGTTGGTAGGAGACACCACTTGACAGTTGACCTCACTCAGCTTAACCACTCATGTCAAAGCATTGAACTTCTTCCTGCATCCATGTACATGATACTGTGCGCCTGGCATTGACTTTGTCCCCTGCTGCCTCCCACTGCCTTTTGGATATATGTCTGGAGGGTCACTTGCCCCCCCCCCCCCCCCCCCCACTCTGTGGATACAGGATGTCCCTCCTTCTGTCCACCTCTTGCACCAAGGTCTCTAGTGGATCAGCAGAGAACCTTGGTGCATGCACTCTCGCAGGCCTGGTACCAACTCAGATCGGCAGATTGATGAGGTCTGGCATGCAGATTGGAAGATGTGGGATTTAGTAGTGCGCAACCTTTATTCAATGTTTAACATAACTCATCAGTGTGTAAACCATAGGGATGGGACCTGCATCTGTGTTTTACGTGTGCGATGTTTGATCTCTGTTCAGTCTTATGCAGACAGCAGACTGTTATTTTCAGCAAATAACAGGTACCAGCTACCTTTAAGAGATTTCTAAGAAACAAGCTCCCTTTAAGAGATTGAGCTCCCCCTGGTGGTGGTAAGTGCGAATTGCATTGATTCCACGTGCAAGGCCCGGAATGGAATGCTGATTGCAGGTGAGTCCTCGGGTGGGCCGAAACTTGCGTCCTACCTGAGCAGTGGTCATTGGGCACGGGGTAATAGAGCATCATGCTACTCGCGCCCAAAAACGGCCCTTATCCAATTTTTTTTTCCCTCATAATTTTACAATCGGTATATTTGGGAAAAGGGCACAAAATGTTGATGACTCCTATCATACAAGCAAACGAACATATGAAAACGTTGGACATGAAAAGACTGGCCAGTCCATCTAGCCTGTCCCATACAGTTATGATGCAATGTGCATCAGGGCAAGAGACTCCTTACCCACAGTCTCCTGGCAGAGGCAAAAAACCAGATCAAAAACCCAGAGCCAATTAAGAAAAATAAAATTGGAAAATTCTTCTCCTGTTCCTCTAGGTGATCAAAACTGGTCCTGGAGACCACAATGACCATGACTTATATTATTTGACATACTGACATCTCTCCACATTAGCTCCTCCATATACTTACGCTGGAAAATCTGGTATGTCCATTCCGCCGGCAGATGAGCGATGGAGTGGATCCTAAGTCTGATTGGGAGGACATTACGAGACCCCAACCCAAATTATAGCATATGTGGAGCTGGTGCCTTGTGTTAGTAAGGGTAAATCAGCGACACCTAATCCCATTACCCTAATGAGCTGTTAGGAAAATCGGAGAGGCATGGCACCACTCCGAGGACTGAGGAGAAGGCTGAGGAAGACCTAACGGTACTCAAGGTGAGTGACTATTCGGTGTGAGAGAAAGCAGCAAGATCTACTTATACCACAAAATGGGAGAATAGAAACACAGGGCAGAATTCCAGTAAAACCATGTTTCGCCCCATTTTCCAGTCCCCTGTGGGGCGATCCACCCTAGTTTCGCCCAGGGCCCGATGGGAATTTCAGTCCCATCCACTCGTCTGTGTATTCATCAAAAAGGTGCTTCCACTCGTAGAAAGCCCTTCTCCCCATTCCCCATGATACTTTTTTGCAACATATATGTAGCTTTACTAAAGTAATCTTTCAAGTACACTTCAGCTTAGATGAATCAGTGCTATCAACGTTTACTTTAATGGTTTGGTGGTAAATATCATGTGGTAACTTTTCCAAGATAGGATTTTAATTTTGTTTATTTTACCATATGAAAATAACTCACGGGCATCCAACCCAGGGAAATTACTTTCATAATGTTCCAATTATTCCGTGTATGTCAACTCTGCAATATTGCTGTGCCCAAATTGCCTCAAAAGTGCTGAACTGAAATTGAGAAAAATTGTTTTGATTTTTGGGATCTGGGTAACCTGTTTAAGTAAAATATGGATGCCTGGAATTTCCGTGGGGGTTGTCCCAATCTACTGCTATATCTTTGGTGGAAGATTGGTAGAACCCAAGGAAAAATGGCGTAAATGGCTGAAAATGGTTATAAACAGTCGTTTCTCGAGGGCTCCCACCAATCTTCCGCTGAAGATATGGCTGGAGGTCAGAAGAAGCTTGTGGAAACTGTCCCTCAGAACATTTTGTCATTTTTATGACCTGTAAAAAATGAGTCATAATAGTCTCAAGTTAGCATTACCATTACTCTTTATCAAAAGGTTTGTGTTTTTGCTTTTTTTTGACCCTCACACTCCTGTGAAGTTGGGGGAATTTCCTTTCCCTGTGCCTGATTAGTTATGTTTGTTTGCGACACTGAAATTAATATTATAAACATAAAGCTATTGAAACATCAGAATAGCTTTATTACTGCAATCTTAACCTTAATTTACTAAAACAAATGCTCAAGCACATTGTAACTAAAAGTAAAAAAAAACACTGGGATAGAATTTCCATGGGGGTTTCTCCCAATCATCCTCTGTAACTCCGGAATTTAGGGAGGACAATCGGAAGCACCTCCACAGAATAAAATGGCACCTGTTCATTCATCCCCAATTTCCCCTGCCATTTTTTTGCATTTCTCCATTTGTCCTTTTTCTTTTTTAACTTTAATTTTACTTTTGTCAACCTAATAAAGCTACTCTATCTTTATAATATTTTTTTCCCTAAAATGCTAAATTCAAAATCTTTTACATCGAACTTACAGCACAGAAACAGGCCATTCGGCCCAACTGGTTTATGGCTCTAATCGTGCCTTGTCCCACCCTACTTCAGCTAACCCTATCAGCATATACTTGCCTGTTTTCTTCCTTCTGTCTCCCAACATTTGAGAGCTGAGAGCAAGTTTTGAAAATGTATATTTCCATTGGCTGAAAACTGCCTTCAAATTCTGATAACTGTCTTCAGGCAGAGGGCTGAGGTACAGTGATGCCTTAAATTGTGCCATGGTATCTTTTACATTATCTGAAAAGGCATATGGAGCCTCGGTTTAAAATCTCACCCGATTGACTGCACCTCTGACAGTGCGGCACTCCCTCAGTAGTGCATTGAAGCGTCAGCCTGGATTATGTGCTCAAGTCTCTGGGGTGGGACTTGAATCCACAGCCTTCTGACTCCGAGACAAGAGTGCTACCACTGAGCCAAGGCCGACACCTTGGAGAGCATCACACACAAGCTTAATTCTGTTCTAACACCCCTACTGCTGTCCTGCCTGAAACCAGCTAACTCAGCAGGAGGTATTAAAGACGTAAAAAAAGCAGCTGTGCAGCACAGTGGAGCTCTAATGCTGTGTGCAGTGGAATGGTTAGGCATATGTTTGTGCCTGTGAGTTCCAACTCTTGGGTAGAGGGCGGGTCAGTAGCTTCCTCATGGGAAGAGGGAAAAAAATCAGACCACTCTTGACAGACCACTCCCATTTACCTCCTGTTTCAGAGGGGAATTCGGCAGAGATATAAAGGTGCAGTACATGGCATGGAGAAATCAAAGGGAGGGGAAGGGAATAAAATAAAATAAATGTATTGAAGACTCTTGAGAAAGTACATTGCATTTCTGATAATTTGCTTTTAATTCTATATAAACTGATCCTGCATTAGTAAAATATGAAATGTGTTTTTAACTCTGTGGGGTTGATTTTAGCTTGTTTCTGCTGGCGTTAAGGGCCTCAAGATGGAGTCGGTAGCCTTACCGCCTCGTTAACCCTGACGATGGGGCCGAAAACATTTTGAAAGGGACCTACTGCTGGATGCCCAAATTGCTCGCTCGTTTCAGGTTTTAGGCCTCTTTTAATATGCAAATTGGGGGTCATAAGATCCCAATTGCCATTTTAGGTTGGAATTAGTCGGAGCCTGCACCGTGCACACTCCAATCAGTTCCACGGACGATAGAGCCGAAGAGGCCCAGCAAAGGTTAGTTTGAAATTATTCTTGTGGGAGGACCTTCCCCCTCTGTGATTCAAACCCCACCGCCCCCCCCCCCCCCGCCCAGTTTAATTTGCTGGCGGCCTGGGTGGTCCGATATTGGCCAGCTTTAATCCAGCCTGTTTAGTGCCCCGCAGTCCAGCAGCCCGATATAAATGTAGCCTGAGCCTCAAGATCGGGCTGCCTCTTCGTTGTGACATGCTCCACTGTTTGGTCCCCCAAAAGTCAAAATTGACCCCTGCATGATTGGACCATAAAAGTTCACATATGTGAAATATTACAGGAATTTGGGCAAGCATCAGTTTCATGAATCACCCACCGAGCACTGTTTAACTAAACTGGCGCTCTGATAATGCAACAAAATTCACAGGTCTGGAGAATTCAGCTACCAGTTTTTTCACATTTGGATTTTTTTTAAACAAAAGCTCTTTACTCCATGATGCACTTTATGTTTTGCGTTATTCTACTTTTAGGCACTTTAACTTTTTTCATCATTTTTTAATTTTTACTTCTTCCTGAAATGCTTTGATAGAGTGTTGACATTACTAACCTTTGACTTGCCTTACCTTAAAAGCCTTGTTTGCATTACTGCACAAAAATGTTTTTCCTTTATAATTTCTTTTCAAAATTTTAATTAGCTTTAATTTGGTATGGAATAATGAGTGGCCAGAATGAATTACAGATGTGTGTAGTCCTGAATTGGTTTGTGGCCAATACATGCTGTTCATGCAAATACAGTTCCAATATATTTCTGTACTATATCCCTTCACCATTCATTATTCTGCACAACATACATTCAGCTTAATTGTTTATTAAGTTTCTTGTTATTAAAAAGTGGCTGGCATCATATTGAACAGTCCACTGACACTCGCTGTTAAGGCTCACATATGAATATTGGTCACTTGGGTAAAGTATCACAAGGTAACCATTACCCATGGAATTGGTTCTGCAGTAAGGAAGTTAATGTCTTCAAGAGAAGGTGAGAGGAGAGAAAATTGGAGGAGGAAAATTACTGCTAAAAAAAAGCTGTTTTGTTAGCCCATCCTGTGACATGACTCCAATGGTCTCCTGCCACATACAATGAAGTTGATAGCTCTGGTGGATCCATGAATCACAGCAGCAGATTCATTAATCAGAGGAGCAACCAGGTCTAAGGAGTTGGAAGATAACAAAGGCAGTTCAGGGATTTGAAGTGAGGAGAGAGGGGGCATAGATTTGGAGCGGATATTGCCTCTCGTCTGCCCCTGCTCTCTGTAGTTGTGCCTATGTTGTACGTAGTAATGTATATAAGATAATACTTGACCTGAAATGAATCATGACAATCTCAGGATGCTATTGAGTTTCACAAATTGGTTGAGCTTCAATGTTGTGATTTGTGATATCTAGTACACTTCAGAACAACAGTAAATACAGATTTATATAGCATTTATACCTGTCTATTATATGAATAAAATCTTGCATCTAGCACATACTCATCACATTTTATGGTGTCACACTTTGTTACAAATGTTAAACAATCTTTCTTAAAAAAGAGAAAGAATGGCAATCATTTCATACTGGGTTCTTCTGATCTGGAAACATACATTCGCAGTAAGCTACAAATGCCCTCTAATTGACCTCAGAAGTTTATAAGCAGCTCCATTTACCTAGATTAGATCAAATAATTAGATCATGTACACACAAGGACTACTTGAGCAGTGGCCTTAAAGGGGCAGGTCAGGCTAAACACAGCTTCATTTTAGCAGCTGAACATCACAGCTGTGCTCTAGTCTCCAGACCACCTATGAGCAACACTGCAGAAGGTCTGCTGGTATAATTGAAAGTGTTGTGCCTAGCCTGTACCCTTAGTGCACAAGAAAGTGCATGTCACACTACAAAGTATCACACTTCAAACTGTCACATCTGCAAACTACCTGACAAGCTTACCTAATTAACTCAAATCAGTTATCCAAGCTAATTCACTCAAATATAGACAGGTAGGAAAAGATACAAATCATAAATTCAGTAGACAGGTAGGAAAAGATACATCATAAATTCAGTAGACAGGTAGGAAAAGATACATCATAAATTCAATAGACAGGTAGGAAAAGATACAAATCATAAATTCAGTAGACAGGTAGGAAAAGATACAAATCTTAATTCAGTAGACGGGTAGGAAAAGATACAAATCTTAATTCAGTAGACAGGTAGGAAAAGATACAAATCTTAATTCAGTAGACAGGTAGGAAAAGATACAAATCTTAATTCAGTAGACAGGTAAGAAAAGCTACAATCCCCAAATTACCAACCCACACAAAAGCATCCAATCAAATTGCTCAATATTTTTCCCCCAAACCTACCAATCAGAAACCAGGAACTGCCACTGCCGCAGAACAATCCAATCAAATTGTTCAAATAATTTTTCTCTGATTTCTTTGGACAGTCACGTTTTTACAACCTGCGGGTGTCTTTCCTCTCAGTTCTCCCAGCACCTTCAGCTAATATTTAGCAACAAAATGTCAAAGATTGATGTAAGAGAAAGTATAGATACAAACCGTATGCTTGATGATAATGTCAAGAATCATACAGTTATTACATGGAAGATAAACTATATTTTACTATAATAACACCAGAAGAGCTTGGGGAAAAATAGGAGTATGTGGAATTTACTTTTTTATTAGTGTGCACTCTTGTCTGTATCTGATATAATCTATGTATAGTTCTCAAGAACTCAGTGGCTCTGTACTTACGTGTTATGTTTGCAGGAAAGTAGCAGATCAACATCACCTGGAGAGACTGGGAGACGTTTAATGCAATTGTTGGGACCACAGCTCTTTGGGTGCTGCATGTGCCTGTGCTGTTCTCTGCTGACCTTGCACTCTAATGCAAAGTCAGCTCATTGGAGCAAAAATATTTAGTGCTCAGTGCATGACGCATTGAGAATGCTATGGGATCAGGGTGGGCTATCTGGTGCCAACAGTACTTAAAGACCTGTCCTGCAACTGAAGGGAAAAATGGATGGAAGGAGACAAGGGGGAGAACGGCACCATTCAGTTACACTGCTTTGAGGTCTGGCGAGGAAGAGTAGCTCTTTTTGGAGATCACATCTTGGCCAGGTAACAGAGTGAGTCAATGCTGTCTCACCTGCAACCAGAACCAGTTGAGAAAGAAATTTGGTGAAGCATACAGCACAAGTGAGGAGGAGCAAATGCAGGTGGATCCGCAAAAGGCATAACCTCCTGTCAGCTTGAGGTGTTCTTCAGGTGCTGAGCCCAGGGATTCGAACTCCGTAATGTAATTTGCGAGTGTGCCAAGCAGGCTGTACAGTTTGGGGGCATTGTGGAAGAGACCACACCCCACATCTGTACAGTGCTGCATGATTGCTTGAGAGAGCTGCAAACAGCCATGGAGAAGGGAGCCATCTCCACAATGGCCCTCTGCAGTGGAGCCTCCTTGGAAGAGGACCTAAGCACAAGGTTTGTTTCCATCATGAATGCTTTGACTGGGACTCTTGAGACCATGGGCTTCAATCCACAGCAGTCTGCCTTGTCTGGATTCACCATGTTGGAGAACCAGAAAATGTAGAGCTACAACTTCATTGCTGCCATAAGATCTGCTCCCAAACAGATCTTTGGAAAGGCTGAGGGAATAGGAGTATGTGGAGTGCCTAGCAGCAAAGGAATGACAGATGCTGGCATGGATAATGGAGATATCTCTCAGTGCAACACCACAGTCATACCACCCAGTCACCATGCTAAGATGACTCTGTATGTGCTAGATATCATGTAGGTTACAGCAGGCACCACAGCAATACTCATGGTACCTACACGTCCAGGGCCATGTATTAACCCAGCACAAGAAGGCACTGGACAACCTCCATCCTTGAAGACAGACACTGACATCCAGCAGCCATTGACCTCACCTCCTCTTCCCATTGGGGAACCACTTAGAAGTTTCACTAAGGGTAAGCATCAAGGAAAAGCACACTAAACAAACTAAAGAAATTGAGTTCATAGTAGAATGTGTCTTGATAATTCTTTTGGTATGAGGCACATTATGACTGTTGGGGAGAATTTTGTGGCACCCATGAGTCTTAATGTATGGCTGGACCCATTGCACATGATGCTTTATATGGCACATGTGGGGATGACTATTTTGCTTTGGAGATATAAGGCATTTAATTAAAAGTTTGATTGATTAGACCTTGCCTAATGAATCTCATTTATTGAGCTGTTTGTTGTGTGGTCAATTCTTCTATCCCGAGGTTAGGCTTGTCTTCTTCCTTTGATTGCTGCTGCCTTTCTTCCCCTGCCTGCTTCATGGTGATGCCCCTTTATAGAGCAAAATTGTGCAGGAAGAAACAGGCTACAGTAATCTTTGAGGTGTTACTGGGCTGTAATGTAGAACTCCCTTGATCTGTCATTTGAATGACTGCACGAGAATGTTGCCATCATCACCCATGGCCTCACCTCACCCCACCCCGCCCTGCCCCTCCTCACAGCCATCTCTGGAGTCCTTGTGGCTCTTCAAATAAAACCATTGACTGCTGTAGAATGTAGGAATAATGGGAGTTGCCAGGGTAATGGACATACACGTGCATAATTCTGTACCCATGGTTGTAGATCAGCTGCAAATTCATGGAGTGGTAGCTCTTTCTGTTCATGAATGGAGTCGCATTGGAGTAGGGTCATGAATACAATCAGTAATGCCCATTACTCACATTAGAAGTGGAGGGCTCTTTCATGCTGCTGGCTGCTTTCTAAAAGAAACTGATGAATTCACTGGCTGCTTCAAACAATGCGCCAGTGACCTATGTGATACAATCACAATGAGATGTGACAGAGATCTCCAGCAGTTGCTTGGAATGACCAGTTGCATAAAAAGTCAATGCAGCTAAATCCTTCACAACCACTGCCAGAGTATTCCCTGTTGTAGAAGTGGTTCCCAATTCTGGCTGCAGGAGCATGCAAAGATCTGTTATGGAGCACTTTGGGAATCTTAGTCTCTGCACGCAGTTGCCTTTGGGAATATCCAGATAGGAAAGCCTAGCCCTGTATGCATGGATGACAGTGAAAGGATGAGTCCTATCATCTGGAGCATCTAAGATGCAAATGCATCTGTCTGACATGCCTTTTCTGATCCTTCTCCTCCCTCCCAATCTGCAAATAGAGGGATGCCCATAGCTCCTTGCAAATCAGCATACTAACACTGTTCTAACAAGTCTAGTACAAGCTGTCAGGAAGGTTTCAATACATTTAACAACCTTCTTTAGTCTAACAATGGCAATATAGCCAAGAAACAGTGACTTGCAAACAAATACACTAAAAAGAGCAAGATATCTTTAAGAACAAGGCCCCAGCTGAAGGGAAGAGGCTTCCCTTGTAGCTCCCATGTTCAATTACTCCATTCACATTATGGGAACCACTCCTCATTTGTATCAAGACAGGACGTTTAATAAGCCTACTGCACAACTGGTGTGCAGGCCCCAGCACCTGAAATGCTTCCTAGTCATATTATCAAATGCTGTGAGCATCAGGTGTTCCATATGACTCAAATCTCAGCATCTGACATGGGGGGAACTGGGACTCAATGTACAGCAGTGCTAAGGGTTTAAAGATCGCATTATTGGCCTTCAGAAGTCATGATGAGTTTTCACTTCCCATCTTTCACATTAAAGAAGTTAGTCTGGAGTTGGATTGAGATGTGGCAGAGACCAAGGGGTACAAAGAGAGGGAAAGTGAAATGCACAAAAGTTGTATTAAAAAGACAAACACTGCTGAGAAGGAACATAGGCAGCTTCCTACATTGAGGAGGCCCTAGTGAAGGTTTCTAGATCCAGCTGTGTTGTGCAAAACTCCTTAAATAAAAGTATGGGAATGAGCATACAGCCAAGAAAAGAGCATATTACAAGGAAAATATGCATGCCTGATGGAAAAATAATACAAGCAATGGAAATGTTCAAGCCAGTGAAAGAGGAGTACACAGATGGAAAAAGAATACCATACACACTACACAGCATTTTGCTGTGGCTTAAATCTTTCTCCAGCACTTTACACTAAAACACAGAGGTATCTATTTTTCTAAAATATTTTTAAAATGTAATTTGTGTCATTGCAAACGGATTCAAAGGCACTCTAGAACATCATCAAATTCATTGCTCTGATTAACTTTTTAAATGTCATCCAAGACTTTGAGACCAGTGACACCTCAGTTAGGAGTGAATTGGGAAACAAATTGGTCTTGGGCAGTAGCGCAAACCGGGTGAGAGCGAATCAGCTGCCCGTTTTACCCTCCGCCTGTTTTATCCTCCGCCCATTTTACCCTCCGCCCGTTTTATCCTCCGCCTGTTTTACCCTCCGCCCATTTTACCCTCTGCCCGTTTTACCCTCCGGCTGTTTTACCCTCCGCCCGTTTTACCCTCCGCTCAATTTTCTTTTCCAATGCAAAATTGAGCAAGTTTCCTGTTCTTGATTGCTATTCAGTGACCCTTGCTGAAATCTGCCCCTGTGTCAACATAAGGTGAGGATAGGTTTGGGCTTGGTTGTGATGCAATCCACAGCCAATTAATCTGAAAACATTCATTGTCTAGGCTTTCACATAAAGAATGGCCTCAGGTGAAGTACTTGAGGGTGGCTGGAACTTTAGCCCAGCATAAGTCAGTGCCTTTGAAAAAGGAGGTGGGTCACAGAAAGGTGGGGAAAACATATACCATTTACATAACTGTCTGATGCATCTATTGCTATTGAAGGAAGCATTGGGAAGGAAGGAATGGGTAAACACTGTACCAGTGATAAAATAATTCAATTCCCTCATTGACCAAAAGAGAAAGAAAATTGAATATGAAATAAGCACCCTACTGTTGATTGTTTTCTGCTGAATTATACTGGAAATGGTGACATAGCACCTCCGCTACACAGTCAATGAATTGATCTCAATAGCATCGCTGATCTAAGCTGGGTGGAATGCTGAAAAATGTATCAAATTCCACTTAATGTTTAAACACTGCTTAAAGATTTCCTTGTCGCTGTTAACTCTCCAGCAGTGGATCACAGCAACCCAGCATCACTCTCAACAGGGCAACAAAATAAGATTTTAAATATAAATAACATACATCACCACTGCATATAGTGAAGCTAATGCCACGAATGGTACCAAATTACGTCCAGTACATCCAGTCCAGCACATCAAGCGACGTAGCACTTGGGAGCAGCATAATGTAGCACAAGTGTTTCTACCGACTGCTAGATGAATTTTTGCAGAAAGAGTGGAGAAACCCGGGACTTTTCACAGTCAGTGTTTCTGAACAGCTGCAAAAAAGCCATTGTTCATGTTCACCCATGTTGGGGAGCCAATCAAGTGAATGCTTCCATGAAGTTTGAGAATTGGTGACCCAAAAGTAATTCAGAAGTTTTGGGTTGCAGCTCTCTGTTGGTTTGTATATGTGGTAACACTTGTAAACCTAGACCCACACTGATGAAACGTAACACACTGAAAACAGTACAAACTCTTGTTGACTTTCAATGAAATGTTTGTGTAAAGTTCGGACTTTCCCCCTTTAACCAGTGATACTGTCTTTCCTCACCACCAGAGGGCAAACTCTGCTGACGTCCACTGAAAGGTTTCTAATTTGGTGTTATTCTGAAGTGATAACGTGAAGACTCAAAGCTCATTGCAAATGTCATAGCGACATGCGACTGATATTTCAACTGTACCATTATCAAAGGTTTTGGTATTAGGCCTGACAATCATCTGAAACAAGTATCAATGTAGTGTTATATCTTCCTTCCTCACCCTGATAGCATTTTTAAAAAAACACAACGTTAACTCTTTCAATAACTTCAGTTCCTGGAACCCTAATCCACTGTTATCTCCTAAGCAATTGAGAGGTGATATCCTCCAAATTATCATTCACCCTTTCATGTCTAACTGGCAACCACAGCAGGTTAAAAGACAAGTCGCTGTCCAAAGCCACGGAGCTCAATTTCTTTGCAAGCAATGCTTAGCCTCTGTTTTAAAAATAAACATGCCTAGAATTTCTGCAGGGGTACTCCCAATCTCCTGATGTAACTTCAGCTGATGTAACAGTTAAAAATGGCTATTGATGCCAGTTCTTCAGGATTTCATTGTATCATAGTATGTTACAGCACAAAAGGAGACCATTTGGTCCATCGTGCCTGTGCCAGCTCTTTGAACTAGCCATCCAATTAGTCCCAATCCTTTGCTCTTTCCCCATAGCCCTACAAATTTTTTCCCTTCAAGTATTTATCCAATTCTCTTTTGAAAGTTATTATTGAATCTGCTTCCACCACCCTTTCAGGCAGTGCATTCCAGATCTCTCTGCATGAAATGTTTCCTCATGTCGCCTCTGGTTCTTTTGTCAATCATCTTAAATCTGTGTCCTCTGGTTACCGACCCAATGCCCTGAAAACAGTTTCTCCTTATTTACTCTAACAAAACCGTTCATAATTTTGAACACCTCTATCAAATCTCCTCTTAACCTTCCAATCCAAAAGTCTTCTATAGGCATATAAATAGTAAACGGGTGGAAAGAGAAGGCGTGGTGTGATAAGGGACCAAAAAGGAGATCTACGCATGGAGGCAGAGGGCATGGCTGAGGTACTAAATGAGTACTTTGCATTTGCCTTTACAAAAGAAGAAGATGCTGCCCAAGTCACAGTAAAAGAGGAGGTAGTTGAGATACTGGATGGACTAAAAATTGATAAAGAGGAGGTACTAGACAGGCTAGCTGTACTTAAAGTAGATAAGTCACCCAGTCCAGATGGGATGTATCCTAGGGTGCTGAGGGAAGTAAGGGTGGAAATTACAGAGGTGCTGGCCATAATCTTCCAAACATCCTTAGATATGGGGGTGGTGCCAGAGGACTGGAGGATTACAGATGTTCCACCCTTGTTCAAAAAAGCATGTACAGATAAATCCAGCAACTATAGGCCAATCAGTTTAACCTCGGTGGGTGGGGAACCTTTTAGAAACGATAACCGAGGAATAAATTAACAGTCACTTAGACAAGTGTGGATTAATAAAGGAAAGCCAGTATGGATTTATTAAAGGCAAATCGTGTTTAACTAACTTGATTGAGTTTTTTGATGAGGTAACAGAGATGGTTGATAATGGCAATGCGGTTGATGTTGTGCATATGGACTTCCAAAAGGTGCTTGATAAAGTGCCACGTTATAGGCTTGTCAGCAAAATTGAAGCCTGTGGAATAAAAGGGCAGTGACAGCATGGATACAAAATTGGCTGAGTGACAGGAAACAGAGAGTAGCGGTGAACGGTCTTTTCTCAGACTGGAGGAAGGTATACTGTGGTGTTCCCCAGGGGTCAGTATTAGGACCACTGCTTTTTTTGATAAAAATTAATGACTTATACTTGGGTATCCAGGGCAGAATTTCAAAATTTGCAGATGACACAAAACTTGGAAGTGTAGTAAACCGTGAGGAGGATAGTAAGACTTCAAGAGGATATAGACAGGCTGGTGCAATGAGTGGATACGATGAAATTTAACGCAGAGAAATGCGAAGTGATACATTTTGGCAGGAAGGACAAGGAGAGGCAATATAAACTAAATGGTACAATTCTAAAGGGGGTGCAGCAACAGAGAGACCTGGGGGTATATGTGCACAAATCTTTGAAGGTGGCAGGACAGGTTGAGAAAGCGGTTAAAAAAGCATACGGGATCCAGGGGGGCTTTTATAAATAAAGGCATAGGGTACAAAAGCAAGGAAGTTATGATGAACCTTTATAAAACACTGGTTTTGCCACAACTGGAGTATTGTGTCCAATTCTGGGGACTGCACTTTAGGAGGGATGTGAAGGCCTTAGAGAGGGTGCAGAAAAGATTTACTAGAATGGTTCCAGGGATGAGGTAGTTCAGTTACGTGGACAGACTGGAGAAGCTGGGGTTGCTCTCCTTAGAGCAGAAAAGGTTGAGAGGAGATTTGATAGAATGATCAAAATCATGAAGGGTCAAGACAGAGTAGATAGAGAGAAACTGTTCCCATTGGCGGAAGGGTTGAGAACCAGAAGACCCAAATTTAAGGTGATTGGCTAAAAGAACCAAAGGTGACATGAGGAAAAACTTTTTTACGCAGCGAGTAGTTATGATCTGGAATGCGCTGCTTGAAAGCATGGAGGAAGCAGATTCAATCTTGGCTTTCAAAAAGGAATTGGATAAATACCTGAAGGGAAAAAATTTACAGGGCTACGGAGAAAGAGCAGGGAAATGGGACTAACTGGATTGCTCTTACAAAGAGCTGGCACAGGCTCGATTGGCCGAATGGCCTTCTTCTTTGCTGTAACCCTTCTATGATTCTATGATTCTATAAGAAAGTTCTCTTGTATGCATTTCAGGAATTCCTCCCCCTCTTTGTCCTTAACACAGTTACTATCCCAGTCTATATTGGGATAATTGAAGTCCCCCATTATCACTACTCTATTTTTCTTACATGGGAACAACACCACCTGCACGTTCCCCTCCAAGTCACACACCATCCCGACTTGGAAATATATCGCCATTCCTTCATCGTCGCTGGGTCAAAATCCTGGAACTCCCTTCCTAACAGCACTGTGAGAGAACATTCACCACACGGACTGCAGCGGTTCAAGAAGGCGGCTCACCACCATCTTCTCAAGGACAATTAGGGATGGGCAATAAATGCTGGCCTCGCCAGCAACGCCCACATCCCATGAACGAATAAAAAAAAAATTGTGTCGACTAGGCCTTTATTCACTAAAGTTTAGAAGAATGAGAGGTGATCTCATTAAAACATATAAAATTCTGACAGGGCTAGACAGACTGGATGCAGGGAGGATGTTTCCCCTGGCTATGGGGTCTAGAGCGAGCGATCACAGTCTCAGGATACATGGTAGAACATTTAGGACTGAGACAAGGAGAAATTTCTTCACTCAGAGGGTGGTGAACCTGTGGAATTCTCTACCACAGAAGGCTGTGGAAGCCAAGTCACTGAATATATTTAAGGAGAGAGATAGATTTCTAGGCACAAAAGGCATCAAGAGGTATGGGGCGAGCACGGGAATATGGTATTGAGATAGAGGATCAGCCATGATCATATTGAATGGCGGAGCAGGCTCGAAGGGCTGAATGGCCTACTCCTGCTGCTATTTTCTATGTTTCTATGTTTCTAGGAAGTCCTGATGACATCATAAGGTGCTATTTAAATGCAAGTCCTACTAAGCCATTGGAATAGCTGAGAAGTTCTGCTTTTTTTTAGAAAATTGTTGCAGTAAATTCCATTTGTTGGAAAACAAGTTATATTGCATGTTGCAGACATAAATATGTTATTTCCAACTGAGTTTTTGTTCTTGTCTAATTGAATAAATCTGTTGGTGCCATAAATTAAATACAGTTGACTTGGGTATGATGCTTTTTCCCCCCTATGGAGCTGTTCCCAAGAGGCATTCTTAACCCCACTCACAAGGAATTCTATTGTAGCCCATATATCATCTGCCAATTATTGTAAAAGTATAAACTATGTTTAAACAGTCATATGAGCAAAATAGGCATTAAGCCCATTCACTGACTCCGTGTGACATTAATCCACATTCTTGACTTTTACCTGATATTTTATCCCTCCTTTCTTCATTTTGTTCAATACTAAAAAGAGCCTCACTTATCTTTCAGTTTTCAGTCCTGATAAAGGGTCTATGCTTGAGGCATTAACTTTTATTTTCAAATGCTGTGAAACTACTGATTAGTAGCTGGTACTTCCTGTTGGTATTTGAACAAAATCATAATTAAATTTAACAGCTGGAAAATAAGAGTTCTCAGTGGGCTATTCTCCAAAAAAGGAAATTATTTAAAGTAACTTAGCTGGTACAACAATGGCATGACTATAAAGTCCAACAATTCAAGTAAAGTTACTTGGACTTTGTGGCACCAGTAGCAATATTCAGCAGGATCTAACTAAAAAAACTAAATTCAATAGATCAGGTTTTCAACAAGTACTTGAGCGCCTGTTCAAAAAAAGCAGCTGACAGAAACTTGTGGGATGAAATCATGCTGTGAAATATTCACATCCACTATTCTAATGAAGGTGTTAACTTGCTTAAGATAAAACAAGGTAACATCTCCATGACCAAAATAAAGCATTGTTATCATGGTGGATTATTTATTAGATTCTTTAATTCTCACTGCAGTATTCGAGACGGATCAGGTTGCCCAAATTAGATGGATTTAAATGGGCGTTGCTGGCCCTGAAGGTGACAGCTTGCCCCATTTATTACAATGAGGCCCGAGGCCCAATTTCAGGCAAGCCCCATGGTCTTCCGGTTCGGGCCATAACTAATTTAGATGCCTATGTCTTCCCTGGGTGGTCCAATGTTGGTTACTTGTGATCATGTAAGTCCTACTGTCCCTAAAATAAAGACTACAAATAAAGACTACAACAGCAATGTACATTTTTAAGCATTCCTCACATACAGAAAGATTTCTCAGAACACCTTACCAGATGGTGGACAAAAAGCAGAAAGCAGACACTGAGCAAGAGGCAGAAAGTGTTGGGGGGGGGCAGGGGAGGGGGGCAGGGGAGGGGTGCAAAAGCATGGTTGAAGAGTCTTGCCTACAAAACAACTGGATATTCAAGTGTTGGTTGTAAAGCACATTAGGTGTTCCTGAGGATGTGAAAAGCATTATATAAATGCAAGTTCTTCCTCTCTTCTTAAGGATGGTTTTGTAAGCAATGAGGAAGGTGAGAAGGCATGTATGCAGGAGGAGTTCCAGAGGGTGGGTCATAGTGGCTAACGGAGTAGCCACTAATGGTAGGGTACAGTGAAAAAGGGAACAAAGAATAGGTCACTGTCAGAAAGGAGGATATGTGCAGTGATATATGGCTAGAGGAGATTGCTGAAATAGGATGGGATGAAGACATGGAGGTATTTGAAGGTGTGGATGAGGATCTTAAAGTCAATTTGCTAGGGTATAAGGAGTCAGAGAGATTGACTAGAAGGGGTAATGGTGCAGTCGGCTGAGTGTGGATAAGGATCAGGGGGACAGCAAGCAGAGCTTTGGAGTAATCTACACATTTGGAACGATTCTCCATTCTCCAAGCATGCGCCTTCATTTGCTCTCCCCACCTCTCTCGCTCCTCCCGCTTCAGGTGTTCTCTTACCGCATGTGGGGATGAACTAATCACTTTATTTACTGAGCGATAAAAAGTGCATCCCCACATGCGGTAAGAGAACACCTGAAGCGGGAGGAGCGAGAGAGGTGGGGAGAGCAAATGAAGGCGCGTGCTTGGAGAATGGAGAATCGTTCCAAATGTGTAGATTACTCCAAAGCTCTGCTTGCTGTTCCCTGATCCTTATCCACACTCAGCCGACTGCACCATTACCCCTTCTAGTCAATCTCTCTGACTCCTTATACCTTAGCAAATTGACTTTAAGATCCTCATCCACACCTTCAAATACCTCCATGCCTTTATCCCATCCTATTTCAGCAATCATTCAAGACCCTGCTGCCTGTATACCAACTCAGACCAAATCCCGTTCACCATTACCCTTCTGCTCACCTCCCGGTCCGGCAACGCCTCAATTTTAAAATTACCATCCTTGAGTTCAAATCCCTCCATGGCCACGCCCTCTCTATCTCTGTAACCTCCTCTAGCCCTACAACCCTCCGAGATCTCTGCGCTCCTCCAATTCTGGCCTCTTGCACATCCCCGATTTTCATCCCTCCACCATTGAAACCCTCATAAGTGCTTTTGTTACCCCCAGACTTGACTATTCCCATACTCCCCCGACCAGCCTTCAATCCTCCATAAACATCAGCTCATCCAAAACTCTGCTGCCCGTATCCTATCCTGCACTAACTTATGCTCACCCATCATCCCTGTGCTTGCTGACGTACATTGGCTCCTGGCCCCCCAACACGTCAAATTTAAATTTCTCATCCTCATATATAAATCCCTTCATAGCCCCGCCTCTCTCTTTAGGCACCAGCCCTACATCTCTCAGAGAACTCTGCATTCCTCTGATACTGGCCTCTTGTACATCCCCCCTTCCCTTTGCCTCACAATTGGTGGCTGTGCCTTCAGCTGCCTAGGCCCTAAGCTCTGGAATTCTCTCCCTAAACTTCTCCGCCTCTCTACCTCTCTCTGCTCCTTTAAGTTGCTCCTTAAAGCCTACCTCTTTGACCAATCTTTTGGTCACCTGTTCTAATATCTCTTTACGTAGCTCGGTGTCAAATTTTGTCTGCTAATGCTGCTGTGAGGTGCCTTGGGACATTTTTACTACATTAAAGGCACTATATAAATGCAAGTTGTTGTTGTCAAAAACCTTCAGCAGATGATTATTTATTTACTTGTATTTTGTGCATCTCAGGTGCCACTGACCGCCAGAGGTTCACCAACCAATCATGGAATTGTAGAATCATTACAGCACAGGAGGCCATTCGGCCTGTCAAGTCTGTGCCAGCACACTGCAAGAGCAATCCAGCTAGTCCTATTCCCCCTACCCTATCCCCGTAGCCCTGCAATTTTTTTCCCTTCAAATACTTATCCAATTCCTTTTTGAAAGCCACGATTGAATCTGCCTCCACCACCTCCTCAGGCAGTGCATTCCAGATCCTAACCACTTGCTGTGTAAAAAAGTTTTTTCTCAAGTCACCGTTGGTTCTTTTGCAAATCACCTTAAATCTATGTCCTCTGGTTCTTGACCCTTCCACCAATGGGAAGTTTCTCTCTATCTACTCTGTCTAAACCCTTCATGATTTTGAATACCTCATCAAATCTCCTCTCAACCTGCTCTGCTCTATGGAGAACAACACCAGCTTCTCCAGACTATCCACAGAGCTCAGGCTGCAATATCAGAGACAAAAGTGCACAGTAACGTGAGGCAGAGAGATTGATTTTTTACTGCTTTGAATTACAGTTAAATATTTCCCAGTCTTTTATTATTACCATTGCAGCCCAGCTCCTTCCTCCCTGATATGCAACATTGTGCGGGCGCTGTTGCTGCAGATCACGTGACCATTTGTTTATAGGGCGAGTGACCAATGGCGAATCGTTTACTGTTTTTGGGAATTCCGATTGGGTGCCCTTGGAACCAAACGTCACAATGACACCTGAAGTCCCGCCTTCCTGTCCGGAGTCGTCCAATGAGAGCACAGGAATCTTCGGTCCCTATTTACCGTTGGACATGATCGGTATCAATCACCGCTCGCGGCAGCATGAGGATCGTGCGCTCGCTGATGAAGAGCCGGCTCTCGGCCCCGCCGGTCCCCCCGGCCCGGCTCTCGGCCCCGCCGGTCCCCCCGGCCCGGCTCTCGGCCCCGCCGGTCCCCCCGGCATCCCCGGTCCGGCTCTCGGCCCGGCTGGTCCCGGCATCGGCATCCCCGGCCCCCGGGCAGCTCGAACATTTCTCCAAGTTCTCGCCATCGCCGCTCTCCATGAAGCAGTTCCTAGACTTCGGTAAGAAAGAGGCTGGAGCTTCGTGTGTGAAGCGGGGCGAATCCTTCCCCGTGTCCTGTACTCGCCCCTCTCCCGGGCAGATAGGAGAAGGCCCTGCCCCTCAATCTGGGGGAGTGTCCCCATCCCCCGCGCCCTCTCACCGTGCCCCCCGCGCCCTCTCCCCGTGGCCCCAGGTCACCGTGCCCCCCCGCGCCCTCTCCCCGTGGCCCCAGGTCACCGTGCCCCCCCGCGCCCTCTCCCCGTGTCCCCAGGTCACCGTGCCCCCCCGCGCCCTCTCCCCGTGTCCCCAGGTCACCGTGCCCCCCCGCGCCCTCTCCCCGTGTCCCCAGGTCACCGTGCCCCCCCGCGCCCTCTCCCCAGGTCACCGTGCCCCCCCGCGCCCTCTCCCCGTGTCCCCAGGTCACCGTGCCCCCCCGCGCCCTCTCCCCGTGTCCCCAGGTCACCGTGCCCCCCCGCGCCCTCTCCCCAGGTCACCGTGCCCCCCCGCGCCCTCTCCCCGTGTCCCCAGGTCACCGTGCCCCCCCGCGCCCTCTCCCCGTGTCCCCAGGTCACCGTGCCCCCCGCGCCCTCTCCCGTGTCCCCAGGGTCACCGTGCCCCCCGCGCCTCTCCCCGTGTCCCCGGTCACCGTGCCCCCCGCGCCCTCTCCCCGTGTCCCCGGGTCACCGTGCCCCCCGCGCCCTCTCCCCGTGTCCCCGGGTCACCGTGCCCCCCGCGCCCTCTCCCCGTGTCCCCGGGTCACCGTGCCCCCCGCGCCCTCTCCCCGTGTCCCCGGGTCACCGTGCCCCCGCGCCCTCTCCCCGTGTCCCCGGGTCACCGTGCCCCCCGCGCCCTCTCCCCGTGTCCCCGGGTCACCGTGCCCCCCGCGCCCTCTCCCCGTGTCCCCGGGTCACCGTGCCCCCCGCGCCCTCTCCCCGTGTCCCCGGGTCACCGTGCCCCCCGCGCCCTCTCCCCGTGTCCCCGGGTCACCGTGCCCCCCGCGCCCTCTCCCCGTGTCCCCGGGTCACCGTGCCCCCCGCGCCCTCTCCCCGTGTCCCCGGGTCACCGTGCCCCCCGCGCCCTCTCCCCGTGTCCCCGGGTCACCGTGCCCCCCGCGCCCTCTCCCCGTGTCCCCGGGTCACCGTGCCCCCCGCGCCCTCTCCCCGTGTCCCCGGGTCACCGTGCCCCCCCGCGCCCTCTCCCCGTGTCCCCGGGTCACCGTGCCCCCCGCGCCCTCTCCCCGGGTCACCGTGCCCCCCGCGCCCTCTCCCGGGTCACCGTGCCCCCCGCGCCCTCTCCCCGGGTCACCGTGCCCCCCGCGCCCTCTCCCCGGGTCACCGTGCCCCCCGCGCCCTCTCCCCGGGTCACCGTGCCCCCCCGCGCCCTCTCCCGGGTCACCGTGCCCCCCGCGCCCTCTCCCCGGGTCACCGTGCCCCCCGCGCCCTCTCCCCGGGTCACCGTGCCCCCCGCGCCCTCTCCCCGGGTCACCGTGCCCCCCGCGCCCTCTCCCCGGGTCACCGTGCCCCCCGCGCCCTCTCCCCGGGTCACCGTGCCCCCCGCGCCCTCTCCCCGGGTCACCGTGCCCCCCCGCCGCCCTCTCCCCGGGTCACCGTGCCCCCCGCGCCCTCTCCCCGGGTCACCGTGCCCCCCCGCGCCCTCTCCCCGGGTCACCGTGCCCCCCCGCGCCCTCTCCCCGGGTCACCGTGCCCCCCCCCGCCGCCCTCTCCCCGGGTCACCGTGCCCCCCGCGCCCTCTCCCCGGGTCACCGTGCCCCCCGCGCCCTCTCCCCGGGTCACCGTGCCCCCCGCGCCCTCTCCCCGGGTCACCGTGCCCCCCGCGCCCTCTCCCCGGGTCACCGTGCCCCCCGCGCCCTCTCCCCGGGTCACCGTGCCCCCCGCGCCCTCTCCCCGGGTCACCGTGCCCCCCGCGCCCTCTCCCCGGGTCACCGTGCCCCCCCGCGCCCTCTCCCCGGGTCACCGTGCCCCCGCGCCCTCTCCCCGGGTCACCGTGCCCCCCGCGCCCTCTCCCCGGGTCACCGTGCCCCCCGCGCCCTCTCCCCGGGTCACCGTGCCCCCCGCGCCCTCTCCCCGGGTCACCGTGCCCCCCCGCGCCCTCTCCCCGGGTCACCGTGCCCCCCGCGCCCTCTCCCCGGGTCACCGTGCCCCCCGCGCCCTCTCCCCGGGTCACCGTGCCCCCCGCGCCCTCTCCCCGGGTCACCGTGCCCCCCGCGCCCTCTCCCCGGGTCACCGTGCCCCCCGCGCCCTCTCCCCGGGTCACCGTGCCCCCCGCGCCCTCTCCCCGGGTCACCGTGCCCCCCCGCGCCCTCTCCCCCGGGTCACCGTGCCCCCCGCGCCCTCTCCCCGGGTCACCGTGCCCCCCGCGCCCTCTCCCCGGGTCACCGTGCCCCCCGCGCCCTCTCCCCGGGTCACCGTGCCCCCCGCGCCCTCTCCCCGGGTCACCGTGCCCCCCGCGCCCTCTCCCCGGGTCACCGTGCCCCCCGCGCCCTCTCCCCGGGTCACCGTGCCCCCCGCGCCCTCTCCCCGGGTCACCGTGCCCCCCGCGCCCTCTCCCCGGGTCACCGTGCCCCCCGCGCCCTCTCCCCGGGTCACCGTGCCCCCCGCGCCCTCTCCCCGGGTCACCGTGCCCCCCGCGCCCTCTTCCCCGGGTCACCGTGCCCCCCGCGCCCTCTCCCCGGGTCACCGTGCCCCCCGCGCCCTCTCCCCGGGTCACCGTGCCCCCCGCGCCCTCTCCCCGGGTCACCGTGCCCCCCGCGCCCTCTCCCCGGGTCACCGTGCCCCCCGCGCCCTCTCCCCGGGTCACCGTGCCCCCCGCGCCCTCTCCCCGGGTCACCGTGCCCCCCGCGCCCTCTCCCCGGGTCACCGTGCCCCCGCGCCCTCTCCCCGGGTCACCGTGCCCCCCGCGCCCTCTCCCCGGGTCACCGTGCCCCCCGCGCCCTCTCCCCGGGTCACCGTGCCCCCCGCGCCCTCTCCCCGGGTCACCGTGCCCCCCGCGCCCTCTCCCCGGGTCACCGTGCCCCCCGCGCCCTCTCCCCGGGTCACCGTGCCCCCCGCGCCCTCTCCCCGGGTCACCGTGCCCCCCGCGCCCTCTCCCCGGGTCACCGTGCCCCCCGCGCCCTCTCCCCGGGTCACCGTGCCCCCCGCGCCCTCTCCCCGGGTCACCGTGCCCCCCGCGCCCTCTCCCCGGGTCACCGTGCCCCCCGCGCCCTCTCCCCGGGTCACCGTGCCCCCCGCGCCCTCTCCCCGGGTCACCGTGCCCCCCGCGCCCTCTCCCCGGGTCACCGTGCCCCCCGCGCCCTCTCCCCGGGTCACCGTGCCCCCCGCGCCCTCTCCCCGGGTCACCGTGCCCCCCGCGCCCTCTCCCCGGGTCACCGTGCCCCCCGCGCCCTCTCCCCGGGTCACCGTGCCCCCCGCGCCCTCTCCCCGGGTCACCGTGCCCCCCGCGCCCTCTCCCCGGGTCACCGTGCCCCCCGCGCCCTCTCCCCGGGTCACCGTGCCCCCCGCGCCCTCTCCCCGGGTCACCGTGCCCCCCGCGCCCTCTCCCCGGGTCACCGTGCCCCCCGCGCCCTCTCCCCGGGTCACCGTGCCCCCCGCGCCCTCTCCCCGGGTCACCGTGCCCCCCGCGCCCTCTCCCCGGGTCACCGTGCCCCCCGCGCCCTCTCCCCGGGTCACCGTGCCCCCCGCGCCCTCTCCCCGGGTCACCGTGCCCCCCGCGCCCTCTCCCCGGGTCACCGTGCCCCCCGCGCCCTCTCCCCGGGTCACCGTGCCCCCCGCGCCCTCTCCCCGGGTCACCGTGCCCCCCGCGCCCTCTCCCCGGGTCACCGTGCCCCCCGCGCCCTCTCCCCGGGTCACCGTGCCCCCCGCGCCCTCTCCCCGGGTCACCGTGCCCCCCGCGCCCTCTCCCCGGGTCACCGTGCCCCCCGCGCCCTCTCCCCGGGTCACCGTGCCCCCCGCGCCCTCTCCCCGGGTCACCGTGCCCCCCGCGCCCTCTCCCCGGGTCACCGTGCCCCCCGCGCCCTCTCCCCGGGTCACCGTGCCCCCCGCGCCCTCTCCCCGGGTCACCGTGCCCCCCGCGCCCTCTCCCCGGGTCACCGTGCCCCCCGCGCCCTCTCCCCGGGTCACCGTGCCCCCCGCGCCCTCTCCCCGGGTCACCGTGCCCCCCGCGCCCTCTCCCCGGGTCACCGTGCCCCCCGCGCCCTCTCCCCGGGTCACCGTGCCCCCCGCGCCCTCTCCCCGGGTCACCGTGCCCCCCGCGCCCTCTCCCCGGGTCACCGTGCCCCCCGCGCCCTCTCCCCGGGTCACCGTGCCCCCCGCGCCCTCTCCCCGGGTCACCGTGCCCCCCGCGCCCTCTCCCCGGGTCACCGTGCCCCCCCGCGCCCTCTCCCCGGGTCACCGTGCCCCCCGCGCCCTCTCCCCGGGTCACCGTGCCCCCCGCGCCCTCTCCCCGGGTCACCGTGCCCCCCGCGCCCTCTCCCCGGGTCACCGTGCCCCCCGCGCCCTCTCCCCGGGTCACCGTGCCCCCCGCGCCCTCTCCCCGGGTCACCGTGCCCCCCGCGCCCTCTCCCCGGGTCACCGTGCCCCCCGCGCCCTCTCCCCGGGTCACCGTGCCCCCCGCGCCCTCTCCCCGGGTCACCGTGCCCCCCGCGCCCTCTCCCCGGGTCACCGTGCCCCCCGCGCCCTCTCCCCGGGTCACCGTGCCCCCCGCGCCCTCTCCCCGGGTCACCGTGCCCCCCGCGCCCTCTCCCCGGGTCACCGTGCCCCCCGCGCCCTCTCCCCGGGTCACCGTGCCCCCCGCGCCCTCTCCCCGGGTCACCGTGCCCCCCGCGCCCTCTCCCCGGGTCACCGTGCCCCCCGCGCCCTCTCCCCGGGTCACCGTGCCCCCCGCGCCCTCTCCCCGGGTCACCGTGCCCCCCGCGCCCTCTCCCCGGGTCACCGTGCCCCCCGCGCCCTCTCCCCGGGTCACCGTGCCCCCCGCGCCCTCTCCCCGGGTCACCGTGCCCCCCGCGCCCTCTCCCCGGGTCACCGTGCCCCCCGCGCCCTCTCCCCGGGTCACCGTGCCCCCCGCGCCCTCTCCCCGGGTCACCGTGCCCCCCGCGCCCTCTCCCCGGGTCACCGTGCCCCCCGCGCCCTCTCCCCGGGTCACCGTGCCCCCCGCGCCCTCTCCCCGGGTCACCGTGCCCCCCGCGCCCTCTCCCCGGGTCACCGTGCCCCCCGCGCCCTCTCCCCGGGTCACCGTGCCCCCCGCGCCCTCTCCCCGGGTCACCGTGCCCCCCGCGCCCTCTCCCCGGGTCACCGTGCCCCCCGCGCCCTCTCCCCGGGTCACCGTGCCCCCCCGCGCCCTCTCCCCGGGTCACCGTGCCCCCCGCGCCCTCTCCCCGGGTCACCGTGCCCCCCGCGCCCTCTCCCCGGGTCACCGTGCCCCCCGCGCCCTCTCCCCGGGTCACCGTGCCCCCCGCGCCCTCTCCCCGGGTCACCGTGCCCCCCGCGCCCTCTCCCCGGGTCACCGTGCCCCCCGCGCCCTCTCCCCGGGTCACCGTGCCCCCCGCGCCCTCTCCCCGGGTCACCGTGCCCCCCGCGCCCTCTCCCCGGGTCACCGTGCCCCCCGCGCCCTCTCCCCGGGTCACCGTGCCCCCCGCGCCCTCTCCCCGGGTCACCGTGCCCCCCGCGCCCTCTCCCCGGGTCACCGTGCCCCCCGCGCCCTCTCCCCGGGTCACCGTGCCCCCCGCGCCCTCTCCCCGGGTCACCGTGCCCCCCGCGCCCTCTCCCCGGGTCACCGTGCCCCCCGCGCCCTCTCCCCGGGTCACCGTGCCCCCCGCGCCCTCTCCCCGGGTCACCGTGCCCCCCGCGCCCTCTCCCCGGGTCACCGTGCCCCCCGCGCCCTCTCCCCGGGTCACCGTGCCCCCCCGCGCCCTCTCCCCGGGTCACCGTGCCCCCCGCGCCCTCTCCCCGGGTCACCGTGCCCCCCGCGCCCTCTCCCCGGGTCACCGTGCCCCCCGCGCCCTCTCCCCGGGTCACCGTGCCCCCCGCGCCCTCTCCCCGGGTCACCGTGCCCCCCGCGCCCTCTCCCCGGGTCACCGTGCCCCCCGCGCCCTCTCCCCGGGTCACCGTGCCCCCCGCGCCCTCTCCCCCGGGTCACCGTGCCCCCCGCGCCCTCTCCCCGGGTCACCGTGCCCCCCGCGCCCTCTCCCCGGGTCACCGTGCCCCCCGCGCCCTCTCCCCGGGTCACCGTGCCCCCCGCGCCCTCTCCCCGGGTCACCGTGCCCCCCGCGCCCTCTCCCCGGGTCACCGTGCCCCCCCGCGCCCTCTCCCCGGGTCACCGTGCCCCCCGCGCCCTCTCCCCGGGTCACCGTGCCCCCCGCGCCCTCTCCCCGGGTCACCGTGCCCCCCGCGCCCTCTCCCCGGGTCACCGTGCCCCCCGCGCCCTCTCCCCGGGTCACCGTGCCCCCCGCGCCCTCTCCCCGGGTCACCGTGCCCCCCGCGCCCTCTCCCCGGGTCACCGTGCCCCCCGCGCCCTCTCCCCGGGTCACCGTGCCCCCCGCGCCCTCTCCCCGGGTCACCGTGCCCCCCGCGCCCTCTCCCCGGGTCACCGTGCCCCCCGCGCCCTCTCCCCGGGTCACCGTGCCCCCCGCGCCCTCTCCCCGGGTCACCGTGCCCCCCGCGCCCTCTCCCCGGGTCACCGTGCCCCCCGCGCCCTCTCCCCGGGTCACCGTCCCGTGCCCCCCGCGCCCTCTCCCCGGGTCACCGTGCCCCCCGCGCCCTCTCCCCCGGGTCACCGTGCCCCCCGCGCCCTCTCCCCGGGTCACCGTGCCCCCCGCGCCCTCTCCCCGGGTCACCGTGCCCCCCGCGCCCTCTCCCCGGGTCACCGTGCCCCCCGCGCCCTCTCCCCGGGTCACCGTGCCCCCCGCGCCCTCTCCCCGGGTCACCGTGCCCCCCGCGCCCTCTCCCCGGGTCACCGTGCCCCCCGCGCCCTCTCCCCGGGTCACCGTGCCCCCCGCGCCCTCTCCCCGGGTCACCGTGCCCCCCGCGCCCTCTCCCCGGGTCACCGTGCCCCCCGCGCCCTCTCCCCGGGTCACCGTGCCCCCCGCGCCCTCTCCCCGGGTCACCGTGCCCCCCGCGCCCTCTCCCCGGGTCACCGTGCCCCCCGCGCCCTCTCCCCGGGTCACCGTGCCCCCCGCGCCCTCTCCCCGGGTCACCGTGCCCCCCGCGCCCTCTCCCCGGGTCACCGTGCCCCCCGCGCCCTCTCCCCGGGTCACCGTGCCCCCCGCGCCCTCTCCCCGTGTCCCCAGGTCACCGTGCCCCCCATGTCCCCCGCGCCCTCTGCCCGTGTCCCCAGGTCACCGTGCCCCCCATGTCCCCCGCGCCCTCTCCCCGTGCCCCCACAGAGGAGGTGTTTCTGTGTCCTGGACTTGTCTCTCTCTCTACGGGTTTCCCATCCTCTGCACCCGCCACTCACCCGAGGAGGCCCTCTTACCTTATATCCACCGCTATCTGGGAATGGGGGTAAGGTTCCTGCACCTGGCCATCTCCCATGAGGGGGGGTCCCTGCCTCCTCTATTCACCGATCTCCCAGGAGTGTGTCCCTGCCCAACTCCCCATGGAGGGTTCCTGTGTCTTATCCCCAGGGGCCCATGTATCCTGCACCCATCCCTCTCCACAGGGTGTTCCTGGGCCTTGCAACCGCCCATCTCCCTGGATGTGGTCCCCGTGCCTGGGTAGTGGGGGTTGTGCCCTTTAACTTCCCTTCTCCCCAGTGGGTCCTTGTGTGAATCTCTCCACCCTGTGTATTTCTTTTTTTCCCTGATTGCTTCTGCCTACGAGAAATGTCAGCCCTACCATTTTTAGGAGGAAATTCTGTTCAGTAGAGAAAACTAATCCAGGCAGTGATGTCAATCTTTGCTGGAGACTTCATTCATTGTTTTACTTATTGATTTTTTGGCTATTTTGTCTAATGTTTTGGCTTTCGTAGTTGCTACTGATCATAAACATGGTTCTTCCAAGCTTTTGAATAGGAAGCTTTAATCGCAATTCTATTAATTGTTTTGCAACAAAAATAAGCCCCTAGTATAAGATCAATGTCACAAGCAAGAAAGGTGGCCATTGCCAGATACTATAACACAGTGATTTAATAAGCTTGAGTTTATTTTTGGGTATTTGGAAATTCCTAAAAATTTGGAAATTCCTAAAAGTTTTGAAATACAATGTTGCATTGTGTATAAAATAAGCAATTTACTGTGACAGTAATATAAGATTCATTGTTCATGTTTGTATGCTGACGGTGGTATGTTCTACTCTTTCTTTGAAAGTGATGTACAGCTCCGTGCTCTTTGCATGCTTGGCTGCAGCTGGAGCCATATTTAGCTGAACTCAAAGCAAAAGTCAATCCTGAACTATTATTACAAGCAATGCATATCTACCTTGTTCTCAGCACTGTCACAATGTTAAACAGCATAAGACTCTTCAAGAAGGAAAGTCTGAAGATCTTTACATGTCTTATTTTCTGAATCATCTGACATCATGTTCCTATCTGCTTCAAACAAACATAGTTTAAGGATTAAAAATAAAAATCCGTTAAGTCACTACTATTTAAAAGTTACCTTGGGGAAGTGGAGCATCCAGCAGTTCTCCCCTTGAGTATGTTAGTGTTTAAAAAGTCAGTTCAGATTATTTTTTTTAAAGGTTATATTTTAATAGATGCCCTCCCATCGATGGATCAGGAGACAGGAACAGATTTTTGTTTGTTGAGTCTTTCCAAGCCTGTTGGATTACTGAAATCAGAGTGAAGGGGTTTTAATGCACGTGCATTGGTGTTTTCCAGTATACATCTTTAATTGCGCTAGTGGTGCGAGCAGTACAACTGGAACATGTTCCAAGCTGCCTCGTTTGTGGAATAAGTCTAATGTAGATGAGTGTTGTATACAAGACAGGTTTTAGTTATCTCAATGTTTAAATGCGTTCTTGAACATGTGCCTCTGCATTCTTTGTGTATCACTCTGTGGCTAATATAGCAAGGTTATCATGCTCCAATGTAGTGTAAGAATGCTTGGCAGAACACTTGTTGTTACATTTAAGCTTATCAATAAAGTTGAGAGTATTTTATATAGGACCAATTTTTTTTATCTTTCCCTTTGCCTCTCTTGTATTTTAAGAGAAGCCTTGATTACAGGACAATCTGTACGGTATTTTTGATCAAAGCATTTTGGTGCAGACTTGAGTAGTACTTTTTCTCTTAGGTTCCACAAATGGTTGTGAGAAGACCTCCTTTGCATTTCTACGACAAGAACTTCCAGTACGGCTTTCGAATATCATGAAGGAAATTAACCTGCTTCCGGACAATTTGCTGGGAACTCCTTCTGTTCAAATTGTTCAAAGCTGGTGAGTGATGAGAAAAAGAGAGTAGAGAAAAATGTTTTTATGAGCTGTATGTTTAGATTTTTGTATCCTGCGTGGAGGTTGAACTTGTATAACAATCTCTTGTAGAAAGGATTGGCATTTGTCAGCAGTATCCTTCTGATGCTCTGTTTGGTTCCTTACAGCATAAGTTACTGTTTCTTGATAATTAATTGAGCTTTGTTATAGGTGTAATATCTGTATTTTAATCACTTTAGTTGTTTTTCTGTCAGGATATAATGAAAATCACTCCCAGCACTATTTTCTGCGACCATCTTTAACGGATTATCAGGGAATAGCAAAAACACAACGGGCCCGATATTAGGAGGGAGGCGGGTTGCCAGCGGGGGGTCGACTGGGTGCGTGGGTAACCTGCCCAGTGAAATCGGTGGGTTCCCCACGCGATCGCAAGTAAATTGAAGTCACTTACCTTGGCTTCCGGGTTTTGCGCTGGAAAGCTGCGCAGCGGGCGGACTGTGCACCGCATCATAAGCTGTCAGCTGGAGGAGCCCTGATGCTGCAGAAAGGAGCCAAAATTACAGCATGGAGCAGCCCAGGGGAAAGGCTGCTCCCAGGTTTAATGATGCCTTATTCCAGATCCAACTGGATGGGGTGAGGAGGAGGGGGAAGACAGAGATCTTCCACCACGAAGGCCTGGCTCGAGGTGGCAGAGGAGGTCACCAGCACCACCAACATATCACGCACCTGCATACAGTGCAGGAGGCGCTTCAATGACCTAACTAGGTCAGCCGAAGTGAGTACTCTTACTCATTCCCCCCCCACCCCACATCTTCTGCACTGCCAATACTACTATCACATCACTCTTCACACCCATTCAAAGCTCATCCTCATCTTACCTGCACTTACTCACCTCGCCAGTACTCATCCCACCACAACCACTCAATCCAGACCTCATACAATCTCCTGGCTCTATCTCATACTCTCCCTCTGATGCATCTCTTTTACGGTCAGCGTCACCCAACCTGCCACTACCTGTGTTGCAGTCACAGGGCATGCATCACGTATGTGTAGTAGGAAGCGTAAGGCAAACATGTCGTGAGCATGAAGGGGATGCACAAGGGTGTTTGACGGTTTGTCATGGTTTTTTATTATATTTTAATTTCTGATCAACTCATTATATAATATATTGTCACCACTACTGCCACGTCTTGGCCATTCTTGACCGGCTTGTGCAATAATGCCCTTTCCTGAGGATCACCATGAAGACCCACACCTGATGCCACCCATTGTGTCACTGCAGATTGGGTGTAGGTGTATTTGCAGGGCTTTTTTGTGCAGACGACTGAGACGCCGGCGATGTCCCCAGTGGCACCCTGGAAGGATCCGGAGGAGAAGTTGCTGAGGGCAGTGGTGACTTTGACAGCGACAGGTAAGAAGATGGTGCTCAGGCCAGCCGGGAGCAGCTTGGCATGAAGGAGGCTGCAGATGTCCACGACTACATGTCGAGTGACTCTGAGCCTCCATGTGCACTGCTCCTCGGAGAGGTCCAGGAAGCAGCCTCGATCTGTAGACCCTGTGGCGAGGGTAGTGCCCCCTGCAACGCATCTCTCTCTGCGGTTGCCCTCCCTCCTGCTGTGCAGGTGGATGTGTCACAGCAATGTGTTGTGGAGCTCCATGTGTCAGAGGTGGCTGGCAAGGCTGGTGATGCTGTTCGTCCTCCGAGGAGGTCACGACTGCAGCTATGGCGGCCCCCATCCGGAAGACATACGTTTGAGGGGGTCCGCAAGGTAGGTAAATGTGTCTGCACACCGGAGTTGAGGTTGCAAGTTGGTGAATTTTAGTGTTAGGAGAAGGGTGGTGGAGGCCAAACTTTGTCCAAAGTGACAGAGTGGCCTCCTGCAATGAGTGAGGGTCTTTTTCCGCACCCCCCCCCCCCCCCCCAATCAAATGGACCTTTGCAGCTCCCACAGGTTGGTGGCTGCAACACGTCTATTTCAACTGGGAGTGTTTCCCCCAGTACAGGATACACGCTCAGTTTGGATGAAAATCCCACCCCTCCTGAAATATCCTCCAAATCAGGTCTGCTAATGACCTGAAGTATCAAAATAATTGGTTTAATTGGCATCCCGTCGGCTTTAATTGGCGGTGGGAGTCATGCATGCGGGGGCTGTGCGTGCATCAAAGCGCATCATTGGGGAACCTGGAAGTGGGCGGGTTGGAGCTGGACCCGCCCCGGGAATCCCGAATTATCACAGCCCACCCCCCACCACGAACGCACTCGTTCGGCCATCCTAAAATCGACCCCAATATCTCAATTCCTAAATTTTTAATTTGATGTAAACATTTTTTCTATTGTTCGTTGCATTTTAAGAAGTTGCCTCTGTGGTCAGTAAATTTGGTTGTTGCAGGGAGCCGTTGATGATGGATGTCACGAGAGTACTCCGATGTTAAGGATTCCTGCTCATTCTGTGGTAGGTATAACAGTGGGGAGTGATTTATGCTAATTTTATAGTATTCCTAGAGGAGCTGATTGACAGCTAGATGTTAACAGCATTTTTTTCTCTTAAATATTTTTGCTATTGTCAAAAGACATTAATTAAATGTAAAAGGAAAATAAATGTTTCAGTTGACTTGTGAAGATCACCCAAAAAGTATCCTAATTGTATTAAAGAAAATCTTGACTGTAGTAGCTGCACAAGATGGTGAGATACAGAAAAAAAGATAAAACTGATGGGGAGCCTAGCAGAGTGTGAGGAATTCTTTGTTCCGTAGGCAGTGAATGTGGTGGCAAAGTAACTAATATTTCACCTTTCTGGCATGAAAAAGATACTGAGGTATTGAACTTTGAAATTTACATGATTATAGTTGAATTTTAGATGTCTCGTGGTTAAACTTCATGAGTCAGTGAGTGAAATTTTACCATTGTGTAGCATTGCTAAGATCTTAGCATAATGCTTAGTATTGCTGCTGAGTCTGCAAACATTTGAAACTTCCCCTATTAGTATGAGACTACTAGACTTGGCTGTAAAACAAATCAATTCCCCCCAATACCTCTTTGGGGAAATTGATATGTTAATGACATGTAGACTTTCTTTGAATGCTGCAGTAGCCTTTACATCAAAATAGCAAATGTCAAGTAGTACAAAATGGCATTTTAAGAAGAAAGCAGCAGTTAAGTAGGACATTCCACCATCTCAAGAAAAGACCACCACTGAGCTGCCCACCAAAACTCTGACTTCTGCTGCTGAACCACAATAAGTTAAATAGAAATGTTTTATGCAATATAAACTGAAAAAGAAATACGGTGCTTCGTAGCTACATGTGCATACTCTGACAGTTAAATGCAAAGTTTGCATAAACATTCCCAAATTGTCAAGATCTGTTGCTCTTGCTTTGCTGTTTATTGCTTTTAGCACAGGTCCAACGTTGAGCTTCGGTAGTACAGTTATATATGTGTATTAGTAGAAAACTGCTGCACTGTGCTGGAAAGACCCAGTTTTTTCAAATTGGTTAGAATGGCTGAGCAGGGAATGGGAGGAGACATTAATAGGACTGCTTGTACTGGACTTGACCTTCCTGATTTTCACATCACATGAAGAGCACCATGGCATTTTATTTTTCTCCTGGCTGTTGCTGATCTAAGAGGAAATGTCTTAGAGGAGGCAGTGGGGTCAGGCCACTCAGGAAGTCATGAGTTTACAGTCTAATGTTATCCTGTAATTGATAGTGGCCTTTTATGTTTATGAAACTGGCTTTAGCTTGTAGAAAGGGAATTCAGGAAAATATACAAACTGATATTAAAAATATTTTTTAGAAATATTAGCTATATTCCACAGTAATTTGTAAAATAGCACAGTGGAAGAAGTGCAGATCTTGAATTGTTAAAATATGTTTAATTCAAAACAAGAAGCTAATAAAGCAAGTAACATGAGGACCAGATTGCTCCATTTTATATACTTTTTAAAAGTATTTTTCAGTCAAAAATAAATACTGAGAAAATGGTAGCCACTTTTACCCAATTTACTGTTCTAAATTTATTATTAAAAATAGCACAATCTGATTAGCTGATCAGGGGCCAATAGTCACAGAAATTACATATATTCTGAGGACTTAACATTACCCTTCCCTAGCAATTCAGTTCTCTCATTATTTCAACTTTTGAGAGCAGAACAGTCTCCATTCTAGTTGTGTAGAACTACTTTTAAACATCGGTGCACACCTTTTTAATGTTGCATGTAATCACAAATTGATCTAGAAATGATCTCCCTATGGTAAATGTGAATACCTGAGTGGGCATGCGTCATATTTTTGCTACATACCTGAAATCAGACAGCTTTTTAACTTGTTTAAATTTTTTTAAAAAAAACTGGCAATACAGCAGGGTGACCTTTTGATTTCCGCAGGTTGCAAAAAGCTGACTGTTCATCCACGCTTCTCAGTTAGTAGAACTTATGTCGAAACTACAGCACAGAAACGGGCCATTGGCCCAACTGGTCTATGCCGGTGTTTATGTTCCATATGAGCCTCCTCCCTCCCTACCCGAACGGGATACCCTTCTATTCCTTTTTCCCGAGTGCTTATCTAGCTTCCCCTTAAATGCATCTATGTTATTTGCCTCTTCTACTCCTTTGGTAGTGAGTTCCATATTCTTACTACTCTTTGGGTAAAGATGTTTCTCCTGAATTCCCTATTGGATTTATTCGCAACTATTTTATATTTATGACCACTAGTTTTGGATTCCCCCACAAGTGGAAACATTTTCTCTACGTTTACCCTATCAAACCCTATCATTATCTTAAAGTCCTCTATCAGGTCACCCCTCAGCCTTCTCTTTATTTCTAGAGAAAAGAGCCCCAGTCTGTTCAGCCTTTCCTGATAAAGAATATTCTCTCAGTTCTGGTATCATCCTTGTGAATCTTATTTGCACTCTCTCCAATGCCTCTACATCCTTTCTGTAATATGTAGACCAGAACTGTGCACAATACAAGTGTGGTCTAATCAAGGTTCTGTACAAGTTTAATGTAATGTCTTTGCTTTTCAATTCTATCCCTCTAGAAATGAACCCCTGTGCTTGATTTGACTTATATATGGCCTTATTAACCTGCGTGGCTACTTTTAGTGATTTGTATATCTATACCCTTAGATCCATTTGCTCCTCTATCCCATTTAGACTCTTATTATCCAAGCAGTATGTGGCTTCCTTATTCTTCCTACCAAAATGCACCACCACACACTTATCTATATTGAAATTCATTTGCCAATTATATGCCCATTCTGCAAGATTATCAATGTCATAGGAACATAGGAACAGGAGTAGGCCATTCAGCCCCTCGTGCCTGCTCCGCCATTTGATAAGATCGTGGCTGATCTGTGATCTAACTCCATATACCCGTCTTTGGCTCATATCCCTTAATACCTTTGATTGCCAAAAAGCTATCTATCTCTGATTTAAATTTAGTAATTGAGCTAGTATCAATTGCCGTTTGCGGAAGAGAGTTCCAAACTTCTACCACCCTTTGTGTGTAGAAATGTTTTCTAATCTCGCTCCTGAAAGATCTGGCTCTAATTTTTAGACTCTGCCCCCTACTCTTAGAATCCCCAACCAGCGGAAATAGTTTCTCTATCCACCCTATCCGTTTCCCTTAATATCTTATAAACTTCGATCAGATCACCCCATAACCTTCGAAACTCCAGAGAATACAACCCCAATTTGTGTAATCTCTCCTCGTAACTTAACCCTTGACGTCTGGGTATCATTCTAGTAAACCTACGCTGCACTCCCTCCAAGGCCAATATGTCCTTCCGAAGGAGCGGTGCCTCGAACTTCTCACAGTACTCTAGGTGTGGTCTAACCAGGGTTTTGTATAGCTGCAGCATAACTTCTGCCCCCTTGTACTCTAGTCCTCTAGATTTAAAGGCCAGAATTCCATTAGCCTTAATGTCCTCTTGCACTTTGACACATTCTTCCATTTGTATTAACTACACACCCTAATATGGTGTCGTCCGCAAATTTTGAAATTGTACTTTGGATTCGGGAATCCAAATCGTTAATGTAAATTGTGAGTAATACTATTCCCAGCACCGATCCCTGTGGTGCACCATTTCCCACCTTTTGCCAGTTTGAGTAGCTACCCTTAACCCCTACTCTCTGTTTTCTGTTTTGTAGCCAACTTGCTATCCATTCTGCGACTTGTCCCCTGACTCCACATGCTCTGACCTTAGCCATGAGTCTACAATGTGGTACCTTGTCGAAGGCCTTTTGAAAATCCAAATATATTACATCTACTGCATTACCCTTGTCCACTTTTTCTGTTACTACTTCAAAGAGTTTTCATTAAGATTGGTCAGGCATGACTTTCCCTTCTGAAATCTGTGCTGACTATTCTTTACTCTAGATGACTTTTATTTATTATATTACATCTTTGAGTAGTCCTCTGGCACTTTCCCTTTTTAGTGAAATATATATGTAATAGTGCCTCTGCTATCTCCTCCCTAACTTATTTTAATATTTGCGGATGCAATCCATCCAGACCAGGGATCTTATCCTCCCTTGGTTTGATTAGTTTATCATTTATCGCCCCCCCTTTCTATCGGAACTGTTTTAATATTTTTTTTGACCTCCTCTTCGAATGTCCTGCCCACTGTGTTTGTCTCCCTGGTAAATACGGAGGCAAAGTAACTCTTCAGTATTTCTGCTATTTCGCTGTCGTTACCTGTGAATTTATTTTATGCATCCCTTAGTGGCCCTGTCCCTATTATTTTTCTTTTGTTATTTATGTGTCTGTAGAATACTTTATTTTTATATTCCTTGATAATATAATCACGTAGTTCCTCTTTGCTTTCCTAATTTTTTATTAACTTCTCTCTTAACCTCTTTGTATTCCTTTTTGTCATCCTCCTTTATTGTCTGTGTACTTAAAGTATCCATGATGTGGAGATGCCGGTGATGGACTGGGGTGGACAAATGTAAGGAATCTTACAACACCAGGTTATAGTCCAACAAATTTATTTTAAAATCACAAGCTTTCGGAGATTATCTCCTTCGTCAGATGAATGAATGAAAAGGTTCTCAAATCGCATATCTTATACTATGTTGGGACAGCATCACACCAATCAAAAGGTGTCGTTGTTATTCAAACAGGCCAGTCACGGAGAACAGCACGTCCCAGTACACTCGATATACATTGTGTCTATTACACAGGCAGGCAGAAAGAAACTCAAAATGGCAGAGAGAGAGAGAGAGAGAGAGAGAATTTTAAAAAACATATAAATTTTTTCCCCCTTTTTGCTGGTGGGGTTACGTGTAGCGTGACATGAACCCAAGATCCCGGTTGAGGCCGTCCTCGTGGGTGCGGAACTTGGCTATCAACTTCTGCTCGACGATTTTGCGTTGTCGTGTGTCTCGAAGGCCGCCTTGGAGAACGCTTACCCGAAGATCGGTGGCTGAATGTCCTTGACTGCTAAAGTGTTTCCCGACTGGGAGGGAACCCTCCTGTTTGGCGATTGTTGCGCGGTGTCCGTTCATCCGTTGTCGCAGCGTCTGCATGGTCTCGCCAATGTACCATGCTCCGGGGCATCCTTTCCTGCAACGTATGAGGTAAACAACGTTGGCCGAGTCACAGGAGTATGAACCATGTACCTGGTGGGTGGTGTCCTCTCGTGTGATGGTGGTATCCGTGTCGATGATCTGGCAAGTCTTGCAGAGGTTGCCGTGGCAGGGTTGTGTGGTGTCGTGGACGCTGTTCTCCTGAAAACTGGGTAACTTGCTGCGAACGATGGTCTGTTTGAGGTTGGGTGGCTGTTTAAAGGCGAGCAGTGGAGGCGTGGGGATGGCCTTAGCGAGGTGTTCGTCGTTATCGATGACGTGTTGAAGGCTGCGGAGAACATGGTGTAGTTTCTCCGCTCCAGGGAAGTACTGGACGACGAAGGGTACTCTGTTGGTTGCGTCCCGTGTTTGTCTTCTGAGGAGGTCTATGCGATTCTTCGCTGTGGCCCGTCGGAACTGTCGATCGACAAGTCGAGCGTCATATCCCGTTCTTACGAGGGCGTCTTTCAGTGTCTGTAGGTGTCCATCGCGTTCCTCCTCGTCTGAGCAGATCCTGTGTATTCGTAGGGCCTGTCCATAGGGGATGGCCTCTTTGACGTGGTTGGGGTGGAAGCTGGAAAAGTGGAGCATCATGAGGTTGTCCGTGGGCTTGCGGTAGAGTGAGGTGCTGAGGTGCCCGTCTTTGATGGAGATTTGTGTGTCCAAGAAAGAAACCGATTCTGAGGAGTAGTCCATGGTGAGTTTGATGGTGGGATGGAACTTGTTGATGTTATCGTGTAGTCTCTTCAGTGATTCTTCGCCGTGGGTCCATAGGAAGAAAATGTCGTCGATGTATCTGGTGTATAGCGTTGGTTGGAGGTCCTGTGCAGTGAAGAAGTCGTGCTCGAACTTGTGCATGAAAATGTTGGCGTATTGGAGTGCGAATTTGGTCCCCATGGCTGTTCCGTGTGTTTGGGTAAAGAACTGGTTATTGAAGGTGAAGACATTGTGATCCAGGATGAAGCGGATGAGTTGTAGGATGGCGTCTGGAGATTGGCTGTTGTTGGTGTTGAGTACTGAGGCTGTTGCACCGATGCAGTCATCGTGGGGGATACTGGTGTATAGTGCCGAGACGTCCATCGTGGTGAGAAGTGTTCCTGGTTCAACTGGTCCGTGGGTGCTGAGTTTTTGTAGGAAGTCTGTAGTGTCGCGACAGAAGCTGGGGGTTCCCTGTACGATGGGTTTCAGGATGCCCTCGACGTATCCAGAGAGGTTCTCACACAGGGTTCCGTTGCCTGATACGATAGGACGTCCGGGTGTGTTGGCTTTGTGTATCTTTGGGAGGCAGTAGAAGTCTCCCACGCGGGGAGTACGTGGGATGAGAGTGCGTAGGATGCTTTGAAGGCCTGGATCGAAGGTCTTGATCAGTTTGTTGAGCTGGTGGGTGTGTTCTTTGGTCGGATCTGCGGGTAACCGTCTGTCGTGTTCCTGTCTGTAGAGGAGGAACGCGATGGACACCTACAGACGCTGAAAGACGCCCTCGTAAGAACGGGATATGACGCTCGACTTGTCGATCGACAGTTCCGACGGGCCACAGCGAAGAATCGCATAGACCTCCTCAGAAGACAAACACGGGACGCAACCAACAGAGTACCCTTCGTCGTCCAGTACTTCCCTGGAGCGGAGAAACTACACCATGTTCTCCGCAGCCTTCAACATGTCATCGATGACGACGAACACCTCGCTAAGGCCATCCCCACGCCTCCACTGCTCGCCTTTAAACAGCCACCCAACCTCAAACAGACCATCGTTCGCAGCAAGTTACCCAGTTTTCAGGAGAACAGCGTCCACGACATCACACAACCCTGCCACGGCAACCTCTGCAAGACTTGCCAGATCATCGACACGGATACCACCATCACACGAGAGGACACCACCCACCAGGTACATGGTTCATACTCCTGTGACTCGGCCAACGTTGTTTACCTCATACGTTGCAGGAAAGGATGCCCCGGAGCATGGTACATTGGCGAGACCATGCAGACGCTGCGACAACGGATGAACGGACACCGCGCAACAATCGCCAAACAGGAGGGTTCCCTCCCAGTCGGGGAACACTTTAGCAGTCAAGGACATTCAGCCACCGATCTTCGGGTAAGCGTTCTCCAAGGCGGCCTTCGAGACACACGACAACGCAAAATCGTCGAGCAGAAGTTGATAGCCAAGTTCCGCACCCACGAGGATGGCCTCAACTGGGATCTTGGGTTCATGTCACGCTACACGTAACCCCACCAGCAAAAAGGGGGAAAAAATTTATATGTTTTTTAAAATTCTCTCTCTCTCTCTCTCTCTCTCTGCCATTTTGAGTTTCTTTCTGCCTGCCTGTGTAATAGACACAATGTATATCGAGTGTACTGGGACGTGCTGTTCTCCGTGACTGGCCTGTTTGAATAACAACGACACCTTTTGATTGGTGTGATGCTGTCCCAACATAGTATAAGATATGCGATTTGAGAACCTTTTCATTCATTCATCTGACGAAGGAGATAATCTCCGAAAGCTTGTGATTTTAAAATAAATTTGTTGGACTATAACCTGGTGTTGTAAGATTCCTTACTTAAAGTATGCCTTTTTCTTCAGTTTCAATTTTACTATTATCTCTTTACATGTGCATGGTGTTTCATTTTTGGCTAGTTTGTTCTTGCTTTTAAGAGGAGTATATTTCTCCTGAACTCTCTTGATCACCGTTTTGAATATTATCCACTGCTGTTCTATTTCTTTGTCTATCAATTTTTGTTTCCAGTTTACATGCTCTGGTTCCACCCTCATCCCCATAAAATTAGCTTTTTTCCAATCTATTACTTTGGTCTTTGTCTTATGTCTTTCTCAATCATTATTTTAAACCGTATTATGTTATGATCACTATTGCCTAGAAGTTCTCTTGTGCTTACTTCTCTTATCTGTTCTGGTTCATTTCCCATTACTAGATCCAGCAGTGATTCCTCTCTTGTTGGGCTTCTCACATACTGGGTAAGAAAGGAGTCCTGTACACACTAAAAACTCCATTCCCTTTTCCCCTTTCCCCACCTCTTGCCAGTTTATTTGGGGGGTAGTTGAAATCTCCCATGATTATTATTCGATGTTTTTTACTCATTTCATGGATTTGTCTACATATTTCATCCTTCACTTCCCTTCCACTATGAAGTGGTCTGTAAAATATACCTATTAATTGTGATCGATCCCTTCTCTTTTGTCTTGATCTATATGGATTGTTTCTATCTTAATGTTACATATGTCCCTTTTTTCTATTGCCATTATGTTGTCTCTAATTAGTACAGCTACTCCACCCCCCTTCCCTATCCTTTCTAAGTACATTATATCCTGCAATATTTAACTGCCAGTCCTGTTCTTATGTAACCATGTTTCAGTTATCCCTACCACTCTGGCTCCTCGCTATGAATTATTGCCTCCAGTTCCCCCGTTTTGATTTGGATGCTGTGCGCATTGCTGTACAGGCAATTTAATATGTTTTTAGTAATTGTTCTCCTCCCTTTGTTTTGAACAGTCATTTTGACTAATGTGTTATAACTCTATTTGTTCCCTGACCGTTTGTTACCCTTATTCCGTAACTTTACTCTCATTTCCTATTTTTTCTTCAGACTTATGTTCCCTTCCCAGATCCCTCCCTCGTCTTACTAGTTTAAAGTCCTATTGACTGCTCTATTTATTCTTTCTGCTAGGACACTGGGCCCATTCCGGTTCAGGTGGAGCCTGTCCCAAAAGTACAGCTCCTTCCTGTCCCAGTACTGGTGCCAGTGACCCGTGAAATGGAACCCCTCCTTCCCACACCAGTCATTCAGCCACGCAGTCACCTTTCTGATCTGTTTATCCCTATGCCGATTGGCACGTGGCTCGGGTAGTAATCCTGAAATTATCACCTGTGAGTTCCTGCTTTTTAATTTAGTTCCTAGCTTCTGATATTCCCTCAGCAGGACCTCTTCCCTTTTCTTCCCAATGTCATTGGTCCCAACTTGGACCACGACAAGTGGATCTTCCCCCTCTTTGACCATCTGAAATCTGTCTCAGACAGTATCACAATTTGGAGCTCAGTCCCTTGTATGCAGAAAATTATTTGTTGAACTAGAAATTCCCTATCTCTGTAACCTTCTCCAGCCTACAACCTTTCAAGAATTCTGGCCTCATGTGCATCCCCATTTCCTTTGCCCCACCATTGGCAGCCGTGCCTTCAGCTGTCTAGGCCCCAAGCCCTGGAATTCCCTCCCTAAACCTCTGCCTCTCTACCGCTCTCTCCTCCTTTAAGACACTCCTTTAAAACCTACCTCTTTGACCAAGCTTATGGTCACCTGTTGTAATATCTCCTTATGTGGCTTGGTGTCAAATTTTGTCTGCTAACGTTCCTGTGAAGCGCCTTGGGATGTTTTACTACGTTAAAGATGCTATATGAATGCAAGTTGTTGTTTGTTTGTTTGTTTGTTGTATGAATGAACTGCCTCAATGTTTGGCACAAACAGACCAGGATATCCCAGGTTCAGTTACTGGTGTATACTGAGTTACCTAATGGCAGCATGATATTAATAGAGGCACTGCAGTTGGTCTCAGCACCCCCAGGCTAGGGAGTGGAAAATCTGTCAAGGCACCATTTCCTGATTGCAATCCATTGAACCTTACTGGAAAATGTTCTTCTGTGGACATTGGGTGAGGATAAGGTTGGGCATGGTTGTGATGTCCACCTGTAGTCAAATAACCTGCCACCACTTGCGCCTAGATTTTCCATCTTTCTGTCACTTGGTTGCATTTCCGGGGGATGCAGGGCTGCTGCCCAAAAGGGTTGTGCCCCTGACCCTGGCTGATTTTATTTTTTCCAGCCTTGGGATAATTTGAGTGTTGACGGTTGGCTCCTCGATCTTTGTCAGGTAGTCCTGCCAAAAGGCAGGAGGAGTTTTGCTTGGTGGTCCACCGCAGTGTTGAGATGCAGGCAGTATTGTGCTGCTTGTGAAACACACTCAACATTTTAAAAATGTTGTATCGACCTTTTGGGCCTGTGCAATCCATCCCTTTGAAAGACCTGTCACGCAATCTTATTTTCAAAACCTCCCCGCCATCTTTGGTATGAGAGATGCCTGCGACTAATGTGTCCAGCGTAGTAGTGATGCAAATGGATGGAAAAGATGAGTTAGTATTCATATAGGGTAAGAAAATCTTTTGTATAAAGCAAATATTTGACCAAGCATTATTTTTGATATCCTTGCATACAGGATAAATTAACTGCACACAGTAGTGTAGTGATTATGTAACTGTACTAGTAAGCCAGAGGCATGAATTAATAATCCAGAGAATTTGAGTTCAAACCCCAGCATGGCAGTTTGGCAATTTGAATTTAGTTTTTTTAAAAATCTGGTATCAGTAATCTTACCCGGTTTGCTCAACATGGTTGACTCTTAACTACCCTCTTGGTTGTACCTCACCACCTACTTGCTAACTAGGGGTGGGCGGTAAATGCCGAGCTTGCCAGCGACGCCCATAACCCGAGAATTAACCAAAAAAAATAATAATACTTGCATTCTGCTTCTGATCTGGACTAGAAATTGGACACTGCTCCGTAACTATCAAGAGTTGAGGAACCGTATTCTAAGCAGGAATTACTGAAATTTCACTGGCATCTCATACCTTTTAATTCACCATGCACTGTAGATATGACATTTTTGTTTGTGTTTTAGAAGAAATGACACTTTCTTCCATTCGTGTTTTTTGTTTCTGTTTAGGTATGTGCAAAGTCTAACGGACATTCTGGAGTTCTTAGATAAAAGTCCTGATAATTACAGAGTTTTGTCAGAGTAAGTTGCATTATACTATTTTTAATCCCAATCTGATTCTAGAATTCCACTTGTGTTTCCAATAACACTTGTGAGTATAATGAGTATATAGCACAGAATATTGTAATATCTGGGAAGTAGTGAGTCAGCAAACTGTCCTGTTATGTTTTAAAATAAGTGTTATTTTAGAACATGCAGCCTCTGACATTAATTATGTGAATATTATATATTGAAAATGTTGTGGGTTGTAATATTTTTCAAATAGGAACATGGGAACAGGAGTAGGCCATTCAGCCCCTCGTGCCTGCTCTGCCATTTGATAAGATCATGGCTGATCTGTGATCTAACTCCATATACCTGCCTTTGGCCCATATCCCTTAATACCTTTGGTTGCCAAAAAGCTATCTATCTCACATTTAAATTTAGCAATTGAGCTAGTATCAATTGCCATTTGCGGAAGAGAGTTCCAAACTTCTACCACCCTTTGTGTGTAGAAATGTTTTCGAATCTCGCTCCTGAAAGGTCTGGCTCTGATCTTTAGACTGTGCCTCCTACTCTTAGAATCGCCAACCAGCGGAAATACTCTCTCTCTATCCACCCTATCTGTTCCTCTTAATATCTTATAAACTTTGATCAGATCACCCCATAACCTTCTAAACTCTAGAGAATACAACCCCAATTTGTGTAATCTCTTCTCGTAACTTAACCCTTGAAGTCCGGGTATCATTCGAGTAAACCTACGCTGCACTCCCTCCAAAGCCAATATGTCCTTCCGAAGGTGCGGTGCCCAGAACTGCTCACAGTACTCCAGGTGCGGTCTAACCAGGGTTTTGTATAGCTGCAGCATAACTTCTGCCCCCTTGTACTCCAGTCCTCTGGATGTAAAGGCCAGCATTCCATTAGCCTTCTTGATTATTTTCTGCACCTGTTCATGACACTTCAATGATCTATGTACCTGAACCCCTAGGTCCCTTTGGATATCCACTGTTTTTAACTTTTTACCATTTAGAAAGTACCCTGTTCAATCCTTTTTAGATCCAAAGTGGATGACCTCACATTTGTCTACATTGAATTCCATTTGCCACAGTTTTACCCATTCACCTAATCTATCAATATCGCTTTATAATATTATGTTTTCATCTACACTGCTTACAATGCCACCAGTCTTTGTTGTGGACTACCAAAATGGACCCCATTAGTCTCGCGGCGGACACAGAGGAATTCATCAGGAGAATGAGGCTCCAGGAATTCTTCCACAAACCCCAAGATTTCAGCAGCGAACCCAATGAGACAATCAACGATCCGGAACAGCAGACAGAGGGATCCGCGGTACAGCAACCGAAGAGGAAAGAGTCACACTGGACTCCTCCGGAGGGTCGCTGCCCTCAGCTTGACATGTATGCTGAAGCTGTCAGGAAATGCGTCAATGCCAGATTCATTAGCCGCACTCAGAAGATAGTCCAGAATGTCACCCGAGCACAACGCAACGCTCTCAAGACCAACCGCAATATCGTCATCAAACCAGCGGACAAAGGAGGAGCCATCGTCATACGGAACAGAACGGACTATTGCAAAGAAGCATACCGACAACTGGACAACCAGGAACACTACAGACGGTTACCCGCAGATCCGACCAAAGAACACACCCACCAGCTCAACAAACTGATCAAGACCTTCGATCCAGACCTTCAAAGCATCCTACGCGCTCTCATCCCACGTACTCCCCGCGTGGGAGACTTCTACTGCCTCCAGCCAACACACCCGGACGTCCTATCGTATCAGGCAACGGAACCCTGTGTGAGAACCTCTCTGGATACATCGAGGGCATCCTGAAACCCATCGTACAGGCAACCCCCAGCTTCTGTCGCGACACTACAGACTTCCTACAAAAACTCAGTACCCACGGACCAGTTGAACCAGGAACACTTCTCACCACGATGGACGTCTCGGCACTCTACACCAGTATCCCCCACGATGACTGCATCGCTGCGACAGCATCAATACTCAACACCAACAACAGCCAATCTCCAGACGCCATCCTACAACTCATCCGCTTCATCCTGGATCACAATGTCTTCACCTTCGATAACCAGTTCTTTACCCAAACACACGGAACAGCCATGGGGACCAAATTCGCACCCCAATACGCCAACATTTTCATGCACAAGTTCGAGCAGGACTTCTTCACTGCACAGGACCTCCAACCAACACTATACACCAGATACATCGACGACATTTTCTTTCTATGGACCCACGGCGAGGAATCACTAAAGAGACTACACGATAACATCAACAAGTGCCATCCCACCATCAAGCTCACCATGGACTACTCCTCAGAATCAGTTTCTTTCTTGGACACACGAATCTCCATCAAAGACGGGCACCTCAGCACCTCACTCTACCGCAAGCCCACGGACAACCTCACGATGCTCCACTTTTCCAGCTTCCACCCTAACCACGTCAAAGAGGCCATCCCCTATGGACAGGCCCTGCGAATACACAGGGTCTGCTCAGACGAGGAGGAACGCGATGGACACCCTAGTAAGAACGGGATATGACGCTCGACTCATCGATCGACAGTTCCGACGGGTCACAGCGAAAAATCGCATTGACCTCCTCAGAAGACTAACACGGGACGCAACCAACAGAGTACCCTTCGTCGTCCAGTACTTCCCCGGAGCGGAGAAACTACGCCATGTTCTCTGCAGCCTTCAACATGTCATCAATGATGACGAACATCTCGCTATGGCCATCCCCACACCTCCACTACTCGCCTTTAAACAGCCACCCAACCTCGAACAGACCATCGTTCGCAGCAAATTACCCAGCTTTCAGGAGAACAGTGTCCACGACACCAAACAACCCTGCCACGGTAACCTCTGCAAGACATGCCAGATCATCGACACAGATACCACCATCACACGAGAGGACACCACCCACCAGGTGCATGGTTCATACTCCTGTGACTCGGCCAACGTTGTCTACCTCATACGTTGCAGGAAAGGATGCCCCAGAGCATGGTATATTGGCGAGACAATGCGGATGCTGCGACAACGGATGAACGGACACCGCGCAACAATCGCCAGACAGGAGGGATCCCTCCCAGTCGGGGAACACTTCAGCAGTCAAGGACATTCAGCCACCGACCTTCGGGTAAGCATACTCCAAGGCGGCCTTCGAAACACACGACAACGCAAAATCGTCAAGCAGAAATTGATAGCCAAGTTCCGCACCCATGAGGACGGCCTCAACCGGGATCTTGGGTTCATGTCACGCTACACGTAACCCCACCAGCGAACAAATGTTATCTGTTTTTAATATAACGGGTCATTTGCTGTCTTTCTCTTCCTTCCGGATGTTTCTGCCTGTCTCTCTTTTTTTGGTTATTTGTATATTTGGTGGCCTTGTAGGTAACACCTCTCTGTCTGCATACTGTGATTGCCTTGGCAACGGGCAGTTGGAAAGACTATCTGTAATCACCAGGTATTGTTCTGTGATTTATAAATGCGAAGGGTTCGAGGATTTCATTTCCACAACATTCACCTGAGGAAGGAGGAAGCCTCCGAAAGTTTTTGAATTTCAAATAAAATTGTTGGACTATAACTTGGTGTTGTAAAATTGTTTACAAGAACCAATCTTTGTGTCATCGGCAAACTTAGATATGAGACTTTCTATGCCTTCATCTAAGTCGTTAATAAATACTGTGAATAATTGAGGCCTCAAGACCTGCGGGACTCCACTAGTCACATCCTGCCAATGTGAATACTTACCCATTATCCCTACTCTCTGTCGCCTTTCGCTCAGCCAATTTCCTAACCAAGTCCATACTTTTCCCTCTATTCCATAGGCTTCTATCTTAGCTAACAGTCTCTTATGTGGGACCTTATCAGTTGCCTTCTGGAAGTCCATATAAATAACATCCATTGACATTCCCCTGTCCACTACTTTAGTCACCTCTTCACAAAATTCAATCAGGTTTGTCAGGCACGACCTACCTTTCACAAATCCATGCTGGCTCTCTCTGATTAACTGAAAATTCTCGAGGTGTTCAGTCACCCTATCCTTAATTATAGACTCCAGCATTTTCCCCGCAACAGATGTTAGGCTAACTGGTCTATAATTCCCTGGTTTCCCTCTCTCTCGTTTCTTAAAAAGCGGAGTGACATGTGCAATTTTCCAATCTGGAGGGTCTTCTCACATACCCCTGTCCATGCACCCAAATCATCTTCCTGTTCCTCACCGTCTCCACCTCCTCATCCCTCTTTCTCCCACTTGCATCCTCCTGCCTGGGTCCAGTTATTCCCCTGACCTATAACCCTGTTTGACCTGAATCTAAAGAACTTTGAAAGATTATTGAAAAAGCATTGAAAGTCCCTATGTCCGGTTCTCTCTCTGGCAAAATCCATGTTAAAAGTGTCAACATTTACTTGCAGAACCAATTACACCTATAGGTGATGCTGTGATGGATCTTTACAATGTTAGACTACCTGTCACAAAATCTCACTACTGGTACAGTATAGTGGCATAGTGAATCAGCATGCTGCTCCACTGCAAAGGCACTTAGTGGTTGACCAAAATATTTTCCCCTTCATCTTCTTTAATAATAATATACTAAATGGAAAGGTTTTTAAAAAAAAATTAAAGATTTAAAACTACCGTCTCCCTGCCTTTCACCCCTCCTCCTCTCACCTCACCTCTTCCCCATCCTCCTATTCCTCTCGCACCCCTCCTCCTCTCACTCCTTTTGTACACAGTCGTCTTCTCACATACCCCTGTCCATGCACCCAAATCAACTTCCTGTTCCTCACCGTCTCCACCTCCTCATCCCTCTTTCTCCCACTTGCATCCTCCTGCCTGGGTCCAGTTATTCCCCTGACCTATAACCCTGTTTGACCTGAATACTGCCCTTGGTCTTGACTTCCCATCTGCAATGTCACTGGAGATCAACCAGTGAAATAAGCATGGTATTGTGACATTTTAGACTCCCTGTCTTGGTTATCCTCAGCATCAGTTAAGCACAGCTATTTCAAGTGATATAAACTAATATAGATAGTACTAATACATCATCTGTGTGTTTTAGCTTCTCAGATACACTCATCAACATTCGAAATCGGCACAATGATGTGGTCCCAACTATGGCCCAGGGAGTCATAGAGTATAAGGAGGCATTTGGGGTGGATCCCGTAACTAATCAGAATGTGCAGTACTTCTTAGACCGATACTATTTGAGCCGAATCTCTATCCGCATGCTCATCAACCAGCACAGTAAGTATGAGTGGAAAGCCTTATAGAATTTCAATGAACACTGGCAGGTAACCATTTGTATTTTAACTATCAATATGCTGTTGGTTGCTGTTGTCAAAACAACTAAAAAGGTTGGTAGTCAGTGCCAGGTTTGTGCAACAACTATTTTGATGGGCAATGGGTATGTCTGACCTCTTAAGCTAAAACAATTTGATTTTCAAAGTTTTGTTAAATTTATTTAATTTGTAGCCGTTATTGTAAACCAAATAATTTCTGGTTTGAAAACATAGGAACAGGCCTAGGCCATTCAGCCCCTCGAACCTGTTCTGCCGTTCAGTCAGATCATGACTGATCTGTACCTCTACTCCATTTACCCGCCTTTGATCCATATCCTTTGATACCCTTATCTAACAAAAATCTATCGATCTCAGTCTTGAACATTTCAACTGATCCAGTATCCACAGCCTTTTGGGGGAGCGTGTTCCAAATTTCCACCAACTGATTTCACTCCTAAATAGCCTAGCTCTAATTTTAAGATTGTGCCCTTTGTTCTGGATTCCCCCACCGGAACAAATAATTTCTCTGTATCTACCCTATTAAATTCCTTTATCATTTAAACACCTCAATTAGATTACCCCTCATCTTCAAGGGAATACAAGCAAGGGTCAGTATTAGGACCATTGCTCTTATTGATATATAGTAATGACCTGGACTTGGGTATACAGGGTATAATGTAAAAGTTTGCAGATGACATGAAACTCTGAAATGTAGTAAACAATGTGGAGGATAGTAACAGATTTCAGGAGGACATAGTCAGGCTGGTGAAATGGGCAGACACATGGCAGATGAAATTTAACGCTGAGAAGTGTGAAGTGATATATTTTGGTAGGAAGAATGAGGAGAGCCAATATACACTAAATGGTACAATTTTAAAGGGAGTGCAGGAACGGAGAGACCTGGGGATGTATGTACACAAATCTTTGAAGGTGGCAAGACAAGTTGAGAAGGATATTAAAAAAAAAGGATATGGGATCCTGGGCTTTATTAATAGAGGCATAGAGTACAAGAGCAAGAAATTTATGCTAAACCTTTACAAAACACTGGTTGGCCTCAGCTGGAGTATTGTGTTTAATTCTGGGCACCACACTTTAGGAAGGATGTCAAGGCCTTAGAGAGGGTGCAGAAGAGATATACTAGGATGGTGCCAGGGATGAGGGACTTCAGTTGTGTGGAGAGATTGGAGAAGCTGGGGTTGTTCTCCTCAGAGCAGAGAAGGTTAAAGGGAGATTTGATAGAGGTGTGCAAAATCATAAATGGTTCTGATAGTGTAAATAAAGAAAAACTGTATCCAGTGGCAGAAGGGTCAGTAACCAGAGGATACAGATTTAAGATGATTAGCAAAAGAGCCAGAGGTGACACGAGGAAATATTTTTTTATGCAGTGAGTTGTAATGATCTGGAATGCACTGCCTGAAAGGGTGGTGGAAGCAGATTCAATAGTAACTTTCAAAAGGGAAAATTACAGGGCTATGGGGAAAGAGCAGGGGAATGGGACTAATTGGATAGCTCTTTCAAAGAGCTGGCATGGGCACGATGGACTGAATAGCTGTCTCCTGGGTTGCACCATACTATGATACAAACCAACTTTATGTAATCTGTTCTCATAATTTAACTCTTTAAACCCTGGTATCATTCTGGTGTACCTGTGCTGTACCCCCTCCAAGGCCAATTTATCCTTCTTGAGGTGTGGTGTCCAAAACTGAACGCAGTACTCCAGATAGGGTCTAATCAAGGCTATGAACAACTCAAACATCACTGCCTCTCCCGTTTTATTCCAATTCCCTTAACATAGGCCAAAATTCCATTAGCCTTTTTGATTATTTTTTGTATCTGTGCACTAGCTTTTAGTAATTTGTGTACATGGACACCCAAATCCCTTTGCTCCTTCACAGTTCCTAGTCCCTCACCATTATGAAAATATTCTGATTTGTTGTTCTTGGATCCAAAGTGGATGACCTCACATTTTCCCATATAGAACTCCAGCTGCCATAGTTTTCCGACTCACCTTAGTTTGTCTAAGTCCCATTGTAACTTCCTGCTCCCATCTACACAACCATCAAGTCCTGGAGAGTTGTCTATCTTAAATCTCATTACTTTCACCATTACCATATTTTTACTTGTTTTAAATCCACAAAGTTCCTTTCCTTGACTTATTCTTAAGTTCCCTTGGGTCACTGGTATTTTGTACTCTTCTACTGCTGTGAGAATGGATACAAAGTACTCTCTTAACAAGTCTTTATTTCCTTACTGTCCATTATAGTTTTACCTGCATCTGTCTTTAATGGCCCCACACTCCCCCTTATTAATTTCTCTTAATATAGTTATAAAAACTTTTGCTGTTAGCTCTGCAAGTTTTTTTCATAGTCGCTTTTTGCACTTATTATTTTCTTTGTATCCCTTTGTTGCTTTTTATCAAAAGTTTATTTGGGAATTGCTCCCTTGAAATCTTGAGCTATTGCTAAATCTAAATTGGAAACAGTTGACAATAATATGTTTGTTCTTTATATCATGACATTTCTGGCATAAAATATTTGTGCCCACAAAACTTAATCTTGTTTCCAGGTTAGATACCACCTCTGGTATCACTTGAGGGTTAATATCTTGCTAAAAATGTATGATGCGAATATTAATGTGAGTTGGCTACATATTGATTTGGTTTTGGAATGGAATTCATCAATATTTAATAGTTGAAAAAAATTGAATAGATACTGTCAGTAATTTGAAACATGCAACAGAAGAACTTAGGTCATAGCCTTTCATAGTTTTACCCTAGTGAGATACAGAGCTGTACAAAATTGTTGATTATTTGAAACCTCTGTTCTGAATAAGAATTCTTTGTATGTAACACATCATATGCAAAGCCACTTTAGATGACTTCTTGTTACTTTATTATACCAGCCCTTGTTTTTGATGGCCGAAGTAATCCAGCCCATCCCAAACACATAGGTGGCATTGACCCTAACTGCGATGTGGTAGAAGTGGTGAAAGGTAGGTAATGCATTGTGTGAAATCCATGAAATATTTTAGCATCAGATTATCTACACCACGCCACTATAATGATCAACATATGGAAATATAAATTTACAAGATACATTGGACATGCTGTTTATTGAAGCAACTGACATGACATTGTGGGAATGTGCCACTCTTGATGGAATGTTTAATATTTTTTTGAGAGGAATCTGTCATTCCAGTTAAATGGCAGGACATGCTTCCATTTTTTTTCTTTCTAAACCCTGGAGCATTTCAAGAACTGGCATACAGCAACAGAATGTACTGTTAATCATATCCATGTGATTTATATCAATTAGTGTGAATTGTATTCAGGTGGTGCATATCAATTGAGAACTCTCGCATCCATTTATAAGAGAGCTGATCTAGGGTGTGGTGTGCGTGTAATGTGAATCTCTGAATAAAGGCTTAGATGCAACTGAAGATCAGGCTCTAGTATTCTATACTTCACCACCTGGCTACCCAATTTATAACATGTAGGTTTGATTTCCCCCACTCCACCAAGTTCCAAATCTCCATTCTGCTTCTGTGGGAGGTGCTGAGAACAAACCATCTTTTGGAGGAGGGGCACTGATATTATGTTACACTGTGCTCAGACATCTGGGGGTCACCCAATCAACCTAGTCAGATAAAGGAAGTATGTGTGTGTCAGAGGAGACCAGAATAGGAAGAAAACAAGAATAACATGTTTTTTTAAAAAATGCTCTAGATTACTGTGGGATGGTATTGGTCTTTGGTGGTAGGAAAAGAAAATCGAGCGTGGTGTAAAACAGACAGACTGCTGTTATTGGCCATTTTGCGCTACCTACGAAGACTAATTTCATCTCATACCTCGCTTCCCCCACTCCCAATTTTCAGGCTGTTTCAAATAAAACCACTGCCTAGTGACATTCTGAATGGAATAGCTGTGGCCTCCTTCATGTCTAGATTTGATATTATGCAGTGTTCCATTCAGATTTAACATCAACACTTTGCACTTCATTGAGATTGCTAGAATTAAGCCAGTGTGTTAGATTGAGTTAGCACATTGTCACTTCTGTTAGTTTCACCTCTGATCCAGGCCTTGTGTTCTGCTAATTCTATTGTACATGTAGTTCCAGAAAAGTTGCCCAATGTCATTGTTTGTTGTAGGTAAGAAATGATTTTTTAATGTTGAACTTTAGGTAAATGTATGAAGGAACAAAAAGAAAAAAGTAACAACTCTATCACACAGTAATCTGTTCAGTCCAAAAATACTACCCCATCGTCCAAGAGAAACGTCTTGCTGAACGTGTATTTTAAAGCTGCAGTGCTCAAAAGGATGAAGTTGCTTTAATAATACAAAGGGGTTATTACACTCATCTAATATACACTATATTGTAATTCTGATTTTAACATGTTCCTATACGTGGTGAATTTGCAGATGCCTGTGAAAGTGCAAAAATGCTTTGTGATCAGTATTACTTGACTTCTCCTGAGGTGGTGATTGATCAATTCAATGGTAAGTTACAGTTGTATCTTTGTTTCTGTGTGGTATTCCTGTCAAGATACTCAGATCATCCTATTATTCCAGGATCATCCTCGAGGTCAGAGAAACCCAGGCTCCTTTTTTCCTGGATTAATGGTTCCCTCGTCCCTGTCCTCTCCACCTTCACGTCAAACACCAGGAGCTCATTGTCTTTTAAGATCAAGACCATCCATGCAGCTGCCTTCACTGTTTCTGCCTGCCTCAGCCCCAACCTCTCCCCAGTCTCCCACCCACTCTGAACCCTCATCATTTTGTGGTTTCTCCCCATCCACCTTGCCTCTCCAAGCTCATTTCACCCATGAGATCCACTTCCTTCCTCGATCTTCTAGCTACACAACTCTATCCCACCCAACTCCCCTTCCCTAGCCCCCATGCTAGCTGGCATCCATCAGTGATTTCCTTTCATGAGGCACTGACTCTTACCCTCTCAAAATTGTTGTAATCACCCCCCTCCTCAGAAATCCCATCCTTCACCCATCTGTCCTTACCAGCTACTGCCCCATCTCCAACCTCACTTCCCACTCTATGTCCTCGAATGCATTATCATCTCCCATCCCGTAACTCCCTGTTCAAATACCTCTAGTCTGCTTCTTTGTTTCTCATAGCACCGAAACAGACCTAATCAAAGTCATAAACAAACTCCTCTGACTGTGATCATGATGCATTACCCCTTCTCATCCTCTTTTTCTGCACCATTGACCATGCCATTCTCCTCCAATGCTTCTCTTCTGTCATCCAGCTCTGGCATACTTCCATACCTAACTATTCCATTGCAACCCAGAGCATGTCTAGTAATGGCTTCCCTTCCCACTCTGCATCGCCACCTCTGGAATCCCCCAAGGATCCATTCTTGGTTGCTGCCTCTTCCTTATCTACTTGCTGTCCTTGGAAACATCTACAAATGTAGGATTAGCTTTCACCTGTATGCTGATGATACCCAGCTTTATCTCTCCGTCATTGCTTTCGACTCATCGACTGTCTTCGTGTTGTCAGACTATTTCTCTGACATCAAGATTTGGATGAGCCAAAACTTGCTCTTGCTCAATGTTGGGTAGACTGAAGCCGTTATTTTTGGCCCCCACCACAAACTCTGCACCCTTAGCACTCACTCCAACCCCCTCCCAGCCGCTCTAACCAGACCATTTACAATTTCAACATCCTATTCGACCCAGAGCTGAACCCACATCCAATCTATCATTAAGACCACTTCTACCTTAACAACGTCGTCTGCTTCAACCTCAGCTCAGTCACTCTGCTGCTGAAACCCTTATACTTGCCTTTCTATCAGCTCCAGACTTGATGGACCCGATGTTACCAGGGCTGCGGGTTCTCGGCGGGGGGGGCGGCTATCGGGCACGTGGGTAGCGCGCCCGGCGACAGTCAGCTCCCCGCGCGATCGTAGCATAATTGGATCCACTTACCTTGTCTTCCGGGTTCCCCACTGCTGATCTGCGCGTCGGGCGGGCTGCACATGCGCAGTAAAATCTGTCAGCTGAAGGAGCTCTATTTAAAGGGGCAGTCCTCCACTGACAGATGCTGCAACAAATAGAAAAAATTACAGCATGGAGCAGCCCAGGGGGAAGGCTGCTCCCAGTTTAATGATACCTCACTCCAGGTGTCAATACATGGGGTGAGGAGGAGGGGGAGGACAGAGATCTTCCCCGCCCCCCCCCCCCCCCCCCCCCAGAGGGCGGGAGGAAGCGGCCTGCCTCTGCCACCAGGAAGGCCTGGCTCGAGGTGGCAGAGGAGGTCACCTGCACCACCAACATATCGCCCATCTGCATACAATGCAGGAGGCGCTCCAATGACCTCAGTAGGTCAGCCAAAGTGAGTACACTTACTCTTTCCCCTACACTCCGTGTTCCACATCACCGCCCCCACCCCACATCTCCTTCTGCACTGCCAACACTACTCTGTCACATCACCCCTCATACTCACTCAAACCTCATCCTCATCTTACCTCCGCCTACTCACCTCGCCAGTACTCATCCCGCCACTACCACTCAACCCAATCCTCATACAATCTCATGGCTCTATCTCATACTCACCCTCTCGTGCATCTCTTTCACGGTCAGCCTCACTCAACCTGCCACTACCCGTGCTGCAGCCACAGGGCATGCATCAGATATGTGCAGTAGGCAACGCAAGGCAAACGTGTCGTGAGCATGAAGGGGATGCACAAGGGTGTTTGAGGGTTTGTCATGGTTGTTACTTATATTTAATTTCTGAGCAACTCCCATCATATATTGGCACCACTACTGCCATGTCTTCGCGAGTCTTGTCTGGTTTGTGCAATAATGCCCTTTCCTGAGGATCACTATGAAGACCCACAACTGATGACACCCATTGTGTCACTGCAGAGTGGGTGTAGGTGTATTTGCAGGCCTCTTTTGTGCAGACGGCTAAGAGACGTTGGCGATGTCCCCAGTTGCACCCTGGAAGGATGCGGAGGAGAAGTTGTTGAGGGCAGTGGTGACTTTGACAGCGACAGATAAGAAGATGGTGCTCGGGCCAGCTGGGAGCAGCTTGGCATGAAGGAGGCTGCAGATGTCCACGACTACATGTCGAGTAACTCCGAGCCTCCGTGTGCACTGCTGCTCAGAGAGGTCCAGGAAGCTGAGCCTCGGTCTGTGGACCCTGTGGCGAGGGTAGTGCCCTCTGCGACGCATCTCTCTGCGGTAGCCCTCCCACCCGCTGTACAGGTGGATGTGTCACAGCACTCTGTTGTGGAGCTCCACGTGTCAGAGGTGGACGGCGTGGATGGCGAGGCTGGTGATGCTGTTCGCCCTCCGAGGAGGTCATGACTGCAGCTACGGCGGCCCCCATCCAGAAGATGTACATCTGAGGGGGTCCGCAAGGTAGGTATATGTCTCTGGACCCCGGGGTAAGTGTGCACGTTGGTGACTTTGATTGTCAGGAGGAGGGCGGTGGAGGCCAAACTTTGTCCCAAGTGTAAACAATTTTACAACACCAAGTTATAGTCCAGCAATTTTATTTTAAATTCACAAGCTTTCGGAGACTTCAAGTGACAGAGTGGCCTCCTGCAATGGGTGAGGTTCTCTCCCCCCCCCCCCCCCCCCCCACCACACCCCCCCCCCCCCCCACACCCCCCCCCCACCTGTCAAATGGACCTGTTGCAGCTGGGAGTGTTTCCCCCAGTGTGGGAAACAGTCCCAGTTTGCTTTAAAATCCCACCCCTCCTCACATAATCCCTTAATCGGGTCAGTTAATGACCTGAACAAGCAAAATAAATACGTTCAAGTGGCATCCCGCTGGCTTTAATTGCCTGTGGGATTCCCACCAGCGGGGGCTGCGTGCACACGCCGGCGCGTCAGTGGGGAACCCGGAAGAGCACGGGTTCGAGGCGGGCTCCGGTCCCGCTCCGGGATTTCCTTCTCCAGAACTGGAACACCCCCCCCCCCCCCCCCAACTCTCTCTTCCTCTGACTTTGGTCTTTTGTACATCACCCCCTTTACTCCACCAATGACATTAACAGCTGTGCTTTCAGCCACCTGAGCTCCACTCTCTGGAATTCCCTTCCCAAATCCTCTTTGCATCTCGACCCCCTTTCCTTCTTTATGACTCTCCTTAAAACCCACCTCTTTGACCGTGCTTTTGGTTACCCTCCTAATCCTTCCTTTGGCATGGTGTCCATTTTTTCATTATACCCCATTATACCCCATGAAGCGCCTTGAGACGTTTTTTGATGAGAAAGGCACTATTTAAACATGTGGTGGTGATTATGCTTGAGCTGAGAAGAGGACTTTGTACAATGTTGCCCAGTGGCCAGTGTGTGAAACTGCAAGTAGACCTAAAACAGTTCTTAAAGTAATCTAGCGTCACAGATTCACCTTGATGAGAAAATGCTATTAAAAACATGACTGGGCAGGTGTCACCGAGTTGGACATTAATAACATGGCAGTGAATGTTGGTGCTGAGGAAGGTAAAATATTCCCTGAATGTTTTACTTACTTACCTGAATGTGGAGCCTATTCCTGGCGCCACAGCACTATTGCGGGCCGTCGTAGGATTACACTCTCATCCCCTCCGTTTACCTCCCCCCAGAACGTACCAACACGTGCCAGTGTCGCAGCTGGCCCAAATTGGTGACCTTTAAACCGGTGAGCTACATTGAGATGCCCGATTGACTCCCGCAGCTCGGCAGTTAAATACAGATGAAGTTCCAGTGCTGAATTTGGCACGGTGTGGACCGGCGCTCAGAGCAATTGCTCTGCGGACTTGACACCTGTTTCTGGCGCAAGTCCAATTTCAAGCCCCTAGTGTCAGTACTGCACCAGGGAACTGGGTTGACGCTGCCCAAACTCAATTTACACAAGACTCTTCGAGACAGCACAGAGAGAACTTTGTTTCATCAGTCTGGGCTGGATTCAAACCCAAGACCTAAAGGTATCACAACACTGTGCTAACTCACTGCTCCACTCAGTCCCCCAAAAATAAATCTTTGGTTTTTTAGTAGGTTCTATTTTAATTTGATTTGATTTTTTAAGTATAATTACATCCTATTTTTAGTGCATGTAGAATTCTAATTATGACTCTGATTTCAATTTTCTCCCTGTACACTTGAGTTGAAATATCTTTGGCAAGTGCAAAACTGGTCATGGAGCAGAATCTGGTCATTGTTTGACTCCCGGTGCTTCCTTTGTTGCTGTTGAAAATTAATTGAAAACCTATATAACTAATACATCATAAGAAAAGTTCCACTGATGTACAGTCAACTCATAATTTGAAATTGTTCATTGCACTAAAAAATGAATTATACAGTGTAGAAAAAAACATCAAAGTGGGAATTTAGTGCTAAAAAAATTGAATTATTGGATAAATTGAATTAAGCGCCTTTGAATTAAATGGAATGAACTATAACGCCGTTCACAACCTCTCGACATCGCAAAGTGCTTCACAGCCACTGAACTACTTTTGAAGTGTAGTCACTGTTGTTATGCAGGAAAACACAGTAGCTAATTTGCACACAGGAAGGTCCCAAAACAGCAATGAGATGAATGACCAGCTAAATCTGTTGGGGTTGTGTTGGTTGAGGGATGAATATTGGCCAAGATGCTGGGAGAACTCTCTGTTCTTCTTTGAAAATGTGCCATGGGATCTTTTACATCCACCTGAACAAGGGTTAGGGCCTCTGTTTAACATCTCCAACAAAAAATGGCATTTTCAACATCATAGCGCTCCCTCAGTATTGCATTGAAACGTCTGTTTAGATTATGCCCTCAAGTCCTGTTGCAGGGCTTGAACCCTCGATCTTGTGATTCATAAAAATGTATGGGAAAAACATTTTTAAAATCTGACTTTTGGTTTATATGTTTTAGAAATGTACAAATACCCTACTCAAAACCAAAACTGGATGGACAGCTAGCTCCTTGAGAACTTTTTAAAATCAAAAGATTTGAGTAGCTATTGCAAATCCTGAACTAAATATTCTGTATATTTCTCTAATTCTACTCACTAAGAAAGCTACAGAAAACCAAATTTGCTATTTAAATGTGAAGTGTGGATTTTGAAAACTGCAGTCTTTTCAGTACTGACGTTATGAACAAATTGTGAACAAATTGGCAGCACAATTAACACTGCTGTTTATTTATTTTAATATAATGTAAATAACTAAAAATAAAGCAGAAGTAAATATTGACCTTTTTATAATCTTTTAAGTACAGAAAAGCAATTGTCAGTATCTACATTTATGAATTTTCTTCCCTCCTCTCCCAAAGGAAAATCCTCGGGGCATCCTATTCAAATTGTCTATGTTCCTTCCCATCTGTACCACATGTTGTTTGAACTTTTTAAGGTAAGGATCAATGACCTGTTGCAGAGAGTGTCAACTGTAATTGTGAAGTGTGTTAGCATGGCAACAGAGTATGTGAGTAAAGCTATTTAGTTTGATGGGTAAACCCAATGAAGTTTAATACGGGGGGTCACAATTGTAATCCACAGATGTGGAGATGCCGGTGATGGACTGGAGTTGACAATTGTAAACAATTTTACAACACCAAGTTGTAGTCCAGCAATTTTATTTGAAATTCACAAGCTTTCGGAGGCTTCCTCATTCCTCAGGTGCGGTGTGGGAATTCGAAAGCTCCCCCTAAAGTCAATTCTGTAATTTGAAATTCACTGTTGCTGTACTTCTGGTAAAGCAGTCAAGTGCATTTCACAGTTAATCATAGAATGGTTACAGCACAGAAGGAGGCCATTCAGCCTGCCGAGTCTGTGCCAGCTCTCTGCAAGAACAATCCAGCTAGCCCTGCAATTATGTGGTTCCCATTAATATTTGGATATTTATTTGTTTTCAGATCAGATTTGTTTTTTTGTTTGGAATTAATTTCACATCAGCTGTGAGAATTGTACTGGATAAAATTATCTTAAAGAATGTTCTCAAATAAAAACATGGCTCCAATATTTGAGGGGGGATGGGAGAGAATCTGGCTAGAGCAGAACTTCGCTGGGTACAGGCTTTGTAGAACTAAGTTTTATAGACGTTTAGATGCTACAGGATATTGCCTTTTTCATCTGAACTGAGACCAAGAGGGTAATGTTTCATTTTCATGCTCCTGAGAGAGTGGGAACCTTGCCCAGCAGTAGCACATGTCAGAAATTACACCTAGTTTTGCGAGGCTCCCCACCAGGAGTGCCAATCAGAAAATTACCCCACAAATATCAGAATGCCTATATAAAGTGTGTCACTGGGTTTCTGTTTTATTTCAGAATGCAATGCGAGCTACAGTGGAGTATAACAAAGCCAGCACCCCTCTTCCTCCTATTAAAGTAATGGTCGCTTTAGGAACTGAAGACCTTACAGTTAAAGTAAGTTTAATGAGTCCATTTTTTTGCCTGAATGACATTGTTATAAATGAGATGAAAGTCCTAGACTGGCTCAAAACAAATAAATCTCCAGGGATAGATGGCATTTATCACAGAGTGCCTGAAAGAGACTATAGAACAGACTTGTGAAGCACTGACAATAATTATGAGGGAGTCATTGAACACAGGAGAGGTAAGAGTAAATTGGAACCAAGCTAATGTGCCCATATTCAAAAAGGGTGATAAAATAGACAAAGGCAACTACAGATTCATTAGTTTTGTATTCCTTTAAAAAAAAACGTACTGATTATTATGTGTTAACTTGAGGATCATCAGTACAACAATAACCTAGTTAACAGCAGTCAGCATGGATTCAGAAGGGGAAGATCCTGCCTGGCCAACCTCCTTGATTTCTTTGCGAAAGTGAGAACTCAAGTGGACTGTGAGAAGCCCTATGATCTGGTTTACCTCAACTTCCAAGAGAGTTTTGATAAAGTTCTAAACTAGCTTGGAAGGGGGATGGGAACCTGAGTGTGGATTCAGATGGGATAAAGTCAGAACTGGAAATGGAAGGCAGAAAATTAGTGAGTGAGTCTGGAAGGCAGAGGGAACGAAGGTTAGAAAATAAACAGAGGAGTTTGGCAGTCTTTAAATGTATTCTCTCAATGCAAGGAGTATAGGAAATAAGGTGGACGAGCTGAGGGCACAGATAGACACGTGGCAGTATGATATCTTAACTATTACAGAAACATGGCTTAAGGAGGGGCAGGACTGGCAGCTCAACGTCCCTGGTTACAGGGTTTTCAGACGCGATAGAGAGGGGGATAAAAAGAGGGAGGGTGGCAATTTTGGTTAAGGAAACAATTACAGTTGTGAAGAGGGATGATATTTTAGAAGGAGCATCAAATGAGGCCTTATAGGTTGAGTTAAAGAACAAAAAAGGGGCTGTCACACTACTGGGAGTGTACTATAGACCCTTAAACAGTCACAGATAGAGGAGCAAATATGTAGGCAAATTTCTGAAGTGCAAAAACAATAGGGCAGTAATAGTAGGGGCTTTCAACTACCCTAATATTAACTGGGATACAAACAGCGTGAATAGTATAGAGGGCGCAGAATTCTTAAATTGCATACAGGAGAATTTTTTTAGCCAGTATATAGCAAGCCCAACGAGAGGGGCGGTAGTTCTGGATTTAGTTCTAGGAAACGAAGAGGGGCAGGTGGAAGAAGTAGTAGTGGGAGAGCATTTTGGTGGTAGTGATCATAATAGTTAGTTTTAGCATTGTTATAGAAAAGGACAAAGACAGAGCAGGAGTTAAAGTTTTCACTTGAGGAAAGGCCAATTTTACTAAACTGAGAAGTGATTTAGCAGAAGTAAACTGGAAACAGCTACTTGAAGGTAAATCAGTGTTAGAGCAGTGGGAGCCATTCAAAGGGGTGATTCAAGGGGTTCAGGGTAAACATGTTCCCACAAAGAAAAAGGAAGGGGCTGCCATATCTAGAGCCCCTTGGATGTCAAGAAGCAGGGTAAGATAAGGCAGAAAAAGACAGCCTATAATAGACACCGGGAACTTAATACTACGGAAAGCTTAGAGGAGTATACAAAATGCAGGGGTGAAGTTAAAAAGGAAATTAGGAAAGCAAAGAGAGGGCATGAAAAAATATTAGCAGGTAGAATCAAAGCAAACCCAAAAGTGTTTTATAAATACATTTAAGAGCAAAAGGATAACTAAGGAAAGAGTAGGGCCTATTAGAGGCCAAAAAGGTAAATGTGTGTGGAGGCGGAAGATGTGAGTTTGGTTCTTAATGAATACTTTGCATCTGTCTTCACAAAGGAGAGGGATGATTCAGGGATTGAAGTTGAGGAGGAGGAGGAGGAGTGTGAAATATTGGATGGGATAAACATAGTGAGAGAGGAAGTATCAAGGGGATTAGCATCTTTGAAAGTGGATAAATCACCAGGGCCGGATGAAATGTATCCCAGGCTGTTGAAAGAAACCAGAGAGGAAATAGCGGAGGCTTTAACAATCATTTTCCAAACGTCACTGGATTCAGGCATAGTGCCGGAGGACTGGTGGACTGCTAACGTTGTACCGTTGTTTAAAAAGGGAGCGAAGGATAGACAAAGTAATTACAGGCCAGTCAGCTTAACCTTGGTGGTGGGCAAATTATTGGAATCAATTCTGAGGGACAGGATAAACTGTCACTTAGAAAGGCACTGACTAATCGAGGACAGTCAGCACGGATTTGTTAAGAGGAGGTCATGTCTGACTCACTTGATTGAATTTTTCGAGGAGGTGACGAGGAAGATCGATGAGGGTAGCGCAATTGATGTAGTCCAAATGGATTTTAGCAAGGCTTTTGACAAGGTCCCACATGGCAGATTGGTCAAAAAAGTAAAGGCCCATGGGATCAAAGGGAATGTGGCAAATTGGATCCAAAATTGGCTCAGTGGCAGGAAGCAAAGGGTAATGGTCGACGAATGTTTTTGTGACTGGAAGGCTGTTTCCAGCGGGATGCCGCAGGGCTCGATACTAGGTCCTTTGCTTTTTGTGGTATACATTAACAATTTGGACATAAATGTAGGGGGTGTGATTAAGAAATTTGCGGATGACGCAAAGATAGGCTGAGTGGTTGATAGTGAGGAGAAAAGCTGTAGACTGCAGGAAGATATTAACGGACTGGTCAGATGGGCAGAAAAGTGGCAAATGGAGTTCAATCCGGAGAAGTGGGAGGTAATGCATTTGGGGAGAGCAAACAAGGCAAGGGAATACACAATAAATGGGAGGATACTGAGAGGTGTAGAGGAAGTGAGGCATCTTGGAGTGCATGACCACAGATCCCTGAAGGTCGCAGGACAAATAGATAAGATGGTTAAGAAGGCATACACAATGCTTTCCTTTATTAGCCGAGGCATAGAATATAAAAGCAGGGATGTTATGCTGGAACTGTATAAAACACTGGTTCGGCCACAGCTTGAGTACTGCGCACAGTTCTGGTCACCACATCACAGAAAGGATGTAATTGCACTAGAGAGGGTGCAGAGGAGATTTACGAGGATGTTGCCAGGACTGGAGAATTTTAGCTATGATGCCAGGTTGGATAGGCTGGGGTTGTTTTCCTTGGAATAGAGGAGGTTGAGGGGTGATTGAGGTGTACAAAATTATGAGGGGCCTAGGTAGAGTGGATAGGAAGGGACCTATTTCCCTTAGCAGAAGGGTCAATAACCAGGGGGCATAGATTTAAAGTGATTGGTTGAAGGATTAAAGTGGAAATGAGGAAAAATGTTTTCTCCCAGAGGGTGATGGGGGTCTGGAACTCACTGCCTGAGAGGGCGGTAGAGGCAGAAATCCTCAACTCATTTTTAAAAAAAACCTTCTTGTGCACCTGAAGAACCATGACCTGCAGGGCTACGGACCAAATGCGGGAAAGTGGGATCAGGCTAGATGGCTCATTTCTCAGCCGGCGCGGACACGATGGGCGGAATGACCTCCTTCTGTGCCGTAAATTTTCTATGATACACAAAAGGCTATTAATTAAACTCAAAGCTGTGGCAATCCAGGGTAAACCCTGGGAAATGATAAGGAACTGGCTGAAGGATAGGAAACAAGTTCTCGTTAGAGGAATTATGTTGGGATAATAGAGGATGTTTCCCCTGGATTGGGGGTCTGGAATGAGGGGTCACAGTCTCAGGATATGGTGTAGGACATTTAGGACTGTGATGAGGAGAAATTTCTTTACTCAGGGTGATGAACCTGTGGAATTCTCTACCACAGAAGGCTGTGGAGGCCAAGTCACTGAATATATTTAAGGAGGAACTAGATAGATTTCTAGACACAAAAGGCATCAAGGGGTATGGGGAAAGAGCGGGAATATGGTATTGAGATAGAGGATCAACCATGATCATATTGAACAGCGGAGCAGGCTCAAAGGGCTGAATGGCCTACTCCTGTTTCTATGGGAAGGGGGAAATACTGTGTGTGATGCCTGAGGACTCAGTGCTGGAACCACTACTGTTTCTAATTTACATTAGCGACCTAGATTCAGAAATTGACCACTTCGCATTAACATTTTGAGTTGATGCCAAACTAGGAGGGGCCGTGCAATTGGAGGAGGCAGCTCAGAAACTACAGAATAAGTTGGACAAGATGTGGGCAGAAAATGGCAGATGAAACATAATGCAGACAAATGTAAAGTGCTACACATGGTGGTGTCTGAGAGGTATTAGAGGTATATAAGATTGTTACAGGTATTAGAAAAAGTTAACCCAGAATATTACTTTAAACTATAGGAGTAGAACTAGCGGAAGCAGGTTTATACTAGAGGAGGATACTTTTAGGACAGGTAGCAGAACTTTTTATTTCACATAGATTGATCAATCAAATACACAGATAGAGTAGTTGAGGCAAAAACCCTGGAATAATTTTAAGTAGTTGGATGTAATGAGGGAGGAGGTGGGGGCGGGGGGGCCTTCGGATCTCTCTGTATGAATGAATCAAATGGGCCGAATGGCCTTCCTCACCCTCATTATTATCTTGTGAATCTATTTGGCAGAATATATGCTTGACTTGTATTCCAATTTGACAAGAATATATTTTGCTAGCTATTTATTTATACTTTCTTTTTTTGATTATATTTACCTATTCTTTTAGATTTCCGACAGAGGTGGTGGCGTTCCTCTCCGTAAAATTGATCGACTGTTCAGTTACATGTATTCTACAGCCCCTAGACCAGTAGTGCAGAATTTCCATACTGCACCTCTGGTAAGGAAGTCTTTGCATATAAGTGTGCATCTCTTTTTCCACCTTCAAATTTATCCCCTCATCTCCTTACAGTGCTGACTTTTGCTGGGGCATGAGTACACAGATGCCAGGAGCCCTCTTGTACCTTGTTCATTCTTTAACCTAGATGTTGTGTGTCAGATTTCAGCTGTGGAGGGCCCAATTTTGTTCTCATCCGATGCTGCACACACATTTTCCAGAAGAATGGTGATCAGCAGCAAGAAGTTCAGCTACTAAATTTTTCCCGTCCTTCGCCCAAGGCCATTGAGTAATCGTATCTGGGATTCTCTGTTCTGTTTGGCATGGTGGAATACCAGGTGATGGCTTTACCCACGAGGCCAGTGGTGTCCAAGCTTTTGTTTTTGTGGGCTGCGTAGGAATGTACCATGGAGTCTTGTGGGTAATATTTAAAATTTAACTCTCTGTTCCCATTAATTTGCATACATCTCAAGTTGCCAATATTAATGGATCAACATGTTCTGACTTGGGATTTATTTACCAGTGGGGCAACAGTGCCAAACACAGTCCTTTCCAAACCCCCAGGCTTATAAAATTCATACGGGACAAACAGCGAATAAGAAATAAGATTGAGTTGAAAGGGCTTCAAGAGTCAGATTGCCAGAACTCAGAGCCGCAAGTTGGACACCCCTGCACAAGGCCCTTCTTGAAGCTAAATGTGCATTTGGTGCAAACCATATAACCTTGGAGTAATGACGGCAAAGCCTGTTTGTTCGACAGTGAAATAATTATTGTGCAGGAGGTACCAGATGTAACTTGAGCAGATCAGGAATGACAAAGCATTATAGGGGTGCTTCTGCAATCCAATGCTCCACTTTCCCACCTGATCCCATATCCCTTAATTCCCTTAGGATCCAAAAATCTATCTCTCTCAGTCTTGAATATACTCGATGACTAAGCATCCACAGCCCTCTGAATGAAGAAATTCCTCCTCATCTCAGTCCTAAATGTCCGACGCCCTTATCCTGAGACTGTCCCCTAGTTCTAGACTCTCCAGCCAGGGGAAACATCCTCTCAGCATCTACCCTGTCAAGCCCTCTTAATATCTTGTATGTTTCAATGAGATCACCTCTTATTCTTCTAAACTCTCGAGAGTATAGGCTCAATCTACTCAATCCTCATAGGACAGCCCTCTCATCCCAGGAATCAATTTATGCATGAATCTAAAAAACTGGATGAAGGCACACTGTGAAGCTATAATTGAATCATTTTATTCGACTTGGCTGTGGTTGTGTTTATTATACCATTGAAGATGGAGAAACAAAAATTAATGTGATTAACTTCATGCACAGGAAACTAGTATAGACACGGGTAATTTCACTTCTAATTAACGAAGAGTATTATTGACAGTCGTATCGTGGAAGACGTTGTGAACTCCCCAGGACACACTTTATTTATGAGTCAGTTTAAAAATCTAATTGTATTCGGAAGATTTGAGATGTGCTGCTCAGTCCAGAAAATGCAGTTTTAAGGGCTGGGCAGTAAATGTGTGCTCTCACAGCAGAAAACTGTCTGAAATGCCTTTGCACACTAGACAGTCACAATATCAACCTCCAAGGGTGTTGGAATTCAGTAATAAATTATAAAACTTTTTTTATTGCTTCAAAAGTTTATACTAAGCAGTTTCTTTGTGTATTATAACTACTTTGCTGAAAGATACAGTACTTTAAGTCTTGTTATTGGATGCCGGAAAGATTAATGGTTTTACTCCTTTTACAGGCTGGCTTTGGCTATGGTCTCCCTATTTCTCGCCTCTATGCTATGTATTTTCAAGGAGATCTTAACCTGTTTTCAATGGAAGGATATGGTACAGATGCTGTTATTTATTTAAAGGTATTGTAAAATATCGATTTTATATAAAGATGTGCAGATATAGAAGATTTACCATTCCTTTTAATTTTCTTTAAAGAATTTACAAACACAGAAAATGTTGCCTTTAGCTGAGGGTGTAGTTAACTAAAGAAGTAGAAGATGCTGTATATGAAGCTGGTCAATACAGTATTCCACAAATGAACTTTATATATAGTTCTTCGATGAGTGCAATAAATGTCATATTGACAACTTTAAATCATACATATGTTGAATTTTGTTTAAAAATTTGATCTAAACTTATCTAGTGGATTTAGGTCAGATACAATGAGTTTTTGTTTCTTGCATCAAGTGGAGTAATCTGATGTAGCTCTTCAATGGCTGCGATTATTATACTGTGCATAATGTCGTTAGTTAGCAACTTGTCACTGAAAAGCGAAGTCACGTGTTTCTACTGTTAGGAGAGCATTATAAACAGTTTGCTTCAAAAGGACATGAGAAAGTAAAGACTGGAAAAGATTCTGTTGTCCTTTTGGCCAATCCAAAAAACAAATGCCGCTCAATCGTTCACTCCTTCAAATATCAGTTCAATTCTCCCTTCAAAATTTTCCACACTACTTACTGCCCTGGGCACTCCATTCCATACATGCACCATCCTCTGCGTAAGGTAATATAAACTGTGTGCAATTTCCCACTTCTAAGTTTGAGCCTGTGACCCTGATTTTAGAGTTTGATGCAATCTCCAACATACCATGATTTAATTAAGAACTTTAAATACCTGGATAATATCTCCCCTGAGTCTTCTCTTCATGATCTTCCAAAGCTCTCTTGACTCAGGAATTGTCCCTTGGATTGGAAAATTGCCAATGTCACCCCACTATTTAAGAAGGGTAAGATAGATAAACTAGAAAATTATAGGCCTATTAGTCTAATGTCATTTGTGGGGAAGTTATTAGAATCTATTATTCTGGAAAGAGTGACTGAGCATTTGGACAAATGAGCTGATCAGAGAGAGCCAGCATAGATTTGTAAAGGGTAAGTCATGTCTAATGAACCTAGTTGAATTTTTTGAGGCGGTAACTAACATAGTAAATAAGGGAGTGTCTATGATATTTTTATGGGCTTCCAGAAGGCATTCGATAAGGTTCCACATAAGAGACTGTTAACAAAAATGAGAGCGCATGGAAATGGAGGCAACCTATTGGTTTGGATAGGGACTTGATTAGGTTGTAGGAGACTGAGAGTAGGGATAAATGGTAATCAAATTGGCAGAATGTGACTGGTGGTGTCCCCCAGGGATCTGTACCAGGGCCACAGCTTTTCACTATTTATAAATGACTTGGATGAAGGAATAGAGAACCATATATCTAAGTTTGCTGATGACACTAAGTTAGGGGAAGAGTAAATAGTGTAGATGGGAGCAGAAAGTTACAAAGGGACATTGATAGATTAAGTGAATGGGCAAAACTGTGGTAGATGGAATTCAATGTGGGAAAGTGTGAGTTCATCCACTTTGGACCTAAGAAAGATAGATCAGAGTATTTTCTAAATGTTGAGAAGCTAGGAACTGTGGATGAGCAGAGATTTAGGGGTCCGAGGACAAAGATCACTAAAAGCTAGTGGACATGTACAAAAAATAATTAAAAAGGCTAATGGAATGTTGGTCTTTATCTCAAGAGGGCTGGAATGCAAAGGGGTGGAAGTTATGTTACAGCTGTACAGATCTCTGGTTAGACCCCATCTGGAGAACTGCATTCAGTTCTGGGCACCGTACCTCAGGAAGGATATATTGGCCTTGGGGGTGGGAGGGCAGGAGTGCAGCCCAGATGTACCAGAATTGATACAGGGGCTAAAAGGGTTAAATTATGAGGCAGGTTGCATAGACTAAGCTTGTATTCCCTTGAATATAGAAAATTAAGGGGTGATCTAATTGAGGTATTTAAGATGATTAAATGATTCCTTTGGTGGGAGAGTCCAGAACAAGGGGGCATTTAAAGTTAGAGCTTGGCCGTTCAGGGACGATGTCAGAAAGCACTTCTTCACACAAAGGGTAATGGAAATCTGAAAATTTCAAAACTGAGATTGATAGATTTTGTTAGGCAAGGATATTAAGGGTTACGGAACCAAGGCAGATAGATGGAGATCAGCCATGATCTAACTGAATGGCGAAACGGGCTCGAGGGACTGAATGGCCTACTCCTATGTTCATTGTAAACAATCCCAGGTTTTTTAATCTCTTGCAGCTCAGATGCCTTAAGCTAGCTATCAGTTGCCTTTTCTGCACAGCCTCCAATGCCTGAATAACCTTGCTGTTGGACAAAGAACTTTACCAGAACTTTCAACTTCCACAGATGGCGCAAAACGGGTGATATCGGAGCGTCCGCCTGTTGTGCACTTTGCCTGATTTTCCTTTCCATTGAAGTCTGTCTGATCTAATATCGCCTTTTATACACCCCCTCTGAAGTTGAAAGTTCCACCCCATGATTGTACACAGTACTCCAGGTGTACAGACTCATTATCACCTCCCAAGATTTGCATCGTATCCCTTGGGCATACATTCCAAGATCCAGTTAGTTTTTTTTTATTGCTGCTGCACAGTACGATATTGGTTTCAGTAAGCTATCCACCAATATCCCCAGATCCCTTCCCATTCTTGTGTCCTGTAGCCTAGAGCCATTTAGTTTATATTTGTGCAGTTTATTTCCCTTCCCTAGACTTACTACCTTAATTTTTCCACATTAAATGTCACTTTGTGTTTGGTTTGCTGTTTGCTATTGTTCAAACCCCTCTCAACTTAGTATTATCTGCAAATTTAGACAGCTGTATCTGTCCCCGGCTTCAAATCACTTAAATACACTGTAAACAATAATGTACCCTGCACTGATCCCTGCTAGTGACACCTTATGTTGTTGTTTTCGTATCTTCACGCTCTCTTTGGAGGATGGTGTGAAGTAGTGAAAGGATTCACAGGCTGATTAACAGTCTGACAGGCCGCAATGTGAACACTCCTCTGGTCATAACCATCTTAAACCAGCCGATTTAGAATGACGTAGACGTAGAATTTACAGCACAGAAACAGACCATTCGGCCCAACAGATCTATGTCGGTTTTTCTGCTCCATACGAGCCTCCTCCCTCCCTACATCATCTAACCCTATCTGCATATCCTTCTATTCCTTTCTCCCTCATGTGTTTATCTAGTTTCCCCTTAAATGCATCTCTGCTACTCAACTACTCCTTGTGGTAATGAGTTCCACATTCTAACCATTCTCTGGATAAAGAAGTTTCTCCAAATTTCCTATTGGATTTATTAGTGACTATCTTTTATTTATGGCCCCTAGTTCTGGTATCCCCCACAAGTGGAAACATCTTCTCTACGTCTGTCTATCAAACCCTTTCATAATCTTAAAGACCTCTATCAGGTCATCCCTCTGTCTTTTTCTTTTCTAGAGAAAAGAGCCCCAGCCTGCTCAATCTTTCCTGACAGGTGTAACCTCTCAGTTCTGGTATCTTCCCAGTAAATCTTTTTTGCACCTTCTCCAGTGCCTCTATGTCCTTGAACTGTTCACAGTACTCCAAGTGTGGTCTAACCAAGGTTCTGTACAAGTTTAACATAACTTCTCTGCTTTTCAATTCTATCCCTCTAGAAATGAACCTCAGTTCTTGGTTTGCATTTTTCATGGCCTTATTAACCTGCGTCGCTACTTTGTGATTTGTGTATCTGTACTCCCAGATCCCTCCGCTCCTCTACCCCATTCAGACTTATTATCCAGGCAGTATGCAGCCCCTTATTCTTCCTACCAAAATGTAATACCTCACACTTATTTATATTGAAATTCATTTGCCAATTACATGCCCATTCTGCAAGTTTATTAATGTCTTCCTGTATTTTGTGGCAGTTCTCCTCTGTATTAATCATAACCCCCAATTTGATGTCCACAAATTTTGAAATTGTATTTCCGATCTGAGTCCAAATTGTTGAAGTAAATGGTGAACAGTGGTCCCAGCATCAATCCTTGTTGAACACCACTTCTCACCTTTTGCCAGTCTGAGTAACTACCTTTATCGCCTACTCTCCATTTTCTGTTTTGTAGCCAGCTTGTTATCCATTCTGCTACTTGTCCATTGAATCCACATGCTCTGACCTTAGCCATGAGTCTACAATGCGATACCTTATCAAAGGCCTTTTGAAAACCCAAATATATTACATCTACTGTATTACCCTTGTCTACCCTTTCTGTTACTTAAAGAATTCAGTAAGGTTGGTCAAGCATGACCGTCCCTTTTTGAAATCCGTGCTGACTATTCTTTTCGGTTTCCAGATGTTTTCCATCATGTCTTTGAGTAAAGATTCCATTCTCTTTTCTACCACCAACGTTAAGCTAACTGGTCTATAGTTCCCTGGACTGGTTCTATCTCCCTTTTTTAAATATAGGAATCACATTAGCTGTCTGCCAGTCCACTGGCACTATTCTCTTTTCTAATCAATTTTTATGTATATGTAATAGTGCCTCTGCTATCTCTTCCCTAACTTCTTTTAATATGCGTGGATGCAATCCATCCCGACCAGGAGTTTTATCCTCTTTAAGTTTGATAATTGATAAACTAATCTCCCCCCTTTCTATCTTAAGTGTCTTTATATCTTTTTTGATTTCTTCTAATGTTATGCCCACCATATTAGTCTCCATAATAAATACTGAGGCAAAGTAATTATTTAATATTTCTGCCATTTCGCTGTCATTACCTGTGAGTTTGTTATTTGTGTCTGTAGAATACTTTATTTTTTTATATTCCTTTTATAATTTAATTTCATAGTTTCTCTTTGCCTTCCTAATGTTTTTTTTAAACTTCTTTCCTAACCTTTCGTAATCCCTTTTGTCATCCTCTCCTTTGTTGTGTATGTACTTAGTGTATGCATTTTTCTTTAGTTTCAATTCTGCCCTTATTTCTTTATTCATCCATGGTGTATCATTACTGGCTAGTTTGTTCTTGCTTTTTAGTGGGATATATTCCTTCGGGACTCTCATAAGAACATAAGAAATAGGAGCAGGAGTAGGCCAATCGGCCCCTCGAGCCTGCTCCGCCATTCAATAAGATCATGGCTGATCTGATCCTAACCTCAAATCTAAATTCATGTCCAATTTCCTGCCCGCTCCCCGTAACCCCTAATTCCCTTTACTTCTAGGAAACTGTCTATTTCTGTTTTAAATGTATTTAATGATGTAGCTTCCACAGCTTCCTGGGGCAGCAAATTCCACAGACCTACTACCCTCTGAGTGAAGAAGTTTCTCCTCATCTCAGTTTTGAAAGAGCAGCCCCTTATTCTAAGATTATGCCCCCTAGTTCTAGTTTCACCCATCCTTGGGAACATCCTTACCGCATCCACCCGATCAAGCCCCTTCACAATCGTATATGTTTCAATAAGATCGCCTCTCATTCTTCTGAACTCCAATGAGTAGAGTCCCAATCTACTCAACCTTTCCTCATATGTCCGCCCCCTCATCCCCGGGATTAACCGAGCTGAACCTTCTTTGTACTGCCTCGAGAGCAAGTATGTCTTTTCTTAAGTATGGAGACCAAAACTGTATGCAGTATTCCAGGTGCGGTCTCACCAATACCTTATATAACTGCAGCAATACCTCCCTGTTTTTATATTCTATCCCCCTAGCAATAAAAGCCAACATTCCGTTGGCCTTCTTGATCACCTGCTGCACCTGCAAACTAACTTTTTGATTTTCTTGCACCAGAACCCCCAGATCCCTTTGTACTGCAGTACTTTCCAGTTTCTCGCCATTAAGATAATAACTTGCTCTCTGATTTTTCCTGCCAAAGTGCATAACCTCACATTTTCCAATATTGTATTGCATCTGCCAAATCTCCGCCCACTCACCCAGCCTGTCTATATGCCCTTGTAGGTTTTTTATGTCCTCCTCACTCTCTACTTTCCCTCCCATCTTTGTATCATCTGCAGACTTTGATATGTTACACTCGGTCCCCTCCTCCAAATCGTTAATATAGATCGTAAAGAGTTGGGGACCCAGCACCGACCCCTGCGGAACACCACTGGCTACAGGTTGCCAGTCCGAGAATGTACCATTTATCCCTACTCTCTGCTTCCTGTTAGATAACCAATCCTCCACCCATGCCAGAATATTACCCCCAATCCAGTGATTCTTTATCTTGAGCAATAATCTTTTATGTGGCACCTTGTCGAATGCCTTCTGGAAGTCCAAATACACTACGTCCACTGGTTCCCCTTTATCCACCCTGTACGTTATGTCCTCAAAGAACTCAAGCAAATTTGTCAGACATGACTTCCCCCTTCGTAAAGCCATGCTGACTTTGTCCTATTAAATTATGTTTATCCAAATGTTCCGCTACTGTTTCCTTAATAATAGACTCCAAAATTTTACCCACCACAGATGTTAGGCTAACTGGTCTATAATTTCCAGCCTTCTGCCTACTACCCTTTTTAAATAAGGGTGTTACGTTAGCAGTTTTCCAATCTGCCAGGACCTTTGCCGAGTCCAGAGAATTTTGGAAAATTATTACCAAAGCATCCACAATCCCCACTGCCACTTCCCTCAAGACCCTCGGATGTAAGCCATCAGGTCCAGGGGATTTATCCGCCTTGAGTCCCATTAATTTACTGAGTACCAATTCCTTAGTGATTTTAATCGTATTTAGCTCCTCCCCCCCCCCCCCCCCCCCCCCCCCTTGAGCCCCCTGTTTGTCCAGTGTTGGGATATTCTTAGTGTCCTCTACCGTAAAGACTGAAACAAAATATTTGTTCAGCATTTTTGCCATCTCCATGTTTCCCACCATTAATATCCCGGTCTCATCCTCTAAAGGACCTATGTTTGCCTTAGCCACCCTTTTTCTTTTTATATAACTGTAGAAACTCTTGCTATCTGTTTTTATATTTTTTGCTAATTTATTTTCATAATCTATCTTCCCTTTCTTAATCAATCCTTTCGTTACTTTTTGCTGTCTTTTGAAGACTTCCCAATCTTCTATCCTCCCACTAAGTTTGGCTACCTTATATGTCCTTGTTTTTAGTCGGATACTATCCTTAATTTCTTTACTTAGCCACAGATGGCTGTCATTTCTTTTACACCCTTTTTTCCTCAGTGGAATATATATTTTTTGAAAGTTGTAAAATAACTCCTTAAATGAACACCACTGTTCATGTACCATCTTACCCTTTAAACTATTTTCCCAGTCCACTTTAATCAATTCCGCTCTCATACCATCATAGTCTCCTTTATCCAAGCTCAGTACACTTGTTTGAGAACCAACCTTCTCACCCTCTAATTGGATATGGAATGTAACCATGTTATGGTCACTCATTCCAAGGGGATCCTTAACTAGGACATTATTAATTAACCCTGGCTCATTACACAGGACCAGGTCCAAGGTTGCTTGCCCCCTTGTAGGATCAGTTACATACTGCTCAAGAAATCCATCCCTAATACACTCAATAAACTCTTCCTCAAGGCTGCCCTGCCCAATTTGATTTGTCCAGTTAATATGATAGTTAAAATCCCCCATAATTATAGCCGTTCCCTTATTACATGCCCCGACTATTTCCTGATTAATACTTCTTCCAGCAGAGTTGCAACTATTAGGAGGCCTATATACTACGCCCACGAGTGTTTTTTTCCCCTTATTATTCCTTATCTCTACCCAAACTGTTTCATTATCCTGATCCTTTGTCCCAATATCTTTTCTCTGTATTACAGTGATTCCTTCCCTTATTAACATAGCCACCCCACCTCCCCTTCCTTCCTGCCTGTCCTTCCTGATTGTTAAATACCCTGGCATATTTAATTCCCAGTCGTTGTCACCCTGCAGCCATGTTTCTGTAATGGCCACAAGATCATACCCATACGTCGTTATTTGTGTCGTTAACTCGTCCATTTTGTTACGAATGCTACGTGCATTCAGATAAAGGTCCTGCTCGGGTGTAATCACCATTTAAAATGTTTCCCGCAGATTTTCTATTTCTTTGTTTATTAGTAAATTTTTCCAATTTATTTTCCCTAGTTCCATTCATATCCCCTGAAAATCAGATAGGGTGGTTAGTCCTATGTGTTGGGAGGGTTTTATGAGCTCCCACCAATGCGGGTATCCTGCAGGATGTCAACCCAGAATTCAGAGCCAGAGCTCCGGTCTCCGCTGGAAGCCTGCACCTTCTGACTCAGAGGCAGGGATGTCAGCACTAAGTCAAAGGCTCACTCTACTTTTTATGTTGATGCGGCTCCATTCACAACCACCCTTTGTTTTCTCTGGTTTAGCCAATTTTTAGTACACCTCAGAATCTTGCCTCCTGTTCCATGACATCTTGTGGACTAATTAGTTGCGGTACGGTTTTTAAAAATTCGTTCATGGGATGTGGGCGTCGCTGGCGAGGCCGGCATTTATTGCCCATCCCTAATTGCCCTTGAGAAGGTGGTGGTGAGCTGCCTTCTTGAACCGCTGCAGTCCGTGTGGTGACGGTTCTCCCACAGTGCTGTTAGGAAGGGAGTTCCAGGATTTTGACCCAGCGATGAAGGAACGGCGATATATTTCCAAGTCGGGATGGTGTGTGACTTGGAGGGGAACATGCAAGTGGTGGTGTTCCCATTTGCCTGCTGCTCTTGTCCTTCTAGGTGGTAGAGGTCGCGGGTTTGGGAGGTGCTGTCGAAGAAGCCTTGGCGAGTTGCTGCGGTGCATCCTGTGGATGGTACACACTGCAGCCACAGTGCGCCGGTGGTGAAGGGAGTGAATGTTTAGGGTGGTGGATGGGGTGCCAATCAAGCGGGCTGCTTTATCTTGGATGGTGTCGAGCTTCTTAAATGTTGTTGGAGCTGCACGGTATCAAAAGCCTTGCTGAAATCTAAATATATATCCATAGAACTTCCATTGTCACCCATTATTTCTTCAAAGACTTCCAATAAATTTGTTAGGCAAGACCTCTTTACCATAAATCCATGCAAATCCCATCTTACCATAATCATATCTATCTAGATGATTCAGCATGATATTACCTTTTTCAGAATAACTTCTAATAATTTACCTACAATAGGTGTTAAGCTTACTAGCCTGTAGTTTCCTGGGTTGTCCCTGTGCCACTTTTTAAAGATTGGTGTTCTGTTAGATAATTTCCAAATCTCAGGGTCCACTTCTCTGTTTCTGAAGATTCCCTGAATATATTGGCAAGGATGTGGCCAAATTCACTCGCCCCTTCTATTGCCTTTATTTTGTTAGTTTTAGAATTTCACTACGATAAGTAACCCATAGCTTTTTCACATTTTATTGCTTCTTATTAAGTTGGATTTTTTGTGTGTGCTGTATGACCTAAGCCAATTTAATAGTATTGATATAACAGAAAGCTCAGTTGCAGTGAGGCAAGCCTTCCTCTTGTATCTTTTGAATGAGTGCACTGCTGTATAGAGTTTCCAAACTGCTAGTGGTCTGTGGGAAAGTAACTCCATTCTGTTTAAGTATGTGGGTTAAATTCTGTATTTTCTTTTTCATGATGTAACCTTTTATCAGGTTGTGTTAACTGCAACATTGTATAATTTTTTTATTAAAGATCCCAAAGTTAGGTTCCTATTAAAAACTGAAAAATGGGGAACTGCGTTGGGTAATGGGTTAGATAGTGGTCTTTCACCTCTGGGACCGAGGTACAAATCCAGCGCAGACTGATGGAGAGAAAGTCTCCTCTGTTTCTCCGTCTGTTGGCTGTAAGGGTCCTTTTGTGAAATAAATTTCAGCAATCTCAATCCAGTTTCTAGGGGGCCTGCAGGACAAAACTGCTTTAATTTGACATTTATTGGCAATCTTGCCAATCTTAAACAAGTCCAAGGAGAGTAGTGGGAAATGGAGAAAGTGCCTTGGGCATGCAGTAGGCAGTGCTGTTTTAGGGTTGGAGCAGAGTCTAGAGAGTTTTATTTACTCCACAGCTGGGAATGCTTGATGCTGCCACTGAATGCTGAAATGTAACATGTTCCATTCAAGCACAAAAATTGATTCCAAGCTTTTAATAAGAAAAATATCACTGAAAAAATATAGACTCGATTAGGGTATGGAAGTGTTGGAAATGTATCCTATACTCAGGTTTCCCTTGTCCCATGAATGATGTGATTTGATTATGTGCCTGACATCAGTTAATTGGAGAAAAGTGCTAAAATATATTTTCTTTTTTGAAACTCTGAGAACTGTGTTACTATATTACTTTCCACTCTAATTTGGCCACAATTTCCTAGTGTTTATCTACAGTGTTAACTATTCTGTGCACAACCCAAATGACATCTTAATTTAGGGATCACATTAAAAAATACCAGTCATACTTCTGTCTTAGATTACGTAACATTTTTGTTTTGTTCAGTCACCAGTACAAACTCTTATTCTTTTTTTAAAGGATTCTTGTGGACACTGAAAAACTATAGCGGCTTATGTGATATATTAGTTTGAATGTTTTAAATTTTGAGAAACCTTTGCATATCATTTTTACTTTAAAAATTATTTTAATAGGCTTTATCTACAGATTCAGTGGAGAGATTGCCTGTTTTCAATAAGTCCGCTTGGAAACATTACAAAAGTAGTACTGAAGCAGATGACTGGTGCATTCCCAGCAGTGAGCCCAAGAACCTGGCTAAGCTCAATCATCACACTTGAAGCAAGATGTTAAAGTGGACGGTTCAAGCTGGATTAAGCAATATTCACAATCAATCTGTGATCCTTCTGGATAGAAGCAGACTGCCAAAGAAAATCACACAAGGTGTGGTAATGAACTGGTGGTGAACTATGGACTGTGTAGACTTGTATAAAGTATTCAAACATACACACCATATTGAATGGAGTTTATATTGTTGTCGTCATCTAAGTACATAGAAACTGCATTTGAGTTAATGAATTAGCTAGTATTTACCAGACAAAAGGTAACAGCAATATGTGAAATGAATGATTCATTTACAGAACGAGATTGGGAGGGGGAAGTAAGGCCAACATATGTAGACTGGCAGTTATTTAATCCTTTGACTGTATTGTGTTTGTTTGTCTGCCTGACTGATACTGGAAAATTGCCATTGTGGGAGTTCCAGGCTTGAACCTGTATCCTGTTGAATCAGTGGGCTAGAACTAAGCTTTTGGACCCTTAGTTGATTTTGCAGATGGTAATACTTTCTTTCAGGGTAAATATAAACCAGAATATAATTTAGTGTCACCAGTCCCCTCAGTCAGCACTCATCACCCAACATCCAGAGACTTAAGCACATAATCTATTCTGACATTTCGGTACAGTACTGAGGGAGCGCTGCGCTGTCAGAAGTGCTGTTTTTCGGATGTGACGCTAAATCGAGGCCCTATCTGCACACTCGGGTGACTATTTCGAAATGGCACTATTTCGAAGAAAAGCAGGGGAGTTTGCCCCAATGTCCTGGCCAATATATATATCCATCACTCAACATCACTAAAAAAGTATTATTTGGTCATTTATCTATTTGCTGTGTGGGATCTTGCTGTGTGCAAATTGGTAGCTGCATTTCCTACATTACATCTTCAAAAATACTTAATTTGTAAAGCACGTTGGGACGTTGTTTTCTGAGGTGCAATCTGTGCTTTCCAGTACATAGCATTGTTTCACTCTTGGCCAAGGGTTCAACATACAGGCCTCTTTTTTTGGCATGGGAAGAAAGGTCTTTCAGGGTTCCAAGTCAAAAAAAAATGTAATTGAAGGGGGGAAAATAGTGATTTGTGGCATACGGGAGTCTTGCAGATGAGGCAGTTTATTGCATTTTTTTGGTGGGGAGCTAGGGGTGGGGGCATAGGTGAAAGGTGACAAACTAGGAAAATTATCAGCTTAAGTTTTTTTTTTCGCTGTAGTTGAATTTAGCTTTCACCTCCATCCCACTTTTTGGACACCAGTGCAAAGTATAAGTGACTGCATTTGTCTGGTTCTGTCAGTTACCAGTATTAAAAGTGGTATCTAGCAATTAGTTGTAAAATTATGTTAAGCTTTACTCTTAAGTGAACTGTGGAAGATTGAGCATCTGGCTGTAAATCTGCCAGTATATCTTGCACATACTGGGATGCAGAATATAGAAGTTCCAGGGCAATAATCTGTTGGAGCCTATTTATCAAGCCAATGCTGAATCTGTGAAATCAAGATGCAAATAGACTGTTTACTTTAATATTTGAAATAGTTTTGTATTAACTTTGTGCATAATTATTGAGATGTGATAATTGAGGTTAGAACAATGTGAGCAGCCTTTCAGAACAAAGGGATTATTTGGTACTGAAATGAAAATCTCCTTTTTTTTTTTTGAATATTCAAATACATGGATTTAAACTTTTGCAGCCTGTTGGAATGTTAAATACCATTTGTTGTCAGACAAATAACCTTATCACATTGTACTTCTGTTTTTAATAGTGCTTGCATTTCATACTGATTTAAGCTACATGAAGAGAGGAGCAATGCATTGCAACAGCTACCTCTGACCTCTAATTGGGTTATGTGGATTTTTTTTACAATTATACACTGTGGCTGTCTACACCATGTTGATGGTGGTATAATTTCAGGATGATAGCAAATAGTATTGAACTTTTTTTAAAGCATTTAAGTATTAATTTTAATCTTCTGTCTCATAATTAAATGGTCAGTTTAATTTTTTTCAAATTGAATTTTGTACTTTAAGACCGTTTTTGTTTTATCAATTACAACTTGTGGTTGTAGTAATCCAGTGAATTTCTCACTGTGTATGCTGTTAACAACAAAGTTACATTTTGTTTAATTTGACTCGTGCATAAAATAAATTGTAATTATATACAGGAGCTACAAATAGGAACAGAAAATGTATTAATGTTAACAGCCTGAAAAGGAAATGGAAAGTGGAGCTGTTAGATGGGTTTTTACATCAATACTTCATGCCTTCAGTGGTGGCTGTAATTTTGCTGACCTTTCTAGCACCTGCTTTTATATTCCTGGCTACCTGCATCTGATTCTGTGTAATTAGAATTGATTCTTGGCAAGAAGCCTAACGGAATAGCGTGTCCTCTGCACAACGTAAATTGAGCTGAAGAGCTTGATAAAAGTGTTTGTATAGCCTTTCCCACATGAATGTCATTACTCCTATTCCACTAATGGAATGCCCTGGCAGATAAACTAAACCACAGAGCCTTCTGGAAGTAGCATTTCAAATCAAAACAATCCTGTGCAGCTTTGAGATACCCTATTTATTTTCAATTTCTTGTAGTGTATTTTCTGAAAACAGATGGTGATAACTCATTAAAAATTAATTAACATCAAAATATATTTTTCTTTGCACAAAAAATCTTACGGAATAACTAAAGTGCCTAATGCTAATTCACAAAAAAGAAGTTGGTATTACTGATTTGTTCAACATCCATGCTTCAAGAGCAACTTGGGAGAAAAGCACCTGGGCACATTGTCCTTTTATAAATTTTGCTCATGGATCAACCAGGTAATTTCTTTCCTCCTCCTTTCTCCCCACCATTTGACACCTGTATATGGCATAGATGTTATGAATTAGAGTTCCTGATACATATCAGGAATTCAGGCCCAGAGATCAGCACATCCGGATAAAATTAATGGACAGAAAATTGTGGAAGGCCTGCTCACCTCCAGGCTTGAATTCCTGGCATCCAATCCTGTGATACGAAGTTCTGTGCTGGAAGCATTAATTCTTAAAATCTACCCCATCATCCCTCATTCTAGGTGCATCTTTTACTTCTTTTCTCTTGTAGACAGCAGCAGCTCTTTGGAATGTTTATCGCAACAATTTAAATTATTTATTGGTATTTCATTGTCTTTCCTACAATTTATTTTATCTGTAAAGTTTTTTTTAAACATTTTGATAAGTATCAAAATCTTCCCTGGACTTCAGTTGAAGGTCACCAGTATCAGCGACTGACTCCTTTTCCAAAGGCATTGGGAGACCATATGAAAAGATCTTAGTGTTGGTACCAAGGCTCATGGGACATGCCCTACAGCACCTGACACACAACAGAATTGAACTTTGACAAATGTAAGGAGTGGACTGAACACAACCATAGTCTGTCACATCAACAACTAATTCATGGCCCATAGCTCTGAGGGAAAGTATCTGGGCAAGAAACATTAAACTCGGCTGCACAATGCTAACTTTGTCCAGAGAATTCCTTTCTGATGGGGAGGGAAGGGTGGGGTTGGGGGGTGGGGGGAGGAGGGGGAGAGGAAGGAAGAGGTGGAGGGGGGGGAAATCCACGGCCATTCCAACAAACTCACGCTGGCAACTTGTTCCAAAGGTCAATAACTCATCTAAGCTAATTCTTTGCTTATGTAACTTATAAGCATGTCTCCTGGTTTTCCCCAACCTATCCAATTCAAATAGTCTATCCACATTGACAGTCTGGTCCCTTCATTATTTTAATACCTCAATCAGTTCTCCCCAAAGTCTATGTTTTTTGAGACTCAAAAAATCTAGCTCTCTAATCCTATTGTGGTAACTAAGGGCTTTTAAACTAGGTATCAATCTGATGGCCCTCTGACCTTTTCCAGGGCCCTTACATCACCCATCGTGTGAGGGAACCAAAACGGGGCACCATGTTTTAGATGATGCCTAACAAAGACAGTGGTACTTTTTAAAAAATATTGGATCGTCCTACCAGTATATCCTAATACTCTCTTTTTACTGTGGCCTTGTGCACCGGTCGTGAACATTTGGAAACTCATGTAATATAACACTTAGGTCTCTTTCCTGCTCAATAGATTTCAGTCCACAATCCTGTATGGTATACACATGTTGACATCAGCTCCACCTACCTGCATAACATTACATTTATCTACATTAAATGTCATCTGCTTGCATAACAACAGTCATTGAATTCAATATTAATTTCATTGTGTAAGATACTTTGATATGACATGGAATTATATATGCAAGTATTTTTGCTCTTATTTAAATATATATTAATATTTAGTTTCTTTTGCCAAATAACCTAAAGCAAAGTAGCACACCTTCTAGCCACCTATTTTTAATCTAAGTGCATGAGCAGGTTACAGCTGAACATTCCTGCCTGTCTCTATTCCTTCGCACGGTGCATGGGATAGTGACCTGAAGAGAAATCGAACCAGTTAGATAAGTTATACTAGGTTAGCTATTTTTTTTATATATATATTTTTTAAAAATTAAGAAAAGGTATGCTGTGGAGACCATACTCCCATGTAAGAAAATAAAAGTTTAAGAACATAAGAAATAGGACCAGGAGCAGGCCATGCAGCCCTTCAAGCCTGCTCTGCCATTTTATTAAGATCATGGCTGATCTTCGACCTCAACTTCACTTTCCCGCCCAATCCCCATATTCCTTGATTCCCTTTGAGTCCAAAAATCTATCGATCTCTGCCTTGAATATACTCAATGACTGAGCATCCACAGCCTCTGAGGTAGAGAATTCCAAAGATTAACCACCCTCTGAGTGAAGAAATTCCTCCTCGCCTCAGTCCTAAATGGCCGACCCCTTATCCTGAGACTATGCCCCCTAGTTCTAGACTCCCCGGCTAGGGGAAACACCCTCTCAGCATCTCGTCTGTCAAGCCCTGTAAGAATGTTATACATTTCAATGAGATCGCCTCTCATTCTTCTAAATTCCAGAGAATAGAGGCCCATTCTACTCGCTCTCTCTTCAAAGCACAACCCTCTCACCCCAGGAATCAATCTAGCCTAAGTAATTGCCCTCCTTCCAACTGAAAACAAATCAGAGGTCCTTTCTACTGACACATTAGCCAATCTATTTGACATATAAATCTCTTTATTTTTAATGAAGTATGAGTTATTGCAATGATTGTTTTGGTAGCTAATAAATATATTCATATTCCAATTCATCAAATTACTTTCTGAATTTTCTCAAATATTTGAGTTTCAGATTTTAAAAATTTTCAAATGAAGATTGTGAATCAAGCAGATGATAGAGATTTACTGCCCTCTGCAGCACTGGTTGGAAAATCCAGCAAATGAAAGTGCCAAGGGTAAGCCGAAAGCATTAAGTTTGACAACATAACCTCAACCAAACACCGAATTACTTAAACTTGTACAGCATGCTTAGGAGAACATTTTTTTAAAGGACTCATATTGGAGTTCTAGATTAGATGAACTTTTAACTTTAAGACCTTGCAGTTTACAGTCAGTAGAGAATTAAGTTGTGTATGGGAATACAAATGTTCTGATTGGGTGGTAAGTCAATCTGCTTACTGGCACATAACTGCTCAAAGCAATGTGCACCTAACAGCCCAAATATAGACACTTATCCCTCCTTCCCTTTAAAAAAGCATTGTTCTGATGGAGAGTTCACAGAAGAGATTAATGGATGCAGAACATCAATTTATGAGGATAGGCTGATAGAATTAAATTTGCTTTCACTGGAGAAAAGGTCATGATACTGATCTTTACAATACTTAAAGGATAGATAATGTAAGTGGAAGCAGGAATTTCTAAAAAATTAACCTTTGGGAATTGCACCAAGATAACTCATTGGGTGTCCCATTCCCACGGGCTGCTGATGAGTTGTCTTGTCAGGCACTTTGTACTTGTGAAAGGCAGCCCAAAACGAGATCAGAGTCTGACCTGCTCACTCCAACGATATGATCAGGTCAAATATTTATGTTAAGTGCTCTCAAATGGCTGGGATCCAAGTCTTTGGAACTATTTTTCAGCCAGCCAGAGTTAGAATTTCAGAGGTGTGAATCCCTGTTACAGAATCAGGTCAAAAAAAATATACATTTGGATTAAATAAGTAAAAATTAATATAAAATAAAACTTTAAATATATGGTATGTCAGAAAGTAATATAAAATAAAATTTAAAAGTAAATATAGAAGAAAGAGAGAATTGGAAAAAAGACAACAGAGTAAAAATAATGTTATTAAAATATATAATTTTATTTAGATTTTTCAAAACGTGTATACTTAATGTTACAATAATAAAGCTACTCATGGCATCGCAGTAGCATTATAACTATAATGTTACTCGTAAGTGCATGAGCTGAAATGTTAAAAAAAGGGAATGGCCCAGGGAGGACGGTTAAACTGTAATCACAAGACAACAACATCAACAACAACTTGTATTTATATAATGCCTTTAATGTAGAAAAATGTGCCATGTGCTTCACAGACGTGTAATCAGACAAAACTCGATACTGAGCCAAAAAAGGAGATATTAGGAAGGGGTGACCAAAAACTTGGTGAAAGAGGTGTGTTTTAAAGAGCGTCTTAAAGGAGGAGAGGAGATGGAGAGGCGAAGAGGTTTAAGGAGGGAATTCCAGAGCGTGGGGCCTAGACGACTGAAGGCACAGCCGGCAATGTTGAGGCGAAGGGAAGAAGGGATGCACAAGAGGCCAGTGTCAGAGGAAATCAAAGTTCTCTGAGAGTTGTAGGGCTGGAGGATTAAGGGGTGGGGGGGCATAAAGGGATTTATATATGAGGGTGAGAATTTTAAATTTGATGTGTTGGGGAGCCGGGAACCAATGTGCGTCAGCAAGCACAGGGATGATGGGTGAGCAAGAATTAGTGCGGGATAGGATGTGGGCAGCAGAGTTTTGGGTGAGCTGATGTTTATGGAGGACAGTTGGAGTCAACTCACCACAGGCAGAAATTGAAAGGTCACAGGACACCAGGTAGGTGATTGGTCGGTGAGTATTACTGGGTTTTTTTTCTCTTTAAGTTAGGGCAGGGGTTTAACTAAGAGCTTAAATCAATAACTTAAACTACATCAATTAATTAGTTAATAAAACTAAGAATAGCAAGAGATTAAAAACTCTAATAAAGTAAATAAATAAATTCTGGTTCGACAAGCGATGGCAGCATGTGGGAGTTTGTGGAGAGCAGCGTGATCCCCAGCAAACACATCTACAGTAAGTGTCTGCAGCTCGAGGAACTTCAGCATCCGGGAGGAGGAGAGTTATCTGGACACTTTGATCCAGGAGGCAGTCACACCCCTTAGGTTAAGTAGTAGTTTAGAGTTAGTCAGTAGTCAGGGACAGGAGGGTGTGACTGCGAGTCAGGCAGGTATGGGGACCCAGGATGTAGTGATGGAGGAGCCTCAGCCCTTGACCTTGACCGACAGGTATGAGGTACTTGCTACCTGCTTGCATAAGAGCAACGACCGCAGGGAAGAAGGGCAAACTGACCACAGCACTGTGGTGCAGGAGGCCATTCATGTGGGGGAAGTTAAAAGGAATGTGGTGGTGATGGGGGATAGTATAGTCAGAGGGATAGATACTGTTCTCTGCAGCCGTGACCGAGAGTCCCGAAGGCTGTGTTGCCTGCCTGGTGCCAGAGTTAAGGATATCTCCTCACAGCTGGAAATGAACCTGAAGCATGAGGAGAAGGATTCAGTTGTCGTGGACCACGTAGGAACCAACAACATAGGTAGAACTAGGAATGGGGTTCTACTGAGACAGTTTGAGGAGCTAGGGTCCAAATTAATAAGCAGAACCGCAAAGGTAATAATCTCTGGATTACTACCTGAGTCATGTGCAAATTGGCATAGGAACAAACAGATCAGAGTAAAATGCGTGGCTCAAAGAGTGGTGTGGGAGACAGGGGTTTCGATTCATGGGGCACTGGCACCAATACTGGGGAAAGAGGGAGCTGTTCCATTGGGACAGGCTCCACTTAAACCGGGCTGGGACCAGTGTCCTGGTGAAATGAATAACTAAGGCTGTAGATAGGGCTTTAAACTAAAAAGGTGGGGGAGGGGTCAGGTGAGGGGAAATTTAGAAATCTAATGAGAATAGTCAAGCTACAGAGCAGTGTAGTGATTTGGGTAAAGATAACCATAGTGTGGCAGGAAGGGACAGAGAGTTTGCCAATAATAAAGCATCAACAAGTAAGGTCAAAGCAGGAAAAAATGGTAAAAAGTCAAAATTAAAGGCTCTTTATCTGAATGCCCAGAACATTTATAAAAAGATAGATGAATTAATTTCACAAATAGAGATAAATGGGTTTGACCTAATAACCATTACAGAGACATGGTTGCAAAGTGACTAAGGTTGGGAACTAAATATTCCAGGGTACATGAGATTTAGAAAATAGGGCAAAATGGAAAAGAAAGGGATGTAGTACTAATAATAAAGGATGACATAAGGACAGTGTTTAGAAAGGATCTTGGCTCGGAAGATCAGGAAATAGAATCAGTATGGGTGGAAATAAGAAATAACAAGGGGCAGAAAACACTGGTGGGAGTAGTTTATAGGCCCCCTAATAGTAACTATATGTTGGACAGAGTATTAATCATGAAATAATAGGAGCTTGTAACAAAGGTAATTCAGTAAGCATGGGGAACTTTAATTTTCATATAGATTGGACAAAACAAATTGGCAAAGGCAGTTTGGAGGACGAATTCACGGAATGCATTCGAGACGGTTTCCTAAAGCAATAAGTCATGGAACCAACCAGGGAACAGACTGTTTTAGATCTTGTATTGTGTAATGAGACGGGATTAATTAGTAATTCACAATAAAGGATCCTCTGGGGAAGAGCGATCGTAATATGATAGAATTTCACGTTGATTTTGAGAGTGACATACTTAAGTCAAAACTAGAGTCTTAAACTTAAATAAAGTCAATTATATAGGTATGAGAGGTGAGTTGGCTAAGGTAGATTAGGAAGTTAAATTAAAGGGTATGACAGTTGAAAAGCAATGGTAAACATTTAAAGAAATATTTCAATATTCTCAACAAATATACATTCCATTGAGAAATTAAAACTCCACAGGAAAAGTGATCCTCCCGTGGCTAACTAAAGAAGTTAAGGAGAGTATTAGATTAAAAGAACAGGCCTACAAATGTTGCCAAGAAGAGTAGTAAGCCTGAGGATTGGGAGAGTTTTAGAAACCAGCAAAGGACGCCCAAAAAATTGATAAAAGAATATGAAAGTAAACTAGCAAGAAATATAAAAATGGATTGTAAGAGCTTCTACAAGTATGTAAAAGGAAGAGAGTAGCAAAAGTAATTGTTGAACCCTAGAGGCTGAGACAGGAGAATTTATAATGAGGAATCAGGAAATGGCAGATGCGTTCAACAAATATTTTATATCTGTCTTCACAGTAGAAGACACAAAAAGTATACCAGAAATAATGGGGAACCAAGGGGCTAATGGGAGTAAGGAACTTAAAGTAATTATTATCAGTAGAGAAAAAGTACTTGAGAAACTAATGAGACTAAAAGTTGATAAATCCCCTGGACCTGATGGCCTCCATCCAAGGGTTCCAAAAGAGGTGGCTGCAGAGATAGTGGATGCATTGGTTATGATCTTCCAAAATTCCCTAGATTCTAGAATGGTCCCAGTGGATTGGAAGGTAGCAAATGTAACCCCACTATTCAAGAAAGGAGGGAGAGAGAAAACAGGGAACTACAGGCCAGTTAGCCTGACATCAGTCATCAGGAAAATTCTGGATTCCATTATTAAGGAATTGGTAACAGGGCACTTAGAACATCACAATATGGTTAGGTAGAGTCAACATGGTTTTATGAAAGGGAAATCATGTTTGACAAATTTATTAGAGTTTTTTGAGGATGTAACTAGCAGGGTAGATAAAGGGGAATCAGTGAATGTGGTATATTTGGATTTTCAAAAGGCATTCGATAAGGTGCCACATAAAAGGTTGTTACGCAAGATAAGGACTCATGGGGTGGGGATAACAGATTAACATGGATAGAGGATTGGTTAACGGACAGAAAACAGAGAGTAGGGATAAATAAGTCATTTTCAGGTTGGCAGGCTATAACTTGTGGGGTACCGCAAGGATCGGTGCTTGGGCCCCAGCTATTTACAATCTATGTTAATGACTTGGATGAAGGGACCGAGAGTAATGTATCCAAGTTTGCTGACAATACAAAGTTAGGTGGGAAAGTAAGCTGTGAGGAGGACACAAAGAGTATGCAAAGGGATATAGACAGGTTAAGTGAGTGGACAAGAAGGTGACAGATGGAGTAAAATGTGGGGAAATGTGAGGTTATTCATTTTGGTAGGAAGAATAGAAAAACAGAATATTTTTAAAATGGTGAGTAACTATTAAATGTTGGTGTCCAGAGAGACTTGGGTATCCTGGTACAAGAAACACAAACAGATAGCAAGCAATTAGGAAGGCAAATGGCATGTTGGCCTTTATTGCAAGGGGGTTAGAGTACAAGAGTAAGGAAGTCTTACTACAATTGTACAGGGCTTTGATGAGACCTCACCTGGAGTACCACGTACAGTTTTGGTCTCCTTATCTAAGGAATGATATACTTGCCTTCGAGGCGGTGCAACGAAGGTTCACTAAATTATTTCCTGGGATGAGAGGGTTGTCCTATAAGGAGGGATTGAGTAGAATGGGCCTACACTCTCTGGCGTTTAGAAGAATGAGAGGTGATCTCATTGAAACATATAAGATTCTGAGGGGGCTTGATAGGGTAGAGGCTGAGAGGTTGTTTCCCTTGGCTGGAGCATCTAGAACTAGAGGGTATAGTCACAGGATAAGGGGTCAGCCATTTAAGGCTGAGATAAAGAGGCATTTCTTCACTCAGATGGTTGTGAATCTTTGGAATTCTCCACCACAGAGGGCTGTGGACGCTCAGTCATTGAGTAAATTCAAGGCTGAGATAGATACATTTTTGGACTCTAGGGGAATCAAGGGATATGGGAACGGGCAGGAAAGTGGAGTTGAGGTTGAAGATTAGCCATGATCTGATTGAATATCAGAGCAGGCTCGAGGGGCTGCATGGCCGCCTCCTGCTCCTATTTCTTATGATTGAAGGCTGGCCAGGAGAGCATTGGAATAGTCTAGTCTGGAGGTAACAAAAGCACGGATGAGGGTTTCAGTAGCAGGTGGACTAAGGCAGCGGTGGAGATGGGTGATGTTATGGAGGGGGAAGTAGGCACTCTTTATGATTGAGAGGATATGTGAGCAGAAGCTCAGCTCATGGCCAAATAGGTCACCGAGATTGCGAACAGTCTGATTCAACCTCAGTGGCTGCAGAAAGGGATGGAATCAGTGGCGAGGGTATGGAGTTTGTGGAAGGGGTCAATATCTTTTCAATGTTTAACTGGAGGAAATTGTGGCTCATCCAGGACAGGATGTCGGACAAGCAGACTGATAAAATAGAGGCAGTGGAAAGGTCAAGAGAGGTGACGGAGAGATAGAGCTGGATGTCGTCAGCATACATGTAGAACCTGACCCCATGTCTTCGGATGATGTTGCAAAGGGGCAGCATGTAGATGAAGAAGTGGAGGGGGCTAAGGGCGGATCCTTGAAGGACTCCAGAGGTAATGGAAAGAGAAGCCATTGCTGGAGAGGCTTTGGCTCCAACTGTATAGGTAGGATTGGAATCAAGCAAGGGCAGTCCCACTGAGTTGGACAACAGAGGAAAGGCGTGGAGGGGGATGGATAGTGTGGTGGACCATGTCAAAGGCTACAAAGAGTTGAGAAGGACGAGGGGGAATAGTCCACCACGGTCACAGTCATAGAGGATGTCTTTTTTTACTTTGATTTGGGGTGTTTCAATGCTGTGGCAGGAGCAGAAATCCGATTGCAGGGATTGAAACATAGAATTGCGGGAAAGCTGGGCTCGGATTTGGGAGGCAACAACGTGGTCAAGGATTTTGGAGAGGAAAGGGAGGGTGGAGATTAGGTGATCGTTTGCAAGGTCAGAGGGATCGAGGGTGGTTTCTTTTGAGGTTGGGTGATAAGGTGGTCTTAAAAGGGAGGGGTACAGTCCCTGAGTAAAGGGAGCCATTTACAGTGTCATAGCATGAGGGCCTGGAAAGGAAGTTGGATAGTCAACAGTTTAGTGAGAATGGGGTCTAGAGAGTAGGAGGTGGATCTCATGAACAAGCAGAGCTCGGAGATGGCATGAGGGGAGAGAGGAGAGAAACTAGAGAAAGATGCAGGTTCAAGGCTAGGGCCGGGGGATCCTTGGGAGAGATGTGGTGGAGGCAGCTGAATGGATGGTGTCAATCTTACTGACAAAGAAGTTCATTAGCTCCTCACAGGTGTTGTTGCAGGTGAGGGTGGAGGGGGCAGGAGAGAGGGGTTTATGGAGATGGTTGGTAGTACAGAAAAGAAGCAGTGGGTTATCTTTGCTATTTAGGATAACCCTGAAGTAGTTATTAGTTTTGGCAGAGGAAAACAAAGCCTGACAGTGCTTGATGTGGCCCAGCTAGATCTAGTGATGGACGGCTAAATCAGTTGTGCACCAGATACGTGCAAGACCAGCCCCCTCTGACTTGAGAAAGCCATACCAGAAGGAACGACTAGCTTTGGAAAGGGATGTGGTTGACTAGGGACAAGGGCTTCAAATGTGCAGAAGAGAAAGTGGTTGAGCAGATCAACATCTGCAGAAGTATTGTGGAAACCAGATGGCCAAGGCCAGACAGTTCAGAGTTTGAAAGTGCAGTTGTAAGTGACTTGTGGGAGAGTTTTTTCCAGGGGTGGATGCAGAAGGAAGTTGGGTTGGAAGGGGGAGGGGGATGTGGATGTTGAGGAATGCCAGGAAGTGGTTGGAGATGGCCTTGTCTGTGATTGAGAACATGGGAGTACAGAGGCCACATAATATCATAGTATGGTACAGCAGAGGAGGCCATTCGGCCCATTGTGCCTGTGCTGGCTCTTTGAAAAAGCTATCCAATTAGTCCCATTCCCCTGCTCTTTCCCCATAGATTTTCCCTTCAAGTATTCATCCAATTCCCTTTTGAAAATTACCCTTTCAGGCAGTGCAATCCCGATCATTACAACCCGCTCCATAAAAAAATGTTTCCTCATGTCGCCGATTACCTCAAATCTGCATCCTCTGGTTACCGATCCTTCTGCCATTGGAAATAGTTTCTCCTTATTTACTCTATCAAAACCGTTCATGATTTTGAACACCTCTATCAAATCTCCCCTTAACCTTCTCTGTTCTAAGGAGAACAACCCCAGCTTCTCCAATTCTCCACATAACTGAAGTCCCTCATCCCTGTTACCATTCTAGTAAAACTCTTCTGCACCCTCTCTAAGGCCTTGACATCTTTCCTAAAGTGTGTTGCCCAGAATTGAACACAATACTCCAGCTGAGGCCTAACCAGTGTTTTATAAAGATTTAGCATAACTTCCTTGTTTTAATACTCTACGCCTCTGTTTATAAAGCCCAGGATCCCATATGCTTTTTTAACAGCCTTCTCAACTTGTCCTGCCACCTTCAAAGATTTGTGTACATACACCCCAATGTCTCTCTGTTCCTGCACCACCTTTAACATTGTACCATTTAGTTTATATTACCTCTCCTCATTCTTCCCTCCAAAATGTATAATTTCACACTTCTCAGTGTAAAATTTCATCTGCCATATGTCCTCCTGAAGTCAGTTACTATCCTCCACATTGATTATTTCATTTCGAGTTTCGTGTCATTTGCAAACTTTGAAATTATATTCTCTGTACCCAGGTCATTAATATATATTCAAAGGAGCAGCGATCCTAATACTGACCCCTGGGAAACACCACTGTATACTTCCCTCCAGTCTGAAAAACAACCGTTCACCACCACTCTTCTGCTTTCTGTCCCTTAGCCAATTTTGTATCCATGCTGCCACTGTCTATCATGTGATACTTTATCAAATGCCTTTTGAAAGTCCATTTACACAACAACAACCACACTACCCTCATCAACCCTCTCCGTTACTTCATCAAAGAACTCAATCAAGTTAGTCAAACACTATTTGCTTTAACAAATCTGTGCTGACTTTCATTTATTAGCCCATATTTTTCCAAGTGCCAATTAATTTTGTCCTGGATTATTGTCTCTAAAAGTTTCCCCACTACCAACATTAGGCTCGCAGGCCTGTAATTGCCGGGTTTATCCCTCTCCCCTTTTGTGAACAGGAGTGTAATATTTGCAATCCTCCAGTCCTCTGGCACCATCCCCATATCTAAGGAGGATTGGAAGATTATGCCCAGAGCCTCTGCAATTTCCACCCTTATTTCCTTCAATAACCTAGGATGCATCCCATCTGGACCAGGTGTCTTTTCTACTTTGTGTACCGCCAATCTTTTAAGTACCTCCTCTTTATCTATTTTTATCCTATCCAATATTGCTACTACCTCCTCCTTCACTGCTACAATGGCAGCATCTTCTTCCCTAGTGAAGACCGATGCAAAGTATTCATTTAGGACCTCAGCCATGCCCTCTGCCTCCCTCATCAGTCCCATTCTTCCTTTGACTTTCATTTTACTATTTATATGTTTATAAAAGACTTTTGGGTTCTCTTTTAGGTTAGCCACTAATCTATTCTCATACTCTTTCTATACCCCTCTGATTCCCTTTTTTAGATTTCCTCTGTACTTTCTGTATTCAGCCTGTTTCTCTACTGCATTATGTACCTTATATTTGTCATAAGCCTCCTTCTGTTTTATTTTAATCTCCATATCTTCAGTCATCTAGGGAGCTCTATCTTTGGATGCCCATCCTTTCCCCCTCTTGGGAGTGTGCCTACTCTGTACCCGAACCATCTCCTTGAAGGCCTCCCATTGTTCAATTTCTATTTCATAGAATCATAGAAAGGTTACAGCACGGAAGGAGGCCATTTGACCCATCGAGTCCGTGCTGGCTCAATGCAAGAGCAATCCAGCTAGTCCCACTCCCCCACCCTATCCCGTAGCCCTGCAAAATTTTTCCTTTCAAGTACTTATCCAGTTCCCTTTTGAAGGCCATGATTGAATCTGCCTCCACCAGCCCCTCTGGCAGTGCATTCCAGATCCCAACCACTCGCTGTGTAATAAAGTTCTTCCTCATGTCACCTTTGGTTCTTTTGCTAATCACCTTAAATCTATGTCCTCTGGTTCTTGACCCTTCTGCCAATGGGAACAGTTTCACTATCTATTCTGTCTGGACCCTTCATGATTTTGAATACCTCTATCAAATCTCCTCTCAACCTTCTCTGTTCCAAGGAGATCAACCCCAGCTTCTCCAGTCTATCTGCGTAACTAAAGTCCCTCATCCCTGGAATCATCCTAGTAAATCTCTTCTGCACCCTCTCTAAGGTCTTCACATCTTTCCTGAATTGTGGTGCCCAGAACTGGACACAATACTCCAGCTGTGGCCGAACCAGTGTTTTATAAAGGTTCATCATGACTTCCTTGCTTTTGTACTCTATGCCTCTATTTATAAATTTACCACATTTACTACGTGCATTAAGCACATGCACTCCAAACTCATCTTAGGCTGCCTCGCATTTGCCCCCAGTCTGATAGGAACATAGGAACAGGAGTAGGCCATTCAGCCCCTCGTGCTTCTCCGCCATTTGATAAGATCATGGCTGATCTGTGATCTAGCTCCATATACCTGCCCATATCCCTTAATACCTTTGGTTGCCAAAAAGCTATCTAGCTCACATTTAAATTTAACAATTGAGCTAGTATCAATTGCCGTTTGCGGAAGAGAGTTCCAAACTTCTACCGCCCTTCTATTTCTGAACAACTCTTTACTATAGTGCTATTTGTCCCTCCCAGTCCTCTGTGCACCTTGTTTCTCCTTTCTAATGTTTCGTCCTGGTGCCCATCCCCCTGCCAAATTAATTTAAACCTTCCCCCACAGCACTAGTTAACCTCCCTACGAGGACATTGGTCCCAGCTCTGTTGAGGTGCAATCCGCTCATCTTGAACAGATCCCTCCTGCCCCAGAATAGTCCCAATGCCCCAGGAATCTGAAGCCCTCCCTCCTGCACCATTTCTCCAGGTACGCATTAACCTGTCTTATTCTACTATTCCTATACTCACCAGCGCGTGGCACTGGGAGTAATCCATTACTACCTTTGAGGTCCTGCGTTTTAGATAGCAAAGTTGAGGGAGTGGCTGTGAATATGGTAGGAGAGTTTATATGGAGGGAGAGATTAAAGGAGGACAAGAATGCAGTGAAATCAGAGGAGAGAGTGAAAGGTGAGTTGAAATGGAGATTGAAAATACCAAGGGTGAGGAGTCACTCAGTGCAGAGTCTGAGGGAGGAAAGAAAGGAGGACATCTCGGCTAGAAACTTGGGGTGGACGGTGGTAGACAACGAGCATTTTAATGGAGAGGCGTGAGGTGCAGAACAAGTTGAGGGGCTTGAAGGAGGAGATGGTAATAGAGAAGTAGGGGGAAGAGACCCAAGGTATGATCATAGAATCATAGAACGGTTACAGCATGGAAGGAGGTCATTCGGCCCATCACGTCCGTGCCGGTTTTTTGCAAGAGCAATCCAGCTAGTCCCACTCCCCCGCCCTTTCCCTGTAGCCCCGCAAATTTTTTCCTTTCAAGCACTTATCCAGTTCCCTTTTGGAGGCCACGATTGAATCTGCCTCCACCACCTCCTCAGGCAGTGCATTCCAGATCCTAACCACTCGCAGTGTAAAAAAGTTCTTCCTCATGTCACCTTTGGTTCTTTTGCCAATCATCTTAAATCTATGTCCTCTGGTTCTTGACCCTACTGCCAATGGGAACAGTTTCTCTCTATCTACTCTGTCTAGATCCTTTATGATTTTGAATACCTCTGTCAAATCTCCTCGCAACCGTTTCTGTTTCAAGGAGAACAACCCCAGCTTCTCCACTCTATCCAAGTAACTAAAGCCCCTCATCCCTGGAATCATTCCAGTAAATCTCTTCTGCACCCTCTCTAATGCCTTCACATCCTTCCTAAAGTGCGGTGCTTTGGTGATTAGGGCCACACCAACAAGTGACGGATTGGGCGGGACAGACTAAGGGGTTAATCTGTCATCGCAGGACATAATATAAATTTAACAAGTCTCAAGTAGGATTACACATGAAAATGATGATAAAATATTTGATAGAATGTTATGGTCTTAATTTGAATGTGGGGAATATCAGGATTGAATAATGTTGAGGTAAAGATTCCAGGATGTTACTCTAACTTCCAAGGAGATAATTTCACAGTTTCTTAGAAATGTTACCTGTGGTTGTTTGCCGCCCTTAGGAAATTAGTAATATTCCATGACAAAGAACATTGTAAACAATCTGTTGAAAGGAGTGAGCTTAAATGGCCAAATGAACTTTTGTTGTTAAGCACTTTATTTTGTTAAATGGCACTCAAACATTTTTTGAAGTTTTGATTTTCTTGACAAAATGTAATAGAATAGTACTACAGCATATATAATTTACTGTATACTTGTGTGTTTCATATTCTAAGCAGCCAATCACTTTTGGCTAATTCTCTTTAAAAATTGCTTTCATTCAAAATATATAGGCACATGCAGTTAATACTCGATAAAGCTTCAGGCAAAATCCATTAACTTTGTGCAATGTGTCAATTTAGCACAGAAGAATTTGAAATGATAAGTAAAGGTTCAAAATCTCATTGATATTTTTGTAAAATCCTATGGTCTGTACAGACTCACTCATCAAAATTAAATTGAAATTCTGATATTCAGTAGATCACACCTTCAGGCTCTAATAGAAGATACTGTTTAAGTCGAGGTGGAATGTTAAGTTTTGGCACTGCACTGTAACACCTTGCCCGTAACACTGCCCGAATAGTACATCTAGTCAGGTGCATCAGAGAGCGTGGTGATCTTCCACAGACATCAAACAGAGATTTATAAAACGCCCAGTGTTGCTGCAAAGTCAAGCAAATAATATAGGTCACAGACTGGTTTTCTAAATCAGAGGTTTCCAAACTGGGGGAGGGCGTGACAAAGTTATCAGGGGGGCATGAGGAGGACGGGCTGGATTGAGAGATTTTAGCTTTATATTTGCATCATTCATTTAATTTTATTCAAAACCTATTCTGTCTGTTTTTTGTCCACTTCGCCGCAAGCAACAGTAGGAGGGACACTGGGGTGTTTGGTGATGTTATGGTGTCTGCGTATGTTTTCGGACCTCACTTGGCGCTGCACGTGCAGCATGTGCCTGAACCAAGAGTCCCTAGCCTGGCCCGAAATTGTGCACGAGCTGCTAGTGCCCGTTTTTCTATTTTCTAAAAGTTACTATTAATTGTGAATTTTTAGCTGGAGGAATACTCTGATTCAAGATAGTGGCTCAAACAAAGCAATTTTTTTGCAGTGATTTGACTGGTTGGTTTCTAGATTATCTTTGCTGGTAATAGTCACAATGTTCTGATTTGAGTTCTGATTTTTCACTCCTTAATGAATATTAAATTTGAGTCACTATATTATTTGCTGGCAATATGATACCAGAGTGGTATAGGAAGCGTAATGTCAGTGTTAATTCTGAAGTGTGACAGATAAAAAGTAAATACAGACATATTGATTTTAATATATTACAGATACATATAACTGTAATCTGGTTACAATTAGCATGTATCATATTATTACTAAGTGTCTTCATACATCATGTTATTGCTGTGAATCTGCTTATATAAGAATTGTTCACCGAATTGTACATCCCTTGGCATTTAGTCATTTCTAAATTTACTGCCTATTCATAGCCATGAACTGAAAATTAGCAGTATTTGCAAAGAAATCAAGGGGGCAATTTTCATCTTCACAGTTTGGGCGGAGCCGATTGGCAGAGCTGATTGCCCACCCGTTGTAGAACCCGCCCGATTTTCATCCCATTGAAATCGGTGGCTTCTACAGCAGGTGGGCGATTTGCTCCACCAGATTACCGCCCAGGCGGTGAAGGTAAATATTAGCCTCCCACAGTCTACAGCATCTCAATCTCACAGCAGAAACAAAGTTGCTTTTCAGAGACCTCAGCCCTGGTTTTAACCTAACCTAATGGGGTGCGTTAAGGTCAGATGATCGTTTTACATTCCACCTTATTGTCAACTCCACAGACTTCAATAGGGTGTAAAATCGGGCAGGGCATAAAACGGGCATCCACCACAAACTCTCCAGTTCTTGCTGGGCAGGTTAGGTTGAAATCAGGACTCGAATTCGAAAATACTAAGATTATAGCAAAAGTCTTCAGCAGTTAATTAATGTTGGTCCCATACTTGCATGTGCAATGACCCCTTTCAATTTAATTACATTTAATTTGATTGTGATTAACTCGCAGAAACTATTAATTCTAATCTGATTATTATTGTGTTTTTTTGTTCTGTTGAATTAGAATTTTCAAAAGAAGGAAACAGAAGTCAAACAGAATTACCTCTAAGATATCATCAGGTATAACTTGTCTCCATTTCGAGGTAGATTGAATGAATTCATATGAATTGACCATAACTTCAACTGCCTTTGGACAGGTGCAGCATGATTGTAGTACCTAAACATACACACAAAAATAGTTTTTACTCGTTTTTTTTGTTTTGTTTAATGAAGAATGAATCTGAATCACTGATGCATATGATTGATAGAATAAATATGCTAAGCTTTCCAAGGTGTTGTTTATTGTTCTCACAATTTGAATATGTGGACACCAAATTTCCACAGGCCCTGCAGTGTACTCCTGACAGGAGTGTGGCAGAGAGTCTGGGAAATAGACTGGATGCTGGATACATCAGATTATGGCCTTAGATTCACCCGCCCCAAACAGGGTCACCTGCATGAGAGGCGAGTACAGTCAGATAAGAGGATTGCCAGGCCGAGAGGCTTCATCGACTGTCAGGATCCATGGCCAAATCACTTTGAGGTGAGAACGGACATACTATCTAGCCAGTTGTCTGAAACTAAGCCCACCAGGCCTGGGATATGGACTGGACCCTCAAAGATTTTGGACAATTTTTTTTGTGCTCTGTTTTAAAAGGGGGCTAAGGGCTAACCTTTGCCCTCTTTTGGGTCAGTAATGCTAGCGGGGTGGTATGTGGATGTCCAGTGCTCCCATTTTCCACCCCACCCCAACCCTGCCTCTAATAGGAACTCAATGATGGTGCTGGCACATACCATTTTTATTTATATCAGGGAACATAATCCCTAACCCCAGATACTTTGGCAGGGTCAGAAGTGACACTTACGCAAGGATCAAAGGCCCACAGAAATTCGAGAGCGTTCACGTTGTGATAATATGACAACAATAAATTATGTGGTGACCAATGCACTTATGATTATTGTGAGCACTTAGTTTGGCATAATAGGGGTAATTTTATGAAACTGTGTTCCCAATGTGGAGCCCTGCCCACACTCAGTAAATATTGGGAATTCTGGTGAGTATTCTTCTTGCTTTTCCATCCATTAAAATGAAAGGACAGAAAATCATTAGGAGCACATACCTGAATTCCCAACATGCATTTCCAGCAGACAAGGCTCCACACTGGAAGCATGATTTCGCGAAATTACCCCTCATGTCTTAACCTAATGCTACAGTATTGTAATAGAAGCTGGTAGTTTCATTGGTGAGGGTCTCTTGCACTGGCGATAAAAGTCATTGCTGCAGGTCAATACTGATATCCCTGCAACCTTTCTGAATTTCTCTTAATAAAGGCTTATCACCAATGCTATTGGTTTGTGTTCTACAAATTTAATATGACGTAGTGCAGGTGATATATCTTCATCTTCAATTTATTTTAGGCTCTAATCTCGATGCTTGCAAATTCAAACTGTATCAGCCTCCTTACAGCTTGAATCACAATACATTAATCAGCACTAATGCATGTTTACTTGTTCAATGCTATTCATGTATGTCTAACTGTTTGCTAATACAAGGCTAAATTACTGTAGCATCATCTGTTTTATTTTGAAATGCATTGTTGTTTTGGGACATTTTCCAATTTCTCTCTATATAGTTTTGAAGTGTTTACAAAGTATAAACAGAAAATGCTGGAGAAGCTCAGCAAGTGAGGCAGCATCTGTGGAGAAAGAAACAGAGTTAACCTTTCAGTTCTGATGAAAGGTCATTGACCTGAAACGTTAACTCTGTTTCTTTCTCCACAGATGCTGTCTGACTTGCTGAGCTTCTCCAGCATTTTCTGTTTTTATTTCAAATTTCCAGCATCTGCAGTATTTTGTTTTTGTTTACAACGTATGTCTGGTTACTGAACCTAACTTGAATTTGAATTTTTTTCACTATTATTTGTAAGAACATAGAAAAGCATAGAAAGAGAAAGAGGAATATAGTTTATCAAACCCACTCCCATCACAGACCATGTACATTCGCTCACCCACTTAATCACCTGAAGGTTCTGCAGAATTAATCCCTTATCCTCAAAGGTAGTTAAACAAAACTCTGGAACATTCAATCATATTCTTACTACCACTATTCAACCCTATCTTACTGCCCTCCATAGATAATATCCCACTCACAGCCAAGTTACGGAGGACCATCATGTCCTTTAGAGTAGTTGATCATCTCAATATATAGTTACATAGATATAGATAGATATAGATATATCTATATCTATCTATCTATCTATCTATCTATCTATCTATCTATCTATCTATCTATATTTCTATTTATATAAGTGGCTACCAATATAATTTCCAACCAAGTGTTTATACAATTCCTTATTGCAAGAGTTAATTTGATTCTGTCTAAAAAGTTTTTCTGGAAATCTATTCCACATATCCATCACTAGGAATATTGAAACAGAAGGCCCATCAAGCCTGCGCCACCATTTTGTTAGCCATGGCAGGGTCTTGTCTTCTTAAACCCAGTTCCTTCACCATTTCACTAATTACCCATGCACCATAAATAGAGTTTTTATACTATAGTTTATGGACTTCCTCTCCATAATGTGTTTTGTAGATTATGAACAGAGCCCCTGAAATTGTGGGCACCGGAAGTGCAACAAGGGTATCCTCCCCGTGCCAGTTTACCGCAACACTGACCCTGTCCCAAATCATGGGCATGAGATCATTTAAGTAAAGAAGGCACCTATGCCATATTTGGCACTCTGTGGAGCAGCACCTCACTACTCCATCAGGATAAAGCAGGCTGTTCTGGCCAAACTGGCTGAAGAGGAAATTGTTTATTTAAAATTGACTCTTTTTGTAGTTGCCAGTTGGAAGCTGTCAATGTGGGCACCATTTCCACCAATAGGTAATACTGGGAATCAAAATACAACTGCATAATGCAGGCATACTTTGCTCTGGGGGTAAAGAAGGCAAACTGCTACAATTAATGGTGGTTGATGCCATCATGCAAGTAGCACACACTACCCTCATTAGAATATTTGCCGCTGCAAATAAGGGGCAGAGATCCAGTGAATCCAGCTTCTGCCCCATAATCTTCACTGCCACCCCCCCCCCCCCCAACCCCACCGCAATATTTACACACAGGTATTGAAGGATTTTTGGGGCTCAGATCTGTTAAGAAAGATACAATGCTAAAATAGCCTTCTGCAAATGCCACATTATGGCTTCTATTCTTTTGGCTTTCCAAAGAAAGTGGGCCAATTATTTTGGTAGAAAGAATGAGGAGAGGCAATAAAAACTAAAGGGTACAATTCTAAAAGGGGTGCAGGGACAGAGAGATCTGGGGTATATGTGCACAAATCTTTGAAGGTGGCAGGGCAGGTTGAGAAAGTGGTTAAAAAAAGCATACGGGATCCTGGGCTTTATAAATAGAGACATAGAGTACAAAAGTATGTAAGTTATGATGAACCTTCATAAAAGACTGGTTCGGCCACAACTGCAGTATTGTGTCCAGTTCTGGGCACCGCACTTTCAGAAGGATGTGAAGGCCTTAGAGAGGGTGCAGAAGAGATTTACTAGAATGATTCCAAGCATAAGGGGCTTTAGTTATGTGGAAAGACTGGAGAAACTGGGGTTGTTCTCCTTGGAACAGAGAAGGTTGAGTGGAGACTTGATAGAGGTATTCAAAATCATGACGGGTCTAGACAGAGTAGATAGAGAGAAACTGTTCCCATTGGCAGAAGGGTCAAGAACCAGAGGACATAGATTTAAGGTGATTGGCAAAGGAACCAAAGGTGATATGAGGAAAAACTTTTTTACACAGCAATTGGTTGTGATCTGGAATGCACTGCCTGAGGGGGTGGTGGAGGCAGATTCATTTGTGGCTTTCAAAAGGGAATTGGATAAGTACTTGAAGGGAAAAAATTTGCAGAGCTACAGGGAAAGTGCTGGCGAGTGGGACTAGTTGGGATTGCTCTTCCAGAGAGCCGGCATTGACTCGAGGAACCGAATGGCATCCTTCCATGCTGTAACCATTCTACGATTCTATGATTCTTATGCATTCCTGTCACTAAGGCATTGGTACCACTGCACTTTGCATGGCATGCAAGTAAAATAGTGACTTGTTTTTTTTATTCGTTCATGGGATGTGGGCGTCGCTGGCAAGGCCAGCATTTATTGCCCATCCCTAACTGCCCTTGAGAAGGTGGTGGTGAGCCACCTTCTTGAACTGCTGCAGTCCGTATGGTGAAGGTTCTCCCACAGTGGGAGGGAGTTCCAGGATTTTGACCCAGCAACAATGAAGGAACAGCGATATATTTCCAAGTCGGGATGTTGTGTGACTTGGAGGGGAATGTGCAGGTGGTGGTGTTCCTATGTGCCTGCTGCCCTTGTCCTTCTGGGTGGTAGAGGTCGCGGGTTTGGGAGGTGCTGTCAAAGAAGCCTTGGCGAGTTGCTGCAGTGCATCCTGTGGATGGTACACACTGCAGCCACAGTGCAACGGTGGTGAAGGGAATGAATGTTTAGGGTGGTGGATGGGGTGCCAATCAAGCAGGCTGCTTTGTCCTGGATGGTGTTGAGCTTCTTGAGTGTTGTTGGAGCTCCACTCATCCAGGCAAGTGGAGAGTATTCCATCACACTCCTGACTTGTGCCTTATAGATGGTGGAAAGGCTTTGGAGAGTCAGGAGGTGAGTCACTCGCGCAGAATACCAGCCTCTGACCTCCTCTTGTAGCCACAGTATTTATGTGGCTGGTCCAGTTAAGTTTCTGGTCAACGGTGACTCCCAGGATGTTGATGGTGGGGGATTCGGCGATGGTAATGCCGTTGAATGTCAAGGAGAAGTGGTTAGACTCTCTCTTGTTGGGGATGGTCATTGCCTGGCACTTGTCTAGCGCGAATGTTACTTGCCACTCACCAGCCCAAGCCCTGATGCTGTCCAGGTCTTGCTGCATGCGGGCATGGACTGCTTCATTGTCTGAGGGGTTGCGAATGGAACTGATCACTGTGCAATCATTAGCGAACATCCCCATTTCTGACCTAATGATGGAGAAAAGGTCATTGATGAAGCAGCTGAAGATGGTTGGGCCTAGGATACTGCCCTGAGGAACTCCTGCAGCAATGTCCTGGGGCTGAGATGATTGGCCTCCAACAACCACTACCATCTTCCTTTGTGCTAGGCATAACTCCAGCCACTGGAGAGTTTTCCCCCTGATTCCCATTGACTTCAATTTTACTGGGGCTCCTTGGTGCCACACTTGATCAAATGCTGCCTTGATGTCAAGGGCAGTCACTCTTACCTCACCTCTGGAATTCAGCTCTTTTGTCCATGTTTGGACCAAGGCTGTAATGAGGTCTGGAGTCGAGTGGTCCTGGCGGAGCCCAAACTGAGCATCGGTGAGCAGGATTTTGGTGAATAGGTGCCACTTGATAGTACTGTCGTCGACACCTTCCATCACTTTGCTGATCAGGTCATTTAAAACATGAGAATATGCTGCTTGCCCACCTTAGCCCAGGTACAGAGATCACGATTGAAGTGTGGGCAGAATGGCCTTCAGGGTTTCTGCAAAAATTTAAAAGGTTGTAAAGATTTAATGGTATGTAGCTGCATAGGGGAGCAAAGAATTTTCTAGCCTTTAGAAAGGCTGAGAGTATTCTTCAAGTATTTGCCAGCCTTTTCAAAACAAAGGGGAAAGTATTCACAGGGGAATAGAAAGCAAGTGAAGGCAAAACCAATGTTTAGTCACAAAATGGAGTCTGTCGGCAAATCATGGAGTGGTGCAGCACGCAACCTAGTTAGATGAATGTGGAAATGCCTGTTTAGCCATTTTCTTTTAAATCATTTTATATCTTCTACATCCGGCACAGGCACGAAAGGCCAAATGGCCTCCTTCTGTGCTGTATCATTCTATGATTCTACATCAATAGCCATTTATATTCTAATAAACCTCTGAATGAAAAAAAAATCTTCTAACTTCCCCCTTCAGTTCTCTAGTGATGATCTCAAATCTATGCTCCCTTTCTGACCAATTCACCAACGAATGGAAATAATCTTTCACTGCTTACACTCTCAAAGAGTTTAATAATTTTGCAAAGCTCTATTAGATCCTCTTTTAATTTTCTCTGGTCCAGGCATAAAAGCTCCAATTTTACAAGCCTTTCTTTATAACTCTAATCTCTCGTTCCTGGTATCATTCTAGTAAATCTTCATTGTACTCTTTCCATAGCTCTAATATCCTTCTTTTAATGGGGTGCCCAGAACTGCATTCAATACTCCAAGTGTGCTCTTACCAATGTTTTGCATAAATTCAAAATAACTTCTTTGTTTTTATTTTCAACGTCCCGGTGTATAAAATCCAGAATCATATTCGCTTTTTTAAGACCTTTTCTTCCTGCACTACCTTTAAAGACTTATATATCTGCAGCCCTAGATCTGCCTGTTCCTCTACTTTGTCTTATCATTTAAGATATACTTCCTTTCTCTGCTTGTTTTCCTAAAATGGAGTACTTTACATTTCTCTGCATAGAACTGCATCTGCTACCTATCTGCCCACTTTGCTATCCTGGCTACCTCCACCTGCAATCTCTTACATTCTTTGTAACCGTTTGCTGTGCCCCGAATTTGGTATCACGGTGAACTTTGATATACTTCTGGTGTCTGTGTCCAATTTATTTATATAAATGGAAAACTAAAGAGTTCCCAGCAAAGATCCCTGGAACACATCACTACCCAAATCCTGCCAATCTGCCAATCATGATTCAAATATATATCCCTGAAAGGTATCTTTAAAACAGCAATTTAATCTTTTGTATTTATGGTAAAATCCAATCTCAAAAATGTCTACAGCTTTTTTTTCCAATTTTTTTTTGATGATAAATAAAAATCAAAAACAAAACAGGCAACATAAGCCTAGGGATGACACATGAATATTAGTGACTCCTTGACACTGTATGAGATTCCTTTAATAGCTATTTTATCGGAGGCATCAGCCTGATTAAAATAGATGGAATAATGAATCTGATAAATGGGAGACAATGGGGGGGGGGTGGATTTTAACCCCCAAGAGCAGGTGGGTAGTTAAAATAATTGATATTTTGAGCGCAACTGCAACCCAGCTCCAACGGGCCCACTTCCGGGTTTAACGGAGGCGCATTTGGATGCATGCGAGTAACCTACTCGCCGCTATCAGGACCTTAATTATTTATTGCATCAATTTACGTCCTCATGAGACATTAATTAGGTCTTTTTAAATTGAATTTTACTGACCTTTAAATTTAACACCTCCAGCACGGGTTTCCAGGGGCTCGTGAAACTTGCCAGTGAAAAGGGGGCAAGAAAGGCCAGATCATGAGATGTGCCTCTTTGCATTGCTTGTGGGCCAGGAGGAGCAGGAGTGTTTCTTCCAGGCCCAGCTTATCTGCCGTGATCAGACCCTCACGATCAGCTGAGCCCCCACCGATGTCCAAGACTCTCCCCCTGATGTCCAATTTCTCACCTCCCCAGCGATCTCCGACTGCTGACCACCACCCCCCACCCCACGGTCTAACCCCCAAAAATCCCAATATCGCCCGACCCCCCCCCCCCCCCATTCAACCTCCAAAGGCACCGATCTCTACCTGACATCCCCCATACAAAACTCTAAAGACTCCGATCTCTCCCCGGCCGACAGGCACCCAGCCAAAGGCTGCCGGGCGCAAAACCCAGAAGTAACATTTTGTCTTTCAATTAAGTTGCGATCGTACATTCCAACCCGCCAACTTCACTTCCGGGTTTCGCGTCCGATAAACTTCCCCCTCACTCTCTTCCCAGCTCCAAGTTAAAATCCAGGTCAAAGGATTATCATACAATCACGTTAAGTGTTTTGTGTGTAAATATCACAAACACTCATTTCTGGTAATAGTACTCAATAATAATACAAATAGTATCATTAATAATAACAGGATTGACGTGTTCCTTGTCTATTTCTTATTTTGCATTCCTACCTTGTGAAACTGTGGTGGGTAAACCCTTGCTGCTCCATGATTCAGCAACAGCTGATAACAGATCTCTGGTTCTGCTGCAGGACGAACTGGTGTAACCTTCAGAAGGTATTGTAGAGGGGCACAGCCATTGACATCCATTGTACCAGCCTGAGCACCTGATTCTAACAACATTTGTAGAAGCAGGTGGTCACAATTCCACGCAGCTTTATGAAGTGGAGATTTGTAATCCTGATCCCGAGCATTTACAGAGGCTCCGTAGTCTATAAGCATTCTACAGATCAGATGATGGTCTGTGCTGTATTCCTGTTTTTTCATGTCTAAGGCCCAGTAAATTGCTGTGTTAAGCGGTGTTTCCAAATAGATATTAATACTGTCAACAACTGCTCCATGGTCGACATAAAGTGCCACAAGTTCAGGTACACCAGAGCGTGCAGCTATGTGCAGTGGGGTTTCTTTGTGATAATTGGTAGCCTGTAGATTCAGCTTTGCACCTGTCAAAAATCAAATGTGAGACACATCCTTGTATCTTCAAAGTAACTCATTTAAACACTCTTATGTTTTGCCAATTCAACTGATAAAATCAAGTCTTCACAAATAGATTTAATTTCTTGAATAAAAATAGAAACTGCTGGAAATGCACAGCAGGTCAGCCAGCATTTGTAAAGTGAGATGACAGATTAATGTCTCAGGTAAAACCATTCAAAAACCAAAAGGTCTATACTTGAAATGTTAACCGATCTCTTCTCTTTTCAGATGCTGACTGACACGCTATATATTTCCTGTATTTTTTGTTTTTGTTCCAGATTCCTAGCATTTGCAGTTCTTTTAATTAATATCTTGAGTTCGGTTTCTGATATGCACGTTCTACTGGCTGGTTATAGAGTGGTAGCAGCAGTGACCTGGGACAAGATGACCTGCACTCCTTTCCACCAGAGATGCTATCTCCCCAAAGAATTTAAATGAGTTAGGTGTGGCCTGTTGATTTGGATGTATTCACTTTACTTTTATATACTCCAATTGTTTCTTTCAAAATATTTTGCCCTTACTTAACTTACTATAAAACCTATTAAGAGGAAGTACTTTAAAAGAAATTTGATGTTTAAACTAAGTTATACTTTCATTCAGCCAAAATCTTAAACTATTAAATGAATTCATCTTTTAACATATTCCTTGGTCTGTACACGTCAATTTTCAGAGGCTACGTAAGCCATTTGCTCCTTACAGCCATTATAGAGTCTAACCCATAATTTGCATGCTATGTTCTGATTTCTGGCACAGATAACACCTGTTTTTTTTCTCACATGATTACCTGTACCATAAAAAATGGAAGATTTCATACTGTGATTCCACACATGGTAAGTTCCTAATTATAGGGCATAGATGAGCTGGCAGGGAATGGTGCTTAACAGAAGTTAGGCACTCCTCCAAAGGCAAGTCACCCTAGGTCACTGTCATACATCACCCACTGTCTGATTCAAAAGTATCACTAATTGAGGCCTGGTAGCAGGTCTGTTTGGACAATGGGATCTAAAGGGACGTGCAAAATAAATTTTAAGAAGGGGCAGTAAAACTCAAGTATTATATATTCTTTTGCTGTTACTAGAAGTATATTTGCATAGTTTTTTGATGTTGTGAAGAACATTAGAAAATCTCCATATTCTGCACAGCTCACCATTCCAGATTAGTAGTTCTGCACAGGAAACTGACTCCTTTGTTCTGCATAAATGTAACGGTGTATATCCACTCAGTGAAAAAGAGTTTACTTTCGCTCCATGGTGTAACAGCGTACTAACACAATCCTCGTTTTTCACATCGCAGGCAACATGTAAAGGCGTTTTCCCATTCGGTTGATAGTTTATACTAGCCTGATGATTTAGTAGCACTGTAATACACTCCAGATTACCGAGCATCACTGATAAGTGTAGGCCTGTTGCCCAGGATGACCCTAATTTATAACTTGGCAGCCAGTAACCTGGAAAAAAAGTAGAGCATTAATCACACACTTGTTTAAATCCTGTGTTTTTACTGATTGTTACTTTTTGAGAAATGAAGAACCAACAACATGTTATATAAGGAGCAGGAATGAAAAAAAAAAAGTGAACCTGTATTTTCTCTGTTTCAGCTATTAAATAGCCAAACAACATTTTCACTCCAGGTACAAGTTGGAATATTTAATATGACTTTTAAAGCATTGTAGCAAGGAACTTAAAGGCTTTTTGCCTTATGAGCTTTGAAATTATTGTTGGTGTCCCAATCAAAGGTTAACTGACCATTGCTTAAGCTTAGAGTGTTACAAAACCTACTTATTAATCCATAATTTTACTGTATTTTGGAGGTGCGGTGCAGCTTGCGCTTTAACACCCCGATAATGGGCCACCCAAGAAGTGACAGAATCAATAATACTGACTAGTACTTGCTAGGTGTAATAAAGAGCTATTAAAGCCTTGAAATTGAGTACAGTTGCCCAAAAAAGATATTTATGCAGCAATATTCTTGAACAATTGAGCTTTCCATACAAGGGAAAGCAAGGCTTACTGACCAGGTCCTGGAAACTCTGCTAGAAGGGGTGAGGTGAGATAGATTGTATGGGGCTAATGGGCCTTGTGTCGTTCCCCCTACCCTCCCCAAAGCACCTGGTGAAACAGATGGATGCTGAGCACAGAACCCATGGAATAATGACAAAATTGGGGGAATTCAAAGTGGAAAAGGAACCAGGCCTTAATGGTATGTGTTCTAGGGTGTTGAATACATTTCTTCAAAAATCCTTGAATATGGAGGTTGCACAAAGGACTGGAGGGTTGCCAATGCAACACATCAGTTCAAAATTGCTGCAGAATTTCAGAGCCTACATCTCTTCCAAAGCTTCATATACATGCAGCAGGGCACAGTTTATTACTGGAGTAGTTCTTTCACTAACATTTGGAAAGATGAGCCAATAAAGCAAGATTACAACAGAATCTATCTACATGGTGCATGGTCATTTGCACATACTGGGATATAGGGAGAACACCTGGGTGCCACTTTATACACTCTTCAAACTTTCAACATCTAAACTCCAATAGGAGACTGGTAGAACTCACAATGAAACAGTGGAGACCCGGTGTAACCTGGCGACTTCAAGTCTCTGTCATTTATATGGTGGTTCCACTGGTCTCCCACAGTGGGATCCCAGGAGAATCCCCATGGAATTTCAGGGACTTTTTCTCTGTTTACAGAACAAAGCAGTGCATAAAAGATATGAATAAACCTGAATGGGAGGTAGTCCCCATAATTTTAAAACCATAAATCTTTTTGAACAGGTTTGGAGCCAGGAAACATTGAGGGAATGAAACCAGAGGCCTCATTGAAACTGTGGGCTAGTACAATTCTTTTCACATGGCCAACAAACCACCATCCTACATTAAGCATTGTACCCAAAGTAAACACTAGATATGATCACCCCAGGGTATTTAGGTAGTTGAAGAAAAAAGCATTTAGTGAACCATGGAGGATGAATGAGCAGGGGCAATCCTTGCACTCTTCCTTCTGCTACAAAATGCCCAGGAACAGAAGATTGTCTTAAAATGAAGGAATCAAGATTGCTGGAAACTAGTCAAATCCACAGTCTTAGTAAACTCAATCCTAAACATGTCTAGCTAATGCAGAGCAGGAATCAATAAGGCCAATAAGGATGTTGAACTGCACAGTGATGGTGGTAATAATGATTGGTGAAATCAATTTTTTTTCCTGCGATCATATTTGTCAATGTAAGTGGAGGCACTAACAATGGATGGCAGAAATAGGAGAGTGGTGAGCCTTGCTGTTCGTGCGCAATGACACGTGATAGATCACTCATGACTTAAGGTTTCCCTAGTAAATTGCTTTCATAGGTCTTGAGCTGCTGCTGACTGTGATGTTGCTGCATCTGTACCTGTTGCCTTATCAGTCCAGTGTTTTCAGCATCTGCCTCTGTTTGCAGGGCTTCAATGTGAATAGCACGGTGTTCAGTTGGCCTTATACCTCCTTGTTCCTGAGACAACCTTCCAATTTATTAAGCCAAATTCATTGCTACTGTGGCTGGCTGGTCCTGCTTGCTTTTTGGCAGATCTACTGTAAAATTGCACCAAGTTGAATGAACCAGATGTGATGTCACCTTGAGAGACAACACTCTCATCTTTGCCCTCACCAGCCATGCCTCTGCTGCTGGGTCTTGCTTCAGTTATATCCACTGATCTGGGTGGAACTAGACTTGTTGGCAGCAGTGAAGTCTGCCTCAAGATTCTCTCAGTACAATCCCCTAGCATGTTGAGACTGGAAAAGAGAGCTTCTTGTGGATTTTCAGCCCGAAACCTCTTGAGCACTCCCACTATGGCTAGGACCTATGGCACAGGAGATTCTGTGGAAGAAACCCCTAGAGCACTCCATGGTAGACTTCAGTCCAGAGTTGAACTATTGCAGCTACTGGACTCCTCCACAATCATAGCCAGATCTTGCAGAGTACTATGGACTGACTCCCTGTAGATGATCCTACTCAGACAGAAATCTCCTTTTAGAAGTAGACCTTGTGAATACCAAATCACTAGGCAGCTGAAGTGAGAAAGACCTACAGCTAGACTGTCGCTTTCAGTTACTCCTCTTCTGGCACGCACTGTGCTATGGTATTATCTCTTCAAGCTCACTATCTAGATTCTCCACGGTGAGTGTGGATGTGCTGGTGCTTGCATATTTATTGAGAATGACATAGACTACTGTGAGGTGCTGGCTGGCTTTGGGCAACTGGCTGTACTGGCATGCTATTCAGCTAAGCCTACAAAAATAGAAGATGAGAATATGTTACAACGCTGGCTGCAAGACACCCTTCAAACGTTGTTATATTGGAATATACTGTGTAACGGTTTTAGAATCTTAGGGGCTGATTTTCATCTCCGTTTTGAGCAGGAAGAGGGCAACAGCAGACTGGAAATTGTGCTTCAATACTTACTGCCCTTTTTCTGCTGCTGTCCAGCTCCCTTTGGAGGGGGCTTAGAAACTGGCGGGAGCTGGCAAGAGTGCATGCTCTGCCCAGTGGAACTGATTGGTCAGCAGCAAAACCAGTGGTTCTTAAATGAACCACTGGAGACTGCTCCAGCAACATTGCATGTAAGTTCTTCAAATAATTTTGTGAGGCCAGGATGAGCATAAACACTCCTCCTGGCCCCACAAAAATCTCCCTGCTGCCGTGCAAGCAGACTTTGATTAGTTAATGTATGCAACATATGAATTTTTAAAAAAGAACTTACATTTATATAGCGCCTTTCATGCCCTCAGGACATCTTAAAGCGCTTTACTGCCAATGTAATACTTTTGAAGTGTAGTCTCTGTTGTAATGTAGGAAACATTTTAGATGGAAACAGCCATGCAAGAAATCATTGGCATCAACATATCAGACTGCACCCCTTAAGGAATTTCTATTCTATAATGTAAAGCAGCGAAAGAGAGTACAAGGTTTTAAACCCCACTTCAGACACATCTTATCAAAGGACATTCAGTGCAAAAAAGATACATATTTGTTTGGCCAAGTCAAGTCCACCCATTAATAATTTTGGTAACTAATATTTCAGTAATTGTGGGAAAAGGATTGCAGTTTCGAAAGTAACTTTTTATTCGTTCATGGGATGTGGGCGTCGCTAGCGAGGCCAGCATTTATTGCCCATCCCTAATTGCCCTTGAGAAGGTGGTGGTGAGCCGCTTTCTTGAACCGCTGCAGTCCGTGTGGTGAAGGTTCTCCCACAGTGCTGTTAGGAAGGGAGTTCCAGGATTTTGACCCAGCGACAATGAAGGAACGCCGATATATTTCCAAGTCGGGATGTGTTTGACTTGGAGGGGAACGTGCAGGTGGTGTTGTTCCCATGTGCCTGCTGCTATTGTCCTTCTAGGTGGTAGAGGTCGCGGGTATTGGAGGTGCTGTCGAAGAATCCTTGGCGAGTTGCTGCATTGCATCCTGTGGATGGTACACACTGCAGCCACTGTGCGCCGGTGGTGAAGGGAGTGAATATTTAGGGTGGTGGATGGGGTGCCAATCAAGCGGGCTGCTTTGTCCTGGATGGTGTCGAGCTTCTTGAGTGTTGGAGCTCCACTCATCCAAGCAAGTGGAGAGTATTCCATCACACTCCTGACTTGTGCCTTGTAGATGGTGGAAAGGCTTTGGGGAGTCAGGAGGTGAGTCACTCGCCGCAGAATACCCAGCCTCTGACCTGCTCTTGTAGCCACAGTATTTATATGGCTGGTCCAGTTAAGTTTCTGGTCAGTGGTAACCCCTAGGATGTTGATAGTAGGGGATTTGGCGATGGTATTGCCGTTGAATGTCAAGGGGAGGTGGTCATTGCCTGGCACTTAAGTGGCAAGTAACATTCGCGCCAGACATCAGCCCAAGCCAGGATGTTGTCCGGGTCTTGCTGCACGTGGGCTCGGACTGCTTCATTATTTGCGGGGTTGCGAATGGAACTGAACAATGTGCAATCATCAGCGAACATCCCCATTTCTGACCTTATGATGGAGGGAAGGTCATTGATGAAGCAGCTGAAGATTTTGGGCCTAGGACACTGCCCTGAGGAACTCCTGCAGCAATGTCCTGGGGCTGAGATGATTGGCCTCCAACAACCACTACCATCTTCCTTTTTGCGAGGTATGACTCCAGCCACTGGAGAGTTTTCCCCCTGATTCCCATTGACTTCAATTTTACTAGGGCTCCTTGGTGCCACACTCGGTCAAATGCTGCCTTGATGTCAAGGGCAGTCACTCTCACCTCACCTCTGAAATTCAGCTCTTTTGTTCATGTTTGGACCAAGGCTGTAATGAGGTCTGGAGTCGAGTGGTCCTGACTGAACCCAAACTGAGCATCGGTGAGCAGGTTATTGGTGAGTAAGTGCCGCTTGATAGCACTGTTGACGAAACCTTCCATCACTTTACTGATGATTGAGAGTAGACTGATGGGGTGGTAATTGGCCAGATTGGATTTGTCCTGCTTTTTGTGGACAGGAAATACCTGGGCAATTTTCCACATTGTCGGGTGGATGCCAGTGTTGTAGCTGTACTGGAACAGCTTGGCTAGAGGCGCAGCTAGTTCTGGAGCACAAGTCTTCAGCACTACAATCGGGATGTTGTCAGGGTCCATAGCCTTTGCTGTGTCCAGTGCACTCAGCCGTTTCTTGATATCACGAGGAGTGAATCGAATTGGCTGAAAGCTGGCTTCTGTGCTGGTGGAGATATCGGGAGGAGGCCGAGATGGATCATCCACTCGGCACTTCTGGCTGAAGATGGTTGCAAACGCTTCAGCCTTGTCTTTTGCACTCACGTACTGGACTCCGCCATCATTGAGGATGGGGATGTTTACAGAGCCTCCTCCTCCCATTAATTGGTTGTGGAATCGCTTAGCTCTGTCTATAGCATGTTCCTTCCGCTGTTTAGCATCCATGTAGTCCTGAGTTGTAGCTTCACCAGGTTGGCACCTCGTTTTTAGGTACGCCTGGTGCTGCTCCTGGCATGCTCTTCCACACTCCTCATTGAACCAGGGTTGATCCCTTCGCTTGTTGGTAATGGTAGAGTGAGGAATATGCCGGGACATGAGGTTACAGATTGTGCTGGAATACAATTCTGCTGCTGCTGATGGCCCACAGCGCCTCATGGATGCCCAATTTTGAGCTGCTAGATCTGTTCTGCATCTAACCCATTTAGCACGGTGATAATGCCACACAACACGTTGGATGGTATCCTCAGTGCGAAGACGGGACTTCGTCTCCACGAGGACTGTGCAGTGGTCACTCCTACCAATACTGTCATGGACAGATACATTTGCGACAGGAAGATTGGTGAGGACGAAGTCAAGTAAGTTTTTCCCTTGTGTTGGTTCGCTCACCACCTGCTGCAGGCCCAGTCTGGCAGCTGTGTCCTTCAGGACTCGGCCAGCTCGGTCAGTAGTGGTGCTACCGAGCCACTCTTGGTGATGGACATTGAAGTCCCCCACCCAGAGTACATTCTGTACCCTTGCTACCCTCACTGCTTTCTCTAAGTGGTGTTCAACATGGAGGAGGGCTGATTCATCAGCTGTGGGAGGGCGGTAGGTGGTAATCAGCAGGAGGTTTCCTTGCCCATGTTTGACCTGATGCCATGAGATTTCATGGGGTCCAGAGTTAATGTTGAGGACTCCCAGGGCCACTCCCTCCTGACTGTATATCACTGTACCGCCACCTCTGGTGGGTCTGTCCTGCTGGTGGGACAGGACATACCCAGGGATGGTGATCAAAGAGTCTGGGACGTTGGCTGAAAGGTATGATTCTGTGAGTACGGCAATGTCAGGCTGTTGCTTAACTTGTCTGTGGGACAGCTCTCCCAACCATCTTCAGCTGCTCATCAATGACCTTCCCTCCATCATAAGGTCAGAAATGGGGATGTTCGCTGATGATTGCACAGTGTTCAGTTCCATTCGCAACCCCTCAAATAATGAAGCAGTCCGAGCCCGCATGCAGCAAGACCTGGACAACATCCAGGCTTGGGCTCATAAGTGGCAAGTAACATTCGCGCCAGATAAGTGCCAGGCAATGACCATCTCCAACAAGAGAGAGTCTAACCACCTCCCCTTGACATTCAACGGCATTACCATCGCCGAATCCCCCACCATCAACATCCTGGGGGTCACCATTGACCAGAAAATTAACTGGACCAGCCATATCAATACTGTGGCTATGAGAGCAGGTCAGAGGCTGGGTATTCTGCGGCAAGTGACTCACCTCCTGACTCCCCAAAGCCTTTCCACCATCTACAAGGCACAAGTCAGGAGTGTGATGGAATACTCTCCACTTGCTTGGATGAGTGCAGCTACAACAACACTCAAGAAGCTCGACACCATCCAAGATAAAGCAGCCCGCTTGATTGGCACCCAATCCACCACCCTAAACATTCACTCCCTTCACCACCGGCGCAGTGTGTACCATCCACAGGATGAAATGCAGCAACTCGCCAAGGCTTCTTCGACAGCACCTCCCAAACCCGCGACCTCTACCACCTAGAAGGACAAAGCAGCAGGCACATGGGAACAACACCACCTGCACGTTCCCCTCCAAGTCACACACCATCCCGACTTGGAAATATATCGGCGTTCCTTCATCATCGCTGGGTCAAAATCCTGGAACTCCCTTCCTAACAGCACTGTGGGACAACTGTCACCGCACGGACTGCAGCGGTTCAAGAAAGCGGCTCACCACCACCTTCTCAAGGGCAATTAGGGATGGGCAATATATGCCGGCCTCGCTAGTGACGCCGACATCCCATGAACGAATAAAAAAAATGTTAGTGAGGAGGACTTTGCAGGGTTGACTGGGCTTGGTTTGCCTTTGTCGTGTCCGGTGCCTCGTGGTCCAATGCCGGGTGGTCCGTTCGGTTTTATTCTTATTAATACTTTTTTTAGCGAGATTTAACTGTGCAAAGTAAGAGTTCATGAAAGTTAGCAGAGTTACATAGAATCATAGCATGCTACAGCACAGGAGGCAGCCATTCGGCTCATTGTGCCTGTGCTGGCTCTTTGAAAGAGTTATCCAATTAGTCCTACTCCCCTGCACCTTCTCCATAGCTCTGCAAATTTTTCCACTTCAAGTATTTATTCAATTCCCTTTTGAAAGTTATTATTGAATCTGCTTCGTCCACCCTTTCAGGCAGTGCATTCCAGATCATAACAACTCATGTGTAAAAAATGTTTTCCTCATGTCACCTCCGGTTCTTTTGCCAATTACCTTATATCTGTGTCCTCTAGTTACTGATCCTTCTGCCACTGGAAACAGTTTCTTCTATGTACTGTATCAAAACTGGTCATGATTTTGAACACCTCTATCAAATCTCCCTTTAACCTTCTTTGTTTTAAGAAGAACAACCCCAGATTCTCCAGTCTCTCCACATAACTGAACTCTTTCATCCCCAGTACCATTCTAGTAAATCTCCTCTCCACCATCTCTAAGGCCTTGACATCCTTCCTAAAGTGTGGTACCCAGAATTGGTCACAATACTCCAGCCTAACCAGAGATTTATAAAGGTTTAGCATAGACTCATAGAATGGTCGCAGGATGGAAGAAGGCCATTCGGCCCATCAAGTCCGTGCCGGCTGTCTGCAAGACCAATCCAGATAGTCCCACTCCCCCGCCCTTTCCCTGAAGCACTGCAAATTTTTTCCCTCTGAAAGCCATGATTGAATCTGCCTCCGCCACCCCCTCAGGCAGTGTATTCCAGATCATAACCACTCGCTGTGCAAAAAAGTTTTTCCTCATGTCGCCTTTGGTTCTTTTGCCAATCATCTTAAATCTATGTCCACTGTTTCTTGACCCTTCCGCCAATCGGAACAGTTTCTCTCTATCGAGTCTGTCTGGACCCTTCATGATTTTGAATACCTCTATCAAATCTCCTCTCAACCTTCTCTGCTCTAAGGAGAACAACCCCAGGTTCTCCAGTCTATCCAAGTATCTGAAGTCCCTCATCCCTGGAACCATTCTAGATGCCAGTGTTGAGGCTGTTCCAGTACAGCTACAAAACTGGCATCTACCCGACAATGTGGAAAATTGCCCAGGTATGTCCTGTCCACAAAAAGCAGGACAAATACAATCCGGCCAATTACCGCCCCATCAGTCTACTCTCAATCATCAGCAAAGTGATGGAAGGTGTCGTCGACAGTCGTGAGTAATGAACCATATTAATGAGTAATGAATCAGATTTAGTTAACGGCTTAACTGTGTGTGAACATCTATCCATTAGCGATCATAACATGATCGAGTTCAATGTAGTGTTTGAAAGGGAAAAAAGTGAATCAGCTGCTAAGATTCTAGACTTGGGTAAGGCCGACTTCAATGGGATGAGACAGAGACTGTCCGTAGTAAACTGGGCAAATCTATTAATAGGTAAAACAACTGATGATCAGTGGGAAATGTTTAAAGGAACATTTAACGTGATACAGAATCGGTTTATACACATGAGGGGCAAGAACTCTACTTGCCAAAAAAAAGCCATGGACAACTAAAGAGATAAGGGACAATTTAAGACATAAGGAAAGGGCATACAAAAAGGCAAAAAGTGGCACAGATCCTGGCAAATGGGAAAGATACAAAGATCAACAAAAGGTCACAAAACAGATAGTGAGGGCTACAAAAAGAGAGTATGAAAAGAAACTTGCAAGGGATATCAAAACCAATACAAAGAACTTTATAGTTATATTAGGAAAAAGAGGGTGGTCAGGAGCAGTGTTGGCCCCTTAAAAACTGAAAGTTGGGATATTGTCATTGACAATGGGGAAATGGCAGACATGTTGAACAATTACTTTGCGTCAGTATTTACAGTAGAAAAAGAGAATAGCATGCCGGCAATCCCAATAAAACTAATATTGAATCGGGGACAGGGACGCAATAAAATTAACATAAGTAAAGCAACAGTAATGAAGAAAATAATAGCACTAAAGAGTGACAAATCCCAGGGTTTTAAAGAAAACTGGTGAGCACATTGCAGATGCCCTAACTATAATCTTTCAAAGTTGTTTAGATTCAGGAACTGTCCCTCTGGATTGGAAAATTGCACATGTCACTCCGCTTTTTAAGAAACGAGAGAGAGGGAAACCAAGGAATTCCAGACCAGTTAGCCGAACATCTGTTGTGGGGAAAATGCTGGAGTCTATAATTAAGGATAGGGTGACTGAACACCTCGAGAATTTTCAGTTAATCAGAGAGAGTCAGCATGGATTTGTGAAAGGTAGGTCGTGCCTGACAAACCTGATTGAATTTTTTGAAGAGGTGACTAAAGTAGTGGACAGGGGAATGTCAATGGATGTTATTTATATGGACTTCCAGAAGGCATTTGATAAGGTCCCACATAAGAGACTGTTAGCTAAGCTAGAAGCCCATGGAATCGAGGGAAAAGTACAGACTTGGTTGAGCGAAAGGCGACAGAGAGTAGGGATAATGGGTAGGTACTCACATTGGCAGGATGTGACGAGTGGAGACCCGCAGGGATCTGTCTTGGGGCCTCAATTATTCACAATATTTATTAACGACTTAGATGAAGGCATAGAAAGTCTCATATCTGAGTTTGCCAATGACACAAAGATTGGTGGCATTGTAAGCAGTGTAGATGAAAACATAAAATTACAAAGCGATATTGATAGATTAGGTGAATGGGCAAAACTGTGGCAAATGGAATTCAATGTAGACAAATATGAGGTCATCCACTTTGGATCAAAAAAGGATAGAACAGGATACTTTCTAAATGGTAAAAAGTTAAAAACAGTGGATATCCAAAGGGACTTAGGGGTTCAGGTACATAGATCATTGAAGTGTCATGAACAGGTGCAGAAAATAATCAAGAAGGCGAATGGAATGCTGGCCTTTATATCTAGAGGACTGGAGTACAAGGGGTCAGAAGTTATGCTGCAGCTATACAAAACCCTGGTTAGACTGCACCTGGAGTACTGTGAGCAGTTCTGGGCACCGCACCTTCGGAAGGCCATATTGGCCTTGGAGGGAGTGCAGCGAGGGTTTACTAGAATGATACCCGGACTTCAAGGGTTAAGTTACGAGGAGAGATTGCCCATGGAATCGAGGGAAAAGTACGGACTTGGTTAGGAAGTTGGCTGAGCGAAAGGCGACAGAGAGTAGGGATAATGGGTAGGTATTCACATTGGTAGGATGTGACTAGTGGAGTCCCGCAGGGATCTGTCTTGGGGCCTCAATTATTCACAATATTTATTGACTACTTAGATGAAGGCATAGAAAGTATCATATCTAAGTTTGCCGATGACACAAAGATTGGTGGCATTGTAAGCAGTGTAGATGAAAACATAAAATTACAAAGGGATATTGATAGATTAGGTGAATGGGCAAAACTGTGGCAAATGGAATTCAATGTAGACAAATGTGAAGTCATTCACTACGGATCAAAAAAGGATAGAACAGGGTACCTTCTAAATGGTAAAAAGTTAAAAACAGTGGTTGTCCAAAGGGACCTAGGGCTACAGGTACATAGATCATTGAAGTGTCATGAACAGGTGCAGAAAATAATCAAGAAGGCTAATGGAATGCTGGCTGGCCTTTATATCTAGAGGACTGGAGTACAAGGGGGCAGAAGTTATGCTGCAGCTATACAAAACCCTGGTTAGACTGCACCTGGAGTACAGTGAGCAGTTCTGGGCACCGCACCTTCGGAAGGACATATTGACCTTGGAGGGAGTGCAGCGTAGGTTTACTAGAATGATACCCGGACTTCAAGGGTTAAGTTACGAGGAGAGATTACACAAATTGGGTTGTATTCTCTGGAGTTTTGAAGGTTAAGGGGTGATCTGATCGAAGTTTAAAAGATATTAAGGGGAACAGATAGGGTGGATAGAGAGAAACTATTTCCACTGGTTGGGGATTCTAGGAGTAGGAGGCACAGTCTAAAAATTAGAGCCAGACCTTTCAGGAGCGAGATTAGAAAACATTTCTACACACAAAGGGTGATAGAAGTTTGGAACTCTCTTCCACAAACGGCAATTGATACTAGCTCAATTGCTAAATTTAAATCTGAGATAGATAGCTGCTCAGCAACCAAAGGTATTAAGGGATATGGGCCAAAGGCAGGTATATGGAGTTAGATCACAGATCAGGCATGATCTTATTAAATGGCAGAGCAGACACAAGGGGCTGAATGGCCTATTCCTGTTCCTATGTTCCTATGACAGCAGCACTTGCTCACTGATGCTCAGTTTGGGTTCTGCCAGGACAACTCGGCTCCAGACCTCATTACAGCCTTGGTCCAAACATGGACAAATCAGCTGAATTCCTGAGGTGAGGTGAGAGTGACTGCCCTTGATATCAAGGCAGCATTTGACCAAATGTGGCAACAAGGAGCCCTAGTAAAATTGAAGTCAAGGGGAATCAGGGGGAAAACTCTCCAGTGGCTGGAGTCATACCTAGCACAAAGGAAGATGGTAGTGGTTGTTCGAAGCCAATCATCTCAGCCCCAGGACATTACTGCAGGTGTTCGTCAGGGCAGTGTCCTAGGCCCAACCATCTTCAGTTGCTTCATCAATGACCTTCCCTCCATCATAAAGTCAGAAATGGGGATGTTCGCTGATGATTGCACAGTGGTCAGTTCCATTCGCAACCCCTCAAATAATGAAGCAGTCCGAGCCCGCATGCAGCAAGACCTGGACAACATCCAGGCTTGGGCTGATATGTGGCAAGTAACATTTCCACCAGACAAGTGCTAGGCAATGACCATCTCCAACAAGAGAGAGTCTAACCACCTCCCCTTGACATTCAACGGCATTACCATCGCCGAATCCCCCACCATCAACATCCTGGGGGGCACCATTGACCAGAAAATTAACTGGACCAGCCATATAAATACTGTGGCTACAAGAGCAGGTGAGAGGCTGGCTATTCTGTGGCGAGTGAGTCACCTCCTGACTCCCCAAAGCTTTTCCACCATCTACAAGGCACAAGTCAGGAGTGTGATGGAATACTCTCCACTTGCCTGGACGAGTGCAGCTCTAACAACACTCAAGAAGCTCGACACCATCCAGGACAAAGTAGCCTGCTTGATTGGCACCCCATCCACCACCCTAAACATTCACTCCCTTCACCACTGGCGCACTGTGGCTGCAGTGTGTACCATCCACAGGATGCAATGCAGCAACTCCCAAACCCGCGACCTCTACCACCCAGAAGGACAAGGGCAGCAGGCACATAGGAACAACACCACCTGCATGTTCCCTTCCAAGTCACACACCATCCCGACTTGGAAATATATCACCGTTCCTTCATCGTCGCTGGATCAAAGTCCTGGAACTCCCTACCAAACAGCACTGTGGGAGAACCTTCACCATACCGACTGCAGCGGTTCAGGAAGGCGGCTCACCACCACCACCCTCTCAAGGGCAATTCGCGATGGGCAATAAATGCTGGCCTTGCCAGCGATGCCCACATCCCATGAACGAATTTTAAAAAAATCTCTTCTGGACCCTCTCTAAGGCCTTCACATCCTTCCTAAAATGCGGTGCCCAGAACTGGACACAATGCTCCAGTTGTGGCCAAACCAGTGTTTTATAAAGGTTCAACAAAACTTTCTTGCTTTTGTACTCTATGCCTCTATTATAAAGCCTATTATAACTGCTTTCTCAACTTGCCCTGCCATCTTCAACGATTTGTGTACATCTACCCCCAGATCTCTCTGTTTCTGAACCCCTTTTAGAATTGTGCCCTCTAGTTTATATTGCCTTTCCTGGTTCTTCCTACCAAAATGTATCACTTCGCACATCTCTGCATTAAATTTCATCTGCCACGTGTCCGCCCATTCCACCAGCCTGTCTATATCCTCTTGAAGTCTATTACTATCCTCCTTACTGTTCACTACACTTCCAAGTTTTGTGTCATCTGCAAATTTTGAAATTGTGAAATTGTGCCCTGTACACCCAAGTCCAAGTCATTAATATATATCAAGAAAAGCAGTGGTCCTAATACCGACCCCTGGGGAACACCAGAGTATACCTTCCTCCAGTCCGAAAAACAACCATTCACCAGTACTCTCTGTTTCCTGTCACTTAGCCAATTTTGTATCCATGCTGCCACTGCCCCTTTTATTCCATGGGCTACAACTTTGATGACAAGCCTATTATGCGGCACTTTATCAAACACCTTTTGGAAGTCCATATACACATCATCAATCGCATTGCCCTCATCAACCCTTTCTGTTACCTCGTCAGAAAACTCAATCAAGTTAGTTAATCACAATTTGCCTTTAACAAATCCATGCTGGCTTTCCTGTATTAATCCACACTTGTTCAAGTGACTGTTAACTTGGCCCAGATTATCGTTTCGAAAAGTTTCCCCACCACCAAGGTTAAACTGACTGGCCTGTAGTTGCTGGGTTTATCCTTGCACCCTTTTTTGAAGAAGGTTGTCACATTTGCATAACTTCCTTGCTTTTGTACTCTATGTGCTCGATGTTAGCAGGGCTGTGGGTTCGCGGTGGGGGGGCTATTGGGCGCGTGAGTAACGCGCCCGGTGAAATTAGTCTACCCCCCGCGATCGCAGCCTAATTGGATCCACTTACCTGGTCTTCCGGGTTCCCCACTGCTGATCTGCGTGTCGGGCGGGCTGCGCATGCGCAGTAAGCTCTGTTAGCTGGAGGAGCTCTATTTAAAGGGGCAGTCCTCCACTGATAAATGCTACAACAAATAGCAAAAATTACAGCATGGAGCAGCCCAGGGGGAAGGCTGCTCCCAGTTTAATGATGCCTCACTCCAGGTATCATTAGATGGGGTGAGGAGGAGGGGGAGGACAGAGATCTTCCCCCCAGCGGGCGGGAGGAAGCGGCCTGCCTCTGCCACCAGGAAGGCCTGGCTCGAGGTGGCAGAGGAGGTCACCTGCACCACCAACATATCGCCCACCTGCATACAGTACAGAAGGTGCTCCAATGACCTCAGTAGGTCAGCCAAAGTGAGTACACTTACTCATTCCCCTACACTCCATCTGCCACATCACCGCCCCCACCCCCACATCTCCTTCTGCACTGCCAACACTACTCTGTCACATCACCCCTCATACCCACTCAAAGCTCATCCTCACCTTACCTGCACTTACTCACCTCACCAGTACTCATTCTGCCGCTACCACTCAACCCAATCCTCATACAATCTCATGGCTCTATCTCATACTCACCTCTCGTGCATCTCTTTCACAGTCAGCCTCATTCAACCTGCCACTACCTGTGCTGCAGCCACAGGGCATGCATCACATATGTGCAGTAGGCAGCGTAAGGCAAACGTGTCGTGTGCATGAAGGGGATGCACAAGGGCGTTTGAGGGTTTGTCATGGTTTTGACTTATATTGAATTTCTGACCAACTCACATTACATATTATATTGGCACCACTACTGCCACGTCTTTGCGAATCTTGTCTGGTTTGTGCAATAATGCCCTTTCCTGAGGATCACTATGAAGACCCACAACTGATGCCACCCATTGTGTCAATGCAGAGTGGGTGTGGGTGTGGGTGTATTTGCAGGGCTCTTTTGTGCAGATGACTGAGAGACGTCGGCGATGTCCCTGGTGGCACCCTGGAAGAATGCCGAGGAGAAGTTGTTGAGGGCAGTGGTGACTTTGAGAGCGACAGGTAAGAAGATGGTGCTCGGGCCAACCGGGAGCAGCTCAGCATGAAGGAGGCTGCAGATGTCTACGACTACATGTCGAGTGACTCTGAGCCTCCGTGTGCACTGCTGCTCAGAGAGGTCCAGGAGGCTGAGCCTCGGTCTGTGGAACCTGTGGCGAGGGTAGTGCCCTCTGCGACGCATCTCTCTCTGAGGTTGCCCTCCCTCCTGCTGTGCAGGTGGATGTGTCACAGCACTCTGTTGTGGAGCTCCACGTGTCAGAGGTGGACGGCGTGGACGGCGTGAGGCTGGTGATGCTGTTCGCCCTCCGAGGAGGTCATGACTGCAGCTACGGCGGCCCCCATCCGGAAGATGTACATCTGAGGGGGTCCGCAAGGTAGGTACATGTCTCTGGACCCCGGGGTAAGTGTACAAGTTGGTGAATTTTCTTGTCAGGAGGAGGGTGGTGGAGGCCAAACTTTGTCCCAAGTGACAAAGTGGCCTCCTGCAATGAGTGAGTGTCTCCTCGCCACCCCCCCCCCCCCCCCCCTGTCAAATGGACCTTTGCAGCTGCCACAGGCTGACAGCTGCAACGGGTCCATTTCAACTGGGAGTGCTTCCCACAGTATGGGAAACAGTCCCAGTTGTCAATAAAATCCCACCCCTCCTCACATATTCACTTAAACAGGTCTGTTAATGACCTGAAATACCAAGGTAAATACTGTTAAGCGGCACCCCGCTGGCTTTAATTGCCTGCGGGATTCCCACATGCGGGGGCTGCGCGCGCACGCCGGCACGTCTGTGGGGAACCCGGAAGTGGGCGGATTGGAGCCGGGCTCCGGACCCGCTCCGGGATTTCCCCGATTTTCGGAGCCCCCCCCCCGCCAGGAACGCACCCAATAGCGGGTGCTAAAATAAAGCCCGAAGTCTCTATTTATAAAGCCAAGGATCCTTTATATCTTTTTAACAGCCTTCTCAATTTGTCCTGCCACATTCAAAGACTTGTGTATGTACACTTCCAGGTCTCCCTGTTGCTGCCCCCCTCTAAAATTGTTCCATTTAGTTTATATTGCCTTTCCTCATTCTTCCTACCAAAATGAATCACTTCACACTTCTCTGCGTTAAATTTCATCTGCCATGTGTCTGTCCATTTCACCAGTCCGTCTATGTCCTCCTGAGGTCTGTTACTATCCTCCTCACTGTTTACTACATTTCCGAGTTTCATGAAGGTAGGTCGCAAACTTTGTGCAAACTTTGAAATTATGCCCTGTATACCCAGGTCCAGGCTATTAATATATATCAAAAATAGCAGTGGTCCCAACACCAATCCCTGGGGGCCACCACTGCACATCTCCCTCCAGTCTGAAAAACAACTGTTCACCATGACTCTCTGCTTTCTGTCCCTTAGCCAATTTTGTATCAATGCAGCAACTGCCCCTTTAATCCCATGGGCTTCAATTTTGCTAACAAGTCTATTATGTGGCACTTTATCAAACGCCTTTTGGAAGTCCATCTACACAACATCAATCGATCTACCTTCATCAACCCTCTCCATTACTTCATCAAAGAACTCAATTAAATTAGTCAAACACAATTTGCCTTTAACAGATCCGTGCTGGCTTTCATTTATTAACCCATATTTTTCCAAGTTCCAATTAATTTTGTCCCAGATTAATGTCTTTAAAAGTTTCCCCACCACCGACGTTAGGCTGACTGGTCTGTAGTTGCCAGTTTTATCCCTCTCCCTTTTTTTGAATAGGGGTGTAACGTTTGCAATCCTCCAATCATCTGGCACCATCCCCATATCTAAGGAGGACTGGAAGATTGTGACCAGAGCCAACGCATTTTCCACCCTTACTTCCCTCAGTAACCTAGAATACATCCCATCTGGACCAGATGACTTCTCTACTTCGAGCGCTGCCAACCTTTTTAGACATCCTCTTTATGTGATAAACTGTGCAAAATAAGAGTTCATGAACATCAGCAGAGTTACTACCAACAATAATTTTATTATGAGCAGTAAATAGGTGACAGACAAAACAAGCACGGACAAAACCAATTGACTCCACTGGTTTTAACTTAGCATCCATGAGATAAAGAAATCATAATTTTAATGACTATTTAAGCAAATGTAATCATTTTATTAATAGCAACGACTAAAATGTCAGATACCGAGAGCTCAATACTGCAGAAAGCCTAGAGGAGTATAGAAAGTGCAGGGGTGAAATTAAAAAGGAAATTAGGAAAGCAAAGCGAGGGCATGAAAAAATATTGGCAAGTAAAACCCAAAGATGTTTTATAAATACATACAGAGCAAGAGGATAACTAAGGAAAGAGTAGGGCCTACTAGAGACCAAAATGGTAACCCATGTGTGGAGGCGGAAGATGTGGGTATGGTTCTTAATGAATATTTTGCGTCTGTCTTCACAAAAGAGGACGATGCAGGTATTGTAGTTGAGGAGGAGTGTGAAATATTGGATGGGATAAACCTAGTGAGGGAGGAAGTATTAAGGGGATTAACATCTTTGAAAGTAGATAAATTGCCAGGCACGAATGAAATGTATCCCAGGCAGTTAAGAGAAGTAATGGGGGGAAATAGCGGAGGCTCTGACCATCATTTTCTAATCCTTTCCGGCCACAGGCGTGGTGCCAGAGGACTGGAGAACTGCTAACGTTGTACCGTTGTTTAAAAAGGGGGAAAGGGATAGACCGAGTAATTACAGGCCAGTCAGCCTAACCTCGGCAGTGGGCAAATTATTGGAAACAGTTCTGAGGGACAGTATTAAGCATCATTTAGAAAGGCACAGATTAATCAAGGACAGTCAGCATGCATTTGTTAATGGAAGGTCGTGTCTGACTAACTTGATTGAATTTTTTGAGGAGGTAACGAGGAGGGTCGATAAGGGTAGCGCGTTTGATGTAGTTTACATGGATTTTAGCAAGGAGTTTGACAAGGTCCCATATGGCAGACTGGTCAGAAAAGTAAAAGCCCATGGGATCCAAGGGAAAGTGGCAAGTTGGATCTAAAATTGGCTCTGTGGTAGGAAGTAAAGGGTATTGGTCGACGGGTGTTTTAGTGACTAGAAGGCTGTTTCCATTGGGGTTCCGCAGGGCTCAGTACTAAGTCCCTTGCTTTTTGTGGTATACATCAATGATGTAGACTTAAATGTAGGGGGCATGATTAAGAAGTTTGCAGATGATACAAAAATTGGCTGTATGGTTGATAGCGAGGAGGAAAACTGTAGACTGCAGGAAGATATCAATGGACTGGTCAGGTGGGCAGAAAGATGGCAAATCGAATTCAATCTGGAAAAGTGTAAGGTAATGCATTTGGGGAGGGCAAACAAGGCAAGCGAATACACAATAAATGGAAGGATACTGAGAGGTGTAGAGGAACAAAGGGACCTTGGAGTGCATGTCCACAGATCCCTGAAGGTAGCAGGGCAGGTAGATAAGGTGGTTAAGAAGGCATATGGGATACTCACCTTTATTAGCTGAGGTATAGAATATAAGAGCAGGGAGGTTATGCTTGAAACTGTATAAAACACTAGTTAGGCCACAGCTTAAGTACTGCGTATAGCTCTGGTCATGTATTATAGGAAAGATGTGATTGCACTAGAGAGGGTACAGAGGAGATTTATGAGTATGTTGCCAGGACTGGAGAATTTCAGGTATGAGGAAAGATTGGATAGGCTGGGGTTGTTTTCTTTGGAACAGAGCAGGCTGAGGGGAGATTTAATTGAGGTGTATAAAATTATGAGAGGCCTAGATAGAGTGGATTGGAAGGGCCTATTTCCCTTAGCAGAGGGGTCAATAAGCAGGGGTTATAGTTTTAAAGTGATTGGTAGAAGGATTAGAGGGGAGCTGAGGAGAAATCTTTTCACCGATAGGGTGGTAGGGGTCTGAAACCCACTGCCTGAAAGGGTGGTAGAGGCAGAAACCCGCATTGCATTTAAAAAGTACTTGGATATGCACTTGAAGTGCCATAACCTAAAAGGCTAGGGACCAAGAGCTAGAAAGTGGGATTAGGCTGGATAGCTCTTTCTCGGCTGGCACAGATACAACGGGCAGAATGGCCTCCTTCTGTGCCGTAAATCTCTATGATTCTATGATAATAACAGTTAGTAACTGTTCAAACATCTATTTCAAACTAAACTATGTACAATTTTGATATCAATCGCTCATTGAAATTTTACAACCTAAGTGCAGATTTGCAACTTTATAGTCCTTGATTTACATACTACACTCAGATTGTTTGCCTTTTCATTTTAATCAGGTTTTAGTCTGATGAGGTTTACCTTCTTTATAAGATGCCAAAATCATGGTTTCATCTTCCACTTCAAAAATTGTATCAACATCTATCTTCTTCTCACTCAGGATCTCCTTCAGTGTTTTACAGTCATTATTCTGCAGGGCTTGTAAAAACTTTGCTTTGAGTATTCTGGTAGCACGAGCCTGGGAACTTTCTACTTCCATTTTCAAAAGCAGCACAAATCACCTTGTTGATAGTAATCCTAATGAGTAAGTGGGCTTGAAATACACTGGCAACACAAACACTATGATAAATCTGCACTATGGACGTAATTTTATAAGTCAGTCATGTGGAGCTTGCTATTTATAGTTGTGACTTCCATAAAGATTATCAGGAGTACAGAGTTCATTAGCTTTCTCAAATTTTCTGATCTTGTCCTCACTTGATCTTCATTACACACATGCACACACACACACACACACAGAGTTTGTAAGACAGCTTGGGTGGCCTTATCAGTATTTTATATATATTTCCACAATTGCTCTCCAATAATACCTTGTTTCACCTTCTTTGGCAAATTCAAGATATAGGGCCAAATCTTCCTGGAAAAATAACAGCATGTTAACAACGCTCGGTGTTATTAATGCGTAAATCGGCCGGCAAATTCACGGGATGAAATGATCCGCCGTGAGTTGTGAATCTCCAGTAATGGCTGGTCGATTTAAGCCACTCCACCATTTGCTTCACACAAACGCATCTCACCCATAGCCGCCACCCCCCCACCACTGATATTTATATGGATTTGCACATCAATTGCCCATCAAACTTGCCACAGAAAGCTAGGGCTCATACCCTTTTAACATGATAACTGTTAATGCAATGCCAATCAATCTCTCCAGCCCAGAAAGGGAACAGGGATCAATTTAAACTGTTGAGTCTCATTCCTGCATGTGGTAAATTGTTGTTAGAGATTTTTAAAATTTAAATTTTTTTTTCTTACTTTTCCTTTCTGTCACTTTTTTTTTCCTCTCTCTCTCAATCTATTCTTTCTTTCCCTCTCTTTATTTCTCTTTCTCTACCTGATTTGACATTGAATTCACCCACTATAATTTACACTTCCTTCTCAGTCTTTGCGCTGTTAATTTCACAATCCTTCAATCTGCTTGGTTAAGGAGATACAACAAAAGGAAAAGTAAAAAAAGTAATTTAAATTTTACATTTTTAAAATCTCCAACAACATTTAAAGCCTGAAAGAATGGGTCTCCACACTTGTAAAGTTAATTTTCAGTGCCAAAGAGGTTGACTGGCAGTAATTAACAATTATCACATTGTTAAAAGGGTACTTAGACTTGAAAGGACAAGACTTTCTGTGGCGAATTTAGTTTGTATCTACCGCCCAAATACAGCAACTTCACACCGTTCAATGGAGAGGCAGACAGTGAGATGCCGTTTTCGCGAAGCTAACGGCAGAGCAGTGCATCTCGGACTGCAACTTTTGGATTTCTGCATTTAACCACGCACTGCCTCTCGCCTGAAGTTGCTACGCAATTTGTGCATAAATAACGGTGAGCGTCGTTAACCTCACCATTATTTTGACTGCAAATTATGGCCCAATGTCTTTTGTGTCTTTTAAGATCTTCATTAAAGTTTTTAGTTGAAGGCCTCTTCGTCTCCCAAAAGCCTGGGCTTGGACTTGGTATTTTTGCCTGGAGCAATGACTGTATTACCTAAAGGGCAGATATTCATGTCTGAACATGTTCAGTGTTCAGTTGCCAGAATGCATCAGTAGAATTTAAGCTAGCTAAATAATAGAGACTGAGGGAAAAATCATTCTAACAAAATATATTTGTTTGGTTTTCAAAATTATTTGAAGAAAAGCTAGAGGGCAAATTTCAAAAGCTTTATTGAATTAAACTTCAAAAAGTGTATTAACTAAGAGAGAGAGAAAAACATATGGAGTATCTTTTCTCTTCCTAATTCGAGTTCTTTAAAAAAACAAATGAGTTGAATTTTGAACGTAAACAAAGCCTCTAATATTTGATAATTACCTGTTTTGTTGTTAGTTAAAAAATGTAGACATTCTAATTATTGACACCTATGAGGCAGAAAGAGTGACACAGGGAAACAACAGAGATAAAGTTCCTCATACCAATCACAAAACAACAAATTTAATGTTTACAGAGGTCTCTCAAAAAGTTACAAACCTACATCCTATGAAACCCCCGCCCCCTCACTGTGTTGGCATGCCTACTTTATCACATCACTCCTCACACCCACTTAAGTTTCATCATCAACTTACCTTCATTTTCTATGCACTTCCTCACCTCCCCATTTGTTCACCCACCACAGCCACTCACCCCAATCCTGATGCAACGTGATGCATCTTTCTGATAGTCACCCTCTGATGCATCTGTTTCATTGTCAGCCTCACCCAAAGCAATGCATCCATCGGGTGAAGATGTCACCTTCAGTCACTCGCAGATTTATTCTTTCTTCCCTTGCAAGAGGAGAGCACAAAATGCAAGGGCAGGGATCTGAGCAACCTACCACTACCTCTGCTGAAGCCACAGGGGATGCACCACGTAGAAGCAGTAGGAAGAGAAAGGCAAAGGTTATGCACAAGGGTGTCTGACAAAATGTCATGTTAATTTATATATTTTTTTCTTTATGTCACATTAAATGTTATAATTCTCACAACTGCCACGTCTTGCACATTATTGAGTCCCTTTTGTGAATTCGCCTTTTCGTGTGCTTCATCATCAATGCCAAGTCACGATGCCACCCGTTGGGTGGGTGTGCAATGAGTGTATGCATGGTTGAAGGAATGGTTTGTGCAAACAGAGGTGGGGGAGAGGGGGGTGTTGCTGGTGATGGTTGTTTCAGGCGGCCTGAGTAGTTCAAAGTGTTCAATTTGCAGATCTCATTATGAGAACCTGTTAAAGATGAGGACATCCCTAGCACCACGGGCAGCAATGCGCGCCGCTGCACTGGCGATGGGTTCCCCATCTTCATTTTCTTCCTCCTCCTCTTCAATGTTGCCGCCAGATGAGGATGCTTCATGAAGGCATTCGAGCTCCTCCATCTGTAAACCTCTCTGCTGAGTTATGTTGTGCAGGACTCAGCACTCGATGATTATTCTGCACACCCTCGCTGATGAGTACTGAAGGGATCCCCCAGATCTATCCAGGTACCTGAAGCACATCTTCAGCATTCCTATGGCTTGTTCGATGACAGTCCTGGTTGTAATGCTGCTGTGTCTCGTTGGTGGGGTTTCCATGAGCCACGACTGCAAGGGATATCCCTTGTCTTCAAGGAGCCTGCCCTTAAGTCTGTCTTGTGTGTGGAAGAGGGCCGGGATGTTGAACTCGCGCAAAACAAAGGAACCATGGCAGCTGCCAGGGAATTTGGCACAATCTGCAAAATATCTTGCGGTGTTCGCAAACCAGCTGTGCATTGATGGAGTCATATCCCTTTCCATTGATGAACAGTCCTGGCTCATGTGGAGGGCCTCGGATTGCTACAATTGCGCCCTGCATCAGCGGGAAGCCAGGCAGAGAGTTGAAACCCACTGCCCTCTCAGTCTGGCTGATGTCGTCACAGGGGAAGTTGACGTAGTCAAATGCCCTGGCAAACAAGCCATCTGACACTGTCCAATCTGAACCTGCGTAGGCACTGCTCCTCAGAGAGGTCCTGGAAGCTCAGCCTCTGCCTGTATACCCTCTCCCATGGGTAGTGCATACTGCGACTTCGGCCCCGCTGTTGGTCCCCTCTCTGCTCTTCTCCAGGTCGTTGTTGCGCACCTCTGTCTTGTGCACCTGCAGATCCCAGAACTGCACGACATGCCTGCTGCAGATGGTGATGTGCCTCTCCTCAGATGTACTGTGGAATGCATCCAATGCACCCATCCCATCCTGTTGTTATCAGTTTGAGGGGCTCCAAGATTTAGGTGAATTTGTGTGAACACAAGAATTCTTAGTCCTAAGAAAGAAATCTCAGTCTAAAACAAAGAACTCCCAGCCAAACGTTTGAGAGAACTGAGTGCCCAGCTGCAATACCTCACCTTTTATTGAGATGTCAATCACTGGTTTAAAAGCTTTGGCTGCAACAAAGCTCCATTTCAATGGCATGTTTCAAAAGCCATGGAAGACACTTCAGAAGAAGTTAAATTCGATTCTGTTGCAGAATCCACAAAAAGTTAATCACCTTAAGTCTTTCAAGTGCCTAAATTGGCACTTTAGGCATCGGCCCGCTGGCTTTAAGTGCCAGCGGCATTTCCAGGTTTCTGTTGTGCGCGTGCATCCAAATGCGCCTGGGTCAAACCCGGAAGTGGGTGCGCTGGAGCCGGGATGTGGTCCCGCTCCAAAAAGCTGTTACTTTAACCTCCCGCCCGCCTCCAACCCACCTGTTCTTGGGGGTTAAAATTAACCCCAGGAATTGCTTGATTGGCACCCCATCCACCACCCTAAACATTCACTCCCTTCACCACCGGCGCACTGTGGCTGCACTGCAGCAATTCGCCAAGGCTTCTTTGACAGCACCTCCAAAACCCGCGACCTCTACCACTTAGAAGGACAAGAGCAGCAGGCACATGGGAACACCACCACCTGCATGTTCCCCTCCAAGTCACACCCATCCCGACTTGGAAATATGTCGCCGTTCCTATTATCGCTGGGTCAAAATCCTGGAACTCCCTACCTAACAGCACTGTGGGAGAATCTTCACCACCGGAATGCAGCGGTTCAAGAAGGCAGCTCACCACCACCTTCTCAAGGGTAATTAGGGATGGGCAATAAATGCTGGTCTCGCTAGCGACGCCCACATCCCATGAACAAATTTTTAAAAATCCAGTGACTCAAACCCCACAATTTACTCCAGTTCTGCAAATCTCCAGGTGCCCTCTCCATGGTGATACCAGACCAAAGAATTCCCCCATGCTGTCAAATCCCAGCAGTTCCAATCCCAGTGCTAGCAAACTCTAGGATCCTCACCCCAGTCTGCCAAATTCCAGGGCAATCCCCAGGAGCACAGGACTACCCCCAGTGCTAAACCCCACTGCTCCTATCCAGTCTTCCCAAATACCAGCGACCTCACATTCCTGTGTTGGGGAAGGGTGTAAGTCGGAAATTACCACCTCTGCAAAGCCAGGAATTTCTGACAGGACCAATGTACGCTGGGGTTCTGCTGCAGAAATGCCCAGGCAAAATTCTCTTCAGTCTCAGGGCATGCTGAAGAAGTGCTCACCCTCCCAGTGACAGCCTGGGAGAATTAGAACTGGATGACATCACCTGTCCTAAATTCCATGACTTCCCATTCGCCCTTGTGATTGTGCATTACTATTTACTATTTAAACGGCACAGTTTACCAGGACTCATTAATCAAGATGGGAGCACTTTGTTAAAGGGACATTGCTCAACTGAAATTCCTTGTGGAGACTTTTGGTCATATCTTGGGACTCACTGCAGGTATTGCAAAAAAAATCACTCTTATACTAAGGAAGCCTTCACATACATTCTGTATTACCCTTGGAAAGCATTCCATTTCAACACGACTAATAAGCTAAGATCTGAGGGCTGCACAATGGTTTTCCCATTGGGAATTCTATTTTACACAATATGGTTGGTGGAAGAACTATGGCAGAAGGCTGTAAGGGAAGTTAGATTAATCAGGCCGCACCAGAGGAGAGCTAGACCATTCTGGCATTACCCATCCAGCAGGATCTATAGACCCATGTGCACATTCCAAGACTTTCCCCAGAAGCTTTCTCAGGAGGCTGAATTTTAGTCATGAAGGTTGGGGGAGTTTTGTTTGTTTTTGCAGCCAGATCTGCAACCAAGGTCCACAGCACGTATAGCTCTGTTTCATAGGTTTCTTAGCAGAAGACAGTATTTTCAGATCTGCTCAGCAAAATTAAATGTTCTAGTTTATAAAGAAAATAACAACCATACGCTTTCGGCATTAATGCTGTAACTTGGATTAAAATAAAGTTACGTGACCTTTTTCATCAGAGAGCAAATTAATTGATGAATAGAAACAGTTCATCTTTTTAAATGGTGTGGTAATTCAAGCCTCTGAAGTATATTACCGTTACTTGCGATATATGCTTTCTGGCTCTAATTTGCATGTCTCAACATTCATTTCCATCTCCAGTCATTCTACCTGCATCTCTTTTTCCCAACTCTTTCTGCTTCTTTTCCCTTTGAAGTTCCCTTTTACACTTTGTACTCCAACTTCCAACATGTGCTCATGTTCGTTCTGTCACACCTGCTGCTTGCCTCTTTTAAGTCATCTGACTTGGATCTTTTACAGTTAAAAGTATCTCCCCAGCCCTTCACATCAGTAAATGTATCTGCTATCATCAATTATTGTCCTAACCATAATACGTTCCTGGACTTTTTAAACTTTTCATCAAGCAAAATCAAATCTATTTCCACTAATGCAAATACCATTCTTGGCAACTTCAATATTCACCATCAGCAATAGCTATGTTTCTCCTCTGCCACTGATCGGGTTTGGCAATAACACTGAGTCCTTTGCTACCCTGAATTGACCTTGAACAACTTGTCTGGACATTAAACGTCTGTGTAAGCAAACGTAAAATATTTGAAACAAAATTAATGCTGTTGCTCTGCTCCTAGGAAATGAATAAGTGAACTGTGACAGAATTCAGGTTTATTCTGCTGAAAAATGCTGACAAATTGCTGTTTATTCCAGATGGCTACCTGAAGCAATTGTCTTAGATTATTTATAGTTGAAGAATTTACAACATTTTTTAAACAAAATGATGAGAAGCTGAATGGTTTGTTCATGTGTTAAACTGATCCTTACAGAAGTGCAATCTATTGGAGAACTTTCCCTCAAAATATTAGCTCTATGAAATTCTCCTCTCAAGTATGAAATACTCCATATTCTACTACATAGTTTGTGGAATTGTTCCATAACAAAGTCAGAATCTGATACTGTTTAAATCATAGCACATTGGCATAGTCTGATTATAGTAAGTCATAAATTAGCTGTACAAACCACCCACCTAGAACAGACAGATCTAATTAAAATAAATTTATTGAGAATGGAGAGTTACATCAAAACGACAGCACAGAAACAGGCCATTCGGTCTAACTGGTCCACACGAGCATCCTCCCTCCCTACTTAATTCAACCCAACCAGGATATCCTTCTATTCCTTTCTCCCCCATGTGCTTATCTAGCTTCCTGTTAAATGCATCTATGCTATTTGTCTCAACTACTCCTTCTCATTCCACATTCTTATCACTCTTTGGGTAAAGAAGTGTCTCCTGAATTCCCTTTTGGATTTATTAGTGACTGTTTTATATTTATCTAGTTTTGGACTCCCACACAAGTGAAAACATTTTCTCTACGTCTACCCTATCAAACCCTTTCATTATCTTAAAGACCTCTATCAGATCACCACTCAGCCTGCTCTTTTCTACAGAAAAGAACCGCAGCCTGTTCAGCCTTTCCTGATAAGGATATCCTCTCAGTTCTGATATCATTCTTTTGAATCTTTTTTGCATCCTCTCCAATGCCTCTACATCCTTTCTATAATATGGAGACCAGAACTGTGCATAATTCTCCAAGTACAGTCTAACCAAGGTTCTGTACAAGTTGAACATAGCTTTGCTTTTCAATTCTATCCCTCTAGAAATGAACCCCAGTGCTTGATTTGACTTTTTATGGCCTTATTAAGCTGCATTGCTACTTTTAGTGCTTTGTGTATCTGTACCCCGTTTAGACTCTGAGGGCATGATTTCAACATGACGGCGGGAAGTCAGCAGGTGGGCGAGTAGTCATGTGGGAAACTGGACAGCAGGTTGGTGAGCAGATGTGACGTTTTCTAAGGCCACGGATGAAGGTGTTATGAGCCACATGTGCAAGGGGTATCCCTGGTCTCCAAGGAGCCAGTCCTTAAGTCTGTCTTCCACATGGAAGAGGGCCGGGATGTTGGACTCATGCAAAATAAAGGTATCATGGTATCTGCCAGGGAATCTGGCACACACCTGCAGAAACCTCCTCTGGTGGTCGCAAACCAGCTGCGCATTAATGGAGTGATATCCCTTTCAGTTTATGAACAGTCCTGGCTCATGTGGAGATCCTCAGATTGCTACGTGTGTGCAATCAATTGTGCCCTGCACCCGTGGGAAGCCGTCCAGAGAGTTGAAACCCGCTGCCTTCTTAGTCTGGCTGATGTCGTCGATGGGGTAGCTCATGTTGTCGGATGATCTGGCAAACGAGTCATCCATCACCTGTCATATACACTTACGCGCAGACAACTGAGACACCCTGGAGACGTCACCGTTGGCGCCCTGGAAGGATCCAAAGGCAAAGAAATTGAGGCCAGTGGTTACTTTAATTGTGACGGGCAATGCGTGGCCACCAGTCCCAGCTGGGAGTTGCTCTGCATGAAGGAGCATGCATATGTCTACGACCACCTGGCGACTCAATCTGAGCCTGTGCAGGCACTGCTCCTCAGAGAGGTCCAGGAAACTCAGCCTCTGCCTATAGACCCTCTCTCATGGGTAGTGCCTCCTGCTACCTTGGCCCCTCCATTGATCCCCCTCTCTGATCTTCTCCAGGTCCTTGTGGCGCACCTGCAACTTCCAGAACTGCACGCTGGAATGGTAACGTACCTGCTCCTCAGATGTACTGCTGAACAGATCCAATGTGCCCCCCCCCCCCAACCCCCTCATCCTGATGGTGTCAGTTTAAGGAAGTCCAAAATGTAGGTAAATTTGTGTGAACACAAGAATTTTCAGTCTTAACAAAGAAATCACTTTGTGATTTGTGTATCTGTACCCCCAGATCCCTCTGCTCCTCTACCCCATTCAGACTTATCCAAGCAGTATGTGGCTCCTTATTCTTCCTACCAAAATGTAATACCTCACAGTTTTCTATACTGAAATTTATTTGCCAATTACATGCCCATTCTGCTAGTTTATTAATATCCTCTTGCATTTTGATGCATTCTTCCTTTGTATTAACTATACCCCCCAATATGGTGTCGTTCGCAAAATTTGAGATTGTACCTCCGGTTCCCGAATCCAAATCGTTAATGTAAATTGTGAACAACAGTAGTCTCAGCACCGATCCCTGTGGTACACCACTTTCCACCTTTCACCAGTCTGTGTAGCCACCCTTAATCCTTACTCTCTGTTTACTGTTTTGTAGCCAGCTTGCTATCCATTATGCTACCTGTCCCCGACTCCACATGCTCTGACCTTAGCCATGAGTCTACAACTTTATCAAAGGCCTTTCGAAATCCAAGTATATTACATCTATTGCATTACCCTTGTCTACTCTTTCTGTTACTCCTTCAAAGACTTCAATAAGGTGGGTCAAGCAAGAGAAAATAATAAATGATTGTTTGGAAAAGCAAAACTGCCAAATATTACCCTTGATATTCATGACCAGAAACAATCTCATAGCGTGCAAATCCAGTTAAACATATGGAGTGTATTTATTTTTAAAGGTAACATTTGTCAAAATAGGGTACTTTTAAACCAAAATGAGTGATCGTCACTCCCTATGAGTTATATTTATGGAAAAATGAATAAACTGCAAGCGAATAAGAAAGCCTGGAATGAGAAAAGGACCTTCAGCCCAACAACCTCTCTTTTTCCCTGGACCATGTACAACCTATCCTATTATCGACTATACTCACCTATCCAATCCCCCGAGGTAAAGTTCATGATAAATGCTCTTTGATCTCCAAAGGTAATCTAGTGAAAATGCACCAAATTTATCCACCGCTACATCTTGACTATTCAATCTTAGCTGACTGTTCTCCATAGACAAGACCCTCAGCCAGTTCCGTAGGAACCATTGTGTCCTATGGAATATTTCATCTCACTCTATGCATTGCTATCACCTGCAATCCCGGATCATCTGCTGCCGAAGAGCTTATGCAGCTGACAGGATTGGTGAGCTTTACTTTTCCTCGGCATGCTCTGTGTCCTTGTGTTCTTCACGCGCCTCCGCCTCAAAAGTCTTCCTCCAAAGGTGGCCCAATGGGTTGGACCCTTTGCAGGGCAAAATTGTGGAGCATGCAGCATAAAACAATCAATATGGAGACCCTCTGGGGGCTGTACTTCGGGATGCTTCTAGCCTTATCCAGGCAGGGTAGCCGTTGTTTCAGAATGTTGGTGGTTTGCTTTATCAGGGCTTTGGTAGAGACATGGCTTTGATTGTATCTCTTCTCAGTGCATGTCTGCAGGTTCCTGACAGGTGTCATGAGCCACTTGTGCAGAGGAAAGTCATTGTCCCCATTTAGCCAGCCTCTCACCTGATGGTCTGGGTAAAAGAGAGGAGAGACTGAGGACTGGCGCAGGATAAAAGCATCGTTACAACTGCCAGGATACCGGGCACAAACTTGCATAATGCGCCGCATGTTGTCACACACCAGCTGCATGTTCAGCAAGTGGAAGCCCCTCCTGTTCATGCACATTCCAAGGTCTTGAGTGGAGCATACAGGCTATGTGTACGCAGTCGATGATGTTCTGCATCTAGTGGATATCTGTAATTCCTGCAAAGCTCAGAACCCTGACTTCCTGCATTGTGGCTTCCATAAGGATATAAATTCATTGGCTGTGGCGAACAGCACATCTGTTACCTGCTTGATGCAGGCACGCGCAGCAGATTAACTAATGTTGCAGATGTCACCTGCTGCAGCCTCTAATGGCTCAGAGGCATAAAAGTTCATGGCCACAGTGACTTTGACAGTCACAGGCAAGGACATACAGGACCTTGTCCTGGCCTGCAACTACTGCAGCAGATGATTGAGCTCTATGACAGCTTCCCTACTAAAGCAGAGCCTCCTCAAACACTGCTCCTCGCTGAACTGCAGGTACGAATGTCTTGGCCTGTATACTCTCGAGGGGTATGTCCTCCTGTGTGCTTCCCTTCTTCTGCCTCTTCTCCTTGCTACTACAGATGTACGCACTCTAGCCTGCTGCTCTTTCAGCCTCAATGGAATTCGAAGTAGCATACCTATGTTGGTATTAAGAAGTTCGGCCCGAAGCCCCTTGTCAAAAATCCACTCAAACCTTCAAAAAGTAACTTTTCACAAAGTTTTAACTCTGCTGTAATAGCCAAAAATAGCAAAATAGGCCCACTAGCAGTAAAAAACAAAATAACTAAAGTGACTTACCCAAGAGCAGCTAAGGATCCCTTTAAATTATACTGCAAGAATGGCTCTCCCCACTGTTCCACCCATAGGCTGTGGGCAGGTTACAGAACTAACAAACCCAGCACTGAGGAGGTTGAAAATGCATTAGTCCTGTAACAGGCGTTCATACCCAGGTCACGACTTTCCGCCTTCGGAACAATACCTGTATGTTGAGGATCCTCCTAGATGGTGTGCGCAGGCGACGTATTTCTTCCGCCAGCTGTACGGCCGGAACTATGACACGCAGCTCCTGTTTGTTACGTTGCCGGGCGTCCTTGCAGGACCTGCCTGTCTTCTACCAGGATCTAATCAGGTGCGGAGTATGTTTGCCTCCAGCCGCAGCTCTTCCCAGTCAGGGGTGGCAGCCATCCTAAGGGAGCCACTGCTCAGGAATCCGCACTTCACATGGTTGGCTTCAGCAGCACGGGGATGGTGGAGAGGATGATCCTGGCTGCCAAGGTAACCAGAGTCAGGGACATCCTGGATGGCGGAGAAATGGGCTGGATGTCACCGAGAACATTGGCAGAACGGATGTCCTGGCGCTACGTCTGGTACGTGGCCAAAGCCACCAGGTGCTAAAAGTCGCACTCGACGCTGGCTGCAGTGAGTGTGTCGAGCATGTGGAGCAATCCCATCCGAACTGACCACTGTTGGGGCGGAATTTCTCATCAGGGCGAGGTCCCGAAACCTCCGTCGGGAACTTGCGCCTCACAACTTGAGCTGCCTCTCGGAAATTCCCGCTGCATGGAGACGGGGGTCCCCAATGAAGGGCTCTCTATGTGGGAGTCCTCCCCTGCAACATTGGGGATATGGGGTGGAGAGTGTTGCACGGAGCAGTGCCCACAAACAGGCTATTAAGCCATTTTATGGACTCCCAGGTTGCCTGTAATTTCTGCGGCCTGGACGAGTCCGTTTTCCACATGTACACCGAGTGTGAGAGGCTGCAGCCCACCTCAGTTGCATTTCAGTCCCACGCTCCTGATGTTTGGCCACCCGGTGAAGAGAGGGGTGGGCAAGTCAGAGGATCTCCTCGAGGGTCTGCTGGCCAAGGTGATCATCTACAGGTTCAGGCTAGACGGGGCCCGTGGGGGCGGTCACTCCAACTGTCTGCCTCTTTTCCGTGACATTCTCCGTGCCCGGGTGGTCCTGAAGGAGCACACGGTGTCTGCCGGTACGCTTAAGGCTTTCTGCGACCGGTGGGCACTGCAGGGACTGGTGTACATAATAGACACTAACAATAAAATTATTATTTAATTGGCTTTTTGTAATTAATCCATCAAGATGACATGGGTTGCCCTGTGTCATCGATAAAGGAACACATGTATACCTAACCCCCATCCACCCACCCTTTTTTGTTTTTAAAAAAAAGTCCAATAACAGGGCAGGTCCCTAATTAAGCACTTCCCGGTTTCAGATGGGCCTAGTTACATTTCCACAGGATACACAAATTTATTAAAAATATTATAATCAGCTAATGCTTACATTCAGGCATTAAGATCCACCTACATCTTAATTATAGCTCAATACAACCAGCAGCCCTTTTCTCGGGCTGACTCCCACATTCAGGTGATGTGAGAATCAGCGGGCGGAGGTGGGCTCGTCCCCTGCTGGCTCAGACCTCGCCCTGTCGCCCTGCTTAGGCTTCGAGGAGCTCCTGAACATTTACCTGACCAAGGAGGAAGCCTCCGAAAGCTTGTAGATTTCAAATAAAAATTGTTGGACTATAACTTGGTGTTGTAAAATTGTTTACAATTGTCAACCCCAGTCCATCACCGTCATCAACTGGAAGGCCTCGGGGAATGGGGAAGGCGCTGCTGTTCTCACGGCTCCACTCGCATTGCTCACGTACTGGCTCTTAAATTTGTGGTAAGTTCTATAAACTTTTTAAGGAGTGCGGCGGAAGTGAAAGCGAGTGGACGTGAAGGCTGGAAAATGAGTGGAATTCCTGGTTTAATTTTTTTTTTGATGTCCGGGCTGAGGGCTCCGTCTTCGGATCGGCCCCGGGAGAGGATGGCGGTGAGCGCCCGACTGGCGACACGGCCCACGGTCACCCGTTGGGGGCGATTGTTGTTCTCGGTTTAAAAATGTAACCGTCCTCGCTCGTGACACACACACAAAAAAAACCGCCTTTTTTTTTCTAAATGGGTTTGCAGTCGAGGTGCCCCTGACTTTAATGTGAATTACCCATCCCGATCTCGGCTGAAGGTTGGTGGTTTTGATCAGGCTGGAGGTGCCGAATGGCCTCCTCGTGTGCCCCGAGGGCCCGGTTCACTTCACCCGACCCTTCTGGGTGCTGCTTCTCCCGGAGAGAAAGCTGCGCGATGGCCTTGCCGCACGTTCTCTTGTAACAAGAATCGTTGCCTGGCCGAACCACACTGTCGGTTACTGCCAGTAAATTTGCCTGTGGCGATACTCGTGGAAAAGTTTGGGAGGAGGTGACGGAAAAGGTCAGCGTTAAGCCGAGTTTGCGCCAGGAAGGGGTTTTTGTGAAGAATCGGAGTGGTGGTTTGGTAAAGTCGACGTGAAGGCTGGAAAATAAGTGGGATCAACTTTCTGGAGGACTGCAAAAGGGCTTCGTCCTTTGGGGTACTTAGGTGATTTTATTGGATCTTTAGGAGACAGGAAGCGGTGGTTTGAAGAGTGTAGGCACTGGGCGGTTTGGGAGTGAAGGAAGAGCAGGAGCATCGGCTAGTGGTCCTTTCTGGGGAGACCAGGAGATGACGGATGAAGGAGCAATGTGGATGGAGGGGGAAAAAGTAGAAAAGGGGAAGGTTGGAAGTGGGCATCAGAGGTGGGATGGACCAGAGGAGCTGGAGTGGGTAGTTGTGTGGTATCAATGAGAAGGGGAACAATGGGGAGTTAGAAGAGATGGCTAAGGAGAGAGCAATTGCCCTGGTGGGTAGGTAGACAGTTGCTGCGAGAAGAAAGGTGAAGAAAATCGGGCTGTTAAAGGGAAGTATATATATTACTAGCGGATCGCCTATGGTTATGACCATGGAAAGTCAGGGCAAAGTGAATTTCCTTCAAAGTGCACTAGATTACTGTAGGTAGAAGTTTGGGGATTCCAATGCTGTTGTATATCACTGAACCATTTCTCTCTCTCTCTAAAATATATTTTATTTATGTGTATGTATATGTGACTCCCAATGTATATAACCCTGACCATTTCTGACGCTGTGTATGGCCATGATCCACGTATACATCTCTGATCCCCAATGTATGTAACACTGACCCATTTTTGTCACTTATGTATATTTTGATCCCCACTATATAGCTCTGATTTCGAATAACTCTACATAACTAACCCATTTATAACGCTGTACATAGCTGTCATCTCCACTGTGTGATACTCTGACTCATTTATAACACCGTATGTAACTCTGACTCCAGGAGTGCAGCAGTCTCCTCCCCGTGGCTATTAACTATTGCTGGATTTCAGATTGGTGTATCTAGCATTTTATTTTTGTTTTTAATTGCTGCTAAAATTAAAAACCACTGAGCTCCAGTGACTTGCTGAAATTTGGGTTCTACAGAATGGAGTTGTACAAGGCCAGGGAAGGCACTGCTACCCTCTCCACTGTACACTCCACAGACCATGCACACGGTACACTTCGTACAGCCAATCCCCACAACTGTACGGCAAGTTCGGCGACTCCCCACTTTCTTCCCCTCTCCTCACAAAGCAGCAGCACGTTGAGCGAAGAAGCACCTCACCAGGAAATAAACAATTGGCGCTAGGGCAGGGGGAGCAAGACCGCGTCAGATATGCCTAGACTGGAATTGCGTTGCAAGCAAGAGCAATAGTGGACTGATGGAGCTGAATGGCTGAAAAATAAAAAATTCAATTTAGTATTTTAAAATAAAATGTAAACAGAGAGAAAGAGTGGCCTAGAACTTAAAAAAAATTACAAAATTTCAAAGGATTGATTATTCTAAAATAAAATATTTTATTTGCAGCAGGCATGATAAAGGGGGAAGGGCAGACTGAAACCAGGTGAATATGGCATATTTGAGATTTTTAGTTAAAAGTGTTAGTTAAAAATGAAAAAATCTTGCATTTAAGCGTTTAAAACTAACATTAAATGTCACCTGCGAGCATACAATCGGTGTGACAAGTTTACATAGATAAAACACATTATAAATGTGGACAGAGGAATAAATGGGGGAAATGTTGACACAAAGTGTGACAAAAATGTGACAACAGGAAGTCACTTAGGGTAGTCAAGATATGCATGAAGACATAAGATTTTAACTATGATATGAACGTAGACATATGATGTTGGTCATGGTAATTCAGAGGGTATGCTCTGTGATTTGCAATATGTTGTTAGGTGATTGAATAAGTCAAATTGTATTTTTATTTTTGGAATTTTGGAAATGTTGGCTGTAAATTTTTTAAATTAATTTTGGGGACGAGGTATCACTAACAAAGCTGGCATTTATTACCTATCCCTAGTTGCCCTGAGAAAGTGGTGGTGGACTGGCTTCTTGAACTGCTGCAGTTCGTGTGGTGAAGGTGCTCGCAGTTTGATACTGCTGATTGGCTTACTAGGCCAGTTCAGTTGGCAGTTAAGAGTCAACCACGTTGGTGTGGGACTGGATTCACATATAGGTCAGACCAAGTAAGGACATTAGTGAACCTGTGGGTTTCTATGGCAATCGGACAGGTTCATGGTCACTTTTACTGATACTGGATCTCATTTTAATTCCCGGATTTAAAAAAAAACTGATTTCAAATTCTCAAAGTACCGTGGTGGAATTCGAACTCATGTTCTCTGGATTATTAGTCCAGGCCTCTGGATTACCGTACCCTTTGCTTATGTGAACATTTTGAAGGAGACTGTAAATCAGTGGTCTTGATTATTATTATTACAAGTTAAGTACATAAGAGATATGTACATAAGAGCCTGCTCTGCCATTCAATAAGAACATGGCTGATCTTTGACCTTAACTCCACTTTTCCACTCTATCCCCATATCCCTTCATTCCCCATGTGTCCAAAAATCTATCTCAGCCATGAACATATTCAACGACTCGGCATCCACATCCCTCTGGGGTACAGAATTCCAAAGATTCACAACCCCTTGAGTGAAGAAATTCCTCCTCATCTCAGTCTTAAATGGCTGACCCCTTATCCTGAGACTATACCCCCTAGCTCTAGACTCTCTAGCCAGGGGAAACAACCTCTCAGCATCTACCCTATCAAGCCCCATCAGAATCTTGTATGTTTCAGTGAGATCACCCCTCGTTCTTCTAAACTCCAGAGAATATAGGCCCATTCTACCCAATCTCTCCTCACAGGACAACCCTCTCATCCCAGGAATCAATCTAGTGAATCTTCGTTGCACCGCCTCGAAGGCAAGTATATCCTTCCTTAGATAAGGAGATCAAAACTGTATGCAGTACTCCGGGTGAGGTTTGCCTAAAGTCCTGTACAATTGTAGTAAGACTTCCTTACTCTTGGCCTTTATTGCATGGGGTTGGAGTACAACATGCCATTTGCCTTCCTAATTGTTTGCTGTACCTGCATGCTAACTTTTTGTGTTTCTTGTACGAGGACACACAAATCCCTCTGAACACTAACATTTAATAGTTTCTCACCATTTAAAAAAATTTTGCTTTTCTATTCTTCCTACCAAAGTGAATAACCTCACATTATACTCATCTCAGCCCCAGGACATTGCTGCAGGAGTTCCTCAGGGCAGTGTCCTTGGCCCAACCATCTTCAGCTGCTTCATCAATGGCCTTCCCTCCATCATAAGGTCAGAAATGGGGATGTTTGCTGATGATTGCAGTGTTAAGTTCCATTTGCAACTCCTCAGATAATGAAGCAGTCTGTGCCCGCATGCAGCAAGACCTGGACAACATCCAGGCTTGGGCTGATAAGTGGCAAGTAACATTCGTGCCAGGCAATGACCATCTCCAACAAGAGAGAGTCTAACCACCTCCCCTTGACATTCAACGGCATTACCATCGCTGAATCCCCCAATATCAACATCCTGGGGGTCACCATTAACCAGAAAATTAACTGGACCAGCCATATAAATACTGTGGCTACAAGAGCAGGTCAGAGGTTGGGTATTCTGTGGCAAGTGATTCACCTCCCGATTCCCAAAGCCTTTCTACCATCTACAAGGCACAAGTCAGGAGTGTGATGGAATACTCTCCACTTGCCTGGATGAGTGCAGCTCCAACAACACACAAGCTTGACACTATCCAGGACAAAGCAGCTCACTTGATTGGTACCCCATCCACCACCCTAAACATTCACTCCGTTCACCACCGGCGCACTATGGCTGCAGTGTGTACCATCTACAGGATGCACTGCAGCAACTCGCCAAGGCTTCTTCGACAGCACGTCTCAAACCTGCGACCTCTACCACCTAGAAGGACAAGGGCAGCAGGCACATGGGAATAACACCACCTGCACGTTCCCCTCCAAGTCACACACCATCTCGACTTGGAAATATATCGCTGTTCCTGCAACGTCGCTGGGTCAAAATCCTGGAACTTCGTAACTAACAGCACTGTGGAAGAACCTTCACCACATGGACTGCAGTAGTTCAAGAAGGCGGCTCACCATCACCTTCTCAATGGCATTTAGGGATGGGCAATAAATGCTGGCCTTGCCAGCGACGCCCACATCCCATTAAATTCACCTCCTGACTCCCCAAATCCTTTCCACCATCGACAAGGCACAAGTCAGGATTGTGATGGAATACTCTCCACTTGCCTGGATGAGTGCAGCTCCAACAACACTCAAGAAGCTCGACACCATCCAGGGCAAAGCAGCTCATCTGATTGGTACTCCATCCGCCACCCTAAACATTCACTCCCTTCACCATTAAAAATTTAAAAAAAAAAATCTGCCACCATCTTGCCCATAATATGTGTGCATCTAATCTATCGATCAATCGATCTATCTTTGCAGACTCTGTGTCCACCTCACAGCGTACAGTTCTACCTAGCTTTGTACCATCTGCATAGCTGGATACATTACACTTGGTCCCTTCGAAGTTATAGATTGTTAATAGCTGAGGCCCAAGCACTGATCCTTGCAGCACTTGACTAGTTGCAGCCTGCCAACCTGAAAATGACCTGTGTATCCCTACTTTCTGTTCTCTGTCCGTTAACCGATCCTCTATCCATGCTAATATATTACCCCCAACCCCATGAACCCTTATCTTGTGTAACAACCTTTTTTGTAGCACCTTATCGAATGCCTTTTGAAAATCCAAATATACTACATCCACTGGTTCCCCTTTATCTACCCTGCTAGCTACATCCTCCAAAAAATAATAAATTTGTGAAACATGATTTCCCTTTTGTAAAACCATGTTGACTCTGCCTAATCATATTATGATTTTCCAAGTGCCCTGTTACCACTTCCTTAATAATGGATTCCAGCAATTTCCTGATGATTGATGTCAGGTTAACTGGCCTGTAGTTCCCTGTTTTCTCTCTACCTCCTTTCTTGAATAGCGGGGTTACATTTGTTACCCTCCAATCCACTGGGACCGCTCTAGAATCAAGGGAATTTTGGAAGATCATAACCAATGCATCCACTATCTCTGCAGCCACCTCTTTTAGAACCCTAGGGTGTAGGCCATCAGGTCCAGGGGATTTATCTGCTTTTAGTCTCCAGTACTTCGTCTCTAGTAATATTAATTACTTTAAGTTTCTTACTCTCATTAGCCCCTTGGTTCTCCACTTTTTTTGTCTTCAACTGTGAAGACAGATACAAAATATTTGTTTAACGTCTCTGCCATTTCCTTATTCCCCATTTAGTTAGTTTAACTGTGTAGCTAATTTATCTCTTACATTTTACTAAAGCCCAAGGATACGAAGATGTTTTTCGGATTCTATGTAGCAGTAGTTGTGGGTTGGGATTGGAGCTTCTGGAGTCTGGGAACGTGTGGAGGGGGTGCAAGGGTCTGGGAGAACCGGGAGAATGCATGTGGAAGCTATGGGAGAGGCAACTGTGGTGTTTGGAAGTACTGGGAAGAGGACACTAGGAATAGGTTGGGCGGAGGGGAAGATGATGAGGATGGTGGTGCTGGAAGGAAAGACGGTTTCCAGAATGTGGTAACAGAGAAAGTACAAGTTACGGTAATGTTGGGAGGGTAGACTTGGGCAGTGAAAACATGAGGGTTGTAGTGGCAAAGTGTGGAAGCATTGGGAGGGGCATTGCTGGTTGTGAGAGTACTGGAGGAGGTTGCAAGGTGCCATTAATAAAAACACAATGCTAAAAGCTGCATCTGTGGCAATTGCTGGGAACCAGCTTAAAGCTCTTCCATTGCATTTAGTGCTTTAAAATCAACATAGGGCTTGTTTGTGAGGGAAGCAGACCTGATTTTTGAATCTCCAAGGTCAGTGGTGCTGTGCAGAACAGTGCTGCTTAGCTTGGAGAAAGAGCTGTGAGGCATTGAAAGTAGGAAAGCAAAGATGCTACCTAATTGTGAGGACGGCCACAGGTAGATGAAATGAATAAGTAAGTTTTAATCGTGACAACAAAAGTGTTACAATTGGCTCACACTCTCACACTGACACTCTGTTGGCTGCAGTGATCCTGAATCATAAGAGCTTTTGGTGAATTTAAATACTACAATAACTTGAACACAGGTATGTTTTCAGATTTTACTTGAACTGAATTTATTGTGTAAGGATAACATTGACTAATGGGAGCTTGCTCAAATATAATTATTCTACTTTGATTTTTTTTGAATGGTACTAATCGTAATACTTCTGTAAATGTGAAAGGGGTAGTAAAGATCAGCTTACTTGTTTTTGTTAGTACTTTTGGGCATTTTGGTATAATTACAGCTTCATCTGGAAAAGTGGCATTCCAGTGTGGTGGTTAATTGCTTTGGAGTGCCAAGTCCTGAGATGAACAAACGTTTCTAAATTATATTTCTCTCTGCCTTAGTGTGTAGGATTCTTCAAAATAACTAATAAATTGACTAAATGACTTAAGATATTTTTAAAATGTAGAATTGAAATTTCCACTCAGACCAAATGTAAGGCATTGCTAATCTGTAATATTAGTGGAATTCTGAATGTAGGAGGCAAAGCTTTCAGTGATGCCAAGCAATGCCCTTTTTGTGTTGAGGTGTTTTTTAAATACACACACAAGTGCTGCATAGCTCATATCCCATCCCTTCTCTTCACTTCCTTCATTCCTTCCCCCCCCACACCCCAAAAAGAAGCTTTGTCAAAAATATTTAGTAAAGATAGCGGTCCAGGGTTTCCTATTGGTACGCATCTCTGGCGGAATGGGACTTCTGCCTGCCATGGAGGGGACCACTCCCCCCCACTAATGTTCATTTACATTCTAGGGTAGAGCTGTGGAAGGATTTTGAAAATGGTGAGCATTTTAAAGCTGATATACTGGAGGTTGGCGACAACAGAAGTGATACTTGTGGGGAAGGATATGGGCTATAGAACTCTGGAGTGTGTGGTGGTGAAATGAAGAAGTCTTGTCAGTCCACGTGAGCTAGAGGGGAAGTAGGGATGGTTGTATTTGGGAACTGGCTCATTGGTGACGATAAAGTAAAATGCATATCTCAAACTCTTACAAATAATGAACTTGTATGCAATTCATTTTAATTTATTAATGGACAGTCTTAAATTTGCTGTATTTTGAAACCCCTGAAAATTAAAGATGTCTGGGGGAAAATACTGTAGCTAAGAAAAGGTGTTTGCTTATGAACATTAAAGTAAGCTGTAAACACTGGTTCTCTGAAATTAAATGTGCTATAACTTTTTATTTGTCTGTGTGTATATATTGTGTGAGAGAGATTACAGGTCTGCACAAGCACAATGCACATGCGGTGCTATAGCAAAGGCAGCTGTTTCAATACATTTATCTAATGTATACAAGTATGTTTAGTGCCTGAAAGACTTCTCTGGAAATTGTTTGTTGTTCCATCTAATGCGGTAGATTTTCAACTTGCTGTTCACGCATAAAACTGATTCCAGTCGCAATAAAAATCAGGCCGTTTCTATAATGGGCGGCTGATCCGCAATGCCAGTTTAATGCTGGTGGGGCAAGTTAAAAATCTACTCCAGTGTGCTTCAACAGATTGTTAAACTTATCATGTTTCCATTGGTTTGCAGCAATAAGTTGGGTGTATTCAGAGAACTGCATCCACTTGAGCCTGGTAATTGCCATTTGATCAAAGGAATTGGTACGTAGTTCCATTGTTTACTAGACTTCAGCTGTAAAAAGACTATGAAAATTGAAAGGTAAAATTTCCTGCAGCAAACATAGATAAAATCAATATAATTGATTTGATGGATTTAATATAGATATGAGAATGTAGCAGCAGTTGGCAAAACTGGTTTGAAACGTCTGTTTCCAAGCAGCATCTGCACATTAGTGGTACACGGTACTGGCTCCTGGGCTCTGTCTGAGCAATTCCTCTGCCACATGTCTGCTTCAGTTTGTCACGCAGCTCGATTCTTTGGAGGAACCCTTTTGATGATGTGCTCAGTTTGGGTTCCGCCAGGACCACTCGGCTCCAGACCTCATTACAGCCTTGGTCCAAACATGGACAAAAGAGCTGAATTCCAGAGGTGAGGTGAGAGTGACTGCCCTTGACATCAAGGCAGCATTTGACCGAGTGTGGCACCAAGGAGCCCTAGTAAAATTGAAGTCCATGGGAATCAGGGGGAAAACTCTCCAGTGGCTAGAGTCATACCTAGCACAAAGGAAGATGGTAGTGGTTGTTGGAGGCCAATCATCTCAGCCCCAGGGCATTGCTGCAGGAGTTCCTCAGGGCAGTGTCCTAGGCCCAACCATCTTCAGCTGCTTCATCAATGACCTTCCCTCCATCATAAGGTCAGAAATGGGGATGTTCGCTGATGACTGCACAGTGTTCAGTTCCATTCGCAACCCCTCAGATAATGAAGCAGTCCGAGCCCGCATGCAGCAAGACCTGGACAACATCCAGGCTTGGGCTCATAAGTGGCAAGTAACATTCGCGCCAGATAAGTGCCAGGCAATGACCATCTCCAACAAGAGAGAGTCTAACCACCTCCCCTTGACATTCAACGGCATTACCATCGCCGAATCCCCCACCATCAACATCCTGGGGGTCACCATTGACCAGAAACTGAACTGGACCAGCCATATAAATACTGTGGCTACGAGAGCAGGTCAGAGGCTGGGTATTCTGTGGCGAGTGACTCACCTCCTGACTCCCCAAAGCCTTTCCACCATCTACAAGGCACAAGTCAGGAGTGTGATGGAATACTCTCCACTTGCCTGGATGAGTGCAGCTCCAACAACACTCAAGAAGCTCGACACCATCCAAGATAAAGCAGCCCGCTTGATTGGCACCCCATCCATCACCCTAAACATTCACTCCCTTCACCACCGGCGCACTGTGGCTGCAGTGTGTACCATCCACAGGATGCACTGCAGCAACTCGCCAAGGCTTCTTCAACAGCACCTCCCAAACCCGCGACCTCTACCACCTAGAAGGACAAGAGCAGCAGGCACATGGGAACAACACCACCTGCACGTTCCCCTCCAAGTCACACACCATCCCGACTTGGAAATATATCGCCGTTCCTTCATCGTCGCTGGGTCAAAATCCTGGAACTCCCTTCCTAACAGCACTGTGGGAGAACCGTCACCACACGGACTGCAGCGGTTCAAGAAGGCGGCTCACCACCACCTTCTCGAGGGCAATTAGGGATGGGCAATAAATGCTGGCCTCGCCAGCGACGCCCACATCCCGTGAACGAATAAAAAAAAAAAAAAAAAAATTATAGCTGGTAGGCGACACTTTTTGAAGTTATGATTCTGGGACGTGGCTGTGACTACTTCCTGAAAGTTTTGGTGTGAGGAGTTCACAGCCCAATGAGGATTAGCATATGCTGGGTACATAGTTCCTCACCACCTCATATAGTTTGTCACAAATAGCTGACTCATGCGTTTGACGGCTTTGGACTTCCTGCTCAATACAACATAACCATAATGAAGGGGGAAGAACTACTTTACTAAGTAAGAATTTCTTCTAAATAATAAAAATCTTGTTTATCATTGGGTTAAGTTCCTGTCATGCAGTCAGCCTCCATTCCAGTAATATTTTCTCTCAAGTAATCACCTTTTCGGCACCCCTGACTTCCTTGCTCTGTAACCATCTTGGGATGCTTCTGCTAGACCTGTACTCGTGGTGACCACTGGTGAATGAATCATTCTTGGGCATTGTGTAATTGTTCCTCCCATAGACAGGAGGTAATCAAAATCCAGGGGGAAGGGCAATCAAAATCTGAAGTAAAAAAATTGAAGCTGTGGCTTAAATTAAATATTTCACATTTAGTTTAATGGATATAGAAGATATTCTACTTATTTGTGCCTTTTGTTACTCCTGAATGTTTTCTGTATTCTGCAGACTAATGTGCCATAACTTTTTTGTTTTTCTTCATTGACTGACAGAAACTGAAATGAATATTTTTCTGTTCCAGAGTATGGCTCCGAAGATATTAACATTCTCCCTGGAGGGTTGGCCCTTATCAGCTCTGTGAGTTTGCATTTGATATTTTTCTATGTGATAGTTTTTTTTAAATAAACGTCATTGAAAGGTGTTAGAAATCAAATATTTACATAAACTAAAACAGTCTTTGTTCATAGAATCATAAGGTTACAGTGCAGAAGGAGGCCATTTGGCCCATCGAGTCCGTGCCTGCTCTATGCAAGAGCAATCCAGCCAGTCCCGCTTCCCCAATCACCAGCGATCAGGAGCGGAAACGCTGCGATATCCTTTTTCCCTCTCTCCTCTCCCCCCCAACCCCAAATAAAATGTGGTACTGAGGCAATTTGTAGCATTTCAATTGCTGCCACGGATGAAATCAGGTAGCTCAAACCTGGGTCTGGTCTGTGTGGTGTAAAACTACCACTAGGTCATTCAGGAGGCTAGAACTGAATTTAAAAAAAAACAGTAAGTTCCCACTAGTGTTCTCAAAGCATGAACCTAACAGGCTGATGAAAGGATACTTATTTCTTTCCTCCCCAAATGTAAGTTATTTATGACCCCTCCCATAGAATACATACCATTCTGCAGCTGAGACAGTGGCAGGGAACTTTCTTTCATAACAAAGGGTGGCTTAGCCTTTTAGAATATTTCTGTCCCTGATCTAACCTGAGCCCACATCCTATCACAATGTGTACACTAGTTCAGGAAAGCGCATCACCAGACTGCTGAGGACATTTCTGGTTACCATGTCAATGATGGTGTTCTTAACTCCTAGGGTTAGATTGCTATGGTGCATCAGAAAGGTTATGTATACTTCTATAAAAGACTAACACAAGTCTTGTAAATAATTATTCAGGACATTGTTTGTTTTTTTCATAGGCCAATGAACAAGGGGTTTAGCGCTATTGAAATTCAATAGGTTATCTTTTCCTTAGCTAGTCTATTCATAAGAGAATTGTTTTTTTTGTTTAAGGGAAACATGAGCAATAATAGTGCAAATATCCTCCTAGTCTAGTATAGATTTTAATTTGAATGTCAATACAATGCTATTCATTATCTTTGTCCCTTAGTATACTACATTTATAATGTTACACTCTTCAACAGCTAGAAGCATAAAAGGAAGCTCTCTATCTATCTATCTCTCTATATATATCTATCTATCTATCTATCTCTATCTCTATCTCTATATATAAATATATATATATATATATATATCCCCGACTGAAGCATTTGAGGCCCGCTGCCTCTGGTAAGGCATTCAATGTTCTAACAACCCTCTATATAAAAATAATCCCTTCTTACTTTTGGTGGTGATCTTAAATTTGCATCCTCAAATTACTGTCTCACTGACCAGAGGAAATAGTTTTCCCCAGCATACTTTATCAAAACATCTTATTTTTGGTCACCTCTATCAGATCTCTCCTTCACCTGGAGCAGGATTTCAACATTTCATGTTTCTTCCTCTTAAAAATGTAGTGGCCGGGGGCTATTTTTCTCATTTTAAAATATACCAAACATTTTAAGCTAAATTCAAACATCTCCCTGGCTTGTAGCTAAATTGATGGTTTTATAAAAAAACATTTTGTAGTTCAATTTAAAGTGATACAGATCAACTTGTAGCACAGTTTTGTATATGCAGTATTGTGTTTTATCAAAGCTTTGACATGACCTCCCATTGGTTAATTAATGGGTGAGCTATGGTGCAGTTATACTGCTTTTTTACCAGCACCCAGTTTTAGAGCAGTGGGAGCAGACAGCTCAAAGTTATACTGTTTTTACTTGTATCTGTCTGAGACCGGCTGAGTGCTCGTCCAAAATGTCATTGGTTGTTTGGGTTGCATTGCTATGAGGAAGGAACGACTTTGCAGTGACACAACATATGAAGAGTAACTGCTTTAAAGTCCAGATTATTAAATGCCTAGAGGTTTAAATTCCATAGCTTCATGTTGAACACTGTTTATTTCTATTACAACAAGACAAAACCTGTTCTTGTGTATATTCCTTATACATTGGGCCCGATATTAGGAGGGAGGCGGGTTGACGTGCCCAGTGAAATCGATGGGTTCCCCACGCGATCGTAAGTAACTTGAAGCCACTTACCTTGGCTTCCGGGTTTCGCACTGGAAAGCTGCGCAGTGGACGGACTGCGCACCCGCATCATCGGCTGTCAGTGGAGGAGCCCTATTTAAAGGTGCAGTCCTCCACTGACTGATGCTGCAGAAAATAGGCAAAATTACAGCATGGAGCAGCCCAGGGGGAAGGCTGCTCCCAGGTTTAATGATGCCTCACTCCAATTCTTGCTGGATGGGGTGAGGAGGAGGGGGAGGAGGGAGATCTTCCACCTGGCGGATGGGAGGAAGTGGCCTGCCTCTGCCACCACGAAGGCCTGGCTCGAGGTGGCAGAGGAGGTCACCAGCACCACCAACATATCACGCACCTGCTTATAGCGCAGGAGGCGCTTCAATGACCTAACCAGGTCAGCTGAAGTGAGTACTCTTATTCATTCCCCTACACTCCGTCTGCCACATCACCGCCCCCACCCCACATCTCCTTCTGCACTGCCAACACTACTCTATCGCATCACTGCTCACACCCACTGAACCCTCATCCTCATCTTACCTGCACTTCCTCACCTCGCCAGTACTCATCCCACCACTACCACTCAACCCAATCCTCATACAATCTCATGGCTCTCTCATACTCACCTTCTCATGCATCTTTTTCACGGTTAGCCTCACCCAACCTGCCACTACCTTTGCTGCAGCCACAGGGCATGCATCATGTATGTGTAGTATGAAGCGTAAGGCAAATGTGTCGTGAGCATGAAGGGGATGCACAAGGGTGTTTGAGGGTTTGTCATGGTTTTTACTTATATTTGATTTCTGATCAACTCACATTACATATTGTCACCACTACTGCCACGTCTTGACCATTCTTGACTGGCTTGTGGAATAAGGCCCTTTTATGAGGTTCACCATGAACACCCACACTTAATGCCACCCATTGGGTCACCCTACAGTGGGTGTATGTGTAGTTGCATGACTATTTTGTGCAGGTGCCTGTGGCGCAGCACTGTGTTGTGGAGCTCCACGTGGCGGAGGTGGACGGAGTGCCTGGTGAGGCTGGTGATGTTGCTTGTCCTCCAATGGAGTGATTAATGCAGCTATGGAACCTCCCCCCATCCTGACGGTATGAGTGTGAGGGGGCCTGCAAAGTAGTTAAGTGTTTGGACAGTAGAGTTTAGGGTATGATTTAATGATTTTGAGTGTGGCAGGCAAAACTTTGTCTGAGGTGACAGAGTGCCCTGCTGCAATGAATGATGTATTTCCCCCAACTGTCAAGGAATCCTCTGCATCTCCCAATGGCTGCTGACTGAAACACGTCCGCAACAACAGGGAGTGTTTCCCACAGTATGGGAAACATGCTGAGGAGAGTCCAAAATCACATCCCTGCTAAAATCTCTTTCCAATGAGGTCTGTCAACGACCTCAAGTACCTCCCTAACTATCTAAACTGTCATCCCACCAGCTTTTATTGCCGGTGGGAGTCCCGCATGCGGGGGCTCCACGCGCACCGATTCGCGTCATTGGGGAACCCGGAAGTGGGCAGGTTGGAGCTGGGCTCCGGACCCGCTCTGAGATTCCCCAGTTTTAGGAACCCCCCGCTACGAATGCACCCGCTTGGCCATCCTAAAATTAACCCCCTTCTGTTTATGCTTGCTTTTAAGGGCCTGAAATACCAATCGCTACATAGCTTTGCCCCTGATCAACCAGGGCAGATTCTCCTAGTGGATCTAAATAAACCAGTCCTGACAGCTGTTGAATTGAGAATCAGTCGTGGATTTGATGTGGAATCCTTTAATCCACATGGGTTAAATACATATATAGATGAAGGTAAGTGTCATGATAGTTAATGTTTACTTGGGGGAACTCTGGATCAAAAAAGTACTATTATTCAATACGGTGAGAATGGAAAGTCCTTGGATGGTTTGCCAATTAAATGTAGGATTTATTTCACCATTTTCCTGTTCAATGTTATCTAGCAGGTGGAACATAATTACTAATAATGGATATTTTAATTTTTCATAAGAACTGGTTAATTGGGTGAAAAAAGCTGCATTTTACTTCTCATGGCATTAATCCCAGACTGCTGGGATTAAGTTTACATGTTTAATGTTAAGTATATTTTCTTTCCAACTCTTAAAAGGTTACCAAGCAAAATGTTAGGATATGACTGAGGAAAGTAGTCTCATGATAACTACAAGCATACTATGCAACAAAATTTGTAACATAGCCCATCGATGTGAATTTTAAAAGTTTTGATTCCAACTGTTTAGTTGAAATTTCTCCATTACATGCAATATTGATCGTCCTCCTGACGATCCGGATTCTTTCCCCTCAGTCTGCAGTAAAAACTGAAGTCGAATACATTTTAAAGTTCAACACAACTTTAATAGCAGGGTTCTTAGTCTGCAGCATTGATTTGGACTCCTGATAGAGCCCCTCTATGCTGGCAGAGCAAGAACAAGAAACATACAGAAATCCACACGTTTTTATACAAATCAATAGGGGTTGGAACATACTTAACGAGGGTCAACACCAATCATAAGCCGGGCATAGGTTGCCATGCGAGGTTACATTATTTCCGGCCAATCATAAATCGTCCATGTGCTGATCATGCTGCTGTTAGACATCAAAGGGGATACTTCCTCACCTTCCAACTTGGAATGTTCTTCCCTGTTCCTTCTGTTCCTTATCTCCCAACCTGGAATGTCTTTCAACTTTGGCTAAGCTCGTTACCTATATTGATCTGCCATAAACATGGAGACATTCAGACCAGTCCTTGAATCACATCAAAGACTCTACATTGATAAGACCATGCAAACCTGCTGACTACGCAAACATATGGCCCAGCAGGAGGCCAGGCCACCTGTACCAATCTCAGTTACTAACTAATTAACCCTTTCTAACCATTTTGCATTCTGCTTCGTTGCCACGTAGGCATCTTAATATTTTACCGAAAACTGACCACGTAGGGATTCTCACTCCCTCCTTCTTTCTTTCAGAGGGGAGGTTGAATCTGATCGCATTGGGGATTCATGTGACCTAGCAGCTTGTGGGGCATAGACCTAGGAGAATGAGACCCAAACTGCATTTGCCCTTTTTGGACCATCTGCTGCTATCTTCCTACCATCTTTCAACCTCCTTTCCTGACTCATTTACCGCTCCTTTGTGCATTCAGGTATCCCCTACCACTTCTCCTGCTGTCAGTGATTCCTGTCTTCATATTCCTGCATTTCAGGGTCAATTCTACAATTTTTTGGTGTTGGTGTACGTCGAGGGCATGTGGCAGGAAATTGTGGACCTCCTACCTGTACTTCCAACGCAGTACAATTAATGAATGGGAAATCACAGGCTGGGGATATGCAGTTCCCCAGTGTGTGCTCTAAGCTTGCTCCAGTAGCATAATGGAAAATTTACCTCTTTGTGGATTTCATAAGTTTCCTTAAACAATTATTTCATAATGCTCAAAAGTTCAACATTTCCAGTTTCCTTAGAAAGAAAACTTGCATTTATATGGCACCTTTCTGGATGCCCCAAAGTGCTTTACAGCCAATGACATACTTTTGAAGTCTAGTCACTGTTGTAATGCAGGGAAATGTGGCTACCAATTTGCACACAGCAAGCTCCCACAAACTGCAGTGAGATAATGATCAGATAATCTATTGTTGTGATGTTGGTTGAGGGATAAAGATTGGCCAAGACACTGGGAAAACTCTCCTGCTCTTCTTTGAATAGTGCCATGGGATCTTTTATATCCACCTGAGAAGGTAGACGATGGTTCAGAACAGATTTTTTTTAACTGAATTTGGTACAGAAATAAACAGTGAATTTTTAAAATGTGTTCTTAATAAACAGTCTGTTTTCTAACCATCAGCAAAGAATCTGCAATCACAGTTACTGCTGATTGTGAGCAGTTCATAACAGAACACAATTGTTAATAAATTTGCATGAAATAAAACCTTAAATTCAATTTGTTTTGGAAAAAGCAAAGTAACTCGAATCCTCACAAGGTGAGGGGGCATGAACTTGTGCTGAAGTGAAATCTTAAAATCCTTAGATACGGTTTTCCCATTATAAATGTTTATGTATAGATTTTCAATCTAAGCAGCACCCACTTACACTGTTTCTTATCTGTCCACCAGTATCTACCCATACTGCTACATTGCCTCTTGTATCCTAAACCTGCACACCTTCTGAAAATCCACACTCCATCTGCATTCCCTTTATCCAATCAGTTGGTTACTTCAAAAAATCTCTCACTAGTTAAACACGACTTGTCTTTAACAAATCTGTGCTGGCTGTTCTTGACCAACCCCTATATTTCTAAGATCTCATAACTTTATCTCAAATTATACAGATTCTAAAAATTTGCTTTTAAGACGTTTGACTAACTGGTTTATCCTTCTCTATCTTGAGCAAAGATATTACATTAGGCAAGTCAGGCAGCATCTGTGGAGAAAGAAACAGAGTTAATGTTTCAGGTCAAAGACCTTTTGTCAGAACTGGAAGATGTTGCAGTTAAGTTTTTAAGCAAGTACAGAGCCAAGCAAAGTGGTGGGAGAGGAAGGGATGGGGAGGAAAGAACAAAAGGGAAGGTCTGTGATAGGGTACAGGGCAAGAGTGATTAAATGACAAAAGGTAGGGTGATAATGGACAAGTTTAGGAAACAAAAAATGGGTCCAGATGAGCTGTAAATGGCAACAGCAGAACCATTAGAAGCAGCTGCAGTCCCACAACAAAACAAAAATGGGAGCAGTGGTTATGGTCTGAAGTTATTGAAACCAGTGTTGAATGAGGTGCTTTACAACCTTCTGGACTCAACATTGATTATTTTTTTCTTTTGTTGTTGGACAGCTAGTGCTGGTAATGGTTCTGCTGTTGCCAATTAGAGCTCCTCAAGACCCATCTTTTGTTTCTTTACTTGTCTCCTTACCTTGCACCATCATCCCTTTTTGTCATTTAGTCACTCTTGCCCTCTACCCTATCACAGATCTCCCCTTTTGTTCTTTCCTCCCCTCCCTCTCTTTCCCTCCCCCCCCCCTTTCCCTAGCTCTGTATTTGCTTAAAAACTGTTAACTCTTTAACATCTTCCGTTTCTGATGAAAGGTTTTCGACCTGAAACGTTAACTCTGTTTCTTTCTCCACAGATGCTGCCTGACTTGCAGAATGTTTCCAACATTTTCTGTTTTTATTTCAGATTTCCAGCATCCACAGAATTACATTAGCTACTCTCCATTCTGTGGTATAATTTACATATTTGAAGAATTGTGGCCAGAGGCGCTGCTCGCCTCTGACTTTTAACAGCTTAGGATGCATGCCATCAGGGGCTGGTAATTTATCTACCTTAGGTTTTTTTTTTCAGAACCAATTCTTTTCCCACTGTTATCTCTAACAATTGTTCCATATCCTCCTCTAGAACACTTACATTTTCACTTCTTCTATTATTTTGTGAAAACCAATACAAAATATTTATTTAATATCCTCACCATACCTTTTATCCTCCACAATTAGATTCCCCTCATCTGAGCATTCCTATGTTCAGCTCTTGAGATGCATGTTGGTCACCCCTGACATGGTGTGTTGTACCAAACCAGGCAGAGCATCATGCAAAGTCTAGAATTCTGAAACTAAACAAACACTAATAGGAATTGTGATCATTTTTGTACAGCACCCAAATGCTACCAATATATTTAACAAGTTTATGGGAGCATATGACTGTTCTTGGCTTTACATGGACTCATTAATGCAGTTTGCTTTATTTCTAGATGGTACTGTGCATGTTTTTGTTGTGAATCATATGCAGCATACAAGCACAGTAGAACATTTTATGTTTGAAGAGGGACAAAATAGTCTGATCCATTTAAAGACCATTCAACACAAACTTTTACACAGGTACATCAAGAACCTAAAAAGATCTGCTGCTCATTGACAGGCAATTTGCTGTGAAGAGAAATTTTAGTTTAAAAAGATGGATGAGAAAATTTGCTTTTACAGAAGGACTTTAACTCATGTAGGCTAATAGTGGCAGAAATGTTGCATGAATCATCTAAGTTTTTTGAAGGAGGACGTACAGCAGATGTAGAGTTTTCATCTTGAAGGCAATAGGTACATTGTTCTTCTCACTTGATACCTTGTCCAACTCATTCTGTAGTTTCTGAGCTGCTTCCTGATTCCACTGCCCCTCCTAGTTTGATATAATTTGCAAATTTGACCACTGTGGATTAATTTCTGAATCCAGGTCAGTTATGTAAATTAGAAACAGTAGTGGTTCCAGCACTTGAGTCCTGAGATACCTCACTGAGTAATTCCTCCCCACACGGACATAAGTCCTCGACCAAGTACTACTTATTTCCTATCCTTCAGCCACTGTCTTTTCCATTCTCAGGATTTACCCTGAATCCTCGCAGCTTTGAGTTTAATTACTAGGCTTTTGAATGAAACTTTATCAAGACCCTTTTGGAAGTTGAGGTAAACTGCATCATTGGGGCTTCCCACAGTCCACTTGGGTTGACTTCTCAAAGAAGTTAAGGAGGTTGGTCAGGCAGTATCTTTTCTCTTTCCGACTGCTGTTAACCAGATTATTGTTGTAAGATAGTCAAGTTTACTCCTGATAATCTGTTCCATTATTTTACATGGAATGGAAGTAAGACTAATGGGTCTGTAATTGCCTGTGTCTGTTTTGACTTGTGTGTTGAATAAGGGCATCACATTAGTCTGCTTTCAATCTTCTGGTACCTCCCCAGTATCCATTGACTCCCTCATAATGATGGCCAGCACCTCTCAGATCTCCTCCCTAGCCTCTCGCAGCACTGTAGGAAAAATACAATCTACCTGTGAGCATTTATTTGCCTTGAACCTATTAAGCCTGCCTGAAACTTCCATTTCATTTAAATTAGTCATTGATTTCATTTGGAATATCTTTTGTTTGGATCGGGCATGTTGCTCATTGCTTCCCTTTGTGGATACTTGGAGAAAGTGGTCATTCAGAATGTTTACTATTTTATGTTTCAGGCATGCTTTTGGTTTTTATAATTTTTCACCTCTTCTCTGACTGCCCTTTAGCTGTTGTGGTACTGAGTTTTTTTTACTGTTCTGCTTGGCTTCAGCTGCTATGTCTTTTATATATCTCTTTTTACCCCTTTGATCACCCTTTAGCTTCTGTTAACCAAATCTCTTGATATGATGAAACCTGTCTGGAGATGTGTATCAGCACTAATGTGGAATAGATGGGTTAACAGACTGGGTGTATTTTGATGCTGATTACGAGCACTTCAGAGGTAGGTTTTAAGGAGAGGCTTGGAGGAGAGGGAGGGAGAGAAGAGGTTTAGGGAGCGAATTCCAGAGCTTGGGGCTTAAATGGCTGAAAGCATGGTGGCGCAAAGGAAGTGAGGGATGCACATGAAGCCTGAGTTGGAGGAATGCAGAGATTGCGGAGAGTTATAGGGCTGAAAGAGGTTAGAGATAGGGAGGGGCTTGGCCACGGAGAGATTTGAATGAGGATGTACATTTTAAATTGAAGGTGTTGGGAGACTGGGAACCAGTGTAGGTCAGCGAGCAGAGGGGTGATAGGTTAGCGGGACTTGGTGCAGGTTACGGATAGCAGAGCTCTGGATGAACCGAAGTTTTTGGATGGTGGAGGATGGGAATAGTCAAGAGGTGACAAAGGCATGGATGAGAATTTTAGCAGCAGATGGGCTGAGGCAGGGGCGGAGACGGGCGATGTTAGGTGGAAGTAGGTGGTCTTTGTGATAGAGGATATTGGGTCAGAAGCTCAGCTCGGTTTCAAATAGGACGTTGAGATTGTGAACAGTCAGCTTCAAATTGTGTTAGGGGAGTGGGATGGTACAGAGTTTGGTGGGAGCGAAGACGATTGCTTCAGACTTCCCAACGTTTAACTGGAGGAAATTACAGCTCATCTAGGACTGGATGTCAGATGAGCAGGCTGACAACACTGGTAGTCCAGGGGTTGGGAGAGGTGGAGCTGGGTGTCGTTAGTGTACGGATGGAACCTGATGCCACGTCTTCAAATGATTTTGCAGAGGGGCAGGATATATGAGGAATAGAAGGGGGCCAAGGATAGATCCTTAGGAGACACCAGAGGTAATGGTATGGGAGTGAGAAGAGAAGCAACTGCTGGCGATGCTCTGGCTATGATTGGAAAGGGAAGAGTGGAACCAAGTGAGGGCATTCCCCCAATTTGGACAATGGAGGAAAGGATTTGGAGGTGAATGGTCTGGCCATCCATGCCAAAGGCTGCAGAGAGGTTGTGAAGGATGAGGAGGGATAGTGCACTAGACAGAGGATTGATTAGGACAGTTTCAGTGCTATGGTAATGGTGGAAACTTGATTAGAGATTCAAATATGGAGTTGCAGGAAAGTTAGGCACGAATTTGGGAGGCAACAACACTTTCAAGGACTTTGTAGAGGAAAGGGAAGTTGGAGATGGGGTAATTAGCAAGGAGAGAGGGGTGGGGGTGTGTTTTTCCTGAGACGATGGGTGATAACAGCAGTTTTGAAAGGGAGGGGGACAGTACCTGAGCAGAGGGATCCATTTACAATGTCACCAACACTGGGGCTAGGAAAGGGATGTTGGGTGGTCAGCAGTTTCGAGAGATTGGGGTTGAAATAGCAGGAGGTGGGTGTCATGGACAAGATGAGCTCGGAGAGGGCATCAGGGGAGATGAGTGAGAAGCTAGAGACTTGAAATAATGGAGGCTGAAAGAAAAAAAAATCTTTAAAGTTGAAATCAACAGCATACATGATTCCTGCTTTCACCCTCAATATTATGTTTAATGTGCTTATCTGCCTTTGGACTCTGCCAACCACCTCTATCCCCTACTGCAGAATACATTATTTTCAGTATGGAAAAAGTATTCAGAAAATAATAAGAGCATCAAGTCAATTGCTTCCAAACACCATGTACAATGTGCTCTACCCCACCTATATTAGCTGAGGAAAAATTCAGTATATTAGAATATGTTCTCTTAAATAGTATATGCGATAAGCCACTGTTGTATTTGGTGTGGCGTTTCTCTGTATCCTTATCTGTATCTTTTTAAGATGCTTTGTCTTTATAATTTTTTTTGCACTTTTATGTTGACAGTTCTTTAATTCATTGCTGCAGGAGTTCCTCAGGGCAGTGTCCTTGGCCCAACCATCTTCAGCTGCTTCATCAATGACCTTCCCTCCATCATAAGGTCAGAAATGGGGATGTTCGCTGATGACTGCACAGTGTTCAGTTCCATTCGCAACCCCTCAGATAATGAAGCAGTCCGAGCCCGCATGCAGCAAGACCTGGACAACATCCAGGCTTGGGCTTATAAGTGGCAAGTAACATTCGCGCCAGATAAGTGCCAGGCAATGACCATCTCCAACAAGAGAGAGTCTAACCACCTCCCCTTGACATTCAACGGCATTACCATCGCCGAATCCCCCACCATCAACATCCTGGGGGTCACCATTGACCAGAAACTGAACTGGACCAGCCATATAAATACTGTGGCTACGAGAGCAGGTCAGAGGCTGGGTATTCTGCGGCGAGTGACTCACCTCCTGACTCCCCAAAGCCTTTCCACCATCTACAAGGCACAAGTCAGGAGTGTGATGGAATACTCTCCACTTGCCTGGATGAGTGCAGCTCCAACAACACTCAAGAAGCTCGACACCATCCAAGATAAAGCAGCCCGCTTGATTGGCACCCCATCCACCACCCTAAACATTCACTCCCTTCACCACCGGCGCACTGTGGCTGCAGTGTGCACCATCCACAGGATGCACTGCAGCAACTCGCCAAGGCTTCTTCGACAGCACCTCCCAAACCTGCGACCTCTACCACCTAGAAGGACAAGAGCAGCAGGCGCATGGGAACAACACCACCTGCACGTTCCCCTCCAAGTCACACACCATCCCGACTTGGAAATATATCGCAGTTCCTTCATCGTCGCTGGGTCAAAATCCTGGAACTCCCTTCCTAACAGCACTGTGGGAGAACCGTCACCACACGGACTGCAGCGGTTCAAGAAGGCGGCTCACCACCACCTTCTCGAGGGCAATTAGGGATGGGCAATAAATGCTGGCCTCGTCAGCAACGCCCACATCCCATGAACGAATAAAAAAAAAAGTGTAGTTTGGCATTAGCTGAGTGTAAAGCGATTGGGCACCAATTTAGCACTTTGCCCTGAAGAGAAGTCAGCCTATAAATGTTGACCTTCGACAGCACCTAAAAGGACAGTAGAATAGAAGGTTCTATTCTCTGCCTCATTTCCACGCACTATAGTTCTCTCCACAGTAAGTGCATACAACGGTACAAACAGATATATCCTGCAACTACAATTTAGGCAGTTTTGTGAAATAATTTGTTCTTTGCAGATTAATGCCCCAAAAATATTACAAAACTGTGGTGCAACTGAAATATGATGTAATTTGTTCCCAGTTTTATACATATGTTGTATTCATGGTTTTCCTTTCATTTTTCTCTTCCAGCCTGAATGGTATTGTAGCACTGAGCTCTGACAGTTTCTTTGTCACCATTGACCACTATTTTTCTGATGAACCCCTGAAGACCTTGGCGTTTGTTCTTGACTTGCCATGGTGCAGTGTTGTTTACTACAGTCCCTCTGAGGTAAAAGAAGTGGCAACAGGATTTAGAGTTGCCAATGGGATTGATGTTTCCCCTGACGGAAGGTGAGTATGTTCTGACAACTGTTTTGTTTGTTAACGACTGCTGTAGATTTACTCTTAACAGTAAGTGTTTTTATGAATTGGTGTCTGAATGATGGATTAACTTTTCAGGTGTGACCCTTAATCAGACAAATGGAGCCTGTTGGGTTTTATCTCATTGGTACAAGCTTGCTCTTGCCTGAAAGTGAACTAATGGATTGCAAAATTCAGATTGTGTTTACTTAACACTGAAAAGGGAGTTATTCTTGGGAATCAGCTTTAAATTCACTTTTTATAATCCTGCAATAGTGATGTAATCTAGTTGATTCATTGACAAGAAGTTCCTTTGATCTTTACTTGAGCTACATCAAACCAGGCTACATAAAACAAGCACTGAACAAGAGGTCATTCAACACTATAGTATGTATCATCGTGAGTTTATCCAATCACTTAATATTCAGTGAAAAGTGAACTTGCTCCCTGCTCTTTTTCTAAAATTGCTAAATACTGATTTATCCTGACACCAGAAATTGTTCCAGCATGCAGTTGCAACAACCATTTCTCTGATCTGTCACTTTTTTTATTCGTTCATGGGATGTGGGCGTAGCTGGCAAGGCCAGCATTAATTGCCCTGCATTCACTTTTCACTTCTCTCTCTCTTCCTATTTCCCCCCACCCCAGTACCATCGGATGGAGATTGTACTTTTCAGTACAATTACTGTGAAACCGGTGAGAACTGTGCTGACAGCTTATCGCCCTCAAAGTCTTATACTTCCAGTACTCCATGGAACATGTGGAATTCTGCCTGAAAGACATGCCGCCTCTTAACTTAATGCTTCCTTCGTCTTGCCTTTGCTGTAGTCTCCTGCACTGTGCAGCAAGGGCCATGAGCACCACCTGTCTGGCATCACATTGCCTGCGTTTGCTCTTAGGACAAATGGCTCTGTCTGGTGATGGTTGCTAAAAGCTCCACGTAAGCTTGAATGCTGGATATCCATATGGTTTGACTACTGCTTAATTGAAGCAATCATGCCCCACGAGAAGCTCATTCTGCTCCCAGCTATTGTGTTATTAATGTAACGTCGTGTTCTTCCTGGAGCACACCAGATGTGGCTTGTAGTAGTGTCAGAGTCCACCCTGTATCTCTCGAGCCTTCCGTTGGCCACTTATTCACTGTGACAGGGTGTGAGAATAGCACCACATTCCTTGCATTTAGGATCACTAAACACAGCAGTTTCATATCTCATAATCATGTTCCCTCTTTCACTCTGTGTCAGCCTTGGCTTAGCAGTAGCACTCTTTCTTCTGAGTCAGAAGTTTGTGGGTTCAGGCCCCACTCCAGAGACTTGAACACATAATCAAGGCTGACACTTCAGTGCAGCATTGATTGAGTGTTAGAGATGTCGTCTTTCAGGGGCCCCGTCTGTTGCCTCAGGTGGAAATAATGGATCCTATGGCACCATTCAGAAAAGAGCAGGGCATTCTTCCGGCGTCCTGGCCAACATTTATCCCTCAACCAACGTCACTAAAGCAGATTATCTGATCATTTATCTCATTGCTGTTTGGGATTTTGCTGTGCACAAATTGGCTGCAGCATAAAGGAGTGTCTACAGTTCAAAAGTACTTCATTGGCTGTGAAGCACTTCGGGATGTCCTGAGATTGTGAAGGTGCCCTACAAATGTTCTTTCAGGGCAAAAACTTATTGCTTTGTATCTCATCTTATTGCATGTGTAACATTTAACTTCCTTCACATCACCCTTTGTACCAGCACAGCCTCAAAGTACAGGCTGATCATCATCTGACTTAGTGAGCTCCTGCTGGTCGGTTGGTGTGGTGATTCCTTGTGTGTCAAAAAGAATAGTTGGTCTACGTGATAAAGGTTGTACACTCCCAGTAAAGCAAGCATATCCTTATAATTTGGCACTGCTTCCAGAAAACAATTCCATAACATTATTTGACTTAGTTCCTTATAATGTGCTACATTCTCCTCATCTAACCTGGATTCCTAAATGACCATAGAGGACTGGCAATAGAATTAGAGTAGTCTTTGCAACTTTCGATAGCTTAGAATTTCTGCCTGTATGCTTCAAATGTCAAATCATAAGCAGTCACAAATTAATATTTTACAGTATTATTGTCTGCACTGTTCACTGGATCTACACAGTAAAACGTAGTAAGTAGTTTACTGCTAAGTGACGGTGCTATTCTTAAAATTCTTTGTCCCATTTATGGTGATTTACTGGTAATTCATAAGTCTTTAAGAATTTGTCTGTCAGCTTCAGTAATTGGTATAGATTCTTTTTAGTAAATTTGTTCTGCAGAATTCTGGGGTGGTTCAGTGGATCCTCATTTTAATAATATCTTCACCAATGACCCTTTCTTCACAAGTTCCAGTCTTGGTGATTTTTCTTTTTACTCCACTTCTCCGCTGGTGCTGATGCTCCTTTTCTTCCTTGTCACGTTATTGAGCTTCCCTATGCTTGTGCTGCTCCTTTGCACTTGTGGTTGGTACACATGTACTTGGTACACATGTACTTAGTGCTTTGTTTCTCGCTCCTGCTGTAACTTTTATTTCCTATTTTTGTGTAGTAAATGCTATCTTTGTTTTGGCTTCCAGTCTTGCCATTATGAGCAATGTTTAGAAATAGATTCCATTGTAGATGGTGTCTACTTCTGGTAATTTACTTGGATCTAAAATTTGAAGAGTCTGTTTTGGTCTGCATATGATATTTTATCTGTCTCTGACCTGCTCCAGTGACCTTTTCTTGTGCTCAGTCTACTGCACCAGCAAGCTCTGCATTCTGTGAATTGAAATGTGATGTGTGCAGGGTAATCAGGGATAGTAGGCCACAGGGTGAACAATGACCCCTTTTTTTAGATCATTCTTGGGATGTGGGTGTTGCTGCCAAGACTGGCATTATTGCCCAGCCCTAGAACTGAATGGCTTGCTAGGCCACTTCAGAGAGCAGTTAAGAGTCAACTATGTTGGTGTTGGACTGGACTTACATAAAGGCCAGACCAGGTGAGGAATGGTAGGTTCCCTTCCCTAAAGGACATTAGTAAACCATTTTTACGACAATCTGACAATTTCATGGTCACTTTTACTGATACCAGTTTTTTTTATTTCCAGATTTTTAAAAAATTTAATTCAAATTCTTAAACTGCCCTTGTTTGATTTGAACTTGCCTTCTCTGGATTATTGGTCCAGGCCTCTGGATTACTACTCCAGTACAATAACCACTACATTACCGTACCCAATTATTGATTATTTATTGTTTGCATTGGAAATGATGTGGGATCTCACCATATACTCATGATCTCTAGCTAATGGGAAATAACACTCTGACAAACCATATATTTCAGGCTAAAAATTACAAATCAAAATTGTTAAGAAATAAGATTAATAGGAGCAAGAATAAAATGTAGCAGTTTTCACTAGATTACAATACTTATGTTTCAAATTAATAAATGTGACTCTCTCAGAAGTAAAAGTTCGATCATACATGTATGATTGAGAGCTTTACTTAAGACTGAATACTTACCAAGCACTATAATAGTTAGTTGGCTGGTGAAGTAAAAATACACTAAAGAATCACTCCTGCTGTCCAGTTATATCTTGGTTGTCTTTTTGAAGTCTGTACGGAGAAAGAAGATTATAACATGTCCTTCATAATTAACTAACCCTATTAGTCAGTGATCAGTCCTAATTATTTCTTTCACCCGAGCAGATCTGGTAATTGCTAACCTAGCTGCATATCTGGGAAGTAGTCAATTATAGTGCCCTAAGAGTCTTTGAATGTGGAAGGAGAGAATAGTCAACAAAGACAGAAGGCAGGAGAAATTCGTCCAGCATGCAGTTGCAGCAGCCATTTTAATGTAGTTAAAATGTTGATGAGCTGCAAATTCCCATAAAGACATTTAATTTTTTTGATGAAAAGAAACCAGGCAAATCTCCAACCTGCCACAATTATGCCATATGTTAATCATTCTGGCCAGTTGCTTCCCTTGGCATAACATTTCCATGGTGCCAGTAGGCCAGAAGTCATTCCATTCTGCACCATTTGATTCCTTTATCTACAGCTGTACTTCTCCTTTGTAACACTTAATCCTGTCCCAAACCAGATATTCTTCCAATTCCTTTGTTCTAAAAAAAAATATTGATATAACATTAATTACATTGAGACTCTATTCCACATATCCAGAACCTGGTGGAAGAAATTAGATGAATTCTGTCCAACTACAAATAATACTTGAGGCTTGTTAATTTTTTACATATTTTTGTGGTCTCTAATTCTGTACTTCCAACACAAGGTATATACAGTATCCATTCCTCCAAATCTTTTTCTTTGTGAATTGCTTGTCATAACTTGGGAGTCCTAATTCCTGAAAATGTTTTGATCAATCTCCAAATCATCAATGACTTTTGAAGATTGGTGCCCAAACTTGCACGTGATATTCCAAATGTGGCCTCAACAATGATCTGTGCAAGGTCAGAAAGTTCAGTCGTCCCAGTACATGATTAGGCTTGTTAACAATTCACTTGAAGTGAATGTTCAGTAATTACATCCAGGTCATTTTCTACCCATTGGATTTCCCTTGTCAATCAATTTAGTTACCTCATAAGAGGACTGAAGTAGGTTAATGAGATGATTTGTTGCTTCTAATCCATGTGCTTTATAAATGAATATTGATAGTATTCTATAGATTGTTGTTGAGCATATTGCTTCATTGTCTGTGCTGGCTCTCTGCAAGCGCAATCCAAAACTAGTTCCACCACCCTGTTCTCTTCCCACAGCTTTCTATCTTCCTCTGCTTCAAATGTTTATCTACTCTTCCCTGAAAATATGCAGTGGCTTCTGCCTCAACTACTCATGCCAAAGCATTCATAGAAACATAGAAAATAGGAGTGAGAGTAGGCCATTCGGCCCTTCGGGCCTGCTCTGCCATTCAAAATGATCATGGCTGATCGTCTAACTCAGTACCCTGTTCCCGCTTTTGCCCCATATCCCTTGATCCCTTTAGCATTAAGAAATATATCTATCTCCTTCTTGAATACATCTAATGACTTGGCCTCCACTGCCTTCTGTGGTAGAGAATTCCACAGGTTCACCACCCTCTGAGTGAAGAAATTTTTCCTAATCTCTGTTCTAAATGGCATACCCTGTATCCTGAGACTGTGACCACTGGTTCTGGATTCCCCAGCCATCAGGAACATCCTCCCTGCATCTAGTCTGTCTAGTCCTGTTAGAATTTTATATGTTTCGATGAGATCACCTCTCATTCTTGTAAACTCTAGTGAATATAGGCCTAGTCGACCCAATCTCTCCTCATACGTCAGTCCTGCCATCCCAGGAATCAGTCTGGTAAACCTTTGTTGCACTCTCTTCATGGCAAGGACATCCTTCCTCAGATAAGGAGACCAAAACTGCTCACGATACTCCAGGTGTGGTCTCACCAAGGCCCTGTATAACTGCAGTAAGACATTCCTGCTCCTGTACTCAAATCCTCTTGCAATGAAGGCCAACATACCATTCGCCTTCCTAACAACTTGCTGCACCTAAATGCTCGCTTTCAGTGACTGGTGTACAAGGACACCTAGGTCTCGTTGCACCTCCCCTTTTTCCTGCATGAAGAAATTCTACTAGCCTCTTTCCTAACTCCATTAGTGATTTTAAATTGATGACCCTTTGCCACCCCAACTACAAGAAATAGTCTTATTTACCGTCTTCAAAACCTTCAGAATTTGAAAAATCTCTTGAATCTCCGCTCCAGGGAGTAAATTCCTGCAGGGGTTCTCCATTTACACTGGTTCTCTGGGGTTTCCACATTTCTGCTCAAGTTACAACAGGCGAGGAGGAGAATCCACCCACAGAAATTCACTGGTCAGTGAACTGGTAACTGGGGGCATACTCAGTATTAGTACTAGAAGCATAACAGGGGAGCTTAAACTGCTCTCTCCTCTTAAAACTCAGCTCAAGTCTCTCCTTATAACTGTAGCTTCCCATCCCTGATATTATCCTGGTGATTCTAAGCTCTTTGTCTTTAATGCCCATTCTCTAATGTTTGATATTCCACAATGTTAACTGTGGCCTAACCATTGGCTGGTACAAATTTATCATTGCCTCTTTGCTTTTTATAAATAGAAGCAGAGAATATAAAACACAATTCTATTTTTTTTTATGGCTTTACGTAACTGCATTTGCATTTTCAAGATATATATTGGAGCCCCGAGGCCTTTCTGTTCACCCACACCTTTTAGATGTTAGGCCAACAATGGTTATGTCTTGCTTTTTTGAAATTGGGTAATATTTGGCTGTCCTCCAGTTCTCTGGTAAAGCTCATTTCTGGCTTTCCTAAGTATATTAACCAAAGCCTCAATCGATTCTGGTTTAAAGATTTATGTATCTGTAATCCTTAGATTTCTCTGTTCCTGCACTCCATTGAGAGTTCTACTATTTAAGGTATATGCACCATTTTTTAAAGTTGAAAAATGTCCCACATTGCTTCACATAGGTGTAAGGAAAGAAATGGTCACTGAGCCAAGGAAGGTGATTAGGAGGGGTGACCAAAAGCTTGGTTAAAAAGGTGGGTTTTAAGAGAGAGCGGTTTAACCTCTCCCCTTTTTATGCTCTTAATAGAGTGTATGCCACCCCCCCCGCCCCCTCCCGGGTTACCAGTTCATTGACCAGTGCCACTTTTTTTTCCCACTGTTTACCCCTTGTACTTTTGCAACATTTTGGTTGTCCACATCCTTCCTCTGTTCCCCTTTCCCACTCCCCATTGTAACAACACAATTGTTTTTCTCACAGCTGGAAAAAAAAATAGCAGGAACAAAAAATGTACTTTGTCATTTCAGTGGAGGGTGATGAGCACCACAATTGTAGATGAAAACCTTTTAAAAGGTTTGTACAGTTAAAATGTTTTTCCAATGTAAATTCATTTCTTTTATTGCATTTCAGATATATCTTTATTGCAGAGACTGCAGCTCATAATATCCATGTTATGGAAATAAATACAAACAATACTCTGACTCCAGTGAAGGTAAGAGTGTGAAACAATTCTTAGAATCCAGCCAAAGTCCTTAAACGGTAACAAGTTTGCCTGTAAATTTAGATGTGATTTTAGTGTCAAAAAATCTATAATCTGGATGAAATTTCACTCCTGCTTATGTAGTTTGAAGTTAGTATTTTACTGGCAAAACTAACTTTTAATGTTTGAAGTCATTTTAATTATTCTATAACTTCCGGTATATCCAGGGGATTGGCAGTTTTCCTGCTTTGTCAGCATGAGCTGAAAATGTATCAATTAAATGAATGCTAAATTACATTAATAAAGCTAATCAAATATCAAAATTGTGCTTTAACTGTTTTAATTAAAATTAATTCTGCTTGTCTTTTATTTCCCTTATTCTCCATTATCTAGCTCTCTTCCCTCATGTTTATATTTTTAATTTTTACCTTTTTCAACCTAATTTATTCTATATTTTCCCTGTCTAAAACTAACTGCATAGGGTATAGTTCCATGACTGCCGGTCACACTCCAGTACCTTGCTCTTTGGGCCATTATTCACGTATTAGGCTCAATGGTGACCCACTATAGGGGGCATAGCACCTCTGTCAGACAAATGCTATGCCATAATGTTATAGGGCTCTTATAAGCAGTGATTTTTAAGATGCAGCTTAAATTGAAAATTCCCATTGAAAATTAAACAGGTTCCACAATGGGCAGGTATTCTGCCAGATCACCCTCAAGGGGTTGGGGTTGAACTTTACCTCCTTAAACTTTTTAAATGCAAGTTGTTAATTTTTTATAGTGCTTTTAATGGAGAAAAACATTCAAAAGCACTTTAGAGGTGTAATTAGACAAAAATGAACAGAGCCAAAGAAGGAGATATTAGGATGGGTAACAAAATGCTTGGCCAAAGAGGTGGGTTTTAAGGAGGGTCTTCAAGGAGAGAGGTGGAGATGGAGGGAATTCCAGAGCTTCGGGCTTAGACAGCTGAAGGCACAGCCACCAATGGGGGGGGAATGCACAGTCAGAGGAACAGCGTTCAGGGTGTTTTAGGGCTAGAGGAGGTTAGAGATAGGGAGGGGCAAGGCCATGAGGGGATATAAACACGAGGATGAGAATTTTAAATTGAGCTACTGGGGGACCAGGAACCAATGTAGGTCAGCACGGACAGGGATGAGGGATCGGATACGGGCAGCTTAGTTTTGGATGAGCTGAAGTTTATGGAAGGTGGAGGATGAGAGGCCTGCTAGGAGAGCATTGGAATTGTTGCGTCTGGAGATGAGCAAGGCATGGATGAGGGTTTCAATGGCAGATGTGCTGAGGCAGGGAAGAAGGCATGTGATGTTGTGGAAGTAGGTGGTTATTTATGAAGAAGAGTATGTGGGGTTGGAAGCTCAGCTCAAGGTCAAATAGAATGCCAGGATTGCGAAGAGTTTGGTTCCGCCTGAGACGGTGGCCAGGGAGAGGGAGATGGAATCAGCGGTGAAGGTGTGGAGTTTGTAGTAGGGGCCGAAGACTATGGCTTCAGACTACCCAGTCTTTAACTGGAGAAAATTGCGGCTCACCCAAGACTGGATATCGGATAATGCAGTGGATGGATTGACGAGCGGTACAGCTGGGTGTCATCAGTGTACATGTGAAAGCTGATCCTACGTCTGCGGATGATGTCGCTAAGGGCAGCATGTAGACAAGGATGAGGAGGGGGCCAAGGACAGATCCTTGATGAACTCAAAGTAAAAGTGTAGGGGTGGAAGGAGAAGCAATGGTTAGATAGGTAAGAATGGAATCAAACAAATGTAATCCTACTGAACTGGACAATAGAAGAAAGGCATTGGAGGAGGATGATGTGATCGACCATGTCAAAGGCTGCAGAGGTCAAGGAGGCATCGCATTCTAATTTGATGGGTGTGTTGATTCATTACTGTGACTTATAATGCTTAACAATTGTTATTTGAATAACATTTTTAGGGTTGCTTTTAACAGTCAGTTGGGCTAAATTTATTACTGTTTGTGTAAAAATATACACAGTTCTTATAAATGCAAATACTCAAAAGAATAGCCAATTCAAGAATTCTGGAAAAGGAAATAGAAAACCTAGGGTCACACAGAGTGACCGACTACAGCGTTACAAAATCACAGATGGACTAAAAAATATAGTAAAAGATTACCATGTCCATAAAATGCCATCTGAGAGCTGTGACATCTACGGGTATTAAAGCAAGTGATAGGTGAGACTAAAATCCATGTGCGTGACTCCAAGATCACCAAAAAGGAAAAACTAAAATAGTATTAATTTGAAAAGTTCCTGGATCACCTGACAATTTTTGGATGTTTTCACATTTTTTCAATGCAAGGTTCAAGTCATATTCACAGTTGTTATTGTCATTCGAAGTTTAGGAGAAAATCTTGGTTACAAGTGGGTTCTGTACATAGTGTTATTTTAGTCGAATTCTTGGAAGTTAGTGGTGTGTAATAATTTGGTACAAATGCTTACTTAACATAGTCGCACCAAATTCCCCTTGCTATTTTAGCACATTTAAATCATTTATTTTTAACAGGTTGGCGGCTGTTAAAATAGCACAGAGGAATTTGGTGTGTGAGCATTCATGAGAACAGCACATCATCATTTTTACCCTGTAGTGTAAAACAATATATGCTACCAATCTTGAAGATATAATTGAATTGCTTAGCTTAATATTGGTTGCTCTCTGAAGACTTTGCACGTGGGAACTGTGCCAGACAATCTGAAGGTGGATCCGAAGACTGGAGTTGTGTGGATTGGTTGCTGTCCCATTCTCTGGAAATTATTATTCTACAATCCTGAAAATCCCCCAGGTTCTGAGGTTTGTCACTTAAATGTTCAGAAAAAATTGCAACTCTTACTGATTTACTGTGTGTGTGTGTGTAGCTTTATACTTTCAGCTTGTTTGAGATTGCAGATCAGTTTTTCTGGACATGTTGAGTTTTTAAATTAATTTTAAAAAATGTTTGTAATTAATCAGCTGCTGGACTTATTGAACTGTTCAGCATGATGGGCACTTTTTGTTTATAGTTGAATGCCTGCTAACTTAGCTTGTAAATATTAAAGTAAAACTTGTGCCATGCCAAGAACATACAAACTTTTGAAGTTGCAAAGTATAGATCTATCCTGATTGTCTTAGTTTCAAAAAATTTGTAAGTGTTTAAACAAAATCTAGGGGATGATATTGGCACAAGTGTGCAATCATTGAAATGGAAGAGGTTGTGTTGTATCCCAAATGTATATCTGCATTTGTTTTTAAACTTTTTTCAAATCTGAGCCTTTTATGAGAAAAATGCAGACATGGCATTGTGACTTTTCATCTATGGGGAAGGAGGTTTAAATATAGCTTCTGTGTAAACCTAATTATTTTAAACTAACATTAGACTGAAGAAAACAATATGAACTTGAATTCAGATTAAAATTGGAAAGGCCACTTACTTAAGGTAGGCTCATGTCATCACTGGAAAAATAGGCATTTGTTTCAGTTGGCTAGAGTGCTTTATTTTGATAGATCAACTATCAAGTTACATTGGATCAGTAAGCATGTCTCTCTTTACACACAGGTAATCAGAATCTAAGGACCCAAAAGTGACCCAAATGTATGTGAACAATGGCTCTGTTCTCCAAGGCTCATCAGTTGCCACAGTTTATGAAGAAAAACTGCTTATAGGCACAATCTTCCACAAAGCTCTTTACTGTGAGCTTAGTGGTTCATAACCTCAATACATAATGTATGCATTTCCAGTGCCCAGTTAACTACACTTTCACAGCCATTAAAATGATACCCCATTATAACTGGAGAAAATTCTGAACAGTTTTAATAGTTTAAAAAAGGTATTCTATTGTGTGGAAGCAAATCCTTGTCTAAATACTTTTATTTCAGGTGGGTAATGGTATTGAAAAATGCCACACTGGTGAAAAAATTGATCATTTGATGCAGCTGTATGAAAAGTGCTGATAGCATTGCCCTAGTCTCAACTAGTTGGGAGTTGGTCAAGAGTTTTAATATTCGTAGCTTACTTGGAAACAAAATAAATATGAATAGCACTTTAACATCTAATTATAAATTTCATAAACTTTATAGTGTCACTAATTAAACATGAATTATTGTCTGGGAGTACATATTTCATATTTTACTACAAACTTAATAGGATAGCAAACCTCTATTTATGTTCGATAGCTTATCAATGCAGTGTCTCAGCACTTTAAATATAGTAATGCTCTGTTGTATTGTTTTTGGATCATGTAATGGCTTCCTCTTGGTCTAAGTAATTCACTAATCAATCATTAGAATATTATGATGGAAAATTAAATCTTTAGGGAGAAAGGGAAAGAATTGTATTCATGATAAATGTACCTAATTTTCCAGTTTAGGTCTGGAGTTAAAGTAAAACCGTTGAGATTTTTGATCAATGAAAGTAAATTCACCTGTATGTAAAATTTAATAAGGATTTATTAATTAGAAAGTTGTGTAATTTCGAATAAAATAAAATTTTACATGCACTGTATTAAGCTTCTTACTCTTTCGAATGGCCATATTCACTGCAGTAGTATTTACCTGTCCAGATGATAAAGCTGTGACAAGTGGTATTTGATAGTTGTCTGGAGTATCTCAAAGCTATGCTTTCAGTGCAGTATTTATACATTTCATGGTTTTCACTAACAAATCCTGGTTTGTACTTCCGAGGGTTTTTTTTAAAAAGGAAGTTATTAAAATATAAACTCTTTCACTGACAGGATGTGACTAGTGGTGTTGGGGTCTCAACTATTCACTACTTATTAACGACTTAGATGACAGGATGGAGAGAGCCACATATCCAAGTTTGCCGATGACACAAAGGCAGCAGCGTAGATAAAATTAGAGATATTAGATTAAGTGAACAGGGAACCAACTTTGTTGTCATGAAATTCTTGACCTTATAAAATTATTGCAAGATCAGGAACTCCTGTCCACTTTCCTTAGCCTCAGATGTTGATAGTTTATTTTATAATTTAATAGAGACAGACAGGTCTTCGCTTTCCTGTAAATTGACATTGAATAAAAGTAGGGGCTAGAATTAGAGTGGGACCAGTGTAATTGAGGCACAGTGGCTCATGGAATAATCTAAGTGCAGCACAGGAAATATAAATCTGCTGATTTTTACCTGCAACTGCAGACCCCAACTGTGAAAAGCTAGCTATCTGTATAATGTGTACATTGAAACTAGCAGTACACTCTGGAATAAGTATTCTTGCAGAAAGATAATGTGTTAAAGTAACCATGGCTATTAAAAATACAGGTTACTTAGAATACTATGAATAACTTATTAGGTGGAAAACATCTTTCAAGGATAATGAAACATAAAATGTGAAAGAAACACATAGTTAAACGACTTTTCAATTCTTGTTACTTTTAATGCATTTGTTGTCTGACAACAATGCTACTCAATGGCAAGTGGCAAGTTGCTTATTTACATTAACAAAAATTAGTTCATCACAGGCATTTTAAAACCAAGGGAAAAAAGGACAAACTAGCCATTATAAAGCTCCCATCAGTCATGAACATTGAAATAAAACATTGAGGAATGCAATTTTGTAAACACAACATAGGAATACAGTACATCACTAAGCACAGAGGACTAGGTTCAGGCATGGCACTAAGGTTTTCATTATCATGCAGTCAGAGGAACATTGTGAATAGGTGTTCAAATCAGACACCAAGCCATGCTATTTGTACACATTTTACTCAAAAGTATGTAACTTCTTCCATCTTATGGTGCTTATGTAATACAAATAGAAGGTACACCCGAGCAATTTAAAACAATTTCAACACCCTCAGTGCATTTCTTTGTTAGCTGCCCAGTCATTCTTGAGCTACATGTAACTGTATTACTTCAAAATGAATTAACTGTTACACAATTCAGAAAAAGGCAAAAACACCAATACAACATCCTTTAATACAGTTTGTTAAATACCAAAAATATCCCTCATTCTGTGCAGGCGCTGCATCATACCTTCCTATTATGGATCATTATCTCCACCTTATAATATGCTTGCTCAATTTATTTCACTGCTTTTGGTATTTATTTTAAAATTAATTGTATGCAAAGTCAATTTTCTCTCAGCTTCATAGCATTTAACAGGACAATAGTTCTCTACAATCAAAAAATATTCCAAAAAAACAATTTATACCAGGCTGGCTGATTCAGTTAATTACAGCACTATTATAATAGTTAATCCAACAGCCTCAAGAATTTGATACCTACCGATTAGTGATTTTCACTTTAGTAGTAAATCTGGAATATTTATCCAGCAGGACTTTCGTATAATAGAGTAAGCTATACAGCACGATGTTTTACCAGACAAGTTATCTAACAGATAACATGAAATTCCAGGAATTGGTACACTGACAGTCATGTACACTGAAAAAAACTTAAATGAAGCTTAACATTATTACAAATGGGAAAGTGAAAGGAAGAGTTTCATCATTACTGCAACTAGGAAAGGCAAATTAATACAACAGAACAATGCTATTCTGAACATCACCGTTATGCTCAGATCAGTAATCCAAACGGACAGGGGGTGATAGCCCTAAAGACAGTACTTGGCCTAAATAGTTGAAAGGAGTATGCACAATTCATTGTAGAGCAGTATGTGAACTGCCATTCCTGACATTATTTTTCCTTCTCTGCACAAGTTTTGATATTTATCAGTGGGGTTGGAAGAGAGAGAGTACCTGTCCTGCTGGCTACTACAAGGAAGCCAGGAAAGGGTAACTGAAGTGACATCTTAACAATAAGCAATAGAAGAAATATAGCAGGGCAAACCAAATGCAGCACAGTGGCCAGAAGATACAGGTGAAGTACAGTACATCACTTGTCTGAACAAATCAGTAGCCCCAACTGAGTTTGGTGCCAACTGATTTAGATTAGCTGCATTGCACTTTAGAACTGTTAAGACTATCGGAAGAGATTTTGGAGAGGGCAATCATAACTGGTACAGTTTCTTTTTGTACATACCCTCTCTGTTAATAATCAAGCTTTATTGTTGAACCTCTGGATTAACGGATGAATCAGTCTGGTACACTTCGAATCAAAAACATTAACAACCAGCAGTGGTGCGGATCTGAAATAGAATTATAGTAAACCTACAAATAGAATTATGGTAAACCTCTTTGATAACAGGAGAAATGGCCTACAACCAACCCACTAAATTAGTTTAATTAAATGCCCATACTTGTCTGCTGCTTAATTTTAATGCAAGAGTGCATTAGAACCAAGAATTTTAAGCCACGAAAATACTTTCAAAGTAGTGAAATGGAACTTAAAACTCAGTTATGGTGAAAGTGCTTAATGCCACATGTTGAGGAGTATATTTCACTGTCAAAACTTCATATGAAAATATGTTCAACTTTTTGGTGCTGTGCAGTCTTTAATTGCTTTAAATAAAATGTGAACTACTGGCTCTAATTGATGACTGAAGCAACTATAAACAAAATACAGACTATTATATACAGTGATGGAGAAGACAGGAAACTGGTACGTTTTCAGCCGTTCATTGGAAAGTTATTCATTAATGATGCTCATTGTTTCTGCTTACATTGTACAATACATGGGTGCAAATCTATTTACATGCCAACAGAGGGTATGGATTTAATTCAAAAAACATACAAAGGGCCATACAAATTTAATTTAGATACACAGATCATATTCTAAACTACATTTATTAAGCACAAGGGCATTAAAAAAAATTCTTTCATAGTAATATTGTTGCTAATAAGATTATCTCAACAAAGCCATCAGGCTAACCCTCAAACCATGTGAGATAATATGTGGACATAGTAAAAGAAAAATTGTTCACATATAAAATACTGGTGTTATGAAACATACTTTCCTTAATATCTTAAGAAGTTGGGGCATTGATTCGGTAATGTCCAAATGAGGAGTCAGATTATTGCACACATATTTTACATCTAATGAAACTAAATACTGGATAAGCTGAGAGTTGATTTTAGAAACAGTCAAATGGGATAGGTTTCAAATCATTAGAGACACAAATGCATTTTAAGAGATCATGCCATTTACCATAAAAAAAGCCATCAATATAGACAATAGCCAACATGCGTGCACCTTCCTTAATTTATGATCAGACCCAAATGCTCTAATGAATTATCTTCCTACTGATCTTTCTGAATTGGCACATAACTAAATTTATACCACTTACATGTGGGATAAAAAAGTGATATTCTGTAGAAATTCTATAACCAGTGAATAACAGATTGATCAGATTTTTTTAAACATGGCCCTGTTTGTTTAATCACCCTTTTCCCTCCCCATTTCACAGATCAAACCACCAAGCCCTTAGATCCTCAGCAATATAAAATCCCACATAAAAACGTTTTTATAGTTTGTCACTTAGCCAGTTAAAACTTTAGTTCCATAACACATTATAAATTAAGTTATACTTTGGCCCAACATAACTAATTTGTTATAAATCTAATCCCCGCTTTGGAAAATCTTCAATATGGCAGCCAAACACAAGAGTTATCCACATGTGACTTTAAAGGGAATATTGAAACTCTCAGCTAACTTCCATGAAACTTGAGTAATAAATACAATACAGAATAATGGAGTGTGCAATAATAATCCACCACTTGTGAAAATTACCTTTATATCTTTAAGTAAGCTTTCTTAGTGGTGGAGTTAAATGGGTATTCACCCTTACCCACAGCTATATCCTCCATCACACAGTGGTACTGCAAGAAGTATTACTTGGGTATAGCTTCCTGCTCAGGAGTTTAAATCCATTGAATATCAGTGCAATATACAGATCTCAGAAATTGCTTATTCTAGGTCCTCTCCTTTACAGTTCATACCTTTAATTTACAGAAGATAAAATATTTTGATGAGAAAATGATTTGCACATACAATCATTTTATGTAATGCAGAGACTATGTGAAACTGTAAACTCTTAGTTCTCAACGATATGAAGGTTCTGGGAAAACACAGCAGTTCATGAAAGGACCAAGTTCCTTCTCTTTTTTAAACTTAAAAAATTGGCACCTAAATGCCAACAATAAAATTATTTTCATTTAAACTGGAGAAATATTCTTGTACAAATATTTAAAAAGGGACAAAGTTTATCCACATCCCATTTTTTAAAGACTGCATGAAAATAGATATTACATTTGTATGGCCGTAACTTCCAATTCTAACACTTCCAAACCAGAAAGCTGACAGTATTTGTATGGTCCTTTCACTCTCCTCTGCTTTTTAGTTCATAACTTGTCCGACAAGTTGTTTTTGACAGTCACACACTTGCAGGTCCCTCTACTAGGCTTCATTCAGCTTAGTGCTAATTCAAGGGAAATCACAAAAGTAATACAAAAGTCTTCTATAGGTGCCAGTGTGTGTAATGGTAAAATAACAGTAGTACAAAAATGCCACTGATTTTAGGTCCTTTTATGATGGCTACCAAAACATCCCTAATTCTGAGGTGTTTGGAAAATTTGAGATCTGAAGTGCATTCTTCTTAAAATCTGTACATTTTAACAAAGCTCTGTTGCACAGGATTCTGCAGTCTGGGTTCATGTTAAAACCCTTTCAGTCTTCCTTAATAACCCAGAACTTCTATCATTCTTACTCAGTGTCAGGCTCTGCTGCTAGAAATAACGACTTGCTTGTTTTCTTATTCTTTTTCAGAAGTTGTTCCTGTTCCTTTTTTCTCCGTTTTTCCCTTTGTTTCTCTAACTTCTGTTGAGCTTTACGTGCTTTTTCAACTGATGACTTCAGTTCCTTTAACTTCTTTTTGATGATTGCCCGATCTTGAGAAATAGTAATACCCAATGCCTGCAGTAAAGCAACTGCAGTTAATATAAAATAAACAAGTAAGCATCCACCCTAACATCTGGGCACACAAACATTACTAAAAACAAAAACTGCTAGAAGTACACAGTAAGTCTGCTAGCATCTGTAAAGAGAAAAGACAGGTTAACATTTTGGATAGAAACCCTTTGGCAGAACTGAAAAAGGAAGGCATGGAAGGCCAATAAGCCTTTATAGGACTAACCAAAACCAAGAGGGAGGCAGGGAACAACTGGTAAAGATTGCGAGTTAAATATTCTAAACACTCATACAAAGTAAGTAGTTTATTTCTTTTTCCAAGTCAGCCAAATGTGTGACATGTACTTCAACTCATCATGACCAAGTCAAAATACCGAGAAATCAAATCATGTAAGTTAAATCTTCATTTGCCTGACTTGGAGTGAATACTCTCCTCCTCTAGGTACAATGCCCACTTACCTATGGTCACAGAACTAAGGTGCAGAGTAGCAAGAGTCAAGGCTAAGGAACCCCAAGGGTGCAGAGGAATACTGCTGAATTTTAACCATGTAAAACCAAGCAGCTCACCAATAAGAGCACAGGTAAGCTTTTGCTGCTTGCGCAGCTAGGACTACCCTACACATTAGGGCTTTGACTTGCAGTGTTATCTGAACCAGAATTGGAAGAATCCCAGTCTCCACTGATAGGTATATTTCTCCAGGTTCCATCAGTGATTCAGGCTGTCTGATCAACAGTGCCTGGGTGCACAGTGGATCTGCCTGACTTGGTTATCAGATTACCGAGGCTGCCTCGGAGGATCAACTCAGTTCCATTGTCAGGCATGTCATCTTGGATCCTATAGAGACCTCAGACACCTCCTCAAACAAAAAGCAAAATACTGCAGATGTTGGAAATCTGAAATAAAAACACAAAACGTTGTAGACACTCAGCGGGTCAGACAGCATCTGTCGAGAAAATACAAGTCGGTCGATGCATCGAATGTTTATAGGTCATTCTATTTTTCTATTCCTGTGTGTGTGGTCATTGCGTGTTATTTTTATTTTCCCTTTTCCTTGTTCTGTTCCCTTTTTAAATGCTGTTTGTCTACAGTTCTGTGGAGGGTTCAGCACCCAAAATGTCAACTAACTTGTGCTCCCTCGACAGATGCTGCCTGACCTGCTGAGTGCATCCAGCATTTTCTGTTTTTCTTCCACTTACCTCCACTCCTCTCCAAAGAGGCTAGTTACAAGTTGGTCATTAGACAACTGAGAGGTGTGAGTTTGAGCCCTCACTTGGCAGAAAACAGATACAAGAAACTTTTCACAGTGGCCTGATGAACAGCACAACTCACCTTAAAATGTGCGAGCACAATGTCATCCCGATCACAACATGGACACACCCAATAACCCATCAAACAATGTGATGGGGTGTCAATTGAAGGCAGAGTTCATGCAGAGAAATGTGAAGTATTGCATTTTGGAAGGAAAAATGAGAAGAGGCAATATAAATGGTACAATTTTAAAAGGGGTGCAGGAACAGAGAGACCTGAGCGTTTACATTCATAAATCTTTGAAGGTGGCAGGGCAAGTCAATAAGGCTGTTAAAAAAGCATATGGGATTCATGGCTTTATAAATAGAGGCATAGAGTACAAAAGCAAGGAAGGTATGGTAAACTTTTATAAATCACTGGTTAGAGAAATTTGAGCTGATTAGAGCGAGCCAACGTGGATTTGTCAAGGGTAGCTCATATCTAATGAACCTAATTGAATTTTTTGAGGAAGTAACTAAAGTAGTAGACAGGTGAATGTCTATGGATGTAGATCATATGAACTTCCAGAGGCATTTGTTAAGGTTCCACATAAGAGACTGTTAGGTAATATTATAGCTCATGGAATTGAGGGCAAATTATTGATCTGGTTAGGAGATTAATTAGGTGGTAGAAGACAGAGAGAAGGGATAATGGGTATGTACTCGAATTGGAAGGAAGTGACTAGTGGTGGCTCATAAGGATTTGTGCTGGGGCCTCAACTAGTCACTATATTTATTGATGACTTAGATGACACAAGAGAGAGCCATATATCCAAGTTTGCTGATGACACAAAAACTGGTGGCATAGTAGTGTAGACGGGAGCAGAAAATTACAAAAAAACACCGATAGATTAAATGACTGGGCAAGTGGAGGCTAAGGGGATACTTGATTGAGGTGTACAAAATTATGAGGGGCCTAGATAGAGTAGACAGGAAGTATCTGTTTCCCTTGGCTGAGAGTTCAAAAACTAGACATAGATTTAAGCTGATTGGCAGAAGGATTAGAGACAACATGAGAAAAAACTTTTTTACCCAGAGGGTGGTGGGTGTATGGAATTCGCTGCCCGAATTGGTGGTAGAGGCAGGGACCCTCAACTCTTTTAAAAAGTACCTGGACCTGCACCTAAAGTGCTGTAAGCTGCAGGGCTACGGACTGGGTGCCGGAAGGTGGGATTAGAATGGGCACCTCGTTGTTCTTTGAGCCGGCGCGGACATGATGGGCTGAATGGCCCCCTTCTGTGCTGTATCTTTTCTATGGTTCTAGCTGTGGCAGATGGATTTCAACCCAGGTATGTGTGATATCATCCATTTTGGACCAAAGAGGGGTAGATCCGAGTATTTTTTAAATGGTGAAAAGCTAGGAACAGTGGAGATCCAAAGAGATCAGGGGGTCCATGTACACAGATCGCTAAATGTAGTGGTGAGGTACAAAAAATAATCAAAAAGGCTAATGGAATGTTAGCCTTTATAACTAGAGGGCAAGAAAAGAAAGTGATGGAAGTTTTGTTACAGCTATACAAAGCCCTGGTTAGACAACATCTGGAGTACTGTGTACAGTTCTGGGCATTGCACCTAAGGAAGGATATATTGGCCTTGGAACGAGTGCAGCGCAGATTCACCAGAATGTTACCAGGGCTCCAAGGGTTAGATTATGAGGAGAGATTACATAAACTAGGCTTGTATTCCTGGAATATAGAAGGTTAAGGGGTGATTTGATTGAGGTTTTTAGGATTTTGAAAGGAATTGATAGGGTAGATGGAGAGAAACTTTTTCCGCTGGTGTGGGAGTCTAGGACAAGGGGACATAATCTTAAAATCAGAGCCAGGCCATTCAGGAGAGAAATTAAGAAACACTTCTTCACGCAAAGAGGGGTAGAAGTGTGGAACTCTCTCCCACAAAAAGCAATAGATGCTAGCTCAATAATTTTAAATCTGAGATCAAGAGATTTTTGCTAGCCAAGGGTATTAGGGGATATGGAGCGAAGGCGGGTGGATGGAGTTAGGGTACAGATCGGCCATGATCTCATTGAATGGCGGTACTGGTCCATAGAATCATTTTTTCCCTTCAAGTACTTATCCAATTCCCTTTTGAAAGTCACGATTGAATCTGCCTCCACCACCCTTTCAGGCAGTGCACTCCAGATCATAACCACTCGCTGTGTAAAAATGTTTTTCCTCATGTCGCCTTTGGTTCTTTTGCCAATCACCTTAAATTTATGTCCTCTGGTTCTTGACCATTCCGCCAATGGGAACAGTTCACCTCTATCTACTCTGTCTAGGCCCCTCATGATTTTGAACACCTCCATCAAATCTCCTCTCAACTTTCTCTGTTCTAAGGAGAACAACCCAACTTCTCCAGTCTATCCACGTAACTGAAGTCCCTCATCCCTGGAACCATTCTAGTAAATCTTTTCTGCACCCTTGTAGTTTCTGGGTTTATTCTTACACCCTTTTTTGAACAAGGGTGTAACATTTGCAATTCTCCAGTCCTCTGACATCACCGCTGTATCTAAGGATGATTGGAAGATTACGGCCAGTACTGCTGCAATTTCCACCCTTACTTCCCTCAGCAACCTAGGATGCATCCCATCCGGACCGGGTGACTTATCTGCTTTAAGTACAGTCAGCCTTTCTAGTACCACCTTTTTATCAATTTTTAGCCCTTCGAGTATCTCAACTACCTCTTTTTTTATTGTGCTTTTGGCAGCATCTTCTTCCTTGGTAAAGACAGATGCAAAGTACTAATTTAGTACCTCAGCCAAGCCCGCTGCTTCCATGAGTTGATCTTTTTGGTCTCTAGTCAGCCCCACCCCTCCTCGTACTATCCGTTTACTATTTATAAGCTTATAGTCGACTTTTGGATTCCCTTTTATGTTCGTTGTCACCCTATTCTCATACTCTCTTTTTGCCCCTCGTATTTCCGTTTTCACTTCCCCTCTGAACTTTCTATTCAGCCTGGTTCTCACTTGTATTATCAAACCGACATCTGTCATAAACCTCCTTTTTCTGCTTCATCTTACTCTCTACCTCTTTCGTCATCCAGGGAGCTATGGTTTTGGTTGCCTTACCTTTCCCCCTCATGGAATGTATCCGAACCATCTCCTCTTTAAAGGCCACCACCCATTGTTCAATTACAGTTTTGCCTGCCAATCTTTGATTTCAATCTATCCGGGTAAATCTGTTCTCAACCCACTGAAATTGGCCCTCCTCCAATTTTTTTTTATTCGTTCATGGGATGTGGGCATCGCTGGCAAGGCAGGCATTCATTGCCCATCCCTAATTGCCCTTGAGAAGGTGGTGGTGAGCCGCCTTCTTGAACCGCTGCAGTCCGTGTGGTGAAGGTTCTCCCACAGTGCTGTTAGGTAGGGAGTTCCAGGATTTTGACCCAGCGACGATGAAGGAACGGCGATATATTACCAAGGCGGGGTGGTGTGTGACTTGGAGGGGAACGTGCAGGTGGTGTTGTTCCCACGTGCCTGCTGCCCTTGTCTTTCCAGGTGGTAGAGGTCGCGGGTTTGGGAGGTGCTGTCGAAGAAGCCTTGGCAAGTTGCTGCAGTGCATCCTGTAGATGGTACACACTGCAGCCACAGTGCACCAGTGGTGAAGGGAGTGAATGTTTAGGGTGGTGGATGGGGTGCCAATCAAGCGGGCTGCTTTGTCCTGGAGTATTGTCTTGAGTTGTTAGAGCTGCACTCATCCAAGCAAGTTGACTGACACTTGCTCCACTTGACCCACCTCATTGCCCAGAACCAGGTCCAGCAAAGCCTCCTTCCTCATTGGGCCAGAAAAATACTGATCAAGGAAGTTCTCCTGAACACACTTCAGAAATTCTCCCCCCACTCTGCCCTTTACACTATTACTATCCCAGTCCATATTAGGATAATTGAAGTCCCCACTATCACTACCCTATGGTTCTTGCACCTCTCTGTAATTTCCCTGCAAACTTGTTCCTCTATATCCTTCCCACTAGTTGGTGGCCTATAGAATACACCCAGTATTGTAAAGGCACCTCTATTGTTCCTTGACTCCTCCAGGACATCCTCTCTCTCCAGCACTGCAATATTCTCCTTAATCAATACTGCCACCCCTCCTTCTTTCTTTCCTTGCCTATCTTTCCTGAACATTTTGAATCCAGGAATATTTAGTCCCCAATCCTGCCCTTTTTTAAGCCAGGTCTCCGTTATCGCCACAATATCATGTTCTCATGTGGCTATTTGCACCTGCAGCTCACCAACTTTATTTACCACACTTCGTGCATTTACACACATGCACTGTAAACCTATGTTAGACCTTCTTGTATTCTCTCTCAGTCTGATCCCACCTAATACCGTACTATTTCTTACTCCAGTGCTATCTGTCTCTCCCAATCCTTTGTGCACCCTGTTTCTCCTTCCCAGTGCTACATTCTGGTGCCCATCCCCCTAACAAATTAGTTTAAACTCTCCCCCTCAGCACTACTGAACCTCCCTGCGAGAACATTGACCCCAGCTCGTCCGGCCTGTACAGGTCCCACCTCCCCCATCACCAAGACTGCCTACTTCCACCTCCGTAACGTTTCCCGTCTCCGCCACCTGCTGCTGAAATCCTCATCCCCGCCTTTGTTACCTCTAGACATCTTCCACTCTCCATAAACTTGAGCTAATTCAAAACTCTGCTGCCCGTATCCTAACTCACACCAAGTCCCGTTCTCCCATCACCCTTGTGCTCGCTGACCTACATTTGCTCCCGGTCCGGGAATGCCTTGATTTTAAAATTCTCATCCCTCCAAAATTCAAATCCCTCCATGGCCTCGCCCCTCCTTATCTCTGTAACCTCCTCCAGTCCTTCAACCCTCTGAGATCTCTGCTCTCCTCCAAATCTTGCCTCTTGCCCATCCCTGATTTTAATCGCTCTACCATTGGCTGCCGTGCCTTCAGCTGCCTAGGCCCTAAGCTCTGGAATTCCCTCCCTAGACCTCTCCGCCTCTCTACCTCTCTCTCCTTCTTTAAGATGCTCCTTAAAACCTACCTCTTTGACCAAGCATTTGGTTACCTGTCCTAATACCTCCTTATATGGCTCGGTGTAAAATTTTGTTTGATAACACTCCTGTGAAGCGCCTTGGCACATTTTACTATGTTAAAGGCGCTATATAAATGCAAGTTGTTGTTGTTTAATGGCTTACTCCTGTTCCTATGTTAAGCCTCAGCTGGAGTATTGTGTCCCCACTGCACTTTAGGAAGGATGTCAAGGCCTTGGAGATGGCAGAGGAGATTTACTAGAATGGTACCAGGGATGAGGGACTTCCGTTATGTGGAGACTACAGTAGCTGGGATTGTTCTCTGTACAGCAGAGAAGGTTAAGGGGAGATTTAAAAGAGGTGTTGAAAATTATGAGTGGTTTTGATAGCGTAGATAGGGACTGTTTCCATTGGCAGGAGAATCGGTAACTAGAGGACACAGATTTAAGATAATTGGCAAAAGAAACAGGGGGGAGATGAGGAGAATTTTTTTTACCCAGCAAATTGTTATGACCTGGAATGCACAGCCGGAAAGGGTGGTGGAAGCAGATTCAATAGTAATTTTCAAAAGGGAATTGAATATATACTTGAAGGGGGAAAATTTGCAGGGCTTTGGGGAAAGAGCAGGCGAGTGAGACTAATTGGATAGCTCTTTAAAAGAACCCGCATAAGAATGATGGGCTCCTTCTGTGCTGTATGAAACTACAAAGAGGATGAGAAAGATAGCACTTTAAAAATGTTGCCTCCCTCTCAGCATCTGTGGGCTTGCAAACACTCTAGGAAAGTTGCCACAGCAAAATTTCTACTCAGGCAGGCAGCTGTGCCAGAGACAGTACAGACGCTCGGCCTAAAAATTTAAATGACACTGATCCTGGGGTGTTGGACGGAGTTGGGGATTGTCAGCAGGTGGGCAGGCAGAAGTTCTGTTCTACCCCAGATTTCTCCAACCCTAATTTTCTTCAAAAATTCAGGGCCTTAGTTTTTAAAGTTTCTCTAGTCAATGTCGTGAGGCATTACACACAAGACATCAATACCAAGTGTAGTCTTCAGAAGTGTGGTTGAAGGGCAGGGAATAATTGGACCAAAACATGCAGTTTGGAGGACGAGTTCATGGAATGCATTTGAAACAGTTTCCTAGAACAATACGCTGTGGAACCAACCAGGGAACAGGCCATTTTAGATCTTGTGTAATGAAACAGGGTTAATTAGTAATCTCATAGTAAGGATCCTCTGGGGAATGAGTAATCATAATATGATATAATTTCATATTGAGTTCGAGAGTGACGTACTTAAGGCTCAAACTGGAGTCTTAAACTTAAACAAAGGCAATTACATAGGTATGAGAGGCGAGTTGATTGGGATATTAGATTTAAAGATATGACAGTAGATAAACAAGGCGAACATTTAAAGAAATACTTCATAATTCTCAACGAATATACATTCCATGGAGGGATAAAAACCCCACAGAAAAAGTGATCTATCCGTGGCTAACTAAAGAAGTTAAGGACAGTATTAGATTAAAAGAAGAGGTTTTTAATGTTGCCAAGAAGAGTAGTAAGCCTGAGGTTCGGGAGAGTTTTAGAAACCAGCAAAGGATGAACAAAAAATGGATAAAGTGGGAGAAAATTGAATATGAGCGTAAACTAGCAAGAAATGTAAAAACGGATTGTAAGAGCTTCTACAAGTTTGTAAAAGGGAAGAGAGTAACGAAAGTAGACGTGGGTCCTGTAGAAGCTGAGACAGGAGAAATTCTAATGGGGAATAAGGAAATGGCAGAATGTTAAACAAATATTCTGTATCTGTCTTCACAGTAGAAGACACAAAAACATACCAGAAATAGTGGGGAACCAACAGTCTAATGAGAGTGAGGAATGTAAAGTTAATATTAGTAAAGAAAAAGTACTGGAGAAATTAATGGGACTAAAAGTCGACAAATCTCCTGGATCTGATGGCCTATATCCTAAGGTTCTAAAACAGATGGCTGCAGAGACAGTGGATATATTGGTTGTGATCTTCCAAAATTCCCTAGATTCTAGAATGGTCCGAGTGGATTGGAAGGTAGCAAATATAACACACTACTCAAGAAAGGAGGGAGAGAGAAAACAGGGAATTACAGGACAGTTAGCCTGACATCAGTAGTAGGGAAAATGCTGGAATCTATTATTAAGGACATGGTAACGAGGCACTTAGAAAATCATAATATGATTAGGCAGAATCAACATGGTTTTATGAAAGTGAAATTGTGTTTAACAAATCTACTGGAGTTTTTGTTGAGGATGTAACGAGCAAGATAGATAAAAGGGAACCAGTGGATGTAGTATATTTGGATTTTCAAAAGGCATTCGATAAGTTGACACACAAAAAGTTCTTACACAAGATAAGAGCTCATGGGGTTGGGGGTAATATATTAGCATGGAGACAGGATTGGTTAACGGACAGAAAACAGAGAGTAGGAATAAACGGGTCATTTTCAGGTTGGCGGGCTGGAACTAGTGGGATGCCGCAAGGATCCTCAGCTATTTACAATCTATATTAATGACTTAGACGAAGGGACCGAGTGTAATGTATCCAAGTTTGTTGACGATACAAAGTTAGGTGGGAAAGTAAGCTGTGAGGAGGACATAAAGAGTCTGCAAGGGGATATAGACAGGTTAAGTGAGTGGACAAGAAGGTGGCAGATGGAGTGTAATGTGGGGAATTGTGAGATTATTCACTTTGGTCGGAAGAATAGAAAAACGAAATATTTTTTAAATGGTGAGAAACTATTAAATGTTGGTGTTCACAGGGATTTGGGTGTCCTTGTACACGAAACACAGAAAGTTAACACGCAGGTACAGCAAGCAATTAGGAAGGCAAATGGTATGTTGGCCTTTATTGCAAGGGGGTTAGAGTACAAGAGTAAGGAAGTCTTGCTACAATTGTACAGGGCTTTGGTGAGACCACACCTGCAGTACTGTGTACAGTTTTGGTCTCTTTATCTAAGGAAGGATAAACTTGCCTTTAGGATCTTCTCTGCTGCTCAGACCGAGTCGGGAAATGCAAAACAGAGGTGCTACATCACCACCACTGGTGGGTAGTTGTAATTACAGGGTGGTAAGTTTCAATGGGCAGTTTCCATTATAAGTGGGACATAGGGATTTATAATGTGAAATTTGACACAAAGGACATCCAGATGCAAGATTTTTAATATATCAGATTAATATATATTAGTAATTTTTCCCTGGTGCATTCAATTTTCTCACAGCATCAATTTTAGAATTGGCAGAAACACTTCTCTCACAAATGTTTTGGCAGTTGAGTGTGTAGCAAGAGCTATACAAAACGTATTACTGAATTCTTATTTTGAAAATAATTAATTCCTTTACATTTGTATCTATGCTGTGACCCTATTTTTGGGCTACCTTTTTGAGGCAGCTTGGGCTTTGGATTTCTCCATGGCTGGCATTAACAAGATGCAGGATACCATTTCTAAAGGCTGGGCTATGGATATATTTTAATGTGAGCTGAGCTAATAAATAGCAAAGTCTAATTTTTTTTAGAATTTCTTTACCTTCAGTCCGCTTCCATCCAGCTGCAGCAGCTGTTCTCCATCAATGCTTTTGGCAGTAAATTGTGGAATATACTGTTCCATGTTTAGTCCCATAAGCCAGTGAGAGACGTGATGGGTGCTCCAATCCAAAACAGCACGAGTCTTCCATTGATTGTGTTTAGGTGATTGTCCTTCATCAAGGATCTTCCAGAAAATAAAAATAGAGAGATTCACAGCAGTGATTCTGATATTAACAACTACGTTATAATATCATTAAACTTTAGATTACAAGCAGAAACTGAGTTCACTACAACGTCCTGACATTTTCTGTTGTTCTTTCTAAGACGATGTTGTCACCTGGAACTTCTTGCAGTCAGAAGTACATGTGTGGAATTAACCATCATTTACTGAAGTGGGTATTAAGCTGTAGAAAATCTGTAATTTGCCTCTTTGTACTACGGTATAATTTTTTCAAGTCTTTATGCACCCTCAACAATCACCATGGTTAAATGTATGACACTTTTCTGTGCTACAGACTCCGATTTTAACTCTGCCCGCCTTGCAGTTAAAATAAGGGCAGGGACATACCCACTGTGATTCCGCTGCCTTTCCGCCATGTATCAATATTAACCTTTTTGGGCAGGTGAGTAGAATGCCTGCAGGAAGGCAGCGGAGTCCTTCTCTAAATATGCTGACTGAGTCTCGATGATGTCTTGTTTTTTTCAGCCATCACTGTGTGGATAATTAGGATACTGATTTACATCTGCCAATATATCCGCTTCTGACCAACATGAAAGAATCAAGCCTCTAATCAAATGCTTTGACTATTACAAGAACACATTATATTACAAGCTAATTAAAGTTTTAATATTAATTTAAAAACTATTTCAAATATATTAATTTATTTAGATTGCGCATATTAGGATTTCAATAATTCTTCGCAGGAATTTCTTGTTCTGCTAGCAAGACTGGTTGCTCATGATTTTGTTTTTAAAAGTTTTCTTTCGATAAAAAATAGCAGTTCTAGGTCTCTGCAAAATCTTTTACACTCAATCTTTGGTCATATGTACAATTAAATTAAAAACTAATTTGAAAACAACAGTTTTGCCAGATAAGGAGTTGAGCTCAATTCTACTTACATATGCATGGTCCTAAGAGTAAATCCACCTGAGCTATACATTATGTAGAATATCTGACAATATCAGATTACATTTTGATAGGGACACAACACGTAAGATGCTTTGTAAAAGGTTAATGAGATGGCAAAATGAAAATATAACATGCTGGACATGTTTTCAAGCATCTCACCTTATCATCTATCATATCCAGGCTCTGCCAAGATCGCAATAAGAGAAACGAAGGAACAATATTTCAGAACACAAAAAATAATGCAGGAAAATACATTAACAAAAGTCATTAGTTCCCAAATGACTAATGGAGATTACCCCCCAATTTGGAAACTTTTTTTGTTACCAAAAAAACAGATGAAGAACAGTCTGTTACATTGAGTTGTGGGAAAAATGTATATTATTTTTTATAAACTTATTTTGCTGCAACTCAAATCATTTTACTTTCTTACTATAAATAGAATAAATTTGTCTTTTGATAAAAAATAGCAGGGCTAGGTCTCTGCAAAATCTTTTACACTCAATCTTTGGTCATATGTACAATTAAATTAAAAACTAATTTGAAAACAACAGTTTTGCCAGATAAGGAGTTGAGCTCAATTCTATTTACATATGCATGGTCCTAAGAGTAAATCCACCTGAGCTATACATGTTATAACATCTAACTATTTTTTTAAATGGGTCCAGATACTAAATTCATTTAAGAAATTACATAATCTGATGGGAAGATGTTAAGATTGGTATTCTAGAAGGATGAGATCAAATAGGCCATAGAGCCTTCTTCAACCAAACCTATCTTATGATTTTGTGTTTTATTCTGGTCCTCCTATTTCTATTATAAACAGGACTGAGACTGTGCAGGTATAATGCAAGGACAACTGATGTCAGTGCTGGAAATAGGACACTTTTCCATATTTTACACCATCAATCAGTCCCAAGTTAAGCACAGCACAGACCCAATGCAGAGTGAAGTTCCTTATGGAATCCTGAACAATGTGTCTGAACCTCTGAAAAGCACTCCGTCCTGTACCAGTGTGAAATTTTCCATTTTACACTGGTACAATCATCCTCATAAGCTAATTTAGTGCCAATTTGAAACATTTCATAAGCTGTGGAATTGTGACCACTTAAGCAGAATGGCGAAGATGCAAACTCATTTCATGATATTAGCCTGCCTGAAGTCAGAAGTGAAAGTACAATGTTCTAATCCAAGGCATCACTCACTTCCCCTGTCAAAACTAACTTCAATAGGTCAGGTATTTTTATCTAATACTGTATCAGTAATGTGTTAATTTCATAAGTGGGGAGGAAATGCCACAGCATCTGTAATGCATCACACAAGGCTATTTCTAGCCTGACATTAATTTACAATTCCTGCATACAGTGTAAAAGCATGATGGGGATCGATTCAGTTTGCCTCATTAATATTTAATTGCATTGAATGGAATAATTCAAACAGAGCTTTGAGAAAAAGTACTGCATTCTTAAGGGATAAATTTAGCTTTTGGCAGAATGATATTGCAGCATATTGGAATATCTATCATGCAGTGAGTTATCACGGCCACCTCATCAGAGAGTAGACGGTGACAAAGGTAGACGCTTCCTGACAGGAATAGCAAGAAATTCAGACAGACAGTCACACCAGGCTACCCATGCCATCATTAAAAGTACATTATTGGCAGAGAACTGGAAGCAGATCAATCATTCACCCACTCAGCTGGAATAGTGGACGGTACAAGCAGATGCAAGAATAGGGAAAGTGGAGAAAACACCTCTCCAACAAAAGAGGGTGCCTTATTGTCAAAGTTGGTCCCATACAAAGACTGGCAATAAAATAAACCAAAGTACTTCAGTTTTATTTTGCTATTCACAATTTACTTACCTCATCAGAGGAGAGCGCCAACGTGCGGGAGCGCCCTGTAGATTTTGGTTCTGCAACCAATCCACTCAAATCAGCAGAACTTGTGCTACTGGGGCTAAAGTCATCAATGTAGGTGAAATTCTGTAAATCAAAGATTCTGGATGGTAATAAGTTCTTTACTGGATGCAACTTACATTAGATTTAAATGAATACTCAATAACAATAGTATTCATCTTCAAAATGCACTCTCAACTGAAATCAGTGAGAGGTGATGGGAGCCAAGGGAAAACATAAAAATGGGGTATGGGAGCTTCCTCTTTTAATGGAAAATAGGAACACATCTGTTTTTCTTGAATTAATCATCTACTAATGAAATTGTAGGAAAACATGGCTTTGAAACACGAAATGGAATTCATTAGGGGTTAATACAAGAAAAGGTGCATTCTCTCATTTTTTGTTAAAATAGGAAATTTGTCTATATCTTGTTTTAGTGACGAGCCTCAGAAATACAGGGTGTCACTTTGTGGTGAGGCTTTATCATTTTTATCTAAAAATGTTAAAATAATGACTTTCTCTGGTAAAATAAAAAGTTATTCCCATGTATTTGGGTGATAAACAGCCCAGGAACCTGATTCTGGAGTATGCCTTGAAAGTTTTAACAAAAAGCTATTAAAATTTTAAAAAGTGATCTGAATTGTTGTATAAAACCTAAAAGTTGTAAAGGGAGATGTACCTGCCAGTGAGTCTTTATCATGCTTTGTTTCTGTGTATTATGGTGAAAAGCAATAATATACTCTCATTAATATCTTGATATTCATAGATCGTCAATAGCCCTCTGCCCCATTCATGAGGTCCCTGACCTTTCAGCCTCCTCCTCCCCCTCGTCCTCCTGCCGCTTGTTTGTGCTCCCGCCCACTGGCCAGGCTGTCAATCTGGCTGGCTGTCGGGCAGGAGACTGCAGCATGTTATTTATATGAGGCCCTGCCCTTACGATCAGTAGGGCCTCTGCGTCCCCATGCTACATGCTACCACGCTCCCCGCACTCTCCCCACCTCCCCATTAATATTGGAGCCCTTGAGTTTAAAACCATTCCCTATCATTCTCTGGAACTACAACTGTCTAAAGCTATTTTGTTTTATTTGGGGCTGACCATTTGAACATAGGAACAGGAGTAGTCCATTCAGCCCCTCGAGCCCGTACCGCCATTCAATTAGGTCATGGCTGATCTGTACCTCTACTCCAGTTACCTACCGTTACTCCATATCCCTTGATACCCTTGCCTAACAATAATCTATCAATCTCAGTTTTGAAATTTTCAATTGACATAGCATTCACAGTCACAACCTTTTGGGGAGAGAGTTCCAGATTTCTACTACCCTTTGTGTGAAGATTTGCTTTCTGATTTCACTCTAATTTTAAGATTACCCCACCAGAAGAAATAGTTTCACTGTATCTACCCTATTGAATCCTTTCATCATTTTAAACACCTTGATTAGATCACCCTCAATCTTCTAAACTCAAGGGAACACAATCCAAATTTATGCTACCTGTCCTCATAATTTAAGCCTTTGAGCTCCACATTTGGATAAAAACATGGACTCTTTTCACTCAAATATATACTTATTAAATGTATGAGACCAAACAGCTTCAGAAGAATTTGCCAATAGCAAGAAAACAGGAAGGGTCAAGGAGGGATAATAACTGACCTTCCCATTTGTCTCTGCAACGGAAGCACCTACCACCAGGTTGGTGGCCTGGGTGCAGGCGATGTCTAAAGTTCTTCTTAAAGCTGCCATATGATCAGACAGCTCTCTCCAAAAAGAGTTTCTGAGGCACTTCATCCAGCACTTCAACAATCTTGTTCAACTGAGGCAGGTGTGTTCAAGTAACTAACTGGCTGCTCAAATTGAACTGATTCTAACCCATAACCTTGCTGTGGCTACTTAATCATAAGCAATTAAAAATTTGAATGAACTAACAAACCTAAAAAGTACATTTCAAGCAACGACAGCTTTATTGTCTGGAATTTCCTGCATTTTTGCGCAGAGACAAGTGCAATCCAGGCGCAAAGGAAATACAGTAAAGCAAAGCCTGAATGAATCACCGACCATAATAATTGCCCCCGCTCCCAAGTTACACAGCCTTATACGCGTGTTTCCTGCAAATGCGCTTGCTCAGAGGCTCTCTTCAAATTACGACCAGATTTTCAGAAGCAGCAGGAAACAAAGTCATTTATTTTGGTGTTTTATTGCAATTATTTGAGGGATTTTTTTTTTACAATTTATCCTCAGAGACCTGCACTATATTTTCTGCTTCTTTGAATGCATTTTTATGGCATCAAATATAAGTCACAATAAAAATGGAAAGCTTCTCCAATTGCAGGTTTTTAAACACTTATGTGCATGAATGTTAGTTAAATGAGTTGAAACTTTAAATTTCATTCATAAAAAAGGAATATGATGATGTGAGCTTGGTGCTTTCCTTGGGCCCTGATTCTTTACGCTGATTTCCATCCATTTGTACATTCAGGCGTATGCTAGTGAATTTTGCAGGAAATCTAAGAGTAACTGGACAGCAGCGTAATGGGTGCAGATATGGGCGTAATTTCGCGAGCAACTTCCACGTTGCACCCTCATGGAAATTCCAGGCATTCCATTAATGCTGTTTCTGCTTTAACAGTAAGCTAATAGTTTACTGCTTTACATGCTTGGATGACATGCAGCATACCTTGCCTTCAGAAAGCAAAATTTATCATTTAGTGTCTAAGTATTAATCATATGAATTTGAATTTTAAAAAAATTTACCCACTTCACATTGTAGATGCAAATATTCTTATATTGAAAGGCTAGGTGGGAAGAGGAATATGTAGTGCTGAATATAAGTAGAATATATTTTATTATGCACAGGTTTGTAAATTTTAAGGTCAGAGCTGATGTCATCAGGTCTAATACTGTATTGTTCTATTCTATATGAGTAATTATATATTGTGACCCATTTGATTTCTTAAAAGAAACGGATTCAAATATACTTTATAGAGATGTACATCAGAAAATCACTATCGTACCTCTTTAGATTGCTGGGTCTGCACCATTTTTGAATTAGGGTTAAGCAAAGCAATGTGTATGCATACTTAAATGCGAGTTTTTGCTAACTTGAACCCTAACATTTTGCTAACTTGAACCCAAATACCAAAAAAAATTTTTTTAACGTTAGTGAGAAGCTAGGCTCCTGACAGTTCAGTGAGTAGCTGATCCATATAAGTTAGACAGGTCTCAGGTTTAAACTCCAGTCTGTGCTAAATTAGCTAATCTTAGTGGGGACTTTCAGTGGGGCTACTGGAATTTGCCTTCATACCACTGCAGGATGTATTAGCCAAGATTCCCACTCCTGGTTACTCTTCGGTGACCCCTACTTTCAGCAAGTGAAAGTGCACATGTATGGATGTCAGGTGAGCATAGGATTATGCTCCGCTGTGATGCCCCACTGCCATGAACTAGCCTGCCAACAAAGCTCACATGTGAGTAATTGCCACTTGTTCGAGGTACCAGGGGTGACCAACACCCATGAACCATATCAGCAAGGAGAGGGGAGAAAATTAGTGAGAAAAGAAAAAAAAAGATAGTGAAGAGTCAACTGTCCTCTTTGCTTCTTACTAACTTTAAAAACAATTCAATTGCTAGCTTTAAAAAGAAGCCTTAAAATTTGCAGACCTATGCATAATAAGAGGTATCCTGAATTACTTTTAATCAGCACTGCATATATTTCATTTGTTAAAAATGGTCCAACAGACTACCTGGGAACTTTTCAAATTTTTAAATGAAGTTTAAAAAGTTTGCTTTGCACAGGGTACAGTTATACCTCATCTGGTATAAATGTGCCATTGAGATTGCTTTACATCTGTTACCCAAAGCCAAACTGATGGCAGTTTGGGTTGAGTTATATTACATGTTTTGCATTGCTGCAATGCCACAACTGCTTTGCTGCAAAGCAAACTGTGCAGTATGACTGGCCTACAGTTTAGAATCGAAAATGACTTATACTCTATTCAGATCTCATCTGACTTCAGGTGTAGTTCCTCCATGGAAGCATAAGAACATAAAGTCCAGGGCAGGAACAGGCCAGCTGGCCCTTCAAGCCCACTCCATCCAGAGTCCATAATGATTATTTTATCATGGAACCTTACACCGCACCCACCTCCCTGCCACTACTACATGTCGATGCTTATTAAGGGCATGATTTTATCATGGTGGCGGAATGTCAGCGGTGGAGGGGGGGGCATGTGGGAAACCCGGAAAAAAATTTCCTACCTTTTCTCGAGCGATTGTGACCTAATTGATGGTCATTAATTTGGCTTCCAGGTTTGGCATCTCCAAGCTGAGTAGCGGGCATACTGCACACGCGGATGACGTGCTGGCAGCTGGAGTATTTAAAGTGCCATTGCATTAATGGCTTTTGTGGGAGAGAGAAGTCATTGCTGAAAACGGAACAGCAGAGGACCAAGCCGGCGCCAAGGTTCAGTGACTCCTCACTTGAGGTGTTGCTGGCCAGGGTGAGGAGGAGGAGGGAGACGCTGTACCTTGCGGACAGAAGGACGCGCCCTGCCTCTGCCACCAAGAAGGCCTGGCTCGTGGTGGCCGAGGAGGTAACCAGCAGCAGCAACATCTCCTGCAGTTGGGTGCAGTACAGGCAAGTGCTTCAATGACCTAACCAGATCAGGAAAAGTGAATACAGCTACTGATTCACCTGCATTCTATGGTGCACATCACCCCCCTCACATTCTGCCCTACGAAGCCTACTCCATTGCATCAGTCCTCACACCCACTTAAGGCTCATCGTCAACTTACCTTCATTTTCTGTGCACTTTCTCATCTCCCCATTTGTGCACCCACCGCTCCAATCCTGATGCGATGTGATCAATTTGTTGTGTAGTCATCCTCTGATGCGTCTCTCTCATTGTCAGCCCCATCTAAAGCAATGAATCCATCAGGTGCTCACTCACTCACACATCTGTACCGTCTCCCCTTGTACGAGAAGAGAGCGCAGAATGTCAGGGAGAGCATGAGGACTGGAGGGGAGCCTCCACAAATCGTGGCCCTCACAGAGGTGGAGGAGGCGGCCTTGGAGCTTAGTCGGATGGTCGGGTGTCTGGCTGTCGCGAATGCTGAGACTGGCACCCCGCAAACATCTGGTGACAGAACTTTAACATCCATTACACATAACATGAATTGATGTTATTAATGATTGACCTGTTGCACACCTCAGTATGCTCATCGCAACAATGCATCTGCGATTCTTTATATTGCTATACGTTCTCTTACAGGCCCTTCAAGGGGTGAAGAAGTGGTCGAGGACAATTCCTCAGAGGAGCTCCCTGTGAGCGCAGATACTCATACCTTGGTGGGTCCTATTAGTGAGTTAGTTGGGTTGTCGCCTGGTGAGTCACCACACACAAGTGAGCACGAGCAGACACTGGTGGCAGGGGCAGCTGTGGAGAGTCCACGTCGAAGGGCACACTCATCTCCAGGCTCTGCTCAGCTGGACACAGATGATGAACCTCGGGGCCATCCTTGAAAAGGAGAATGATCGAGGGATAGCAGCACATTTGCGAGGTACTAGAAAACGTGCCAAGCACACTCTCCACAACAGCAGAGGATGGAGGAGTGCACCTCCAGCATTAGTGGAACAGGGACACAGGTAAGTGCGTTAATGTCTGCGATGGAGAGAATGGCAGCTTCCATTGAGCTTCAAGCTCGACTCACAAATGAGTCCATTCAGGCCCTGACAACGGCCATGCAGACTCTGGATGCCAACATGTCTGCCGCCTTAAACAGGCAGACAGATACTTTAGCCGTGGCCTTACAACGCGTCACAGATCTGCTCCAAGCTGTTGTCCAGCAAAGAAGTGACGTGGCCATGGCCCAGGAGAGGGATGATGCCGAGAGGGGACAAGGAAATGGGGACGCCATTCAAAGTGCTCCCACGTCTCACCCATTGCTCCCCTCTCAACCAGTACCCGCAATGCTGCCTCCTTTCCAGATGACCGAGTCTGCCCTTGCACAGGTGCAGGTGGAGCAGTCCTTGGCGGGGCCCTCACAGGCTCCAAAACCCAGACGATGTAGGCCGAAAGCATCTAAGCACTCAAGGCATGAACCTGAGCAACCTGCCACTATCTCTGCTGCAGCCACAGGGGATGTACCATGTAGAAGTAGTAGGAAGAGAAAGGCTAAGGTTTTGTAATCATGCTGGGTATGCACAAGGGTGTCTGACAGACAGTTATGTTTTTCATTTATATTTGGTTTTTGTTAAATGCACATTAAATCTTATATTTCTCACCACCACTGCCAGGTCTTCACTTTGCAGATCTCCTTATGAGAATCTATCAAATATGAGTGACTCCCTGGCATCATGAGCAGCCAGGTGAGCCACTGCTCTGCCGATGGGTTGCCCATTGTCCTCTTTCTCAATGTTGATGGCAGATGCAGATGCTTCATGAGCGCATGGGACCTTATCTACCGGTAACCCTCTCGGGATCTTATCCATTGGTAACCCTCTCTGTCGAGTAATATTGTGCAGGATGCAACAGATGACTATTATTCTATACACACTTGCTGGTGCGTACTGAAGGGCTCTCCCAGATCAATCCAGGCACTGGAAGCACATCTTGAGCAGACCTATGGCATGTTCAATGACAGACCTGGTGGTGATGTGACTGTTGTTGTACGGGTGCTTTGCCTCGCTGGTGGGGTTTCTCAAAGGTGTTATGAGCCACGTCAGCAGGGGGTATCCCTTGTCTCCAAGGAGCCAGCCCTTAAATCTGTTTTGTGCATGGAATTGGACCGGGATGTTGGATTCGCGCAGAATGAAGGATTCATGGCAGCTGCCACGGAATTTGGCACACACTTGCAGAAATCTCGTCTGGTGATCGCAAACCAGCTGCGCGTTGATGGAGTGATATCCCCTTCGGTTGATGAACAGTCCTGGCTCGTTTGGAGGTGCTCAGATTGCTACGTGTGTGCAATCAATTGCACCCTGTACCCGTAGGAAGCCAGCCAGAGAGTGGAAACCCCACTGCCCTCTAAGTCTGGCTGATGTCGTCAATGGGACAATTGATGTAGTGGGATGCCCTGACAAACAAGCCATCTGTGACCTGTCGTATACATTTATGTGCAGACTGAGAGACCGCGGCAATGTTACCGGTGGCACCCTGGAAGGATCTGGAGGCGAAGAAATTGAGGGCAGTGGTGACTTTAACTGCCACGTGCAATGCGTTGCCACCAGGCCCATCCGGGAGCAGCTCTGCATGAAGGAACATGCAGAAGTCTGCGATCTCCTGGTGATTCACTCTGAGGCTTCGTAGGCACTGCACCTCAGAGAGGACCAGGAAGCTCAGTCTCTGCCTGTAGACCCTTTCACATGGATAGTGCCTCCTGCGATGTTGGCCCCTTCGTTCTTCCCCTCTCTGCTCTTCTGCAGGTCCTTGTGGCACACCTCTGCCTTGTGCACCTGCAAGTCCCAGAGAACTGCATGCCGTGCCTGCCGCAGATGCTGTTGTGCCTCCTCCTCAGATGTACTACTGAATACAATCATCGCGCAACCCCCCCCATCCTGATGTTGTCAGTTTGAAGGGGTCCAAAATGTAGGTAAATAAGTGAACACAAGAATTCTGAGTGTGAAAAAAGAAATCTGAGTCTAAACACAAAGAACTCCCAGCCAAAGGTTTATCTGAGAGAACTGCTTGCCCTGCTGCAAAAACTCACCTTTTATCCCCATCTGTCAAACACTGATTTAAATGCCCAAATGGCTGCTGGTTGCAATTCGCCTCCGTTTCCATGGCGTGTTTCAGAGGCCATAGGAAACATGTTGAGGCAGAGTTAAAGTATTTTCTCTGCCTCAATACACATAAAATGAAATACTTCAACAACTTTAACTCTCTTAATTACTGCTTTAAATATCGGCCCGCTGGCGGCTTCCTGAAGCATGCGCGCACTCAGATGCGTCTGGGTCGAATGCGGAAGTCGGCAGCTTGGAGTCGGGATTCGTTCCTTCTCCAGAATTCTACGATTTTGATTGCACCTCCCCGCCCCCAACCCACTAGATCTTGGGGGCTAAAATTATGCCCTTAATTTCTTCCTCTAATTTGAGTGTGTGGATGAATCCTCTACTGTGTTCGAACCTATTTTCCATGCCATAATGCATTTTTAGTATAAAGTAGAATATATTGACAATATACCAATTGTTATTATACTATCATCAATTTTAGACTTCTTGGCACTTTCATCCTGGAGGGTCATAAAAGTTTCAACTGCATTTCAACATAGATTTCTGCATGAGCAGAGGTAGAAACTAGCAACAACTTGCATTTGTATAGTGCTCCTTAAAAAAGAATCCCTGACCAGTTAACAGAAGTGAACAACAAGCAGGAGGCAAAAAATGAGACACAATTAAGTTAAGAGGTGGAAACAAAAGAGCAGTTGAAGAAAATAAGTCTTCAGTAGCCTTTTGAAAGTGGGGAAGGAGGCTGTATGACAGATTTTACGAGATAGTTCCATAGGCATGGTGGTTGAAAGAGTATGGTGGAGCGAAGAGGCCAGGGAAATGCAGTAGACCAGTGTCACAGGAGCATGGAGTGCAAACAGGGACATAGGGCTTAAGGAAGTCACTAATGTATGCTAAGGCAAGGCCATGGAGGAATTTGAAGGTGAGGATAAGCGTCGTGGAATTGATTCATGGGGCACAGGATCCAGTGGAGCACGATGGGGACTGGAGTAATGGAAGTGTGGAGCTTTGAGTGGGGAAAAAGCATGCGTAGCAACATTCTGAATAAGTTGCAGTTTGTAGAGGTTGGCTGAAAGAGCACTAGAGTCGTCAAGTCTCGAGGTAAGAACGTCACAGATTTGAGTCTTGGCAGCAGCAGAGAAGAGGTAGAAGTGGAGGCAGAGGCGGGTAACCTTGCAAGGATTGAAGGTAGCTTTCTAGCTGATAGAGTCAAAGGATCAAGCAGCATACTCAGATTCACAGGACTTTGTCTAAAGGTTTCAACTGAAGAAGGTGACGGAGTTAAGGACTGAAGCACGTAATTGTTGATAAGAGCCAAAAAAGGATTGCTTTGACTTCACCACATATCCTAGGCTGACGTTTCAGTGCAGGATGTGGAGATGCTGGTGATGGACTGGGGTGGACAAATGTAAGGAATCTTACAACACCAGGTTATAGTCCAACAGTTTTATTTGAAAATCACAAGCTTTCGGAGCTTACCTCAGACACCTAACGAAGGAGGTAAGCTCCGAAAGCTTGTGATTTTCAAATAAAACCGTTGGACTATAACCTGGTGTTGTAAGATTCCTTACATTTCAGTGCAGGACTGAGAAAGTGCTACGCTATCAGAAGTGCTGACTTTTGGATCAGATATTAAAATCAAGACCCCATCTGCTTGTTCAAGGAGATGTAAATGATTCCGTGGCACTACTCAAAATAGAGCAGGGAGTTCTCCCAGTAAGTTGGCCAATATTTATTCCTCAACCAACAAGACTAAATAAAAGCTATGAGATCATTCATTCATTTGCTGTTTGTGAGTCTTTGCTGTGCACAAATTGGCTGCTGTTTTTGCCTACATAACAACAGTGACTGAACTTCAAAAGTAATCCACTGGCTATAAAGCGCTTCAGGATGTCCTGATGATGTGATAAAGCGCTATAATACAAACGCAAGTTCTTTTTTTCATTTCACCTTCATTCAGAAATTAACATCAGACAGGAAGTATCGAGAACAGACTTAGAATCAAAAGAGGAGATAGAAAGGTAAAGCTGTTTGTTGTCAACATACATACTGAACCTGATTCAGTGCTTCTAAATGATGTCACCAAGGGGGTTAGCGTATAGACAATGAGCAAGTGGGGACAATGGATGGAGCTCTTGGCTACATCAGCAGTGACCATTCAGGGACAGGAGGACGATCCATTGGATGATTTGTAGTATCCTCATTGGGACAGGTATGAATGGAATCATAAGTGAACAGTGCCATGATGGTGCACTGCCAAGGAGGAAAGAATGACCATCAGTGTCAAAGACAGCAGAGAGGATGCCATTAGTGACTTTGACAATAGCAGTGTCTGTGCTGTGGGGAGGGCAGAAACAAGGAGTGACATGAGAAGTGACGTGTTATTGTGAAACAACAGCATCTTCTAGGACTTTGGAGAGAAAGGATAAATTTGAGATAGGGTGGTATTTAGAGACGGTGGAGGGGTTTAAGGTGAGTTTTTTGAGGAGGGTGGTGATGATGGCTGTCTTGAAAAAGGGAGGGATGATGTCAGAGGATAGAAATAGGTTGACCACAAGTAAGGTACTTCTACAAGAAAGGTAACAAGAACGGCAAAGCACACTGGACACCATCATGCATTCTCTAGTTTTTGGCTGAAGAACAGCACTAGTAAATGCCTGGGGAAGAGATTGTATTGTGGACCCAAAAGATGGGTGAGAAAAGATATTAAAATGAGGTCCCCCAGTACAGTTTAATATACAAGGATTGAGACATTACCAATTTAGAGTATAATACATAGAAACAGAAAATAATTCTTTCATTGCTATTGATCGTGGAATTGGGAAAGTAACACTTGAGAATTACAATCATTTTGTTCCCAAAATGAATAACTAGTTATGCGTACTTTCCTAGAATGCACTTTCAGCTTCAAGATAGTGCAATACAAGATTTAAAATATCCAATAATGGTTACAGGCTGTATCATACTGAACTATCTGTTCTCTAATCCAACATCTAAACAGCATGACTACAATTCAGCCACATTCCACGCCAAATTTAAGTGAAAAGTAGAAAAGAAAGGGATTTTGTTCCATCAGAGATCTTTTGTTTCTTATTTTAGATTAAAGATCAGTGGTATCTTGCCAGCTTTGCATCACTTTTTTTGTAGGTTTTGACAATATGAATGCAAAAATGCTTCTACGTTCTTAATAATAATGTAGCACTTTCTCAGTCCTGCATGGAAATGTCAGCCTAGGATATGTGGTGAAGTCAAAGCAATCCTTTTTTGGCTCTCATCAACAATTACGTGCTTCGGTCCTTAATTCCGTCACCTTCTTCAGTTGAAACCTTTAGACGAAGTCCTATGAATCTGAGTATGCATAGTGGTTATGTTACTGGACTAGTAAATCCAGAGGCCTAGACTAATAATCCGGAGTCATGAGTTCAAATCCCACCACGGCAGCTGGGGAATTTAAATTCAATTAATTAAATTCAATTAGTAAAATAAAAGCTGGAATTAAAATACCAATATCAGTAACGGTGGCCATGAAACTACCGGATTGTCATAAGAACCCATTTGGTTCACTAATGCCCTTTAGGGAAGGAAACCTGCACTCCTTACCCGGTCTGGCCTATATGTGACTCCAGACCCATAGCAATGTGGTTGATTCTTAATTGCCCTCTGAAATGGCCTAGCAAGCCACTCAGTTGAAAAATCTCGCAAAAAAAAGTCATAATAAAAATAAAACCGGACGGACCACCCAGCATCGGAGCACGAGGCACCGGACATGACAAAGGCAAACCAAGCCCAGTCGACCCTGAAAAGTCCTCCTCACTAACATCTGGGGACTTGTGCCAAAATTGGGAGAGCTGTCCCACAGACTAGTCAAGCAACAGCTTGACATAGCCATATTCACAGAATCATACCTTTCAGCCAACATCCCAAACTCTTCCATCACCATCCCTGGGTATGTCCTGTCCCACCGACAGGACAGACCGACCAGAGGTGGCGGTACAGTGATATACAGTCAGGAGGGAGTGGCCCTGGGAGTCCTCAACATTGACTCTGGATCCCATGAAATCTCATGGCATCAGGTTAAACATGGGCAAGGAAACCTCCTGCTGAATACCACCTACCACCCTCCCTCAGCTGATGAATCAGTCCTCCACCATGTTGAACACCACTTGGAGGAAGCACTGAGGGCAGCAAGGGCACAGAATGTACTCTGGGTGGGGGACTTCAATGTCCATCACCAAGAGTGGCTCGGTAGCACCACTACTGACTGAGCTGGCCGAGTCCTGAAGGACATAGCTGCTAGACTGGGCCTGTGGCAGGTGGTGAGCGAACCAACATGAGGGAAAAACTTACTTGACCTCGTCCTCACCAATCTACCCGTCGCAAATGCATCTGTCCATGACAGTATTGGTAGGAGTGACCACCGCACAGTCCTCGTGGAGACGAAGTCCCATCTTCGCACTGAGGACACCATCCAACGTGTTGTGTGGCACTACCACTGAGCTAAATGGGATAGATTCAGAACCGATCTAGCAGCTCAAAACTGGGCATCCATGAGGCGCTGTGGGCCATCAACAGCAGCAGAATTGTATTCCAGCACAATCTGTAACCTCATGGCCCGGCATATTCCTCATTCTACCATTACCAGCAAGCCAGGGGATCAACCGTGGTTCAATGAGGAGTATAGAAGAGCATGCCAGGAGCAGCACCAGGCGTACCTAAAAATGAGGTGCCAACCTGGTGAAGCTACAACTCAGGACTACATGCATGCTAAACAGCAGAAGCAACATGCTATAGACAGAGCTAAGCAATTCCACAACCAACGGATCAGATCAAAACTCTGCAGTCCTGCCACATCCAGTCATGAATGGTGGTGGACAATTAAACAACTAACGGGAGGAGGAGGCTCTGCAAACATCCCATCTTCAATGATGGCGGAGTCCAGCACGTGAGTGCAAAAGACAAAGCTGAAGCATTTGCAACCATCTTCAGCCAGAAGTGCCAAGTGGATGATCCATCTCGGCCTCCTCCCGATATCCCCACCATTACAGAAGCCAGTCTTCAGCCAATTCGATTCACTCCACGTGGTATCAAGAAACAGCTGAGTGCACTGGATACAGCAAAGGCTATGGGCCCCGACAACATCCCAGCTGTAGTGCTGAAGACTTGTGCTCCAGAACTAGCTGCGCCTCTAGCCAAGCTGATCCAGTATAGCTACAACACTGGCATCTACCCGACAATGTGCAAAATTGCCCAGGTATGTCCTGTCCACAAAAAGCAGGACAAATACAATCCGGACAGTTACCGCCCCATCAGTCTACTCTCAATCATCAGCAAAGTGATGGAAGGTGTCGTCACAGTGCTATCAAGCGGCACTTACTCACCAACAACCTGCTCACCGATGCTCAGTTTGGGTTCCGCCAGAACCATTCGGCTCCAGACCTCATTACAGCCTTGGTCCAAACATGGAAAAAAGAGCTGAATTTCAGAGGTGAGGTGAGAGTGACTGCCCTTGACATCAAGGCAGCATTTGACCGAGTGTGGCAACAAGGAGCCCTAGTCAAATTGAAGTCAATGGGAATCAGGGGGAAAACTCTCCAGTGGTTGGAGTCATACCTAGCACAAAGGAAGATGGTAGTGGTTGTTGGAGGCCAATCATCTCAGCCCCTGGGCATTGCTGCAGAAGTTCCTTAGGGCAGTGTCCTAGGCCCAACCATCTTCAGCTACTTCATCAATGACCTTCCCTCCATCATAAGGTCAGAAATGGGGATGTTCGCTGATGATTGCACAGTGTTCAGTTCCATTCGCAACCCCTCAAATAATGAAGCAGTTCAAGCCCGCATGCAGCAAGACCTGGACAACATCCAGGTTTGGGCTCATAAGTGGCAAGTAACATTCGTGCCAGACAAGTGCCAGGCAATCACCATCTCCAACAAGAGAGAGTCTAACCACCTTCCCGACATTCAACGGCATTACCATCGCCGAATCCCTTACCATCATCATCTTGGGGGTCACCACTGACCAGAAACTTAACTGGACCAGCCATATAAATACTGTGGCTACAAGCCTTTCCACCATCTACAAGGCACAAGTCAGGAGTGTGATGGAATACTCTCCATTTGCCTGGATGAGTGCAGCTCCAACAACACTCAAGAAGCTCGACACCATCCAGGACAAAGCAGCCCGCTTGATTGGCACCCCATCCACCACCCTAAATATTCACTCCCTTCACCACCGGCGTACAGTGGCTGCAGTGTGTACCATCCACGGGATGCACTGCAGCAACTCGTCAAGGCTTCTTCAACAGCACCTCCCAAACCCGCGACCTCTACCACCTAGAAGGACAAAAGCAGCAGGTACATGAGAGCAACACCACCTGCACGTTTCCCTCCAAGTCACATACCATTCTGACTTGGAAATATATCGCTGTTCCTTCATCGTCGCTGGGTCAAAATCTTGGAACTCCCTTCCTAACAGCACTGTGGGAGAACCTTCACCACACAGACTGCAGCGGTTCAAGAAGGCGGCTCACCACCACCTTCTCAAGGACAATTAGGGATGGGCAATAAATGCCGGCCTCACCAGCGACGCCCACATCCCATGAACGAATAAAACAAAATAAGCTGGTTTGTTTCAGTGAGTACTAATAAGCACACAGTCTAAAAGTTAAATCACGCACTCCATGAAAAACAGACTAGTTCTTCCCACAACAGAAACAAAATACTGAACAGCAAGATCACATAAATATTCTAGCATGATTTCAAAACTGGAAGCAGTTATAATTATTGCTGATGAAAACAGCTATAAAGCCAAAATGTAGTTATCATATTTTCAGTAGCTACATTTTATGCAAATTCAATGCAACTGATTAAAACAGATCAAAGGATATCCCACCACAAGTTTAATTATTAGTAATGATCAGCATAAACAAACAATTCAACACAAACTAAATGTCATACCACATTATAGGAATAATGGAAGAATGATGGCCATGACCAGTGGGTCTGTTAGAAAGAAACAGCAAAGGGATGAAAATGAGTTCAGCCATAAACAATACTACGTGCACTTGCACAACAAAGTTTATTAAAACCACAAGCAATAAAACAAGACCGCACATAACCAATTTAAAGCACTTGGATTGATGTAGGGCGGAGAACATGGTTGCTTCAGAACATGACTCATATAGCATAATCTGATACTGGGTATGATTTTCACCTTGACTAGATATGTAAAATCAGCTATTTTATTTTCTCATTAGCAACAGAGCATAATTTAGTTTATTTTTTTTAAAAAGACCTCTCAAGGCAGCACAGTAGCAAAGCAAGTTTGATAACCAACGCATTGCAAAGTGGCATGATAGGGTATGAGATCATGATTCCCCACACAGTGAGTTCATGGGTTGGTTTTATCTTTATCCAAATTCAACAGCCAAATAACTGAGAAAAAATATCGGATATAGGTCACTCTTTCCTGGAGAAGCGCTGCTTTGTGGACTGGTACTCCCACTTCTCCCAGCCCTTGTAGCAACTCTCTGATATTGTTGCTTAGAGGGAGGTGTAAGTGTGGCAGAAGTGACTTTTTTTTGCTAAGAAATGGAAAATGTAATACTGCTGACTGAAATGCTATGCAAACTGTGTCGCCATATTTATTTTGTATATTTATTACATAATACACAAGAAATATAGTGGAACCTCGATTATCCACATTCACATTACCTGAACTCTCGATTAATTGTCATAAAATTCTTGGGAGCCATGGCTTAGTTTTGCATAAATCAGATAAAGTGTTCTGAATTGATTTTTCAAAGTCTTAGGATTGCTGATCCTTTAAGAAAAGTTGAATGTACATCCTTGCAGCTCTGATATTAGCTCAAGTCAAGAGACCTGTGGTAGTCAAGGCTTCAGCTCCAGAAGACCAGCAGGAGTCAGGCTGCCAGCATTTGTTTTCCAGAATATCCAATTCTTAAAATGGAAAAATACTGATCTTATTTGCACATGCTGGGAACTTGATTCTATAATCTAAATAGACCAATAAGAAGCTTTAGAACTCAGCACCAAACTAAGTATTGGAGGCCTCACATTTATCCCCTGATTCTACTATCCATCGGGGGAGAGGATGAGTACCTTCTATTATGGTGAATAAGTGAGGTTCCATTGTATGAATGTTCATTTCAGGAAATTATTTGAAATAACATTTCATAACAAAATGCATTTTATCTTAATACTTTTTTTTCTCAATACTATTCAACTGCTTTTTCCTTTGATTATCAGAAAATAACTATTATAGACCAAAATCAATTTTCTCTTTAAAGCACGTGCCTTAGTGATTTTAAACATCCATGAATTTTAGAAAGATGGGCTTGCATTTATATAGTGCTTTACAACATTGCTCAGAAACATCCCAAAATGTTTCACATACAAGGAATTGCTTGTTGTTGTGTTCTGTCAGTGACTTTTATTACTGGGACCAAGGTTCAAATCCACATAAATGAGGCATTTTGTGCATAAGAAGATCCCACAAACAGCGTTGAGATGAATGACCAGCTAAACTTATCTTGGTTGGTGATTGAAGGAGGAATGTTAACCAGCACATTGGGAGATTTCCCTTCTTTGTTATGAATAGTGCCATGGGATCTTTAAAGTCTGTGAGCAAGCAGATGGGCCTCCATTTAACATCTCTTCCAAGGTTTGTCACGTCTGACAGTGCTACTCACTATTTCAATGTCAATTAAACATTAAGGACAGCAATTTTATATCACAGACTGATTTCCAGCGAGAACGGGAATGAAACTACCCAAACTATGACCCCTAATAAAGAGAGGAACCCATCTCATTTTTCATCCCACTCAAGTCCATATAATGCCACAGCTACTAGAATGGTCCTAGCTGGATGAGCAGTGGGAAGCTTATCAATGTTCTGTACTGGTAAGATGTGAAATTTTACTGGTTAATCTGTGCAAACCTGGGGTCTCTAAACCATGGCCAACCTGTGCTTAAACTCTCTGGACTTACGTAAGTGGGGTATGTCCCAGCGGAGAGAGGTTATGCGCTCTATTTGCAAACAGAAATTCTATAGATGTTGGTTTCTCAGTAGTTTGGATTGGAGACTGAAACATGGTGATGGGTTTCCGTGCATGTCAGATACCCAGCTGGCGAGAAAAATACAAACTCATTTATTTAGATTTGAACCTTGGTCCCAATAATAAGCCACTGTTTTAAATATTGCCCCAACTAGTTCAAAGTTCTCTCAGCCACTTCTCAATCTGTTTGGAATTTTAAACAGATATCAGGAAGTTTTTCTTCTCAGAGGGTCATTGACCTTTGGATCAAGTTGCTGGCCCACACAGTGAGTGCAAATTTGCTGCAAGCATTCAAAAGGGAGCGGGACGAGTTCCTGGTTAAGGCTGATATCACAATGTACAAAAGGTAGGTGAATTATTGGATGATGTGTCTCGTGGTCATGGTGGTCTCCTGGAACCCATTTTGATTGCCTTTGAGGGTCGGAGAGGATTTTCCCTGAATTGCCCTAGCATTTTATTTTATATCTCTCAGAGAAGACTTCGTGGTTGCTGATGGGTGGGAAACATTGGGGGTCACGATGCTTAGTTACAACAGGACTATATGGGACAGGCTTGATGGACCAGATGGTCCTTTCCTGTCCATGAGTTTCATATGTTGAAATTGCCTTGCTGTATCACATTTTTGAATTTGATTGGTTGCTCTTGATCATGTAAGTAAAGCTGTAGTGCTTTACACCAGTCCTGAAAGTACAAGATAAATTCAGCACTCCCATTAGGGAGCCATATTCAAAAGGAGTGTGGAATGGAGAGTCAGGACAACAGTATTGTAGCCCTAATCTTGATCTCCCTTTGATCGTGGGATTGCTAAATATATCCATACATTATTTTCAATGTACAGATTGCAGTTAAAAAAAGCTATCTGTTGAAAGAACAAATTAATGCCATCCACTTTGAAATTATGTAAGCTTTTCTGGCAAAAATCAATTTCAGTTCTTCAGGAATTTATTAGCAGCTCTTCAGCCCCAGGGATTTTCCAAGTCAAAGAGACAGTTAAACCAATTTTTAAAAAAAAGATAAAGGTCTGGAGTTTCTTCATACTTTTTGGTGCAACAACTGCATAAGAGCTATGTTGCGCCAGGCTTTTCCAAGGAAATTCACACGCAAGTGACTTACACTGGTTTTACACCAGAACCTAGCTATGCACAAATTTCCTCAATCATTTGCCCTGCACTTGAGTTACGTCCACTGAAACCCCACTTAACTCATTCAAATAAGTTCTGCCCCATGCAAAAGACCAGAGAAGGTTAGTTACCTGCATTCATGCCAGTTCAGAACAGACATAAATTTATGCCCAAAATTGTAGGAGCAGCAGGACCCAAAGTCACTGGGGGTTAAACTGGGCCGAGTAGTGCCCATGTTTTAGGTACTATGCAGCCGCCTTAGGCCTCAAATTGGCAGGCAGGAAGCATGCGCACACTTCCGACCGGAAGTGTGCTGCCCACCGTATTGGGAAAGGACAAACAAGGGGCATCCTTTACACACATCTGAAGTAGGCATTAGCCTATTTGCATATGCAAATACAGGGCCTAATGCCTGCTTCAGGGCCCTACTGCAACATTGGTTTGCCCCAAGGCTACAGGAAAATCAACTTTAAAGATCGCCTGAATAAAAAAAAGTTAAGTACTTACCAAGTAGAGCCCCAACCCCCAATCATTCTTCCACCGGGCCCCGACCTCCGATCACTCTCCCACCCGGCCCCGACTCCTGTTTCTTCTCCCACCAGGCCCCGATCCTCGATCCCTCTTCCACCCGGCCCCGGCCCCCGGTCCCTCTCCGACCCGGCCCTGACCTCCGATTGCTCTCCCACCGGGGCCCGATCCCCAATCCCTCTCCCACCCGGCCCTGACCCCCAATCACTCTCCCACCATGCTCCCAACCCAGCCCTGACCCTTCTCCCACCTGGCCCCGACCTCCCATCACTCTCCCACCCAGCACTGACCCCCGATTGCTCTCCCACCAGGCCCCGACCGCCAATCCCTCTCCCACCCGGCCCCGGTCCTGACTGCTCGCCCACCCGACCCTGACCCCCAATCGCTCACCCACCCACCCCCCCGATTGCTCTCCCACCTGGCCCTGACCCTGATCGCTCGCCCAGCCGACCCCAAAACCTGATCACTCTCCCACCTGGCCCTGACCCCCAACCGCCAATCTTTCTCCCACTGGGCCCTGACCTCCGATGAAGACTTCAGTTTCCAAACCCCTGATGCATAGCGCAAGTACTTACCTGTGGTAGCAGAGGCCCATATTTGGAGTACTTACCTCCTCCCGCAGCACTGGCTTCATGATGATGAGGTCCAAGGCCCAATATCGGATGCACTTCGGACCTCGTCTTTCGTGCGCAGGAGGGACCGGCCTAATGTGAGCGCTACCGAATTTAACCCCCACTATTTCTGGTATTTTATAATGACTTTTCTTTTTCCTTACTGAATTTTCTTTATGTTTGAATGCATTTTTGTGGCATCAGAATCTTACATTAAAAAGAGAAAAGCTTCCACAATTGCATTTTCTTAAATATGCTGCGCTTAATGTGCATAAATGACAGTTCGATGGCTTTAACTGGTAATTTTCTTAACATCAACAAGATAAAGAGGGACTTAAAGAAGGAAGATAGTGTACATTCCGTGCTTTCCTCAGGCTATGATTGTTTATGCTGATTTTCATTTGTTTTACACCGGTTTTTACATTCTGGCATATTCTAATGAGATTCCCGGAAATTTTGTTTGAAGTTGCTGTCGGCAAGATCGGTGTAGAATTCAACGTAAATTTCAGCACAAGTCGGATTAAGAAATTCTGACCCAATACGTCTTTAATGATATTTTTTGATCAGAAGGAAGGGGAGGAGTGATTTCTCTTCAGATTTGGATTTGTTAATGAAATCAGTAATCAATATAATTTGCCTCGTTCCAAAAATAAACCTGATCCACCAGACCAAATAATTACACTTATAAATACACTTTAATTTTCATCGGCTAAGTGATGAGATTTTATAGTTATACGTTCCTACTCAATATAAATGCATGTATCTAATTAAGTGTTAATCTCTGATCAATAAGACTCAGTAATATGTTCTCTTTATCTCCTGTTTCAAACACACAAAATAAGCAGCAAATTACCTTAAATCTATGCTTTTCTGGGCTTAGGCTCTCAGAAGATGGTTCTGTTGAGCTGCTTGGGGATGGTAGATTACTGGAAGAGTTGTATCCTCTAGCGCTTTCTCCAAACCAGGATAAAAGTACACATGGTGGGATGGTGGAGGATGGTTCTCCCACTGAAATGTTGCTTGCCGAGCTTTCCAGTGTATCCTTGGAGATCCTGCCAATACAAGTACAAAGTGTTATGATAGCAGGCATCCATGACTATTGGTATTTTCTAAAGCATCAGCAAAAAGTACCCCCTCTCCAATTAATACTGCACTCTACTGTTTTAGTTACAGATAAGAGGTGTCTATTCTGCAGGCCATTTCCCAACATTTGGATGTGCACGACACCAAGTCTTCAGTGTTGCTAGGGAATCAGCTGTGGTAGCAGCTGATTTAAAAAATCTAGGGAAGTAAATTGAATCCTTGATAATTCAACCAATTTTTGATTGTTTTTGTCAATATTTTTCTACTGGCACCAAAGTTCTCATGAACCAACTGTTTGAAATGTTCCCCTCTCTCAGCACTATTACTGGTACCAATGGGTTTCCCCAATAGTAATCTCCCTATCTGACGTGTCTGAAGAGGAGAAGGAAGATATTTGCCAGGCAAGTCAGATTGCATGAGAAATACTCTGTGCCCACCTGCCAAGATCCTTGCATCTGATGACAGAGATGGCCAGACCTCACTTTGGTAATTAGTGGATGCAGAGGCTCCTCATCCCAGAGGAAGCTGCGACAACAGTTCCGATGGCACCATATATGGATGCCTGACTAACCGTAATGTTGAACTGTTAATCAGAAGTGCCCCAGTTACAGTCATGTTCTCAGTGGCATGGCATGAAAGAAGGCATGTCAGATTGATCAGCAGGCAAAATACCCTGATTGGTCACACCCACTGAGATGCCCAACGATTGTATTTTGCAGGCCCTAGTACAACTATCTGGTAATCACTGTGTGAACTGTCTTCACTGGGTCTGGGTCAGCATAGAGCTACAGTTCCAGGATACTATGCAGCACATGGGCGGCACACCGAAAGACAGCAATGGTTAGCTGTGGCCTTAAACTTGGCTCCACCTCCTTGCAGGCACGCTATAGGGATGCTGTCACCGCGTAGCATAAAGAGCCACTCTCCTCGCAGCACTAGCGCCACTTCTGTAATCATCAAACAGGAGGTGAAGTGCTGGGTTGTTTCGTCACTTGCCTGCAGATTCATGCCTGCTCTTTAGATTTCCTTTCCCTTAATTTTTGCCTGTCATGTCGAAGGCCCCTCCCCCTTCAACCTTGGTAAAGGCTGCTAATGGATTGAGATATTTCTGAGCCTTTCCAAAGGCTTTCAGAATTTTTGTCCCTCAGTCTAACACTCGTCTTTAATTGTGTCTTTCCCTCTAAACTCCACTTAGACACAGTTTTCCGCTCCCACAATTACTGTGTTCTTAGCATCTGTTCAAATCCACACCTAAAGCCATCAAAAGGAACTAATATAAGAACATAAGAAATAGGAGCAGGAGCAGGCCAATCGGCCCCTCGAGCCTGCTCCGCCATTCAATAAGATAATGGCTGATCTGATCCTAACCTCAAATCTTCATTCATGTCCAATTTCCTGCCCGCTCCCCATAACCTCTAATTCCCTTTACTTCTAGGAAACTGTCTATTTCTGTTTTAAATTTATTTAATGATGTAGCTTCCACAGCTTCCTGGGGCAGCAAATTCCACAGACCTACTACCCTCTGAGTGAAGAAGTTTCTCCTCATCTCAGTTTTGAAAGAGCAGCCCCTTATTCTAAGATTATGCCCCCTAGTTCTAGTTTCACCCATCCTTGGGAACATCCTTACCGCATCCACCCGATCAAGCCCCTTCACAATCTTATATGTTTCAATAAGATCGCCTCTCATTCTTCTGAACTCCAATGAGTAGAGTCCCAATCTACTCAACCTCTCCTCATATGTCCACCCCCTCATCCCCGGGATTAACCGAGTGAACCTTCTTTGTACTGCCTCGAGAGCAAGTACGTCTTTTCTTAAGTATGGAGACCAAAACTGTATGCAGTATTCCAGGTGCGGTCTCACCAATACCTTATATAACTGCAGCAATACCTCCCTGTTTTTATATTCTATCCCCCGAGCAATAAAAGCCAACATTCCGTTGGCCTTCTTGATCACCTGCTGCACCTGCATACTAACTTTTTGATCTTCTTGCACTCGGACCCCCAGATCCCTTTGTACTGCAGTACTTTCCAGTTTCTCGCCATTAAGATAATAACTTGCTCTCTGATTTTTCCTGCCAAAGTGCATAACCTCAAATTTTCCAACATTGTATTGCATCTGCCAAATCTCCGCCCACTCACCCAGCCTGTCTATATGCCCTTGTAGGTTTTTTATGTCCTCCTCACTCTCTACTTTCCCTCCCATCTTTGTATCATCTGCAAACTTTGATATGTTACACTCGGTCCCCTCCTCCAAATCGTTAATATAGATTGTGAAGAGTTGGGGACCCAGCACCGACCCCTGCGGAACACCACTGGCTACTGGTTGCCAGTCCGAGAATGAACCATTTATCCCGACTCTCTGCTTCCTGTTAGATAACCAATCCTCCACCCATGCCAGAATATTACCCCCAATCCAGTGATTCTTTATCTTGAGCAATAATCTTTTATGTGGCACCTTGTCGAATGCCTTCTGGAAGTCAAAATACACTACGTCCACTGGTTTCCCTTTATCCACCCTGTACGTTATGTCCTCAAAGAACTCAAGCAAATTTGTCAGACATGACGTCCCCTTCATAAAGAACTGACTTTGGAATATTGGATGCAAACAGCCCATTTCCATTTGAGTCTAAACAATGCCAATAGCAGAAAATCTGGGCTTGTTAATGTAGTCCATGTTGCTGATGTGCAACAATATTCAAATTTAAAGGGGAGAACGTTTATTCAAAGTACTGTCTCCTATTTTATAGAGAAAAATAAAGTGCTCACCAAAATTTGTTCAAAGTATCTTAAAAAAAGTTTTTCTCAGTTGCCGCGATCAGCCCATACTCTCAGCTTCGTAGCTCCATGACATCAATGATAGGAAACATCATGGAATGGCTCCATTGCAAGCAATGGGAGCAGTAATCTTGGATTGGCTGCCAGATCCTGGGAAGTAGCACTGCTATTTGGGGTTGGAGAGCACTTAGGAACACAGGAACAGGAGCAGGAATTTCAGCCCCTCGTGCCTGCTCCGTCATTTGATAAGATCATGGCTGATCTGTGATCTAACTCCATATACCTGCCATTGGCCCATATCCCTTAATACCTTTGATTGCCAAAAAGCTATCTATCTCAGATTTAAATTTAGCAATTGAGCTAGTATCAATTGCCGTTTGCGGAAGGGAGTTCCAAACTTCTACAACCCTTTGTGTGTAGAAATGTTTTCTAATCTCGCTCCTGAAAGGTTTGGCTCTAATTTTTAGACTGTGCCCCCTACTCCTAAAATACCCAACCAGCGGAAATAGTTTCTCTCTATCCACCCTATCCTTTCGCCTTAATATCTTATAAACTTCAATCAGATCACCCCTTAATCTTTGAAACTCCAGAGAATACAACCCCAATTTGTGCAATCTCTCCTCGTAACTTAACCCTTGAAGTCCGGGTATCATTCTAGTAAACCCTCGCTGCACTCCCTCCAAGGCCAATATGGCCTTCCGAAGGTGCGGTGCCCAGAACTGCTCACAGTACTCCAGGTGCAGTCTAACCAGGGTTTTGTATAGCTGCAGCATAACTTCTGACCCCTTGTACTCCAGTCCTCTAGATATAAAGGCCAGCATTCCATTCGCCTTCTTGATTATTTTCTGCACCTGTTCATGACACTTCAATGATCTATGTACCTGAACCCCTAAGTCCCTTTGGATATCCACTGTTTTTAACTTTTTACCATTTAGAAAGTATCCTGTTCTATCCTTTTTTGATCCAAAGTGGATGACCTCATATTTGTCTACATTGAATTCCATTTGCCACAGTTTTGCCCATTCACCTAATCTATCAATATCGCTTTGTAATTTTATGTTTTCATCTACACTGCTTACAATGCCACCAATCTTTGTGTCATTGGCAAACTCAGATATGAGACTTTCTATGCCTTCATCTAAGTCATTAATAAATATTGTGAATAATTGAGGCCCCAAGACAGATCCCTGCGGGTCTCCACTCGTCACATCCTGCCAATGTGAGTACCTACCCATTATCCCTACTCTCTGTCGCCTTTCGCTCAACCAAGTCTGTACTTTTCCCTCGATTCCATGGGCTTCTAGCTTAGCTAACAGTCTCTTATGTGGGACCTTATCAAATGCCTTCTGGAGGTCCATATAAATAACATCCATTGACATTCCCCTGTTCACTACTTTAGTCACCTCTTCAAAAAATTCAATCAGGTTTGTCAGGCACGACCTACCTTTCACAAATCCATGCTGGCTCTCTCTGATTAACTGAAAATTCTCGAGGTGTTCAGTCACTCTATCCTTAATTACAGACTCCAGCATTTTCCCCACAACAGATGTTAGGCTAACTGGTCTAGAATTCCCTGGTTTCCCTCTCTCTCCTTTCTTAAAAAGCGGAGTGACGTGCAATTTTCCAATCCAGAGGGACAGTTCCTGAATCTAGAGAACTTTGAAAGATTATAGTTAGGGCATCTGCAATGTGCTCACCTACGTCCTTTAAAACCCTGGGATGGAAACCTGGGGATTTGTCACTCTTTAGTGCTATTATTTTCTTCATTACTGTTGCTTTGCTTATATTAATTTTATCGAGTCCCTGTCCCCGATTCAATATTAGTTTTCTTGGGAGTTCCGGCATGCTATCCTCTTTTTCTACTGTAAATACTGACGCAAAGTAATTGTTCAACATGTCCGCCATTTCCCCATTGTCAATGACAATATCCCAACTTTCAGTTTTTAAGGGGCCAACACTGCTCCTGACCACGCTCTTTTTCCTAATATAACTATAAAAGTTCTTCGTATTGGTTTTAATATCCCTTGCAAGTTTCTTTTCATACTCTCTTTTTGTAGCTCTTACTATCTGTTTTGTGACCCTTTGTTGATCTTTGTATCTTTCCCATTCGCCAGGATCTGTGCCATTTTTTTGCCTTTTTGTATGCCCCTTCCTTATGTCTTAAACTGTCCCTTACCTCTTTAGTTGTCCATGGATGTTTTTTTTTGGCAAGTAGAGTTCTTGCCCCTCAGGGGTATAAACCGATTCTGTATCACGTTAAATGTTTCTTTAAACATTTCCCACTGATCATCAGTCGTTTTACCCATTAACAGATTTACCCAGTTTACTGTGGACAGTCTCTGTCTCATCCCATTGAAGTTGGCCTTACCCAAGTCTAGAATCTTAGCAGCTGACTCACTTTTTTCCCTTTCAAACACTACATTGAATTCAATCATGTTATGATCGCTATTGGATAGATGTTCGCATACAGTTAAGCCGTTAACTAAATCTGGTTCATTACTCATTACTAAATCTAGTATGGCTTGCCCCCTTGTTGCCTCTAGGACATACTGCTGTAGAAAACTATCCCGAACACACTCAAGAAATTCACTACCTTTGACAGTTGCTCGTCTGCTTTTCCCAATCTATGTGAAAGTTAAAGTACCCCATTAGGATTACTACGCCTTTCTTACACGCTTGTCTAATCTCTGCATTTATACAATCTAGCACCTCAGAGCTGCTGCCAGGGGTCCTATACACAATTCCCACTATAGTCTTAGATCTTTTCCTATTTCTCAATTCAACCCATAAGGTCTCTGTTGGCTGCTTACCTCTCGTTATATCCTCCTTTATCATTGAAGTGATTTCCTCTCTAATCATTAAGGCTACTCCTCCCTCTCTTCCATTTTCCCTGTCTCTCCTGTAGACCTTATAACCTGGTATATTTAGTTCCCAATCCTGACCATCCTGCAGCCATGTCTCAGTAATAGCTATCATGTCATACCCTCTAATTTGAATTTGAACCTGTAGTTCATTTAATTTATTCCTTATACTCCGTGCATTTGTATATAGAACTCTTAGCCTGACATTCAGCTTTGATGCTGGGTTAATCGCCTTACACCTTCTAGTTTTCACTTTATCTGTAGTGTCTAAAGTACACTTTCTTCCTGCTGCTCTATACTTTTCCCTTTCACTTGTTCTTGAACAACTGTTTGTACTATTTGTATTGTAATTTCCCCTGGGTCTTCCCCTCTCTTCCTGCTCTCAACTTTACTCCCTTCTGACTCCCCGCTAAGGTTCCCATCCCCCTGCCACTCTAGTTTAAATCTTCCCCAACAGCACTAGCAAACACCCCCGCGAGGATATTGGTCCCGGTCCTGCTCGGGTGTAACCCGTCCCGCTTGTACAAGTCCCACTTTCCCCAGAACCCGTCCCAATGTCCCAGGAATCTAAATCCCTCCCTCCTACACCATCCCTGCAGCCACGCATTCATCCGGTCTATTTTCCTGTTCCTATACTCACTAGCACGTGGCTCTGGTAGTAATCCTGAGATCACTTAGCCAGTAGTATGGTTTAATTGATCCTGTGACTCTGGACTCCTGCTCAGGTTGGTCTAAAGTAGTTGTCATGCTAATTGCAATCGAGCAACTCTGGAATACTTCCTGTCAGTGACATCATGAAGTATCTTGGAAAGGAGGGAAGGCCCAACCTTGAGTGCTTCTCAGCAGTTGAGAATGTCAATATTTCTTTTAAGAAAAAACTCAAAATACATTGTTTTATTTCAGAAATTAAAGGAATACTTTGAACAGAAAGAGTTTCACTTAGATTTGCCTTCTTCTTGGATTAACAGCAGAGGCAGTTACTAATAAGTGATTATATTGAAAAATAATGTTTTGCTGATTACCAGAATTTTTTAAAAAAGAAATATTAATTCTGAAAACAGAAAACATTTTTCATTTGAAAAAGTAACTAAAATAAAACATCAACTAAATAGTAAATATCAAGAATAAGATTCAACTTGGCAAAGAAATAAAGATAAATTTTGCAAGGAAAGCTTGCTGATTGTACAGATCAGAGAATCGGGCGTGGATGTCTGCCTACCAGATTCACGGTACTTGCGATTTTTGTTCATTAAAAATAACGACTGGTAAACAGGAAGTGCCATGAATTGGGTGAACTGACTACCATGCATAATTATCGGATCCATGATCCTGGATTGAGGCCTCTCTAAATTCATCTCTCAGTGTAACAGTTAGCTGTAGTATGTTTAGATAATGTGATAAAGCAAGAATTATTGTTCATTATTTTATAGATGCAAACAATCAGGAGGCATTGAAGATGAGTATTAAATTCCCATAAGTCTTAAATCACAAGACGAAATGCAGTCAAGACTCTTGTTGCAGTAATATTAACTCCCTTGGGAATGTTTAGTACAGGATAGTAAGACTAAATATAGTGTTGTATATTGCATACTAAAGAAATATATTTGATGCAAAAAAGAATGTATTATCTCTTTTGGTAATACCCAAAACATTTATCGTTCATAGAAATCACTGTCAGGAATGAATAATGAATTCACTTTCAAAACTGTACTTTTCTAATTTCTCCCCTTTATCTCACCATCACCTTAAGAAACTGCCTCCTGAATCAAACAATCCTCCGGGCAGTGGTCTGAACATAATAACTCACCTATATGGATTTGGGCAGTGCTATTCCTGGTTTGACCAAAATATCTCATTTAAAAAATAAATTTTGTCATCAAATTTTATTAAACTTGGAAGGTGAAAATGCTATACAATCTTTGGTGAATTGTACTGCAGTATACCTGCTTCCTGATGAGAGTCTATTGGCTTCTTTTTCTTTGTCCTTTTGTTTTTTCCCTTTACTAGGTGTTTTTTGTGATGGTACCCTACAATAAATTACAAAATAAATTAACTATGTTAATACTATTTTTAAAGATGTCTGAACATCATGAAAATTCAGGTTCTCCTGTTACAAATTCACTAATTTTACAAAATTACCAATATATGCAAGAAAAAAAACTGATACATGCTCTTTATATGGCAGACTCTCAGAATTGAAATATCACAAGAAAAAAGCTGCAAGAGGGAGCTGGACAGGTTCTTGGTAGGGCAGAACCTAGGGCATCATATAGAAGGTCAGTGTCTTTATAGATAACACTTGGTTCATGTGATCTCCTGGACTGGTTTTGATCACCTGAGAGGGTCGGAGAGGAATTTTGCAGAGTATTTTTTCCCCCTTATTGGCCCTGGGTTTTTCGGCCTCTCCCAGGAGATTATATGGCTGCGGGGAGGGAGGGGGAGGAAGTGTTTAGTCATGATGCTTCCATCATCATGATGTAGGGCAGGTTTGATGGACCAGCTAGTCTTTTCCTGCACATCAATTTTGTATGTTCATAAGCTGTTATGTGTCAGACAATGGGTAGAAAAGGGAATATTTCTGATCAAATGACTGTACAAGCAATTTCAATTCTGTATATTTTATCACCAAATGACTAAAGGTTTGTACAAATAATGGCCTGTAGAGAATATGGAAGTATTTTGGAATTCTGATATTGGTGGAGGTATGGATAAAGGATTGGAAAAACATACCCTGCATGTGTGTAAATGCAGCAGCAGTTTTTTAATGCAATTATTTTAAAAAGAAAACTACCTGTATAGGGTAGGAGAGCAAAAAGAAAGCTTCACTCAGGCTGGCAGCGTCTCAAGATTTATGGCTGCTTGCTGCCACCTTTGTGTTCAGTGCTGCTGCAGTTAATGGAGGTGTCAAGTTGTAGGTTTACATCTCTGAGAACTGAAACCCTCTCCCACCCAAGATAGGCTCTGATTAATCAAAACGGCAATTAAAGGAGTAATTGAGTTCCAGTTGGTATTATAAAGGGGCCACACAAGAACTTTGGGAAAGCTTTTAAATGGCAATGTGCATTTAATGAGGAAAAAAAGTCCTAAGGTGCATCACAGAGAGCTTAGAAAAATGGGCTCCAGGTTAATGGAGCGATTAGGGGGGTGATCAAAAGGTTGATCAATAAGGTGGATTTTAAGGAGGGTCATAAATGAGGAGAAGGGGTAGAGAGGTGGAGGGGTTTAGGGAGAGAATCTCCACACTCTTCAGGCTTAGAAACTCATCTGATTCATCTGATCCTGGCAACAATTGCACCATATAATTTTCAAGCTAAGTTAACATGAGGGCTTTGCGGGTGTAAAAGCAGGAAACTTGGAGATGCAACGCCACTGGCTCTCATTATCATAAGTTCACTCGGGACTCGGTGGGTCAATTGTGGGAAGGGTGGCACTGCTATAGGGGTTTACAATGATAAATGTCATCTAGCGTTAACTGTGAAAATAGCTGATACATAGTTTTGAGTAAAGTGTCTGCATGCACTTGTCGGCTGTGGCCACTGAGTGTCACTATGGGCCAGTCTATTTCTCTGAACCATTCTCTCGTCCAGCAGCCATGTTGGTACAAATAATTAAAAGGAGATAAGTAACTAAGTTTAAAAGTAAATCGTAATTTTCTTATCCCCCTCATGTATCACTCCCAGACTCCACCCCCCCCCCCACAAAGCTGGCTGACTGTTCTCCATTCCAGCAAACACTGAAAACATTCCTCATTCCACCGTTTCACACAACTGCCTGCCAACACCACTATCCAGTCCCTTCACCCTACTGGGCTTTCCAGGCCCTCCAAGCCACTGAGTCATCTGCTTTTCCACCTGCTTGATTGGCCGTTACTCCTTCCTTCCTCCCTTAGCCTCTCTTCCCAATACATCCTTCTCTGTTTCCACGAGGCCAAAGTGCAGTGCCTGATTGCCAACTCCCTTGGACTTTGATAAGACAAGGTGCCTGATTGCAAACTTGGTAGATCCAAGAGCTTCCTTTCATTCAGGTGCCCTTGGACAACATATAATCCCCCCCTCCCTGTTGAGCAGCTTTGCATTTTTCCATTCCCTTCATTGCTCAGTATAGGTTTCTCCTCCCTCCCCCCTGCAACTGTACACCGGTGTTTGTATTTCACACCCGACAGTGAGCGGCATTGCAACCCTTGATACTCATTCCCCTCCCCTGCAATCAGTGAGCACTTTTAAGGGACTCGTTCATATCCCCATTCACAAAGTTTACCTTCCTTCCTCTCAGACAATGTGAAACATAGTGATGCACATCCTATCCCCTCGGGAGAATCCTGGGACTTGTATACCAGCCCCATGGCTCCTCTTCTCTATTCAGGAACGTATTACCCCCTGTAACTGATCATCATTTTGGCCTTTGCATTCTCACCCACAATGAGCAGCTTTACAGCCCCTATTGGAACACCTACTCATTAATATTGCACCCCCTTCTGCCCCTGGCTTCCCCTACTCTGACTTGCAGGGAAATTGTCTCTAACTGACTCCATTCTATCCTCCACCCACAATGGCCAGGGAAAGTGTCCCTAGAAAACTACCCCTGCTACTGATTGAAACATCCAACTTGCCCTCCTCCTCGTCCCCATCCTCCTCCTTTCCCCTCCTCTGCCTTTCTACTTTCCACCTTCTTGCAACCTCCTTTCCCCCATTCCTGGTCCCATCAATCTTCACCCATACATCTCACCCTCCCTCTTGCCCTTTCCCTAATCACCCTCCTCTCTCTTCATGCCCTCCCCCCATTGTCCCTTCTCCTCCACCCCCATCCTTTCCCCTCCCCCTCCCCATTTAGCTCCCTCCATCCACCAACCTTCTCCCCCTCCCATCTGCATCTTCCCCTCTCTGGATCTAGTTATCCCCCTACCTTCCAACCCTCTTCGATCTGAATCTAACTGACTTGATCTTGACTACCGGGGGGGTAATTTTAACTTTGGGCGGTGGTGTAAAATGGGCGATTTCGAATTGGCCATCTATTATGCACCATGCTCCATTTTCCTTGTCACTGAAGTGAATGGAAGGGAAAATCAGGCAGGGTGTATTACAGGCGGCCAATTCGATATCGCCCATTTTACACCATCCCCCAAAGTTAAAATTAGCTCCACAGAGTGGAGCACCACAGGAAATCGACTGGTATATAATTGCAAATGGTGAGTGGTCTTGATACTCCACCTGTGATGCTGTGAATGTCATGTTATGTGACAAGTTCTGTAAAATAGGGCTGCTCTAACAGTATGTGACAGGTGCTCTGTAGGTCATCACAGAAACATTAAACCGAGGCCCCATTTGCCCTCACATGCGTACATAAAAGATCCTACGGCATTATTCGAAGAAGAGCAGGGCAGTTCTCCTTGCATCCTGGTCAACATGTATCCCTCAATCAACATCACTAAAAACAGATTCTCATAATCTCCTCTGCATCTCTTCAAGGCCTTGACATCCTTCCTAAGGTGTGATGCCCAAAATTGGACATAATACTTCAGCTGTGGCCTAACCAGTGATTTACAAAGGTTTAGCATAACTTCCTTGCTTTTGTACTCCACACCTTTACTTATAAAGCTCAGAATCCCATATGCTTTTTTAGCAGCCTTATGAACTTGTCCTGCCATCTTCAAAGATTTGCGTATGTGAACCCCCAACTGTCTCTGCTCCTGCACCTCCTTTAAAATTGTGCCATTTAGACATAATAAACTCCTCGACATTTAAAAATGTTGGTCACAAGATCTTGTGTGCTGTGACTTGCCAGCAATCATGACAGTTTCCCATCAATAACAAAATTATTGGAACAGAGTATTCTAATGAAGCAATTTGGTTTCTGGAGCTTTATAATAAAATAGTGCTAATTATTTAACAAAACTGCATAATTTGTAGCATGATGTAGTTTATTAGTAGATTCTATACACTAAAATAAACATCCCACAGTCTATTTTTGTTAATACAAAATTTGTCATTTGCTCAAAAAATGTTTAATTATCCAGTAGTTTAAATTGAACAATTTGAATAAAACAGCAGAGAAGATTTATTTTTTCCGGATTTCAATTCGAACAGCAGTTAATTTGCATTAAGTAACTTTGAATTAAGAGGAGCATACCGTGTGATGAATTGAGGGATTATAAATAAGAACCTACCCAAAGTCAACAAACTTTTGCTTTGCGTTCTCTTTCTGACTCACTGGAGGACTGACTTTCTTTGGTGAAGAGACACCTCTGCTTTCATCTGGAAATAACAGTGTTATTTTAGACACAACACAATAATGGTTTTCTCTCTTAGAAAAGGACTGCATTGTTAACGTACCAACAAATCAGAGCTAATTGCAATTACTTAATCTGAGGTCATTTCAATTATAGGATTGTTACCTGACACCTGCAGCATCAGAATCCACCACCGTTAGCTCCCATTTATTCTCTTTAGAATTGGGACAATAATAGCCATGAAGAAAATGCATATGAACTTGTCAATGGAATCCCACACTCGCTCACCTGACGAAGGAGAAAGCCTCCGAAAGCTTGTGATTTTCAAATAAAACAGTTGGACTATAACCTGGTGTTGTAAGATTCCTTACATTTGTCAACCCCAGTCCATCACCGGCATCTCCACATCATATGAACTTGTCAACAATGGACTACATAGAATTGCTGCCATTAAATAGTTTAAAACAAAATCACAAATCATCACATCCGCATTACATAGGGAATATTGTGTTGCAATGTGTGTCTTGAGGAACTTGCTGATTGTTGCATTACAATCTGCGTATTCATATTTATTGAAAACAAACCACTTTACAACGAGCTATATAACTGGCTACTCTTGTGAATCTTTTTGCAGCTACAGTGCCAGAGCAGTTTGGTGCTTAACTAAGATTGATAATGACTGAGGAGAAATCTCCTCCTATATTGTTCAAGAGCAGCCTAGTCAATATATGTATACGTCTTCATTGAGATCATCGGTACATTTAAGATTTCTAAGACACCTAATCTATGAAACTAGAAACAACATAGCGGGAGAAAAAAAATGACAAAACTGAAGTGTGAAAGCAAAGTATTCCCTTAAAAATAAGTATATTAATTGTACACTCTAGATTTGAAGCTTTGATTATAGATTTGCTCAAATATGACTTTCATGCCACAATGTATGTTCTAAGCTTGCAAGATATAGGGCTGTCGAGACTTAGTCCTTTGGTGTACAATTATATATATTTTTTTAAGCAGCCAAAAAAAGCCAGTCACGGCAATATAAAAGTTCCAACTACCATTTTTGCACCTGTAACATTTGCATTGGACTTTATGATACCTCCATCTAGCCTGGATACTTGACAAACTTCTTTGCAGTGAGACCCATGGCAGCTGTTTTGAAGGATTTTTAGCACAGCATTTATGAATCAAACTATAGATGGTGTTTGGCCAACTTTAAAATAAAAACTCTTCTTTAAAAAAATTACTGTTGCCATCTCTATAGAGCAGATATAAAAGAATTGATGCCATACAGTCATTTAAGTAGTTACTGGTCTACTCTTAATATGCTGCAACAACTTGTACTATTATAATAATAGACTACAAAGCAGACACTAGATAGACAGAGAAATTGTGAACAATATCTTATACCTTCAGCTTTTCTAATTTTGCATTGCTTGTCCACTTGATGTAATGAAGGTAACTCAGCATTGTGGCAGGATTTTGAAGGTGATGAGGTTGGGGTCCCTCCCACAGCATCCTGGGAAGGCAGCGATGATGTCGTCAAAACTCGCTGGTTATGTTCTCCCAGAACTTGATTTTCCACTGTGGTATCAAATGTGAAGACTGTATTGCTGGCCAATGGAGATAATGAAGAGGCTCCAGAATCAGATGCTGGTGAGCATGTCCTCAAGGATGCTGGCAGAGAGGATCTGGAAATGTGCATGGGACTTCCATAGCTATCTAAAGGCTTTTATTTAAATAAGGAAGAAATGCAGAAGACAAATGAGTTTCGGAAAGCATACAAAATGGATATCCAAGTTGTTGGTATGGTGGTGCAGTTCTTTGGAATGACACAATTGGGTTCCATGGAGTGCAGAGATACAGATAAGACCCCTTCACTCCACTGAGTTCCTGGTCATTGCAACATCACCATCAGGAGGAAGGAGAAAAAAGGAGGGAGAATTACCATATGCTTCTCAGCAGCTAGTTAAGAGCTATTGGTAAAAATGGACCACAAGTTGCCCACAGAGCAGGCATTTTTGGGTCACAGGAGATACCGAGCCTGGTTGGAATGGAGTTCAATAAAAAGGCAGATTTCACACATTCAAGAAAACAAATATCACAATATTTCAGATTCCTTAAATGTTAATGAAATACCGTGATGAAACTTTATAAAATACTGTTGAAATTTAGAGTTTATGGCCCGGAATTTTTTGGAACATTTCGGCATAAATGCAGCGTAAAAACGACAGTGCACTGCTCCTCCCCCCCTCCCGAAAGAAATAACGCGCTTATAACTGAGTTACACTGGTTTTACGCAGAAACATCGGAACGCAGAAATTTCTTCGATTGTTTGCACCGCTTTAGAGGTACTTAAAAAAAATATTCTTACTGAGGCATGCTCTACACATAACCAAAGTGTTGTCAGTCTCAGTGTACCCGAAATTTTTGGACATCCACCCCTCTCCCTTGTGTTCAGAAGGACTAAGCAGCTGGAATGGCCTTCCCGCTGTTGTGCGCAATAATGCAAGAAGAGCAGCAGAGGCAAGAGGTTTGGAGAATGAGGCGCCATGGCAGAAGGCAGCAGCCAATTAGCTATTACCCCTATTGGTGGAGCTGCATTTGCACTTGTTTTACACTACTTTTTACATTCCGACATAGATAAATGAGCTCCACAGGAAATTTTGGCCTAAGTTCCCGTCGGCAAGATCAGTGTAGAAACCTGTGTAAATTTTCGCATTATTTCTGCAAAAGTGAAATGCAGGAAATTCAGGGCCTATGGGTTGGGATGTGTTTAGATTTTTGGACCAGTTTAGGCTGGTCACAAAACTTGAGTCTAAAGGGTTAAACAGCGCAATATTTGTCATGTTTAACACTTAAGCCGATGACTAATTACGCTGAATATAACTCCAGAACAAAGCTGTATACCAATGTCCAGACTTATCCACACCAGATATATCCTAAATATAAATCTGGAGATTGGATTCTGGTCACTGCTTCATAACCTTCCAAATCTGGAATTTGAAAAGAGATTAATTCTCCAACTTCTCTTGGCATATTCTGTTCCTAACACTCATTTTGCTGATGTCAGGCATATTTGGTTACTAGTGCCTTTTTAAAAAAAATAGATACATGTAAAAGGGTCAGCAAAATGGTCACAGTTGTAGCAAGCCACCAAAATTAATTTTAACAGCAATATGGAAAGTGGATTTCTGCCATCCCAAAAGTGACCGTGCTCTGCTAGTGATGTTACAGCTCCACCAGCATACTGAAAGCAAGTCATATCTGACTAAATTTAATAAAATTCTTTGAGGAAATAACTGAGTATTAAAGGAAATGAAGTGGACATTGTTTATATGGATTTTCAAAACATGTTCGATAACATATCACATAAGAGGCTTGTTAATAAAATTAATGCGCATGGTATTACAGGGAGTGAGGCAGTATGGCCAGAAACCTGGCTAAAGGATAGAAACTGGACAGTAGTGGTTAATGGATGTTTTTCAGGCTGGAGGAATGTAAACAGTGCTTCCCCCCAGGACTCAGTAGTGGGACCATTGCTTTTAATATTTGGATATGAGGGCTCAATATCAACATTTGCAAACAACACAAAAATTGGGATTGTGGATAACATGAAGAGGACAGTAAGCAACTTCGGGAAGACAGACAAGTTAGTAGATTGGGTAGATACATACCAGGTGAAATTTAATACGGAGAAATGCGAGGTGATGCATTTTGGGACAAAGAATAAGAAAAGGATATATATATTAAACAGCAAAACTTTAAAAGGAGTAGACAGACTTAGGGGTTCAGATTCACAAATCTTTGAAAGCGGGAGAACAAGTTGATAAAGCTGTTTAAAAAAAAGCATATGGGATCCCAGCTTTTATGACTAGGAATACAGAGTACAAAAACAAAGAGGTAATACTAAACCTACACCGATGATTGGTTAGGCCGTAGTTAGAATATTGTGTCCTTAATTTTGGAAGGATGTCAATGGCCGTGGAGAGGGTGCAAAAGAGATTCCAAGGATGAAAGGCTTTAGTTATGAGGAGTGACGAGGGAAACTGGAACTCATTTCAATAGAACAAAGAAGGTTAAGAGGAGAAAAAGCAAAAAATTACAGATGCTGGAAATCAAATAAAAACAGAGAAAGGTAGGAACACACAGCAGGTCTGTGGAGAGTATAGTCAACGTTTTGGATGCATACCCTTCAAACCCTTGAAAAAACAAGATGGACAGGCATATTAATACGATCAAAAAAATGGGGGAGGGGGGGAATATATATGAAAAAAACTGACATACAAACATAGAGAGGAAGCATGGGAAATTGTGTGACAGATCATCTCAGTCAAGCAACAGACAGAAGCATCAAGACATTTGCGAAACAAAGGACATATGAAAACAGGAAGTGAGAGGCTGTAAATGCAAGAAAATGGGAGAGATGGAAAACTACTGCTCACGGTGTGGTCTCCTCCATATTGGGGAGACCAAATACAGATTAGGCGACTGCTTTGCCAAACATCTCCATTCTAACCACAAGTGCGACCCAAACTAGCTGTGGCTGGCCACTTTAACTCCCTCCTCCTATCCCTACCCTGACCTTTCTGACATTGGCCTCATTAGCTGTTCCAATGAAGCTCAATGCAAGATTCAGGAACAGTATTTCATTTTTCTCTTAGGTACCCTGCAACTCCATGGTCTGGATACTGACTTCAGTAACTTCAGAGCTTAGCTATATCCTCATTTTCATACCAGCTTTAATTTCATACCTGACCCTTGGGTTTTCTATATTGTCCATCTCTCCCATTTTTTCACATTTACCTCAGACCTCTCATTTCCTTATCTATTCATATGTCCTTTGTTCCTTTAATGTCTTAATGCTTCTGTCAAACACTTAACTAAGATGATCTGTTACATGCTTCCTCTCTGTGTTTGTTTGTCTGTATTATTTTAATATATAATTCCCCCTTTTCTGATCATATATGATTGTCCATCTTTCAGTTTTGAAGTAGGATTTGCACCTGAAACATTAAATGTCTGTCTCTCCACAGATGCTAATTGACCTGCTGTATATTCTAGCTTCTTCTGTTTTTGTTTAAAGTTACAAGGAGTGCTAATAGAGGTGTTCAGAATTACAAGGTTTTGATAAAGTAAATCAGGAAAAATGATCACTCCATTGATCAGTGAGTCAGTAACTAGAGATCACAAATTTAAGATCATCATCAAAAAAAAGAAAGGAAAAGGTTAGAATTTTGTTTTTTAACACCGGGGGTTGTTAGGCCATGGAATGATCTACCAGAAACAATTATGGAAGCAGAATCAATAATAGCTTTTAAAAGAGAAGTGGATAAATATTTGAAAATAATTTTTTTAAATGTGTATGGGGAAAGTGCAGCGGAATGGGACAGAGCAGATAGCTCTTTCAGAGAACTAGCACAGGTGTGATGGCCACCTTGTTTGCTGTAAAATTCTATGAAACTTGTGTACCTCAATATTCCACACTTTTTTCAGTGAGGTGTAGGGTTGAGCAAATCCAGAAGTCTTTGAATTTGAATTCTGAACATGGTTTCCTTCTTTAACTTTTTGCAGTGCAGTTTCAGGTTGCTGCACTATAAGTGATACTTGGGTATTAGTGTCAGCAGTGGGGCAACTCAAAACCAAAGAACCTTCATGCTTCTGTTATCTTAACTGTCACATGAATGTTGAACTGATCAGCTCACATGCAAAGCATACTGCTTGTTGATGGAAAGCAGTGGTTTCAAATGTTAAATGTACCCACTGCAAGACATTAATGATGCCAACTGTAATTTTTTTAAAAATTATTCCCAAAACGTTAATGAACATACATAATTTTTTACAGTGCTCCACTTAAGTCTCAGAATTTTTTTACAATCTCACTGACATATTATGGCCACAGTCCCAAGACAACAATGTTGTTGCCAAGACAAGATTTCACTGTAAAACATGGATTAAAGAATATGCTGAAAACTTTTACAAGTTAAACAGTTCCTTGGCAAACTAATAACTTAAAGCCTCATTCAAGCATGTACATGATCTTTAAAGAGGTGCTGCATTTACCTTCCGCTCAAGACTATCATCACCATCAGTTGAACTGACACTGTCTTGTATCCTAGACCTAGAGGGACGCTGTCGCTTTGCTTTGCCTGAAAGCTGAGCTCGAGCCTTCAGCACTTTGCTGTCCAGTCTTTCTGTTTCAGGCACTGCTTCATTAAAATCTGAAAGCAAAGATAAACCTAACAAAATTACAAATGGTGCCAGTTTTACTGCAAATAATTGGAAATCAGTATTCAGTTGCTGATCAACATGGACTGACAAATGAAAGTCATTTGAATATGGTGTCAACCATGGCTCAGTGGTAGCACTCTGAATCAGAAGGTTGTGGGTTCAAGCCCCACTCCAGAGGCTCGAGCACAAAATCTAAGCTGATACTCCAGTGCAGTACTGAGGTAGTGCTGTACTGTTGGAGGTGCCGTCTTTCAGATGAGATGTTAAACCTAGGCTCCGTCTGCCCTCTCAGGTGGACATAAAAGATCCCACTGCATTATTTCGAAGATGAGCAGGGGAGTTCTCCCCAGTGTCCTGGCCAATATTTATCTTACAACCAATATCATTAAAACAGATAATCTGGTCATTATCACATTGCAAAGTACTTCACTGGCTGTAAAGCGCTTTGTGACCTCCTGAGGTTGTGAAAGGCGTTATGTAAATGTAAGGGCCCGATATTAGGAGGGAGGTGGGTTGGCAGTGGGGGGTCGACTGGGCGCGTGGGTAAAGCGTCCAGTGAAATCGGTGTGTTCCGCACTCGATCGCAGCCTAATTGAAGGTACTTATGCGTACTACCGGGTTTCCTGTTGCAGACCTGCGCAGCTGGCGCACTGCGCACCCAACATCACAGGCTGTCAGCAAGAGGAGCCCTATTTAAAGGGGCAGTCCTCTAATGCGCCTCCTGCAGCAAAGAACCAAATTGGCAGCATGGAGCAGTCCAGAGGCAAGGCTGCTCCAAGGTTCTCAGACTCCTCATTCCAGGTGCTGCTCATTGGGGTCAGGAGGAGGAGGAAAACGTTTTTCCCAGCGGACGGGAGGAAGTGGCCTGCCTCTGCTAACAAGAAGGCCTGGCTCGAGGTGGCAGAGGAGGTCACCATCAGCAGTAATATCTCCCGAACCTGGGTCCAGTGCAGGAAGTGTTTTAATGACCTAACCAGGTCAGCCAAAGTGAGTATACTTACGCATTCTCCCACACTCCATCTTCCACATCACCTCCACCACCACACAACTCCTTCTGCACTGCCACCATAACGCTCTCGCATCACTCCTCACATCCACTCAACCATCATCCTCACCTTGCCTGCACTTACTCAGCGCCCCAGTTCCCATTCGAACACTACCACGCAATCCAATCCTCATACAATCTCATGGCTATGTCTCACACGCACCCTCCCATGCATCTCCCTCACAGTCACCCCCACCCACACCAATGCATGCTGCGGGTCACGATGCAACCGTCACTCAATCACGCTTCTCTGTGTTTTGCCTTGATAGGAGAAGAGATGCCAGAATGCCCGGGAGAGGGCAAGGATGGGAAGGGGCCCGCCACACCAGGTGGTCCTCACCGACACAGAGCAGCAGGCACTGGAATTAAACCGTACGCTGGAGTGCCTATCCGTGACAGATGCCGAGACCGGGAATGCACAAGCGGCTGGTGACAGAAATCTAACACTCAGCGCTCATGATAGCGAATGATCTTAACATCACTTGGCATCTGCAACACCTCAACATCTGTCCACATGCTTAATATTGCTTTCTATTCTCTTGCAGGGCCATCTGCGACCGCCGTGACTGCGGAGGGCAATTCCTCAGAGGACCTGCCGGCCTCTGAGGGGGCATCGTCACATCTGAGCCAGCCATCCACCAGCACAGATACACACACCTCGTTGGCTACCTGTCCTCAGTTAGTTGGGGTTGCACATGGTGAGTCACCATGCACGTGAGCACGAGCAGACCCTGGTGGCAGGGGCAGCCGTGGAGAGTCTGCATCGGTGGGAGCACTCTTCTCCAGGCTCTGCTCAGCTGGACCCAGGTGTTGAACCCTGGGGGCCAGCCATGAAAAGGAGAGTTATCGAGGGCCAGCAGCACATTGCCAAGGTACTGGAACAGTTGCCACGCGCATTCTCCACAATTGCGCAAAGGATGGAGAACTCCAACTCCTGCATGAGTGGAATACTGTCACAGGGACGTGAAGGCATCTCTGAGATAGTGTCGCGGATAAGTGCGGGAATGACTGCGATGGAGGGAAGGCTAGCCTCCATCGAGCTTCAAGCGCAGCTCAACAATGAGTCCATTCAGGTCCTGACAACGGCCGTTCGGATTCAGGGGGAGCAGCATTCTGCAGCCTTAAACAGGCTGACAGATACGTCACAACTGGCCTTGCAAGGCTTCACACAAGTCCTCCAAACTGTTGTCCAGCAGGGGGAAGGAGTGATGCGGGCCTGGCCCAGGAGAGGGATGATGGCGAAAGGGGACATGGAAGTGGGGACGCCACTCAAAGCGCTCCCACGTCTCACCCGTTGCCCCCCGCTCAACCAGTACCCCAAATGCTGCCTCCAGGTGGTTGAGTCTGCCCCTGCACAGGTGCAAGTGGAGCAGTCTTTGGACGGGCCTCCATGGGCACCGAAACCCAGAGGTCGTCCGCGCAATGCATCTCATCGGTAAGGGCATGGATAAGAGCAACCTGCCACTACCTCTGCTGAAGCCACAGGGGTAGCACCACGTAGGGGTTCCCGTAAACGTAAGGCAAAGGTTTTGTGAGCACAAAGGGGATGCACTGGGGTGTATGACGGAAAGTCATGTTTTTCATTTAGATTTGTTTCTTTTGCCACTCACATTAAATGTTATCACCACTACTGCCACGTCTTTTTTTGACGAGGTGACTAAAGTAGTGGACGGGGAATGTCAATGGATGTTATTTATATGGACTTCCAGAAGGCATTTGATAAGGTCCCACATAAGAGACTGTTAGCTAAGATAGAAGCCCATCGAATCGAGGGAAAAGTACGGACTTGGTTAGGAAGTTGGCTGAGCGAAAGGCGACAGAGAGTAGGGATAATGGGTAGGTACTCACATTGGCAGGATGCGACGAGTGGAGACCCGCAGGGATCTGTCTGGGGGCCTCAATTATTCACAATATTTATTAATGACTTAGATGAAGGCATAGAAAGTATCATATCTAAGTTTGCCGATGACACAAAGATTGGTGGCATTGTAAGCAGTGTAGATGAAAACATAAAATTACAAAGGGATATTGATAGATTAGGTGAATGGGCAAAACTGTGGCAAATGGAATTCAATGTAGACAAATATGAGGTCATCCACTTTGGATCAAAAAAAGGATAAAACAGGATACTTTCTAAATGGTAAAAAGTTAAAAACAGTGGATGTCCAAAGGGACTTGGGGGTTCAGGTACATAGATCATTGAAGTGTCATGAACAGGTGCAGAAAATAGTCAAGAAGGCTAATGGAATGCTGGCCTTCATATCGAGTGGACTAGAGTACAAGGGGTCAGAAGTTATGCTGCAGCTATACAAAACCCTGGTTAGACCGCACCTGGAGTACTGTGAGCAGTTCTGGGCACCGCACCTTCGGAAGGACATATTGGCTTTGGAGGGAGTGCAGCGTAGGTTTACTAGAATGATACCCGGACTTCAAGGGTTAAGTTACGAGGAGAGATTACACAAATTGGGGTTGTATTCTCTAGAGTTTAGAAGGTTAAGGGGTGATCTGATCGAAGTTTATAAGATATTAAGGGGAACAGATAGGGTGGATAGAGAGAAACTATTTCCGCTGGTTGGGTATTTTAGGAGTAGGGGGCGCAGTCTAAAAATTAGAGCCAGACCTTTCAGGAGCGAGATTAGAAAACATTTCTACACACAAAGGGTTGTAGAAGTTTGGAACTCTCTTCCGCAAACAGCAATTGATACTAGCTCAATTGCTAAATTTAAATCTGAGATAGATAGCTTTTTGGCAACCAAAGGTATTAAGGGATATGGGCCAAAGGCGGGTATATGGAGTTAGATCACAGATCAGCCATGATCTTATCAAATGGCGGAGCAGGAAAGAGGGGCTGAATGGCCTACTCCTGTTCCTATGTTCCTATGTTTTTGCAAATCTTGTCAGGCTTGCGCAATAATTCCCTTTCCTGAGTATCACCATGAAGACCCACACCTGATGCCACCCATTGGGTCACTGCAGAGTGGGTGTAGGTGTATTTGTAGGACTCTTTTATGCAGGTGACTGAGACACGCCGGCGATGTCCCCGGTGGCACCCTGGAAGGTTCTGGAGGAGCAGTTGTTGAGAGCAGTGGTGACTTTGCGACAGGTAAGAAGATGGTCCTCGGGCCAGCCGGGAGCAGATCGGCATCAAGGAGGCTGCAGATGTCCACGACTTCATGTCGAGTGACTCTTGAGCCTCCGTCTGCACTGCTCCTCAGAGAGGTCCAGGAAGCTGAGCCTCGGTCTGTAGACCCTGTGGCGAGGGTAGTGCCTTCTGCGACGCATCTCTCTCTGCGGTTGCCCTCCCTCCTGCCGTGCAGGTGGATGTGTCACAGCACTGTGTTGTGGAACTCCATGTGTCTGAGGTGGACAGCGTGGTCGGCGAGGCTCGTGATGCTGTTCGTCCTCCGATGAGGTCATGACTGCAGCTATGGTGGCCCCCATCCGGAAGATGTATGTGTGAGGGGGTCCGCAAGGTAGATAAATGTGTCTGCACACCTGGGTTGAGGTTCCAAATTTTAGTGTTAGGAGGAGGCCAAACTGTGTCCAAAGTGACAGAGTGGCCACCTGCAATGAGATAGGGTCTCCCCGCCACCTGTCAAATGGACCTTTGCAGCTCCCACTGGCTGGTGGCTGCAGAAACATGTTCTGTTGAGGTGAAATTCCCATGCCTCCTAAAATATCATGTCAATCAGGTCTGCAAACGACCTGAACAATCTAATTAATTGCTTTAAGTGGGATCCCGCTGGCTTTAATTGCCGGTGGGAGTCCCGCATGCGGGGGCTGCTCGCGCATCTAAGCGCATCATTGGGGAACCCTTAAGTGGGTGGGTTGGAGCCGGGCTCCGGACCCGCTTCCCCAATTTTAGCAACCCCCCCGCCACGAACGCACCCGCTCGGCCATCCTAAAATTGACCCCTAAGTCTTTCTTATATAGAAATAAAAATCCTTGCATCTCTCGACAATGAATGAGCAGATACACGTAGATAAATGTAGAGATTAGAAGAAATTTCTCTTTGTTCGTCCTCTCCCACCAAGAGTAGTGGATCTGTGGAACAGACACCCAGCAAAAGCAATTGAATGTCATGTTGACGAAGTCCTTCCAAAAGAAATAAATTGATAATTCCTGAGGAATGGATTGAAAGTTACTGGGTTGAGGATAGCCAAAGATAATCAAATATTCCATGGAACACAATAGACCATGGAAATATTATTGGTGGAAAGCTTCTGACAGTACTGAATAGTAGAGTCATGGTAATAGGCAGAAATTCAGTAATTTCACATGAATGCTTTTGGGGGTCAGGGAGAAATTGTGCAGATCTTTCCTTCAGGAAACTAAAAATTGCTGTGGAGAATAAAAAGTGGGATAGAGTCTTTTTTATTTGTTCATGGGATGTGGGCGTCGCTGGCGAGGCCGGCATTTATTGCCCATCCCTAATTGCCCTTGAGAAGGTGGTGGTGAGCCGCCTTCTTGAACCGCTGCAGTCTGTGTGGTGAAGGTTCTCCCACAGTGCTGTTTAGGAAGGGAGTTCCAGGATTTTGACCCAGCGACGATGAAGCAACGGCAATATATTTCTAACTCGGGATAGTGTGTGACTTGGAGGGGAACGTGCAGGTGGTGTTGTTCCCATGTGCCTGCTGCTCTTCTCCTTCTAGGTGGTAGAGGTCGTGGGTTTGGGAGGTGCTGTCGAAGAAGCCTTGGCAAGTTGCTGCAGTGCATCCTGTGGATGGTACACACTGCAGACACTGTGCGCCGGTGGTGAAGGGAGTGAATGTTTAGGGTGGTGGATGGGGTGCCAATCAAGCGGGCTGCTTTGTCCTGGATGGTGTCGAGCTTCTTGAGTGTTGTTGGAGCTGCACTCATCCAGGCAAGTGGAGAGTGTTCCATCACACTCCTGACTTGTGCCTTGTAGATGGTGGAAAGGCTTTGGGGAGTCAGGAGGTGAGTTATTTGCCACAGAATACCCAGCCTTTGACCTGTTCTCGTATTTATATGGCTGCTCCAGTTAATTTCTGGTCAATGGTGACCCCCAGGATGTTGATGGTGGGGGATTCGACGATGGTAATACCGTTGAATGTCAAGGGGTGGTGGTTAGACTCTCTCTTGTTGGAGATGGTCATTGCCTGGCACTTATCTGGCGCGAATGTTACTTGCCACCTATCAGCCCAAGCCTGGATGTTGTCCAGGTCTTGCTGCATGCGGGCTCGGACTGCTTCATTATTTGAGGGGTTGTGAATGGAACTGAACGCTGTGCAATCATCAGCGAACATCCCCATTTCTGACCTTATGATGGAGGGAAGGTCATTGATGAAGCAGCTGAAGATGGTTGGGCCTAGGACACTGCCCTGAGGAACTCCTGCAGCAATGTCCTGGGGCTGAGATGATTGGCCTCCAACAACCACTACCATCTTCCTTTGTGCTAGGTATGGCTCCAGCCACTGGATCGTTTTCCCCCTGATTCCCATTGACTTCAATTTTACTAGGGCTCCTTGGTGCTACACTCCGTCAAATGCTGCCTTGATGTCAAGGGCAGTCACTCTCACCTCACCTCTGGAATTCAGCTCTTTTGTCCATGTTTGGACCAAGGCTATAATGAGGTCTGGAGCCGAGTGGTCCTGGCGGAACCCAAACTGAACATCGGTGAGTAGGTTATTGGTGAGTAAGTGCCGCTTGATAGCACTGTCGACGACACCTTCCATCACTTTGCTGATGATTGAGAGTAGACTGATGAGGCGGTAATTGGCCGGATTGGATTTGTCCTGCTTTTTGTGGACAGGACATACCTGGGCAATTTTACACATTGTCGGGTAGATGCCAGTGTTGTAGCTGTACTGGAACAGCTTGGCTAGAGGCGCAGCTAGTTCTGGAGCACAAGTTTTCAGCACTACAGCCGGGATGTTGTCGGGGCCCATAGCCTTTGCTGTATCCAGTGCACTCAGCCGTTTCTCGATATCTAGGATCGTGTACATTCTTATCTAAACACTCGGCTTGATGGGTTGAATAGCCTTATTGGTTCACATTTCTTACATGATGGCTTAAATTTTTACTTCTGTCGTCTACCGTTAACGAAGCAGAAATGGCCTCAAAATGGGGTCGGTAGCCATATGGACCCGTAAACACCAATGAAGAGGCCGGTGACATTTTGAAAGGGGCCTACCGCTGGGCACTCAATGCACCTGCCTATTTCAGACGGTAGGCTCCTTTTAATATACAAATCAGGTCCTAGGACCCCGACTGCCATTTTAAGTCAAAACTGTTCGGAGCAGTTCCACGGAGGGCGTGTTCTTCCAGGCCCTATGAAAATAATCTTGGCCACTGGCGCCGCAGGACCCCCGCCCTCCGCTACTGTGATTTCCTCCCCCCGCTTACTTTGCTGGCGGTCAGGGTGGATGATATTAGGAGCCCTCAATCTGGCAAGTTGAATTGGGATGCCTATTTGGCACCCTGCAGCTTGCCGGAGGCCAGCGCCTCAAAATTGTGGCCATCTCTTCGCTACGGTTATGGCTGATCTGGCGCACTCTGCCAGTGGGTTGTCCAAAAGTCAAAATTGACCCCAATACATCATGTTGACTTGAAGTACAGCTACTACATAAGAAAATGTGATATTCTTATTCAGATAAGTCGGCCTAGAAATTGGTTCGCACCAGAATGGGTAGGCCCAAGGCACACCCGATATTAGGCATCGCACCTCATGTAAATTAGCCTAGTGAGTTGCTGATCCATGCTGGGCATCCTCAGGTAGCTTGACATTTGATTTCAGGCAATTGCATCACCAGCAGCTGCCCTCAGGTAGGTCCTAGAAGGGGGGATAGCGATCGAGGGGGAGGGGATGAGGCGTTCGGGAAGGGGGAGGGAGGGGGAAGTGATCCAGAGGGGACCAAGTGGGAGCCGGCACCAGTGGTCAGCACTGCAATGGAGCTAAGAGAATCGCTCCTGCTTCTCCCAGCTCCACATTCAGGCAAGTATTTTTTAAAAAAAAATGTATCTTTTTGATGGTGGCCTCCAGAGGTCCCTTTAAGGACTGCTAAATAGGCTGCACGTAAACCACATTTTCCTGAACACTGCTGGCCCAACGTTGGTTACGTTCAGAGCAAACCAATTTTGCAGGTGTTAGCTCCCTTACCTGCATATGTGGAGGGCCTAATGCCTGCTTCAGGTGCGTATGGTGGACCGTGCACTTTCGGTGTGAATGTTCACTCATGCCCGCCAAATTGGATGCTTTGGCACCCATTTTATGCCTGTAAATCGGGGGCGGTGTCAACCAATTTCTAGACCGTAATATTTTATTTCCCTTCAATGATAGCCCTCAACAAACTAAATATATTCATGTACAATGAAAGCTACAGGCTTTCCTACAATTTACAGAAGGGAAAATCAGAGACAAAAGATTTTGGAACTTCTGAAACAAAGTTTCGTATTCTCACATGTATTCAAGATGCTGCTTCATGTTTCCCAAATATAGTAACTTTTTAAAATGAGGATATTAATTGTTAGTAAAAGAGAAAAGTACAAATGTTTACTGCCTTAAATCTCATCCATATTATAAAAGGCCATCTAGTGAACTGTTTCTCCACAGGATCCATCCAACCAGCCTCTGCATTCGCCAGGTCATCTTCAACCCCTTACAGAACAATCCCATAACTAAGTACCTTTCCCCTCCCATCTCCCTTAAGCGGGATCAGTTCCTTAATAATGACTTCAGTAACTTTAAACCTTCGCTATACCCTCATTCTCGTCACAGCAGTGGATGCTCGCAAGGTTGTGGGGGGGGGGGGGTGGTCTGTCAGTGTCTGGGTGGAGGGGAAGTGGGTTGACATTTGGGTCAGAGGTCCTACTTCAGAGTACAGAGCTGGCAAGGGTGGGACCTTTTCTCTTCTCGTAATTGGCTGATCCATAATGTTTTACTTGCATTTTCTGTTTTAGTTTAATTTATGTTATATCTGCAACCTTTTTACTCTTTCATCTTTACTTTTGCTTTTATGTTTTTATACATCTGTGTATTTTTAACCTCTCTTTTCCCCATCATTTGCATATTCTTTGACCTTTCTGTCTGCATTATCCCACTCAACTAGTTTCTATTTAGCAGTTTGTAAGCCATTCAACGTTAACATCCTCTCAGTGATTGGTATGTCTGTTGGTTCTTTCCCGCCCCCCCTCACCTCCCACTTCTTTCTATTTTTCCAACCTTACTAAAATGCCTGTTTATCTCTTAGCCTTCGGTCTGATGAAGGGTACATACTCAAAACGTAATAACCTGCGTTTGTCTTTATAGATACTGATTGACTTGCTTGTATTTCCAGCATTTTCTGTTTTTATTTCAGATTTCTAGTATTTGCAATTTTCCCTTAGAATTTCGTTGTTTTTCTACACCTGTTGATCCTCCAGTTTGTTTCTCAGGAAACAAGAATGAGGATGTTGTGATGCAGAATCTGCATGGAGAGTATCCACCTGGAACAATCAACTGTAAAAAGAAAAAGGCAGCTCCTGATCCCCATCGAAATCTCAAAGTCAAAACAGTCAAATATTGCAGTGGCTGAGCTGAAAACACAGAAAAGTCAACCAGTAGAACTCCGAAAGGAAAACTGCAGCTCTTGGTGGTCTCATACTTTTAGTGTTTGTAGGTGGACTTCTCCCAAATCCTTCTCCCTCCATATGTCTCAATTTTACTTTGTGTTGATGTGGAGATGCCGGTGATGGACTGGGGTTGACAATTGTAAACAATTTTACAACACCAAGTTATAGTCCAGCAATTTTATTTTAAATTCACAAGCTTTCGGAGGCTTCCTCCTTCCTCAGGTGAACGATGTGAAAACTTTGTGTTGAACAAACTGCACGCTACATGAGTGGCGGTTGAAAAATTATTAATTGGATGAATTCTTCAAGGCTAATACCAGAATTATATTTGCTCAGAAGGGTGGAAATTGTTTATGTTGTATTCAGGGGTAGACTACCTTTGTGGGAAATTTCAGATTTCCCAAGTGAATGATTCTATAGCGCTGTATTATCGGCACCCCCAATTCCTGTGAGAATCCCATGCCCTTTCAGGGGATCCAGTCCACTCCTGGCTGTATTGTCATTTGACATTCTAAGACATCAGTGTATTGATTTACTGTATGGCTGGGGGTTATGATGCCACAACAATACAGAACTATTTTAATCACTACCACCTGGTTGTGTGTGATTTGCCGAAGTACATGTTAATGAGCAATTTCCTGAAGTAGGTCTTAAGGAACTGTATTACAGAGGCACTCAAACTGTGCTACGTCTAACCTAAAACCACTTTACACTCTGCAGCCAGCATTAGTGTTAAGAAGTTCCTTTCTCTTGATATGCTATATTTTACCTTGATGTGCAAAGACTCCAGAAAACAATTTTTTAAAATAAATTTGAAATCTTAATAATTGACTTTAGCATGAGCCTACAGATAAAAAAATGCCACTTTGTCCTCCAAAAATAGAGATCGATAATACGCAGGCGCGCCACTAACATTTTCATACTTGAAAAGATTTTCCAATTGGCTGGAACTGAACATACTTCAAACACATACCCCTGATGAATTGTTACATGGACTACAGCAAACCTTTCAACTTAACATGATGAACTTCATCCTAGGGTCTTAAAAGAAGTGGCTGCAGAGATAGTAGATGCATTGGTATTAATTTTCCAAAATTTCCTAGATTCTGGAAGGGTCCCATCAGATTGGAAAATAGTGAATGTAACTCCCCTATTCAAGAAAGGAGGGAGACAGAAAGCAGGAATCTACTGGCCAGTTAGCTTAACATCTGACATAGGGAAAATGCTAGAATCTATTATTAAGGAGGTAATAACAGGGCACTTAGAACATCTCAATGCAATCAGGCCGAATCAACACGGCTTTGTGAAAGGGAAATCATGTTTGACTAATTTATTAGAGTTCTTTGAGGAAGTAACAAGCAACGTGGATAAAGGCTATCGTGTGGATGTGGTGTACTTGGATTTCTAGAAGGCATTTGACAAGGTGCCACATCAAAGGCTACTACACAAAATAAGAGCTCATGGTGTAGGGGGTAACATATTAGCATGGATTATGGATTGGTTGGCTAACAGGAAACAGAGAGTAGGCATAAATGGGTCATTTTCAGGTTGGCAAGATGTAACGAGTGGAGTGCCACAGGGATCAGTGCTGGGGCCTCAACTATTTACAATCCATATCAATGACTTGGATGAAGGGACCGAATGTATGGTTGCTAAATTTGCTGATGACACAAAGGTAGGTAGGAAAGTAAGTTGTGAATAGGACATAAGGAGTCTGCAAAGGGATATAGATAGATTAAGTGAGTAGGCAAAAATTTGGCAGATGGAGTATAATGTGGGGAAATGTGAACTTGTCCACTTTGGCAGGAATAGAAAAGCAGTATGTTATTTAAATGGAGAGAGATTGCAGAACTCTGAGGTACAGAGGGATCTGGGTGTCCTAGTACATGAATCACAAAAAGTTAGTATACAGATACAGCAAGGAAGGCAAATGGAATAGAATCATAGAATCATAGAAGTTACAACATGGAAACAGGCCCTTCGGCCCAACATGTCCATGTCGCCCAGTTTATACCACTAAGCTAGTCCCAATGTTGTCATTTATTGCAAGGGGAATGGAATATAAAAGTAGAGATGTTTTGCTACAGTTGTACAGGGCATTGGTGAGACCACATCTTGAATACAATTTTGGTCTCCTTATTTAAGAAAGGACATAATTGCTCTGGAGGCGGTTCAGAGAAAGTTCACTCAACTGATTCCTGGGATAAGGGGGTTATCTTATAAGGAAAGGTTGGAAAAGTTGGGCCTGTATACATTGGAGTTTAGAAGAATGAGAGGTAATCTTATTGAAACATATAAGATCCTGAGGGGACTTGAAGGGTAGATGCTGAGAGGATGTTTCCCCGTGTGGGAGAGACTAGGACTACGGGACACAGTTTAAAAATAAGGGGTCTCCCATTTAAGACGGAGATGAGGAGAAATTTTTTCTCTCAGAGAGGGTTGTAAGTCTGTGGAACTCCCTTCCCCAGAGAGCAGTGGAGGCAGGGTCATTGAATATTTTTAAGGCTGAGTTATATAGATCCCTGATTAACAAGGGAGTTAAAGGTTATAGTAGGTAGACGGGAAAGTAGGGTTGAGGTCACAATCAGATCAGTCATGATCTTATCAAATGGCACAGCAGGCTTGAGGGGCCCTTGAATCTAGCCTCTCTTTGCTCAATTATCAGGGGCCATAACCTTCTGATGTCTTAGACCTACTCTCTGGAAATCCTCCCCTAAACCCATCATCTCACTACCTCTTTCCAACCTTTACAAAGCCTCCTGAAAACCTATCTTTTCAACCATCCTTTCAGTCACCTCTCCTGACTCTTCCATCACTGCTTGTTTTGTATTTTTCCTCTGTGAAGCACCTTGGGATGTTTAGAGTATTAAGAGATGCTATATAATTACAAGTCTTTGCTGTAGTAAGGCAAGAGCTAATTTAGAGTTATAAAATTATTTCTCATTTTAACGGTTATAGCATCATCTTCACATAAACATCATGTGATTAGATTCCTTTTTGCTGCTCAGTTACCTTCAGGGGTGTAGCTTTAAAATTTTGTACATATAATCAAGACATTGTACACCATTGAGCATATAATACACTGAAACACTGCTGAAATACAGTTGCACTGTAAGGATGATAAGAAACTTACCAAAGACCTCATCTGGGTCACCCGACTTCATGGTTGAAGTTTCAACATCTTCTGTGAATGAATGAAGGTTATCCATTATCAACAAGTAACAGATACATATATTTATCTGTGAAATCGAAGTGAAATGTCTTTCAAAATAATCTATCATAAACATTTGCATCATACAGTTCCAATTATCCAATGTTCCTTACATCTACAGTTGTTAGTCATTTGTCCCTTTCAGATATAATATGCAGATACCAGAACTGAGAGGCTACAACTATCAGGGAACACTGAACAGGCTGGGGCTCTTTTCTCTAGAAAAAAGACTTAGAGGTATCCTGATGGAGGTCTTTAAAATTTGAAAGGGTTCGATAGGGTAGACGTAGACAGGATGTCCATTTGTGGGGGAGTCCAAAACTAGGGGCCATAAATATAAGATAGTCACTAATAATAAATTCAGGAAAAACTTCTTCTCTCAGAGAGTGGCGAGAATATGGTTGAGGTGAATAGCATAGATGCATTTAAGGGGAAGCTAGATAAACACATGAGGGAGAAAGGAATACAAAGATATGTTGATAGGGTGAGGTGAAGTAAGGTGGGAGGAAGCTCGGATAGAGCATAAACACCAGCGTAGACATGTTAGGCCGAATGGCCTGTATCTGTGCTGTAAAATTCTATGTAATATGAATTTCAGTGGCAAGTAGCTGATACATACATTGCATAAGGGTAGGAGATATTAGGCTGAAAGAAGAAATAGTTGATAAACTATTGCGATTTTAAATGTCCACTAAGCTGACAGAACAGGTGCCATTGGGAAATGATCTGCATGTATCGGAAATAAGATGCAATTCATGGATCTGCTATAGAATCATCAGTAAAGATGTTTGTTTCTCCAAAAACACTGCAAAGGTCTCATGCATAATTTACTTAGGTCATTTATAATCTTATTTTCTTTCCTGATCTGCTTAGGAATTCGCAGATATTCAACAAATATACCTTAAACTTAAAATAATTGAACATTTATTAGTTGATCTCCTGTGGTGGTGCACATGGGACATCAAGACCAAAGGCAGTTTTCAGGTCACGCAGAGTCAGAGGGAAGAGAGATAAATGAACCGAGGTGGGGGAGGGGAGAAGCGGGAAATAGAAGGGGATGCAGGCGAGGGAGAGAGCAGCAAAGAGTAAAAAAGTGAAGATGGGGAGGTGGACTGAGGATTGGATGAGGAGGAGAAGGGGAGGCGAAAGGGACAAAGAGGGGAATGCTGAGTGAGTTTGCCTCTCTGGGAGGGGGGGGGACTGGCAGTTTTCTTCTCTCGACTGAGGGGGTTTTGAAGACCACAGTCTCGTTTAGTTGGGGGCGGGTTGATGCCGAATTCTGCTGATTGCGGGGCGGGGAATCCTAGTCAGTGCGGGGATAGGCTGCTTGGGTGCTGGAAGCTGATCTGAGGTTGAAATCCTGCTCAGTGGGGGTTATGGGGGGGGGGGATTTAAGAAAGCCTTCTCGGGGGTAGCGAGAATGTGTAAAATCATGTTAAGTGTAAAATTCAAACAGTATGATTTACAGGCTTTACCCTTCTCCCATTTTGTTTATGCTATTATTTTTTTTAATCAAGATAATAATCAACAGCCCAGGTTTTCTGGTTTCTTGTGTAGCATATAAACATGAGAGTCAGAATTTTCAGACAAAGCATAGTCCAGTAAAACAGAAAAACTCCTTAGGAGTGCAGTTCCTACTTCAACCCCATATCATTTTGTCTTTTTCCACAGTTTGCAACTTTGGCATCTGAACACAGACTTTTTAGGAACTCGGGAACATAGGAACAGGAGTAGGCCATTCATCCTCTCAAGCCAATTCTTCCATTCAACAGGATCATGACTGATCTATACCTCAACTCCATTTACCCGCCTTTGTTCCGTATCCCTTGATACCCTTACACAACAAAAATCTGTTGATCTCAGTGTTCAAGGGTTCAATTAACCCAGCATCCAAAGCCTGTTGGGGGGTTGAGTTCCAAATTTCCACTACCCTTTCTGTGAAAAAGTGCTTCCTGATTTCACTCTTAAATAGCCTAGCTCTAATTTTAAGATTGTGCCCTTTTGTTCTGGATTTCCCCACCAGAAGAAATAGTTTCTCTGTATTAACCCTATCAATTCACGCCATCATTTTAAACATTCGATTAGATCACTCCTCAACCTTCTAAACTCAAGGCAATGCGAGCCACATTTATATAACCTGTCTTCAAAATTTAACCCTTTAAGCCCCGGTATCATTCTGGTAAACCAGTGCTATACCCTCCCCAAGACCAATATATCCTTCCTGAGATGCAGAACTCCAGGAGGGGTCTGACCAAGGCTCTGTGCAACTGAAACATAACTTCCTTCCTTTTGTATTCCAACCCTCTTGCGATAAAGACAAATATTCCAATATTTTGATTACTTTGTGTAGCTGTGCACTAACATTTAGTGATTTGTATACCGGGACACCCAAATCCCTTTGCTTTTGCAGTTTCTTCGATCCAAAGTGGATTATCTCACACTTCCCCACACTGAGCTCCATCTGCCACGGTTTTGCTTACTCAATTAATTGGTCTACGTCGCTTTGTAACTTCCTGCTCCCAGCTGCACAATTTACTGTTCCTCCTAACTAACAGGGCTTGTATAAATCGTATTTACTGGATACTCCAAAAATCTCTGCAAGTGTAGTTTTAAGAAAGCTTCTCTGAAATGTACTAAACCGGGACAACATAAAAAATAGCCCACACTTACATGGCCCAAATGAAGGGTCTAGTAATAGAGGTACTTTGAACCACATCCATAGACTATCATCTAACTCAAGGAAATATAAGCCAAAAATATTAACTTCTTCATTAACCCTCTGGAGATGCACTTATGTATGCTGGTGCTTTGCCTGTGGAACACTAACTTACAAATTACTGATGGAGAGCAAAATCTGAAGCATTAGAAATGACTCATGTCATATCAACTTAAACTGTTTTCAACACTTCTAACTGTTACATTCAAAAATAAAATTTGAGTTTCCCATAACAATATTTTAAAAACTTGACAAAAATCTAGGACTTCAACAATTTCACATCCTAAACCACCAAAATGTACACTTCCAAATGAAAATGGGGGAAAAGTATGTGCAGGATTCCAATGGCAGCAGCACAACCGGCTAAACGTTGGTCCTAACTATCTGAGATTTTAAAAAAATACAAAGATGTAACAGATTCAATTTCCATTTTTAATGTTCTGCAATTTTGTCCATTTAGGGAATTGGGAAACCAAATATCCCACATATATACAAGCGAGGAGCCCTTTAATGATCAAAACATTAATGACCATTTTATAACATCAATTACAAAAATAGCAAATTGATCAACATGCTATTAACAGATTCCATAAGCACTATGCAATCAGCATTTATAAAAAAAGACCAAATAAACAACTTTATATGATTTGGCTCTTTTAGTTTAAGCAAATACAGTTTCGTATGGTTCATAAAAGCATACTTACACTATAGAGATAAATGTAAATACTAATGTAATAAACGTGTTCCACAGGAAAAGCACCAGCATATATAAATACAGGAGCATTTAATAGTTCGTTAATTATACACGGAAAGTTCATGTGCTATAAACTAAGAACCTAGCCAATACATAATCCCTTTTCTTCCAAGGAATCCAATCCTTTCTGCATAAAATCTTTCACTTGACACTTACAAGTTTAATTCATACCAGAAGAAGAATATGTTGCCCACCCCTAGAAAGGCCCTGTTTTCATAAAGTCACTCCGAGTTTCAACCCATGAAACTCATCTCAACCATGGCAGATGGAGTTTAGGCAGGACTGGAACTCAAATCTTTGACCATCTGCAACAGGATAGTAGTTGATGCGGAGTTTGACCTATTGAGCTGTGTCAGCGTAGAGCTTTTAAAATATATCGTTATTATTGCATTTTTCATATATGTGTGGATAACCATAAATGAATGAAGAGAGGAATATAGGAAATATGGATTCAATACACAAAATAATTTCTTAAGGACTGCAGTACCATTTTGGAAACACAATCAAAAATAACATTAAAAGCTTTAGTTTATTTAAAGTATATACATATATATATATAATGTGTTTGACAAATTTATTAAAGTTTTTTTGAGGATGTAAGCAGTAGAGTAGATAAAGGGGAACCAGTGGATGTAGTATATTTGGATTTTCAAAAGGCATTCGATAAGGTGCCACATAAAAGGTTGTTACACAAGATAAGGGCTGATGGGGTTGGGGTAATATATTAGCATGGATAGAGGATAGGTTAATGGACAGAAAACAGAAAGTAGGGATAAACGGGTTATTTTCAGGTTGGCAGGCTGTAACTAGTGGGCTACCACAAGGATCGGTGCTGGGGCCTCAGCTATTTACAATCTATATTAATGAATTAGATGAAGGAACTGAGTATAATGTATCCAAGTTAGTTGATGATACAAAGCTAGGTGGGAAAATAAGCTGTGAGGAGGACACAAAGGCCCCAATATTACCAGGGAGGCAGGATGGCAGCGGGGCAGGGAGGAGGCGACTGGGCGCGTGGGTAACCCACCCAGTGAAATCCGTCCGTTCCCCACGCGATCGCGGGTAAATTGAAGGCACTTACCGTGGCTTCCGGGTTTTTTTTTATTCATTCATGGGATGTGGGCGTCGCTGGCGAGGCCAGCATTTATTGCCCATCCCTAATTGTCCTTGAGAAAGTGGTGGTGAACCGCATTCTTGAACCGCTGCAGTCTGTGTGGTGAAGGTTCTCCCACGGTGCTGTTAGGAAGGCAGTTGCAGGATTTTGACCCAGCGACGATGAAGGAACGGCGATATATTTCCAAGTCGGGATGGTGTGTGACTTGGAGGGGAACGTGCAGGTGGTGTTGTTGTTCCCATGTGCCTGCTGCTCTTATCCTTCTAGGTGGTAGAGGTCGCGGGTTTGGGAGGTGCTGACGAAGAAGCCTTGGCAAGTTGCTGCAGTGCATGCTGTGGATGGTCAACTTGCGCAGCAGGTGGACAGCGCACCCGCATCACAGGCTGTCAGCTGGAGGAGCCCTATTTAAAGGGGCAGTCCTCCACTGCTGCTCCTGCAGCAAACAACCAAAAGTACAGCATGAAGCAGACCAGGGGAAAGGCTACTCCCAGATTTAACGATGCCTCACTCCAGGTGTTACTGGATGGGGTGAGGAGGAGGAGGGATATTTTCTACCCAGCGGACGGGAGGAAGTGGCCTGTCTCTGCCACCAAGAAGGCCTGGCTCAAGGTGGCAGAGGAGGTCACCAGTAGCAGCAACGTCTCCCGCACATGGATCCAGTGCAGGAAGAGCTTCAATGACCTAACTAGGTCAGCCAAAGTGAATACACTTACTCATTCTCCTACACTCCGTCTTCCACATCACCGCCCCCACCCCACATCTCCTTCTGCACTGCCAACACTACTCTATAACATCACTCCTCACATGCACTCAAACCTCATCCTCAACTTACGTGCACTTATTCACCTCCCCAGTACTGATCCCTCCACTACCACTCAACCCAATGTTCATACAATGTCATGGCTCTGTCTCATACTCACCCTCTGATGCATCTCTTTCGTGGTCAGCCTCACCCAAACCAATGCATTCAGCGGTTAGCCACGTCACCATCCCTCACTCACGCCTCTCTACTTTCTCCCCTTATAGGAGAAGAGAGGCCAGAATGCACGGGAGAGGGCGAAGACCGGAGGGGAGCTGCAACATCAGGTCAACCTCACAGACGCGAAGCAGGATGCTCTTGAACTGCCCATCCCTAATTGCCCTTAAGAAGGTGGGGATGAGCCGCCTTCTTGAACCGCTGCAGTCCGTGTGGTGAAGGTTCTCCCACAGTGCTGTTAGGAAGGGAGTTCCAGGATTTTGACCCAGCGACGATGAAGGAACGGCAATATATTTCCAAGTCGGGATGGTGTGTGACTTGGAGGGGAACGTGCAGGTGGTTTTGTTCACATGTACCTGCTGCTCTTGTCCTTCGAGGTGGTAGAGGTCGCGGGTTTGGGAGGTGTTGTCGAAGAAGCCTTGGCGAGTTGCTGCAGTGCATCCTGTGGGCCGGTGGTAAAGGGAGTGAATGTTTAGGGTGATGGATGGGGTGCCAATCAAGCAGGCTGCTTTGTTCTGGATGGTGTCGAGCTTCTTGAGTGCTGTTGGAGCTGCACTCATCCAGGCAAGTGGACAGTATTCCATCACACTCCTGACTTGTGCCTTGTAGATGGTGGAAAGGCTTTGGGAAGTCAGGTGAGTCACTCGCTGCAGAATACCCAGCCTCTGGCCTGCTCTTACAGCCACAGTATTTATATGGCTGGTCCAGTTAAGTTTCTGGTCAATGGTGACCCCCCGGATGTTAGTGGTGGGGGATTCGGCGATGGTAATGCCGTTGAATGTCAAGGGGTGGTGGTTAGACTCTCTCTTGTTGGAGATGGTCATTGCCTGGCACTTTTCTGGCGCGAATGTTAGTTGCCACTTATCAGCCCAAGCCTGGATGTTGTCCAGGTCTTACTGCAAGCGGGCTCGGACTGCTTCATTATCTGAGGGGTTGCGAATGGAACTGAACACTGTGCAATCATCAGCGAACATCCCCATTTCTGACCTTATGATGGAGGGAAGGTCATTGATGAAGCAGCTGAAGTGGTTGGGCCTAGGACACTGTCTTGAGAAACTCCTGCAGCAATGTCCTGGAGCTGAGATGATTGGCCATCAACAACCACTACCATCTTCCTTTGTGCTAGGTATGACTCCAGCCACTGGATCGTTTTCCCCCTGATTCCCATTGACTTCAATTTTACTAGGGCTCCTTGGTGCCACACTCCGTCAAATGCTGCCTTGAAGTCAAGGGCAGTCACTCTCACCTCACCTCTGGAATTCAGCTCTTTTGTCCATGTTTGGACCAAGGCTGTAATGAGGTCTGGAGCCGAGTGGTCCTGGCGGAACCCAAAGTGAACATCGGTGAGCAGGTTATTGGTGAGTAAGTGCCGCTTGATAGCACTGTCGACGACACCTTCCATGACTTTGCTGATGATCGAGAGTAGACTGATGGGGCGGTAATTGGCCGGATTGGATTTGTCCTGCTTTTTGTGGACAGGACATACCTGGGCAATTTTCCACATTGTCGGTAAATGCCAGTGTTGTGGCTGTTCTGGAACAGCTTGGCTCGAGGCGCAGCTAGTTCTGGAGCACAAGTCTTCAGCACTACAGCCGGGGTGTTGTCGGGGCCCATAGCCTTTGCTGTATCCAGTGCACTCAGCAGTTTCTTGATATCACGTGGAGTGAATCGAATTGGCTGAAGACTGGCTTCTGTGATGGTGGGGATATCGGGAGGCAGTGGAGATGAATCATCCACTCGGCACTTCTGGCTGAAGATGGTTGCAAATGCTTCAGCCTTGTCTTTTGCACTCACGTGCTGGACTCCGCCATCTTTGAGGATGGGGATGGGGATGTTTGCAGAGCCTCCTCCTCCCGTTAGTTGTTTAATTGTCCACCACCATTCATGACTGGATGTGGCAGGACTGCAGAGTTTTGATCTGATCCGTTGATTGTGGAATCGCTTAGCTCTATCTATAGCATGTTGCTTCTGCTGTTTAGCATGCATGTAGTCCTGAGTTGTAGCTTCACCAGGTTGGCACCTCGTTTTTCGGTACGCCTGGTGCTGCTCCTGGCATGCTCTTCTACTCTCCTCATTAAACCACGGTTGATCCCCTGGCTTGTTGGTAATGGTAGAGTGAGGAATATGCCGGGCCATGAGGTCACAGATTGTGCTGGAATACAATTCTGCTGCTGCTGATGGCCCACAGCGCCTCATGGATTCCCAGTTTTGAGCTGCTAGATCTGTTCTGAATCTAACCCATTTAGCACGGTGGTAGTGCCACACAACACGTTGGATGGTGTCCTCAGTGCGAAGACGGGACTTCATCTCCACGGGAACTGTGCGGTGGTCACTCCAACAATACTGTAATGGACAGATGCATCTGCGACAGGTAGATTGGTGAGGACGAGGTCAAGTAAGTTTTTCCCTTGTGTTGGTTCGCTCACCACCTGCCGCAGGCCCAGTCTAGCAGCTATGTCCTTCAGGGCTCGGCCAGCTCGGTCAGTAGCGGTGCTACCGAGCCACTCTTGGTGATGGACATTGAAGTCCCCCACCCAGAGTACATTCTGTGTCCTTGCTACCCTCAGTGCTTCCTCAAAGTGGTGTTCAACATGGAGGAGGACTGATTCATCAGCTGAGGGAGGGCGGTCGGTGGTAATCAGCAGGAGGTTTCCTTGCCCATGTTTGACCTGATGCCATGAGATTTCATGGGGTCCACAGTCAATGTTGAGGATTCCCAGGGCCACTCCCTCCTGACTGTGTATCACTGTACCGCCACCTCTGGTCAGTCTGTCCTGTCGGTGGGACAGGACATACCCAGGGATGGTGATGGAAGAATCTGGGACGTTGGCTGTAAAGGTATGATTCTGTGAGTATGGCTATGTCAGACTGTTGCTTGACTAGCCTGTGGGACAAGCTCTCACAATTTTGGCACAAGTCCCCAGATGTTCGTGAGGAGGACTTTGCAGGGTCGACTGGGCTTGGTTTGCCTTTGTCGTGTCCGGTGCCTAGTGGTCCGATGCCGGGTGGTCCATCCGGTTTTATTCTTCTTGTGACTTTTTTTAAGCGAGATTTTACAACTGAGTAGCTTGCTAGGCCATTTCAGAGGGCAATTAAGAATCAACCACATTGCTGTGGGTCTGGAGTCACATATAGGCCAGACCGGGTAAGGACGGCAGGTTTCCTTCTCTAAAGGACATTAGTGAACCAGATTGGTTTTTACGACAATCCGGTAGTTTCATGGCCACCGTTACTGATACTGGTATTTTAATTCCAGATTTTATTTAATTAATTGAATTTAATTAATTGAATTTAAATTCACCAGCTGCCGTGGCGGGATTTGAACTCATGACTCCGGATTATTTGTCCAGGCCTCTAGATTACTAGTCCAGTAACATAACCACTATGCTACTGTACAGTCTAAAAATTAGAGCCAGACCTTTCAGGAGTGAGATTAGAAAACATTTCTACACACAAAGGGTGGTAGAAGTTTGGAACTCTCTTCCACAAACGGCAATTGATACTAGCTCAATTGCTAAATTTAAATCTGAGATAGATAGCTTTTTGGCAACCAAAGGTATTAAGGGATATGGGCCAAAGGCAGGTACATGGAGTTAGATCACAGATCAGCCATGATCTTATCAAATGGCGGAGTAGGCACGAGGGGCTGAATGGCCTCTCCTGTTCTTATGTTCCAAACTGTCGTCCAGCAGGGTGGTAGGAATGATGTGGACCTGGCCCAGGAGAGGGATGATGGTGAAAGGGGACATGGAAGTGGGGACGCCACTCAAAGCGCTCCCACGTCTCACTCGTTGCCCCCCGCTCAACCAGTACCCGCAATGCTGCCTCCTCTCCAGGTGGTCGAGTCTGCCCCTGCACAGGTGCAGGTGGAGCAGTCTTTGGAGGGGCCCTCAGGGCACCGAAACACAGAGGGCGTAGGCCCAAAGCACCTAATCGGTCAGGGCATGAACAAGAGCAACTTGCCACTACCTCTGCTGCAGCCACAGGGGTAGCACCACTTAGGAGTACTCGTAAGCGTAAGACAAAGGTTTTGTGAGCACAAAGGGGATGCACAAGGGTATTTGACGGTTTGTCATGTTTTTTATTTATATTTGATTTTTGTTAATGGCATATTAAATATTATTATTGTCACCACTACTGCTACGTCTTGGCCATTCTTGACTGGCTTGTGTAATCAGTCCTTTTCATGAGGTTCACCATGAACATCCACACTTGATGCCACTCATTGGGTCACCCTACAGTGGGTGTATGTGTAGTTGCACCACTATTTTGTGCAGGTGCCTGTGGCGCAGCACTGTGCTGTGAAGCTCCACATGGTGGAGGTGGACGGCGTGCCTGGCGAGGCTGGTGATGTTGCTCCTCCTCAGATGAAGTGATGAATGCAGCTATGGCGTCCCCAATCCTGATGGTGTGAGTTTGAGGGGGTCTGCAAAGTAGGTAAATGTGTTTGCACAGCAGAGTTTAGGGTATAAATTAATAATTTTGAGTGGAAAGACAAAGGTGTTGCAGCCAAAACTTTGTCTGAAGTGACAGAATGCCCTGCTGCAATAAATGAGGTATTCCCCCCAACTGTCAAATAATCCTTTGCATCTCCCACTGACTGCTGGCTGAAACACATCTGCTCCAACAGGGAGTGTTTCCCACAGCACGGGAAACATGCTGAGGATCCTTCAAAATTGCACCCCTGCCAAAATCTCCAGTCAATGAGGTCTGTCAAGTACCTCAAGTATCTAAATAACGATCTAAAGCAGCATCCCGCCGGCTTTAATTGCTGGTGGGTCCCCAAATGTGGGAGCTGCGGGCGCACCTGAACGCGTCATTGGAGAACCCGGAAGTCAGCCGGTTGGAGCCAGGAGCCTCCCCGCCCCCAACGCATCCGCTCGGCAATCCGAAAATCGGCCCCAAAGAGTCTTCAAAGGGATATAGACAGGTTAAGTGAATAGGCAGAAGGAGTATAGTTTGGGGAAATGTGAGGTTATTCACTTTGGTAGGAAGAATAGAAAAACAGAATATTTTTTAAATGGTGAGAAACTATTAAATATTGGTGTTCAGAGAGATCTGGGTGTCCTCATACAAGAAACACAGAAAGTTAGCATGCAGGTGCAGCAAGCAATTAGGAAGACAAATGGCATGTTGGCCTTTACTGCAAGGGGGTTGGAGTACAAGGGTAAGGAAGTCTTGCTGCAATTGTACAGGGCTTTGGTGAGACCACATTTGGAGTACTGTGTACAGTTTTGGTCTCCTTACCTAAGGAAGAATATACTTGCCTTAGAGGTGGTGCAACAAAGGTTCATGAGATTAATTCCTGGGATGAGAGGGTAGTCCTATGAGGAGAGATTGAGTAGAATCTCTACTGGCGACAGGCGTTGTGGCGGGGGATTAGAGGACTGCTAACGTTGTACTGTTGTTTAAAAAGGAAGAAAGAGATAGACCGAGCAATTATAGGCCAGTCAGTCTAATCTCGGTGGTGGGCAAATTACTGGAATCAATCCTAAGGGACAGCATAAATCGTCAAATAGTCATTTAGAAAGGCACGGGTTAATCAAGGACAGTCAGCATGGATTTGTTAAGGGAAGGTTGTGCCTGACTAACTTGATTGAATTTTTTGAGGAGCTAACAAGGAGGGCCAATGAAGGTAACACGTTTGATGTAGTCTACATGGATTTTAGCAAGGCTTTTGACAAGGTCCTACACAGCAGACTGGTCAAAAAAGTAAAAGCCCATGGGATCCAAGGTAAGTGGCGAGTTGGATCCAAAATTGGCTCAGTGGCAGGAAGCAAAGGGTAATGGTTGACGGGTATTTTTGCGACTGGAAAGCTGTTACAAGTAGGGTTCCGCAAAGTTCAAACCTAACCCCAACCCTTGCTTTTTGTGGTATATATTAATGATTTGGACTAGGATGTGGGGGGCTTGATCAAGAAGTTTGCAGTTTATACAAAAATTGGCCGTGTGGTTGATAGTGAAGAGGAAAGCTGTAGACTGCAGGAAGGTATCAATGGACTGGTCAGGTGGGCAGAAAAGTGGCAAATGGATTTCAATCTGGAGAAGTGTGAGGTAATGCATTTGGGGAGGGCAAACAAGGCAAGGGAGTACACAATAAATGGGAGGATACTGAGAGGTGCAGAGGAACAAAGGGGCCTTGGAGTGCATGTCCACAGATCCCTGAAGGTAGCAGGACAAGTAGATAAGGTGGTTAAAAGGGCATACGGGATACTTTCCTTTATTAGCCGAGGCACAGAATATAAGAGTGGGGAGGTGTCGAACTGTATAAAACATTGGTTAGGCCACAACTTAAGTACTGTGCACAGTTCTGGTCAACACATTACAGGAAAGATATGATTGCACTAAAGAGGGTACAGAGGAGAATTACAAGGATGTTGCCAGGGCTGGAGAATTTTAGCAATGCGAAAAGATTGGTTAGGCTGGGGTTGTTTTCTTTGGAACAAAGGAGGCTGAGGAGAGATTTAATTGAGGCGTATAAAATTATGGCAGGACTAGATAGAGTGGATAGGGAGAACCTATTTCCCTTAGTAGAGGGGTCAGTGACCAGGGGGCATAGATTTAAAGTAATTGGTAGGAGGATTAGAGGGGAGCTGAGGAGAAATGTTTTCACCCAGAGGGTGGTGGGGGTCTGGAACTCACTGCCTGAAAGGGTGGTAGAGGCAGAAACTCTCAACTTTTTTGGCTGGCACAGACAAAAGGAAGAAAGAGATAGACCGAGCAATTATAGGCCAGTCAGTCTAATCTCGGTGGTGGGCAAATTACTAGAATCAATCCTAAGGGACAGCATAAATCGTCAAATAGTCATTTAGAAAGGCACGGGTTAATCAAGGACAGTCAGCATGGATTTGTTAAGGGAAGGTTGTGCCTGACTAACTTGATTGAATTTTTTGAGGAGCTAACAAGGAGGGCCAATGAAGGTAACACGTTTGATGTAGTCTACATGGATTTTAGCAAGGCTTTTGACAAGGTCCCACACAGCAGACTGGTCAAAAAAGTAAAAGCCCATGGGATTCAAAGGAAAGTGGCTAGTTGGATCCAAAATTGGCTCAGTGGCAGGAAGCAAAGGGTAATGGTTGACGGGTATTTTTGCAACTGGAAAGCTGTTACAAGTAGGGTTCCGCAAGGCTCAACCCTAACCCCAACCTCCTTCTGTGCCGTTACTTTCTATGATTTTCTCTGGAGTTTAGAAGAATGAGAGGTGATCTCATTGAAACATATAAGACTCTGAGGGGGCTTGACAGGGTAGAGGCTGAGAGGTTGTTTCCCCTGGCTGGAGAGTCTAGAACTATAAGACCATAAGACGATAAGAGATAGGAGCAGGAGTAGGCCATTCGGCCCCTTCGAGCCTGCTCTGCCATTCAATGAGATCATGGCTGATCTGATTTTTACCTCAACTCCACTTTCCCGCCTTTTTCCCATATCCTTTGAATCCCTTGCTGATCAAAAATTTGTCTAACTCAGCCTTGAATATACTCAATGACTCATCCTCCACAGATTTTTGGGGTAAAGAATTCCAAAGATTCACGACCCTCTGGGAGAAGAAATTCTTCCTCATTTCCGTCTTAAACGGGCAACCTCTTATTCTGAGACGATGCCCCCTAGTTTTAGATTCCCCCATGAGGGGTAACATCCTCTCAGCATCTACCCTATCGAGTCCCCTCAGAATCTTGTATGTTTCAATAAGATCTCCTCTCATTCTTCTAAACTCCAATGAGTATAGACCCAACCTGTTCAATCTTTCCTCATAAGACACCCTTCCATACCTGGAATCAACCTAGTGAACCTTCTCTGAACTGCCTCCAATGCAACTATGTCCTTCCTTAAATAAGGGCACCAGAACTGAACGCAGAACTCTAGGTCTGGTCTCACCCTGTACAGTTTTAGCATGACTTCCCTGCTTTTATACTTCATCCCCCTAGAAATAAAGGCCAATATTCCGTTTGCCTTCCGATTACCTGCTGCACCTGTATGTTGACTTTTTGGGACATCCAGATCCCTCTGCACAGCAGTATTTTGTAGTATTTCTCCATTCAAGTAATATTTTGCTTTTTTATTTTTCCTCCCGAAGTGGATGACTTCACATTTTCCCATATTATATTCCATCTGCCAAATGTTTGCCCATTCACTTAACCTGTCAACATCTCTTTGCAGACACTTTGTGTCCTCATCGCAACTTGCTTTTCCATCTATCTTTGTATCACCAGCAAATTTGGCCACAAGACACTCTGTTCCTTCATCCAAGTCATTGATATATATTGTAAATAGTTGAGGCCCCAGCACTGATCCCTGTGGCACCCCACTTGTTACAGATTGCCATTTTGAAAATGACCCTTTTATCCCGACTCTTTGTTTTCTGTTAGTTAGCCAATCCTCTATCCATGCCAGTATATAACCCCCAACTAGGGAGCATAGTCTCAGGATAAGGGGACAGCCATTTAAGACTGAGATGAGGAAGAATTTTATCACTTGGAGGGTTGTCTATCTTTGGAATTCTCTACCCCAGAGAGCTGTGAATGCTGAGTCGTTGAGTACATTCAAGGCTGAGATAGATAGATTTTTGGACTCTAGGGGAATCAAGGGATATGGGGATCGGGCAAGAAAGTGGAGTTGAGGTCGAAGATCAGCCATGATCTGATTGAATGGCAGAGCAGGCTCGAGGTGCCATATGGCCTACTCCTGCTCCTATTTCTCATGTTCTTATTACACCCAGGTCATGTCAATGTTGCTAATTCCCCCGTCACCCAAGGTCATGCACACTCTGATTCTCCTTGGCTTTTTTGCAGAAACACCTGGGCTTTGTACTATTTCTTAGTTGATGGCACAGGTCAAGAACAGATCACATATGAAAATGCAACACAAACCCACATCCTACCCATTCTTTTACATATTGCATTACAGCACCAATGATATTTCAACTCAGCGGAGTTTATGGAGTTTCCTGTATTCTCGAGTTTTACATATTAAACGTATAGAGAGAAAAAAAATGAAAGACTTGCATTTATATAGCACCTTTCGCAACCTCAGAACGTCCCAAAGTGCTTTACAGCCACAGAAGTATTTTTGAAGTGGTGTCACTTTTGTAACGTAGGAAAAGCAGCAGACAATTTGTGCACTGCAAGGTACCATAGACAGCAATGAGATCGAAACACAGGAACAAGAGTAGGCCATCCAGCCCCGCAAGACTGTTCTGCCCACAATTTCCTGAATGGGCAAAATGACGAGATAATCTGTTTTTAGTGATATTGGTTGAGGGATAAATGTTGGCCAGGACACCGAAGAGAACTCTGGCTTCCATGGTGCTCTGATAGTGCCCGATCCGATTTGGTCTCAGAAGCTCAGCAGCGTTAGCTTTGGTTAGTACTTGGATGGGAAACTGCCAGGGAATACCAGGTACAGTAGGCTTTTAGTGGATACGAAATTGGCTAATGGACAGAAAGCAGTGAGGAGTGGTGAACGGTTGTTTTCAGACTGCAAGGAAGTATACAGTGGTATCCCCCAGGGGTCGGTATTAGGGCCACTGCTCTTTTTGATATATATATTAATGACGTGGACTTGGGTATACAGGGCAAATTTCAAAGTTTGCAGATGACACAAAACTCGGCGAAGTAGTAAACAGTGAGAAGGATAGTAACAGGCTTCAGAAGGACATAGACAGACTGGTGAAACGGGCAGACACATGGCAGATGAAATTTAACGCAGAGAAGTGTGAAGTGATGCACTTTGGAACAAAGAATGAGGAGAAACAATATAAACTAAATAGTACAATTTTAAATGGGGTGCAGGAACAGAGACACCTGGGGGTTTATGTACAGAAATCTTTGAAGGTGGCGGGACAAATTGCTAAGACTGTTAAAAAAGCATACAGGATCCTGGGCATAGAGTACAAAAGCAAGGAAGCTATGCTAAACCTTTGTAAATCTCTGGTTAGGCCTCAGCTGGGGTATTGGGGGAGGGTTTAAACTAATTTGGCAGGAGGGGGGGAACCAGGATGTAGCAGCAAAGAGGAGAGACAAGGTGCAGAGAAAACTAGGAGGGACAAACAGCAACAGAATAAAGAATAGAATCATAGAAAGGTTACAGCACAGAAGGAGGCCATGCGGCCCATCGAGTCCATGCCGGCTCTATGCAAGAGCAATCTAGCTAGTTCCACTCTTCTGCCCTATCCCCGCAGCCCTGCAAGTTTTTTCCTTTCAAGTACCTATCCAGTTCCCTTTTGAAAGCCACGATTGAATCTGCCTCCACCACCCCCTCTGGCAGTGCATTCCAGATCCTAACCACTGCATAAGAAAGTTTTTCCTCATGTCACCATTGGTTCTTTTGCCAATCATCTTAAATCAATGTGCTCTGGTTCTTGACCCTTCTGCTAATGGGAAAGCGTAGAAAGAGCAGGAGGTAGATGAGGATGAAAGTAAAACAGACTAGTATGATGTTGGAATGCATGTGTGCTAATGTGAGGAGTGTTATAAATAAGGTTGATAAGCTGCAGGCACAAGTTGCCACATGGGGTTATGATATAGTGCCTATGACGGAGACCTGGCTTAAACATGGGCAAGCCATATGGCCTACTCCTGCTCCTATTTCTTATGTTCTTAATGGGATCTAAACATTCTTGGCTACAATGTATTCAGGAGGGATATGATGTGGAGATGCCGGTGATGGACTGGGGTTGACAATTGTAATCAATTTTACAACACCAAGTTATAGTCCAACGATTTTTATTTGAAATCTACAAGCTTTCGGAGGCTTCCTCCTTCCTCAGGTAAATGTCAGGAGCTCCTTGAAGCCTACGCATTTATACATCGTAGAACAATACATGGTGTTTAAAGACTGCCCCTGCAACTGCCCGTTGCCAAGGCAATCACCGTGTTCAGACAGAACCCCCGAATACACATTCAACAAAACAACAAACAGGGGAAAAAAAGAGAGATGCAGAAACATCCGGAAGGCAGAGAAAGCCAGCAAATGACCCATTATATTAAAAACAGATAGCTTTTGTTCGCTGGTGGGGTAACGTGTAGCGTGACATGAACCCAAGATCCCGGTTGAGGCCGTCCTCATGGGTGCGGAACTTGGCTATCAATTTCTGCTCGACGATTTTGCGTTGTCGTGTGTCTCGAAGGCCGCCTTGGAGAACGCTTACCCGAAGATCGGTGGCTGAATGTCCCTGACTGCTGAAGTGTTCCCCGACTGGGAGGGAGCCCTCCTGTCTGGCGATTGTTGCGCGGTGTCCGTTCATCCGTTGCCGCAGTGTCTGCATGGTCTCGCCAATGTACCATGCTCCGGGGCATCCTTTCCTGCAGCGTATGAGGTAGACAACGTTGGCCGAGTCACAGAAGTATGAACCATGCACCTGGTGGGTGGTGTCCTCTCGTGTGATGGTGGTATCCGTGTCGATGATCTGGCATGTCTTGCAGAGGTTACCGTGGCAGGGTTGTGTGGTGTCGTGGACTCTGTTCTCCTGAATGCTGGGTAATTTGCTGTGAACGATAGTCTGTTTGAGGTTGGGTGGCTGTTTGAAGGCGAGTAGTGGAGGTGTGGGGATGGCCATAGCGAGGTGTTCGTCGTCATCGATGACATGTTGAAGGCTGCGGAGAACATGGCGTAGTTTCTCCGCTCCGAGGAAGTACTGGACGACGAAGGGTACTCTGTTGGTTGCGTCCCGTGTTAGTCTCCTGAGGAGGTCTATGCGATTTTTCGCTGTGGCCCGTCGGAACTGTCGATCGATGAGTCGAGCGTCATATCCCGTTCTTACCAGGGCATCTTTCAGAGTCTGTAGGTGTCCATCCCGTTCCTCCTCGTCTGAGCAGACCCTGTGTATTCGCAGGGCCTGTCCATAGGGGATGGCCTCTTTGATGTGGTTAGGGTGGAAGCTGGAAAAGTGGAGCATCGTGAGGATGTCCGTGGGCTTGCGGTAAAGTGAGGTGCTGAGGTGCCCGTCTTTGATGGAGATTCGTGTGTCCAAGAAAGAAACCGATTCTGAGGAGTAGTCCATGGTGAGCTTGATGGTGGGATGGAACTTGTTGATGTTATCGTGTAGTCTCTTTAGTGATTCCTCACCGTGGGTCCATAGAAAGAAAATGTCGTCAATGTATCTGGTGTATAGCGTTGGTTGGAGGTCCAACCAACGCTATACACCAGATACCCACGGCGAAGAATCACTAAAGAGACTACACGATAACATCAACAAGTTCCATCCCACCATCAAGCTCAGAATCAGTTTCTTTCTTGGACACACGAATCTCCATCAAAGACGGGCACCTCAGCACCTCACTTTACCGCAAGCCCACGGACAACCTCACGATGCTCCACTTTTCCAGCTTCCACCCTAACCACGTCAAAGAGGCCATCCCCTATGGACAGGCCCTGCGAATACACAGGGTCTGCTCAGATGAGGAGGAACGGGATGGACACCTACAGACTCTGAAAGACGCCCTGGTAAGAACGGGATATGACGCTCGACTCATCGATCGACAGTTCCGACGGGCCACAGCGAAAAATCGCATAGACCTCCTCAGGAGACCAACACGGGCCGCAACCAACAGAGTACCCTTTGTCGTCCAGTACTTCCCCGGAGCGGAGAATCTACGCCATGTTCTCCGCAGCCTTCAACATGTCATCGATGACGACGAACACCTCGCTATGGCCATCCCCACACCTCCACTACTCGCCTTTAAACAGCCACCCAACCTCAAACAGACTATCGTTCGCAGCAAATTACCCAGCTTTCAGGAGAACAGCGTCCACGACACCACACAACCCTGCCACGGTAACCTCTGCAAGGCATGCCAGATCATCGACACAGATACCACCATCACACGAGAGGACACCACCCACCAGGTGCATGGTTCATACTTCTGTGACTCGGCCAACGTTGTCTACCTCATACGCTGCAGGAAAGGATGCCCCGGAGCATGGTACATTGGCGAGACCATGCAGACACCGCGCAACAATCGCCAGACAGGAGGGCTCCCTCCCAGTCGGGGAACACTTCAGCAGTCAGGGACATTCAGCCACCGATCTTCGGGTAAGCGTTCTCCAAGGCGGCCTTCGAGACACACGACAACGCAAAATCGTCGAGCAGAAATTGATAGCCAAGTTCCGCACCCATGAGGACGGCCTCAACCGGGATCTTGGGTTCATGTCACGCTACACGTTACCCCACCAGCGAACAAAAGCTATCTGTTTTTAATATAATGGGTCATTTGCTGGCTTTCTCTGCCTTCCGGATGTTTCTGCCTCTCTCTCTCTCTCTCTGTGTTTTTTTTTCCTGTTTGTTTTTTTGTTGAATGTGTATTCGGGGGTTCTGTAGGTGACACCTCTCTGTCTGAACACGGTGATTGCCTTGGCAACGGGCAGTTGCAGGGGCAGTCTGTAAACACCATGTATTGTTCTACGATGTATAAATGCGTAGGCTTCAAGGAGCTCCTGACATTTACCTGAGGAAGGAGGAAGCCTCCGAAAGCTTGTAGATTTCAAATAAAAATCGTTGGACTATAACTTGGTGTTGTAAAATTGTTTACAAAAATTCAGGAGGGATAGGGAAGGAAAAAAGAAAGTCGGGGGGCAGGGGGGCGGAGGCAATATTGATCAAGGATAATATTACAATTCTACAGAGGGAAGATATACTAGAGGGTTCAAAGATTGAATCTATTTGGTTACAGTTAAGGAACAGAAAAGGAGCTGTTGCATTGCTGGGTGTTTACTATAGACCCCCAAATAGTGAGAAGGGGATAGAAGAGCAAATCCATAGGCAAATTTCAGAGAAATGTAAAAATAATAGAGCAGTAATAGTAGGGGACTTCAATTACACTAACATAGATATAATATAAATAGAGGCATAGAGTACAAAAGCAAGGAAGTTATGTTGAACCTTTATAAAGCACTGGTTCGGCCACAACTGGAGTATTGTGTCCAATTCTGGGCACCGCACTTTCGGAAGGATGTGAAGGCCTTAGAGAGGGTGCAGAAAAGATTTCCTAGAATGGTTCCAGGGATGAGGGACTTCAGTTACGTGGATAGACTGGAGAAGCTGAGGTTGTTTTCCTTAGAGCAGAGAAGCTTAAGAGGAGAATTGATGGAAGTGTTCAAAATCATGAAGGGTTGAGACAAAGTAAATAAAGAGAAACTGCTCCCGTTGGCAGAAGAGTCGAGAACCAGAGAACACAGATTTAAGGGGATTGGCAAAAGAACCAAAGGCGACATGAGGAAAAGCTTTTTACGCAGCGAGTAGTTATGATTTAGAATGCGCTGCCTGAAAGGGTGGTGGAGGCAGATTCAATTGAATTCAATGATTCAATCAAAAAGGAATGGGATAAATACTTGAAGGGAAAAAATTTGCAGGGCTACGGAGAAAGAGCAGGGGAATGGGACTAACTGGATTGCTCTTACAAAGAGTCGGCACGGGCTCGATGGGCCAAATGGCCTCCTTCTGTGCCGTAACCATTCTATGATTCTAGACCGGGAAAAAAAGAGTAAAGGGCAAGGAGGGTGAAGAATTCCTAAAATGAGTATAGGAGAACTTTCTTAATCAGTATGTTTCTAGCCCAACAAGGAAGGAAGCAGTGCTGGAACTAGTTCTAGGGAATGAAGTAAGGTTAGTAGAGTGTGTTTCAGTGGGAGAACATCTGTGTAATAATGATCATAATATAATTAGGTTTAAAGTAGTTTCAGAAAGGGGCAAGAAAAATCCTAGGTGAAAATACCCAACTGGAAGAGAGATAATTTCAGTGATTTGAGAAGGGATCTCGGACAGGTGGACTGGAAACAAAGATTGGCCAAGAAAACAGTAAATGAGCAATGGCAGGTCTTCAAGGTGGAGATAGTTCAGGTACAAACCAAGCATATTCCCATAAGAAGGAAAGGTAGGGCATCCAAAGCTAGAACTCCCTGGATGACAAAGGTAATAGAGGTTAAAATAAAACATTAAAAGAAGGCTAATGAAATGATAAATGTCAGGTACAGAATATTGTAGAAAAACAGGCAGAATACAGAGTGCAGGGGGGAATTGAAAAAGCATATAAGAGGGACAAAGAGAGAATATGAGAAAAGATTAGCGGGTAACATAAAAGGGAATCCAAAAATAATTTCTAAACATATCAACAATAAAAGGTTAGTTAAAGGAATGGTGGGGCCAATTAGGAACAACAAAAGAAACCTTCTTGTGGAGGCAGAGGACATGACTGAGGTACTGAATGAGTACTTTGCATCTGTCTTCACAAAAGAAGAGGATGAAGTTAATGTCGCAGTAGAGGAGGGGGGAGTAGAGATATTGGAGAGGATAAAAATAGATGGAAAGGAGGTGCTAAATAGGTTGGCATCACTCAAAGTTAACAAGTCATCCAGTCCAGATGGGATACATTCTCGCTGCTGCGGGAAGCAAGAGTGGAGAGAAGCTCTGACCACAATCTTTCAATTCTCCTTGGATATGGGAGTGATGCCAAAGGACTGGAGGACTGCAAATGTTACACCCCTATTCAAAAAAGGGGAGAGGGATAAACCTGGTAACTGCAGGCCAGTCAGTCTAACATCGGTGGTGGGAAAATTACTAGAGACCATTGTCAAGGACAAAATTAATTCTCATTTGGAGAAGCATGGGTTAATAAGGGACAGCCAGCACGGATTTGTCAACGGCAAATCATGTCTGACTAACCTGATTGAGTTCTCTGATGAAGTATCAGGGAGGGTTGATGAAGGTGGTGCAGTAGATGTTGTATATGTGGACTTCCAAAAGTCATTTGATAAAGTACCACTTAACAGGCTTATTCGGAAAACAGGAGCTCATGGGATTAAAGAGACGGTGGTAACTTGGGTAAGTAATTGGCTATGGGATTGAAGGCACAGAGTGGTACAAAACTTGGCTAAATATAGTGAGGATAGTAGCAGATTTCAGGAGGACATAGGCAGACTGGTGAAATGGGCAAACACGTGGCAGATGCAATTTAATGCAGATAAGTGTGAAGTGATGCACTTTGGGAGGACAACATGGAGAGGCAGTATAATGTAAATGGTACTATTTTGAGGGGGCTGCAAGAGCAGAGGGACCTGGGGGTGCATATTCACAAATCTTTGAAGGTGGCAGGGCAAGTGATAAGGTGGTTAAGATATGGGATACGTGGCTTTGAAAATCGGGGCATTGAATACAAAAACAAGGAAGTCATGCTAAATCTTTACAAATCACTGGTTAGGCCTCAGCTGGAGTATTGAGTACAATTCTGGGCACCACACTTTAGGAAGGATGTCAAGACCTTGGAGAGGGTACGGAGGCGGTTTACCAGGATGACACCAGGAATGAGGGAAATCAGTTATGTGGAGAGATTGAAGAAGTTGGCATTGTTCTCCTTAGAGCAGCAAAGGTTAAGGGGAGACCTAATAGAGGTATTCAAAAGAAACTGTTTCCTCTGGCAAGTGGATCGGTAAACAGAGGTCATAGATTTGAAATAACTGGCAAAAGAACTTGAGGGGAATGAGGAGAAATTTTTTTCACACAGAGGGTTGTTAAGATCTGGACCGCACTACCTGAAAGGGTGATGGAAGCAGATTCTATAGAGACTTTCAAAAGGCAACTGGACATGTACTTGAAGAGGACTAATTTGCAGGGTTATGGGGAAAAAGCTGGGGGGTGGGACTGGTTTGAATAGTTCTTTCAAAGAGCCAGCACAGGTATGATGGGCCGAATGGCCTCCGTCTGTGCTGTAAGTTTCTAGGATTCTGTGAACTCCCCTGCTCTTCTTCGAAATAGCGTCATGGGATCTTTTACGTCCACCTGAGAGGGCCTTGGTTTAACATCTCATCTGAAAGACGACATCTCCAACAGTACTGCACTGGAGTCAACTTAGATTTTGTGCTCAAGTCACTTAAATAATGGACATATAAAGAAATATCACCATTTCATAGTATGCAATAGAAATTTGCATAGCATAAAAACAGCAAAAGATATTCAGTTCTCAAAAAAGAACATTTTTACTTAGTCTGCAGACTTTCAATTAGAAGCTGAAAATTCCCATTTTAGAAAATTTTAGATACTCTAATGGTGAATTATCAACAATAATAGGAATTCTAACCAGTTTCGCCAAGTCAGACTAGGAAGGATTAAAATGAGTAAGAACCCTTTACTTATATCAGATCTCCTCACCTTCAATTGAATCGTCGCAGTGATACTCCTGCATTCTTGTCATGCTATCGATAGCTTTAAGAGGAAGCTCTCTCTTTGTATCCACAAGTGATGTTCTCCTTTCCTGCTCCTCTCCAAATATGTTGTTATTGTTGTTCACTTGAGTCCCATTGGTCCTTGTTAATTTTTGAAGCTCGACCTTCAGTTCTGTAATCTAGAAAAAAAGAATTTTTATCAAGAGATAGGATTACTGTAAACAAATTAGGTTATTAAATAAAGAAGTGAAATTCTTATTATAACTTTACCATCCCTTTGCAAGACATTAGATAGCTTGTTTTGAGGGGGAAAAAATAAACTGTCATAGCCTACAAACTACTTTCCTTAATCCTGAATTGAAAATCCACTTGCTACTGCCAGGAGATTTGCCAATTGTTGGCTACAAAAACTTTACACAACTAACTCTTCTGGATGAATAGCTAAACAGGACTGACTGTAGTTGTGGAATAATTTATGATTCAGAAGATCCCGTTCTCCTACCTAAAGGATCATAAAATCTTACAGCACAGATGGAGGCCATTTGGCCCTTCATGCCTGTGCCAGTTCTTTGAATGATCATCCGACTCCCCTGCTCTTTCCCCATAGCCCTGCAAATTTTTCCATTTTAAGTATATATCCAATTCCTTCTTGAAAGTTACTATTGAATCTGCTTCCACCAACCTTTCAGGCAGTGCATTCCATATCATGACAACTCGCTGCGTAAAAAAATTTCTTCTCTTATGCCCTCTAGTTATTTTGACAATTATCTTAAATCTGTGTCCTCTGGTTCCCGACCCACCCGCCAATGGAAACAGTTTCTTCTTATTTAACCTATCAAAACCACTCATAGTTTTGAACACGTCTATCAAATCTCCCTTTAACCATTTCTGCTCTAAGGAGAACAATCCCAGAATCTCTGGTCTCGCCACATAACTAAAGTCCCTCATCCCTGGCATCATTCTGGTAAATCTCCTCTGCACGCTCTCCAAGGCCTTGCTATCTTTCCTGAAGTGTGGACTGAAGGAAGCTACATGGTGACCAGGATAAAAAATATCTATACTTGCTAAAATCTTTATTCAACTACATCTATATTAAGTATTGTTCATTTACCGGATATAATACCGCTGGTAGAGTAAATTTAATAAAACAAATAAAATCTGTAACACGTAATTTATCAATTACTAGAAAATGTTAAACAGTAAAAGCCACGTTGCATTTCATTCTTTAATGTTGACATTAAACCTGTTTCAATCCAGAGAGAAGAAAATCTACTGAAAATTTTCAACTGACCAAACAATGTACTTCAGGAAAGTATCCCACAAAGCAGTGGGATATGTTTATTTCCGCTGCAGTAACTTTTGTTCCTTCTTTCAGTGAGACAGCTAATTTAGTGTTAAATCATGTTTACTTTTGTACTGTCTTTTTGTACTGAGGACTTAAGCCCAATAGGAACTAGGGCAAAAATGCATAAACTCATGGACTTCTCCAGCTTTCAGAGAGGAAGATTTCATCTATGGCCCTAGAAGTGAATGATAATGTTCTAAACTTACTTATCTCACTTCTTATTACATCTACTTAAAATTTCACCAACCTTTGGAAAAAGGTTGGAAACATCAGTGTTTGTATAATGCTGACTTACTTATTCAGTACTTTTTAAGTGCAGACTAACAGCCTCTTTGATGCCAAGGAATTAAAAACACACACTTGTTTTTACTGAGTGATATCACAATTTCATAGTCAAAATCATATTCAACAAAAATAAAATCTTTAGCATATCCAAAATTAGATACAGGACAAGTTAAGTGACCTGAAGATAGGAGAGCACTTGGGAAATACTGGCCATACCCTAATTATGTTCACATTGAAAAGAAAAAGAGGAGTCCAAGATAAAAGTGTTGGACTGGTAATCAGCTAATTTCAATGCTATGAAAGGAGTCCTAGTACAGATTAATTGGTTGTAAAAAAACAATAGATCAAACAGCAGTGGGAAATATTTAAATATGTGATGGATACGGTATAGGTTAAATGCAGTCCCACTAGGAGAAAGGTGGCACATCAAAAGCAGGGATTTCATGAATAAATAGAAAGGTTGTGGGGAAATAAGATTTAAAAAGGAAGCACATGATAAATACGGGAAATAACACAGAAAAAAATTAAGAAATATGAATGGTTTAGAGAGTGAGAAAAAAAAAATTAGGAAGACGAAGGTGGAGTAAGAAAGAACACTGCCAGTCAACATAAAGGAAAATAACAAGGATTTTATTCGGACATAAGATGTAATGGGATAATTAAAGAAAGGGTGGGATTACTTAGAGATGATGGTGATTATCTTGTACTTGAGAGAGAGGGAATGGTAGAGATACTTAGTAAGTATTTTGCCTCAGTTTTAACAAAGGAAGGTAAAAGTAAGACTGCAGCAGTACTTGAGAGATATGAATGGGCAACTACTGGAGATAAACAAACAAAAGGGCACTATAGTAAGAAGATAATAGGAATAAAAATAGAAAAGTCACCATGCTCAAATGCTATGAATTCCAAAATACGGAAGGAGACTGGGGAGGAGATAATGGAGACACTAATCAAAATTTTCCAAACATCTTTGGAAATGGAAATTGGGAAATTCTTCAAAAAAAAGGAAAGTTTAAGCCAGGAAATTAAAGAAAAATTAGTCTTAGCTCTTGGCAAACCTCCCTGATAATCCACTCATCCTTGTGGCGGGCACATCCAAAATGCGCAGTGCCTGACCTGAACTAGCCTGGATTTATGGGTCCAGGTTATTAGCATGCCCCCGTGCGTAGCCCTATCCTGCCAGGGGCCAGCACCCAGAAAATCAGGGGTGGAAAGCTAGCTGCTGATGCAGCCCTTCGAGGCTTCCAACAGTGGTAATGGCTGCCGACTGTGGGATCTTCTAGCTGATGTGCAAGTACAGAGGCACTCCAGTCTAGAGAATCCAATGTGTTCTGATGGGGGAAAAAGGCCACTTACTTTATAGGCCTCTTTGGTCTTGCTGCCTGCCCCATTAAGACCCTCTAATCAGAGGGGGCCCAGCTGCAAGAGCTACCAACAGCTTTGTTGGGTGTCCTTCCAAATGTGTGCCGAACTGACATTCCTAGAGAAAAATGAGGCAGGAGGCACCATTAGCACCCCCCGCCTGTACCTCACTTGCATGCAGTTCCAATTCCCGTGCCTGTTGTACGCACAGACAATTTGTTCCCCTTAGGGAAGCTCCAGAAATGCCAGGGCGATATAAAGGGAGTGCATCACCAGGGTTAAAGGTCTCATGCTCTTTTTCCTCTCTTTTTAACCTGGGAACTAATTCTCCTGAGGCACACAGGAGAAGAATTTTGGGGGTCTAGAGCCCATAATACAGAATACATTTAGTGAACACTAAGAAGTGCTGTGAAATTTATGATTTAAAAACTCAAAGTATGTACCAAAATTTAACAACAAATTTTTGATTTCTTTGAATTATTTCAAGGAGAATTTTTTTTAAATTGCTAGTTTAAGAAATTAACGCTGTGGTACTTCTTACCCTGCTCTGAAGTTTCTGAACTTCTGCTGCATGTGCTTTTTCAACTTCTTCAAATTTCTTTTTTTCAACATCTTGATGCTTAACAAATTCTATTTCCCTGAAAAATACAAGTTTCCATAAAGTTTTCAGGTTCAGTGAGTTGTTCTCTCAGCTTACTGTTCATAAGATTGCATATTTTATTTAATTTCTTACTTCTGCTGGTAATCTTTAATAAGTTTCTTGGCTTTGTTGTATTTCTTCTCTAAGGCCTGATACTGGCTCTGGGTCTCTTTCAGATGTTCGTTGACAGTATGACACAAGGTCTGTGCCTCAATCCAGTAGCTCTCCAGTTTCAACATCCTTTCTTTGTTCTCTTCAATGTTCTGTTGGAGTTGTGTTTTTTCCAGTTCCCACTGAACCTTCTCATTCTCTGCTAATTGGAGCTGGGAAGTAGAGGCAAATAATTTCAACAAAAATCAGAACTTAACTTATCAAACCCATTCATAAATTTTATTTTCAATCTGGATTTGAAAAGAAAATACATTTTTAAAAAATGCCCTAATTTGTTGATGATGTGGAGATTTGTTGAGATTAACTTAAATGCAGAAGATCTCCTAGCATACAGCTCAGGAACAGCATAGGTAGAGACTTGGGAGTAGGTCAACTGCTCATCCCCTCCGTTGCAGGTGTTTAGTTGGGGTGCTTTGAAAGGGATGCAAGATGCAAGGAAAAATTAGAGGGTAACATACTATTTAAAATAGTTTCTTTTTAATTCATTCATGGGATGTGGGCATCGCTAGCAAGGCCAGCATTTATTGCACATACCTAACTGCCACATACCTATCTGACCTTATGGTGGTAGTGAGCAGCCTTCTTGAACCGCTGCAGTCTGTGTGGTGATGGTTCTCCCACAGTGCTGTTAGGTAGAGAGTTCCAGGATTTTGACCCAGCGACGAAGGAACAGCGATATATTCCCAAGTCAGGATGGTGTGTGACTTGGAGGGGAACGTGCAGGTGGTAGTGTTCCCATGCACCTGCTGCCCTTGCCCTTCTAGGTGGTAGAGGTCACGGGTTTGGGAGTTGCTGTCAAAGAAGCCTTGGCGAGTTGCTGCAGTGCAACTTGTAGATGGTACACACTGCAGCCACAGTGCGCCGGTCGTGGAGGGAGTGAATGTTTAGGGTGGTGGATGGGGTGTCAATCAAGTGGGCTGCTTTGTCCTGGATGGTGTAGAGCTTCTCGAGTGTTGTTGGAGCTGCACTCATCCAGGTAAGTTTAGAGTATTCCATCACACTCCTGACTTGCGCCTTGTAGATGGTGGAAAGGCTTTGGGGAGCCAGGAGGTGAGTCACTCGCCGCAGAATACCCAGCCTCTGACCTGCTCTTGTACCCACAGTATTTATGTGGCTGGTTCAGTTTTGTTCTGGTCAATGGTGACCCCCAGGATGTTGATGGTGGGGGATTCGGCGATGGTAATGCCGTTGAATGTCAAGGGGAGGTGGTTACACTCTCTCTTGTTGGAGATAGTCATTGCCTGGCACTTGTCTGGCACAAATGTTACATGCCACTTATCAGCGTAAGCCTGGATGTTGTCCAGGTCTTGCTGCATGCGGGCACGGACTGCTTCATTATCTGAGGGGTTGCAAATGGAACTGAACACTGTGCAATCATCAGGGAACATCCCCATATCTGACCTTATGATGATTGGAGGGAAGGTCATTGATGAAGCAGCTGAAGATGGTTGGGCCGAGGACACTGCCTTGAGGAACTCCTGCAGCAATGTCCTGGGGCTGAGATGATTGGCCTCCAACAACCACTACCATCTTTCTTTGTGCTAGGTATGACTCCAGCCACTGGAGAGTTTTCCCCGATTCCCACTGACTTCAATTTTACTAGGGCTCCTTGATGCCACACTCAGTCAAGTGCAGTCATTCTCACCTCACCTCTGGAATTCAGCTCTTTTGTCCAAGTTTGGACCAAGGCTGTAATAAGGTCTGGAGCAGAGTGGTCCTGGTGGAACCCAAACTGAGCATCGGTGAGCAGGTTATTAAGTGAGTAAGTGCCGCTTGATAGCACTGTCGACGACACCTTCCATCACTTTGCTGATGATTGAGAGTAGGCTGATGGGGCGGTAATTGGCCGGATTGGATTTGTCCTGCTTTTTGTGGACAGGACATACCTGGGCAATTTTCCACTTTGTCGGGTAGATGACAGTGTTGTAGCTGTACCGGAGCAGCTTGGCTAGAGGCGCAGCTAGTCCTGGAGCACAAGTCTTCAGCACTACAGCCGGGATGTTGTCGGGGCCCAAAGCCTTTGCTGTATCCAGTGCACTCAGCCGTTTCTTGATATCACGTGGAGTGAATCGAATTGGCTGAAGACTGGCTTCTGTGATGGTGGGGATTTCGGGAGGAGGCTGAGATGGATCATCCATTCGGCACTTCTGGCTGAAGATGGTTGCAAACGCTTCAGCCTTGTCTTTTGCACTCATGGGCTGGGCTCTGCCATCATTGAGGCTGGGGATGTTCACGGAACCTCCTCCTCCCGTTAGTTGTTTAATTGTCCACCACCATTCATGACTGGATGCGACAAGACTGCAGAGCTTTGATCTGATCCGTTGGCTGTGGGATTGCTTAGGTCTGTCTATAGCAAGCTGCTTCCGCTGTTTAGCATGCAGTCCTATGTTGTAGCTTCACAGGTTGGCACCTCATTTTTAGGTACGCCTGGTGATGGACATTGAAGTTCACCACCCAGAGTACATTTTGTGTCCTTGCTACCCTCAGTGCTTCCTCCCAGTGGTGCTCAACATGGAGGAGTATTGATTCATCAGATGAGGGAGGGCGGTAGGTGGTAATCAGCAGGAGGTTTCCTTGCCCATGTTTGACCTGATGCCATGAGATTTCATGGGGTCCAGAGTCAATATTTAGGACTCCCAGAGCCACTCCCTCCTGCCTGTATACCACTGTGCCGCCACCTGTGGTGGGTCTGTTCTGCCGGTGGGACAGAACATGTCCAGGGATGGTGATGAAGAAGTCTGGGGCATTGGCTGATTCTGTGAGTATAGCTAGGTCAGGCTGTTGCTTGACTAGTCTGTGGGACAGCTCTCCCAATTTTGGCACAAATTCCAGATGTTAGCGAGGAGGACTTTGCAGGGTCGACTGGGCTTAGTTTGCCCTTGCCTTTCTCGTGTCCGGTGCCTAGTGGTCCGTATGGTTTTATTCTCATGACTTTTTGTAGCGGGACTGTACAACTGAGTGGCTTGCAAGGCCATTTCAGAGGGCAGTTAAGAATCAACCATATTGCTGTGGGTGTGGAGTCACTTATAGGCCAGACTAGGTAAGGACGGCAGGTTTCCTTCCCTAAAGGACATTCGTGAACCAGATGGGTGTTTATGGTCACCATTATTGATACTAGCTTTTTATTCCAGATTTTATTTAATTAACTGAATTTAAATTCCCTAGCTACTGTGTTGGGATTTGAACTTATGACTCCGGATTATTAGCCCAGGCCTCTGGAGTACTAGTCCAGTAACATAACCACTATGCTACCGTACGCAGACATGACGATAATTAAAATAGTGACATTTTTCCCTGATATGAAACAGTTCTATTAAAATATTTTTCTGGTCAAAACTTGTACTCAAAGAAGAGAAAATTAGTTAGGAAATGGTATGCTTTTTCATTTCAGGAACCAGTGCAAACTGCAAAGTAAAGCTGTCTATTCTACCCCAACTCCAACTTAAGAACTGCCCAACTGCAGCATTTCTGTTCCCATACCAGCTAGCTTTGTAGCTTCCTTGAGTGATAATCACAGAAATTTACAGCACAGATGCAGCCATTCAGCAATCCAAAACTAATCCCACTGCCCTGGTCCTTCCCCAGAGCCCTCTGCTTCAAATAGTTATCCACTTTCTCTTAAAGGAAGCAATGATTATGTGTCACCTAGTTCCTGTAGCAAAGTATTCCATGCTCCAAGAACTTTCTGTGTAAACAAATTTCTCTTATGCTCTTTCCTCAATTTCTTAGTGGTTATTTTAAGTTAATGCAAATTAGGGGCAGCTTTGTAATGCAAGTCCATGCCCACATGAAACTGGTTTGAGAACAGCCAAACTTAATAGGATCATTACAGTGAGTAAAGGAAGAAGATCTTCATCACATCAATCTGGGTTAGACTTGAACACAGATCCCTGAAAAGAAATAACAGCTTGCTAACCCCTTGTGCCATCCAGTCCCCACATATTTACAACTATAAGTAGCTAGATACAAACTATGTGGTAGACCAAATGATCTGTACCTTTAAAAGGTATTCTACTACTTAAATCAATGTAAAGTGTATTTAATTATTAATAATCCATATAATTCTGACAATCAACGACTCAAACAAACTATTTTATTTGCTTAGGTAACTCCAATGAACAATTTTGCAATTCTTGCTGCAATACTGAAAAGAGAAACAAACAATAACACCTTGCATTTTAACGTAGAAAAATATTCCCAAGATGCTTCACAGAGTCATAAAGAAAAAATGGATGCCAAAGAAGCAGATATTAGGAGAAGTGATCAAAATCTCAGTCAAAGAGGTGGGTTTCAAGCGAAGTCTTAAATGAAGAGAGGGAGCTGGAGAGGTGGAGGGGTTTAGGGAGGGAATTGAGGGACTTGAACACTATGATGAGAGTTTTAAATTGGGGATCCAGGAGTCAATGTAGGTCAGGGAGGACAGCTGTGATGAATGACCGGGGCTTGGTCATGGGCTGCAGAGTTTTAGATGAGCTGAAGTTTTCGGAGGGGGGAAGGATGGGTCATCTGTCAGGGGAGTATTGGAGTAATCGATTCAGAAGGCAAAAATAAAATGGATGAAGGGCTCAGCAAGAGATGGGCTGAGGTAGGGACAGAGGCAGTCTTTGAGATAGAGAGGATATTAGGGTAAATTTTAACCCCACGAACAGGTGGGTTGGGGGTGGGTGGAAGGTAAAAATTGTAAAAAAAACCTAAAACCCGACCCCAACTCGCCTCCAACCTGCCCACTTCCGGTTTTAACAGAGGCGGGACGAGGGGCAGGCAACCAACCCGCTCTCAGGAGACGGGTCGGTCAGTGAAAGCTTTTAAGGAGGATTAGGGGCCTCCATTTTGACAGCTTTTTTATTTTTAAATTCCTGGGCCATCTGTTTCATGCCACATAAGAGGAGGCGAGAAGGCCCGGCTCAGCAGGTAAGTGTCTTTGTTGCACTGCATGTGGGCCAGGAGGAGCAGGAATGCTCCCCCCAGGCTCAACAAGCCTACCTGCCGCGATCCCACACACGTGATTGACCGACCCCCCTCCATGTCCGACCACCCCCCCCACCCCCCGAAGGCCCCCAACCACAAACCCCCCCAGTGACTCACCCCCACCCAATCTAAGACTTACCTGCTGGCATCTGCTCCCTGGCTCTTCTCCCGTCCGACTGACAGCCAGCCTGTCAATCTTTAAAAATTAAAAGACGTCCTTACGTCAAAACCATAAGGACGACCAGGAAAACCGTACTTCTGGGTTTCATAGAAACACAGAAAATAGGAGCAAGAGTAGGCCATTCGGCCCTTCGGGCCTGCTCTGCCATTCAAAATGATCATGGCTGATCGTCTAACTCAGTACCCTGTTCCCTTTTTCCCCATATTCCTTGATCCCTTTAGCATTTAGAAATATATCTATCTCCTTCTTGAATACATCTAATGACTTGGCCTCCACTGCCTTCTGTGGTAGAGAATTCCACAGGTTCACCACCCTCTGAGTGAAGAAATTTCTCATCATCTAAGTTCTAAATGGCATACCCCGTATCCTGAGACGGTGACTCCTGGTGCTGGACTCCCCAACCATTGGGAACATCCTCCCTGCATCTAGTCTGTCGAGTCCTGTTAAAATTTTATATGTTTCGATGAGATCACCTCTCATTCTTGTAAACTCTAGTGAATATAGGCCTAGTCGACCCAACCTCTCCTCATAAGTCAGTCCTGCCATCCCAGGAATCAGTCTGGTAAACCTTCGTTGCACTCCCTCCATGGCAAGGACATTCTTCCTCAGATAAGGAGACCAAAACTGCACACAATACTCCAGATGTGGTCTTACCAAGGCCCTGTATAACTGCAGTAAGACATCCCTGCTCCTGTACTCAAATCCTCTTGCAATGAAGGCCAACATACCATTCGCTTTCCTAACAGCTTCCCATCAGGATCCCTCCATCCCCCCCACCAATCTCCCATTTAAATTTACCCCAGGAGTCGGAAGCTCAGCTTGGGGTCTGGTTCAGTCTGAGATAGTGGTCAGGCAGGGGGTGGGGTCAGTGCTGAGGATACAGAGTTTGTGGCAGGGGCCAAAGGCAATGGCTTTGGTCTTCCTAATGTTCAGCTGGGTGGAATTGTCAGACAAACAATCCAAAAGCACAGAGGCAATGAAGAAGTTGAAAGAGATGGTGGAGAAGCAGAACTGGGTGTCATTAGCGTATTTGTGGAAGCTGACCCCATTTCTGCTGATGATGTCACCAAGAGGCAGCATTTAGATGAGGAAAAGAAGAGGGTCAAGAATGGGTCCTTGTAGTAATGCCAAGGTGACAGTGCGAGGTTGGGACGAGAAGCCATCGCTAGCGAGGCTTTGACTATGATCGGATAGGTAAGCGTGAAACTAAGCGAGGGTAGTCCCACAAGGCTGGACAATGGAGGCGAGGCGTTGGAGGAGGATGGTGTGCTCAATTCTGTCAATGGTTGCAGAGAGGTTGAAGAAGATGAGGCGCATGTTGCTCGTGACTTTGGTTAGGGTTGTTTTGGTGATGATTGAGGGGTGAATACCTAGCAGGAGGGATTCAAACAGGGAGCTGAGGGACAGATAGCCACAGAGCTGGGAGGCGACAACATGTTCAAGACTTGGGAGAAAGGGAGGTTGGGGATGGGGTGCTAGTTTGCAAGGACAGAGGGGTCGAGGGTGGTTTCTATGGGATGATGATGAGTTTGGAAAGGGAGAGGGGCCAAGGATGAATTCTTGGACACGGAGTCAAACGCTTGCCGTTTAGTAAAGATTAAATGCTACATATTCGCATAAGAAAATCACAAAAGGATGCTTTGCTGCAGAAGATACACACATTACAGCTCAACCTTCCAGATGTCTCCCTTCCTTAACTCACGTAGCCATGATTTTACCCCATTTATACAGTTTCTAGCTGCACTACTCCATAGGCATCTGCATTCCATAAACCTTTACCCACTTTTGGTACCAGTCCACATCAAGATGTCCCTAGGCCTGCTAAATATGTTTGGGCTAGCAAGGCATAAAAAAGGATCTGCGTCTCCAGTTGGGGTGATAAAGTGAAGCCAAATGTAAACATGTACCAGCTGACCTTAAAGAATGTAGTAACCTTTGTACAGATACATTTTCAGCCTTGTTGCAGACTTTCAAAATTTTACATTTTTTAACTGTAGAAATAATCTAAAATGAAATATAGTATTAGAATATGAGTAATTATTTTGTGTAAAATGGTTTCCCTCATCATTTCTCAATCTTGATCTCTTAGCACTAGGATAGAGGTAATGATTGTGGTGGGGGGGGTGGGGGGCTTGGTTCGGTGCATAAGGGGATAAGTGGGGAAACAGCAGAGCGAGCTGAATGGATGGTCTCTATCTAGATGATGAAGAAATCCATGAGCTTCTCACACTTGTTATAGAGATGAGGGTGAATGGACCTCAGGGAGAGATTTAAGAAGATAGTTGGTGGTGGAGAAAATGAGCCTGGAGCTAATTGTGCAAATATGGTACAGGTTTTATAGGCAAGAAAGAAAAAGACTAAATTTCCACCCATATTCATTGTTACCAACGACTTCAGAAGCAAAATGAATTTGGTTTTCATTTTCCTTCATTATGTGAAGCTGCCTAATTAATAGTTTGGGAGAAGGTGGAGCTTCCAGTTTAACCTTTCAGTCTATTGACTGCTTTAAATTACTGAATACTTGTTAGCTATACTTGTTACAATACACAGTTACTAATTCTTATGATTACAACTATCAACTTTTTCATTTGAATTTATAGCCATGTCTGGTATAGACTAATTTATGACTCAAGTTATAAAAAAACACACGAATCCCAAATTATTGTTAACTCAGATCCAAAATTGTAATTTCTGTTAACTCTAGTATAAACTACTCTACTTCATTTAGTTTTTAAAAGCTTGATTTAAATTAAATTTAGATACATAAAACTGAAGTCTTGCCAATGTCAACACCCAACTGTTTTACCAATACCTTTTACTTCTATAAGGGGAGAAACTGTACCTGAACAAGGCCAAAAAGCACTAATTTCCGGATGCTGTCTCCCATGCCCCAAGGGCACCTGAAATACGTCCGATGCAATGTTGGGTCAGGCGGTATTCAGGCATCCCTGGTAGCCACCTAAAACAGTCCCCTTGCATATGTTAATGAGGAACCTAATGTCTGCTTCAGGACCTATCCTGGAAATTTGTTAGGACTGAGCAGACTACATGCCGGGCACTTTGCACTCAGGTTTTTAGGTTCTTCAGTGGCCTAACCAGCGATCTTTGAAGGGACCACTTTTAAACTTACCTTTCATGTGGAGTGAGGGGAAGCAAAAATGTTCCCCCAGGGTCCACAGTATTACTGCGGGCAGTAGTCTTCGACCCGTTGTCCTTTCCCCACACCAGGACTTACCAGTGGACTGCTGCTGGCTTGGCAGCCAGCGAAAATTGGTCCTCTTCAAACCGGCGAGCTGCCCCTGGATGCCCGTTTGGTGGCCACAGCTCACTGGAAATACAGTGAATAGGCCCGAGGCCCAATTTTGGTTGAGGCTGGGGCCTCAGGCTTTTGTGACCTTTCTGCTTCCGGAAACGGGCCAAATTGGATTTCTAAGCCCAATGTTGCAATTAGTATAGGGGCATAGGAATATACAGGTTGGGAAAATACCACTTTGCACTATATGGTCAGCTTTAGAGTTCAAAAACAAGAACTCTGACTGCACTTTGAATAATCGTCAATTTTAATTTCTAATAAGCAAATCAATTTTAAGTAATTAACAAGCAGATTAAATGGAACACCCTTTCATATGAATGCGAAGAAAAAAAATGTTTAGGTCAATTTACATTTAAATGAGATCCATTAAAACAGCTTCTTACTATGTTCCTCAAAAATGGAGACTATTCATAGATTGTTCATAGTTTATTTACAAAAAAAGAGATTTCTCTGTAGCATTATTATACATTGATCCTTTGCATTCTGCTCTTCAGTCTTGTTTGCTTCACTGTTTTAAAATTAAAATACTGAACTGACCAAGTTATTTAATTAAGTGTCTAGTGAGAAAAATAAGGATAAAAATGCAGTATTTGATGCCCACTGTATCCTAAAGTGGAGAAAAATGTAAACAAATATCAGAGTAATTCATTTCATAGCACCTTACCTTAGTTTTCAGTTTCTGAATTTCAGCTTCAGTAACAGAATGCTTAATCTGTAGCTAGATGGACCAAAAAAAATTGGTCAGACAGCAATTCTGCAAAGCTTAAACAGCCTCTGACAAAAATGCCTTATTCAACAGTTAAAGCCATTCTAACACTACTGCAGTGCAGTATGTTGTAAATTCAAAGGTACAGCCTCTGTGATGACTCACAATACCAGTCTTATTAAAGCCATTACATTCCTAATGCTTCTCTCCTCAGGCATTCTCTTTTTGTTAAATTAGGAGTATGAATGGTCATGTCAAGTCAAAATTAATGCTGTAGCACTATTAGGACCTGATACTTCTAAGTTTGTAACTTTTTCTCGAATAAACGTTGAACAGCCCCAACTGCAGTCACTGAGTCAACTCTCACTGCTCCAAAAGCAGGTATCTAAAGTACACAATATATTACACACATCATTTTCTGGAACCATTCTGCAGTGAAGGAAATCAATTATTATACACAGAATTTATGAAATGACATTTTTTAAACTTAAAACTATTAAACAAAAATAAAGCTCACCTTTAGATGTAGAAGTCATCATTCTTCAAATAAAGGCTATACTCCACATACCATGGATAAAATCATGCAATAGAATAAAAAACTAGAGTGGTACCTAACTATTTGAGGAATTTTTCATCCAAAACCAGTGTGACCTTCCTTTGCCACATCCCTTACGAATGTGCCCTCAGGTTCAGTTAATATAACTAAAATAGGAATACCAGCGTAACTTTCAGAGATAAAACCATTTAGTCTCATTTACCTTATGATGGAAACTCTTTTACTGCTAGGACTTTATTAATTTTAAATTCAAACTGTTCCTTAGTACAAGCTGGCAATCATTTAATTAGTAATCAATAGATATATAATTGAAACATAATTAAAATCCCGAATGCTAATATTTTAAGTTGAATATGTCAAGAAACAGTCACTTTAAACTAATGGCCATGGTAAAGGTAAGAGATCCCCCAATACTGAAATGGAGACTACAATTTATGTTGCAATAGAATTTTATATATTTTTAAAAAAACAATAAATTCAAAATCCTCAAAGCAAAAACTCATATTACAACTAAACAGTTGAAAGAATCTAAATGCCAACAATTTTGAGCATTTATACATGAAGTCATGTCGAAGCCTGTGGATATATGAACACCTGATAACAAAATAGGTGAGCACACCTGAGAAAATCCACAGCTAATATTCTTGCAAACTGTAGAAATACAGCATGTTGAGTATACCTTACTTTGAAGAATGTTTATTACTACACCTAAAGGTGAATCATCTCCATTTCTTCTTTGTTAATTGTACTCCAGATATCAACTTTCACACAATCATATTTCCCACAAAGGAATGGGGTCCATTTTCCTTGGTTTAAAGGACAAAGTTAAGCTCAGCTCTGCCAAACTGCATGACTTCTTGCAGTCGGACCTAAGCAGTCATGCTTGGTAACGGTGTGTAAATTACTTCAAGTTATTTTGGGAGCTATCTTCGGAGTACCTCTTGTCTGAAACTAGCTCAGGTATCTGTTACTGAACTGGATTGCAGGAGGTCTTGATGTTATTAGTAAATCTCTGGACATGCTAGCTGACAATGAAACAGAATGTTGTCGATTAATAATCTAAATGTTGTTTGGACATCAGGGTGTGCAGAGGCTTGCTCTCATAGTACAAAACGTTTTGGAGTGATTGTCCACATGTAACAGAAAACTCTCAACTGAACACAATGTAATTGATCATTTCAGATCTATGGGGGAGAGAATTGTATCAAAACTTCCTCAGCCAAAAAAAAAGGAATCAGATAGGAACTTTGCATGTGGGAATGAAATGCTCTGTTCTCATGCCAGAAGTAGTCCAAGTGGCTCCACCACTAAGGCAAGGGGCTGACTACGTAGCCAACCGTCATTGGTAAAAAATGCTTTATAACTAAGTTAGAAGATTTGATTAAAATATTGCAAATGCAAACAACATATAATTATTTAAAAAGAGCAAAAGCCTCAGGCTACATTAAGCACCAATGAATTGTAGCTTCAAAGACAACCACATCACCAGAGATAGTATAATGGACTACCTCACAGTGGTTGCTGTGGGCTCCTCCCTGAATGCAAGTAGAATCATAGGAAATTTACTGCACAGAAGGAGGTCATTCAGCCCATCGTGTCCGTGCCGGCTGAGAAACGAGCCACCCAGCCGAATCCCACTTTCCCACATTTGGTCCGTAGCCCTGCAGGTCACAGCTCTTCAGGTGCACATCCAGGTACTTTTTAAATGAGTTGAGGGTTTCTGCCTCTACCATTTTTTTCCTAATTTCCGCTCTAATCCTTCTACCAATCACTTTAAATCTATGCCCCCTGGTAATTGACCCCTCCGCTAAATGAAATAGGTCCTTCCTATCCACTCTAACCAGGCCCCTCATAATTTTGTACACCTCAATCAAATCATCCCTCAGCCTCCTCTGTTCCAAGGAAAACAACCCCAGCCTATCCAATCTGTCATCACAGCTAAAATTCTCCAGTCTTGGCAACATCCTCGTAAATCTCCTTTGCACCTTCTCTACTGCAATTACATCCTTCCTGTATTGTGGTGACCAGCACTGTGCGCAGTACTCAAGCTGTGGCCGAAACAGTGTTTTAGACAGTTCCAGCATAACATCCCTGCTTTTATATTCTATGCCCGCTAATTTTTTTTTTATTCGTTCATGGGATGTGGGCGTCGCTGGCAAGGCCAGCATTTATTGCCCATCCCTAATTGCCTTTGAGAAGGTGGTGGTGAGACGCCTTCTCGAACCGCTGCAGTCCGTGTGGTGAAGGTTCTCCCATAGTGCTGTTAGGAAGTGCGTTCCAGGATTTTGACCCAGCGACGATGAAGTAACGGCGATATATTTCCAAGTCGGGATGGTATGTGACTTGGAGGGGAAGGTGCAGGTGGTGTTCCCATGTGCCTGCTGTCCTTGTCCTTCTAGGTGGTAGGTGTCGCGGGTTTGGGAGCTGCTGTCGAAGAAGCCCTGGCGAGTTGCTGCAGTGCATCCTGTGGATGGTACACACTGCAGCCACAGTGCGCTGATGGTGAAGGGAGTGAATGTTTAGGGTGGTGGATGGGGTGCCAATCAAGCGGGCTGCTTTGTCCTGGATGGTATCGAGCTTCTTGACTGTAGTTGGAGCTGCACTCATCCAGGCAAGTGGAGAGTATTCCATCACACTCCTGACTTGTGCCTTGTAGATGGTGGAAAGGCTTTGGGGAGTCAGGAAGTGAGTCACTCGTCGCAGAATATCCAGCGTCTGACCTGCTCTTGTAGCCACAGTATTTATGTGGCTGGTCCAGTTAAGTTTCTGGTCAATGGTGACCCCCAGGATGTTGATGGTGGGGGATTCGGTGATGGTAATGCCGTTGAATGTCAAGGGGAGGTGGTTAGACTCTCTCTTGTTAGAGATGGTCATTGCCTGGCACTTGTCTGGCACGAATGTCACTTGCCACTTATCAGCCCAAGCCTGGATGTTGTCCAGGTCTTGCTGCATGCGGGCACAGACTGCTTCATTATCTGAGGGGTTGCAAATGGAACTGAACACTGTGCAATCATCAGCGAACATCCCCATTTCTGACCTTATGATGGAGGGAAGGTCATTGATGAAGCAGTTGAAGATGGTTGGGCCTAGGACACTGCCCTGAGGAACTCCTGCAGCAATGTCCTGGGGCTGAGATGATTGGCCTCCAACAACCACTACCATCTTCCTTTGTGCTAGGTATGACTCCAGCCACTGGAGAGTTTTCCCTGAATCCCACTGACTTACTAGGGCTCCTTGGTGCCACACTCCGTCAAATGCTGCCTTGATGTCAAGGGCAGTCACTCTCACCATACCTCTGGAATTCAGCTCTTTTGTCCATGTTTGGACCAAGGTTGTAATGAGGTCTGGAGCCGAGTGGTCCTGGCGGAACCCAAACTGAGCATCGGTGAGCAGGTTATTGGTGAGTAAGTGCCGCTTTACAGCACTGTCGACAACACCTTCCATCACTTTGCTGATGATTGAGAGTAGGCTGATGGGGCGGTAATTGGCCGGATTGGATTTGTCCTGCTTTTTGTGGACAGGACATACCTGGACAATTTTCCACATTGTCGGGTAGATGCCAGTGTTGTAGCTGTACTGGAACAGTTTGGCTAGAGGCGTAGCTAGTTCTGGAGCACAAATCTTCAGCACTACAGCCGGGATGTTGTCAGGGCCCATAGCCTTTGCTGTATCCAGTGCACTCAGCCGTTTCTTGCTATCACGTGGAATGAATCGAATTGGCTGAAGACTGGCTTCTGTGATGGTGGGGATATCGGGAGGAGGCCGAGATGGATCATCAACTCGGCACTTCTGGCTGAAGATGGTTGTCTTTTGCACTCACGTGCTGGACTCCGCCATCATTGAGGATGGGGATGTTTGCAGAGCCTCCTCCTCCCGTTAGTTGTTTAATTGTCCACCACCATTCATGACTGGATGTGGCAGGACTGCAGAGCTTTGATCTGATCCGTTGGTTGTGGAATTGCTTAGCTCTGTCTGTAGCATGTTGCTTCCGCTGTTTAGCATGCATGTAGTCCTGAGTTGTAGCTTCACCAGGTTGGCACCTCATTTTTAGGTACGCCTGGTGATGCTCCTGGTATGCTCTTCTACACTCCTCATTGAACCACGGTTGATCCCCTGGCTTGTTGGTAATGGTAGAGTGAGGAATATGCCGGGCCATGAGGTCACAGATTGTGCTGGAATTCAATTCTGCTGCTGCTGATGGCCCACAGCGCCTCATGGATGCCCAGTTTTGAGCTGCTAGATCTGTTCTGAATCTTTCCCATTTAGCACGGTGGTAGTGCCACACAACACGTTGGATGGTGTCCTCAGTGCGAAGACGGGACTTTGTCTCTACGAGGACTGGGGGTGGTCACTCCTCCTAATACTGTCATGGACAGATGCATCTGCGACAGGTAGATTGGTGAGGACGAGGTCAAGTAGGTTCTTCCCTCGTGTTGGTTCGCTCACACCTGCCGCAGGCCCAGTCTGGCAGCTATGCCGTTCAGGACTTGGCCAGTTCGGTCAGTAGCGGTGCTACCGAGCCACTCTTGGTGATGGACATTGAAGTCCACCACCCAGAGTACATTCTGTGTCCTTGCTACCCTCAGTGCTTCCTCAAAGTGGTGTTCAACATGGAGGAGGACTGACTCATCAGCTGAGGGAGAGCAGTCGGTGGTAATCAGCAGGAGGTTTCCTTGCCCATGTTTGAGCTGACGCCATGAGTTTTCTTGGGGTCCGGAGTCAATGTTGAGGACTCCCAGGGCCACTCCCTCCTGACTGTATATCACTGTACTGCCACCTCTGGTCGGTCTGTCCTGCCGGTGGGACAGGACATACCCAGGGACAGTGATGGAAGAATCTGGGACGTTGGCTGAAAAGTATGATTCTGTGAATATGCCTATGTCAGGCTGTTGTTTGACTAGTCTGTGGGACAGCTCTCCCAAAGTTGGCACAAGTCCCCAGATGTTCGTGAGGAGGACTTTACAGGGTCGACTGGGCTTGGTTTGCCTTTGTCGTATCCGGTGCCTAGTGGTCCGATGCCGGGTGCTCAGTCCGGTTTTATTCTTTTTATGACTTTTTTTTTTAAAAGAGAGATTTTACAACTGAGTGGCTTGCTAAGCCATTTCAGAGGGCAATTAAGAATCAACGACATTGCTGTGGGTCTGGAGTCACATAGAGGCCAGACCGGGTAAGGGCGGCAGGTTTCCTTCCCTAAAGGACATTAGTGAACCAGATTGGTTTTTACGACAATCTGGTAGTTTCATGGCCACCATTACTGATACTAGTTTTTTTTAAATTCCAGATTTTATTTCATTGATTGAATTTAAATTCCCCAGCTGCCGTGACGGGATTTGAACTCATGACTCTGGATTATTAGTCCAGGCCTCTGGATTACTTGTCCAGTAACATAACCACTATGCTACCGTAATAAAGGAAAGCATTCCATATGCCTCCTTAACCAACTTATCTACCTGTCCTGCTACCTTCAGGGATCTGTGGACATGCACTCCAAGGCCCTTCACTTCCTCTACACCTCTCAGTATCCTCCCATTTATTGTGTATTCCCTTGCCTTGTTTGCTCTCCCCAAATGCATTACCTCATACTTCTCCGGATTGAACTCCATTTACCACTTTTCTGCCCATCTGACCAGTCCATTGATATCTTCCTGCAGTCTACAGCTTTCCTCCTCACTATCAACCACACGGCCTATCTTTGTGTCATCCACAAATTTCTTAATCATGCCCCCTACGTTTAAGTCCAAATCGTTAATGTAAATCACAAAAAGCAAAGGACCTAGTACCGAGCCCTACGACATCCCACTGGAAACAGCCTTCCAGTCGCAAATACACCCATCGACCATTACCCCTTGCTTCCTGCCACTGGGCTAATTTTGGATCCAATTTGCCACATTCCCTTGGATCCCATGGGCGTTTACTTTGTTGACCAATCTGCCATGTGGGACCTTGTCAAAAGCCTTGCTAAAATCCATGTAGACTACATCAACTGCACTACTTTCATTGATCCTCCTAATCAACTCCTCGAAAAATTTAATCAAGTTGGTCAGATACGACTTCCCCTTAACAAATCCGTGCTGACTGTCCTTGATTCGTCCGTGCCTTTCTAAGTGACAGTTTATCCTGTCCCTCAGGATTGAATCCAATAATTTGCCCACCACCGAGGTTAGGCTGACTGGCCTGTAATTACTCGGTCTATCCTTCGCTCCTTTTTTAAACAATGGTACAACGTTAGCAGTCCTCCAATCCTCCAGCACTATACCTGTATCCAGTGAAGTTTGGAAGATGATTGTTAAAGCCTCCGCTATCTCCTCCCTTGCTTCTTTTAACAGCCTGGGATACATTTATAGATAGCTTTTTGGCAACCAAAGGTATTAAGGGATATGGGCCAAAGGCAGGTACATGGAGCTCGATCACAGATCAGCCATGATCTTATCAAATGGCAGAGCAGGCACGAGGGGCTGAAAGGCCTAATCCTGTTCCTATGTTCCTATTTCATCCGGCCCTGGTGATTTATCCACTTTCAAAGATGCTAATCCCCTTAATACTTCCTCTCTCACTATGTTTATCCATTCAATATTTCACACTTCTCCTCCTTAACTTAAATCCCTGCATCATCCCACTCCTTTGTGAAGACAGATGCAAAGTATTCATTAAGAACCATACCCACAAGTATTCAACGTTGATGAATAAATCATGTGGGATCAAAGTTTAGTAATTCACTTTTGCTGCAATCAATCCACTGAAGAGACTGATGATGAAGTCTTGAAGTGAATGATCTAACCTCAAACCAAATGTGGATCCGTTGCAATGATAAGATAAATCAACTGAAACAGAGAGATGAATGAACTGATGCAGAGGAGAATCTAGGAATTGGTTTGTCTCCCTCGTCAGTTTAGTGCTTCATAATCTGTACATTTGAAATCAGTCATCTTGGCATTACTGAGCCTCGAGAACCAATTTCTTTGAAACTCACTTGGAAATGCTGACAGAATTTGTAGACTTATTACTGTTGCTCGATTTTAAAAAAATATATATTTGTATCATGTTCCAAATTTTTTTCAAGAGAAAAAATGATTTGCAGACTAAAAAGTTATGATTTAACTCAAGGCACCAAAGCCACAGACAAAATGTTTCATTCAACTGATGCCAACTGTCACACAGCAAACTAAAATTCTGCTTTTTATGGAGAGATTGAAAGTGGGAACAAAACACCTGCAATGCAATATTATTTGCAAAGCTTACTTTTCCCTTGATGCCAATTGCAGGAGTAAATTGACAATCCTGCAATTGGCATCAAGGAAAAGTAAGCTTTGCAAATAATATTGCATTGTAAGTGTTTTGTTCCCACTTTCAATGAAGATGACCACTTGGGGAAATTCTTATAAAACATGACAAGGAATGGTCAAGTTGGTTAGGTCAAATAGATTTCAGCTGAGAAATAACTTGAAGGGACAGATATCCTTCTATTTCTCTAGTTGAATAACATACCATACATGTGATATGTGTGTACAAGATAATGATGCTTTGACAATAAGTTTCTTATAATCTTTTGTGATTGACTTTTCGCCTCTATACCTTTGAAATGCTTACATTCATGTGAAACATATGGTGCTTCTACAATTAGTGACAGTACTGTTTAGGCAGTAATGCAGCAAGACCATTATGATAGGTTTAGCACTAGTTCTGGAAGCATCAGGGCCAAGAATCCAATAGTAAAAATATCCATATTACTGCTTTGTTACATGCGTACTAAACATAATCTTGGGGAAAAACCAAGAGGCATTTTAGACATATTCCAAACCGTAGCCCCAGGTTTTGAAAATGTAAAGAACATGCTTGATCGTAAAATCACAGATCAAACATTTATGACCATTTAAGGCTGTAGCAATCAGATATGCATGTATATCAGCACCATTTTCAACAGCAGCATAAAGGGCAATGCATAAAATTTAAATATAGTAAAGTGTTGTGCAGTTACTGAGATGCAAAGCAACTGTTTACAACCAGGCATGAAAAGTACACATAATTCCCTACAAAGATGAGCATACACAGTATTATTCCTTATGATAAATATTTAAAAAGTAAAGACAATACAAGAAAGGTCTTGATACACATTCACGTGCACTTGTTTCCAACTCTGACGTATCCAAATCCCCACTACATACAAATGTTCCCCATGATTCAATTCTTTCATCATTGCATAAAGTTGATTCTTTTCTGCAAATCTTTCTGTACGTTGAGAAGCTGAATGTAACAAGCTTCTATTGAAATTACTATAAAAATATTTTTGAAAAACATTCATGTTTTTCAGCAAGCCTTTGTTAAGATAATTACTTCAAAGTTTTACTTTCATACTATTTTACTCAATTTCTTCATGTTTGACTACTTTTTGATCGGCTGACTATATAAACATATTCCTGGTTACCTCTTTGAATTTGTGAGCAATCTTGCTGGCGTCCACCTCTGTAGGAGAAAGCATATCATCGGTTTCAGGCAGGTCAAACACTTCAATCGCCATTTCGCCACCAGTGAGAACTGAGCCCATTTCGTCATCTTCCTCATCAGTGGCATATTCTCCTGTCTTAACATCAAATTATATTTTTGCAAATATAAATACTAAACAGTTATACATATATAAAATACTTTGAATTTATAAAAAGGCTTTGGGATGGCAACAGAATGCACATTTGTCTAGCTGTGAAGGTAGGTGTGCAATAATTATAGACTCTAATTAGTGTAGTGTAATTAGTCTCAATCTGAAATCTTCTATCTTGGTTTTAGGCCTCTAAGTGACATTTCAAAGAAGGAATGAATGGAGAATAATAGGATTAAAAAATTACAACTATATCACTATTGTGGCAAAGATAGTATTGAATAACTGTTGCACCCTTCTTCCAGTTGTCAAGCTTCTTTTTGTATTAAGTGGCCACTATAACAGCTGAAAAGCATTTGTAGTGATATGTACACAAAATAGACACTGCAAAAGTAAAGAGACAAAACAAAAACTTAAACCACAGATTGCAAACTATATTTTTCCTCAAAATATTAAATAATTTCATATAAATACATATATATATATATAAAATCCAAAAGCAAAGCATCATATTTGAAAATTTACACAATAATTACTACTATCCAAGAACTCATAAGAGCACAGCATACCTATATATTTGAGTATGTTCATTTACGGCATGCCTATGAATTTGTATATATTTTAAGTCTAAAGTGCTGGACTTCTAAAAGTCTGCATAGGGAGATTTTTGAAGATTTCATTTTTTGCACAGTGCAATTTTAACAGCTTAATCTTCATCTGTATGATGACTACCTCATTATTGGAGCTCTCATAATTTTCTGTGATTTACTAACTGAAAATGTCGTTCAACCTCTGGAGTTCTATTATTTTGCATTGGGGAGAGTTATAGAACAAAGAGATCTAGGAGTACAGGTTCATAGCTCCTTGAAAGTGGAGTCACAGGTGGATAGGGTGGTGAAGAAGGCATTCAGCATGCTTGGTTTCATTGGTCAGAACATTGAATACAGGAGTTGGGATGTCTTGTTGAAGTTGTACAAGACATTAGTAAGGCCACACTTGGAATACTGCGTACAGTTCTGGTCACCCTATTATAGAAAGGATATTATTAAACTAGAAAGAGTGCAGGAAAGATTTACTGGGATGCTACCGGGACTTGATGGTTTGACTTATAGGGAGAGGTTGGATAGGCTGAGACTTTTTTCCCTGGAGAGTAGTTGGTTTCGGGGTGATCTTATAGAAGTCTATAAAATAATGAGGGGCATAAATAAGGTCGATAGTCAAAATCTTTTCCCAAAGGTAGGGGAGTCTATAACGAGGGGGCATAGATTTAAGGTGAGAGGGGAGAGATACAAAAGGGTCCAGAGGGGCAATTTTTTCACTCAAAGGGTGGTGAGTGTCTGGAACGAGCTGCCAGAGGCAGTAGTAGAGGTGGGTACAATTTTGTCTTTTAAAAAGCATTTGGACAGTTACATGGGTAAGATGGGTATAGAGGGATATGGGCCAAGTGCAGGCAATTGGGACTAGCTTAGTGGTATAAACTGGGTGACATGGACATGTTGGGCCGAAGGGCCTGTTTCCATGTTGTAAACTTCTATGATTCTATTATTATTCTAAATCAGAATCTAGCAGTTTACTTGCTATGGCACTTTTTTGCTCCGATTAAGATCCTTTCAGAAAAACACCATTCCTTCATAAGGATTATTATTTCTCTTCCTTCACAAGGAATATGTACTCCCAGGGAAAGAATAGTTTACATTTATGAATAAAGCAATTCCTTGTTGTACAAGGTGGTCTTTCTACAAATATACATCAGGATTTAATGAAACTGCCAGAGAATATGTTAACTGGATGTTCTTAACTCAAAATGACCATCTTATGTAAATGCATACAAACATTTAAAAATGATACTCTTTCTCCACTGCCTCAGCCTCCTGCCCAAGCTCCAAGACCTATCCATGCAAAGCAGAGCTCGACCAACACTAAAGGAGATGTAGCCTTTCCATCCTCCATAGCATGAACAAAACCGATAAATAACCTACAGCACTTATATGGTAGTTTTCCATTTACAGACAAAATATGAGGCTACAGTGCAATATATAGGAGCTATCAAACATCATCCATGACCACTGGACATGCATGTTGCATCTGGCACTCAAGTTCATAAATCATTTTTGTAAACAATAAATTAAAGTTTACTTTCATGTGCATTTATTTGTATAGCTAAGGCTCTGTGGAGTATTTACTCCACAAAGTTTTAAAACAATCTTATACGACCTCTATTTACTTTGAATCATGAACCTTCCCATGCATTGCAAATTGTATCTTCACTAGTGATTTGCATTTTGTGAGACATAAATCAGGAACTTGTAAAAGAAATCCTTGCAAAGTCATTACTTGGTTTATTTTGACATTTTACTACATCTGCTGTTTGTTCATTATCTAATCAGGTTCATGATTAAATATATTTTAGCATGGTTAAATCTGCTGGTCAGTTAACTGCAAAATTAAAGATATTTCTATTCTCTAAACATATACAATAATCAAATAATGCTTATGAAAACTATATCAAGATTCCACTGCAGCAAAAAAAGATAGTTTTATTGCTAAAATGATCTTTAGTGAAATAGCCTAGGCTTTCCGCCTCTGCTGATTTTTATGCAAATCACATTATAATGAGAGAAATATGGCTTTAACAGTGTTCCCCACATTTGCTTAGCTGTAAAATTGGATACAGGGACTGCCTATTAAGCCTGTGTCCAGCACTTAAAGGTCAATGGAAGGGCCTTGGGGCTTCACTTGAAAAGGAGCCTGTGCAAGCACCATCACAGTGCAACACCTATCAAGAAGTGTCAATACTTTTTGCAGAGAAAAAAAATTGTTAAGACAGCTTAGCAGCTGCCTCTTTCTCCCATTGCGGCCTGCCACAGCAAGTCTCCACCCCCAGAATTTTTCATCTGCCTATACTTTTTCAAATTGTGTTTAATCTTTTTACTTTATAAAGACGTCCAAATAATTTAATTGCACTGTAGCTAGTATCACATGCAATATTATACACAATAAAAGCTCAAATAAATTGAATCTTTTAAATATTTCTGGAAGTTACTTGTTTCAGAATTATTAGAAATATATAACTTACACAATAGTCCCACTCACATCAACTTCCTCAACAATATTAATATTTTTTCTTGTTAAAAATACTCAAAAGTAGCTTCAATTTGTCCTTATTTGGAACATTAAAGCAATATTGTACATCATAGTATCATGAAGAACAAATCCTTATTTTGTCCACACATTTCCCCATAATTGGATGCAAATGACAAATTTGTGAAAAATAACTTACATGCTACAATCATAGAATCTTACAGCACAGAAGGAGGCCATATGGCCCATCATGCCTGTGCCGGCTCTTTGAAAGAGCTATTCAATTAGTCCCATTCCCTGCTCTTTTCTCATAGCCCTGCAATTTTTTCCTTTCTAAGTTTTTATCCAATTCCCTTTGAAAGTTACTGTTGAATCTGCTTCCACCACCCTTTCAGGTAGTGTAGTCCAGATCATAACAATTCGCTGCATAAAAAAAATTCTCCTCATCTACCCCCTGATTCTTTTGCTAATTATCTTAAATCTGTGTCCTCCGGCTATCGACCCTCCTGCAATCGTATCAGTTTCTCCTTATCTACTATCAAAGCTTTTCATAATTTTAAACACCTCTATTAAATCTCCCCTTAACCTTCTCTGCTCAAAGGAGAACAATCCCAGATTCAAAGTCTCTATACATAACTGAAGTCCCTTATCCCTGGTACCATACTAGTAAATCTGTTCTGCACCTTATCCAAAGTCTTGACATCCATCCTAAAGTGTGGTGCCCCAAATTTGACACAATACTCCAGCTGACGCCTAACCAGTGATTTACAAAGCTTTAGCATAACTTCCTTGCTTTTGTACTCCATGCCTCTATTTATAAAGCCCAGGATCCCGTATGTCTTTTTAACAGCCTTATCGATTTGCTTGCCACCTTCAAAGATTTGTGAATGTGAACCACAGGTCTCTCTGTTCCTACACCCCCTTTAAAATTGTACCATGTAGTTTATATTGCCTCACCTCATTCTTGCTTCCAAAATGCATCACTTCACACTTCCCTGCATTAAATTTCATCTGCCATGTGCCTGTCTCTCATTCCTCCTACCAAAATGTAACACTTCACGTTTCTCTGCATTAAATTTCATCTGCCACGTGTCTTCCCATTTCACCAGTCTATGTCCTCCTGAAGTCTGCTACTATCCTCCTCACTGGTAAGCACATTTCTAAGTTTTATGTCATTTGCACACTTTGAAATTTTGCTTCCTATACCCAAGTCCAAGTCATCAATATATATCAAAAAGAGTTGTGGCTCTAATACCGACCCGTGGAGGACACCACTGTATACTTCCCTCCAGTCTCATAAACAACCGTTCACCACTACTCTCTGCTTTCTGTCTAGTAGCCAATTTCATATCCATGCTGTCACAGCCCCTTTAATCCCATGGGTTTCGATTTTGCTAACAAGTCTATTATGCGGAACAGGCTTGAGGGGCTGAATGGCCTACTCCTGTTCCAATGTTCCTATCAACTGCACTACCTTCATCAACCCTCTCCATTATTTTATCAAAGAACTCAATCAAGTTTGTCAGACATGATTTGCCTTTAACAAATCCGTGTTGGCTGTCATTTATTAACCCATGTTCTTTCAACTGACAACTAATTTTGTCCCGGACTATGATCTCCAGAAGTTTCCCCACCACTGACGTTAGGCTGACTGGCCTGTAGTTACCAGGTTTATCCCTCTCCCTTTTTTTGAACAGGGGTGTAACATTTGCAACCCTCCAGTCCTCTGGCATCAGTCCCATAGCTAAGGAGGATTGGAAGCTTGTGGCCAGAGCCTCTGCTATTTCTACCTTTCCTTCCCTCAGCAACCTAGGATGCATTCCATCTGGATCTGGTGATTTTTCTACTTTGAGCACTACCATCCTTTTATGTACGCCCTCTTTATTTTTATCCTATCTAATTTCTCTACTCTTTCCTCCTTTACCATGACATTGGTAGCATCCTCTTCTTTTGTGAAGACAGATGCAAAGTACTCATTTAGTGTCTCAGCTATGCCCTCTGCCTCCACAAGAAGGTTTCCTTTTTGGTCTCTAATCAGCCCCACCCTTCCTTTGACTGTCCTTTTACTCTTTATATGTTTATAAAAGACTGTAGTTTTCCCTTTTGTTACCAGCTAATCTTTTCTCATACACTCTCTTAGTCCCTCTTATTTCCTTTTTCAGTTCTCCTTGCGCTTTCTGCATTCTGCATGATTCGCTACTGTATTATGAACCTGACATTTATCATAAGCCTTTTTTTTCTGCTTCTTTTTAATCATAATTTCTTTAGTCATCTAGGGAGCTCTAGCTTTGGATAACCTCATGAGAGGAATTACAGATTACAAATGTTTCTATTTTATAAAGACCATTGAAAAGGTGATAATGGAGTCAGACTTGTGTGCATAAATTTTGACATCCAGTAGCAAGCAATCACTCGCACTATACAAGCTGGAGTTCCAAGTTCACCAAAAGTCAATGTGAAGGTTCACTTTATGCCCCATAGTTTTTGGATTGTGGCTATCACGGTCATTTTTTTTTACTTTTTAAAGAGTAATCTTTTAAAAATTTTAGTGTACATAATGTCACATTCCATGAACTAAAATTAAAAGCATTTTTAAGAATTAAAATTACAAGAAGAGTCGCACATAGCTACGGCCATATTCAACCTTGTCCTATCTATGCAGACTTTTCATGGGACATGTAAACATTCATTAACAAATGTGTTTACTCTGGAGTGGAGAGGGGAGAAGTGGAAGGCTTCAACATAATCGGAACATCATTTAACAATTCACCCAGAAAAAATAGCATTTGTTACGGGGAACTGGATAATGTAGTGGATTAGCACACTGACTTTTCACTTCTGTGACTTGTTCCAAACTATCAGACAAATAGAATGAAAGTTGTCTCTCTTTTTGCTGGCTGAGGAATTAGGTAGTCTGAACCCAGTTCTCAGTGAGGAGGGGCTATAATAGGCATCAAATTAGCCTAAAGGATTACTGGTGTGATACAATGACGCACCGGGTGTGCTTCCGGAGACAATGAACATCGTTGGTGCAAAGACGAGATTGCTTTACTTTGCAAATAAACCCTAAAAAACTATTTTAAGAATGCTTGATGCTTATACTGGTCTAAATGTTTAATTTCCCAGTGTTAACATCCTTTGCACAAAAAGTCCCCCAAAATTTGTATTTGTGTCCTTACCTAGTAAGTAGGACTTGGTGTAGGATAGGATACAGCCAACAGAGTTTTGGATGAGCAGAAGTTTACAGAGCATGGAGAATGGGTAGCTGGTCAGAAGAGCAGCAGAATAGTCGAGCATGGAGGTGACAGAGCCATGGATGAGAGTTTCAGCATCGGAGGCAGATGTGATGAAGAGGAAATGGGGTCGGAAGTTTAGCTTGGGGTTGGATAGGACCCCGAGGCTGCGAACAGTCTGATTTAACCAGAAACTGTGGATAGGGAGGGGGATGAAATCAGTGACAAGCGTACAGAGTTTGTGGCAGGTGTTGAAAATGATACTGGAAGAAATTGCACCCGGCTAAGTAATCTGACAGCACAAAGGCAGTAGACGGGTTAAGCGAGGTGATGGAGAGGTATGTCCAGATGATATCACTAAAAGTCCTGAGAAGAGATATAAGCAAAATTTTTTCTTCCATTAGTTGATACTGCCATGACCAGCCTGAACGAAAGATTTTCTCAGCTGGAACTCTTCTACAGGTTGTGTTTAACATCAAAGAGATGGGGAAGGCCACAGATGTGAATACCTAAAGTGAAAGTTGCAAAAACTAGGTTCTAAAAATGGGTGACAACGATGCTGATGATTTGAATCTCGAGGTTTGCTCAGCTGTAAATGCCTTGCCAGCTGAAGTGTTCATTTCACCGCTGGAGATGCTCAACTATATTTACAAGGGTAATTTGTTGAATCGCCAGCTTCTTTTGACTGTGCCTGTAACTATGGCATTAGGAGAGAGAAGCTTTACACGTTTGAAGTTAATCAAGTTTGCATTCAAAAATGTCACAAGAACATGTGACTGTCTGGTTGAAATATCCATTGAGCATTATTTTTATCGCAAGTTGGACTTCTCTAAAATAATGGAGGACTTTGCCTCCACAAAAGCATGAAAGAAATATCAATTTTTAAGCGACTAGTTGAGTCTGTCATGTTTCAGTTGCTAAAGAAATATATTCTAAACTTCACAGTGATTTGTTTATTTCTTATGTGAAAGTCCTTTTCTGAGCAAAGCAGTAGTGGAAGTCATCCAAAGTGCAGAGGGGAGGGGCCCTCGCCGTAGCCTCTTCCGCGGGGTCCCCGCGAGTCTAATGCTGGCGCTGGATGCAAAATTGTTGCGATTCTCAAGAATTTTAGAAGAGAATTTCAAGTATGGAAGGATAATTGTAACAAGATTACAAGTATTATCCTTCAGGCTATACTGATAAGACCAACATTTCTAATAGAAAGCTCAGTAGATATGGTGCTCTGTGAAATTACAAAACAAAATCACAACTACTAAGAAATAAACTAAAACAGCAAACAAGGAGGTATGTTTCACTAAAACAAATCCAATGATGAAGAAACTATAATTCAAGAGTGCTGTGAACTTTTATTATCCTATATTTTTCTAATTAAATTGTTTTGGGGAAATTCTGTACAAAAAACAAAACTTTAAAATCTGCACCAAATCTATTTAGTAGTCAAAGGAGTAAAGAGAATGTTGTATAACTAAATGAAGCTGCTATTTTTTTTTAGTATCTTGTATAGTTCTAGTGTGCTTAGCAAAGTGGTAAATTACAAATTTTCAGACAGCCAAATTATTGACGTTTTCATTCATTACTAGATACCATTTAGAGAAACATCTGCTGTCCAAGGAAGAAGGCAATACATCTAATTTATGTAGATTCTGAATAACTGTTCAATTTTTCATTGCAGTTCCCAAAAAGCTTTTTTCTGTCAAAGGATAGTTTGTGCAAATAGATTTAAACTCTAAATCAGGAAGGCATGCAAAACCACAGAGCTTTGGAGGCTGAATTCAAACCCATCTAATCAGCCACTTGAAACTACAGCCTGCACAACATTGTCAATAAAAAGTACAGCTGTCTCAGAAGTCTGGCTAATATACTTGCATCTTTAAGACAGATGTTACATTTCATAGTAGCCATGATTTCTCTTAAGATATCCCAGGTATTCAACTGGAGGCTTTGATCTCAATCAAAATCATGCTCCATATCAAGGATATATTTATTTGGAATGTTTCAAAGGTGGTCCTGATCTCCTGAACCTTTTCTTGGATTTGGAGGGTGATTTCATTTCATGCATCAAACCCAATGCCTTAGTGGTCATCTAGTTTTTCATCATGGGGAGTGGAAACATTTTCCATGCATGTTATACTTAACCACAGAGTGAATCTAAGCCATTCCACATTGGATTAGATCTTCACAAACCCTTTGATCCTCTTTTACTTCAATAATCCATTGAAATGTTGATAAAACTTGATCAAAATAGCAGTCTTCTAAAGGAAGTTACTACTCCTGACCAGTAACAAACAGGACCCCATATAAATCAAATATATTCAGATTGAATACTTAGTTCAATAGAAAAAAAATTGCTCTTAATACAAATAATTCAAGGCCAAGAGGCAAAAACAGAAACAGCTTGTTTAAGCAGTACAAATATAAGTGATGTAGGCAACAGGACAAAAAACATTGAAAATTGTTACATAAGGGCACCATAGATAGATGTGTAGTGGGGAAGTCACATGGTTCTAGCTGGAAAAAAAATCTTAGAGATAAGCGCGCCTTGATTTTCCTCTTTTGCATGTTGCCCTTATCCATGGTAAGTGGAGAACAACTAAACAAATATTTTAAAATAAAAATAAATTTCATATTTTGACAGCTTCAGAAAATGTTCAACACTCAAAGCCTTAGATATATTGCAAAGATTTATAGCTTTGCCTTCATAAACATTGGAATATTAGAATCATGTTTACCACTTTCAATGACTACATTGAAAAAAATAGCTAGAAATGCAGATTGCCCTAAAAGATGCTGTACCTACCATCAAGGAATGTATTCTGCAAGAAAAGACAAGTTATACATTGAACACAAATGAAGAAATAACATAGTTCATAACAGTCTTAACAAGTAGCCCCATACATATAGATTTTCAAGCTAATAATGAAATGTTAGATAGCACTGCACAAACTACATGCTGGTGAGTAGTAGTTAGCCGTGTCAGCAAGCAGCACAGATATACAAAATCAGATTTGCTGCAAAATAACAAACCTTCTTAAAGGAACAATTGTTGTTATTGTTGCAGTTGCTTCTGGCTCCACGAAAATCATGCTCAGTGTTCTATAAAATGGTTGACAACAGATAATAGAAGAATTTCAGCTAAACAAAACTGTTTCATAATCTAGCCTAACATAGCTGTCTAATGCTACAGATGTAAACTGATTAATGCCTATTCAGTATATTGACCCTGTATTGATAAAGCTGGTACCATGAAAATCCACCTTAATTTTACTGGGTGCAGAAGCAGATCCCAATTTAAGCTTAAAATGAATTTGTAGAATCTATTTAAATCAACACTGCAAAAAAAAACTACTCAAAAAGATTTATGAAGTAATGCAAATTCTTTTTGGGGTCCTTTTTCTACAATTTTTTTATTTTAATTAATAAAAGTTTATTAAAGGTGCTTTACTTGATAGTAATAAATGGCTGCTTTGGCAATTGAACTTTCAATGTTCAATAGATTATTTTCAGCGTAGAAATTTCCCAACTTTGGTTCATATTTGAATGAAGAAATTGCTTACCCTCAGCAAAATAACACTCATTCTCAAAACAAGTATTTCCACACCATGGGTTATGCCCTGAATCGTAACTCCAAAAATCAATCATTGTTTGTGAAACCTTTAATTGCAATGGAATTCTTTAGTTCTTTTTTGAGACATGCAACTTCCCACCTCATTCAATAACATGCCTATTCATTCCTCTGTCAACCAAACGCATGAACCCATGTACAAATACTTGAATTAAAATGCATTATGTGACCATACTTTAAATAAAATTATAAAAACATTGACCATAAACTATTAAACCAGCACGAGTGCCTGCTAACCCTTATTTCATTCTTACTACTTCTACAACCCAAATTGTAATTATATTGTTACTGTCACCTGTCCAAGAAGTCAAATTACAACATGCCTCAATACTTGTCACTATCTTCGTCTGCCAACTTTGTGATTGATAGGAATAATTTCCCTTAATATTTTACCTTCACATTGTCAACTAGCATTGCATTTAAATAAATGCTACAAAATAATTGAACAGTTCCCACCAGATCTAAAAAATAAAAAAGAACCTAGAGTCTGAACAGATGATTTAAAAAGAAACTGATGGAAATATTAGTGAAGGTACTTTTAATCATTAAATTTTAAACATACACAACCCCACCTCACAAGCACTGCAACTAAAGTTGCACTCTTCCTCAGCAATAAGAAATGTGACCTTAGATATCCGTCATTCCATCGAGGAGTGGAAGACTTCTTACAAGATGCAAGAGAAAGGACACTACTTGCAGAATTTCATCAATTTCCAGAAATAAGTTTCACCTACAATTGCTACCAAATTATCAGTTTAGCTCCCTAAAATTCAGGTGCATTCTCCACTAGCCATATAGCTGAAAAATTGGGAAGATACTGCAAACAATGCAGAAACATATAAATAAACAAAAGATAAAAAGAGAGATGAATGTACTAGCAAAGCTGATAATGGTAGTAACATTTACCTACAAATAACTACCTTATCTCATGTCTAGAAGCAACACATAGAAGGCAATTACGAGAGGTTAAATACAACATATTACAAAAACCTGAGGCAATATCAAATAGGCAACAAAGCACAAAGTAGCTTCAACAGATGAATTCAAAGTGAAATTGGCAGAGGATCACATAACCAAAAATCATTATAGATAAAACACAAAATCCTATAAGTCTTCTCTGCTGAAATTCTGAATGGTGTTAAGGATCATGAAATAGAATTACTTGCACACTCATATGGCTGATCATCTACCTCAACTCCACTTTCCTGCCCTATCCCCATATCCCTTGATTCCCTTAGTGTCCAAAAATCTATCGATTGAATATACTCAATGACTGAGCATCCACAGCCCTCTGGGGCAGAGAATTCCAAAGATTCACAAGCCTCTGAATGAGGAAATTTTTCCTCATCTCGGTCCTAAATGGCCGACCCCTTATCTTGAGATTATGACCCCTGGTTCTGGACTTTCCAGCCAGGGGAAACAGCCTCTCGGCATCTACCCCTCAAGCCCTCTAAGAATTTTATACATTTCAATGAGATCACCTCTCATTCTTCTAAACTCCAGAGAATATAGGCCCATTCTACTCAATCTCTCCTCATAGGACAACCCTCTCATCCTGGAATTCCCTTCCTAACAGCACTGTGGGAGAACCGTCACCACACGGACTGCAGCGGTTCAAGAAGGTGGCTCACCACCACCTTCTCAAGGGCAATTGTAAACAATTTTACAACACCAAGTTATAGTCCAACAAATTTATTTTAAATTCCACAAGCTTTCGGAGGCTTCCTCCTTCCTCAGGTGAACGGTGTAGAAAATCCTTCTCAAGGGCAATTAGGGATGGGCAATAAATGCCGGCCTCGCCAGCGACGCCCACATCCCATGAACGAATAAAAAAAAAATTAATCTAGGGAACCTTCGTTGCACCTCCTATATGGTAAGGAGACCAAAACTGTACACAGTACTCCAGGTGTGGTGTGTTTTATAACATTAACAATGACAATTACTTGTCCAAATGCACTGATTATACTGATTATTTAGTATAAACTGATACCTTTTCTGTAATGTGCACATGGTAATCTTTGAGGATGTGAAGATTCTGGAGATAGAGAACTACCCTCCAAACTTTGTTTTCTTCTTCGGAGGTATCTTCTGCAATTCCAATCAACAGTCCAGGACGGCATGTTGCCTACCAGGTGCCAGGGTAAGGGATATTTCAAAGTGACTGGAAAGGAATTTGGAAGGAGAGGGTGAAGATTCAGTTGTCGTGGTCCATGTCGGGACCAACGACATAGGAAAGAACAGGAAGCTGGTCCTGCTAGGTGAATATCAGGAGCTAGTAGCTAAATTAAAAAGCAGGACGTTGAGGGTGGTAATCTCTGTTTTACAACCGAGCCAGGTACTAGTTAACATAAAGATAAACAGATCAGGAAAGTGAAAATATGGCTGAAAGTGTGCTGTGGGAAAGAGGGGTACCAGTTCATGGGACACTGACACCAGTACTGGAACAGGACAGAGCTGTACTACTGGGATGGGCTGCACCTGAAACAGGTTGGGTCCAATGTCTTGGCAAAAAGGATAAACAGGACTCTAGAAAGGACTTTAAATTAGTAAGAGGGGGAAGAGATCGGGTGGAAACAAAGATAAGGAAAAGAAGGGACAAGAGCAAAGGTTAGAAAAAGATAACAAAGAGTCAGGGAACAGGAAAGGTTATAGGGAATAATAATAAAATCCCTGTTAAAAATAAAGCAGGAGTAATGAAAAATAAGGGCATATTAAGTTTCCTGTATACCAATGTAAAAGGCATCAGCAACAAACAGTGAATTGGAGACAGTAATTAGAAGTGAGGAATCCTATTAGGGACAACAGAAACATGGTTATAATGTACTTAGAAAAAAGAAGAAAAGAAGAAGGGGTGGTGGGGTAGTTGCGTTAATCAGAAATAACAATGGCACTAGCAAGAAAGGATATAACTAATAAAAGAGACAGAAACAGAATCCACATGAGGAAAAGGATAGCAAGGGATTGTTCACATTATATGGGGTATACTGCAGACCACCAAATAGTGGAAAGAAAAAAGGAGGCAGAAATATATAGTTAAACCTATGAAATGAGTAAAAAAAAAGAATCATAATATAAGGAAATTCCAACTACTCCCAAATAAACTGGCAGGGAGAGGGAAAGGGCAGAAAGGGATTGAGTTTTTACAGTGTGTACAAGACTCCTTTCTGACCCAATTTGTAAGAACCCCAACAAGGGAGGAAGTACTGCTGGACCTAGTAATTGGAGATGAACTGGAGCAGATGGGAGAGGTGGGTGTGGGAGAACATGCAATGAGTAGTGATCATAATATAAGTTTTTTTATAAGGTTTAAAGTAATTATTGAGAGATATAGGTAGTACAAAAAACAAAGTAATAGATTGGAAAAAGGCAACTATGCAGGAATGAAGATGGAGTTAAATATTGAGAAAGAGGTAGAACTGTAGGCAATATTTAAAGGAGAGATTGATAAGAGTTCAGGAGAAATATATTTCACTAGAAAATAAAAACAAACTAGCCAGGAATTAGATAAATAAAGAGGCACAGAAAAAATTGAATCTAAAGGGCATATGTAAAGTACATAAACAATAAAGGAGGGGGTAACAAAAGGGAATATGATGAGATTAAGAAAGGTAAAGACAATTAGGAAGGCAAAGAGGAAATATGAAATGAAAATATCACAGAATATAAAAGTATTCCATTGTCACATAAGTAATAAAAAGAGAATTAAGATAGGGATAGGGCCACAAAGGGATGAGCAAAATAAACTCACAGGAGATGATACTGAAATGGCAGGGATACTGAATAGATACTTTGCCTCAGTTTTCACTGAAGAGGCTAACACAGAGGAAATGACAACAGACAAAGAGGTCAAGAGAGATATTACAACAGTTAAGATAGAAAGAATGGAGATACTAAGCAAATTAGTCAAGCTTAAGGAGGACAAAGCCTTGGGTCCAGATGGATTGCACCTGCAGATAGGAAGGAGATTGCACAGGCACTCATCTCCATATATAAAAATTCAATAGAAAAAGGAACAGTGCCAGAGGGCAGCAAATATAATTCCTATATTAAAAAAGGGGGCCACAACTAATCCAGGGAGCTATAGACCAATTAGCCTAACATCAGTGGTAGGAACGATACTAGAATATTTGCTAAAAGATGAGATAACAAAACAGAAAATATAATTAAAAAGTCAGCATGTGCAAAAAAGATTCACAAGGATGACACCAAAACTGAGAGGATACACTTATCAGGTAAGACTAAACAGATTGGGGCTTTTTTCTCTAGAAAAGAGAATGCTGAGAGGTGACCTGATAGATAATGAAAGGAGGGTAGACGTAGAGAAAATGTTTCCACTTGTGGGGGAGTCCAAAACTAGAGGTCATCAATATAAGATAATCACTAATAAATCCAATAGGGAATTCAGGAGAAACTTCTTCACCCAAAGGGTGGTAAGAATGTGGAACACGCTACCACAAGGAGTAGTTGAGGCAAATAGCATATACGGAAGCTAGATAAGCACACGGTGGAAAAAAGAATAGAGGGGTATGTTGATAGGGGTAGTTGAAGTAGGGAGGGAGGAGGCTTGAGTGGAGCATAAATGCTGGCAAAGACCAGTTGGGCCGAACGGCCTGTTTCTGCGCTGTAGACTCCATGCGGGTTAAATTGGATAACCCCTGAAAATGGGCGCGGGCATCGTGGTACGCGATTAACCCGTGCTCGGTCGTTGCGATGCAGGCAACAAGTTACATTTGTGCTGCCTGCTGTTTTAAATAATTGCTGCGTGCAGCCAACTCTACCTGCACTGTTGATTGGCTGCAAGCATTAGCAGGAGGCACCGAAATTACGAGTGGCTCGCGCTTCTTAAAGGTAGCCTGCACCTCTTAAAGGAGAGTTGAATTGTGGCTGCAAGAAATTATAGGAGTTGTTTCAAAATTGAATCTGTGCTGTGATACTTTGAAGAATGGTTGCGTCTGGGAGAAAGTATGCACCAAGGTTCTCTGATGATGCACTGGAGGCCTTGGTGCAAGAGGTGGAGAGAAGGAGGGACATCCCTATATATGTATGGGAGCAGGAAGCCCTCCAGACATATACTCAGGAGGCAGTGGGAGGAAGTAGGGCAGGAACATAGCTCCAAGAACATGAATGTAATGCAGTGAGAAGTTCAATGATTTAATACGGGTTGTCAAGGTGAGTGAGTTGAAGTTTCAAGTACCAACTGCACCACTAGCCCTTATCCACTAGACCCCCCATCACCCACCTACCAACGATCTCTTTCAGTCAGTGCTCAACCGTTCAAATCATAGGGAGCAGGAATGCTGTCATCCTAAGAGAGTTGTAAACAATTTTACAACACCAAGTTATAGTCCAGCAATTTTATTTTAAATTCACAAGCTTTCGGAGGCTTCCTCCTTCCTCAGGTGAACGTTGTTGGAAATGAAATCCTTGAAATGAAATCGCATTTATAATTCACAGAACAATGCTTGGTGATTACAGACAGTTTTTTCAACTGCTCGTTGCCAAGGCAATCAGTGTGCAGACAGACAGGTGTTACCTGCAAGATCTCCGAATATACAAATCACCAAAAAAAAACCCAAAAAACCAAAAAAAACAGAGATAGAGAGGTAGAAACATAGAAAAGACAGCAACTGACCCGTTATATTAAAAACAGATAACATTTGTTCACTGGTGGGGTAACGTGTAGCGTGACATGAACCCAAGATCCCGGTTGAGGCCGTCCTCATGGGTGCGGAACTTGGCTATCAATTTCTGCTCGACGATTTTGCGTTGTCGTGTGTCTCGAAAGCCGCCTTGGAGTACGCTTACCCGAAGGTCGGTGGCTGAATGTCCTTGACTGCTGAAGTGTTCCCCGACTGGGAGGGAACCCTCCTGTTTGGTGATTGTTGCGCGGTGTCCGTTCATCCGTTGTCGCAGCGTCTGCATGGTCTCGCCAATGTACCATGCTCTGGGGCATCCTTTCCTGCAACGTATGAGGTAGACAACGTTGGCCGAGTCACAGGAGTATGAACCATGCACCTGGTGGGTGGTGTCCTCTTGTGTGATGGTGGTATCTGTGTCGATGATCTGGCATGTCTTGCAGAGGTTACCGTGGCAGGGTTGTGTGGTGTCGTGGACGCTGTTCTCTTGAAAGCTAGGTAATTTGCTGCGAACGATGGTCTGTTTGAGGTTGGGTGGCTGTTTAAAGGCGAGTAGTGGAGGTGTGGGGATGGCCATAGCGAGGTGTTCGTCGTCATTGATGACATGTTGAAGGCTGCGGAGAACATGGCGTAGTTTCTCCGCTCCGGGGAAGTACTGGACGACAAAGGGTACTCTGTTGGTTGCGTCCCGTGTTAGTCTCCTGAGGAGGTCTATGCGATTTTTCGCTGTGGCCCGTCGGAACTGTCGATCGATGAGTCGAGTGTCATATCCCGTTCTTACGAGGGCGTCTTTCCGCGTCTGTAGGTGTCCATCGCGTTCCTCCTCGTCTGAGCAGACCCTGTGTATTCGCAGGGCCTGTCCATAGGGGATGGCCTCTTTGACGTGGTTAGGGTGGAAGCTGGAAAAGTGGAGCATCGTGAGGATGTCCGTGGGCTTGCGGTAAAGTGAGGTGCTGAGGTGCCCGTCTTTGATGGAGATTCGTGTGTCCAAGAAAGAAACCGATTCTGAGGAGTAGTCCATGGTGAGCTTGATGGTGGGATGGAACTTGTTGATGTTATCGTGTAGTCTCTTTAGTGGTTCCTCGCCGTGGGTCCATAGAAAGAAAATGTCGTCGATGTATCTGGTGTATAGTGTTGGTTGGAGGTCCTGTGCAGTGAAGAAGTCCTGCTCGAACTTGTGCATGAAAATGTTGGCGTATTGGGGTGCGAATTTGGTCCCCATGGCTGTTCCGTGTGTTTGGGTAAAGAACTGGTTATCGAAGGTGAAGACATCGTGATCCAGGATGAAGCGGATGAGTTGTAGGATGGCGTCTGGAGATTGGCTGTTGTTGGTGTTGAGTATTGATGCTGTCGCAGCGATGCCGTCATCGTGGGGGATACTGGTGTATAGTGCCGAGACGTCCAGCGTGGTGAGAAGTGTTCCTGGTTCAACTGGTCCGTGGGTACTGAGTTTTTGTTGGAAGTCTGTAGTGTCGCGACAGAAGCTGGGGGTTCCCTGTACGATGGGTTTCAGGATGCCCTCGATGTATCCAGAGAGGTTCTCACACAGGGTTCCGTTGCCTGATACGATAGGACGTCCAGGTGTGTTGGCTTTGTGTATCTTTGGGAGGCAGTCTTCGACCAAGCTTCCCCTGGTACCACAGTTGCAACCACAGGGAAGTCTATCGTCAATTTGTCCGACCACACCCTTCAACCAGACGAAATCGAAGTTCTCAGCCGAGGGCTCAATTTCTGCCCCACTACCAAAATGGACCCCACTAGTCTCGCGGCGGACACAGAGGAATTCATCAGGAGAATGAGGCTCCGGGAATACTTCCACAAACCCCAAGATTTCAGCAGCGAACCCAATGAGACAATCAACGATCTGGAACAGCAGACAGAGGGATCCGCGGTACAGCAACCGAAGAGGAAAGAGTCACACTGGACTCCTCCGGAGGGTCGCTGCCCTCAGCTGGACATGTATGCTCAAGCGGTCAGGAAATGCGTCAATGCCAGATTCATCAGCCGCACTCAGAAGACAGTCCAGAATGTCACCCGAGCTCAACGCAACGCCATCAACGCTCTCAAGACCAACCGCAACATCGTCATCAAACCAGCGGACAAAGGAGGAGCCATCGTCATACAGAACAGAACGGACTATTGCAAAGAAGCATACCGACAACTGGACAACCAGGAACACTACAGACGGTAACCCACAGATCCAACCAAAGAACACACCCACCAGCTCAACAAACTGATCAAGACCTTCGATCCAGACCTTCAAAGCATCCTACGCACTCTCATCCCACGTACTCCCCGCGTGGGAGACTTCTACTGCCTCCCAAAGATACACAAAGCCAACACACCCGGACTCCTATCAACGGAACCCTGTGTGAGAACCTCTCTGGATACATCGAGGGCATCCTGAAACCCATCGTACAGGGAACCCCCAGCTTCTGTCGCGACACTACAGACTTCCAACAAAAACTCAGTACCCACGGACCAGTTGAACCAGGAACACTTCTCACCACGCTGGATGTCTCGGCACTCTCCACCAGTATCCCCCACGATGACGGCATCGCTGCGACAGCATCAATACTCAACACCAACAACAGCCAATCTCCAGACGCCATCCTACAACTCATCCGCTTCATCCTGGATCACAATGTCTTCACCTTCGACAACCAGTTCTTTACCCAAACACACGGAACAGCCATGGGGACCAAATTCGCACCCCAATACGCCAACATTTTCATGCACAAGTTCGAGCAGGACTTCTTCACTGCACAGGACCTCCAACCAACACTATACACCAGATACATCGACGACATTTTCTTTCTATGGACCCACGGCGAGGAACCACTAAAGAGACTACACGATAACATCAACAAGTTCCATCCCACCATCAAGCTCACCATGGACTACTCCTCAGAATCAGTTTCTTTCTTGGACACACGAATCTCCATCAAAGACGGGCACCTCAGCACCTCACTCTACCGCAAGCCCACGGACAACCTCACGATGCTCCACTTTTCCAGCTTCCACCCTAACCACGTCAAAGAGGCCATCCCCTATGGACAGGCCCTGCGAATACACAGGGTCTGCTCAGACGAGGAGGAACGCGATGGACACCTACAGACGCTGAAAGACGCCCTCGTAAGAACGGGATATGACACTCGACTCATCGATCGACAGTTCCGACGGGCCACAGCGAAAAATCGCATAGACCTCCTCAGGAGACTAACACGGGACGCAACCAACAGAGTACCCTTTGTCGTCCAGTACTTCCCCGGAGCGGAGAAACTACACCATGTTCTCCGCAGCCTTCAACATGTCATCAATGACGACGAACACCTCGCTATGGCCATCCCCACACCTCCACTACCCGCCTTTAAACAGCCACCCAACCTCAAACAGACCATCGTTCGCAGCAAATTACCTAGCTTTCAAGAGAACAGCGTCCACGACACCACACAACCCTGCCACGGTAACCTCTGCAAGACATGCCAGATCATCGACACAGATACCACCATCACATGAGAGGACACCACCCACCAGGTGCATGGTTCATACTCCTGTGACTCGGCCAACGTTGTCTACCTCATACGTTGCAGGAAAGGATGCCCCAGAGCATGGTACATTGGCGAGACCATGCAGACGCTGCGACAATGGATGAACGGACACCGTGCAACAATCACCAAACAGGAGGGTTCCCTCCCAGTCGGGGAACACTTCAGCAGTCAAGGACATTCAGCCACCGACCTTCGGGTAAGCGTACTCCAAGGCGGCTTTCGAGACACACGACAATGCAAAATCGTCGAGCAGAAATTGATAGCCAAGTTCCGCACCCATGAGGACGGCCTCAACCGGGATCTTGGGTTCATGTCACGCTACACGTTACCCCACCAGCGAACAAATGTTATCTGTTTTTAATATAATGGGTCAGTTGCTGTCTTTTCTATGTTTCTACCTCTCTATCTCTGTTTTTTTTGTTTTTTTGGTGATTTGTATATTCAGAGATCTTGCAGGTAACACCTGTCTGTCTGCACACTGATTGCCTTGGCAACGAGCAGTTGAAAAAACTGTCTGTAATCACCAAGCATTGTTCTGTGAATTATAAATGCGATTTCATTTCGAGGATTTCATTTCCAACAACGTTCACCTGAGGAAGGAGGAAGCCTCCGAAAGCTTGTGAATTTAAAATAAAATTGCTGGACTATAACTTGGGTTGACAATTGTAAACAATTTTACAACACCCAGTCCATCACCGGCATCTCCACATCATCCTAAGAGAGGACAGCAGGTTTGTGTTCCATGGAGCCACTACCACTTGCTGCCTCCTGTTATGCGCCACCTTCTCCTGCAAGAAAGAGGGAAGTGTGTCAGTGAGTGTCCTGCAAGATGTTTGGGTGATGTGGCTTTTTTTTTATTCATTCATGGGATGTGGGCATCGCTGGTAAGGCCAGCATTTATTGTCCATCCCTAATTGCCCTCACACACTTAGCACTGTTGCAAGCCTCACACCCACAATTCACAGTTCACACACACTGGTAGCTATTCAACCATGACAGCCAAGGGGGTCACCATTGACTAGAAACTTAACTGGACCAGCCACATAAATACTGTGGCTACAAGAGCAGGTCAGAGGCTGGGTATTCTGTGGCGAGTGGCTCACCTCCTGACTCCCCAAAGCCTTTCCACCATTTACAAGGCATAAGTCAGGAGTGTGATGGAATACTCTCCACTTGCTTGGATGACTGCAGCTCCAACAACACTCAAGAAGCTCGACACCATCCAGGATAAAGCAGTCCGCTTGATTGGCACCCCATCCACCACCCTAAACATTCACTCCCTTCACCACCGGCACACAGTGGCTGCAGTGTGCACCATCCACAGGATGCACTGCAGCAACTCGCCAAGGCTTCTTCGACAGCACCTCCCAAACCCCCGACCTCTACCACCTAGAAGGACAAGGGCAGCAGACACATGGGAACAACGCCACATGCACATTCCCCTCCAAGTCACACACCATCTCGACTTGGAAATATATCACCGTTCCTTCAACGTCGCTGGGTCAAAATCCTGGAACTCCCTTCCTAACAGCACTGTGGGAGAACCTTCACCACACGGACTGCAGCAATTCAAGGAGGCGGCTCACCAGCACCTTCTCAAGGGCAATTAGGGATGGGCAATAAATGCTGGCCTTGCCAGCGATGCCCACATCCCATGAATGAATTAAAAAAAAGCCACATCACCCAAACATCTTGCAGGACACTCACTGACGCACTTCCCTCTTTCTTGCAGGAGAAGGTGGCGCATAACAGGAGGCAGCAAGTGGCAGTGGCTCCATGGAACACAAACCTGCTATCCTCTCTCAGGATGACAGCATTCCTGCTCCCAACCCTGCCACTCCACCAAAGCCCTTGCTGTTGCCAATCAGCCAAACAGCCCACTCCCTGTAGAGTATTGAAACTTTATCCAAATAGAGACTACCTCCAAGAACAGGTACAAATGCACCAGCAGCGAGAAGGAATAATCCAGCAACTAATCTGTACCTCCTGCATGATCCCTTTGAATATCGCTGATGGGGAGGGGGTCCTTCATACCCTTTAAGTCATATCCAGCTATTCGAAGTTAAGGCAGTGCGTTGGATGGAGTGTAGAGTTCCAAAATAGCAGCAGTCCCATTCGACAGCACCTCCCATACCCGCAAGATGGTAGTGGTTGTTGGAGGCCAATCATCTCAGCCCCAGGGCATTGCTGCAGGAGTTCCTCAGGGCAGTGTCCTTGGCCCAACCATCTTCAGCTGCTTCATCAATGACCTTCCCTCCATCATAAGGTCTGAAATGGGGATGTTCGCTGATGACTGCACAGTGTTCAGTTCCATTCGCAACCCCTCAGATAATGAAGCAGTCCGAGCCCGCATGCAGCAAGACCTGGACAACATCCAGGCTTGCGCTCATAAGTGGCAAGTAACATTCGCGCCAGATAAGTGCCAGGCAATGACCACCTCCAACAAGAGAGAGAGTCTAACCACCTCCCCTTGACATTCAACGGCATTACCATCGCCGGATCCCCCACCATCAACATCCTGGGGGTCACCATTGACCAGAAACTTAACTGGACCAGCCATATAAATACTGTGGCTACGAGAGCAGGTCAGAGGCTGGGTATTCTGCGGCGAGTGACTCACCTCCTGACTCCCCAAAGCCTTTCCACCATCTACAAGGCACAAGTCAGGAGTGTGATGGAATACTCTCCACTTGCCTGGATGAGTGCAGCTCCAACAACACTCAAGAAGCTCGACACCATCCAAGATAAAGCAGCCCGCTTGATTGGCACCCCATCCACCACCCTAAACATTCACTCCCTTCACCACCGGCGCACTGTGGCTGCAGTGTGCACCATCCACAGGATGCACTGCAGCAACTCGCCATGGCTTCTTCGACAGCACCTCCCAAACCCGCGACCTCTACCACCTAGAAGGACAAGAGCAGCAGGCGCATGGGAACAACACCACCTGCACGTTCCCCTCCAAGTCACACACCATCCCGACTTGGAAATATATCGGCGTTCCTTCATCGTCGCTGGGTCAAAATCCTGGAACTCCCTTCCTAACAGTACTGTGGGAGAACCCTCACCACACGGACTGCAGCGGTTCAAGAAGGCGGCTCACCACCACCTTCTCGAGGGCAATTAGGGATGGGCAATAAATGCCGGCCTTGCCAGCGACGCCCACATCCCGTGAACGAATAAAAAAAAAAATCAGCATTGCACACTGATTCGCATCATAATGTCCCTATTCTGCCGACTGCAGGTGTGCGTTAGGCATGCACACGCAAACACCTTTACCAAGATGACGTCCTGAGCACTTTCCATTGGAAGTGCTAACGCGCACCTCAGACCCCATTTCTGAGGCTTAGTTGGCTGCGTAGCGCGCAAAAAACGGGCGCTAAACGGCCCAATTTCACCCCCATGACTGAATGTAACTTAATGTATTTCTAATAGGGAGTTCTAATAAGGGCGGTCATGTTTAACCTATCATGCTGAATTTTTTAAATAAGTAAAAGAGTCGACAAGGGAAATGCAGTGAATGTGGTATGTATGGATTTTCGGACGTGCCACATAAGAGATCCGCAAGAAAGGTCAGGGCGTGTGGAGTCAGGGGTCAGGTAGCAGAATGGATTGAAAGATGGCTACAAAACAGAAAGTAGAGGGTAGGAGTTAGGTAAATTTCTTGGATTTTCAGAAAGTGGTAAGTGGTGCCCCGCAGGGTTCTGTGCTGGGACTACTGCTGTTTACCATGTACATAAATGATTTGGCGTCAGGTATTGGAGGTATGGTGTTGAAATTTGCAGATGATACCAAATTGGGGGTATAGCTAATAATGTGAAGGACCACCAAGATAAAGGAAGACATAAACAAGCTTGCACAGTGGGTGGATAAATGAAAAAAAAATTCAATATAGCGAAGCGTGAGGTGGTTCATTTTGATAGGGAGAATAAGGCAAGGCATAATGATGGGGTAGAGCAGAAATTTCACCCATCATCTAAGCAGTGCTGAATCTTGTGGAATGATTGGTACTAAATGCAAAAAGTAGAAAATGCTCAGTTTCCAGCACTAAAATCTCTTACATCTTGAACACAAATTAACTCAAAAAAATTATGGGAAAAATACAAAACAAAGACAACAATATCTAAGCAACCATCATTTTGAACCTGGACTCTGACCAAAGAGAAATCTCTCCACCTCAGATAACATAATCAGGAAGAACAGGAGGTGTGCATTTATAGGAATGAGCATTTTGGGCTGGAACCCTCATTCTCTAACTGATGCATCTTAACATTGCTATGATGTCTGAACATAGTCTGTCTTCAATTGTTATTCAGAGTATTCATTGTCCAATCTTATCTATTTTTTCTAAATGCTTTGGGCCTTGGAACCACTTGTTTCTTCGATGAGCTTCCCACCCTCAAAGGGAAGCATCTGTGTTAAGGAAAAGCTAAAGGGATATCCTATTGGATTTCGAACCCCTTCAGAGTATTCTTCTAGCTTTTTTGGCCCAACACTGAAAAATATTAGCATGATGTTCGACTTGTGTTAGCCCATGGATTAGTATCCTGAAGACCGCTGGACCAGGAAGTTCAACTCAATTGCACACAATTTTATCCACCCAACTTGAAAAAGTTTTCTGGCAGTCAGTGTGAATTCTGAAGATACTCTTATTTGGGATCAAAGGTTAACAACCTTATCGATTTAAAAAAAAATTCTAGCAAGTTTGTACTGCATCCAGATAACGGTACATACTTTAAGTAGAAAAATAGAATGTTAAATTACTACCAATGATTGGAAGAACAACACTGTGCAAGATATTCTTACTACAAAGGGCAAAGTTGCACATAATATAATAACAATAACTATAGAACATCCAATCTCTGCTCATTTGGGGGGGGGTTGGACCCTATTTGGGATTTTTATTATTGTTCCCTTTATTTGCTGTTTGGAGTGGGGGGGGGGCGGTGGTTACAGAGGCTCTCTAATCACTTGGGTCGTGAAACTGGTCTTCCGATCTGTACTGTGCTGGTATGTGCGTGTGTGAGTTGGAGGGGGAACAGCAGCTATTTGTTCAAATGAGCTAGGAGATTGTCTCCAGATATGCGCTTAGTGGGTGGAGGAGCTGTCTGATTACTTGGGCCAGGAATTTGTCTCCAGGAACTCTGCTTTATGGCCAGAGGATGGAGCTGCTCACAAGGTTTGGCCTTGGAGAATGCTACCCATTCTGTGCTTGGCTTGGTGTGAGTTGTAGCTGCTGAAGGGCTCCCTTACAACTTTAAAAGATCTGGGAAAAGCACTGAATTTTGACTTAGTAAGGGGGGGGTGGGGTGTTCAGCACTGATTTTGTGCTTTTTTTCTCTAGCTGTTACCACTTTATGGGCACTTTCAGACTGACTCTCACTGATTCGTTCTTCATTTCTGGTCTCACTTCCATAATGTGCCTTTTGTCTACAGGGGCCAATTAAATATTTAGGTTGACATTTTTGGGTTACAAATCTACATTTCTCAAACTATCCTGCCTAGATTTCCTTCTCACATTTGTGATAGCTGAGAGATCACTTCTGCTCGTTTTGCAATGCTTTGGCTTGATGGTACCGCAATTTTTTTTAAAGTGAAATGTTCTTAAGTGGGGTTACTCAGGGCTGTCACGGAATGCTATGTGCTTCCCCATTATATCCAATTAGTCACATAACGTTACATTCACAGCAACATCTACCAGTGCAGTGCCTTTACAGTCCTGTGGCCACACATTGTTTTTATTTAAAAGATATTTTTAGAATGTAAATCTTTAGAAAGAATACAGAATTGTTATTAAATTCTTAATTGTCATCATTAGTGATAGGTGATACAGATTTAACATTACACTAAAATAATTTGTTCTAAGAAGGTTTGTTTATAACTAACTGTTGAATGCACGTTATCATCTAGCTCTATAACATAAAAATATAGACAATTCCTAATCCAGAAAAGTGCTTGTCTAAAACCATAAGACACTATCAAACCCTAAAACACAATCAGCATAGACTCAATATAACCATGAGCAAGTAAGTTTCAAATCACATTTAGCTCAAAATAAACTCTGTTTAGTATAAATCCAAACTTAGGTTAGTTCAGCTGATTTAATTAACTCCCTTTAATAAAACTGGTATGTACATGAACAAAGATGCGCTTTTTTGTACGTTTCTGTGTGTGGTAATCTGAATTAAAGCAATAAGAGAGATCACACATCTTCATTTTTCTCAGGTTTTAAGGAGTAACTTTTAGCTTATACGTTTGATTTTCGTGGTTGTATAGAGGCTATAGCCTAGGTTTATGACCTGCGACCCTTCAGATTTTTGTAGCAGATCTGAGACAGGCGGAGCTGGGAAATTGCTTGGGGATGCATTCCACCACATCCTCAACTCCTCCTGCCCACTCCAATTTCTCGCCCCCTGGGACCAACATACTTCCCATGATTTGTGTCTTTTGAACACTGGACGTGGGCAAGTCAGCTAATTAGGAGTCCTGTTTCCCCGCATCCCCAGAGATGCACCCCAATCATGGGAGGGCTGAAAATCCTGGCCAATGTGTCTAAGGCATCCATTATCCCAGAAAGTATGCCCCACCTGTGTGCCTATGGTGGCTTCGAGTCCATTTACACCATTTGAAACTTGCTGTAAGAAAAAGTTTGGACTATGGAAATGTTATGGTAGCTAAATCCAAACCTCTGCTCCTATTAAGTAAAAAAGTCACCATCTATCCCCGAAACTCTCCATTCATTTTATTTTTGCAGGAGGAAGAGGAATGGAACCTTCTAAGAGTCAATACAATCTTTAAGAAATATCTTATTTTGTTACAATGCAACATTTATCAAAAAGTGACTTTCATAATGGTCTAAGATGACAGTATCTTGGTTGTCGCTTTTTACATTGCAGAATTGCTCACTTAACCCCATTACAATTCCAAAATATGGAAAATTATCAATACAACATGAACAAGGATGGTAAACCACCATCCAAGTTATAACATGCATTGACCAATTTCAAATTTCTATCAGGTAAGGCACCTTTAAGTGATTCACAGTGACTCAAAGCAATGCTATATTTATGAATACTTGCGTCCAATGTAATTTTGACTTTCTGGGTCTAATGTTCTATTTACTACCATTTCCTTAATTTTCAGTTTCTAATTTGTTTTACTATTTATCCAGTAAACTGCAAATGAAGGATATATACTCCATTAACTGAAAAGCAATTCAAATTCTATAATTAAATGAAAGGAACGGACTAATATTTATTAAAGCAATAGGGACACTTAATGAATGGCTAATGTGATAAAAAAAACATTGGTGTGTATTAGTTATTAAATTGGTCGAAGCACATCCTATTCTTGAAGAGGAAACATGATTAAATATTGTGATTACATTGTACTGACCAATGATAGATGTAGTAAGATGCTACCATTTAATAACTTGTTTTTCTATTATTGAACATTACAGTGGTAATAGCGAACTTCATACATCACACTTCCATTTTCACCTTAAAGCTGCAATACCTAATTTCCACTATTTAAGTGGGACCAATAAGTGCACAAGTTTAGTATTTGCATTTCAGTGCTTGGAATAGTTTGGAACTACAATTGTATGTTGTAGAAAAGTCACTCGGTCCAAATGAGATGCATCCTAGGATGTTGAGGGAAGTAAGGGTTGAGATAGTGGAGGCACTGGCCATAATGTTCCAATCCTCCTTAGATATGGAAGTGGTCTCAGAGGACTGGAGGACTGCAAATGTCGCACCCCTGTTCAAATAAGGGGAGAAGGATAAATCTGGCAACATCAGGCCAGTCAACCTAATGTCGGTGGTGGGGAAACTTTGAGACAATAATCAGAGACAAAATTAATTTGTCACTTGGAAAAATACAGGCTAATAAATGACAGCCAGCAGGGATTTGTTAAAGGCAAATCGTGTTTGACTAACTTGATTTGAGTTCTTTGATGAGGTGAGGTAACAGAGAGGGTTGATGAAGGTAGTGCAGTTGATGGAGTGTATATATGGACTTTCAAAAGGCTTTTGATAAAGTACCACATAATAGTCTGGTTAGCAAAATTGAAGCATATCGGATTAAAGGGGCAGTGGCAGCATAGATACGAAATTGGCAAAGGGATAGTAAGCAGCAGCAACAACAACAACAAATTGCATTATATAGTGTCTTTAACATAGTAAAATGTCCAAAGGCGCTTCACGGGACCATTATCAAACAAAACTAGACACTGAGCCACATAAGGAAATATTAGGACAGGAGACCAAAAGCTTTGTCAAAGAGGTGGGTTTGAAGGAGTGTCCTAAAGGAGGAGAGAGAGGTGGAAAGGCGGAGATGTTTAGGGAGGGAATTCCAGAGTTTGGGGCCTAGGCAGCTGAAGACATGGCTGCCAATGGTGGAGCGATTAAAATCAGGGATGCGCAAGAGGCAAGAATTGGAGGGCAGAGATCTCAGTGGGGCTGAAGGAGCTTACAAAGATAGAGAGGGGCGAGACCATGGAGGGATTTGAAAACAAGGATGAGAATTTTAAACTCGAGGTGTTCCCGGACCGGGAGCCAATGAAGATCAGCGAGCATTGGAGTGATGGGTGAATGGGACTTGGTGCTAGTTAAAATATAGGTAGCAGAGTTTTGGATGAGCTCAAGTTTAAGAAGGGTGGAGAATGGGAGGCCGGCCAGGAAAGCCTCTAGAGGCAACAAAGGCATGGATGAGGGTCCCAGCAGCAGTTGAGCTGAGGCAGGGGCGGAGACGGGCGATGTTACGGAGGTGGAAGTAGGTGGTCTTGGTTATGGGAGCAAATATGTGGTCGGAAGCTCATCTCAGGGTCAAATAGGATGCCACAGTTGCGAACGGTCTGTGTTCAGCCTCAGATAGTGGCCAGAGAGAGGGATGGAGTCGATGGCTACAGTAGTGGTGAATGGTTGTTTTTCAGGCTGGAGAGAAGTGTACAGTAGTGTCCATCAGGGGTCGATATTTGGACCACTGCTCTTAATATATATTAATAACCCGGACTTGGGTACACAGGGTATAATTTCAAAGTTTGCAGATGTCACGAAACTCAGAAATGTAGTAAACAGTGAGGGGGGTAGTAACAGACTTCAGGAGGACATGGACAGACTGGTGAAATGGGCAGTCACATGGCAGATACAATTTAATGCAGAGAAGTGTAAAGTGATGCATTTTGGTGGGAAGAATGAGGAGAGGCAATATAAACGAAATGGTACGATTTTAAAGGGGAAGTAGGACCTGGGGGTGTACATACACGAAGGTGGCAGGACAAGTTGAGAAGGCTGTTAAAAAAGCATATGAGATCCTTGGCTTTACAAACAGAGGCATAGAGTACAAAATCAAGGAAGGTATGCTAATCCTTTATAAATCACTGGTTAGGCTCCAGCTGGAGTATTGTGTCTAATTCTGGACACCACACTTTAGGAAGAATGTCAAGGCCTCGGAGAGGCGATTTACTAGAATGGTAACAGGGCTGCGGGACTTCAGTTATGTACAGAGACTGGAGAAACTACGGTTGTTCTCCTCAGAGCAGAGAAGGTTAAGGGGAGATTTAATAGGGGTGTTCAAAATCATGAAGGTTTTGGTAAAGTAAATAAGGAGAAACTGTTTCCAGTGGCAGAAGGGTCAGTAACCTGAGGAAACAGATTTAAGGTAATTGGCAAAAGAACCAGAGGCGACATGAGGAGAAATTATTTTATGCAGTGGGTTGTTACGATCTGGAATGCACTGCTTGAAAGGGAGGTGGCAGCAGATTCAATAATATCTTTCAAAAGGTAATTAGGTAAATACTTGAAGGGGAAAAAGTTGCTGGGGAATGGGACTAATAGGATAGCTCTTTCAAGAGCCGACACAGGCACAATGGGATAAGTGGTCTCCTTCTGTGCTGCATTAGTATTAGTAAAAAAAAGCCCTGGAGAAATTAATGGGACTGAAAGCTGATAAATCCCGAGGGCCTGATAATCTGCATCCCAGAGTACTAAAAGAGGCAGCCATGGAAATAGTGGATGCATTAGTTATTATCTTCCAAAATTCTATAGATTATGGAACAGTTCCTGCAGATTGGAGGGTGGCAAATGTAACCCCACTACTTAAAAAAGGAGGGAGAGAGAAAACAGGGAACTACAGACTGGTTAGCCTAACATCAGTAGTAGGGAAAATGCTAGCTTCTGTTATAAAAGAGGTGATAACAGGACACTTAGAAAATATCAGCGGGATTAGACAAGTCAACATGGATTTATGAAAGGGAAATCATGTTCGACAAACCTACTGGAGTTTTTTGAGGATGTAACTGGTAGAATAGATAAGGGAGAACCAGTGGATGTGGTTTATTTGGATTTTCAGAAGGCCTTTGATAAAGTCCCACATAAGAGGTTAGTGTGCAAAATTAAAGCACATGGAATTGGGGGTAATATACTGACATGGATTGAAAATTGGTTAACAGACAGAAAATAGAGTAGGAATAAATGGGTCTTTTTCAGGGTGGCAGGCAGTGCAGGGATCAGTGCTTGGGCCACAGCTATTCACAATATATATCAACGATTTGAATGAGGGAACCAAATGTAATATTTCTAAGTTTGCTGACGACACAAAAATAGGTGGGATCATGAGTTGTGAGGAGGATGCAAAGAGGCTTCAAGGCGATATAGACAAGTTGAGTGAGTGAGCAAATACATGGCAGATGCAGTATAATGTGGATAAATGTGAAGTTATCCACTTCGGAAGGAAAAACAGAAAGGCAGGGTATTATTTAAATGGTGATAGATTGGGAAATGTTGATGTACAAAGGGACATGGGTGTCCTTGTACACCAGTCACTGAAAGCTAACATGTAGGCGCAGCAAGCAGTTAGGAAGGCAAATGGTATGTTGGCCTTCATTGCAAGAGGATTTGAGTACAGGAGCAAGGATGTCTCACTGCAGTTATACAGGGACCACACCTGGAATACTGTGTGCAGTTTTGGTCTCCTTACCTAAGAAAGGATATACGCCATAGAGGGAGTGCAGCGAAGGTTCACCAGACTGATTCCTGGGATGGCAGGACTGTTGTATGAGGAAAGATTGGGTCAACTCGGCCTGTATTCACTCGAGTTTAGAAGAATGAGAGGGGATCTCATTGAAACATATAAAATTCTGACAGGACTAGACAGACTGGATGCAGGGAGGATGTTTCCCCTGGCTGGGGGGTCCAGAACGAGGGGTCATAGTTTCAGGATATGGGGTAGGTCATTTAGGACTGAGATGAGGAGAAATTTCTTCACTCAGAGGTTGGTGAACCTGTGGAATTCTCTACCACAGAAGGCTGTGGAGGCCAAGTCACTGAATATATTTAAGAAGGAGATAGATAGATTTCTAGACACAAAAAGCATCAAGAGATAAGGGGAGAGAGCGGGAATATGGTATTGAGATAGAGGATCAGCCATGATCATAATGAATGGTGGAGCAGGCTTGAAGGGCCGAATGGCCTACTCCTGCTCCTATTTTCTATGTTTCTATATCGTTTTATGATTTTATGTAGGTAGAAGAAAATTCTTAAAAGAACACTTATCTAAATGAGACAATTCTGGAACTATATTATGTAAATAATGTGCTCTTAGTTTAAAAGACGTTAACAGCAGGTTACATAACACCCAGGACTAAGGATACTGCACCTTTAAACCCATGCAAAATCCGTTCAGCTATTGAATGTTACACTGACATACCAAGTTTTACAGCCCCAGAATTTTTCTCACTCTCATTAATCTAAATTAAGCTGACCTGTGTTACATCTCATTGGAATCAGCCCTGGAAAGACACTTGCAATGCGGACACAAAAAGGAACCAACTCCCTAAAATTTGACTACCATTCCTTTGTATATTTACTGCAGTATAAAAACAGGATGAAGGCATGGACTTCAAAGAAAAAAAAGTTTCCAGAAAATTAAAACAATAGGAAGATATGAGACAACAAGAAACGTAGAGAACCCATATCCGTTCTACTTTCTGTGTAAGAGATGACTGTTCAGGTGTGATAGCAGAATATCTCTAATCCAGCTTCTTTTAAATGATTTTGTGGTAGTGTGAATTTAACCTTCGCCCAATAATGTAACCAAATGTTGTGCAAGATAGAATCAGCCTAAAATATTTTCCTGGAATCAGACCAAGCACATGTAAAAAATAAAGTCCCAACTGCCTGCAAGGCAAATGTTTTTGTGATCCTGCTTTCTAGTTCTGGATGTGCCCAAGAGCTATATACTTGCATATTTGAACAAGACTTTACGATTCCCTATGGAAAGCTCCAATTAACCACATTTATGAAGTAAATGAAAAACACAGAATTGTTTCAGCTGAATGACATTGTTTGTGATGTTCGCTTTTACCTCATCATCATCTGCATCATACTGAGCATAGTGCTGTTCTAGCAGCTCTCTTTGACGCCGCTCCTGCTCTAGAGTTTGGCTGATCAGTTGAGCAACTTCACTGCTCTGGCCAGGTTTCTCTCGCCCAATCAGGAATCTGCAGAACAAACGGTTATCTGTTTACTTTCCATCCATTATTACTTATGATAATGAAACTGTGGTAATATTAGAAACAAAGCAACTCAATTGAGTCTTGTGTAGTGAACTTACTCAAATTGTGCATTCAATGCACAGTCACAAACTAGAATGTACTTCCACAAAATTTTTACAAGGTAAAAATGTTTTACCTCTAAACTGTTTTTGTGCCGCTATATACAGCGTAAATGAACTGCTTCACACTCAGCCGCATGGAGTTCAGTATTAGGAATGTAAAATAAATCATCTCCATATAGATTAAATCATGAGAAGAGAGATATAGAACACTGACCAAAATTTTTGGCCTCCAAAATAATGAATATCGAACAAATGCATTTTGAATTACCTGAAATTCTATTTAGAGTGACCTCTGGCCACTGATACATAGGCTTATCTTTTTTTCCAATTACACATACATAATAAATAGAAGGTGAATATCCCAAATTCAGCATTAATCAAAATTCAGATGATTGAAAGGTAAATCCAAACTGGCTTGGATTATAACAGAGAAAGCATTGAATGAGAAAAGACTATTCACCCCATAAAGCCCACTATGTTACAGAAAATAAACAACCTGTCCTAAAATAGACTCCACTCCTTTTATTTAATCCAAATGGAAGGCTCTGTAAAATTTCTCCTTAATTTCTTGTAGTTCTAAATGGTTAAGAACTGGTACAAATCCTGGCAAATGGTAATGTGCCAATAGCACTCAGTTCTCCAGGCTCATTTGAATAATTATTCACAGCACCACATGCAGACTCAGATAAGTCTACGGAGCACATTGGTAATGGGAATGGAAAATTGCATAAAAATAATATTTAAAGGGATAGTGATAATTAATGAGGAGTGTCATAACAATGGGGAGAAAAATTCAGAGCTTCAAAAGGAATCTCTCCCCTTTGCTAAGGCTGAAGGGACAGAAGCCATGAAAAGTGGCAGGCAAAAATGAAGGGAAAGGGACCTTTAGGTAAAGACATGAGTCTGCAGGCAATTTAAGAAGCAATCCAGCAACTGTTCAACGGCTGAAGTTGAGACGGTGCTACATGTAGCTGCAGCACGCTACCTGTACTTAAAGTAGATAAGTCACTCGGTCCGGATGGGATGCATCCTAGGTTGCTGAAGGAAGTAAGGGTGGAAATTGCAGAGGTACTGGCCATAATCTTCCAAACATCCATAGATACGGGCGTGGTGCCAGAGGACTGGAGAATTGTGAATGTTTTACCCTTGTTCAAAAAAGGTTGTAAGGATAAACCCAGCAACTATAGGCCAAGTCAGTTTAACCTCAGTGGTGGGAAAACTTTTAGAAACGATAATCCGGAACAGAATTAACAGTCATTTGGATGACCGTGGATTGATTAGGGAAAGCCAGCATGGATTTGTTAAAGGCAAATCGTGTTTAACTAACTTGATAGAGTATTTTGATGAGGTAACAGAGAGGGTAGATGAAGGCATTGCAGTTGATGCAGTGTATGTGGACTTTCAAAAGACATTTGATAAAGTGCCGCATGGTAGACTTATCATCAAGATTGCAACCCATGGAATAAAGGGGACAGTAGCAACATGAATACAGAATTAGCTAAGTGACAGGAATCAGAGAGCAGTGGTGAATGGTTGTTTTTCGGACTGGAGGGAGGTGTATAGTGGTGTTCTCCAAGGGTCGGTGCTAGGACCATTGCTTTCCTTGATTTATATTAATGACTTAGACTCAGGTGTACAGGGCACAATTTCCAAATTTGCAGATGACACAAAATTTGGAAGGGTAGTAAACAATGAGGAAGATAGTGATAGACTTCAAGAAGATAAAGACAGGCTGATGGCATGGGCAGACACGTGGCAGATGAAATTTAACACAGAAAAATGCGAAGTGATACATTTTGGTAGGAAGAACGAGGAGAGGCAATATAAACTAGAGGGCACAATTCTTAAAGGGGTACAGTAACAGAGAAATCTGGGGGTATATGTGCACAAATCGTTGAAGGTGGCAGGGCAGGTTGAGAAAGCGGTTAAAAAAGCCTATGGGATCCTGGGCTTTATAAATAGAGGGATAGAGTACAAAAGTATGGAAGTCATGATGAAACACTGGTTCAGCCACAACTGGAGTATTGTGTCCAGTTCTGGGCACTGCACTTTAGGAAAGATGTGAAGGCCTTAGAGAGGGTGCAGAAGAGATTTACTAGAATGATTCCAGGGATGAGGGACGTTAGTTACGTGGATAGACTGGAGAAGCTGGGATTGTTCTCCTTTGAACAAAGACGGCTGCGAGGAGATTTGATAGAGGTATTCAAAATGATGAAGGGTCTTGACAGAGTAGATAGAGAGAAACTGTTCCTATTGGCGGAAGGGTCAAGAACCAGAGGACATAGATTTAAGATGATTAGCAAAAGAACCAAAGGTGACATGAGGAAAAACTTTTTTACACAGCGAGTGGTTAGGATCTGGAATGCACTGACCGAGGGGGTAGTGGAAGCAGATTCAATCATGGCCTTCAAAAGGAAACTGGACAAGTACTTGAAAGGAAAAAATCTGCAGGGTTACAGGGAAAGGGCAGGGGACTGGGTCTAGCTGAATTTCTCTTGCATAGAGCCGGCACGGACTTGATAGGCCAAATGGCCTCCTTCCATGCTGTAACCTTTCCATGATTCTATGAGGTGCTTGCAAGGAGGGTTGTGCTCCGTGCCACTACATAGAACTATCTCCATAGGTGAGCGCTGCAGCATGTCTGCAAGAAGGTATGAAGAAGTTTCGGGCCACAGCCAACTGTTACTGTCCCTACATGTGCTGAATGCTGCATGGCAGCTGCAGGTGTCCTTGCAACAGATGCACAGCTCCACATCTGACTCTCGAATGAGCCCGACCCAGGTGAGCACATGATATAATCAGTAAGCTGAACAATGGTTTTCTGTTTAAATCCCTGGGCTCGTTACAAATTACCTACATATTGGGCAGGTAAATGCACACTCTGGGTCATAAGGAGCCATGGCTCATCTACAGAAGTGATCTGAAATGTTGAATAGAGAAAAATATCTAGATAGCAAAACCCAATAAAACCTAACCAGGGCCTCTCTGCGTAGTTTCAGTTTTAAATAGGTGATCAAAGGAAAAGTTATAATGAGGGCATTTTTTTCTCTAGTTAGTTTTCTCCCATTCCCTCCTTTCCTGACAGCTTTTCCTCCTTCGGTGCCAGTATCATCTTGTACCATGCCCAAGTGGTCATCATTTACTGGTGAGTTTACTGAGGATTGACAGACTATTCAGCTTTGAGGAAGGGGCTCTTCCCAGCAGAAACTAATCTTGGCCTCACCTAATATCCATCCCAGAAACAGTTCAGCAACAGTCGCTGGATAGTGAGCAAGAATGGGAAATCTAATCAATTTTGTTCCTCCCTTGTTAGTAGTGCAAAGATGAACTGTAGCATTCCATCACCAATATGACTAAGATCAGCTAACCCAACATGGACAGGGGCCAATCCCAATATCTTGCTGGTCTATGTGGCTCAACTACTCACTGGATAAACCCGCTGATCTAATGTGGGGTAGGGGGGCTGCAGGAACCACTACTAAAATAATTTTTTATTGCATTGAGTGCATTGTATTAAATAAAGAAATTATGACAATAGTTTGCCACAACACTAAAATGGGAAGTCTGTTTGAGTGACAGCAGCAGACTAAAGTCACTGATTTTTAATAAAATCACATTGTTGGGGCTTGGCAACCAGATTCACAGTCATGGGGCATGATTTTTACCTGGAGCCAGGAACTCAGTGGGTGGGTAGATAATCACGTGGGAAAACCGGAAGTAAAGTGAGCGGGTTGGAATCTGCGATCACAACTAACTTGAAGGCACTTAATTTTACTTCCAGGTTTCATGGCTCCAAGCTGCACATCAAGCGTACTGCGCACCCGAATGACGCGATCTGAAGTCCACTATTTAAAGGGCTAATGCAAAAATGGATTTTGGAGGAGAAAGAAGGAATTGAAGCAATGGATTCACATAGAGCAAGGGCAACACCCATGTTCAAGGATGATTCACTTGAAGTACTGCTGGCTGCAGTGAGAACAAGGAGGAAGGTCATCTACTCAAGTGATCGGAAGAAACCTGGTTATGCCATCAAGGTGGCGTGGCTGGAGGTGGCAGAAGAGGTCAGCAGCAGGAGCATGGTGCCCAGGTCTTGGCTGCAGTGCAGGAAGCGTTTTAATGAACTAACCAGGTCAGGGAAAGTGAGTTCATTTGCTGATTCACCCACATCCTGTGTTGTGCAAGACCCCCCCTCTCACTCTGTGTTGGCATGCCTACTCCATCACAACACTCCTCACACCCAGTTAAGTTTCAGCATCAACCAACATTCACTTTCTATGCACCTCTTCACCTCCCCATTTATGCACCCACCACGGCCACTCACCCCAATCCTGATGTGATGCATCTGTTTCATTGTCAGCCTCACCCAAAGTAATGCATCCATCGGGTGAATACATCACCTTCAGTCATTCACAGGTCTGTTCTTTCTCCCCTTGTAGAAGAGCATGCAAATTGCAAGGTGGAAGACTGGAGGTGGACCACCACAAATAGTTCAGCTCACAGATGCAGAGGAGGAGGCCACGGAGATAAGTTGGACCGTTGCATGCCTATCCGTTGAAGATGGAGAGACTGACAACCCGCAGATGGCCGGTGACAGAACTTTAACATCTTTCACGCGCATGATGAATTGATTTTATCAATGACTGAGGTGTTCCAGGCCTCAGTGTGGTCATTGGAAAGATTGTCACTTTTCCGATGAATAATTAATATCGGCTTCTGTTGTCTTCCAGGACCTTCACACCTTCAAGAGGAAAGTGCCGGGATGAAAGAAAGCGATTCCTCAGAGGAACTCATTCCTTCTGAGGGTGCACCATCACATGACATACAGCCATGCCCCAGCGCACTTACTGGCACTTCGGTGGGTCATGTTAGACAGTTAGTTGGACTGTCACCTGGTGAGTCACCACTCACAAGTGCGTGCGAACAAACTTGGGGCAGCTGTGGAGAGTCCACATCGGGGGCGCACTCCCTTCCAAGCTCCGCTCAGCTGGACACAGATGCTGAACCCCGGAGGCCATCATTGAGAATGAGAATGATAGAAGTACAGCTGCACCTTCGCAAGGTACTGGAAAACGTGCCACGCATACCCTCCACAATAGCAGGGAGACAATTGTAAACAATTTTACAACACCAAGTTATAGTCCAACAATTTTATTTTTAATCCCACAAGCTTTCGGGGGCTTTCCCCTTCCTCAGGCGGTGTGGCAGGCTTTCCCCTTCCACACCGCCTGAGGAAGGGGAAAGCCCCCGAAAGCTTGTGGGATTAAAAATAAAATTGTTGGACTATAACTTGGTGTTGTAAAATTGTTTACAATTGTCAACCCCAGTCCATCACCGGCATCTCCACATCAATAGCAGGGAGGATGGAGGAGTTTAAATCTATCGCTATTGGATTGATGACACAGGTAAGTGCAAGAATGTCTACGATGGAGAGAGTGGAGAGTGGCAGCCTCCATTGAGCTTCAAGCATGAATCTCAAATGAGTCCATGCAGGCTATGACAACAGCTGTGCCGACTCTGGATGCCAACATGTCTGCCACCTTAAGTAAGCTAACAGATACCTTATCCATGGCCTTACAACATGGCACATCTGCTCACCAACCTGCTGTCCAGCAGAATGGTGGGAGTGATGTTGCGCTGGCCTGGGAGAGGGATGATGGTGAAAGGGGACTTGGAAGCGGGGACTCCACTCAAAGTGTTCCCACGTCTCATCCGTTGCCCCCCTCAACCATTACCTGCAATGCTGCCAACTCTTCCGATGGCCGAAACTGCCCCTGTACTGGTGCAGGTGGAGCAGTCTTTGGCAGGGTCCTCACGGGCTCCAAAGCCAAAAGGCTGCAGGCCAAAAGCATCTCAGCACTCGGTGCAACCTGCCACTACCACAGGGAATGCTCCACATAGAAGCACTAGAAAGAGAAAGGCTAAGCAACTGTAGTTCACCAAGGGTATGCATAAGGGTGTGTGGAGATGTAATACTCATTTGTATATTTTGTTTGTCATGGCATATTAAATTTAATCATTATCACCACTGCCACGTCTTGGACATTATTGCATCACATGTGTGAAATCGCCATTTGATTTGCTTGATCATAAACTAAAGCGATTTCTCAGAGAAAAACATTCCTTCTGGGTGCGTGTGCATTGGGTGTATGTGTGGTTGAAGGACTGTTTTATGCAAAGGGAGTGGGGGGGTTGGTGTTGGTTGTTCCAGGCAGCCTGAGCAGCTCAAAGTCTTCAAAATGCACATCTCATTATGAGAACCTGTTAGAGATGAGAAAATTCCTGGTGTCACGGGCAGCAAAGTGCACTGCTGCTCTGGCGATGGGATCCCCATCTTCATTTTCCTCCTCTTCCTCTTTGAAGTTGCCGCCAGAAGAGGATGCTTGATGAGCATTCGACATCCTCCACCTGTAACACTCTCTGCTGCCATATGTTGTGCAGGTCGCAGCACACAACGATTATTCCATACACCCTCGCTGGCGAGTATTGAAGGGCTCTCCCAGATCTATCCAGGCACCTGAAGCACATCTTCAACATTCCTATGGCTTGCTCACTGACAGACCTGGTGGCGATGTGGCTCTAGTTGTATTGCTGCTGTGCCTTTTTGGTGGGGTTTCCCACAGGTGTCATGAGCCACATCTGCAGGGGGATGGGCATCAGGATGTAGCAATAGAAAGGAGAAATAAGGTGCACAAAGGATTGGGAGGGACAGATAGCACTAGAGTAAGAAATAGTCTGATCCCAACTAATACTGTAGTAAGAGAGAATACGAGAAGGTCCAAGACGGGTTTAGAGTTCATGGCCCCGATATTAGCGGGAAGGTGGGATGGCAGCAGGGGGTAACCCGCCAAATAAAATCTGTCCATTCCCCACACGATCGCGGGTAAATTGGAGCCACTTAATGTGGCCTCCGGGTATGCCTTCGGAAAGCTGCGCAGCGGGCGGACTGCGCACACGCATCACAGGCTGTCAGCTGGAGGAGCTCTATTTAAAGGGGCAGTCCTCCAATAGCTGCTCCTGGAGCAAAAGCCCAAACAGCACAATGGAGCAGCACAGGGAAAGGTAGCTCCTAGATTTAGTGATGCCTCACTCCAGGTGTTAATGGATGGGGTGAGGAGGAGGGATGTGTTCTACCCGGCAGATGGGAGGAAGTGGCCTGCCTCTGCCACCAAGAAGGCCTGGCTCGAGGTGGCAGAGGAGGTCACCAGCAGCAGCATCTCCCGCACCTGGATCCAGTGCAGGAAGCACTTCAATGACCTAACTAGGTCAGCCAAAATGAGTAGACTTACTCATTCCCCTACATTCCGTTTTCGAAATCACTGCCACCCCCACAACTCATTCTGCACTATCACATCACTCCTCACACTCACTCAAAGCTCATCCTCAACTGACCTGCACTTCCTTACCTCCCCATTACTCACCCCACCACTACCACTCAACCCATTCCTCAGACAATGTCATGGCTCTGTCTCATACTCACCCTCTGATGCATCTCTTTCACGATCAGCTGCACCCAAACCAATGCATTCATCGGTTGACCACGTCACCAACACTCACTCATGCATCTGTACTTTCTCCCCTTATCGGAGAAGAGAGCCCAGAGTGCACGGGAGAGGACAAGGACCGAAGGGGGGCCGCCACAGATTTTTTTTTAATATTCATTCATGGGATGTGGGCATCGCTGGCAGGACCAGCATTTATTGCCCATCCCTAATTGCCCTTGATAAGGTGGTGGTGAGCCGCCTTCTTGAACCGCTGCAGTCCATGTGGTGAAGGTTCTCCCACAGTACTGTTAGGTAGGGAGTTCTAGGATTTTGACCCAGCGACGATGAAGGAACGGCGATATATTTCCAAATTGGGATGGTGTGTGACTTGGAGGGGAACGTGCAGGTGCTGTTGTTCCCATGTGTCTGCTGCCCTTGTCCTTCCAGGTGGTAGAGGTCGCGGGTTTGGGAGGTGCTGTTGAAGAAGCCTTGGCGAATTGCTGCATTGCATCCTGTGGATGCTACACACTGCAGCCACAATGCGCTGGTGGCGAAGGGAGTGAATGTTTAGGGTGGTGGCTTCTGGTCAATGGTGACCCCAGGATCTTGATGGTGGGGGGATTCGGCAATGGTAATGGCCCCCCTTGAATGTCAAGGGGAGGTGGTTAGACTCTCTCTTGTTCGAGATGGTCATTGCCTGCCACTTGTCTGGTGCGAATGTTACTTGCCACTTATGAGCCCAAGCCTGGATATTGTCCAGGTCTTGCTGCATGCGGGCAAGGACTGCTTCATTATTTGAGGGGTTGCGAATGGAAATCGACAATGCAATCGTCAGCGAACATCCCCATTTCTGACCTTATGACGGAGGGAAGGTCATTGATGAAGCAGCTGAAGATGGTTTGGCCTAGGACACTGCCCTGAGGAACTCCTGCAGCAATGTCCTGGGGCTGAGACAATCGGCCTCCAACAACCACTACCATCTTCCTTTGTGCTAGGTATGACTCCAGCCACTGGAGAGCTTTCCCCTTGATTCCCATTGACTTCAATTTTACTAGGGCTCCTTGGTGCCACACTCCGTCAAATGCTGCCTTGATGTCAAGGGCAGTCACTCTCACCTCACCTCTGGAATTCAGCTCTTTTGTCCATGTTTGGACCAAGGCTGTAATGAGGTCTGGAGCCAAGTGGTCCTGGCGGAACACAAACTGAGCATCGGTGATCAGGTTATTGGTAAGTGCCGCTTGATAGCACGGTCAATGACACCTTCCATCACTTTGCTGATGATTGAAAGTAGACTGATGGGGCGGTGATTGGCCGGATTGGATTTGTCCTGCTTTTTGTGGACAGAACATACCTGGGCAATTTTCCACATTGTCGGGTAGATGCCAGTGTTGGAGCTGAAATAGAACAGTTTGGCGAGAGGCACAGCTAGTTCTTGAGCACAAGTCTTCAGCACGATAGCCGGGGTGTTGTCGGGGCTCATAGCCTAAGTTGAATCCAGTGCACTCAGCCGTTTCTTGATATCACGTGGAGTGAATCGAATTGGCTGAATTCTGGCGTCTGTGAAGGTGGGGATAGCGGGAGGAGGCTGAGATGGATCATCCACTCGGCATTTCTGGCTGAAGATGGTTGCAAACGGTTCCTCGAGTGCCTGTCCGTCGGGGACGCCGAGACTGGCACTCGACAAACATCTGGTGACAGAACTTTAACATTCAGCACACACAATATGAATTGATGTTAACATGCCTTGCCATCTTCAGCACCTCAACATCTGTGATCATGCTTAATATTGTCTTCTGTTCTCTTATAGCGCCTTCGGCGACCGCTGTGATGGCGGAGGACGATTCCTCAGAGGACCCGCCGGCCTCTGAGGGTGCATCACCACATCTGAGCGAGCCATCCACCAGCGCAGATATACACACATCAGTGGGTCCTAGTCCGCAGTTAGTTGGGGTCGCAAATGGTGAGCTACCACACACGTGAGCACGAGCAGACACTGGTGGCAGGGGCAGCTGTGGAGAGTCCGCACTGGTGGGAGCACGCGTCTCCAGGCTCTGCTCAGCTGGACACAGATGCTGAACCCTGAGTGCCATCCTTTAAAAGAATGATTGAGGGGCAGCAGCACATTTGCGAGGTGCTGGAACAGATGCTACGCGCACTCTCCACAATCGCGCAGAGGATGGAGGAGTCCAACTCCTGCATGAGTGGAATGGTGGCACAGGTACAGGATGGAATATCGGAGATACTGTCACAGTCATTCAGTATGTGGATGGCCCGACTAGAGAGGGGGCAAAACTTGACCTCCTCTTGGGAAATAAGGAAGGGCAGGTGACAGAAGTGTTAGTGAGGGATCACTTTGGGACCAGTGATCATAATTCCATTAGTTTTAAGATAGCTATGGAGAAGGATAGGTCTGGCCCAAAAGTTAAAATTCTAAATTGGGGAAAGGCCAATTTTGATGGTATTAGACAGGAACTTTCAGAAGTTGATTGGGAGAGTCTGTTGGCAGGCAAAGGGACGTCTGGTAAGTGGGAGTCCTTCAAAAATGTGTTAACCAGGGTTCAGGGTAAGCACATTCCTTATAAAGTAAAGGGCAAGGCTGGTAGAAGTAGGGAACCTTGGATGACTCGAGAGATTGAGGCCCAAGTCAGAAAGAAGAAGGAGGCATATGACATGCATAGGCAGCTGGGATCAAGTGGATCCCTTGAAGAGTACAGAGATTGCCGGAGTAGAGTTAAGAGAGAAATCAGGAGGGCAAAAAGGGGACATGAGATTGCTTTGGCAGATAAGGCAAAGGAGAATCCAAAGAGCTTCTACAAATACATAAAGGGCAAAAGAGTAACTAGGGAGAAAGTCGGGCCTCTGAAGGATCAACAAGGTCATCTATGTGCGGAACCACAAGAGATGGGTGAGATCCTAAATGAATATTTCGCATCGGTATTTACGATTGAGAAAGGCATGGATGTTAGGGAACTTGGGGAAATAAATAATGATGTCTTGAGGAGTGTACATATTACAGAGAGGGAGGTGCTGGAAGTCTTAACGCGCATCAAGGTGGATAAATCTCCGGGACCTGATGAAATGTATCCCAGGACGTTATGGGAGGTTAGGGAGGAAATTGCGGGTCCCCTAGCAGAGATATTTGAATCATCCACCGCTACAGGGGAGGTGCCTGAAGATTGGAGGGTAGCAAATGTTGTACCTTTGTTTAAGAAGGGCGGCAGGGAAAAGCCTGGGAACTACAGACCGGTGAGCCTGACATCTGTAGTTGGTAAGTTGTTAGAGGGTATTCTGAGAGACAGGATCTACGGGCATTTGGAGAGGCAGGGATTGATTAGGAACAGTCAGCATGGTTTTGTGAGAGGAAAATCATGTCTCACGAATTTGATTGAGTTTTTTGAAGGGGTAACCAAGAAGGTAGATGAGGGCTGTGCAGTAGACGTGGTCTACATGGACTTTAGCAAAGCCTTTGACAAGGTACCGCATGGTAGGTTGTTACATAAGGTTAAATCTCACGGGATCCAAGGTGAGGTAGCCAATTGGATACAACATTGGCTTGACGACAGAAGACAGAGGGTGGGTGTAGAGGGTTGTTTTTCAAATTGGAGGCCTGTGACCAGCGGTGTGCCTCAGGGATCGGTGCTGGGTCCGCTGTTATTTGTTATTTATATTAATGATTTGGATGAGAATTTAGGAGGCATGGTTAGTAAGTTTGCAGATGACACCAAGATTGGTGGCATCGTGGACAGTGAAGAAGGTTATCTAGGATTACAACGGGACCTAGATAAATTGGACCAGTGGGCCGATGAATGGCAGATGGAGTTTAATTTAGATAAATGTGAGGTGATGCATTTTGGGAGATCGAATCGGGCCAGGACCTACTCCGTTAATGGTAGGGCGTTGGGGAGAGTTATAGAACAAAGAGATCTAGGAGTACAGGTTCATAGCTCCTTGAAAGTGGAGTCACAGGTGGATAGGGTGGTGAAGAAGGCATTCAGCTTGCTTGGTTTCATTGGTCAGAACATTGAATACAGGAGTTGGGATGTCTTGTTGAAGTTGTACAAGACATTAGTAAGGCCACACTTGGAATACTGTGTACAGTTCTGGTCACCCTATTATAGAAAGGATATTATTAAACTAGAAAGAGTGCAGAAAAGATTTACTAGGATGCTGCCGGGACTTGATGGTTTGACTTATAGGGAGAGGTTAGACAGACTGGGACTTTTTTCCCTGGAGAGTGGGAGGTTGAGGGGTGATCTTATACAAGTCTATAAAATAATGAGGGGCATAGATAAGGTAGATAGTCAAAATCTTTTCCCAAAGGTAGGGGAGTCTATAACGAGGGGGCATAGATTTAAGGTGAGAGGGGAGAGATACAAAAGGGTCCAGAGGGGCAATTTTTTCACTCAAAGGGTGGTGAGTGTCTGGAACGAGCTGCCAGAGGCAGTAGTAGAGGCGGGTACAATTTTGTCTTTTAAAAAGCATTTGGACAGTTACATGGATAAGATGGGTATAGAGGGATATGGGCCAAGTGCAGGCAATTGGGACTAGCTTAGTGGTATAAACTGGGCAACATGGACATGTTAGGCCGAAGGGCCTGTTCCATGTTGTAAACTTCTATGATTCTATGACGTGAGGGCATCTCTGATATAATGTCGTGGGTAAGTGTGGAAATATCTGCAATGGAGGGAAGGCTAGCCTCCATGGAGCTTCAAGCCATGATGGAGGGGTTCCTCAGAGATGTCATGAGCCACGTGTGCAGGGGCTATCCCTTGCGGATGCTCGGTGCGTGGAAGAGGGGTGGGATGTTGGACTCCCGGAGGATGAAGGAATCGTGGCAGCTGACAGGATACCTGGTGCACGCGTGAAGGAATCTCTTGCGGTGGTCACAAACAAGCTGAGTGTTGATGGAGTGATAGCCGTTCCTGTTGATGAACAGTCCTGGCTTGTGTGGAGGTGCTCGTATTGCTATATGGGTACAATCGATTATACCCTGCACCCATGGGAAGCCAGCTACAGCGTGGAATCCCACTGTCCTCTCCGTCTGGCTGAGGTCGTCCATGGGGAAGTTAACGTAGTGCGAGGCCCTGCGAAACAAGGTGTCGGTGACCTGCCTTATGCACTTGTGTGCAAACGACTGAGAGACCCCGGCGATGTCCCCGGTGGCACCCTGGAATGTTCCGGAGGCGAAGAAGCTGAGGGCATTGGTGATGTTGACAGCGACAGGTAAAGAGATGCTGCTCAACCCAGCCGGGAGCAGCTCGGCATGAAGGAGGCTGCAGATGTCTGCGACTACCTGGGGACTGTCTCAGCCTCTGTATGCATTGCTCCTCGGAGAGGTCCAGGAAGCTGAGCCTCGGTCTGTAGACCCTGTTGAGAGGGTAGTTCCTCCTGTGATGTCGCTCTCTCTGTTGTTGCCTTCCGTGCTCTTGTGCAGGTGCCTGTGGCGCAGCACTGTGTTGTGGAGCTCCACGTGGCGGAGGTGGACCCGTGCCTGGCGAGGCGGGTGATGTTGCTCGTCCTCAGATGAAGTGGTGAATGCAGCCATGGCGCCCCCTCCCTCCCATCCTGACTCTGAGAGTTTGAGGGGGTCCGCAAAGTAGGTAAATATGTTTGCACAGCAGAGTTTTGGGTGGGAAGTAAGAATTTTGAGTGAAAACACAAAGATCTTGCAGCCAAAACTTTGTCTGAAGTGAGTGCCTTGGCAACGGGCAGTTGAAAAAACTGTCTGTACTCACCAAGCATTGTTCTGTGAATTATAAATGCGATTTCATCTCGAGGATTTCATTTTCACATCGTTCACCTGATGAAGGAGGAAGCCTCCGAAAGCTTGTGAATTTAAAATAAAATTGCTGGACTATAACTTGGTGTTGTAAAATTGTTTACAATTGTCAACCCCAGTCCATCACCGGCATCTCCATATCATGCAATAAATGAGGTTTTCTCCCCACCTGTCAAATAATCATTTGCATCTCCCACTGGCTGCTGTCTGTTGCAACAGGGAGTGTTTCCCACAGCACAGGAAACACGATGAGGATCCTTCAAAATTGTACCCCTGCCAAAATGTCTACTTAATCAAGTATTTCAAGTACTTTAACTATCTATCAAATTATGTAAATTATCATCCCGCTGGCTTTAATTGCCGGTGGGACTCCCGCATTCGGGAGGCGCTCATGCACCCGAACGCGTCATTGGGGAACCTGGAAGTCAGCGGGTTGGAGCCGGACTCCGGACCCACTCCGGATTGCAGCAATTTTCGGAGCCCCCCGCCCCCAATGCACCCGCTCCGTCATCCGAAAATCGGCCCCCATGTGTACAAATGTTCAAAGCGTGGTAAATAAGGTTTGTGAGCTTCAGGCACAAATAGCCACGTGATGCTGTGGCAATGACGGAGACCTAGCTCAAAAAAGCGCAGGATTGGATACTAAATATTCCTGGATACAAGGTGTTCAGGAAAGGTAGGGAAGGAAAAAAATGAGCGGGTTGGCAGAATTGATTAAGGAGAACAGTGCAGGACAGAATCTATTTGGTTAGAGTTAAGAAACAACAGAGGTTCCATTACATTACTAGGTGTATTCAACAGGCTACCAACTAGTGGGAAGGATACAGAGGAGCAAATTTGCAGAAAAATACAGAGAGGTGCAAGGACTGTAGAGTAGTGATTATGGGGGACTTCAACTATCCTAATATAGACTGGGATAGTTAGAATGTAAAGGGCAAAGAGGGGGAGGAATTTCTGAAATGTGTCCAGGAGAACTTTCTCAATCAAGGAGGAAGAAGGCTTTGCTGGATCTAGTTCTGGGAAATGAGGTGGGTCAAGTGGAGCAAGTGTCAGTGGGGGAACATATAGGGAACAGTGATCAATGTATCATAAGATTTAGATTAGTTATGGAAAAGGACAAGGAGCAATCTAAAGTAAAAATACTTAATTGGAGGAGGGCCAATTTCAGTGGGTTGAGAACGGATCTGGCCCAGGTAAATTGGAATCAAAGATTGGCAGGCAAAACTGTAATCAAACAATGGGCGGCCATTTAGAGGAGATGGTTCGGGTACAGTCTAGGTATATTCCCACGAGGGAAAAAGGTAGGGCAACTTTTGCCAGAGCTCCCTGGATGACGAAAGAGATAGAGAGTAAGATGAAGCAAAAAAAGGGGGCGCATTACAGATATCAGGTTGATAATGCAAGTGAGAACCAGACTGAATACAGAAAGTACAGAGAATTGAAAAAGGAAATAAGAGGGGCAAAGAGAGAGTATGAGAATAGACTGGCAGCTAACATAAAAGGGAACCCAAAAGACTTCTATAGGCATATAAATAGTAAAAGGGCAGTAAGGAGGGGTGGGGCCAATTAGGGACCAAAAAGGAGATCAACGCATGGAAGCAAAGGGCATGGCTGAGGTACTAAATGAGTACTTTACATCTGTTTTTATAAAGGAAGATGCTGCCAAAGTCACAGTAAAAGAGGAGGTAGTTGAGATACTGGATGAACTAAAAATTGATAAAGAGGTACTAGAAAGGCTGGCTGTACTTAAAGTAGATAAGTCACCCAATCCGATGGGATGCATCCTAGGTTGCCAAGGGAAGTAAGGGTGGAAATTGCAGAGGTGCTGGCCACAATCTTCTAATCCTCCTTAGATATGGGGGTGGTGCCGGAGGACTGGAGAATTGCAAATGTTACACCCTTGTTCAAAAAAGGGTGTAAGGATAAACCCGGCAACTACAGGCCAGTCAATTTAACCTTGGTGGGTGGGGAAGCTTTTAGAAACGATAATCCAGGACAAAATTAACAGTCACTTGGACAAGTGTGGATTAATAAAGGAAAGCCAGCACGGATTTGTTAAAGGCAAATCATGTTTAACTAACTTGATTGAGTTTTTTGATGAGGTAAGAGAGAAGATTGATGAGGGCAATGCGGTTGATGTGTATATGGACTTCCAAAAGGTGTTTGATAAAGGGCCACATAATAGGCTTATCAGAAAAATTGACACCCATGGAATAAAAAGGGCAGTGGCAGCATGGATATGAAATTGGCTAAGTGCCAGGAAACAAAGAGTAGTGGTGAACGGTTGTTTTACGGACTGGAGGAAGGTACACAGTGGTGTTCCCCAAGGTTCACTACTAGTACCACTGCTTTTTTTGATATATATTAATGACTTGGACTTGGGTGTACAGGGCACAATTTCCAAATTTGCATATGACACAAAACTTGGAAGTGTAGTAAACAGTGAGGATAGTAATAGACTTCAAGAGGACATGGACAGGCTGGTGGAATGGACGGACACGTGGCAGATGAAATTTAATGCAGAGAAGTAAGAAGTGATACATTTTGGCAGGAAGAATGAGGAGAGGCAATATAAACTACATGGTACAATTCTAAAGGGGGTGCAGGAACAGAAAGACCTGGGGATACATGTGCACAAATTTTTGAAGGTGGCAGGACAGGTTGAGAAAGTGGTTAAAAAAGCATACAGGATCCTGGGCTTTATAGAGTACAAAAGCAAGGAAGTTATGTTGAACCTTTATAAAACACTAGTTTGGCCACAACTGGAGTATTGTGTCTAATTCTAGGCACCGCACTTTAGGAAGGGTGTGAAGGCCTTAGAGAGGGTGCAGAAAAGATTTACTAGAATGGTTCCAGGGATGAGGGACTTCAGTTATGTGGATAGACTGGAGAAGTTGGGGTTGTTCTCCTCAGAGCAGAGAAGGTTGATAGGAGATTTGATAGAAGCGTTCAAAATAATGAAGGGCTTAAATAAAGTAAATAAAGAGAAACTGTGCCCATTGGCAGAAGGGTCGAGTACCAGAGGACACAGATTTAAGGAGATTGGCAAAAGAACCAAAGGTGACATGAGGAAAAACTTTTTTACGCAGCGAGTAGTTATGATCTGGAATGTGCTGCCTGAAATGGTGGTGGAAGCAGATTCAATTGTGGCTTTCAAAAGGGATTGGGATAAATACTTGAAGGGAAAAAATATGAAGGGCTATCGGGAAAGGGCCTAACTGAATTGCTCTTACAAAAAGCCTGCATGGACTCGATGGGCCCAAGGGCCTCCCCTTCTGTGCTGTAACCATTCTATGAGCCACATCAGCAGGGGGCATCCCTTGTCTCCAAGGAGCTAGCCCTTAAGTCTGTCTCCTGTGTAGATGTTGAACTCACGCAAAATTGGGCAGAGCAGCCTTGAGGAAGAGTTCATTGAGTGCATCAGGAATGGATTTCTTGAGCAGTATGTAACTGATCCTACAAGGGGGCAGGCAACCTTGGACATGGTCCTGTGTAATGAGTCAGGATTAATTAATAATGTCCTAGTTAAGGATCCCCTTGGAATGAGTGACCACAACATGGTTGAATTCCATATCCAATTAGAGGGTGAGAAGGTTGGTTCTCAAACAAGCGTACTGAGCTTGAATAAAGGAGACTATGATGGTATGAGAGCGGAATTGATTAAAGTGGACTGGGAAAATAGATTAAAGGGTAAGACGGTACATCAGCAGTGGTGTTCATTTAAGGAGTTATTTTACAACTTTCAAAATAAATATATTCCACTGAGGAAAAAAGGGTGTAAAAGAAATGACAGCCATCCGTGGCTAAGTAAAGAAATCAAGGATAGTATCCGACTAAAAACAAGGACATATAAGGTAGCCAAACTTAGTGGGAGGATAGAAGATTGGGAAGTCTTCAAAAGACAGCAAAAAGTAACTAAAGGATTGATTAAGAAAGGGAATTTAGATTATGAAAAGAAATTAGCAAAAAAATATAAAAACAGATAGCAAGAGTTTCTATAGTTATATAAAAAGAAAAAGGGTGGCTAAGGCAAACATAGGTCCGTTAGAGGATGAGACCGGGAAATTAATGGTGGGAAACATGGAGATGGCAAAAATGCTGAACAAATATTTTGTTTCAGTCTTTACGGTAGAGGACACTAAGAATATCCCAACACTGGACAAACAGGGGGCTCTACGGGGGGAGGAGCTAAATACGATTAAAATCACTCAGGAGATGGTACTCAGTAAAATAATGGGACTCAAAGCGGATAAATCCCCTGGACCTGATGGCTTACATCCCAGGGTCTTGAGGGAAGTGGCAGTAGGGATTGTGGATGCTTTGGTGATAGTTTTCCAAAATTCCCTGGACTCAGGAGAGGTCCCGGCAGATTGGAAAACTGCTAATGTAACACCGTTATTTAAAAAGGGTAGTAGGCAGAAGGCTGGAAATTATAGGCTAGTTAGTCTAACATCAGTGGTGGGTAAAATTTTGGAGTCTATTATTAAGGCGACAGTAACGGAACATTTAGATAAGCATAATTTAATAGGACAAAGTCAGCATGGCTTTATGAAGGGGAAGTCATGTCTGACAAATTTGCTTGAGTTCTTTGAGGATATAACGTACAGGGGGGATAAAGGGGAACCAGTGGACATAGTGTATTTAGACTTCCAGAAGGCATTCGACAAGGTGCCACATAAAAGATTATTGCTCAAGATAAAAAATCACGGGATTAGGGGTAATATTCTGGCACGGGTAGAGGATTGGTTATCGAACAGGAGGCAGAGAGTTGGGATAAATGGTTCATTCTCGGACTGGCAACCAGTAACCAGTGGTGTTCCACAGGAGTCGGTGCTGGGTCCCCAACTCTTCACAATCTATATTAACGATTTGGAGGAGGGGACAGAGTGCAACATATCAAAATTTGCAGATGATACAAAGATGGGAGGGAAAGTGGAGAGTGAGGAGGACATAAAAAACCTACAAGGGGATATAGACAGGCTGGGTGAGTGGGCGGAGATTTGGCAGATGCAATATAATATTGGAAAATGTGAGGTTATGCACTTTGGCAGGAAAAATCAGAGAGCAAGTTATTATCTTAAAGGCGAGAAACTGGAAAGTACTGGAATGTTGGCTTTTATTGCTCGGGGGATAGAATATAAAAACAGGGAGGTATTGCTGCAGTTATATAAGGTATTGGTGAGACCGCACCTGGAATACTGCATACAGTTTTGGTGTCCACACTTAAGAAAAAGACATACTTGCTCTCGAGGCAGTACAAAGAAGGTTCACTCGGTTAATCCCAGGGATGAGGGGGTGGACATATGAGGAGAAGTTGAGTAGATTGGGACTCTACTCATTGGAGTTCAGAAGAATGAGAGGCGATCTTATTGAAACATATAAGATTGTGAAGGGGCTTGATCGGGTGGATGCAGTAAGGATGTTCACAAAGATGGGTGAAACTAGAACTAGGGGGCATAATCTTAGAATAAGGGGCTGCTCCTTCAAAACTGAGATGAGGAGAAACTTCTTCACTCAGAGGGTGGTAGGTCTGTGGAATTTGCTGCCCCAGGAAGCTGTGGAAGCTACATCATTAAATAAATTTAAAACAGAAATCGACAGTTTCCTAGAAGTAAAGGGAATTAGGGGTTATGGGGAGCGGGCAGGAAATTGGACATGAAGCTGAGCTCGGATCGGTCAATGCCCTGTGGGTGGCGGAGAGGGCCCAGGGGCTGAGTGGCCGGGTCCTGCTCCTACTTCTTGTGTTCTTTAGATTTGTGGTTGGGATCAGATCAGCCATGATCTTATTGAATGGCGGAGCAGGCTCGAGGGGCCGATTGGCCTACTCCTGCTCCTATTTCTTATGTTCTTAAAACGAATGAATCAAGACAGCTACCAGGGAATCTCTGGCACACCTGCAGAAATCTCTTCCGGTGGTTGCACACCAGCTGTGCATTGATGGGAGTGATATCCCTTTCGGTTTATGAACAGTCCTAGCTCATGTGGAGGTCCTCAGATTGCTACGTGTGTGCAATCAATTGCACCCTGCACCCTTGGGAAGACAGCCAGAGAGTTCAAACCTACTGCGCTCTCAGTCTGGCTGATGTTGTCACAGGGGAAGTTCATGCAGTCGGATGCCCTGGCAAACAAGCCATCCATCACCTGTCGTACACTTATGTGCAGACGACTGGCACGCTATGGAGATGTCACTGGTCACGCCCTGGATGGATCCGGAGGTGATAAAATTGAGGGCAGTAGTGACATTAACAGTGACGGGCAATGTGTCCAGGTCCAGCCAGGAACAGCTCTTCCTTAAGGAGGCTGCAAATGTCTGCGACCACCTGCCGACTCAATCTCAGCCTGCGTAGGCATTGTTCCTCAGAGAAGTCCAGGCAGCTCAGCCTCTGCCTGTAGACTCTCTCACGTGGGTAGTGTCTCTTGCGACCTCAGCCCCTCCGTTGGTCCCCTCTCTGCTCTTCTCCAGGTCCTTATTGTGCATCTTTGTCTTGTGCAACTGCAGATCCCAGAACTGCACGACATGCCTGCCGCGGATGGTGATGTGCCTCTTCCTCAGATGTACTATGGAATACATCCCTTGAGCCCCCAAACCTGATCTTGTCAGTTTGAGGGGCTCCAAAATGTAGGTAAATTTGTCTGAGCACAAGAATTCTCAGTCTCAACAAAGAAACCTCAGTCTAAACACAAAGAACTCCCAAGCAAACCTTTGTCTGAGAGAACTGAGTGCCCTGCTGCAATACCTCACTTTTTATTGAGATGTGTCAATCACAGGTTTAAAGGGCCAAATAAGCTTCGGCTGCAACTTGCCTCTGTTTCAATGGCGTGTTTCAGAAACCACGGGAGACATTTCAGGAGCAGTTGAATCCGTTTCTGTTGCAGAATCCACAAAAATGAAGTTCCTAAAGTGTTTCAACTACGTGAATTGGCCCTTTAAATATCAGCCCGCCAGCTTTAAGTAGGGACGGAACTGCCATGTTTCTGTTTTGCGCGCTCATCCTAACGTGCTTGGGTTAAACTTGGAAGTGGGCACGTTGGAGCCAGGATGCAGTCCCACTCCAAAAAGCTGCGACTTTAACCTCCCACCCACCCGTTCTTGGGTTTAAAATTACCCCATGATGTCTGAAAGACTTAATTCCATTCAACTAGGTCTTATAGATTAGAAGTTACTATAGTTACACAAACTATCCACAATTTGAGTTAATTTTAAAGTGGCGTGCTGCTAGTCAGTCTTTCCTCAGTTTATAGTTATCTGACATGGTAGTGTCCAACGCATGGCCTGGGAGCTGAATTCTGCCCACAAACTGCTTCAACCTGACCTGCAGTTCTCCTCTTCTGTTTGCGTGCTGAGTAGTTCAAACATCCCAGTCCTTGAAGATTAGAAAAGCTGCTTCCTGATTATTGCTAAAATGCTACTCCTTCGTTGTTCTAAATGCATCAATCAGAAAGCAACTTTCAGGCCATGGAAGTTTAGAGGTTGGTACAGTTTCTACATTATGAATTGCAGGACATCAGCAAGAGCAACAGAGTGCAAACATGGTGAACCAGGTCAGGATGCATTATAGGATACAGGGGGGCAGACCAGGCCAGGAAATGCAAAAAGGTAAGTAATGTATAGAAGTGGGGGGATTATTTCTGCTGAAAGAGAGGGGGGGGTTGTCCAGCAGAAAGATGTTGGAGGAATTTCTAACATGGCATCAATAAGCTTAAGGTTAAGTTTATTATTTTTTTTTCAGAACTGTTAAAATGTTCTAAAAGCTTATGTTCTAAATGTTATTTGGAGGTATATATAATGTAGCAAGAGAGGAATCAATGGATGCTAAAAGGAGTTTAGCTTTAAAAATATTAGGGATTTGTCTGATTACTTTTGTGGCGGTTGCTGGTTGCTTTTTAGCGAATGGAATTTTTTTTATATATAGGTGGTAACTCTGCTTTTAAAGAGATGGCAAAGAGTGATTTTTTTTTACACAGCTGGTAGTTTGATGCCACAGAAGCTAGATGTAAAGGAGCTAAATTTCCTGTTTTGGGAAAATGCAGAAATCTGGTGTTCTGCCCATGGAGGGAACCAGAATTTGGGACAGAAACTGAACTTGCCCTTAAGCCCACTCCTTATGTCCTCAACAGACTTCAGAGACGTACCTGAGGGCATTACCCATGGCAGTAGGTCCAGTGGAACTCGTGAGAGGAGGTGTAGGCTTCTAAAAGGCCCTAAAATTTAAGAGATGTAGGCCAGTCGGCCAGACGTTCCCTAAAAGGATTAAAATATTTTTTGTAGAATTTAATCTTTAGTCTGACAAGGGCTTCGGACTCCTCTCTCAGGGCAGTTGAGTGCTTCCACAACTTTGTAGCACTTGATCGGGGTGGCCTGTCCTGAATATTAAAATGATCCCATCCACAGGTTCTGGGCAAAGCAGCAGGTAGAAGTCTTGCTCTGCCACACTTCATCTCCTTAAAGGGTTTAGTAGAATTTCAAGCCCCAAATTTTTTATTTTATATATAGATTAAAAAAATTCTAAGAACGGTTTTCCAACCTGATCATGCCCAAAACTTTAACCAACCCTCATGTCAAAGATGCTATTTTCCAGAATTTTCTTTTAATTTCAGATTTCCAGCATTTTCAGTTTTTCTTTTCATCTTGATTCAAAACTGTATTACAGTACATCAGAATATTCTCTCCCGTCTGAACTAAAATGTGCTGTTTTGTTTGAGCATCTTTCAAGTGTCAATGATATAAAGTGTGATTGGCAGGGATAAGTAAAAGCCATTGTAAAATTTAACTCTTCCAAATACAGGCCCTAGCATAATGTATTGTTTAGGAACATAGGAATAGGAGTAGGCCATTCTGCCCCTCAAGCTTTTTCCACCATTCAATGAGATCATAGCTGACCTGGTAAGTAGGTCAACATAAAATCAACAAAGAAGTTATGATCAGGGCCAGCCTTCAGTTTCCAGTTAAGGCAATTGATGTACACAAGCCTCACAGCAGTGCAACCAAATACAATTTAGTTCACTGATTTGTATTGTAAGATGCATCAAGACCATAAATCCATAAGCAGTTTCTGGATGAAAATATCTCAATATATTAGCATTTTAGCAGGATAAACAAACATTATTATATAGAGAAATTACAATTACTTGTACCTCCAATAAGCTACCCAACCTAGCACATTCTGCCGAAAACAACATTTTTGTTCCTTATCTAAAAACATGAAAAAAAAGTCTTTTTCACTGTTTTAGGCATTTTAAAATCATATTACATACATATAACACAATAGTAGCACAATGGCAGAAACCAATATGGCATACAAATTTAAATGAAGTTATTAACCACACCAAAAAGTCAGTTGACGATAACCCACTGAGGCCTATTAATACTATTCTCATTGTGTTCAAATAAGTGCTGCGTGCGTGAATTTAACCAAAAATGCCTACTCTACATGTTGGGAATCAGGTGGCCAGACTACATCAAGAATGAGGAAGTAAGAATGATAACAAAACAACCAGCTTCTGGGGCACAGGAGGGGAGTGGGAGGGAGTCAGTTATTGTGATGAAACACTTGACTGCATGGAAGTGGACAGACAAATGATTACATTTCTCAGCTGAAAACCAGAAGGGGAAAAAAAAACAAGTTGGCAATCATGTGAGGTTGAAAGTGTTTGCACTTTAGGTTATACCTTCTATATAGCTGACTCTATAATTGAAAACTACATGGGGGTTAAATTGGATAACCCCCGAAAACGGGTGGAGGGATCGCGGTCCGCAATTATCCCGCACCCGTTCATTGCATTAAGTTGGTGCTGCCTGCTGAATTCCATGATTGCTGCGTGCAGCCAGCACTACCTGCGCTGTTGATTGGCTGCACGCATTAGCAGGGGGCCCTGATATCGCGAGTGGCTAGCGCTTCTTAAAGGCAACCTGCACCTCTTAAAAGGGAGGTGCATTATGGCTGCAAGAAGTGGTGGGATTTATTTGAAAACTGAATCTGATACTTTTGAGGAATGGCTGAACATGCGAGAGTGCGTGCACCAAGGTTTTCTGATAATGCACTGGAGGCCTTGGCGCAAGAGGTGGAGAGAAGGAGGGCATACTGTATCCGCAGGGGGGTAGCAGGCCATCCAGACATATGCTCAAGAGGCAGTGGGAGGAAGTAGCGGAGGAGATAAATGCCAGGAGCATAGCTCCAAGAACATGGATGACGTGCAGGAAAAAGTTCAAAGATTTAACACAAGTTGTCAAGGTGAGTGAGTTCAAGTTTCAAGTGGCATATCATACCAACTGCACCATCCACTGCTCAATGCACTACAGCCTCCCCCTAATCCCCCTCCTACTAACAATCTCTTTCAATCTGTACTCATCCCTTCAAATCATAAGCTTTAACTCATCCTCACATACTTAGCACTGTTGCAAGTCTCACACCCACAAATCACAGCTCACACACATTGGCAGCTATTCAACCATGACAGCCACATCACCTAAACATCTTGCAGGACACTCACTGAAACACTCCCCTCTTTCTTGCAGGAAAAGGTGGCGCATAACAAGAGGCAGGAACGAACAACTGGAGGTGGAGAAGCGTGCCTACACGTTTTAACCCCCATGGAGGAGACAGTGCTAGCCATCATGGGACGGGCCATGGCCACTGGTGGCGCTGGAGGGATCGATGATTAGGGATTCCTAATCCGCCTTTTCTCTTCCCACTTCTACCTCATCCCACAATCTTTTGTGACTCACGTGCTGCAGATGGTGTAAGCACGCACTTCTTACTTTCTCTTCTCCCCTCACTACAACTCAAACCTTGTCCCTTTGTCGTTTCAGATACCCAAGAACTGGAACCTTCCCAGTAGGAGGAGGCAGAGGAAAAAACAGCGATGATGAAGTCACACCATCACTAGATCTTACACTTGCAGCCACCAACTCAGAGACTGATGCTGTGCGTACTTTAGAGGGTAGGATAGCGGAGGGATCTGCACATGGTGAGACATCGGGCACAAGTGGGCAGGAGACTAGGGCAGGGGCAAAGTATACAGCAGGTGCCAGCTCGCTGAAGGCCGAGGTCACACACTAGTATTGATGCAGAGGAGTCAGATGGTGACTTCGATGGGCCAGGCTACAGAAGACGGCTGATGGACATACACAACCAAATGCTTGGTGCACTGAAAAGCCTGCGCACAGTATCAAGGAGCATGGAGGAGTCCAGCTCCAACTTGGCATAGGGCTTTGCGAGTGCTAAGAGCCCATCCTTTCCCACATGGAACGGGTGATCACCTCCATCATCACACTTGTGGAATCCACCATGATGCAGCATCTGATGACCAATATCACAGCTTCCATTGCAGCACAAACATCTTCCATCAAAGGTGTGACTGCTGCCTTACATGCTCAGACTGCTGCTATTGTGGCTCTGGGTACCACAGTGGAACGGGGCTTCCAGGGCATCAGAGCAATCGAGCAATATGTTCTCCAACAGATCCCCAGGATTGCTGAGGTACTGCCCAGAGAGAAAGGCAGTGGCGCCATGGAACACGAACCTCAGGATTTCAGCATTCCTATTCCTATCCCTGCCACTCCGCCAGTGCCCTTGCTGTTGCCTGTCAGCCAGCCAGCCCAGGTCGAGATGGTGTAGTCTGAAGCCAAGCCCTCTAGGCCCAGAGCTGCTCGAGGTCATCCTCCAAGGCCATCTGCAGTCTCCTCAATTAAATGTAAGCAGCCTTCCACCTCCCCCCCCCCCCCCCCCCACCAACCCCCACCATACTCCAGTCACTGGGGAAGCATCGTAGGAGCACTAGGAAAGGTGCACACGAAAGACAGGCACTAAGGGAATGCACAAGGGTGAATAGTCTCAATTTGTTTGCATAATTTCATGTGTTAATTCATAACAGTGGATTTGAATTTGCATTTGGTAGTGGTTTTTATTTCTGCGGTGAGCTGAGGGGGGAACCAATGTGCAATCATACGGAGGACAATTTGATGGTCATGTGAGAGAGGAAAGGTAAGGCGTGTGGGACTGCTGGTGAATGGGGAGGTGCCGTTGAGGTTACTTGTATCGCTCATTAATAATCTGATCACATAGAGCCTTGGCAGAAAAGGACTGTCTACGCTGTAGCCTCCCTTCCCCTTCATCCACGTTCTGTTGCACTTCCTCCTCCTCCTCTTGCTCATGCTCATGACGTTCTCACCTGATAGGTAGTGCCAAGGGCTGTTTCCTCATAATGGCCAGGTTGTGCAGCATACAATGACAAATCTTGATACCTGATCAGCTAAATACTGCAGGGCTCCCCCAGAACAGTCCAGGCAGCAGAAGCGTTGCTTGAGGATGCCTATGGTGTGCTCTATGATGTTCTTTGTGGCAGAATAGCTCTCATTGTAGGGCTGCTGTGCACATATGCATGCGTTCCTGACTGGAGCCATGAGCCATGTCATCAGGGAATAACCCTTGTCGCCCTGTAGCTAGCCTTTGACTTGCTGTGCTGGTTGAAATACAGGTGGGGCAGAGGACTGCCACAGAATGTACAAATCATGACTACTGCCAAGGTAGCAGGCATTCACCTGCATGATGCGCTGCCAGCAGTCGCACACTAGCTGCACATTGAGGGAGTGGAATCCCTTTCTGTTCACGAATATGCCTGAGTTCAGAAGAGAAGCAAGCAAAGCAATATGCATGCAGTCAATGGCATCCCTGCACCAAGGGGAAGCCTGCAATGCGAGCAAAACCTCATACTCACTCCTCCTTCTTATCTCTGTCAAGAGGGAATGAGATGAATCTGCCTCTCATTGTACAGAGAGCCTCAGTGACCTCCCTTATACTGAAGTGCACTGCAAACTGCAAGATGTTGCTTATATCTCCAGCAGGAGCCTGAAAAGAGCGAAAGCCATAAAAATTAAGAGCCACGGACACCATGACAGCCACAGGCAATGCTATCCTTGCCCTGCTTTGAGGCTGCAGTTGTGGCTGCAGCGGTTGACAAATTTGTGTCACAACCTCTTTTGTGACCGAAGACGTCTGATGCACTGGTCGTTGCTGAAGTTGAGGTAAGAGAATTGGTCCCTGAAGACCCTCCATGAATATGGCCTCCTGCTGAGTGCCCTGCTCCTCCTCCTCCTCCTCCCTCTACTAGCAGTTTGTCCTGCTCTGCATGGCCTCTCTTCATTCTCTCAGTCGTGTTCAATTCCCAGAGGAATCCCGACCAAGCCACCCATGTCTGCAGGCAACTTCTTTGGCACAATATTTTAAATGACATAAAGAGTACAGCAAAACCAGCCAGACCACTCTCCCTGTAGAATATTGAAACTTTATCCAAGTAGGCAAAACCTCCAAAAATAGATACAATTGCACCAGCAGCCAGAAGAAATAATCCAGCAACTAACCTGTAAGTACTTCATGATCCCTTTAAATAGTGTTGGTGGGGGGGGGGGGGGGGTTCCTTCATGCCCTTCAAATCCTGTTCAGCTGTGCGAGGTTAAGACTGAGCGTTGGCTGGAGTTTGGAGTTCCAAAATAGTAGCATTGCCTTCAAATCAATGTTGCACACTGATCGGCGTCACAATCTCCCTACTCTGCATGCTGCTGGCAGTCAGTAGGTGCGCGCACGTGACCAACTTACTGCGCACTTCCCGTCGGTCTGATTAATGCACACATATAAAATGCATATGTGCGCTATTTTAGCAGTCAGTATCCCATTTGAACAAATTAATTTAATTAAACAACTTGCATATACATAACACCTTTTTAACATAAAAACCGTCCCACAGTATTTCACGTATCATGTCTGCATATAGAGACTGGGGGGTGACAGAAAGGTTGGTTGAAAAGAAAGGTTCTGAGAATAGAGACATAATAATCAGTTTGCTAACAAATGTAGTCAGTGGAATTTCAACTCCTAGGTGTTTAAAAGAATGAAAGAGGGAGAAATTTGGGAGGATTGTGTGAAAAACTCTCATACTCGTGGTTAGAGTTCCAATGTGGTATGAAAATCTTTCGGATAGAAACAAAATTGATGGATTTTGAAAGAAGCAGAAAACTATTTAGAGGTGGATGTAGCTACTTTTAAAAATACTGCCTGCAATATGAATGGAACACAAACATTAAAATTTTATTTGAAGAATATATCCATGGACCATGTGATGTACATATCCTTTCCACCAGAAACACAGCTACTGTTTCAAGTGAGAAAGCCTTCCTAACAATGTTTCGCCAAATCTTGATGGACAAGATCTACTAGCCTTTGAAAGATAATGACCACGGAATGATCAAATTCAACATGATCTAGATTTCAAAAATACCAAGAACCAGGAGCCAGGTATATAAAAGTTAAAAAGGGAAAATACAAGGTAAGTTTTTCAAGCAACTTGACTGGGGGAGGTTTTTTCCCCACTTGGAATAGTGCAGTTGCAACATCACAAGAGGCTCAAAAGTATCCAGGACAGAGCAATTTGCTTGATTGCTGCCACTGGATTTATTATCCACCCCCTTCACCACAAGCACACTGTGGCTGCAGTATGTACTATCTACAGGATGCACTGCAACAATTCACCAAATTTACTTCTATAGCATCTCCCAGCCCCTCAATCATTACCATGGTGAAGGGCAAGGGCAGCGATGTGATGGCAACACTTCCAAATACCCCTCCAAGTCACACACCATCCTGGCTTGGACATATACTGCGGTTCCTTCATCATTGCTGGGTCAAGACCCTGAAATTCCCTATCTACCACCATTGTGAAAGCACCATTATCACAGGGCTCCAGCTGTTCAGGGTAAAGATCTACAAATGCAGCCTTGTAGTATTGTTCACATCCCAAGAACAAATTTTTAAAAACATCACCAGAAGACAAATGGAACAGCTCTAAATACAATACTGCATATGCAAGATAAATACATACTCAAGATTAGCAAAACTGGACTAAACAAGCTAAAAGGTTCAAGTGCCAAGCACAAAGTACTTATACCATTACAAGCTGCAAGTTCACACACCCACATAAGGTGGCTGTTGTCCTAGCCAGATTGGAAGAACTCATCTTCTCTCACAATCCTCTTTCTTACATGTACCCTTTTTATGTCTGCATGCAGGAAACAGGCTACACATAACAGGAGGCAGTGCTTACAAATAGGATGGGGTCACCAAAGCGACAACCCTTGACTCTTGTAATTGGCATGGGGTGGGCATCAATGTGAGGATCCTTAATGCCTTATGAAGAGAGGGCCACCAAGAATGTAGCCATGGAGGTAGCAGAGGGAGTGGAGGAGGGTGAAGTCAGAGGCTGCTCCCAAGCTCAGGAATAGCATCCTCTGCTTTTTGTTGCATAGCCCTTTATTTATTCATTCATTCCCTCACATTGCAATATTTCAGGTTCTATTAACGAATTCCAGGGAGAAGCACTTGTTGAGTCACTGAGCACGAGTAGGGAGGAGCAAGTGCAGGGGGAAATGCAGGAGAAGTAACCTGTTTGTTGGAGAGTTGCCACAAGGCATCTTTCAGCTTTTGAGCCTAGAGATTTAAACCTCAAGGCCTGTTTACAAACATTCTTCATAACTCAACACTAGAAATCCAGGAGTAGGTTGAGATTGTGAAACAAAGTCTATACAGTTTGGGGGCATCCGTGGCAGACTCCATAACCCACATCTGTGTAGAGCCACATGATGCCCTGACTGAGCTGCAGAGCACCATGGAAAATGTGGTCACTCCAGGGCCTTCTGCAGCACAACACCCTGTGGTCAAGATTCTAAGTTGCTGCTTAATCTCTCTTAAGAATGCCTTGACTGGTGCTATGGAGACCTTGAGTTCCATTGTACAGGTCTGTTTCCTCTGGATGCATCATATTGGGCAGTCAGATTAAAACAGTCTTAATGCAGAGTTTCAATTACCTTATTGCTGCTCAAAGGTTTGTCCCCAAACAGATTTCTCGCTCCTAACAGATCTCTGACCATACTGAGGGAATGCCCATGAGCAGAGAAATGGCAGGGTTTGATGATGGTGATGTATCCAAGGACAATGCCACATCCTAACCTCCCTACCAAATGACTACAGTTGACCCATGAATCTTACAGGTCGAAGCAGCCACTGCATCACTAGCACCACTGCCTTCACCTTCAGTACTAACTTCAGGCCCAGCAGGTAAGGGACTGGGCCATCTCCATCCAAAGGCAAGCACTAATACCCAGCAGCCATCAACCTCACTTTCTCCTTCCATTAGGAAAAATCTTAGAAGGAGCACAAATTTAGGAGCACAAACAAAAGATACACACTACATTCTGAGGAAGCAATAAGGCAAAACACTGTTAGGGTTAATAAAAGTTGCATTGACTGATAATAAAATACATCCTGATAGTTCTTTTGATATGAGGCTCATTCATGTTGTTGGAAAGAAATTAGGTTTTGTATTCACATGTGTTGAGTGCAGCTCAACCCAATGAAGGGAAAACATTATTTGACATAGGGATTGGTACATGTGGAGAGGACTATTATGCATTGGCAGGAAAATAATATTAAATGAAAGGTTTGGTTAATTAGTTCCTGTCTGATGACTATAGTAGCAGCTTGTTCAGTATGTAATCTTTCTCTCTCATGATCGGCCTCACCTTCTTTAAATCTTTGCTGCCTTTCTTCTCCCAGTTGCTCCATTGTTAGGCCATTTTGCAGAGCAAAATTGTGGAAGACACAGCAGGCAAAAATAATCTTACAAACCTTGACTGGCTTATAAGAACATAAGAAATAGGAGCAGGAGTAGGCCAATCGGCCCCTCGAGCCTGCTCCGCCATTCAATAAGATCATGGCTGATCTGATCCTAACCTCAAATCTAAATTCATGTCCAATTTCCTGCCCGCTCCCCGTAACCCCGAATTCCCTTTACTTCTAGGAAACTGTCTATTTCTGTTTTAAATTTATTTAATGATGTAGCTTCCACAGCTTCCTGGGGCAGCAAATTCCACAGACCTACTACCCTCTGAGTGAAGAAGTTTCTCCTCATCTCAGTTTTGAAAGAGCAGCCCCTTATTCTAAGATTATGCCCCCTAGTTCTAGTTTCACCCATCCTTGGGAACATCCTTACCGCATCCACCCGATCAAGCCCCTTCACAATCTTATATGTTTCAATAAGATCGCCTCTCATTCTTCTGAACTCCAGTGAGTAGAGTCCCAATCTACTCAACCTCTCCTCATATGTCCACCCCCTCATCCCCGGGATTAACCGAGTGAACCTTCTTTGTACTGCCGAGAGCAAGTATGTCTTTTCTTAAGTATGGACACCAAAACTGTATGCAGTATTCCAAGTGTGGTCTCACCAATACCTTATATAACTGCAGCAATACCTCCCTGTTTTTATATTCTATCCCCCTAGCAATAAAAGCCAACATTCCGTTGTACTGTAACACTGCCCCTGGTCAATCCAACGAAAGGAATTGCTGCTTCAGGATGCCAAAGGTGTGTTCCACTATGACATTGGTGAATGAGTGGGCCACACTGTACATTTCCTGAGCTCTTTTCATCAGCAATGCATTGGTATCATGAGCAAGGATGTAGCTTATATTCTATCTTTGTGTTGTAGACCAACTGTAAACTAACGAAATGATAAGCCTTATTATTGATGATGCTGCATTCAGACTAGGGGCACGTATGGCCACGTGTGCATTTTATTATGTCCTGCATTTGTGGGAATCCTGCCATGTGGTACAAGTGCAGGACTCCTTGCTGCTAACAGCTTTCCACAGGAAATGTACAAAATCTCTGATACTGGCAAACAACACATCAGTTACCGGCTTGATACAATTACTGATTGAAGAATGGGAGATATGTCAGTAATTACCTGTGCTTTCCTGGAGGAAGCTTGCCACATAAAAGTTCAAAGTAGCTGTAAGCTTGACACCCAGCGACAGAGACATAATGGGGTTAATTTTAACCCCCAAGGATGAATGGGTGGGGGTGGGTTGGGAGGTGAAAATGTAAAACCTGACCCCAATCCACCCACTTCCCTTTTTAACAGAGGCGGGTCGGTCAGTAAAATCTTTTAAGGAGGCTTTGTGCCTCCATTTTAATAGCTTTTTTATTTTTAACTCCTGGGGCCGGGATTCCCGGGCTTTCTGATTCTCGCTAATGTAAGAGGAGGCGGGAAGAGCTGGATCAACAGGTAAGTGCCTTTATTGCACTGCTTGTGGGCCAGGAGGATCCAGGCCCAACAAACTTACTTGCCGTGATCCCACAAACGCGATCGGCCGACCCCCACCCCCCCCGCCAACGTCTGACCCCCGCCCCCGATAACTGACCCCCCTCCCGATGTCCGACCCCATACCCTCCCCCCCCCCCCCCCACCGATGTCCCACTTACCTGGCATCCCTCCCGGCTGCTTTCCCGTTCAAACAGGCAGCCAGCCTGTCAATCAAGTTGCTTGTCGGGCGGGAAACCTGCTGAAAAGATTTAAAAGACGTCCTGACATCAAAATTGTCAGGATGCCCGGGAAACTCCTACGTCCAGGTTTCCCATCCAGTAATCCTCCCTCCGCCCTCATCACGGCCCCAAGTAAATATCGGGACCAATATGCTGGAACTCGTTCCCAAGTCTGACTGCAGAGCTTGCAAATTTCAGTGATGGCTTCCTTCGGGAATCTCAGTCAGCGCTGACAGGTTTCACCAGACAGATCCAGAAAAGATACAAGAGGCCAACACAAGGATGTGTCTGAATGGGGTATTTCAAGTGCAATCTCACTTGTCTGGCAGAGTCCTCTGATCCACCTCATCTTTTGCAGAACCAGTAAATAGTTAATTTACAGAAATTACACACTCTTACTACTATGCTGATGCAGCAAGCAGTTGGATTTTCATCTCGATTTCTGGGTGTAGACTGTGGCCCTGTATACTGGAATGTCAATAACAGAACATATCCAAATAGGATATTTGCAGTGCAAAAGCATCTGACTGGAATGCCTCCTTTGATCCTCCTCCTCTTCTAGCACCTACAAATAGAGGGGTATACATATAGGAATACCTGTTGCTGGATGCTAATGAGCTCTCTGACAACCACAACTGTACAAACAGTCACTGGCAAAAGATGCAGTACAGCTTTAGAGTAGATTCCTGAAAGGCTCCAACATGTCTCAAATTTTCAAGAAGACTAAAATGGCATGGAAACAATCAGTTATCGAGAGATTTTAGACTTTAGGGGAATCAAGGGATTTGGGGATCGGGCGAGAAAGTGGAGTTGAGGTCGATGATCAGCCACGATCTTATTGAATGGTGGAGCAGGCTCGATGAGCCGTATGGCCTACCACTGCTCCTTTTTCTTATGTTCCTATGTTCTTGGATCCAGCAAGAACAGCAATGTGCCCTTAACAAAAATAAATCAATTGAAAAGAACATATGCTTAGTCAATAAGGCACTGCTCACAACTGATCACATTGGACTTTTAAATTGCTTACAAAATAATGGTGAGCTCAACAGCTCTCACCCGTTATTAGTGGCAAAATCAAAGAGCAAGTTCAGCGGTGGCTGACAGCACAGAAGGATGCCATTTGGCTCATCGAGTCCATGCCAGCTTTATGCAAGAGCAAGAGCAATCCAGCTAGTCTCACTCCCCCGCCCTATCCCCGTAGCCCTGCAATTCTTTTCCTTTCGAGTACTTATCCAGTTCCTTTTTGAAGGCCATGGTTGAATCTGCCTCCACCACCCCCTCGGGCAGTGCATTCCAGATCCTAAACACTCGCTGTGTAAAAAAGTTTTTCCTCATGTCAAATTTGGTTCTTTTGCCAATCACCTTAAATCTATGTTCTCTAGTTCTTGACCCTTCTGCCAATGGGAACAGTTTCTCTCTACCTACTCTGTCTAGACCCTTCATCATTTTGAATACTTCTATCAAATCTCCTCTCAACCTTCTCTGTTTCAAGGAAAACAAACCCAATTTTTCCAGTCCCTCATTCCTGGAATCATTCTAGTACATCTCTTCTGCACCCTTTCTAAGGCCTTCACATCTTTCCTAAAGTGCAGTGCCCAGAACTGGACACAATAGCTGTGGCCGAACCAGTGTTTTATAAAGGTTCATCGTGACTTCCATACTCTATGCCTCTATTTATAAAGCCCAGGATCCCATATGCTTTTTTAACCACTTTCTCAACCTGCCCTGCCACCTTCAACGATTTGTGTACATATACACCCAGATCCTGTACACATTTTAGAATTGTGCCCTTTAGTTGATATTGCCACTCCTCATTCTTCCTACCGAAATGTATCACCTCGTATTTTTCTGTGTTAAATTTCATCTGCCACGTGTCCGCCCATGCCACCAGCCTGTCTATATCCTCTTGAAGTCTATCACTATCCTCCTCACTGTTCATTACACTTCCAAGTTTTGTGTCCTTTGCAAATTTTGAAATTGTGCCCTGTACACCCAAGTCCAAGTCATTAATATGTATCAAGAAAAGCAGTGGTCCTAGTACTAACCACAGGGAAACACCACTGTTCACCTCCCTCCAGTCCGAAAAACAACTGCTCACCACTACTCTCTGTTTCCTGTTACTTAGCCAATTCTGTATCCATGCTGCTACTGCCCATTTTATTCTATGGGCTTCAATTTTGATGACAAGTTTATTATGCGGCACTTTATCAAACGCCTTTTGAAAGTCCTTATACACCACATCAACTGCATTGCCTTCATCTACCATCTCTGTTATCTCATCAAAACACTCTATCAAGTTGGTTAAACATGATTTGCCTTTAACAAATCCGGGGCTGGCTTTCCCTAATCAATCCACACTTGTCCAAGTGACTGTTAATTCCGTCCCGGATTATCGTTTCTAAAAGTTTCACCACCACCAAGGTAAAACTGATTAGCCTATAGTTGCTGGGTTTATCATTACACCCTTTTTTGAACAAGGGTGTAACATTTGCATTCTCCAGTCCTATGGCACCACCCCATCTAAGTACAGAGCCAGGCAAAGTGGGGGAGGGAGGGAAGGGGACGAAAGAACAAAAGGGAAGGTAGGTGATAAGGTAGAGGGCATGAGTGATTAAATGACAAAAGGGATGATGGTGCAAGGCAAGGAGGATTGTAATGGGACAGATTAAGAAACAAAAGATTGATCAGGAGTAGCTGTAAATGGCAGCAGCAGAACCATTACCAGCACCAGCTGACCGAAAAAATAGGAGAAGTGGTAATGATCTGAAGTTATTGAAATCAATGTTGAGTTTGGAAGGTTGTAAAGTGCCTAAATGAAAGATGAGGTGCTGTTCCTCGAGCTTACGTTGAGTTTCATTGGAACAGTGTAAGAGACCGAGGACAGAGAGGTCAGAGTAGGAGTGGGAAGGGGAATTAAAATGGCAAGAGAACGCCTGGGGACAGAGCGGAGGTGTTCAGCAAAACGATCATCTAGTCTGCGTTTGGTCTCCCGAATGTAGAGGAGACACATTGTGTGCAGCGGATACAGTATATTAAATTGAAAGAAGTACAAGCAAACTGCTGTTACATCTGGAAGGAGTGTTTGGGGCCCTGGACGGTGGGAATGGAGGAGGTGAAGGGGCAGGTGTTGAGTCTCCTGTGTTCGCACGGGAAGGTGCTGTGGGGAGGAGAGCAGGTGTTGGGGGTGATGGAAGAGTGGACCAGGGTGTCACGGAGGGAGCGGTCCCTTTGGAATGCTGAAAGGGAAGTGGTGGGGTCGCGCTGGAGGTGGCGGAAATGGTGGAGGATGATACATTGAATGTGGAGGCTGGTGGGGTGTAACGCGAGGACAAGGGGGACCACATCATGGTTCTGGGAGGGAAGAGAATGGGTGACATCCTCCGTCACTTTAACAGTTTCCAGTTCCCCAGCCCAAACCGTCTCCCTTTCACCATGGACATCCAGTCCCTCTACACCTCCATCCCCCACCAGGATGGCCTGCGGGCCCTCTGCTTCTTCCTTGAACGGAGGCCCAGCCAGTCGCCATCCACCACCACCCTCCTCCCCCTGGGTGAACTTGTTCTTACATTGAACAACTCCTCCTTTGACTCCACTCACTTCCTCCAAATAAAAGGTGTCGCTATGGGAACCCGTATGGGTCCAGCTATGCCTGCCTTTTTGTGGGATACGTGGAATATTCCTTCTTCCAGTCCTACTCAGGTCCCCTCCCTCACCTCTTTCTCTGGTACATTGATGACTGCATCGGTACCATTTCCTGCTCTCGCCCGGAACTGGAAAATGTCATCAACTTTGCTTCCAATTTCCACCCTTCCCTCACCTTCACATGGTCCATCTCCGACTCTTCCCTTCCCTTCCTCGACTTCTCGATCTCCATTTCTGGGGATAGGCTGTCAACCAATGTCTATTGTAAGTCCACTGACTCCCACAGCTACCTTGATTACACTTCCTCCCACCCTGCTTCCTGTAAGGACTCTATTCCCTTCTCCCAGTTTCTCCATCTCCGCTGCATCTGTTCTAACGATACCAACTTCCGCACCAGTGCTTCCGATATGTCTTCCTTTTTCCTCAACCGAGGATTCCCCTCCACTGTAGTTGACAGGGCCCTCGACTGTGTCCGTCCTATTTCCCACACTTCTGCCCTCACCTCTTCTCTTCCCTCCCAGAACCATGATAGGGTCCCCTTGTCCTCACCTTCCACTCCACCAGCCTCCATATTCAACGTGTCATCCTCCACCATTTTCACCACCTCCAGCACGATCCCACCACCAAATACATCTTCCTCTCCCATCCCTTTTCAGCATTCCAAAGGGACCGCTCCCTCCACGACCACCCTGGTCCACTCTTCCATCACCCCCAACACTTGCTCTCCTCCCCACAGCACCTTCCCGTGCGAGCACAGGAGATGCAACACCTGCCCCTTCACCTCCTCCATTCCCACCGTACAGGGCCCCAAACACTCCTTCCAGGTGAAACAGCAGTTAACTGTACTTCTTTCAATTTAATATACTGTATTCGCTACACACAATGCGGTTTCCTCTACATTGGGGAGATCAAACGCAGACTGGGTGATCGCTTTGCTGAACACCTCCACTCTGTCCCCAGGCGTGACCCTGACCTACCGGTCTCTTGCCATTTTAATTCCATTTCCCACTCCTACCTAGAGTCATAGAGTTATACAGCACGGATAGAGGCCCTTCGGCCCATCGTGTCCGCGCCGGCCATCAAGCCCTGTCTAATCTAATCCCATATTCCAGCATTTGGTCCGTAGCCTTGTATGCTATGGCATTTCAAGTGCTCATCCAAATGCTTCTTGAATGTTGTGAGGGTTCCTGCCTCCACAACCCTTTCAGGCAGTGAGTTCCAGACTCCAACCACCCTCTGGGTGAAAAAGTTCTTTCTCAAATCCCCTCTAAACCTCCCGCCTTTTACCTTGAATCTATGCCCCCTTGTTATAGAACCCTCAACGAAGGGAAAAAGCTCCTTAGTATCCATCCTATCTGTGCCCCTCATAATTTTGTACACCTCAATCATGTCCCCCCTCAGCCTCCTCTGCTCCAAGGAAAACAAACCCAATCTTCCCAGTCTCTGTCCTCGGCCTCTTACACTGTTCCAATGAAACTCAAAGTAAGCTCAAGGAACACCACCTCATCATTCGTTTAGGCACTTTACAATCTTCCAGACTCAACATTGATTTCAATAACTTCAGATCATAACCACTGCTCCCATTTTTTCGGTCAGCTGGTGCTGATAATGTTCTGCTGCTGTCATTTACAGCTACTCCTGATCAATCTTTTGTTTCTTAACCTGTCCCATTACAACCCTCTTTGCCTTGCACCATCATCCCTTTTGTCATTTAATCACTCGGGCCCTCCACCCTATCACAGATCATAGGAAGATCACAGATCTTCCCTTTTGTTCTTTCGTCTCCTCCCTCCCTCCCTCCCCCCCTTTGCCTGGCTCTGTACTTGCTCAAAAGTTTTAACTCTTAACATCTCCCAGTTCTGACAAAAGGTCTTCGACCTGAAACATTAACTCTGTTTCTTTCTCTACAGATGCTGCCTGACTTGCTGAGCTTCTGGAGCATTTATATTTTAATTTCAGATTTCCAGCATCCACAGTATTTTGTTTTTGATTTATGGTTTACCAATATAGTTCAGCATTCTATTCACTTTGTTTATTGCACTCTACAGTAGTTTGATATGTTAAATGTCACTCCAGATTTTCTTCTACTTTACCTTCACCTAGTTCTACACCATTCACAGTGTAATTGTGACACCCATTGTTTCTTCCAATATACAGTGCATCACACTTACCTGTATTAGAAATTTTATCTGTCATTATTTGGGAAATTTATCTCCTTTTGTAAATTTATGGCTGCTTCCTCAGACTTTACTAGCCCCCTGTTGTTAAGCATCATCTGCAATATTAACCTATTTGTGTTACGTTTCTGAATCCAAGGAGTTAATGTTAATCCTTAGGCACTCCTTGGAATTGTCGTCCTGGTAGGGTAGCAGAGGTGAAAACCTTAGATTCATATAATTACAGAATGTAGCAGCACAGAAATAGGCTATTTGGCTCATCAAGTCTGTGCCAAATTCAATCAAGATATGATTAGATGACATGTTGGTGGTTAGGGACTGGGGCTGGGAAACTGTTCAATCCCCCCGCCACCCCCCATGGATATGTCATGATGGGCCGAATTACCTCCTTTATCTGTATTTACAGCAGTACTTAGAAAATGAGCACAGAAATACTAGTGACTCCAATTATCCTGAGGCCGGAGACAGCTATTGATGAACCAAAAGACAAAATTAGAGAGAGATAAATTTTAAGTTCAGTTTTTATTTAAACTTAAACTGTACAAATGGCACTAATTTCTGCCAGCTCTTATTACGGCCATATAAAATTGTTTGGTTTGCTATTTCATCAGAGGCGATAACCTATTTCAAATAATTTCCAGGCTGTAGTGACAGTATATTCAATTTCTCAGAGCCGTCCCTGGTATATCTGCATTTTCCAAAGTCAAAATTGCCAGCATTTGGAATTTATCTAATCATCTAATAGCTCACTAAATTTCATCCATTTCACCCCATAGCTGTTATCAGTATAATTTTCACATTAACACAAAATCAAGATAAAAACTATCTTCACTAAAGACATTTTCATAATTAATATAGTATGCTAAATGCTCTAATGAATCAATCTAAATGATATTGATTATAGGGCTGAAAGCTTCAAATCCAAGCATATTACAACGTGTAGATGCTCCCCAGCAGGATATCACAAATACTAAAATCGACATTTCAAAGGTCTGAAGTGGCTAAATGAAACATTTCCTTACCTAACACTGCCTTTGGTTGTTCTCAGAACAGTGGCAGCAAAGCTTTGGGTAACACCCACCAGGCTGATTCCATCCACTTCCACAATCTGGTCATTCACCTGGATCCTTAATGAAAGAAAGGTCAGAAACACAATTACAATTATTACGCACACTGAAAGAGAGACAAAAAATGATCTTACTAACTTTCATAACAGTGATTTTGGGGGTAACAGGTTAATCTATGGCTGTAACTCCTGGAATGACTATGATAGGATAATGTTATCTCCAATTAGCCACCTTGTTTCCCTATGGATTTGGATCTGTTTGGAGATGCGTCACCAGCGGTGTCCCGCAGGGATTGGTGTTGGGACCGTTGCTCTTCACTAGTTTTATTAAAGATCCAGCTGTAGGTGTTGGGGGATATGATCTGCAAATTTGCAGATCATACCAAGATCTGTGCAAGTCCCAGGACTGCAGACGATGCTCAACTGCTTCAGGCAGATCTTGATGTGTTGGGGGACTGGGCTTGTGACTGGCGAATGATGCTTAATTTGGAGAAGTGCAGTGTTATGCATGCGGGGAGGACAAATACTCCAGGTACATATACCCTTCAGGGAAAAGCATTAAAGCAGGTGGAGCAAGAAAGGGATCTGGGCGTTCTAGTGCATAGATCTCTAAAGGTTCATGAACAATGCCATGAAGTGATAGCTAGAGCAAATAGGGTGTTGGGGTACATTTATAAGACAAAGCATACTGTTTTGCCCTTGTACGAGACCTTGGTCAGGCCTCATTTGGAATATTGTGCCCAGTTTTGGTCTCCTCCCATGGTGGGTGATGAGGCTTTGGAAAGGGCACAGAGGAGGGCCGGTAGACTAATTCCTAGCTTAAAACATCTTAGTAATCAAGATAGGCTAAAAGAGCTGAGACAAAGCGTGGACTTAGGAATGATCTGTGAGATGATGAAAGGAATAGATTGTGTTCCAGTTGACAGTTTGTTCCAATTAAATACATTAGGGAGGGCCTTGGGTCACAATTTTAAGTTGTATAAGGCCAGATCTAGGTTAGATGTTAGGAGGTGGTTCTTTTCCCACTGAATAGTGGACCTCTGGAACAGGCTGCCGGCTCGTGTGGTGGACGCCGATTTGCTGAATTCCTTCAAGCGAGAGCTGGACCTGTTTTTGGCTGGGGTGGAGATCACCTCTTACAAAAGGTAAGTAATGTAATGTATAGAATTATCAGGGCCAGAGTGATCTCCCAGACTAGTTTTGATCGCCAAAGGGGCTGGAGAGGAATTTCCCAGATTTTTTCCCCCAAATTGGCCTGGGTTTTTTTAAATCTGCTTTTCCGCCTCTCTGAGGAGATCACATGGTTTGTGGTGGGGAGTGTACATACTGTGAGACACAAGGTATTACGATTGTGTGAACTGTGCACAATACTCCAAGTGTGGTCTAACCAAGGTCCCATACAAGTTTAACAGAACTTCTTTGCTTTTCAATTCTATCCCTCTAGAAATGAACCCTAGTGCTTGATTTACCTATTTTTGGCCTTATTAACTGAGTCGCTACTTTTAGTGATGTGTTTATCTGTACCCCTGGATCCCTTTGCTCCTCTATCCCGCTTAGGATCTTATTATCCAAGCGGTATGTGGCCTCCTTACTCTTCCTACCAAAATACACCACCTCACACTTATCTATATTGAAATTAATTTGCCAATCACATGCCCATTCTGCAAGTTGTGCAAGTTATTAATGTCCTTTATAGTAACTATAACCCCCAATTTGGTGTCGTCCGCAAATTTTGAAATTGTACTTCCAATTCCTGAATCCAAATCGTTAATGTAAATTATGACAAACAGTGGTCCCAGCACCGATCTCTGTGGAACACCACTTCCCACCTTTTGCCAGTCTGAGCGGCTACCCTTAACCCCCACTCTGTTTTCTGTTTTGTAGCCAGCTTGCTACCCATTCTGCTACCTTTCCCTTGACCCCACATGCTCTGACCTTAGCCACGAGTGTACAATGCGGTACCTTATCGAAGACCTTTTGAAAATCCAAATATATTACATCTATTACATTACCCTTGTCTACTCTTTCTGTTATTTCTTCAAAGAATTCAATAAAGTTGGTCAAACTTGACTTTCCCTTCTAAAATCTGTGCTATTTTTATTATATTTTTGTTTTCTAGATGTCTTTCCATTACATCTTTGAGTAAAGATTCCATTATCTTTCCTACCACTGATGTTAAGCTAACTGGTCTATAGTTTCCTGGACTGGTTCTATCTGCCTTTTTAAATATAGGAATTGCATTAGCTGTCCGCCAATCCTCTGGCATTAGTCCCCTTTCTAGTGAATTATTATATATATGTAATAGCGCCTCTGCTATCTCCTCCCTAACTTCTTTTAATATTCACGGATGCAATCCATCTAGACCAGGGGTCTTATCTTCCCTAAGTTTGATTAGATTATCAATTATCTCTCCCCTTTCAATCTTAATTGTTTTATTATCTTTATCGGCCTGTTCTTCTAATGTCCTTCCTACCATGTTGGTCTCCCTGCTAAATACGGAGGCAAAGTAACTATTCAATATTTCTGCCACTTTACTATTGTTACCTGTGAATTTATCTTATGCATCCCTTAGTTTCCCTATCCGTATTCTGATTTTTCTTGTTATTTATGTGTCTGTAGAATATTTTACTATTTCTTTTTATATTCCTTGATAATTTAATATTGTAGTCCCTCTTTGCTTTCCTAATTGTTTTTTTTTACTTCTTTCCTAACCTCCTTTATTGTCTGTGTACTTAGAGAATGCCTTTTCCTTTGGTTTCAATTTACCCTTATCTCTTTACTCATGTTTTTTAACACATTTCATAGATTTGTCTACATATTTCTTCCTCCACTTCCCTTCCACTATTAGGTGGTCTGAGAATATACCTATTAATGTGATTGATCCCATCTTATCCTTTGCCTCAATCGATATGGATTCTGTTTCAATCTTAATGTTACTTATGTCCCTTTTTTCTATTGCCATTATGTTGTCTCTAATTAGTACAGCTACCTCACCTCCCTTCCCTATCCTTTCTAAATACATTATATCCTGCAATATTTAACTGCCAGTCCTGTTCCTTATGTAACCATGTTTCAGTTATCGCTACCACATCTGGCTCTTCGCTGTGAATTATTGCCTCCGGTTCCCCCATTTTGTTTTGGATGCTGTGCACATTGCTGTACAGGCAATTTAATTTGTTTTTAGTAATTGTTCCCCTCCCTTTGTTTTTAAACAGTCATTTTGCACTTACGTTCTATAACTCTATTTGTTCCCTGACTGTTTGCTACCCTTATTCCATAACTTTACTCTCATTTCCTATTTCCTTTCTCTTCAGACTTAGGGTTAGGGTTCGCTTCCCCAAATCCCTCCCCCCATCTTACTAGTTTAAAGTCCTATTGACAGCCCTATTTATCCTTTCTGTTAGGACACTGGTCCCATTCCGGTTCAGGTGGAGCCCGTCCCAACAATACAGCTCCTTCCTGTCCCAATACTGGTAGCAGTGTCCCATGAAATGGAACCCCTCCTTCCCACACCAGTCATTCAGCCATGCATTCATCTTCCTGATCTGTTTATCCCTGTGCCAATTAGCACGTGGCTCGGGTAGTAATCCTGAGATTACTATCCATGAGGTCCTGTTTTTTAATTTAATTCCTAACTCTGATATTCTCTCAGCAGGATCGCCTCCCTTTTCTTCCCTATGTCATTGGCTCCAACATGGACCACAACAACTGGATCTTCCCCCTGCCTTTCCAAGTTCCTCTCCAGTTGCTCCAAGATGTCCTTTACCCTTATACTAGGTAGGCCACACACTCTCCAGGACACTCGGTCGTGACTGCAGAGGATGCTATCTAGCCCCCTAATTACAGAATCCCCTATGACTACAACCTTTCTATTTTGCTCCTCCCCCACCTTGGATTGCATCCTGCTCCACAGTGCCATGGTTAGCATTCTGGCTGTCCTCCCCACAGCCTAAATCCTTATCCTCACAGGTAGAAAGTACATTTTACCTGTTGGATAGGACCAGCATCTGCGGGACCTCCTTCTCTACCTCCCCTTGGCTCCCCTTACCCTGCTGAGCTATGTGTCGCTGAGTCTCTAATTCGCACTCCTGCTCAAGGATTCTGAGCTGGAGTGACTCAAGGCAGAGACATTTACTGCAAATGTGGCAATCCTCATTCAAAATCTTGTGTATTTTATGTTTTTTATGTCAACATGTACAATGTAAACCCATGTATGCAAATCTTGTGCATCCCTTAGTGGTCCTATCCCTATCCTATCCTGATTTTCCTTTTGTTATTTGTGTCTGTAGGATACTTTACTATTTCTTTTTATGTTCCTTGATAATTTATTTTTATAGTTCCTCTTTGCTAATTGTTTTTTTGACATCTTTCCTAACATATTACTATGGGTGAAACTAGAACTAGGGGGCATAATCTTAGAATAAGGGGCTGCTCTTTCAAAACTGAGATGAGGAGAAACTTCTTCACTCAGTAGGTCTGTGGAATTTGCTGCCCCAGGAAGCTGTGGAAGCTACATCATTAAATAAATTTAAAACAGAAATAGACAGTTTCCTAGAAGTAAAGGGAATTAGGGGGTTACGAGGAGCGGGCAGGAAATTGGACATTAATTTAGATTTGAGGTTAGGATCAGATCAGCCATGATCTTATTAAATGGCGGAGCAGGCTCGAGGGGCCGATTGGCCTACTCCTGCTCCTATTTCTTATGTTCTTACGTTCAATTTATATATACTCTTCACAATCTTGAATACTCAAAATCTCCCTGAGCATTCAGTTATGATTCACGTTTACTCCCAATACTTTTTACTTGTCACTCAAAAGCTTCCATATGCATGCCTACACTCCCCATGAAACTTGCTACTGGATAGAACATAGGATTATCTTAAGTCTCATATTACTTTATCAATTCAAAATTATCACTCATATCAGACTCTTTTCTTAACAGGCTAAACAGTGAATATAATTCACAGTGTAGGCAAAATATTGAACAGTCCAATACAGTACTATAAGTCTGGAAGCACCTCAGAAGAGTTAATCAAGCAAACCATTCTTCTTTCAGAACTTGAAATGAAGTATTTCTCAAAGAAATAAGTAATCTTGTTCCTCAGTCGATCAGATAAAGGTTGTTTGCTGAACAATACCAACACAAAGACTTGACGTGTTGATAAAGAACACAAAAATACACAATGTCTGAGTTTGGGAAAATTCACAATTTCTACCCCCTATAGAAACTAGATATATTCCATTTATACCTTGTTCAAAGTGCCTACAACTTAATTAATTTTAGTTGATTTTTCTGATCAGAACCAAGCTGCCTTCCTCATGTAGCCCATCCTGATGGGATTATGGAAAATGTTTCTCATTCTAAAATCAACTCTTAATTTTGAAATCAAAACACTGGCACGGCAATGTAATTTGTCCCTTTCAAAGAAGCATTGTGGGCCTAAATCAGACATCTTGGTCGGAACTTTCAGCTTCGGCAGGGATGTAAAAACAGATGGTAGTGGGTCATTAGACGTACTGCCCAATTGTCCTTTCCATTGACTTTCAATTAAGGTGTAACCTCCATTTTAATTGTAATGTATAAAACTGCTATTTAAAACAAAGCAAAAACAGGAGAAGCCATGGGCAAAAATTAAGTTTTTGTCACCCCTTTTCTCCAGTTTCAAGATTCCAATTAATCCATAAAAAATAAATAACAAAGCAGTGCTTAACATAATTTGTCCAAATTACATGCAAAATCTTGTGTATTTTATGTTTTTTTATGTCAACATGTACAATGTATGTGAATAGTTGCCTGTAAGGTGTAGTTTTAGGCTTGACCACTAGGTGGCATTGTACAGCAAATGTCTTAAGTCTGTCAACTCCACTCATTTTTTTTCAAGGTAAGAAAACTTCCCTTTTATAACTTTACATGTATATATTACTAAATATTTAGCTTTTTACATTGTTTTGAAATACTTTGAAAAACTTTCCACACCTCTCACTCCTGTTTTCGGTCATCTACCTACCCACTTGACTCTGCCTCCACCCCTGACGCGATGCTCCACCACTGGGCTTAGGTCTGTTGTTTCATGTTTGCCTGCCCTGGCCTTTCTCTTCACCCAGGGCTCTTTCACATCCTCAGGCAAGCTTTCTTCATGGCTGCTCAACAATCGGCCCTTTCAGCTCAAATGAGTTCTGTCTGACCTGCTCTACTCCTGCCTCTTCTGCAACAGGCCTCCTTGGTTTTTGCCAGCAAATTGGGACCACAATCCAAATACTCAAGTGCCCATTTATGGGATCACATGGTACTAATAAACTTCACATGAATAATACGGGCAAATTATTAGAATCGATTCTGAGGGACAGCATAAATCGTCATTTAGAAAGACACGGGTTAATCAAGGACAGTCAGCATGGATTTGTTAAGGGAAGGTCCTGTCTGACTAACTTGATTGAATTTTTTGAGCAGGTAACAAGGAGGGTCAATGAGGGTAACGCGTTTGATGTAGTGTACATGGATTTTAGCAAGGCTTTTGACAAGGTCCCACATGGCAGATTGGTCAAAAAAGTAAAAGCCCATGAGATCCAAGGGAAAGTGGCTAGTTGGATCCAAAACTGGCTCAGTGGCAAGAAGCAAAGGGTGATGGTTGACGGGTGTTTTTGCGATTGGAAGGCTGTTTCCAGGGTCCCGCAAGGTTCGGTACTAGGTCCCTTGCTTTTTGTGATATATATTAATGATTTGGATTTGAATGTGGAGGGCATGATCTAGAAGTTTGCAGATGATACAAAAATTGGCAGCGTGGTTGATAGTGAGGAGGAAAGCTGTAGACTGCAGGAAGATATCAATGAACTGGTCAGGTGGGCAGAAAAGTGGCAAATGGAATTCAATCTGGAGAAGTGTGAGGTAATGCATTTGGGGAGGGCAAAACAAGGCAAGGGAGTATACAATAAATAGGAGGATACTGAGAGGTGTAGAGGATCAAAGGGACCTTGGAGTGCATGTCCACAGATCCCCGAAGGTAGCAGGACAGGTAGATAAGGTGGTTAAAAAGGCATATGGGATACTTTCCTTTATTAGCCGAGGCATGGAATATAAGAGCAGGGAGGTTATGCTAGAACGGTATAAAACATTGGTTAGGCCACAGCTTGAGTACTGCGTACAGTTCTGGTCACCACATTACAGGAAAGATGTGATTGCACCCAAGAAGGTACAGAGGAGATTTACGAGGATGTTGCCAGGGCTGGAGAATTTTAGCTATGAGAAAAAATTAGATAGGCTGGGATTGTTTTCTTTGGATCAAAAGGAGGCTGAGGGGAGATTTAGAGATTTAATTGAGGCAAATAAAATTATGACAAGATTTGATAGAGTGGAGAGGGAGGACTTATTTCCCTTAGCAGAGGGGTCATTGACCAGGGGACATAGATTTAAAGTAATTGGTAGAAGGATAAGAGGGGAGCTAAGGAGAAATCTTTTCACCCAGAGGGTGTTGGGGGTCTGGAACTCACTGCCTGAAAGGGTGGTAGAGGCAGAAACCCTCAACTCATTTAAAAAATACTTGGATGAGCATTTGAAATGCCATAACCTACAGGGCTATGGACCAAGTCCTGGAAAGTGGGATTAAGCTGGCTAGCTCTTTTTCAGGCCGGCACGGACACGATGGGCTGAATGGCCTCCTTCTGTGCTGTAACTTTCTATAATTCTATGAATCTAATTTCTGCTGCTTTTGCTGCCAGCAGTTTGCATGCTTTGCAGAATGGATCATGTAAAATTTGATTCATTCCATATTCTGGATCAAATTACAAATTCCCACCAGGGTCTACAGCATGGTCACAAACTCCAAACATTTCTTATTAACACAGGTTTTTACAATTTTTCAAAACAAATAAAATTATTTTACTGAGCATCAATGTCTTCAGCAAACTGTTTCTCTTTATTGACAAAAGTCTACCAAACATTTAATATAAAAATTTAAATTTTGAATCAAAATGAAAATTACAAAAATACTGTTACTCCAACATCCCTTTTTTTCCAAACAAGATTAAATTATGAATGATTATTAAAATAAGCAAAAATGTCCATATAAAATAATGGATAGCCACAAAAATTATAGACATAGTTCTGATGTTCAAATGTGTGGCTTACAAGGATAGACTTTTGAAAGAATACAGGGGAACATTGTGCTTCCTATAAATAAAAAGTCTTATTTTTAAATTACGCAGAATACCATAGGTCCCAAACCTAATCAGTCATGCCCACTCTAGGAATTATTTCAGTTTAAGGATCATTTAACAAAGCACAAATATTTTTTAAAATATTACAGCCTTTAAATTTATACCCACTCCTTTCACCCAAAAATGCATTTTGAGTTTCTTCAGGCTGACTGATTATCCACTCTTGCATACAAATTAGTTCCATGATCGAAACTAGCAACATCAGATGACCCTAATTAAACCAGAAATCTGTATCTGCAGACACAGTTCCTCAAATCTAGTCCTATCCCTCATTCTGTAGTTGGCCCCTGAAGCCATTCATTGCCACTGCCAGTTTCCATCTCTCGAGCTGCCATAATTCCAATAACTAAAGGCTTTAAGCATCCGCACTAATGCAAAAGTCCATTTTCTGTAACAGACATGCATGGTCCAGAATCAAATGCCTAACTCCAGATCATGATGTTAACAACCATCATCCCTGCCTTGGGTTTTCACACTGCACCTGGAATTTCTGATCTGTAGAGCAGGGAAGCTGCATCAGGAAAGTAGTATCATAAGTTGGGCCTTAGCTTTAATTGGAAGGGAAGCTGATGCTCCAATTAAAGCTAAGGCCCAACTTATGATACTACTTTCCCAGAAAACCACTCCTTCATGTCTGAAATACCTGCAAGTTTAGAATTATAGTAGACACCCACACAACTATCTTCGTGCCCCTATTTTCAGATGGGGCATAAAAATGGGTTAGGGAAAATTGAAAACTTACTGTCTAAATTATAATCTGTCTTGATAATGGTGCTGCACTATACACCAGAAGTCAATCAAGTTCAATCCAAGAAAAAAAATCCTCACCACCATTTTGGTGTCACAAACATTCCCTATACTTATAAAGCCTTAAATAACCATGCATGTAATTTGTCAGTTATTTAACTAACTGCTTTACAAAATAGATACAACTCCATCTACTGTTCAACAATAAACTTGTTTTCAATTTTTTTTTAGCGAAAGGAAAACCTCATTCTTCATTCAACACTCACCACAAACTACAGAATTTGTCTATTGTCCAACTGGCTCTTAGGAATCTTGTACTTGACATTGTCGAGGATGATGCCATCAGCTTGTTTATTGGGTTAAGTTTGGCTGCTCCCACCCCAGTTGGCTTGTCTGAAGGACAGTTCATTTTTCTGCAGCTCTAAGATTGTGTATTGTATGATCTGATGTCACTTAAGTCACCCCATATTTTGGATTGAGCTACCAGTGAAGTATAGCATTTACTAAACAGACAATCTTTTTCTTTACCACAGATGAGACCAGTATTTCCTACATTACGACAGTGACCACACGTTAAAAGTACTTCATTAGTTGTAAATCGCTTTGGGACGTCCTGAGGTTGTGAAAGGCACTATAGAAATGCAAGTCTTTCTTTCTTTAGTAAACTATCACAATGGCTTTGTCAATAGTAACTAAAGGCTTTAAGCATCAGCACCAATGCCAAAGTCCATTTTCTGGCATGGTCCAGAATCAAATGCCTAACTCCAGATCATGATGTTAACAACTGTCATATCCCTGCCTCAGGTTTTCACAATGCAACCAGAATTTCTGATCTATTGAGAATCCATGACAAGAGCAAAGATCTTTAAAGGAATCTTCAATCAGATAAGAGCAATCACAAAAACTACTTGCCCCAGCCTCTAAATCATTTTATCAGATTTTTAAAACATGTTCCAAACTTCTCTGTTAAGTTTCCTCCACCTCTGTTGAAGCAGCACTGAGAACTTTGTTACAAGTCTTAAAAAAAATGAATTCCCCGTCTGGTGTCAGTTATCTCCTATGTGACTGATCGCTATCAACACAGAGAATCTCCTTTCCACCCCAAACATGCACTGCCAACATGCTGTTGGACAATTCCACTTTTGCCGCAAATTCTGCTGTTCTTTCAATCTCCACTTCTATGTCGGCACCAATAGCCAAGCAATTCAGCTACTGGCTCTCTCGGCATTAGGCTCACACTCAAGCCCCTCTCATCTGCTGACATCATGCAACAACCAGCATGTTAACTATCTTGGACAGGCTGCTGCTATTAGAATTCAAAATGACTCTACACCTTTAAACCAAAACAGATAATAACTCCAGCAAATACCATTCAACGACACATGTTCAGCCAATTTCACCTAAACTTCCATGACTAGATATGCTAAATTCAATACCTTACTCTCATAGATGGGTGAATGGAACCCTGATCATTTTCTAGTGTTAGCATCTAAAGAATCTAGATTTCTTCCTCAATTTGGGGTTTGAAATAATCACACGGAGCCTTCAATTCCATGATGCATGCAATGCAATCTTTCATGCCCAAACACCCCAAAGTATTGACATCACAAGCATTCTGAGATACTACCTTACGTACCTGTAGTCAATCTATTAAACAAAAGCTTTCCCCTCCAATAAATGAATTCAACAAATCTTGTAACTTGTGGACTTGAACCAAAAAAATGACCATGAACGCAGCTGCATTGTCCTAAAAACCCAACAGGTTTACTAATGTCCTTTAGGGAATAGAACCTGTCACACTACCCAGTCTGGCCTACATGTGACTCCAGGGTCCCAAATACAGCAGACTCTTAATATCCTCAGAAGTGGCCTAGCATGCCACTCAGTTGTAAAACAACCACTACAAAACAGGACACTAAGAGAAATATTGGCAACAACTCAGGCATCAATCAGGACAAGACACAGACAATCCCAGCCTAGTTAACCCTCCAACATCTGACAACTGATGCTCAAGATGGAACAGCAGGCCCACAGGCTAGTCAAGCAACAGCCTGACACAGTCATACTCATAGTCATATCTATCAACCAACATCCCAGACTTCTCCCTCACCCTCCCTGGTTATGTCCTGTCCCAATGGCAGGATAGACCCACCAGAAATGGGGCACAGTAGTATACAACCAGGTGGGTGTGGCACTGGAAATCTTCAACATTGGCTCTGGACTCCATAAAGTTTTGTGGATTCAGGTCAAACAAGGTGAAGGTAACCTCCTGGTGATTACCAGCAACCATCCCCACTCCCAACTTACAAATCAGTATACCTCCATGTTGCACACCACTTGAAAGAAGTATTAAAGGAAACACAGGTACAGAATGTACTCAAACTTCAATGTCCATGGTAGTATCACCACTGACTGAGCTGGTCAAGTCCTGAAAGTCATAACCACCTTACTGGGCCTGCATCAGGTGGTGAGGAAATCAACACAAGGGAATAACCTACTTGACCTCATCCTCACCAGCCTACCTATATGTCACAGTATACAATTCTCCTACTGCTGATAGCACACAGCACTTCATAGATGCCAGCTTTGGGCTTCTAGATCTTCCCTCAGTTTGTTCCATTTAGCAAGATGGTAGTATCATACTACATGTCTTCACTGTGAAGACAAGAGTTTGCCTTTGCAAGGATGGTGCAGACATGTCTATCAATGTTAGCATCGGTAGGAGTGGCCACTGCACAGCTCTTGCAACAGCAAAACTCTGTCATCACAGTGAGTACACCCTCCATCACTACCATTGTGCTAAATGGCCCAAGGCTGGGCATCTATGAAGTGCTATGGAGCAGCAGCAGAATTCGTAACTACATACCCCAGCATATCCTTCCATCATGCTGGGAAATCAACTCTGGTTCAATGGGGAGTATAGAAGGGCGTTCCAGGAGCACCAACAGGCATACCTTAGAATGAGGCACCAACCTAATGATGCTACAATACAGAACTACCTAAATACCAAACACCAAAAGAAAAAGGCTACAGACAGAGCTAATCATTCCCACAACCAATGGATCAGAACAAAGCTCTGTAACTATCATATCCAGTCGAGAAACAAGCAACTGACAGGAGAAGGAAGAGGCTCCATAAACATCCCCATCCTCAACCATGGTGAAGCCCAGTGTTAATTGTATCCATGTGATTTATATCAATTAGTGTTAATTGTATTCAGGTGATGCATATCAATTGGGAACTCTCTTGTATCCATTTATGAGAGAGCTGATCTAGGGTGTGGTGTGGGTGTAATGTAGAGCCCTGTGAATAAAAGCTTGGAAGCAACTGAAGACTAGGCTCCAGTATTTTATCTCTCACCACCTGGCTATCCAATTTATAACTCCCAGAATATAATGAAGTGTTTTCAAGCATCTTCAGTAAAAGGTGCCAAGCATATGATCTTACTCAGCTTCATGAGGTCCCAACCCTCTCAGATGCCAATGTCTAGCCAATTCAGTTCACTCCATGTGACATTAAGAAGCTTGGCAACTAGCAAAATGAGAGCGACCACTGTTTTGTAATCAGTTAAGCACTCAACTCACTGCTTTGTGGGCTAGTAGGTAACCATAGCTACTTATGATTGATAAGCAACTTGTGACAAACCTGAACTGATAGCTGGGTTAAACTTTTTATTCATTTCGTACCTGAAAGCTATTCTAGACCCATCAGGTTTTTAACAAAAGAGAAATCCTGTGGCATCTACAAAAGATACAAACATGCGGTGTTTGCAACAGCAATTTTTCTTACCTGTCATCCCTTTGAGCTGCTCCTCCCTCTGTAACAGTCTTGACAAAAATTCCTAGTTTTTCTAATCCTGCATCTGCTCCAACTCCCATTCCTATAATACTGATGCCAAGACCATCCTCATCTGCAGAGTGAGAGAGTAAAGAATTAATTTGGCATGGTGATGAGCTCAAATAATGCAATGGAAACATGAGTCAATGCTGCACTCATCATCCAATACATAATAGGACAGATAATAATTAGAGAACACAGCAATCAATCCAAACTACACTGAAACATATTTTTAATCTCCAGGGACACTAGAACAAATTCTGCTGTTAATATCCACTTCCTCCTCTGGATATGTTAACAACAAGTACAACAAATGCAACTTGCATTTACACAGCACCTTTAACGTAGAAAAACATCCCAGACAATAAAGGATGCTGAGCCAGAGGAGGAGATATTAGGAAGCGTGACCAAAAGCTTGATTAAAGATGTGGGTTTTAAGAATAGTTTTAAAAGAGCCACTACTGGAGATGCTCTGGTTACAACTGGATGGGTAGGAGTGAAATCAAGCAAGGGCAATCCCATGCAGCTGGATAACAGAGAAGCGATGAGGGAGGACAATGGTGTGTTCGACCATGTCAAAGGCTGCAGACAGGTCGAGGAAGAAGAGGATGGAAAGTGCAACATATTCACAGTCAGAGGTTATCATTTGTGACTTTTTGGGGGCTGTTTCAGTTCTATAGAGGGGGTGGGATCCTGTTTGGAGAGATTCAAACATGGAGTTGTGAAAAGATGGGCACGGATTTGGGAGGTGACAACATGTTCAACGACTTGTTCAACGAGGAAGGAGGGCTAGAGATGGGGCAGCAGTTTGCAAGAACAGTGGGGTTAAGGGTGGGTTCATTGAGGAGGGGGTAATAATAGCCATTTAGAGAAGGGAACCACTTACAATGTTAGCTGGAATGGGAGCCAAAGAGGGAAGTTAGGTGGTCAGCAGTTTAGTGGGAATGGGGCAAAGGGAGGAAGAAGTGGGTCTCATGGGCAAGATGAGCTTGGAGAGGAAATGCAGGGGATATAGGAGAGAAAGTAAAGAAAGATGTGAGATCAGGACTAGGGCAGGGGAAGGAAGAAGCACCAGGCAGCTGAATGGATAGTCTCGATCTTAGATCCTGGAGTAGTGGGTAGTTTAGGCAGAGGAGAGTAAGGCCAGATAGTGCTTGATATAGTCCAGCTAGATCTGGTGATAGATTGTTAAACCAGTTGTCTGCCAAATACGCTCAAGTCTGCGCTCCTTGGGCTGGAGATCCTCTGACTGTGACCACAGTGCATTATCCCTTCTTCGATCTCTCTGCAGCATTTAACATAGTCAACACTTCTCCTCCGTTGTCCAGCTCAGTGAAATTGAGTTTCACTCTTACCTATAAAATCGTAGTCAGAGCATTTCCAACAATGGATTCTTTTTCCGCCCTTGAACAGTTACCTCAAGGATCTATTCTTGGCACCCTCTTCTTCCTCATCTACATGCTGCCCCTTGGTAACATCATCTGAAGTCATGGCATCAGCTTCCACATGTACAATGATGACACCCAGTTTTACCTCTGCACCACCTCTGCATTGTCAAACTGCTTGCTTCTCACTGCTAAATCATAACATTCTTGGATAAGATGCAATTTCCTCAATTTTAATATTGGAAGACAAAAGCCATGTCTTCAGCCCCTGCCACAAACTCCATACCTCTCCCGGCCACTGTCTCAGGCTGATCCAGACTATTCAACTGACGAGGTTCAAGAAGGCGGCTCACCACCACCTTCTCAAGGGCAATTAGGGATGGGCAACAAATGCTGGCCTTGCCAGCGACACCCACATCCCATGAACGAATAAAAAAAAAGTTCGCAACTTTGGTGTCCTATTTGACCCCTAGCTGATCTTACAACCCCATATCCTCTCCATCAAAAGGCCATCTGATTCCACCTCTGTAACACTGCCCGCTCTGTTCTGCCTCAGCCCATCTGCCATTGAAAACCTCATTCTTGCCTTGGTCTCCTCCTTTATGTCCTTGCCTCTCCCATCTCTGTAACCTCCCCCATCCCTACAGCATTCCCCCCTCCTCCCAGAAATGTTCATTCCTGCAACTCTGGCCTCTTATGAATCCCCCCCACCCACTCTTTGCTCCACCATTGGTGGCTGTGCCTTCAGCCATCGAGGCCCTACACTCTAGAATTTCCTCTCTAAACCTCTCCACCTTTAAGATCCTCCTTAAAACCTACCTCTTTGACCGTGCTTTTCGTCACCCCTCGCAATATCTCTTTCTTTGGCTCACTGTCAATTTTTGTCTGAATATGTCTCTATGTCTCTTATGCAAGTTGTTATTGAAAACGAAGACCGGTTAAACCTACTCCATATGAATCACTACTTTCAAAAGTGGGATAAAGCAGGAAAACCAGTGGAAAACAAAGAAAACTTTCCCTTTATGCCCCTCTCTAGGTTTCCTTATTGACAGGTAAATCTTCACTTGTGCTTCTGCCAATGTTGTTTTGTTCTATAACTGTTCACTAGAAGATGCATGAGAATAAAAGTACCTGAGAAGAGTTTTTGGTCTTCAATTTGCATATCCCACAAACAACACAATGTGATTTGGTACTCTGTGAGAAGTCGTGTGCACAAACCTCTGTCTTACCACTCTCCTGATGTACACCACCTAATTTACTGATATCGCTTTCTAACATAATGAGTGAAGTCAAATTGCATTTTTATTATGGTATTCTTACTGGTGCTGTGGACTTTGAATTTCATAACTCTAAATTATAAATGAGTGCATATACACCTTTGCCTATGTATTTAATTTTTATCCCTTACCATTTTCAGAACGGAATACACAGAAAGGCGTTATGCAAATTGCACCACTTAGAGGTAGATAACTGGTATTTAGTAACAGTGGGATGGGGACAGTGCTGGGCTTTGGTAGAACCAGAGAATGGTCTAGGGATTTGGCAGAACATGGTGGGGGTCCTGAAGTTTGACAGTACTGCAGTGGGGTTCCTTGATCTGGCACCACTGTGGAGGGGAAACTGGGGTTTGGCAGAACTGTAAGAGGTGAATGAGGTTTGGCACAACTGGGGTTTGAATGAGGCTTGGCTCACTGGTGGATTGCTGGTGGCTGTCACCAGTGAGGGGTGGTAGCACTTGTTTCTGACTTTCTAAGGGAACTCTGTAAAAACTGAATGTGTGTGTGTGTGTGTGTGTGTGTGTGTGTGTCTTGCGCACGTGGTCTGCACCCCCTCTCCCACGATCTGTGTGTCTCCCGCCCTCGCCCTCCCTCTCTCTGTCTGACAGCTGGTAGCAATGAGAATGATTAGATTTTCTAACAATTAATATAACAGGACATAACCAGGTGTGATAATTAGATGTTGTTTGCTTCAAAATTCATCTTTTTAACCCAGAAAAAATGAACTCAATTACAATGAGAAAAGACACTGGGGTGAAATTGGATAGCGCCAGCCTGTTGGCACAAACTGGGCACAGGGAATGATACCAGCGCTGGAATAAGTAGGCCTGAGGCGCACTCGATATTGGGCCTTGGGGTTCCATTTAAATTAGACTGGCGAACTGCGGAAGCGTGCTGTACGTGCCCAGGCAGCTCGCCAGCAAAGCAGATTTAAATTTAAGTGCCGGCTGTGTTCAGGACAGCCCAATTTTGGGAAGGAGTCCTGAGACAGGCTTTAGGCCCTCTATTTGCATAGAAAAAGGGCCTAACGTCTGCTCAGGCATGGGGTCAGGACACCTATACTTCAGCCTTTACTAATTCGGGGGGGGGGGGGGACACTTCCGGCGCATGGTGTGCGCACCACCCACCATATTAGACGTTTCGGTGCTCATTTGACAGGTGTCCATCTCCCTCTCCTCTTTAAGACCCTCCTTAAAACCCACCTCTTTCACCAACTTTTGGTCATCCCTCCTAATATCTCCTTCCTTGGCTTGGCATCCATTTTTTTTGATTACACTTCTGTGAACTGCTTTGGGACATTTTCTACTTTAAAGGTGTTTTATAAATGTAAGTTGTTCGTGCTGTAGTCTGTGGTGAATTCCCTTCATCTTACTTTTACTCCAGGCAAGTACCAAGCCTCTGTTCATCACCTTCTCTTAAAAGCTCAGCTCAGATAAAGAAATTGCAAAATAAACCTAGGTTCCTACTCCTACCTTTCTCAAGTTCAACAGGGAAAAGATCCAGCCTTTCTACACGTTTTTCCAATTCATATTCAGCAGATGCAGCAACTGGATCTACTTCATCATTTCTCCTATCATAGTCTTCATTAGAGTAAGTATGGAATACCTGTAAAAACAGATTAGGTGTTACTGTTATGGCTCATTTGCAAAAGTCTAAGATCAATCTAGCTGAAAAATCCAAAAATATTATTCACATATATTAATAAAAGTCTGAAAGGTTAGTTCTTTTAAAATACAAAAAAGCATTGAACAAGGTAGTACAGTGAATTGGACAATGGCCTTTCACCTCTGGGACCAGAATTCAAATCCAGCCCTGACTGATGGCAAAAATGATTTTGGGTAGACAAAATCCAATTCTTTGTAGATATGGGCCTATAGCTCAAAAGTGTCCCTAATTCAGCACCAAGTGCCAATCCCATTTGGAGAGGATACAAGATTGCTGACGAGAGTACTAACACCCAAATGGAATTCAATGTCGACAAATGTGAGGTCATCCACTTTGGATCAAAAAAGGATAGAACAGGGTACTTTCTAAATGGTAAAAAGTTAAAAACAGTGGATGTCCAAAGGGACTTAGGGGTTCAGGTACATAGATCATTGAAGTGTCATGAACAGGTGCAGAAAATAATCAAGAAGGCAAATGGAATGTTGGCCTTTATATCTAGAGGATGAGAGTACAAGGGGGCAGAAGTTATGCTGCAGCTATACAAAACCCTGGTTAGACCGCACCTGGAGTACTGTGAGCAGTTCTGGGCACCGCACCTTCGGAAGGACATATTGGCCTTGGAGGGAGTGCAGCGTAGGTTTACTAGAATGATACCCGGACTTCAAGGGTTAAGTTATGAGGCGAGATTACACAAATTGGGGTTGTATTCTCTGGAGTTTTGAAGGTTAAGGGGTGATCTGATCGAAGTTTATAAGATATTAAGGGGAACAGATAGGGTGGATAGAGAGAAACTATTTCCGCTGGATGGGTATTTTAGGAGTAGGGGGCACAGTCTAAAAATTAGAGCCAGACCTTTCAGGAGCGAGATTAGAAAACATTTCTACACACAAAGGGTTGTAGAAGTTTGGAACTCTCTTCCGCAAACGGCAATTGATACTAGCTCAATTGCTAAATTTAAATCTGAGATAGATAGCTTTTTGGCAACCAAAGGTATTAAGGGATATGGGCCAAAGGCAGGTATATGGAGTTAGATCACAGATCAGCCATGATCTTATCAAATGGCGGAGCAGGCACAAGGGGCTGAATGGCCTACTCCTGTTCCTATGTTCCTACCCCTCTGCCGACAGATCAACAATCACTGCTGAGATTTGAAGTTGAATGAACCTCATAGTTTGATTCTGTTTTTAGTCAAAACTATGTCAATATACAAAATGCCATAATTTAAATAAATGCAAAGTTTGTTTCTATGCTGCTCAACACTCCAGCTTATTAATCATCATGTGGATCAGAAGCAAACCTGCCCATACTTACATAGCCACATCCAACCAGAGTGACTGCCATTTTATGAGGCGCAAACCATTTTAATCTAATTTTCATTTACTTTTTAACATGAAATAAATATTTATGATTGCATTATTGTGCTAAATGTACCCCTTTTTTACTGCACTTTACAAAATCAGCAATTATACTCTTTCCTTGAGATGACAAAAAACTCCCAGTAGATCAGACAAATTTACTTCTCGCCTTCATTTCACGCATTTTTGTAGTCTAAGTAAGAGATATCAAGGCTAAGAAAATGGCACCATTTTTCACTGAGGCCAAAAACAAAGTAAAGCTGTTTCTACTTTGCCCCCAAAACATGCTTCAATTCTAATCTCTTAACTGTACTACATGCTAGATTTAATCCTTGGTCTGTATTCAATTAGCTAATCTTAGCCAGGGCAGCACCAGTCCATTACAACTACTAGTAATAAGCCGTGCTATGTTCAAAGGTCCACAAAAACCTGAAATATCCTGTAGTACTGAGGCTTTGCTAAAGAATCGGGCGTCTCTGTAGTCATTGATATTCTCTTTTAAGCCATTGTGCACTGCAAGCAAATCTCCTTAGACTGACTGGTCAGAAAACATTAAGCTACCATTAAGCCGCTATGGAGTTCATACTGTAACATTGATTCTTGCAATGATGCACCTGACTCCAGGTTTACCTACATATCGAACTACTATCACTATACTTAAGGGTTTTATTTTCTTTATTCCCTATCAAAATCCTGACAATGCTTCCTGACTTCACTCCTTAATGACTTAGCTCCAATTTTAAGCTTATGCCACTTAAGGGCCAAAGACCTAGCCTCTAACATCGACCCCCATAAGAAGAATGCACCTATACCCCCAACACAGATAGAATTGGCTCTAATCCAGTGCAGCCCAATGTGGGTCCAGTGCCTGTTTTCATCAAAAACCCTTATGTTAACCTTACTCCAAGGGGAAAACCCATTGCAGCACCTGTAGTACCTATTACACCTGTAGGTTATGGGCATCACGTATTCACTCAGCCTAGTAGGTGCTATTGTACAGGTATAAATGTGGTTGATTTGTTAAATGTAGTTAGTCTTTGTTGGTTTTGTGAGAAGATGTTTTGCTGTTCCTGCAATCCTTAGCTTTTAATTGGCAGGAACTGGTGAGAATTTTCTTACTTTTAAGGTAAATTTATTTCTTTGTTAGTTGACTTTCCCTCAAAGAAAGGCAACTATACAGAAGGACTGGGCTGCAAAGAGAAGAATGGTCAGTTTGAAAAAGAAACAAAAGGCCCGCGGCAGAAGGGTGCTAACAGCAGAAAGAAGAAACAACAGTAGTGCTGAAATAGCTCTTGGGGGCAAAAAAAGATTTGGTCTGAGAGGGAGTAGAACTGCCAGCTTCAAAAATCTTTTTGAATGGGCTGCAGGGTGTTCAGTTAGAGACAGAGAGATGCAACGACAATCAGAGGCCGGCGCAAGAAGGAAGCGTGAGAAACAGGGAAGGTTTCCGAAAACAATACTTTAAAAAATATAAGCATGAATTTTTAAAAATGAAAAACTAACACGCTAGTTTTAGAGGTATATGGTCAGTTAGACCTCTACTTATCTGTTTCTTTTTATTTCAAATCTAGCTTTTATCTCTTGGTAAAGCATATAAAGGCAGCAATTGTCAAGTAAAATGGGGCTGGGTTCTAAAATCTTAAACAATCCACATATACTGGCAGGGAGAAAATGATATTTTCAAGTGAAAGTGTAATTTATTAGAATTTAACCTGATGTATACATGGCTTTAAACTCAGCACTTTTTGAAGTGCAGTTTCTATGACTCGAGTTCGTCAAAAAAAAAATTCTCTTCATCTTTCACTCGTTACACGTGAAAGATCTTGCATGTGGCTGCATTTAGTCTTCACAGAAATCTCTTTTGCACCTTTTTTGAGTGCAAAACAAGTCGGTGGGGCATGGTCAACATCACAGCCTCAGGGAGAAAGGGGAGCAGGGAGCAAGGACAGTTGGGGAAGAGGTGAGCAGGAGAGGCAGGAGGTGAATGGAAGTGAATATGGTGGGGTAGTAGAAGGGGGACAGGAAGTGGAGGGGATGGGGAACATAAGAAGATAGGATCAGTAGTAGGCAATTCAGCCCCTCAAGCCTGATCCGCCATTCTACTAGGTCATGGCTGATCTGTACCTCAAACTTGTTACCCGCCTTTTCTCCATATCCCTTTATACCCTTACCTAACAAAAATCTATCGATCTCAAGTCTTGAAAATTTCAGTCGACTCAACATCCACAACCTTTTGGGGAAGAAAGTTCCAGATTTCTACTACCCTTTGTGTGAAAAAATTCTTCCTGATTTCACTCCTAACCGACCTAACTCTAAGAAGAGAACAGGGGAGCAAGAAGAAGCCCATTAGACTATATTAAATTGAAGCATGGACCCCAACATATATATTTTAAAAATAAAATCAGTTGTCTTTAAAAAAAAAACTCAAACAGACTGCAAGCCTTTGTCAATTTATTTTTAAAGAGGCATAAAGCACAGCCAATAAACCCAGCATGTACACGGAGGGAGCCATGCACTTTGAGTGGAGGCAGGATGCAGCAGCCAAGATGGCTGCAACAAGAGGTGGGACTGCAATAGTCGACGGGGAGCGGGGAGCAGGCCCACTGTGGCTAAGGGCTTAGCAAGATGGGGCTCAGGAACCAGCGGCTAATTATTTAAAAGAGAGACCAGAGCTGGCAGTGAGCAGATGCACGAGGTGGGGTGGGGGGGGGGGTGGTGGTGGGGGGGTGGGGGAGAAATGGTGAGATATCAACCACATCACTCATCAGGAAACATCAGATGGGGAAGAGATGGAGATAGCTCAGGTTGGACAGCATGCCTCGAGGTAATGCATTACTTTTGACATGCCAAGAAGTGCTTATAAATTGATATATAGCGTTCTTTCTTTGCAGGTGTCTTTATTTTCAAAATGATCCTTGCGTGTACAGTAAACCGGATAAGCCAACTATCCTGGGATCGGCTTTATCTCCTGCAGCATTCCTTCTTTTTTTGCCCTCACCTGGGATCGTACCTGACGAAGGAGCAAAGCTCCGAAAGCTTGTGATTTCAAATAAAGCTGTTGGACTATAACCTGGTGTTGTACGACTCCGTAGGATAGAGCTGTGCAAGCATTTAATCCCAGAGAAAGAGCAGTTTCTCTGCTGCTATGGATGCTAGGTAAAGCGCACCCTGTTACACAAAAGCCATTTCTTTTGCGTGCTGCTGCGTGTCCCATGTTTCAAGTTGTAAACTGACTTGGTGCATTGAAGGTTGTCCGTTGTTCGTAATTTGCGAGTATCGTGCTTTCAAGGTGCAGCTTGTATCTGTTACAATGTAAGTCATTTGGGACTGCCAATAAGTGTCCGTTTTTTGGGAGTGTCGGTTTGTACAGGTTGCACTGTACTTACTTACCTTGCAAATCGCCCAACACTAGGTAGCACTATTGGTCCTCATAATGTTTGTCTCCCAGCCAAACCTTTGCAAGCATACCACCAATAACAATTCTCCCTGCCATGCTGCCCTCTCTCCCTACCTCCAAGCCTGTTCCCTCATTCCTTTCCATTTTCTATGTTTTCTTTGTAGTCCCCACTGTCCTCCCACAGCCTCAGCCTGCCCACTTCTGCCCCTCGGCCTGCCCACTTCTGCCACCCCCCCCCCTTATCAAAAAAAAATGCATTTTCTCTTTCTTCTCCTTTCTGTGCCCCAGTTACCATCAAAGGGAATGGGCAAATGATCTTCTCCGAAGCCTCAGTCGGTGCTGCTCTAAAACCAATTTCCATGAGATGCATGTGAAACACCTCGAATGTGACTCTCTTCTCCCTGTAGGAGACATCTTGCCTCTAACTTTTTTTTAATTCATTCATTCATGGGATGTGGGCGTCATTGGCTAGACCAGCATCTATTGCCCATCTCTAATTGCCTTGAGAAGGTGGTGGTGCCTTCTTGAACTGCTGCAGTCCGTGTGGTGAAAGTACTCTCACAGTGCTGTTAGGTAGGCAGTTCCAGGATTTTGACTCAGCAACGATGAAGGAACAGCAATATATTTCCAAGTCAGGATGGTGCGTGACCTGGAGGGGAATGTGCAGGTGGTGGCGTTCCCACATGCCTACTGCCCTTGTCCTTCTAGGTGGTAGAGGTCGCGGGTTTGGGAGGTGCTGTCGAAGAAGCCTTGGCGAGTTGCTGCAGTGCATCTCGTAGATGGTATACACTGCAGCCACAGTGTGCCAGTGGTGGAGGGAGTGAATGTTTAAGGTGGTGGATGAGGTACGTGACTGAGATCAGGAACTCAAAAGTGTGAGGATTGCAGGTATAAATGCACATCACACTCCACGGTGAAATGCTTTAGCACTCCATTACCCTGTGCTACTGTGCATCTAATATGCATCATAATGGATTACTCTGTACACTCAAAATTTTCCACAATAACTGAAGCTTATTCTTTTCAGAGCATTTTGCTGGAATAGCTTAGTTCCATACTTCAGATATCAGTATTCCAATATATCACTACAGATGCAGCGGAATACCTTGGGAACAAAATAAGCTTTAACACAAAACAAAGAAAACAAAAATCAGAAATGTTACACACATAAATGTGTATGAGAACTTTACCAGTGATTTAGCTGACTTACGAATATAGTTCAAGTGTGTTAACTGATGCCACTATTGTGCTAGCTACTATTACATCACAGAATTTCAAACAGAGCTCCATAGACCCTATGTCATGTGCAACAGGTTTCCTGGGAACTCACATGGCTAAATTGCTTTTCACCATCTGCTACAGAGTCTTGAGAATGCGACACCGTACACATTTTCTGTATTTGTTATTGACTTGCTGACAAATTATTTCTGTAACAAATTACTTCCGCAAAGATCTCAATTGTTAATTTTAAATCTGAGATTGATAGATTTTTGTTAGCCAAAGGTATATGGAGTTAGGGCGCAGTTTAGCCATGATCTCATTGAATAGCGGAACAGGCTCAAGAGGCTAAATGGCCTACTCCTGTTCCTTTGCATACACCAATAAAAAATGTTTTCCGCAGTTATCCAGAGGAAGACGGAGCTCTTTTTTTTGAAGTTAGCCATTAATGGATCAACAGCAGCTTGTCAGTATTTGTAAAAAAGTTTGAAAAACACTATTAGATAATACTGACATGCTGCTGTGTTTTGTTTTAATAGTCTGCAAAGGAAAAATCAGATCAAAAGTTACTTTATTGTACACAGTCACTTCAAATGCGCAATTTTCCTTTTTAAGCTGTGCAGCGCTTCTCATACTGACTACATTATGCTATATATAGTCTGGGGAAAAGAGATTTCCAGTATTAAGTCACAATCATAAACAACAACACAAATCAGGTACTCCCACAGGAAACACTCAATAAGCACTAGATAGAAATCCTACAAGGGTTGCAATCTTGCACAAACTTCCCAAAGTGGAAGGAGGAAGCCTCCGAAAGCTTGTGAATTTAAAATAAAATTGCAGATCCCAAGGTTACTCCCAGTGCTAATATGTCAGTGTCTCTGCTAATACTACTTGGTACAACACGCCTGTTCGTATGAAACCGCCAACTCACCAAGAGCAATGCTTACAGAGATCGACTAGCAATTATTTTACTTTAAATAATTCAACTGTTTAGCTCCACATCATAGTGGTGAACCAGGAATCCATGATGCCCATGTATGGTATATTAGAATATTGAAACAAACTTCTTAAAGGATTCTACAATGGTTGTTACGTGATCTCAGAAAACAATTTTGAAGTACTGATAAGAATCGTTCACCTGAGGAAGGAGGTAGCCTCCGAAAGCTTGTGAATTTAAAATAAAATTGCTGGACTATAACTTGGTGTTGTAAAATTGTTTACAATTGTCAGCCCCAGTCCATCACCGGCATCGCCACATCAAGAATTACAGACTTATTGTTCTTTTAGATCTGCTGATTCATTCTTTTTGTGTTCCTTCATAATTTTACTTCCTATAATAAATTCAAATTTGGCATTTTAGCCCAAGTTATACGATCTGTCAGCATGGTGTTTTCCACCAATTCAGAGATCTAGATGACACGAAGCATAGGCTGCTATGTTTCCAGTGCTTACCCAAATGATAGAAGGCTCATTGTTCACCTCATGGCACACCAATGCATAAACTTCAAAAAGTCAAGCTTTGTTTCACATGAAGCAGACTTACCTATGGAAGATAATCTATTGCGTTGAGCGCGAGTAAAAAGTTTTTGGAATGAATCCAAATTATAACAAGTATTTTTTAGTCACCCATTATTTATCTGGCCCCAAGAGACAAGCCTGGTTATACTGTGCCTTCTCTAACCCTCAAAGCTATCATTTCATGATGCTTAACTGCAATCTCTGTATACAATACACATGCATTTCAAACATGAACTCAACCCTATCTTAATTATAATCATTGATGAAATTCAAGATTACTCACAGCCATCTACTTTGGTAAATTTTCTGCAGTACAAGCATCCTGGAGCTGACAACTGCAACTAAAATGTGATGTAACCATATCAGCAGCTCCTTCAAATACTGTGGTGTAAGAATAGGTAAAAGCTTCCTGTTGTAAACAACAAGTGCAGCTACTGAGAAATGTTGAGACATGCAAAAGGCACTTGCCCAGAAACACATTCCCACGTGAAAATAATGACTGATTTTCAATAGCAGCATCGCAACACCAGAAACAAAACCTAACAATAACACGTAATTAAGGGATATCCTTTGTGGTCAACCTTTTCACAGGAGTAGAAAAAGCATCCCCACCATCTTCCCCCCAAAAACTTAAATTCTAAAACAGGTTTCTGAAAGAAAAATCTACACAGAAAGTTAATACCACATACATATTTTGCAGTCTTATGAAAGTGGTAATTTTGTAAAAGCGCCAGTTTTTTTGCATTGTTGCGGTTGGTTTCATGTTGGAATACAGACTTAATGATGAAATATATTTCTTTATTCTACATTCATATTTTATGATTGAACACAGTAAAAAGCAAATTTCAAATACTTTTGAAGAAAGGTTAAAAGAACACACGTTAACCAATTTCCATTAAAAATACAAATAAACAATGGTGTCAAAAAATTCAAAATGCTTAAGAAAATTTAATGTAACAGGCCAGAAGTGCAACAAAGACATTGTGGTAGAAATCGCTCGGACCGGTGAACCAACACTCCTCACCGCTCCATAGATTGATACTAACCCACAAACTTACTTTTCTTCAGGCACTTCCTCGAATCGGAAGCAGAGAAGAGCCCAGGGTCAGTTCAGGCGACGCTAGGACCCTGGGAGAAGCAAGAGCATCAATCTCTCCCCTTGACCAATCAGACTGCAGCATTTTTGACAGCTGCATTCACTGTAAGGTATTGGTGAGACCGCACCTGGAATACTGCATACAGTTTTGGTCTCCATACTTAAGAAAAGACATACTTGCTCTCGAGGCAGTACAAAGAAGGTTCACTCGGTTAATCCCAGGGATGAGGGGGCGGACATATGAGGAGAGGTTGACTGGATTGGGACTCGACTCATTGGAGTTCAGAAGAATGAGAGGCGATCTTATTGAAACATAAAAGATTGTGAAGGGGCTTGATCGGGTGGATGCGGTAAGGATGTTCCCAAGGATGGGTGAAACTAGAACTAGGGGGCATAATCTTAGAATAAGGGGCTGCTCTTTCAAAACTGAGATGAGGAGAAACTTCTTCACTCAGAGGGTAGTAGGTCTGTGGAATTTGCTGCCCCAGGAAGCTGTGGAAGCTACATCATTAAATAAATTTAAAACAGAAATAGACAGTTTCCTAGAAGTAAAGGGAATTAGGGGTTACGGGAAGCGGGCAGGAAATTGGACATGAATTTAGATTTGAGGTTAGGATCAGATCAGCCATGATCTTATTAAATAGCGGAGCAGGCTCGAGGGGCCGATTGGCATACTCCTGCTCCTAATTCTTATGTTCTTATGTCTCAGCAGGCTTACAGCATTAAACCAGGAAGTGAAAGGTACAACATTTTAAATCAATGAAAAACAGTTATAGAAAACAAAAAAGAGAGGGTAAGAAATAATTGAATTGAGACAGAAGGGAAAAGTTACTGTTTGTCCACTTGACGGCTCCGGAGCTGCGGATGGACTCACTTTGGAGCATCCGCGATGCTGAGGAAGTCGTGGATAGCACGTTCAGTGAGTTGGTCACACCACAGATAAAAATTACTGAGGGAGATAGTGAATGGGTGACCAACAGACAGAGGAAGAGTAGGAAGGCAGTGCAGGGGTCCCCTGCGGTCATCTCCCTCCAAAACAGGTATACCGTTTTGGATACTGTTGGGGGAGATGGCTCACCAGGGGAAGGTGGCAGCGGCCAGGTTCATGGCACCGTGGCTGGCTCTGCTGCACAGGAGGGCAGGAAAAAGAGTGGCAGAGCTATAGTGATAGGGGACTCGATTGTAAGGGGAATAGACAGGCGTTTCTGCGGACGCAACCGAGACTCCAGGATGGTATGTTGCCTCCCTGGTGCAAGGGTCAGGGATGTCTCGGAGCGGCTGCAGGACATTCTGGAGGGGGAGGGTGAACAGCCAGTTGTCGTGGTGCATATAGGTACCAACGATATAGGTAAAAAACGGGATGAGGTCCTACAAGCTGAATTTAGGGAGTTAGGAGTTAAACTAAAAAGTAGGACCTCAAAAGGTAGTAATCTCAGGATTGCTACCAGTGCCACGGGCTAGTCAGAGTAGGAATGACAGGATAGCTAGGATGAATACGTGGCTTGAGAGATGGTGCAAGAGGGAGGGATTCAAATTCCTGGGCCATTGGAACCGGTTCTGGGGGAGGTGGGACCAGTACAAATTGGACGGTCTGCATCTGGGCAGGACTGGAACCAATGTCCTAGGGGGAGTGTTTGCTAGTGCTGTTGGGGAGGGTTTAAACTAATGTGGCAGGGGGATGGGAACCGATGCAGGAAGTCAGTGGGAAGTAAAGTGGTGACAGAAACAAAAGGCAGTAAGGGAGAGTGTACAAAACATGGCCGGACAGATGGTCTGAGAAAGCAGGGCAAAGACCAAGGGAAGTCTAGATTAAACTGCATTTATTTCAATGCAAGAAGTCTGATGGGCAAGGCAGATGAACTCAGGGCATGGATGGGTACATGGGACTGGGATGTTATAGCTATTACTGAAACATGGCTAAGGGAGGGGCAGGACTGGCAGCTCAATGTTCCAGGGTACAGATGCTATAGGAAAGATAGAGCAGGAGGTAAGAGAGGAGGGGGAGTTGCGTTCTTGATTAGGGAGAACATCACGGCAGTAGTGAGAGGGGATATATCCGAGGGTTCGCCCACTGAGTCTATATGGGTAGAACTGAAAAATAAGAAGGGAGAGATCACTTTGATAGGATTGTACTACAGACCCCCAAATAGTCAACGGGAAATTGAGGAGCAAATATGTAAGGAGATTACAGACAGCTGCAAGAAAAATAGGGTGGTAATAGTAGGGGACTTTAACTTTCCCAACATTGACTGGGACAGCCATAGCATTAGGGGCTTGGATGGAGAGAAATTTGTTGAGTGTATTCAGGAGGAATTTCTCATTCAGTATGTGGATGGCCCGACTAGAGAGGGGGCAAAACTTGACCTCCTCTTGGGAAATAAGGAAGGGCAGGTGACAGAAGTGTTAGTGAGGGATCACTTTGGGACCAGTGATCATAATTCCATTAGTTTTAAGATAGCTATGGAGAAGGATAGGTCTGGCCCAAAAGTTAAAATTCTAAATTGGGGAAAGGCCAATTTTGATGGTATTAGACAGGAACTTTCAGAAGTTGATTGGGAGAGTCTGTTGGCAGGCTAAGGGACGTCTGGTAAGTGAGAGGCTTTCAAAAGTGTGTTAACCAGGGTTCAGGGTAAGCACATTCCTTATAAAGTGAAGGGCAAGGCTGGTAGAAGTAGGGAACCTTGGATCACTCGGGAGATTGAGGCCCTAGTCAAAAAGAAGGAGGCATATGACATGCATAGGCAGCTGGGATCAAGTGGATCCCTTGAAGAGTACAGAGATTGCTGGAGTAGAGTTAAGAGAGAAATGAGGAGGGCAAAAAGGGGACATGAGATTGCTTTGGCAGATAAGGCAAAGGAGAATCCAAAGAGCTTCTACAAATATATAAAGGGCAAAAGAGTAACGAGGGAGAGAGTCGGGCCTCTGAAGGATCAACAAGGTCATCTATGTGCGGAACCACAAGAGATGGGTGAGATCCTAAATGAATATTTCACATCAGTATTTACGGTTGAGAAAGGCATGGATGTTAGGGAACTTGGGGAAATAAATAGTGATGTCTTGAGGAGTGTACATATTACAGAGAGGGAGGTGCTGGAAGTCTTAACGCGCATCAAGGTGGATAAATCTCCGGGACCTGATGAAATGTATCCCAGGACGTTATGGGAGGTTAGGGAGGAAATTGCAGGTCCCCTAGCAGAGATATTTGAATCATCGACAGCTGCCTGAAGATTGGAGGGTAGCAAATGTTGTGTCTTTGTTTAAGAAGGGCGGCAGGAAAAAGCCTGGGAACTACAGACCGGTGAGCCTGACATCTGTAGTGGGTAAGTTGTCAGAGGGTATTCTGAGAGACAGGATCTACAGGCATTTGGAGAGGCAGGGACTGATTAGGAACAGTCAGCATGGTTTTGTGAGTGGAAAATCATGTCTCACGAATTTGACTGAGTTTTTTGAAGGGGTAACCAAGAAGATAGATGAGGGCTGTGCAGTAGACGTGGTCTACATGGAATTTGGCAAAGCCTTTGACAAGGTACCGCATGGTAGGGTGTTACATAAGGTTAAATCTCACGGGATCCAAGGTGAGGTAGCCAATTGGATACAAAATTGGATTGACAACAGAAGACAGAGGGTGGTTGTGGAGGGTTGTTTTTCAAACTGGAGGCCTGTGACCAGCGGTGTGCCTCAGGGATCGGTGCTGGGTCCGCTGTTATTTGTTATTTATATTAATGATTTGGATGAGAATTTAGGAGGCATGGTTAGTAAGTTTGCAGATGACACCAAGATTGGTGGCATTGTGGACAGTGAAGAAGGTTATCTAGGATTGCAACGGGATCTTGATAAATTGGGCCAGTGGGCCGATGAATGGCAGATGGAGTTTAATTTAGATAAATGTGAGGTGATGCATTTTGGTAGATCGAATCGGGCCAGGACCTACTCCGTTAATGGTAGGGCGTTGGGGAGAGTTATAGAACAAAGAGATCTGGGAGTACAGGTTCATAGCTCCTTGAAAGTGGAGTCACAGGTGGATAGGGTGGTGAAGAAGGCATTCGGCATGCTTGGTTTCATTGGTCAGAACATTGAATACAGGAGTTGGGATGTCTTGTTGAAGTTGTACAAGACATTAGTAAGGCCACACTTGGAATACTGTGTACAGTTCTGGTCCCCCTATTATAGAAAGGATATTATTAAACTAGAACGAGTGCAGAAAAGATTTACTAGGATGCTTCCGGGACTTGATGGTTTGACTTATAGGGAGAGGTTAGACAGACTGGGACTTTTTCCCCTGGAGAGTAGGAGGTTAAGGGGTGATCTTATAGAAGTCTGTAAAATAATGAGGGGCATAGATAAGGTAGATAGTCAAAATCTTTTCCCAAAGGTAGGGGAGTCTATAACGAGGGGGCATAGATTTAAGGTGAGAGGGGAGAGATACAAAAGGGTCCAGAGGGGCAATTTTTTCACTCAAAGGGTGGTGAGTGTCTGGAACGAGCTGCCAGAGGCAGTAGTAGAGGCGGGTACAATTTTGTCTTTTAAAAAGCATTTGGACAGTTACATGGATAAGATGGGTATAGAGGGATATGGGCCAAGTGCAGGCAATTGGGACTAGCTTAGTGGTATAAACTGGGCGACATGGACATGTTGGGCCGAAGGGCCTGTTTCCATGTTGTAAACTTCTATGATTCTATTCTATGATTCTATTTTTAAATTTGCAGATGACACAAAAATTGGAAGGGTAGTAAACAGTGAGGAGGATAGCGATAGACTTCAAGAGGATATTGACAGGTTGATGGTACAAGCGGACACGTGGCAGATGAAATTTCACGCAGAAAAGTGCGAAGTGATACATTTCGGTCGGAAGAACGAGGTAATGCAATATAAACTAGAGGGCACAATTCTAAAAGGGGTACAGGAACAGAGCGATCTGGGGGCATATGTGCACAAATTATTGAAGGTGGCAGGGCAGGTTGAGAAAGCGGTTAAAAAAGCATACAGGAACCTTGGCTTTATAAATAGAGGCATAGAGTACAAAAATATGGAAGTCATGATGAACTTTTATAAAACACTGGTTCAGCCACAACTGGAGTATTGTGTCCAGTTCTGGGCACTGCACTTAGGAAAGATGTGAAGGCCTTAGAGAGAGTGCAGAAGAGACTTACAAGAATGATTCCAGGGATAAGGGTCTTTAGTTATATGGGTCGTCTGGAGAAGTTGGGTTGTTCTCCTTGGAACAGAGACGGTTGTAAGGAGATTTGATAGAGGTATTTAAAATCATGAAGGATCGAGACGGAGTTGATAGAGAGAAACCATTCCCATTGGCGGAAGGGTCAAGAACCAGAGGACAAAGAAAAGAACCAAAGGTGACAGGAGGAAAAACTTTTTTACACAGCGAGTGGTTAGGATCTGGAATACACTGCCTGAGAGGTGGTGGAGGCAGATTCAATCATGGCCTTCAAAAGGGAACTGGATAAGTACTTGAAAGGAAAAAATTTGCAGGGCTACGGGGAAAGGGCGGGGGAGTGGTACTAACTGTATTGCTCTTGCATAGAGTTGGCGCGGACTCGATGGGCCTTATGGCCTCCTTCCATGCTGTAACCTTTCTATGATTCCATAATGACCAAAAACTGTTAAAATGAGTAACAAGACTCCACATTTTTAAAAGTTAATATTTAGTTGTTTGGCAGTCATTAGTATGAGGAGTGAGTTGGCTATGATAGATTGGGAAGCTTCATTAAAAAGCATGATGGTGGATAGGCAATGGCTAACATTTAAGGAACGAATGCATGAATTGTAACAATTATACATTCCTTTCTGGCACAAAAACACAAAAGGAAAAGCAGCCCAACCATGGCTAACAAAAGAAAGTAAGGATTCTATTAGATCCAAAGAGGAGTCATATAAAGTTGCCAGAAAAAGTAGCAAGCCTGAGGATTGAGAGCAGTTTCGAATTCAGCAAAAAAGGGCCAAGAAATTGATTAAGAGCGGAAAAATAGAGTATGAGAGTAAACTTGCAAGGAACATAAAAAGAGTGTAAAAGCTTCTACAAGTATGTAAAAAGAAAAAGATTAGTGAAGACAAATGTCGGTCCCTTACAGTCAGAGACGGGAAAATTTATAATGGGGAACAAGGAAATGGCAGAGCAATTAAACAAATACTTTGGTTCTGTCTTCACGGAAGAGGACACAAATAACTTCCCAGAAATGCTAGGGAACAAAGGGACTAGTGAGAAGGAGGAATTAAAGGAAATCAGTATTAGTAAAAAAAGTGCTGGAGAAATTAATGGGACTGAAAGCCAATAAGACCAATGGGCCTGATAATATGCATCCCAGAGTACTAAAAGAAGTAGCCATGGAAATAGTGGAAGCATTAATTGTCATCTTCCAAAATTCTATAGATTATGGAACAGTCCCTGCAGATTGGAGGGTGGCAAATGTAACCCCATTATTTAAAAAAGGAGGGAGAGAAAACAGGGAACTACAGACTGATTAGACTAACATCAGTAGTAGGGAAAATGCTAGAGTCTTTTATAAAGGATGTGATAACAGGACACTTAGAAAATATCAGCGGGATTAGACAAGTCAACATGGATTTATGAAAGGGAAATCATGTTTGACAAACCTACTGGAGTTTTTTGAGGATGTAACTGGTAGAATACATATGGGAGAACCAGAGGATGTGGTTTATTTGGATTTTCAGAAGGCCTTTGATAAAGTCCCACATAAGAGGTTAGTGTGCAAAATTAAAGCACATGGAATTGGGGGTAATATACTAGCATGGATTGAAAACTGGTTAACAGACAGGAAATAGAGAGTAGGAATAAATGGGTCTTTCTTGGGGTGGCAGGCAGTGACTAGTGGAGTACCGCAGGGATCAGTGCTTGGGCCACAGCTATTCACAATATATATCAATGATTTGGATGAGGGAACCAAATGTAATATTTCCAAGTTTGCTGACGACACAAAACTAGGTGGGATTGTGAGTTGCGAGGACGATGCAAAGAGGCTTCAAGGCGATTTAGACAAGTTAAGTGAGTGGGCAAATACATGGCAGATGCAGTATAACATGGATAAATGTGAAGTTATCTACTTCAGAAGGAAAAACAGAAAGGCAAAGTATTATTTAAACGGTGATAGATTGGGAAATGTTGATGTACAAAGGGACCTGGGTGTCCTTGTACACCAGTCACTGAAAGCAAACATACAGGTGCAGCAAGCAGTTGGAAGGCAAATGGTATGTTGGGCTTCATTGCAAGAGGATTTGAGTACAGGAGCAAGGAGGTCTTACTGCAGTTATACATGGCCTTGGTGAGACCACACCTGGAGTATTGTGTGCAGTTTTGGTCTCCTTACCCAAGAAAGGATATACTTGCCATAGAAGGAGTGCAGCGAAGATTCACCAGACTGATTCCTGGGATGTAAGGGCTGTTGTATGAGGAGAGATTGGGTCGACTCGGCCTGTATTCACTCGAGTTTAGAACAATGAGAGGGGGTCTCATTGAAACATATAAAATTCTGACAGGGTTAGGCAGACTGGATGCAGGGAGGATGTTTCCCTGGCGGGTGGGGGTCCAGAACGAGGGGTCGCAGTCTCAGGATACTGGATAGGACATTTAGGACCGAGTTGGGGAGAAATTTCTTCATTCAGAGAGTGGTGAACCTGTGGAATTCTCTACCACAGAAGGCTGTGGAGGCCAAGTCACTGAATATATTTTTCAAGGAGAGAGATAGATTTCTGGACACAAAAGGCATCAAGGGGTATGGGGAGAGCGCGGGAATATGGTATTGAGATAGAGGATCAGCCATGATCATATTGAATGGCGGAGCAGGCTCGAAGGGCAGAATGGCCTATTCCTGCTCCTATTTTCTATGTTTCTATGTTTCTATTAAGACTTACTGTGCTGTTAAAACTTAGTTTAAAACTGTTATTTTTATGCGTACCTGTTTGGTGGTGATGTTAGTTACTTTTCAGCTGGGCTGATAAGCAAGTTGGCGCTTTTACAATGATTTCTCTGACTGCAGCGTGCAATGTCCCTTTAATTCAAAGCTCTCATATCGCCAGCGAACCACTAGGAGCAAGTTCCGAATTTCCACGTTTTACTGCACATGTGAGAACACTGGAACTTGCTCCTCCATTTCACCACTAACAATGGCGAGCGCTGTTGAGCTCTCCATTATTTCGGGACTGATTTCTGCCCCATTGTTAGAACTGTGGGCTGAGGAATTGCATAATATTAAGATGCCCACATGTAAATGACAACAAGTCCATTACCCAGCTGCAAAAAGTTGTTTTTTTCCATTGTAACTGTGGAATGTGTTTCAAAGTGAAGTGAGAACATTGTACTTGTCACAATACACAAAGTTATGCAGTAATCAGCAATTTCCAAGAAAAAGATGATTCCCATACTTTTAACAATTTATTTACAATTCAGCACAGCATTTTAATAGTAATACCACAGTTAATCAGCACTTCAACAGATATTTTGCAATGTAATCATGATTGTATAATCTAAAAGCATCAGAAAATTGCAGTTACCCATTTAAAGATATGCACACGTGCAGCTACACTGGTGCAACAATCTTGCATTCAAACTACTGCATCACAACTTGTCTTGCATTTAAGACCACTATCATCCGCACAGCGGCTTAATGATCGAAGCATGCCAACAAGTCTAATTACCAACCGCTCCCCAAAGGGAAGCAACTTCAATAGTGAAGCAACTCGAGGGTCAGTCACCCAGAATTACTCTCAGTCGCTTCCCAGCTTCCAGATAAGCATAAGTTTACATACTATGTAGGCCAAAGAAAACCCCCGCTGATTACCATTTATTCCCCTCCTCCGCCTGCTCCTTAAATTGATGAATCGGTATTCCACCATGTTGAACACCAGTTACAAGAAGTATTGAGGGAAGCAAGGGCATAGAATGTATTCTGGGTAGTGGACTTCAATGTTTACCACTAAGGTTTGGTAATACCACTACCAATCAAGCTGGCTGAGTCCTGAAGGACATAGCTACCAGACTGGACCCGCAACAGGCGGTGAGGGAATCAACAAAAGGGAAAAACATACCTGACTTTGGATTCAACCTACCTGTCACAGGCACATCTACCTACAATAGCATTTTTAGGAGTGATCTTTGCACAAGCCTTGAGAAAACAAAGTCTTGTCTTCACAGTGAGGACAGGTTCTATCGTGTAGTGTGGTTCTGCCACCATGCTATGTGGGACAGACTAAGGACAGATCATGCAACCCAGAATTAGGCATCCATGGAGCACTGTGGGCCATCAGCAACAGCAGAATTGTATATCATCACAGTCTGTTACCTCATGGCCAGGCACACCTCTCATTCTCCCATCTCTATCAAGCAGGAGATCCACACTAGTTTAAGGGCAGTGTTGAAGAATAAAGCAGGATGAGCACCAGGCATACCTTGCAAAAATGCACCAACTAAGGTGAAGCTACAGCACAGGGCTACCTTCATGCTAAACACCGTAAGCCACAGGCTGTGTAGCCCATACTGTTTAGAATGGTGGTGGAGAATCAGGTAACTAACGGGAGGAAGAGGCTTCATGAACATCACCATCCTCAACCACAGCAGAATTCAGCATGTGATTGCAAGGGACAAGGCTAAACTATTTGTAAATGTAAGGAATCTTACAACACCAGGTTATAGTCCAACTGTTTTATTTGAAAATCACAAGCTTTCGGAGGCTTTCTCCTTCGTCAGGTGAGCAAGTGTGGGATTCCATGGAAGGTTGCCGCATTTATATTCAGAGAACAATACCTGGTGATTACAGATAATCTTTCCAACTGCCCGTTGTCAAGGCAATCAAAGTGTTCAGACAGAGTGATGTTACCTACAGGACCACCGAATACACAAACGGCCAGAACAAAAAAGACAGACAGAGAGAGAGAGAAACATCCGAAAGGAAGAGAAAGACAGATAACTTTTTTTCGCTGGTGGGGTTACGTGTAGCGTGACATGAACCCAAGATCCCGGTTGAGGCCGTCCTCATGGGTGCGGAACTTGGCTATCAATTTCTGCTCGACGATTTTGCGTTGTCGTGTGTCTCGAAGGCCGCCTTGGAGAACGCTTACCCGAAGATCAGTGGCTGAATGTCCCTGACTGCTGAAGTGTTCCCCGACTGGGAGGGAACCCTCCTGTCTGGCGATTGTTGCGCGGTGTCCGTTCATCTGTTGTCGCAGTGTCTGCATGGTCTCGCCAATGTACCATGCTCCGGGGCATCCTTTCCTGCAACGTATGAGGTAGACAACATTGGCCGAGTCACAGGAGTATGAACCATGTACCTGGTGGGTGGTGTCCTCTCGTGTGATGGTGGTGTCCGTGTCGATGATCTGGCATGTCTTGCAGAGGTTGCCGTGGCAGGGTTGTGTGGTGTCGTGGACGCTGTTCTCCTGAAAGCTGGGTAATTTGCTGCGAACGATGGTCTGTTTGAGGTTGGGTGGCTGTTTGAAGGCGAGTAGTGGAGGTGTGGGGATGGCCATAGCGAGGTGTTCGTCATCATCGATGACATGTTGAAGGCTGCGGAGAACATGGCGTAGTTTCTCCGCTCCGGGGAAGTACTGGACGACAAAGGGTACTCTGTTGGTTGCGTCCCATGTTAGTCTTCTGAGGAGGTCTGTGCGATTTTTCACTGTGGCCCGTCGGAACTGTCGATCGACGAGTCGAGCGTCATATCCCGTTCTTACGAGGGCGTCTTTCCGCGTCTGTAGGTGTCCATCGCGTTCCTCCTCGTCTGAGCAGACCCTGTGTATTCGCAGGGCCTGTCCATAGGGGATGGCCTCTTTGACGTGGTTAGGGTGGAAGCTGGAAAAGTGGAGCATCGTGAGGTTGTCCGTGGGCTTGCGGTAGAGTGAGGTGCTGAGGTGCCCGTCTTTGATGGAGATTCGTGTGTCCAAGAAAGAAACCGGTTCTGAGGAGTAGTCCATGGTGAGCTTGATGGTAGGATGGAACTTGTTGATGTTATCGTGTAGTCTCTTCAGTGATTCTTCGCCATGGGTCCATAGGAAGAAAATGTCGTCGATGTATCTGGTGTATAGCGTTGGTTGGAGGTCCTGTGCAGTGAAGAAGTCCCGCTCGAACTTGTGCATGAAAATGTTGGCGTATTGGGGTGCGAATTTGGTCCCCATGGCTGTTCCGTGTGTTTGGGTAAAGAACTGGTTGTCGAAGGTGAAGACATTGTAATCCAGGATGAAGCGGATGAGTTGTAGGATGGCGTCTGGGGATTGGCTGTTGTTGGTGTTGAGTATTGATGCTGTTGCAGCGATGCCGTCATCGTGGGGGATACTGGTGTAGAGTGCCGAGACGTCCATTGTGGTGAGAAGTGTTCCTGGTTCAACTGGTCCGTGGGTGCTGAGTTTTTGTAGGGAGTCTGTAGTGTCACGACAGAAGCTGGGGGTTCCCTGTACGATGGGTTTCAGGATGCCCTCGACGTATCCAGAGAGGTTCTCACACAGGGTTCCGTTGCCTGATACAATAGGACGTCCGGGTGCGTTGGCTTTGTGTATCTTTGGGAGGCAGCAGAAGTCTCCCACGCGGGGAGTACGTGGAATGAGAGCGCGTAGGTGGTCCTGTAGGTTACATCACTCTGTCTGAACACTTTGATTGCCTTGACAACGGGCAATTGGAAAGATTATCTGTAATCACCAGGTATTGTTCTCTGAATATAAATGCGGTAACCTTCCATGGAATCCCACACTTGCTCACCTGACGAAGGAGAAAGCCTCCGAAAGCTTGTGATTTTCAAATAAAACAGTTGGACTATAACCTGGTGTTGTAAGATTCCTTACATTTGTCAACCCCAGTCCATCGCCGGCATCTCCACATCAAAACTATTTGTAAGCAGCTTCAACCAAAAATGCCAAGTGGACGATCCCTATTCGCCTTCTCCTGAGGTTCCTGCCATCGTAGATGCCAATTCCAATAATTTGGGTTCACTTCCACGTGACATTAAGAAATATACGAAACAAAGGACAGGAAAAGACAAGCTGGCTCATTGAGCCTGTTCTTTATTGTCATGTTGTGTTTCTACACACCATCACCCCCATCCCTATCCACGCAATCTCCTGGAAGAGGCATGAAAAAAGTTATTTTCCTTTTTAAATGTACGCAACACCTGGGCCTCTCTCCAGTCCATGGGAACAAGCCCAGACCTTAGTGAGGTGTTACATATATGAGCAATAGGCTCACAGAGCACAGCCCCCATTTCTTTGAGTACCCTCAAGAGATCGCTGACATTCAGTTTGGGTTCCAATGGAACCACTCAACTCCAGACCTTGTCACAACCTTGATCCAGATATGTAGTTAAATCATTGCAGTAGTGATTGTTGCTTTCCCCAAGTATATGGCTTATTAGAAGCTTGGTCAATCCTGTTTCCAGTCAGTTCTATTTTTAAAATTTGTCCTTGTACACTGACCTCTTTCTGACAATCACCACGGCTGTAGTATTAATTTAAATGTCTACATGTAAAATACATCCTTCATTTCTTCCTATGTTACTTGACATTAATTGCTCAAATGTGTTAACTACTCTTTTCTAATGTATACTCCTCCAGCCCCAGAACAGCCCCTCTCCCTGAACTCACCATTTCTCCGACTCTAGCCTCTTGTGCAACCCGCCCACACATTGCCCAACCATTGACTGTCATGTCTTCAGCTGTCTAGGCCCCATGCTCTGGAATTGTCTCCCTTAATCTCTTCGCCTTTCCACGTCTTTCTCCTCCTTTAAAACCCTTCTTAAAATCCACCCATATGACTCGCTACCACATGGGGTGGTTGAGGAGAATAGCATCGATGAACTTAAGGGGAAGCTACATAAGTACATGAGGGAGAAAGGAAGAGAAGGAAATTGTTAAAATGGTGAGATGAAAAAGGTGGGAGGAGGCTTGTGTGGAGCATAAACACCGGCAGAGACCTTTTGGGACGAATGGCCTGTTTCTGCACTGTTAATTCTACATAAGCTTTTGGTCATCCCTCATAATATCTCCTTCTTTGACTTGACATCAATCTTTGTATCATTACATCTCTGTGGAGCACCGTAGGATGTTTTTCTACATTAAATAGAACCAAAGGTGACATGAGGGAAAACTTTTTATTCACAGCGAGTAGTTTTGATCTGGAATACGCTGCCTGAAACGGTGGTGAAAGCAGTTTCAATCATGGCATTCAAAAAGGAATTGGATAAATACTTGAGGGGAAAAAATTTGCAGGCTACAGAGAAAGAGCAAGGGAATGGGACTAATTGGATTGTTCTTACAAAGATCTGGCACGGGCCTCCTTCTAGCAGTAACCATTCTGTGATTCTATACCCAGAACAAAGTAATAGCTCTATAGAGGTTTTGAGGTGATACTACAATGCTATTCTCACCGCATCAGCTTTTATCCCTTTGACTAACTCATTTAGTTACAGTGAAAAATAATGAGTTTGATAAGAGACTTCAAAAGTCATGTGAATAATGAGAACAGATATGCATTAATCATTTTACAAACTACCTTAATAATTGTAATTCTTACCTCAATTAGTGTAATCTATTGAGCTGCATTTGTTTATGGATATCTAACCACAAAATCATTTGAGAGACAATTTTAAGCACACAAATGTGCATTGATAAAATATTGAATCTCCCAGGAGAGTTGGATTGAGGTTAGTCCTATTTTACTCTTACAGCCAAATTCTTGCAAACTGCTTCAAAGACATTGGGATGTTTGACACTGCAGATAAATTTGAATGTGGGTCAGGGAGAACAAGATGGCAGCAATGTCATTTGGTATACACCCGTATTTTACACAGGAAAATTATGGTTTGGAAATCTCAAGTGAAACACATGTCTACTTGTACTATACCAGGAATTAAGAAGAAGATGAATCTGAAAGACAAGTCCACAGGTTAAAGCCCATCAACCAGCTGCCTATCTTCAATTCCCTGGTATAATACAAGACCATTAATGCTGTCTGACCACAGTTTTTCTACCACTACTGTTTTGTTTTTCTAGTGCTTCACAATTTCAGAAGTCATTGACTCTATTCAAACAATAGAAGGGAAATCTCTAATACAATTTGCACACTGAAAGGGGTGGTTAGCTAATATAAGCTGTCAACATCAGGAAAAAGATTGAGATCCATTGGACTTGCATTGAATTACACAGAATCTACAACACAGAAATAGGCCAATTGGCCCAACTGGCCAATGCCAGTGTTTATACTTCACACAAGCCTACTCCTAATTACCTCTTCTCATCCCACATCTCTCTATTCCCTTCTCCCTCATGTATGCAGCAAGCCTCCCCTTAAATGTGTCAATGCTATCTGCTTCAACCACTCCACATGACACGCAAGTCCCACATTCTGTATGAGATGCTTTAGCCATAATCTTCCAAAGCTCTCTCAATTCAGGAATTGGCACTTTGCATTGAAAAATTGCAAATGTAACTCCATTATTTAAGAAAGGTGAGAGAGAGAGAAACCATGAAATTATAAACCTGTTAATCTAACATCTATCGTGGGGAAGTTATTGGAATCTATAATTAAGGACAGTCCCCCCTCCCTCCCCACCAACACGCGATGTTTCCCGGTCCCTCCCAGGACAGGTGGGGAAGTTAAATATTTTTAAAAAGGGGAACCCAAACCCAACCCACCCACTTCCAGTTTTAACGGAAGAGGGGTGGGGGGCAGGAAGACACCGATCCACTCTCAGGAGTGTGATATTTTAAGGAGAGTGCGTGCTTCCATTTTAACTAATGTTTTATTTTTAACTTCTGCAGGCCAGGTTTCGTGGGCCTTGGGAAACCCGGCAGATTAAAGGAGGCGAGATGGGCTGGATCCATGAGGTAAGTGCCTTTATTGCACCGTTTGTGAGCCATGAGGAGCAGGAGTACTTCCCCCCAGTCCACCAAGCTTACCTTTTAAACATCCAAGTTCGATTCCCCCACCCCCACGTTCGATTTAATAAACTGCTTGCAATAGAAGGACAGGGAATGAGATTACAATCAACTTCTCAGGCTGTTTCTGCATGAAATGAGTGGGTTTCTTTTCATGACCCATAATGAGAACAAAATAATGCATGTGGGGGAGACATCTAATAGATTATGTGGTTCTTCCCTTAGAAAACACGAGGTCTCTAGAGATTGGGTAGTAGAACAACCCTAAGGATTGGTGATGTGGAAAACAAAATGTCACACAGGTAGTTGTAGAAAGAAAAGTGAGTATTATGATACCAGCCTTTTCAACATAAAATTTCTAGTTGAACATCAGAGTTCAAATTCCAGCTATCTGATTCGAGCATTTAAAGTCCAGATTTTAATGTCCAGATTGTATGTTTGCCCATTACCTGGGATCTGGGAGAGAAAGTACTGAGACTGTTCAGTGTAACTTCTTTCAGGTCAAATTGTGATGACCAAATACAGGTCTAATACTAACCCATTATTTAAAATTGGCATTAGCACCAGTCCCCCTTACTGTGAATTTCTCATTTTGTCTATGAAATCTGAAGAAGTACTTGGCAGAGGGAGATGGCTAAACCATGAAAGAAATTCACTCCAGCTGTCCTCATGCAACTGTTAGTACCTGGTTTCCAAGCAGTACTGGTAGAGGCCCGGAGAAAGTTTGCTGGCTGCCTCAACGCCTAAAAGGGGAGAACAAAAAAAAGCTGGGCAAATTAATAACAGGGCAAGAACTTAAAAATAGGCATTACCTGCCAGAGTACACTGCCCTCAGTTCTACAGAACTATATACGTATTAATTTCCTCCAAACAGCTAAGATTTGTGTTTTGTACAATGAAACCTATTTGTTACCCTGTTTATATTCCAACCCATTGATTATGATTGGATTCAAAAATACCAAACCACTAGTGTGAAAAGCTTTGTTCGATTCCCTTCTACCCCCACGATGTCCAATCTCCCACTCGCTGTCTGATGCCACCCCCGAAGTTGGACTTACCTGCCATCCGCTCCCCGGCTGCTTTCCAGCCCGACAGACAGCCAGCCTGTGAATCTGACTTGCTATCGGGTGGGAAAGCTACTGAGATTATTTAAAACAAGTCCTGCCATTAAATTCGGCAGGGTCTGCGGGAAACCCTTACTTCCGGGTTTGCAGTCTGCAAATCCTCCTCCCCGCTCTCTTCCCAGCTCCGCGTTATTATCGGGCCCAATGTATCTAATCGGCATCCCCAGCATTTCAGTATCATCTCCTATGAGTTTATCTTGCTCACGCCATAATGGCCCTATCCCTATCTTAATTCTCCTTTTGTTACTTAAGTGCCTAAGAATACTTTACTGTTTCTTTTTATATTCGGTGATACTTCCATTTTATATTTCCTCTTTGCCTTCCTAACAGTCTTTTTAACCTCTTTCTGAAGCTCATTATTTCCTTTCCTTTATTGGTTATGTACTTTGCATCTGCCTTTTTCTTTAGATTCAGTTTCATCCTCACCTCTCTATTTATTCATGGCATCACATTCTTGGCTAGTTTTTTTTTAGTGGAATATATTTCTCCTGAACTTTATTGATATCTTCTTTAAATATTGCCCACTGTGATTCTGCTTCTTTGTCAATATTCTTACCTTCCTCAACTCCATTCTCATGGCTTTTTTCCAATCTATTACTTTGGTCTTTCATAGAATCATAGAAGTTTACAACATGGAAACAGGCCCTTCGGCCCAACATGTCCATGTCGCCCAGTTTATACCACTAAGCTAGTCCCAATTGCCTGCACTTGGCCCATATCCCTCTATACCCATCTTATCCATGTAACTGTCCAAATGCTTTTTAAAAGACAAAATTGTACCCGCCTCTACTACTGCCTCTGGCAGCTCGTTCCAGACACTCACCACCCTTTGAGTGAAAAAATTGCCCCTCTGGACCCTTTTGTATCTCTCCCCTCTCACCTTAAATCTATGCCCCCTCGTTATAGACTCCCCTACCTTTGGGAAAAGATTTTGACTATCTACCTTATCTATGCCCCTCATTATTTTATAGACTTCTATAAGATCACCCCTTAACCTCCTACTCTCCAGGGGAAAAAGTCCCAGTCTATCTAACCTCTCCCTATAAGTCAAACCATCAAGTCCCGGAAGCATCCTAGTAAATCTTTTCTGCACTCTTTCTAGTTTAATAATATCCTTTCTATAATAGGGGGACCAGAACTGTACACAGTATTCCAAGTGTGGCCTTACTAATGTCTTGTACAACTTCAACAAGACATCCCAACTCCTGTATTCAATGTTCTGACCAATGAAACCAAGCATGCCGAATGCCTTCTTCACCACCCTATCCACCTGTGACTCCACTTTCAAGGAGCTATGAACCTGTACTCCTAGATCTCTTTGTTCTATAACTCTCCCCAACGCCCTACCATTAACGGAGTAGGTCCTGGCCCGATTCGATCTCCCAAAATGCATCACCTCACATTTATCTAAATTAAACTCCATCTGCCATTCATCGGCCCACTGGCCCAATTTATCAAGATCCCGTTGCAATCCTAGATAACCTTCTTCACTGTCCACAATGCCACCAATCTTGGTGTCATCTGCAAACTTACTAACCATGCCTCCTAAATTCTCATCCAAATCATTAATATAAATAACAAATAACAGCGGACCCAGCACCGATCCCTGAGGCACACCGCTGGTCACAGGCCTCCAGTTTGAAAAACAACCCTCCACAACCACCCTCTGTCTTCTGCCGTCAATCCAATTTTGTATCCAATTGGCTACCTCACCTTGGATCCCGTGAGATTTAACCTTATGTAACAACCTACCATGCGGTACCTTGTCAAAGGCTTTGCTAAAGTCCATGTAGACCATGTCTACTGCACAGCCCTCATCTATCTTCTTGGTTACCCCTTCAAAAAACTCAATCAAATTCGTGAGACATGATTTTCCTCCCACAAAACCATGCTGACTGTTCCTAATCAGTCCCTTTGTACCATCTATATCTCTCGCAATCATTATCTTAAACCTTATTATATTGTGATCACTACTAGAAAGTGTTAGGTATCAAACCCACTTAAACATAGAAACCTGTGTTTATTTCTCAGAGTAACATGAGTCACGATCTAGCATGACTGTCCTCAACTCCGTATAAACATAACGTTCTACCAATCTAAGGTGTCAGCGGTGTCTCAGTTAGTAGCATTCTTGCCTCCAAGTCAGAAGGTTGTGGGTTCAAGTCCTGCTCCAGAGACTTGAGCACAAAATCTAGGCTTCTCCCTTCTCATCCCACGATCTACCCCTATAATTATTTGGAACACAACAAAAATAAATCCAAAAATGCAGAAAAAAAACCTTAAACATTACATCTTAAAATTGCTCCAAATTTCCACCGACTCACTGCACTTTGATAGTCCTGAAGAATATCCTGACCGTAGGTACACCTTTCCCCAATACTTCACGGGCCTGACATTCTGAGGCTAACAATTGTTAATTGTATCATGTGATTTATATCAATGAATGTTAATTGTATTCAGGTTGTGTGTGTCAATTGGGGACTCTCTTGAATCCTTTTTATATGAGAGCTTATCTCGGGTGTGTAACGGGGATCGCTGTGAATAAAGGCTTGGAAGCAAGTGAAGACCAGGCTCTGGTATTCTATCCTTCACCACCTGGCTATCCAGTTTATAACAACAACGGCAGTATAACTCCCTTAAGCAGTCATGCAGCACAGAATAAAATGCTGAACTGTGCAGCGAGGCTGATGCAAATTGTTCACATTTGTAGATGATACAAGACTTGGAGGGGCAGTGGAATAAAAGGAGGCAGTCAACGACTGCAGAACAAGTTAAACAAAATATTTAAGTGTGTCAAACAATGGCAGATGAAATTTAATGCACAGAAGTCCCGGGCAGACACCTAAAACAGGCGTTAAGCACCTCAAATATGTTAACGAAGGGCCTAGCGCCTGTTGATGGGCCCCTCTACAAAATTTGTTTCCAATGAGCCGCTCAGGATTTTTCAACGGGCTCCAGTGGTTGCCAACACAGTTAAGTTATTTTCTTAAATATGTTAAAAAAAATACCATCCTGTGAAGCCAAGAGGTGCAGGAGTGCTCCCTTCAACTCCACAGTCCTGTCGATCGGATGCCTCATTGCCCGATCAAGCCCCCTTCTCGGAACTTACCTGAGAGTCGCTGGGCGGCAGCCCGAAATTGATTTCCCTCATGTGGAAATCGGCCTGTGGAGACGCGGCAGACACCAGCAGTTCGCCCCAAAGATGCAGAGGAGGCCCGAGGGCCAATTTCGGGATAGCCTCGGGCCTCCTGTTTGGGCGCACTCTGTCCCACAGACCCAGACTAATTTCTACCCCAATATGTCCAACCAATGCAGACCAGCAATCAACAGAATGTTGAACTACATAGCCAAAAAAATAGAATATAAATCAGAGGAAGTCATGATCAAATTATACAGTGCTCTGGTCAGACCACACCTTCAGTACTGAGCCGAGAATACTACTTTAAATTAAACCGTGCAGGTAGGACAAGGGGACAAAAGGTTCAAACTAGTAAAAGATAACTTTATGACTGATATCAGGAAGTTCTTCATGCAGAGAGTGCTAAACATTTAGAATGGGCTTCCGGGCAGAGTGGTGGAGGCAAAAACCCTGGAATCGTTTAAGGAACAATTGGATACAGCAATAGGAAGGGGGGTGGGGTTTGTTCTAGATGAATGAATTAAGATGAGCCAAATGGTCACCCTTGTCCATAAATATCTTATGATCTTCCAATGTGACATAACCAAGCAATCAGACTACAACTCTCAGATAACATCAGACAACACCAGGCCTTAGATCTTCCTCCTCCCATGTACACCACAGAAAGCTCAAGTCCAATACTTTGCTAGCCTCAACCCCAATTTAGCCATCTTTGCTTCCAGGCCCCTTCTCCCAATTTACTTCAAATTACTTCCGCTCTCTATAAGCCTCACTCCCACTATTTTGATTCCAGATGCTGTCCCATCTTCACATCTGGGCCACCCAGTCACTCCCCATTCCATTCTCGAATTTTGCCATTCACCCCTTTCCTCGCTTCTTTTTTAAAAAAAATATACAATTTACATTCAATCGCTCTGATTAAAAAAACTCAAATTTAATCCAAACTTAAGCTGATAAGAAGTAAGAATTTAAATCAGGTTAAGCACAAAATAAATGTGATTACGCATCAGTAAACATATTTTTACCCGTCGAAATAAATCACGAAAGGATAAATACATCAAGTGCAAAAGTAAACTGAGGAATGAAAGCCAAATGCTGGAAAATATATTTCAACATAAACTGATAAGAGCAAAAAATACAACTATGGAATATCATTTTTAATATTGTTTAATATTTTTAAATTAGATATTTTTCAAATAGGCAAGCAACACCACTGGGGATCAACTAACATATTGGGCCTGATATTAGGAGGGAGGTGAGTTGGCAGTGGGGGGGGGGGGGGGTTGACTGGGCGCGTGGGTAACGCGCCCAGTGAATTCGGGGTGCTCCGCACGCGATCGCAGCCTAGTTGGAGGCACTTACCATGGCTTCCGGGTTTCCCATTCCAGACCTGCGCAGCGGGCGCACTGCACGCCCGCATCACAGGCTGTCAGCAGGAGGAGCCCTATTTAAAAGGGCAGTCCTCCAATGCTCCTGCTGCAGCAAAGAACCAATTTTGGATCATGGAGCAGGCCAGAGGCAAAGTTCTCTGACTCCTCACTCCAGGTGCTGCTCGATGGGGTGAGAAGGAGGAGGGAATTTTTTTTTCCATCGGATGGGAGGAGGTGTCCTCCCTCCGCCACCAAGAAGGCCTGGCTCGAGGTGGCCAAGGAGGTCAGCAGCAGCGGCAATGTGTGCCGAACCTGGGTCCAGTGCAGGAAGCGCTTTAATGACTTAACCAGGTCAGCCAAAGTGAGTACACTTACGCATTCTCCCACACTCCGTCTTCCACATCACCTCCACCACCACACAACTCCTTCTGCACTGCTACTCGCATCACTCCTCACTTCCACTCAACCATCATCCTCACCTTGCCTGCACGTACTCACCGCCCCAGTTCCCATTCAAACACTACCATGCAACCCAATCCTCATACAATCTCATGGCAATGTCTCACACACACCCTCCCATGCATCTCCCTCACAGTCACCCCTACCCACACCAATGCATGCAGCAGTCACCATGCAACCATCACTCAATCACGCCTCTGTGTTTTGCCTTGATAGGAGAAGAGATGCCAGAATGCCCGGGAGAGGGCGAGGACCAGAGGGGGCCCGCCACACCAGGTGCTCTTAACAGATGCGGAGCAACAGACACTCGAAATAAGCCGGACTCTGGAGTGCCTGTCCGTGGTGGACGCCGAGACAGGGAGTGCCCAAGCGGCTGGTGACAGAAATCTAACACTCATGATTGCGAATGATCTTAGCATCACTTGGCATCTGCAGCACCTCAACATCTGTCCACATGCTTAATATTGCTTTCTGTTCTCTTGCAGGGCCATCTGCAAATGCCGTGACGGCGGAGGGCGATTCCTCAGAGGACCTGCCGGATTCAGGGTGAGCAACATTCTGCAGCCTTAATCAGGCTGACGGATAAATTACAACTGGCCTTCCAAGGCTTCATACAAGTCCTCCAAACTGTCGTCCAGCAGGGTGGAAGGAGTGATGTGGGCCTGGGCCAAGAGAGGGATGATGGTGAAAGGGGACATGGAAGTGGGGACGCCACTCAAAGCGCTCCCACGTCTCACCCGTTGCCCCCCTCTCAACCAGTACCTGCAATGCTGCCCCGTCTCCAGGTGGCCGAGTCTGCCCCTGCACAGCTGCAGGTGGAGCAGTCATTGGAGGGGCCCTCACGGGCACCGAAACCCAGAGGGCGTCCGCGCAAAGCATCTCATCGGTCAGGGCATGGATAAGAGCAACCTGCCATTACCTCTGCGGAAGCCACAGGGGTAGCACCACGTAGGGGTTCCCGTAAACATACGGCAAAGGTTTTGTGAGCACAAAGGGGATGCACAAGGATGTAAGACAAAATGTCATGTTTTTGATTTACGTTTGTTTGTTTTGCAAAAAACATAAAAATTGTTATCACCACTACTGCCACGTCTTTGCAAATCTTGTCTGGTTTGTGCAATAATGCCCTTTCCTGAGGATCACCATGAAGACCCACGCCTGATGCCACCCATTGGGTCACTGCAGAGTGGGTGTAAGTGTATTTGCAGCACTCTTTTGTGCAGACGACTGAGAGACGTCGGCGATGTTCCCCGGTGGCACCCTGGAAGGATCCGGAAGAGAAGTTCTTGAGGGCAGTGGTGACTTTGACAGCGACAGGTAAGAAGATGGTGCTCGGGCCAGCCGGGAGCAGCTCGGAATCAAGGAGGCTGCAGATGTCCACGACTACATGTCGAGTGACTCTGAGCCTCCATGTGCACTGCTGCTCAGAGAGGTCCAGGAAGCTGAGCATCGGTCTGTAGACCCTGTGGCGAGGGTAGTGCCTTCTGCGACGCATCTCTCTCTGTGGTTGCCCTCCCTCCTGCTGTGCAGGTGGATGTGTCACAGCACTGTGTTGTGAAGCTCCACGTGTCAAAGGTGGACAGCGTGGCTGGTGATGCTGTTCGTCCTCCGAGGAGGTCATGACTGCAGCTATGGCAGTCCCCATCCGGAAGATGTACATTTGAGGAGGTCCGCAAAGTAGGTAAATGTGTCTGCACACTGGGGTTGAAGTTGCAAATTTGTGATTTTTTGTGTTAGGAGGAGGGTGGTGCAGGCAAAACTTTGTCCAAAGTGACAGAGTGGCCTCCTGCAATAAGAACATAAGAGCATAAGAAATAGGAGCAGGAGTAGGCCAATCGGCCCCTCGAGCCTGCTCCGCCATTCAATAAGATCTGGTCCTAACCTCAAATCTAAAATCATGTCCAATTTCCTGCCCGCTCCCCGTAACCCCTAATTCCCTTTACTTCTAGGAAACTGTCTATTTCTGTTTTAAATTTATTTAATGATGTAGCTTCCACAGCTTCCTGGGGCAGCAGTTTTCCAATCTGCCGGGACCTTTGCCGAGTCCAGAGAATTTTGGAAAATTATTACCAAAGCATCCACAATCCCCACTGCCACTTCCCTCAAGACCCTCGGATGTAAGCCATCAGGTCCAGGGGATTTATCCGCCTTGAGTCCCATTAATTTACTGAGTACCAATTCCTTAGTGATTTTAATCGTATTTAGCTCCTCCCCCCGTAGAGCCCCCCGTTTGTCCACTGTTGGGATATTCTTAGTGTCCTCTACCGTAAAGACTGAAACAAAATATTTGTTCAGCATTTTTGCCATCTCCATGTTTCCCACCATTAATTTCCCGGTCTCATCCTCTAAGGGACCTTCGTTTGCCTTAGCCACCCTTTTTCTTTTTATATAACTGTAGAAACTCTTGCTATCTGTTTTTATATTTTTTGCTAATTTATTTTCATAATCTATCTTCCCTTTCTTAATCAATCCTTTCGTTACTTTTTGCTGTCTTTTGAAGACTTCCCAATCTTCTATCCTCCCACTAAGTTTGGCTACCTTATATGTCCTTATATGAGTGAGGGTCTCCCCCCACCCCACCTGTCAAATGGACCTTTGCAGCTGCCACAGGCTGGTGGCTGCAACATGTCCATTTCAACTGGGAGTGTTTCCCCCAGTACAGGAAACACTCTCAATTGACCTGAAATTCCCACCCCTTCTAAAATATCCTACAAATCAAGTCTCCTAACGACCTGAAGTATCCAATTAATTGATTTAAGTGGGATCCCGCCGGCTTTAATTACCGGCGCGTCATTGGGGAACCCGGAAGTGGGCGGGTTGGAGCCGGGCTCCGCACTCGCCCCGGGAATCCCCAATTTTCGGAGCCCCCTCCGCCACGAACGCACCCACTGGGACATCAGAAAATCGAGCCCATTGTGTCTATCCTTGAATGTTTCCCTTATTTCTTGGAGACCAGAACTGGGCACAGAAGGTGAGGTCTGACCAGACAATTGCAATTTTCTGCACTAAAAAATTGAATTATCCAATAATTTGAATTAAGCAATGTTAATTAAGTAATGTTAAATGGGAATTTAATGCTAAAAAATTGAATTAATAGACCATTTGAATTATACAATTTTGCATTAAGAGGACGCTGTCTGCATACACGAGTAGATTTCATGTGTCTTTGCTCACAGGGAGAATGAGGCCTGGAGATCAGTTTCTGATATTATCACGTGCTGCTACGATTCGACACCCAACCCCTGGTACTATTGCTCCATCTCCCAAGTGCATTATTAGTTTCCGTATTGGCCTTGGCTGTTTTTTGCCTCTGCTGCAGTAAAGTGATTAGTCTAATAGTGACCAACAAGAATGCAAAGAGGGACCCTACAATCGTAGAGACACATTCTTTAACGGTAAGATGAAAAATAGAGAAGGACCTTTGCAGCTTTCAAAATGTAAACATATACCTTTCCTCCCTTGAAAATGCGAGATAGAATAAATGCCTGATAATAGCATAATTTCAGCAGAAACACTGTCTGAGCAGTCGAATTGTAGTGCAATCCAGTTGCTCCATCAAGACTTACCCAATATTTGCCATAAGAGTAAGTGCACAAACTCCAAACTTAGCAGCTAGACCTGTCAATGTCCCAGGAATCAATGCACATCATGAGTCACAACATGCATGACATCATCTGGCATAAGTCTGAACCAATCAAAAGAACGAGAGGCGACTTGAGGAAACATTTTTTTTTACATAGAGAGTTGTTATGATCTGGAAAGCACTGCCTGAAAGGAAGGTGGAAGCAGATTCAATAATAACTTTCAAAAGGGAATGGGATAAATACCTGGAAGGGAAAAAAAATTACAGGGCTATGGGGAAAGAGCAGGGGAGTGGGACTAATTGGATAGCTCTTTCAAAGAGCTGGCAGAGGCACGATGGGCCGAATGGTCTCCTTCTGTGCTGTAACAAACTATGAAACTACGATATCATGATATAATCTCCCCAAGGCCAGTATATTGAGGTGAAACAACCTGCGTACACTGATCCCATCTGAACCAGGACATCACTGCACATAACTCCAGGTTTTGGAGGGAATCAAAACACCTTTAAGTGTAGGGTGTATAAGCTGGCCAGCATGAAAGCAGATCTGTTAAATGTTCTTCATTTGCACTGGTCACGCAAGTGAAACAAACATAAAAGACCGACTTTGCAAGAACTAGGAAACATTATTTAATTACCAGTTTGTGTAGAATTCAAGTATGGAGATACACATACACGCCTTTCTTCTACCTATCCTAGTGGCCTGATTACAGAGGATAAAAGCACTAATTATGGCTGGCATAGGCATAATTCTCAGGAAGCACCTGGAGTTGAACTTCAGCAACAGGAATGGGTGGGCTTAACTGCCACAATACAGGTCAACTTCTGCAATTATCATTTAATTTTTGTGAATTTCGCAATGCCGCTGAATGACAAACAGATTTCAAAAGAAACTCAAATGATAAGGGCGGGTGGGGGGGGGGGGGGAGGGGGGGAAGAGGCTGAATTAAGATTAGGAAAAGAGCAGTCATTCTACAGGAGCTTTCAAGTTATCTGTAAATCATAATTGACAACAATCAACAGTTACAACCATCCTTAGTACCTAATCACTTAGAATAAATAAACATCACTAATTTGTTTTATATTTGGTTTTCTTTTGAAACTGATGTTCAAAATTAAATATGAATCTGAAATTAGAGTTTCCCCAATAGCTCAGCAAGTTCATTCAGTGGGTATCTCAGCTGTACCAATAACGACAACTTGCATTTATATAGCACGTACAACATAGACAAACGTACTAATGCGATTCACAGATAAAGAAGGATACCAAGCCAAAGAAGGTGATAGGACCAAAAGCTTGGTCAAATAAAGTTGGTTGTAAGGTAGCTCTTAAAGGAGGAAAGGGAGGTGGGAGAGGCATGGGGGGCATTGAGGGAAGGAATTCTAGAGTGTGAAGCCTAAGCAAATGAAGGCACATACCACCAATGGTGGGGCAATGGGAGGCAGGGATGGACAACAGATCAGAGTTGGAGGAAAAAAGAGTTCTGGGGGGTGGCAGGGTTGCAGGAGGTTACAGAGATAGGGAGGAGTGAGGCTATGAAAAGATTTAAACACGAGGAGGTTTGGGAACCAATGTAAGTCAACAAGGACAGCATTGAGGTGTAAGCAGGACTTGCGGATATGAGCAGCACAATTTTAGATGAGCTTAAGTTTACATAAGAACATAAGAAATAGGAGCAGGAGTAGGCCAAATGGCCCCTCGAGCCTGCTCCGCCATTCAATAAGATCATGGCTGATCTTTTACCTCAACTCCACTTTCCTGCCCTATCCCCATATCCCTAGATTCCCTTAGTATTCAAAAATCTAGCGATTTCAATCTTGAATATTCTCAGCGACTGAGCATCCACAGTCCTCTGGGGTAGAAAATCCCAAAGATTCACAACCCTCCAAGTGAAGAAGTTTTTCCTCATCTTGGTCCTAAATGGCCAACCCCTTATCTTGAGACTATGACCCCTAGTTCTAGACTCTCCAGCCAGGAGAAGCAGCCTCTCAGCAACTATCCTGTCAAGCCCTCTAAGAATTTTATACGTTTCAATGAGATCACCTCTCATTCTTCTAAACTCCAGAGAATAGAGGCCCATTCCACTCAATCTCTCCTCATAGGACAACCCTCTCATCCCAGGAATCAATGTAGTGAACCTTTGTTGCAACCCCTCTAAGGCAAGTATATCCTTCCTTAGGTAAGGAGACCAAAACTGTACACAGTACTCCAGGTGTGGTCTCACCAGAACCCAGTATAATTGCAGCAAGACCTCCTTACTCTTATACTCCAACCCCCTTGCAATAAAGGCTAAGATACTATTTGCCATCCTAATTGCTTGGTGTACCTGCATGTTAATGTTCTGAGATTCGTGTACAAGGACACCCAAATCCCACTGAATACCAACCTTTCTTAGTGTCTCACCTTTTAAAAAATATTCTACTTTTCTACTCTTCCTACCAAAGTGGATAATTTTACATTTCCCCATATTATACTCCATCTGCCACCTTCTCACCCACTCACTTAACCTGTCTACATCCCTTTGCAGCCTCTTTGCGTCCTCCTCACTGATTACTTTCCCACCTAGCTTCGTATCATCAGCAAACGTGGATTCATTACACTCAGTCCCCTCATCTAAGTCATTGTTATATATTGTAATCAGCTGAGGCCCAAGCACTAATTCTTGCAGCACCCCACTAATTACAACCTGCCAACCCAAAAATGACCAGTTTATTCTTATTCTCTGTTTTCTGTCTGTTAATCAATCCTCAATCCATGCTAATATATTACCCCCAATCCCATGAGCCCTTATCTTGTGTAACAATCTCTTGTCTGGCACATTATCGAATGCCTTTTGAAAATCCAAATATACTCCATCCATTGGTCCCCCCTTATCTACCCTGCTCGTTACACCCTTAATTCTAATAGATTTGTCAAACACGATTTCCCTTTCATAAAACTGTGCTGACTCTGCCTAATCATATTATGATTTTTTAAGTGCCCTGTTACTACGTCCTTAATAATAGATTCTAGCATTTGCCCTACTACTGATGTCAGGCTAATAGTTCCCTGTTTTCTCTCTCCTTCCTTTCTTGAATAGCAGGGTTACATTTGCTACCTTCCAATCCACGGGGACCATTCTAGAATCTAGGGAATTCTGGAAGATTAAAACCAATGCATCCACTATCTCCTAGGCAACGTCTTTTAAAACCCTAGGACGTAAGCCATCAGGTCCAGGGAATTTGTCGACTTTTAGTCTAATTATTTTCTCCAGTCCTTTTTCTTTACTAATGTTAATTACTTTAAGTTCCACACTCTCATTAGATCTTTGGTTCCCCACTATTTCCGGTACATTTTTTGTGTCTTCTACTATGAAGACAGATACAAAATATTTGTTTAACGTCTCTGCCATTTCCTTATTTCCCATTATAATTTCTCCTGTCACTACCTTTAAGGGACACTCGTTTACTTTTGCTAATCTCTTCCTTTTTACATACTTGTAGAAGCTCTTACAATCTGTTTTTATATTTCTTGCTAGTTTACTCTCAGTCAATTTTCTCCCTCTTTATCAATTTCTTGGTCATCCTGTGCATATTTCTAAAACCCTCCCAATCCTTTGACTTACTATTCTTTTTGGGAACATTGTAAGCATCTTCTTTTAATCTAATACTATCCTTAACTTCTCTAGTCAGCCATGGTTGGATCATTTTCCCGTGGAGTTTTTATTCCTCAAGGAAATGTATATTAAGTTGAGAATTATGAATTATTTCTTTAAATATTTGCCATTGCTTATCTATCGTCATATCTTTTAATCTAATTTCCCAATCTACCTTAGCTAACTTGCCTCTTATACCTACGTAATTGACTTTGTTTAAATTTAAGACCCTAGTTTCGGCCTTAACTACATCACTCTCAAACTCAAAATGAAATTCTATCATATTATGATCACTCTCCCCCAGTGGATCCTTAACTATAAGATTACTAATTAACCCTGTCTCATTACACAATACTAGATATAAAATAGTCTGTTCCCTAGTTGGTTCCTCAACATATTGTTCTAGAAAGCTGTCTTCAATGCATTCCATGAACTTGTCCTCCAATCTGATGTGCCCTGTCGAAAATGAAGATTGAAGTTCCCCACGATTATTGCATTACCCTTATTATATGCAACTCTAATTTCCTGATTTATCCTCTGCCCAACACCATAACTACTGTTGGAGGGCCTATAAACTACTCCCACTTGTGTTTTCTGCCCATTGTTAGAGTGTGGAGGATAAGAGGCCAACCAAGAAAGCATTGGAACATTCACTAGAGATGACAAAGGCATGGATGAGAGTTTCAGCAGCAAATGGGCTGAAGCAGGTGCAGAGATAGGGGTGGAGGCAAGCAATGTTACAGATGTGGAAGTAGGCGGCTCCATCCACCTCTCCAACAAGGTCAAAGAGCTCATGGACTTTTCTGTCATTAAGATTTAGACCATCCGTTCAACCCTCCTTCCCCTTGCCACCAAAGCATAATCCCCCGCCTCCCCAAACTCCCTCCTGCCCTAGTCCTGATCCTGTGACCTTCTCTAGTTTCTCTCCTATCTCCCCTCATGCCCTTTGCTCATCTTGTTCATCAGACCTATCTCCTGCTCCTTGACCCCATTCCCACTAAACTGCTGACCACCCAACTTCCCTTCCTGACGCCCTTGATAACCGACATTGTAAATGGTTTCCTATTCTCAGGTACTGTCCCCCTCCATCTAAACTCAGAATCCTTCCTACTTGAGCATTCCTGATTTATGTTCCAACATCAGCATTAACATCCTACTGAGCCACTCTCCTTATTTTGGTCTGGCAATCTGTAGCAAACCCCAAATGGCCTTTTTTTTTCCATTATACATATCTAGCCATTGAATTTCATACCACAGATTTTTCTAACTGGTTAGACTGCCTTAAACTCCCAGGTGTCCCTTAAATAAATTGCAGTACCTCCACTGGGTTAATAATGTTTCAGTGATCCCAAAAGATATCATAAATACTTGTTACAACCCTTGCCTCCAATTCAGTCACTTTATCGGGGATGTTTCTGGCATTCAAGTATATGTGTTTGATATAAGTCTTTCCTGTCCTTACCCTATATGGCTATCTGATCTCACTGTCTACATAACACACAGTCTAAAGACATCTGAAATCAATTTTTACTGATTTTTGTCAATAAGTTCCCAGATTTGTCCAAGTTGCTGGATCAGTACAAAATGATTTCAACCTGATTTTGACCTGCAAAAAGACAATTTCTCACTAGTATTTCCTGAGATATGTGTTTCATTAGTGGCGTCATCATGCCCGTTGCATGATGACATATATAAGTAACATACAATGACATCACTAACATGATGCACGCACATCCCAGGACCTGACCTTCAGTGCCATTCCGAAAGGGATACCTATTGAGGATAGTTCTTTAAGCACATAGAAGAATCAGAGTTTGAAGTGCAATCTCATGCCTACCACACCTAACCTGTAAGGCCAAAAGGAATAAAAGCATTATGACAAATGTAATACACCAATAGGAAACATTCCGATTACTGGCCACCCAAGCATCAGCTTGAAGTACACCACCTATCAATATCCAAGAGACTCAAGCAAAATAAGAGCATTTATGGTTTTTAATGGAGATGAAAAAAGAAAGAAATTAAATGTGTATTTAAATGTTCATTAAGAGCTTTGAAACTGTGGAACATTGATAAGCTCTGAAGCAAACTGTACAAAATGAAGTAAATCCAAAGACCCTTGAAAATGGCTACAGCAATATCAACAATGGATATGCTCCATACAATGATTGCAATATACCATTCATAGCACATATTGCAAAATTAAATCTTATCAGCTATTTCATATTTGTCCAACTTCAAAAATATTTGTGCTTCACAATACTATGGTGGTGATGTACTGTACTACTTTAAAAATATACTTTAGCAATCAACACTTTCCAATGCATCGTCCATTCACAGATATTTTAAATGTACCTTACCTCTAAAATAGCTTTACAGTATCTTGTGATCATAGAAAATAATATTACACTGGAACACACTTATATGCCTTCTATAGTGCATTTTAATGATGTTCAAAATAAAAACTGATTTTTGACTGATTTTCTCTGAATTTACCTTGTTTTTGAGCTCTATTTTCCCCAATTTTCTGATGCTGAAAATTAAAACTCAAAAGCACCTTAAAAAATCCAGAATTTTAAATCAGCAATAAAAACTGAATTTAAAAGGGCTTTACATATTCTTAGCCCTGTCCTGATCACTTCTATTAGTCTATCTGTTCTTATGCACTGGTCTACCCAATCTTCCCCCTCTCTTTCATTTAAGAAGTTTAGCAAGCCATTAAATAGTTTAAAAACTGAGAACAAAAATTAAGTACAGATATTTTTGACAGTTCATGTTGAAGTCACGAGTATTTTATAAATTGAAAACCTGTGAACTGAGTGATACAGTGCAATGGAATCATTTTCTTTCAGCACTGGGACAGTTCACATTCAGCCAACAATGGTTGATCGTCTCCACGATTCACAAGTAAAACAAGTAGTTTCAGTTTTCATCCGTTTACTGAGGATATTCTGTAAACCTACACTGCAAAAAGGTCCCAATCTGTCACAGGCTATTAGGACACAGTGTATGCCTGAATCTGTAGAATGAAAAAGGCAAAATGGTTTACTCAGCCATGCAATCTACAGTAATATTTCACCTATGTCCCATCTAATATAGGACTGGTTACTGTGTGCAAAGCAGAAACATTTTCCATTTTAAAGATAGTATGGTCATCCTTCACCTTGATAAGTACATGAACCCATACAGAGTGCAGTATTCATTTACAGAAATTCTGTATGTGACTAACCCCTGTGCAATAACTCTGTGACCAGAACGATTATTCCCTTCTCATCATTACCATAAACCTGTCATGGCCTGCCACTTTACAGTTCGAATGCTGCTTGCAGTACGGATATTAAGTATAACTTTTCTAACACAGGATAGCCAAAGTCAAATATTGTCATGAGTCATGAAGCTAAACATCAATACATCCTAACTTACTCTGTAGTTATCCCTCAGCCTGAGAAGGTCCATTAAATTTAATGCTAATCCCCATTTAAATGCATTATGTTCAATCATAGAATCATAAAATCATAGAAAATTTGGGCAAAGGAGGCCATTCGGCCCATCGTGTCCACGCCAGCTGAGAAACGAGCCATCCAGCCTAATCCCACTTTCCTGCATTTGGTCCATAGCCCTGCAGGTCACGGCTCTTCAGGTGCACATCCAGGTATTTTTTAAATGAGTTGAGGGTTTCTGCCTCTACCACCCTCTCAGGCAGTGAGTTCCAGACCCCCACCACCCTCCAGGTGAAAAGATTTTTCCTAATTTCCGTTCTAAACTTTCTACCAATCACTTTAAATCTATGTCACCTGGTTATTGACCCCTCCACTAAGGGAAATAGGTCCTTCCTATCCATTCTATCTAGGCCCCTCATAATTGTACACCTCAATCAAATCACCCCTCGGCCTCCTCTGTTCCAAGGAAAACAACCCCAGCCTATCCAATCTGTCACCATAGCTAAAATTCTCCTGTTGTTGACTCCTGGCAACATCCTCGTAAATCTCCGCTGCACCCTTTCTGGTGCAATTACATCCTTCTTGTAATGTGGTGACCAGAACTGTGCGCAGTACTCAAGCTGTGGCCTAACCAGTGTTTTATACAGTTCCAGCATAACATCCCTGCTTTTATATTCTATGTCTTGGCTAATAAAGGAAAGCATTCCATATGCCTTCTTAACCAACTTATCTACCCGTCCTGCTACCTTCAGGGATCTGTGGACATGCACTCCAAGGTCCTTCACTTCCTCTACACCTCTCGTATCCTCCCATTTATTGTGTATTCCCTTGCCTTGTTTGCTCTCCCCAATGCATTACCTCACACTTCTCCGGATTGAACTCCATTTGCCACTTTTCTGCCCATCCGACCAGCCCATTAATATCTTCCTGCAGTCTACAGCTTTCCTCCTCACTATCAACCACACGGCCTATCTTTGTGTCATCCGCAAATTTCTTAATCATGCCCCTATGTTTAAGTCCAAATCGTTAATGTATACCATAAAAAGCAAAGGACCTAGTACCGAGCCCTGCGTGACCCCACTGGAAACAGCCATCCAGTCACAAAAACACCCGTCGACCATTACCCTTTGCTTCCTGTCACTGAGCTAATTTTGGATCCAATTTGCCACATTCCCTTTGATCCCATGGGCCTTTACTTTTTTGACCAATCTACCATGTGGGACCTTGTCAAAAGCCTTGCTAAAATCCATGTAGACTACATCAATATGTTGTTACATAAGGTTAAATCTCATGGGATCCAAGGTGAGGTAGCCAATTGGATACAAAATTGGCTTGACGACAGAAGACAGAGGGTGGTTGTAGAGGGTTGTTTTTCAAACTGGATGCCTGTGTCCAGCGGTGTGCCTCAGGGATCGGTGCTGGGTCCGCTGTTATTTGTTATTTATATTAATGATTTGGATGAGAATTTAGGAGGCATGGTTAGTAAGTTTGCAGATGACACCAAGATTGGTGGCATTGTGGACAGTGAAGAAGGTTATCTAGGATTGCAACGGGATCTTGATAAATTGGGCCAGTGGGCCGATGAATGGCAGATGGAGTTTAATTTAGATAAATGTGAGGTGATGCATTTTGGGAGATCGAATCGGGCCAGGACCTACTCCGTTAATGGTAGGGCGTTGGGGAGAGTTATAGAACAAAGAGATCTAGGAGTACAGGTTCATAGCTCCTTGAAAGTGGAGTCACAGGTGGATAGGGTGGTGAAGAAGGCATTCAGCATGCTTGGTTTCATTGGTCAGAACATTGAATGCAGGAGTTGGGATGTCTTGTTGAAGTTGTACAGGGCATTGGTGAGGCCACACTTGGAGTACTGTGTACAGTTCTGGTCCCCCTATTATAGAAAGGATATTATTAAACTAGAAAGAGTGCAGAAAAGATTTACTAGGATGCTACCGGGACTTGATGGTTTGACTTATAAGGAGAGGTTAGACAGACTGGGACTTTTTTCCCTGGAGAGTAGGAGGTTAAGGGGTGATCTTATAGAAGTCTATAAAATAATGAGGGGCATAGATAAGGTAGATAGTCAAAATCTTTCCCCAAAGGTAGGGGAGTCTATAACGAGGGGGCATAGATTTAAGGTGAGAGGGGAGAGATACAAAAGGGTCCAGAGGTGCAATTTTTTCACTTAAAGGGTGGTGAGTGTCTGGAACGAGCTGCCAGAGGCAGTAGTAGAGGCGGGTACAATTTTGTCTTTTAAAGAGCATTTGGACAGTTACATGGGTAAGATGGGTATAGAGGGATATGGGCCAAGTGCAGGAAATTGGGACTAGCTTAGTGGTATAAACTGGGCGACATGGACATGTTGGGCCGAAGGGCCTGTTTCCATGTTGTAACTTCTATGATTCTATGAATTGCGCTACCTTCATCGATCCTCCTCGTCACCTCCTCGAAAAATTCAATCAAGTTAGTCAGACACGATCTCCCCTTAACAAATCCGTGCTGACTGTCCTTGATTAGTCCGTGCCTTTCTAAGTGACGGTTTATCCTGCCCCTCAGAATTGACTCCAATAATTTGCCCACCACCGAGGTTAGGCTGACTGGCCTGTAATTACTCGGTCTACCCTTCGCTCCCTTTTTAAACAACAGTACAGCTTTAGCAGTCCTCCAATCCTCCGGCACTACGCCTGTATCCAGTGAAGTTTGGAGAATTATTGCTAAAGCCTCCGCTATTTCCTCCCTGGCTTCTTTTAACAGCCTGGATACATTTCATCCGGCCCTGGTGATTTATCCACTTTCAAAGATGCTAATCTCCTTAATACTTCCTCTCTCACTATGTTTTTCCCATCCAATATTTCACACTCCTCCTCCTTAACTTCAATCCCTGCATCATCCCTCTCCTTTGTGAAGACAGATGCAAAATATTCATTAAGAACCATACCCACAACTTCCACCTCCACACATAGTTTACCTTTTTGGTCTCTAATAGGCCCTGCTCTTTCCTTAGTTATCCTCTTGCTCTTAATGTATTTATAAAACAGCTTTGGGTTTTCTTCTTCAAGGATGCCTGTCTGCTCTGCTTAGTGCAAGCAGAGGGGCATCTAATGTGACATAATACTCCTATTATATCTGCACTCAAGAGCTCATAATAACCTCAGGTCCGTTGCGAGTTAGCAGTTCTTCTCTTTGTAGATTCTCTTTTTACAACAAAGAACTTAAGGGAGTTATCACAAGTTTTTTTTTACTGTGAAGGAATAAGAAATGGAATATTTTGGTATTTCAGACACAGTGTGAGAATAAAATAGACAGAGGACAGTTATAGAACAAGTTAAATGCAGAGGAGTATAATAAGGCAGACGAGCTAAGGGCACAGATAGAAATGTGGAAGTATGATATCTTAGCTATTACTGAAACATGGCTTAAACGGGGGCAGGAATGGCTGCTCAACATTCCTGGTTAAAAGGGTTTTCAGATGAGATAGAGAGGGGGATTAAAAAAAGGAGGGAGGGCAATATTGGTTAAAGAAACAATTATGGCTGAGAGGAGGGATGATACGTTAGAAGGATCACCAAATGACGCCATATGGGTTGAGCTAAAAAAACAAAAAGAGCCCCCTGGATGACAAGCAGCATACAGGGTAAGATAAGGCAAAAAAGGGAAGCTTATGTCAGATACTGAAAGCTCAATACTGCAGAAAGCCTAGAGGAGTATAGAAAGTGCAGGGGTGAAATTAAAAAGGAAATAAGGAAAGCAAAGAGAGGGCATAAAAAAATACTGGCAAGTAAAATTAAGGAAAACCCAAAAATGTTTTATAAATACATAAAGAGCAAGAGGATAATCAAGGAAAGAGTAGAGCCTATTAGAGTCCAAAAAGGTAACCTATGTGTGGAGGAGGAAGATGTGGGTATGGTTCGTAATGAAAACTTTGCATCTGCCTTTACAAAGGAGGGGGACGATTCAGAGATTGTAGTTAAGGAGAAGGAGTGTGAAATATTGGATGAGATAAATACAGTGACAGAGGAAGTGCTAAGTGGTTTAGCATCTTTGAAAGTAGATAAATCGCCAGGCCCGGATGAAATGGATCCCAGGCTGTTAAAAGAAGCCAGGGAGGAAATAGCGGAGGCTCTGGCCATCGTTTTCCAATCCTCCCTGCTACAGGCGTGGTGCCGGAGGATTGGAGGACTGCCAACGTTGTACTGTTGTTTAAAAAGGGAGAAAAGGATAGACCTATTAATTACAGGCCAGTCAGTCTAACCTCGGTGTTGGGCAAAATATTGGGAACCAATTCTAAGGGACAGTATAAACCGTCACTTAGAAAGGCACGGGTTAATCAAGGACAGTCAACGTGGATTTGTTAAGGGAAGGTCATGTCTGACTAACTTGATTGAATTTTTTGAGCAGGTAACAAGGAGGGTCGATGAGGGTAGTGCGTTTGATGTAGTCTACACAGATTTTAGCAAGGCTTTTGACAAGGTCCCACATGGCAGATTGGTCAAAAAAGTGATAGCCCATGGGATCCAAGGGAAAGGGGCAAACTGAATCCAAAATTGGCTCAGTGGCAAGAAGCAAAGGGTCATGGTTGATGGGCTCAGTACTAGGTTCCTTGCTTTTTGTGGTATATATTAATGATTTATGCTTAAGTGTAGGGGGCATGATTAAGAAGTTTGCAGATGATACAAAAATTGGTCATGTGGTTGATAATGAGGAGGAAAGCTGTAGACTGCAGGAAGATATCAATGGACTGGTCAGGTGGGCAGAAAAGTGGCAAATGGAATTCCATCCGGAGAAGTGTGAAGTAATGCATTTGGGGAGGTCAAACAAGGCAAGAGAATACACAATAAATGGGAGGATACTGACAGGTATAGAGGAAGAGATGGACCTTGGAATGCATGTCTACAGATCTCTGAAGGTAGCAGGACAGGTAGATAAGGTGGATAAAAAGGCATACGGGATACTTTCCTTTATTCGCCAAGGCATAGACTATAAGTGTAAGGACTCTTACAACACCAGGTTATAGTCCAACAATTTTATTTTAAAATCACAAGTGTTCCCCGACTGGGAGGGAACCCTCCTGTCTGGCGATTGTTGCGCGGTGTCCGTTCATCCGTTGTCACAGTGTCTGCATGGTCTCGCCAACGTACCATGCTCCGGGGCATCGACAGTTCCGACGGGCCACAGTGAAGAATCGCATAGACCTCCTCAGAAGACAAACACGGGACGCAACCAACAGAGTACCCTTCGTCGTCCAATACTTCCCCGGAGCGGAGAAACTACGCCATGTTCTCTGCAGCCTTCAACATGTCATCAATGATGACGAACACCTCACTAAGGCCATCCCCACGCCTCCACTACTCGCCTTCAAACAGCCACCCAACCTCAAACAGACCATCGTTCACAGCAAATTACCCAGCTTTCAGGAGAACAGCGTCCACGACACCACGCAACCCTGCCACGGCAACCTCTGCAAGACATGCCAGATCATCGACACGGATACCACCATCACACGAGAGGACACCACCCACCAGGTACATGGTTCATACTCCTGTGACTCGGCCAACGTTGTCTACCTCATACGTTGCAGGAAAGGATGCCCCGGAGCATGGTACATTGGTGAGACTATGCAGACACTGCGACAACGGATGAACGGACACCGCGCAACAATCGCCAGACAGGAGGGTTCCCTCCCAGTTGGGGAACACTTTAGCAGTCAAGGACATTCAGCCATCGATCTTCGGGTAAGCGTTCTCCAAGGCGGCCTTCAAGACACACGACAACGCTACACATAACCCCACCAGCAAGGGGAAAAAAAAGTTATCTGTTTTTAATATTCTCTCTCTCTCTCTCTGCCTTTTGGGTCTCTTTCTCTCTGTCTGTGTAATTTGACACAATATGTATTCAGCATACTGGGACCTACTGTTTTCCGTGGCTAACCTGTCTGAACACCAACGACACCTTTGATTGGCATGATGGTGTCCCAGCCTAATATAAGATATGCGATTTGAGAACCTCTTATTCACTCACTCACCTGACGAAGGGGATAAACTCCGAAAGCTTGTGATTTTAAAATAAAATTGTTGGACTATAACCTGGTGTTGTAAGATTCCTTACATTTGTCCACCCCAGTCCATCACCGGCATCTCCACATCATAGACTATAAGAGCAGGGAGGTTATGCTTGAACTGTATTAAACAGTAGTTAGGCCACAGCTAGAGTACTGTGTACAGTTCTGGTCACCACATTACAGGAAAGATGTGTATGAACTAGAGAGGGTACAGAGGAGATTTACGAGGATGTTGCCAGGACTAGAGAATTTTAAGCTATGAGGAAAAATTGGATAGGTTGGGATTGTTTTCTTTTGAACAGAGGAGGCTGATGGGTGATTTAATTGAGGCATATAAAATTATGAGGGGCCTAGATAGAGTGGACCGGAAGGAGGTCAATAACCAGGGGGCATAGATTTAAAGTGATTGGTAGAAGGATTAGAGGGGAGCTGAGGAGAAATCTTTTCACCCAGCGGATGGTAGGGGTCTGGAAGTCACTGCCTGAAAGGGTAGTAGAGGCAGAAACCTTCATCACAATTAAAAAGTATTTGAATATGCACTTGAAGTGCAGTAACAAGGCTACGCTCCAAGTGCTGGAAAGTGGGATTCGGCTGGCACAGACACGATGGGCCAAATGGCCTCCTTCTGAGCTGTAAATTTTCTATGTTTCTGAGTAAAGCTCTTACTATTCTGTCTTAATAACATGCCTTATCCTCAAATTTGAAACAGCCTCCCATATTCACTACTTTGACCATTTCCATTTTCCACTGTGTCTCTTAGTCCCCGAGCCATTTGCAAATTTATCTTTCTCACCTCATCATTAAAATGTACCATAACAATTAAAATACAAGCTCCTTTGATATCTTAGGGGGTGTAGAACTAAACCAAATGGATAAATTCAATTCCTGGCATATACTTAATTAGATGACCTTAGCCATAACGGTAGTTACATAGAATGTACAGCACAGAAACAGGCCATTCGGTCCAATGGGTCTATGCCAGCGTTTATGCTCCACACAAGCCTCCTCCCTCCCTACTTCATCTAATCTTATCAGCATATCCTTCCATTACATTCTCCCTCATGTGGTTATCCAGCTTCCCCTTAAATGCATCTATGATATTTGCCTCAACTACTCCTTGTGGTAGCGAGTTCCACATTCTTACCATTCTTTGGGTAAAGAAGTTTCTCCTGAATTCTCTATTGGATTTATTGCTGACTATCTTATATTTATGGCCACTACTTTTAGACTCCCCCACAAGTGGAAACATCTTCTTTATGTCTACCTTATCAAACCCCTTCATAATTTTAAAGACCTCTATTAGGTCACCAGTCAGCCTATCTGTTTTTTTAAATGGCCTTATTAACCTACGTCACTAGTTTTAATGATTTGTGTATCTGTACCCCAGATCCCTCTGCTCCTCTACCCCATTTAGACTATTATCCAAGCTATATGTGGCCACCTCATTCTTCCTACCAAAATATAACATCTCACACTTATCTATATTGAAATGCATTTGCCAATTACATGCCCATTCGGCATTTATTAATGTCTTCTTGCATTGTGAAGCATTCTTCCTTTCCTTTGTAGTAACTATACCCACAATTTGGTGTCATCTGCAAATTTTGAAATTGTACTTCCGATTCCCAAATCCAAATCGTTTATGTAAATTGTGAACAACAGTGGCCCCTGCACCGATCCTTGTGGAGCACCACTTCCCACCTTTTGCCCGTCTGAGTAGCTACCCTTAACACCTACTCTGTTTTCTGTTCTGTAGTGAACTTGCTATCCATTCTGCTACTTGTCCACCAACTCTACATGCTCCGACGTTGGTCATGAGTCTGCTATGTGGTATGAGTGCACTCAGTGGGAAAAAGGAATATGATATGTTGATGGGGTTAGATGAAGAGGGTGGGGGTAGGCTCGTGTGGAGCATAAACACCAGCATGGACCTGTTGGGCCGAATGGCCTGTTTCTATGCAGCACATTCCACTTAATTCTTTGTAATAAGTTGGAGTGCTACAATTTTTTTTAATTCATTCATGGGATATGGGCATTGCTGGCAAGGCTAGCATTTATTGCCCATCCCTAATTGCCCTTGAGGAGGTGGTGGTGAGCCTTCTTAAACCGCTGCAGTCCGTGTGGTTAATGTACTCCCACAGTGCTGTTAGGGAGAGTTCCAGGATTTTGACCCAGCGACGATGAAGGAACGGTGATATATTTCCAAGTCAGGATGGTGTGTGACTTGAAGGGGAACATGCAGGTGGTGGTGTTCCTATATGCTTGCTGCCCTTGTCCTTCTAGGTGGTAGGTGGGAGGTGCTGTGGAAGAAGCCTTGGCGAGTTGCTGCAGTACATCTTGTAGATGGTACACACTGCAGGCCACAGTGCGCCGGTGGTGGAGGGAGTGAATGGTGGATGGGGTGCCAATCAAGCGGGCTGCTTTGTCCTGGATGGTGTCGAGCTTCTTGAGTGTTGTTGGAGCTGCACTCATCCAGGCAAGTGGAGAGTATTCCATCACACTTCTGACTTGTGCCTTGTAGATAGATGGTGGACCTGCTCTTATAGCCACCGTATTTATGTGGTTGGTCCAGTTAAGTTTCTGGTCAATGGTGACCCCCAGGATGTTGATGGTGGGGGATTCAGCGATGGTAATACCGTTGAATGTAAAGGGGAGGGGCTTAGACTCTCTCTTGTTGGAGATGGTCATTGCCTGGCACTTGTCTGGCGCAAATGTCACTTGCCACTTATCAGCCCAAGCCTGGATATTGTCCAGGTCTTGCTGCATGCGGGCATGGACTGCTGCATTATCTGAGGGGTTGCAAATGGAACTAAACACTGTGCAATCACCACTGAGCATCCCCACTTCTGACCTTATGATGGAGGGAAGGTCATTGATGAAGCAGCTGAAGATGATTGGGCCTAGGACACTGCCTGGCCCTTCCCTGATCCCTATTAGGGAACAGCTGGGGACAGAAAAAAAAATCAGCCAGGGTCTTTCAGTGGCCACTGCTATAAAGTGCATGCGTGTACTCATTGGGTGAGAACAAGATTGGCTTTGGTTGTGATCAAATAGTGCATCAACATTCACTATCTCAGCTCACCCCGAAGAACTGTCACTTGGCAAGAACCAGAGGGCAGCTGCTGCACACTGAATCCAACATCAAAAAGAGTCAGAGCTTCAGGAGAGGAAAAGAGAAAAAAAAGAAAAGAAAATTGAGGAAAAAAAGTAAAATAAATCTGTGTGTGTCAGTACATCCCCAGATACCCTTTTCTTTGTACACTTGTGAAAAAAATACTTTAAGCCTTAAGTATTAATACCCTAAACCTTAGTATTAAGATAAGTATTTCAGTTACTATTAAATATATAACATTTATGCACAATAAATATAAAAAAGGGTCTCCTTTTTCCTTTTGACAACAGTACAGAGGCCTCTCGTTGGAAAATTGTTCAGTGAATAGCTATGTACAGTTTCAAACATTCCAGTTATCAGACAGTTTTTTTTCTATTTTGGAGTCCTATACTGCTACAATGAATATCAGTTCAAGATGTCCTGCTTCAAGTGCAAAACTTTTATCTTTTCTAGAGGACCAATTCAAAGCAATTCAATTGCTCCAGCAACTTTGATATTTGTTATATTATGATATTCTTCATTACAAATGATATTTTAATTTTCCTTTTTTTTAAAAAAAAAGAAATTGTCTCACAACCTTTTTTCACAGATTCAAGTCTGTGGGTTACTTGAATTGAACTTCACTGTATAGGTGAAGGATGCTCAAGTAACAATCCATTTCTACACCTCAGTGGGGGTCAGGAGAAAAAGTGGCAAAAAAAATACCAAAATTAGCAGTACATTATAAGCAGGATTGCTATTGGCTAAAAACAGTTAATTTCTCAAATTAATTTCTCAAAGTTATCGGACGGTTATATTGCTGTAAGTGCCCATGAAAGCAAATAATCAGCAGGGATACAATATCATGAGGGAAAAAAACAGAAAAGTTCAATTTCCATCATCACCATTGATGAGTCTTATGCACTGAATGCACGACAAAGTAGTACATCACAAAGTTTTTTCAAAAATTTGAACAAAAAAGATGGAGTACCTTACAAAAGTTAGCACGTTCAAATTCATTTTTTGTTTAAATAAAATTCAATGTTCTTCAAAGACCAATGCAATAACATGTAGATGCTATTTCTGACAACTGCAAAAATATTGTCTGCAACTTACAAAAAACCACACATATATTCAATGTAAAGCAAGAGCCTTTTTATCTTTTTTTTTACTATAAAGCAATTCATTATTGACAAATTCTAAAAGGAACCGAGGGTACATTTACATTGCAACTAGTGTTGGTGCAAAGTGATCTTGCTTTGCACCGACACAGCAGTTATAGTGTAAATGCAGCCTGAATCCAAAGTCATGGCACAACCAGACACCAGGGTAATAAGTCCCTGGAGGAGGTGGTCTCGCTCCAGTTTGGAGTTAGATCGAATAAATACACTCAATTTACAATCCATAAGTTTAGTGTTAGTACAAAGCAAAAATTGTTTTGCACCAATCCAAACGTGTATTGTGAACGCACTAGGGCTGTCAACTGATTAAAAAAATGAATCGCAATTATTCTCTTGGTTAAAAATTTTAATCTCAGTTAATCTTGGTTTTAATCACACATTTAATTTACACCATTGTTGCTGGCATTGCCAAGTATTTACATGCCAGCTTTACTATTATTGTTTCTGGCTGCCATATAGGTTATATTGGTGACAGTTTTGGCCTGTATGCCAATATGTCAGTCTTGTTTGCAGAAGTGATGTGTGTGACGGGACAAAGATTAATTATAAACTGGATAAAAATTAATACAAGAAGCATTGGAAGTTCTACATGTTAGAATTAACAGCAAAATACAGAGACAGTCAGAGGTACTCAAAAATCTCTTAGCTGAAAACTAAAGGAAAAGTGATGGAAAGTTACTTTTCAAGGTAAAGGTAATCAGCTCCTGAGTAGAATGTTTAGTGTAACTGACTGGATGGCAACCCAATCAACCTTGAATTGTTGCTTCCAAATGGCTTGAGCTCTCCCAAACCCACCTTCACCCTACTCCCTCTTCTCTCAGGCTTTCCCTCCCAATATCTCAATCCTACCCTCGACCTGCTCCCTCCTCTCTCAGACTTTCCCTCCCATCTCCCATTGTTGCCCTGCTGTTTCCTCTCCATGTAATTTCCATGATTAACATGTTAAAATAAAATATTGCCAAAACGTTACTCATAGAAGTTAACTTAGAATGAATTGTAGGATTCTAATGTGTGCTGTTACAAAAAAAACTTCATGTGCCATCTCATGAATCAAAACACACAAGCTACTTCAATTAATTTTCTCTATAGTTTGCGCATGGCTAGCTGCTTTGCATTACAGCTCTAAAATACTAATATTTCTAACAGAAGTGGAGAAATCAGATTACAAAATATACAGTATTTACCAGGGAGACTAACATGTTGGGCATGACACTAGAAGAAGAGATCAAAAAAGATATAAAGACATTTAAGATAGAAAGGGGGGAGATAATTGATAAACTAATCAAACTTAGAAAAGATAAAACCCTTGGTCCAGATGGATTGCATCCGCACATTTTAAAAGTTAGGGAAGAGACAGCAGAGGCACGATTACATATATATAAAAATTCATTAGAAAAGGGAATAGTGCCAGAGGACTGGCGGACACCTAATGTGATACCTATATTTAAAAAGGGAGATAGAACCAATCCAGGGAACTATAGACCAATTAGCTTAAAATCAGTGGTAGGAAAGATAATGGAATCCTTACTCAAAGATGTAAAGAAAAACATCTAGAAACCAAAAATACAATAAAGAATAGTCAGCACGGATTTCAAAAGGGAAGGTCATGCTTGACTAATCTTATTGAACTCTTTGAAAAAGTAACAAAGAGTAGACAAGGGTAATGCAGTGGATGTAATATATTTGGATTTTCAAAAGGCCTTCAATAAGGTACCGCACAGTAGATTCAAGACTAAGATCAGAGCATGTAAAGTCAGGGAACATATAGCAGAATGGATAGCAAGGGACAGAATTAAAAAGCAGAGAAGTTTTGTTAAACTTGTATAGAACCTTGGTTGAACCAAACTTGGAGTACTGTGAACAGTTCAAGGACATAGAGGCACTGGAGAAGGTGCAAAAAAGATTTACGAGGATGATACCAGAACTGAGAAGATATACCTATTAGGTTAGATTGAACAGGCTGGGGCTCTTTTTTCTTTCTTAATTATTCATTCATGGGATGTGGGCATCGCTGGCAAGGCCAGCATTTATTGTCCATTCCTAATTGCCCTCGAGAAGGTGGTGGTGAGCCGCCTTCTTGAACCGCTGCAGTCAGTGTGGTGAAGGTTCTCCCACAGTGCTATTAGGAAGGGATTTCCAGGATTTTGACCCAGCGACGATGAAGGAACGGCTATATATTTCCAAGTCGGGTGGTGTGTGACTTGGAGGGGAACGTGCAGGTGGTGTTGTTCCCATGTGCCTGTTGCCCTTGTCCTTCTAGGTGGTAGAGGTCGTGGGTTTGGGAGGTGCTGTCGAAGTGAGTTGGTGAGTTGCTGCAGTGCATCCTTCTAGAAAAAAAGAGTAAGGGGTGGCCTGATAGAGGTCCTTAAGATTATGAAAGGGTTTGATAGGGTAGATGTGGAGAAGATGTTTCCACTTGCAGGGGAGACCAGAACTAGGGGCCATAAATATAAGATAGTCACTAATAAATCCAATAGGAAATTCAGGAGAAACTTCTTTACCCACAGAGTGGTTAGAATGTGGAATTCGCTACCACAAGGAGTAGTTGAGGCGACTAGCATAGATGCATTTAAGGGGAAGCCAGAAAAACACATGAGGGAGAAAGGAATAGAAGGATATGCTGATAGGGTTAGGTGAAGCAGGGAGGGAGGAGGTTCATGTGGAGCATAAACATTGGCATGGACCAGTTGGGCCAAATGGCCTGTTTCTGTGCTGTACATTCTATGTAATTCTATGTAATATTCACATTGTTTTTCCTCTAAAGCCAACTTTAAAATTAACCACATTCTTGTAATTTAACTGCTCATTATTTTTGAACATCAATTTTTTACTGGCTTGCTCAATAATTTTTCTACCTTAAGTAAAGCCTAGTAAAGCTCACAGCTCAATTCCTTTGAGAACTTAATGGAATAAAGGAAAAAGAACATCGTACTTCAGCGAGCATCTCCAATACCGCACCAATTATTTTGTATGTCAACTTGTGGGAGGCCTGGAACGCCTACCCTAGTCTAATCACAAAAGAGCCCATTTCTAATTCTAATTATGTTCATCAAGGTGAATTATGTTCCTAGTGTTAGGGAATGCAACACTTGCCATTTCAAGCACCCAGCATCAGCATCAAGCATTCCCAGGTCAGGTACAGTACAGCTATATGCTTAACAAAGCTCCCTCTAGTTTGTCCCAATAATATGCCTCTGCTCCAACCTCTGAAAAGCGTCTGCATTTATGTTATTTTTTTCCCACTACCCACACAGCTTTCCTTAGGTCAGTCTGATATTGTCATTTAGTGCTGAATTAGATGTAGGTGTGTGCTCTACTAGGACTGCCCAAACTCATTCCAAATAGGACACTTTCATCCAGGACCCTTTCAGGCTGGATTTAAACAGAGGTGTCAGAGGTAAAATGCCAGTATCTAACCCAACGCATTACTTTCATCCCACTCTACGCAGTTAATATTTTACATTTCAAATAAAATAGAATTATCCAAGTCAATAGAAGTGCTAGATGTGTTAAAAATTTTAAAAAGAGAGTACAGACCCAAAGCAGTGAACTGGGATTAAACAGTTCCAACATGGAGCTAGCACCAACACAGGAAAATGCCCAACTCCTAAGCTGATACCTCAATGATTCTATAACTACTAAAATAATAGCAAACATCAAATAAGTCTCCTTTAAACATTCTTTTCCATATGGTGTGGCCCTTCAGTGCACAACATATCTCCAGCAAACAAAGTAGCAAAAATGTCAGACAGCACAGAGGTTCTATCTATTGATTTCCCTTGCTCCCTTTGATCCTCTATTGCATTGTGCACTTTAAGATTTCAAGTTCTGCAACATAAAAGTTTAAATCCATTTCAAGTGCAGCAGCAAATTTTAATTTAAAATTTAACTCGGAGAAATCTTATTTTCATTCCCCACCCTTAAGACTCTGGGACTGTCCATTTTTTAGTATGAAATTCTGAGTCACCTGCACAGTCTGACATTTCCCATGGAGCCACAAAGTGACTAAACCAGAGAGAAGCAGCATTGGACCTACAAATCAAAGTACCAACAGCTAAAATCAATCAAAAAAAACCTGAAGTTTGGATACAAGCCACCCAAATGTTACTAAAGCCAAATGTGAGTTTTCAAAGAGAACTCTTCTAAGCAGATATTGATCCAAACTCAATAATATTCTAGAGCTCATGCAGCTGCTGGCCTCTCATGCCAGGTGTTATATTTTGATTTGAACAGGATTATACATTGTAATATCACTAAGTAGAGGAAAAAGTAAGGCTCAAACAGAGCTGCTTTAGACCCTTTGTAGCTACTGTGCAGAATATTACTGAACAGTGGAATAAAGTTTGCTAACACAACATTTGGCTCTTTTCCAAACAGTGCATTAGAATAAGTGTCTACTTTAATATATTCAATGAATATTTTTCATTTCTAATTACACCAACAAAATCACAAGCACATGTTTATGTATAAATTTTACATTTTACAACAGAATTTAGAAATCTGCCAAACAACTTTGTTTTCTTTCTGCACTATCAAAAGGCTTTATCCCAGTAAGATAAAATGTTACATTCAATAATTTAATGGAACAAAAATCCAACAGAGCAATCTGATTTGTCTTTGAATGGTATCTCTTCCACTGGGATATATAAATAAATGGGTTGCTTTCCCATATCAATCAACTTTCCCATTCAAAGGCCCCGATATTACCAGGGAGGCGGGTTGGCAGCGGGGGGTCGACCCACCCAGTAAAATCGGTGGGTTCCCCTCGCGATCACGAGTAAATTGAAGCCACTTACCTTGGCTTCCGGTTTCCGGTTTCCCGTTGGAAACCTGCGCAGTGTGCGGACTGCGCACCCGCATCACAGGCTGTCAGCTGGAGGAGCCCTGTTTAAAGGGGCAGTCCTCCAATGCTGCTCCTGCAGCAAACAGCCAAAATTACAGCATGGAGCAGCCCAGGGGAAAGGCTGCTCCCAGGTTTAATGATGTCTCACTCCAGGTCTTACTGGATGGGGTGAGGAGGAGAAGAGAGATCTTCTACCCAGCGGACGGGAGGAAGTGGCCTGCCTCTGCCACCAAGAAGGCCTGGCTCAAGGTGACAGAGGAGGTCAGCAGCACCAGCAACATATCCCGCACCTGGATACAGTGCAGGAAGCGCTTCAGTGGCCTAACTAGGTTAGCCAAAGTGAGTACACTTACTCATTCTCCTACACTCCATCTTCCACATCACCGCCCCCCCCACCCCACAACTCCTTCTGCACTGCCAACACTACTCTATCACATCACTCGTCACACCCACTCAAACCTCATCCTCAACTTACCTGCATTTACTCACCTCCCCAGTACTCATCCCACCACTACCACTCAACCCAATCCTCATACAATGTCATGGCTCTGTCTCATACTCACCCTCTGATGCATCTCTTTCACGGTCACCCTCACCCAACCTGCCACTACCTCTGCTGCAGCCACAGTGGATGCATCATGTATGAGTAGTAGGAAGCATAAGGCAAGGGTTTCGTGAGCACAAAGGGGATGCACAAGGGTGTTTGACAGTTTGTCATGGTTTTTATTTATAGGAACATAGGAACAGGAGTAGGCCATTCAGCCCCTCGTGCCTGCTCCGCCATTTGATAAGATCATGGCTGATCTGTGATCTAACTCCATATACCTGCCTTTGGCCCATATCCCTTAATACCTCTGGTTGCCAAAAAGCTATCTATCTCAGATTTAAATTTAGCAATTGAGCCAGTCTCAATTGCCGTTTGCGGAAGACAGTTCCAAACTTCTACCACCCTTTGTGTGTAGATATTTGATTTTGGTTCAACTCACATTAAATATTATACTGTCACCACTACTGCCACATCTTGGCCATTCTTGACTGGCTTGTGTAATAAGTCCCTTTCATGAGGTTCTCCATGAACACCCACACTTGATGCTACCCATTGGGTCACCCTACAGTGGGTGTATGTGTAGTTGCACCACTATTTTGTGCAGGTGCCTATGGCGCAGCACTGTGTTGTGGAGCTCCACATGGCAGAGGTGGACGGTGTGCCTGGGCGATGTTGCTCGTCCTCGGATGAAGTGGTGAATGCATGGCACCCCCCCCAACCTGACGGTGTGAGTTTGAGGGGGTCCGCAAAGCAGGGTTTAGGGTATAAATTAATAATTTTGAGTGGATTTTACAAGCCCCCCAGCCCCCAACGTACCCGCTCGGCATCCCAAAATCCACTCCAAACTTTCTCCTTTCCCTTTAGTTGATAAGCAACTTCTGCACGAGCTTTAGATTACATAACAATGTCACCTTCCATGTCTATCCACAGCTGATATGTACTGTCCCATCTGATTGTAGAAGGGAGAACACGAGCAATGATTCTGGGAGAACTAAAAAAAATCACTTATTACTAAGATCAGTTTAATTTGCATCCAAATATACCAAAGTTCAACAGCAAAAATGAGATCTACTCATGGTAGCAGAGAGCATGGCCGAGGTACTAAATGACTACTTTGCATCTGTCTTTACCAAGGAAGAAGATGCTGCCAGAGTCTCAGTAAAGGAAGATGTAGTTGAGATACTGGATGGGCTAAAAATTGATAAAGAGGAAGTACTAGAAAGGCTAGTTGTACTTAAAGTAGATAAGTCACCCAGGTGGGTGGGATGCATCCTAGGTTGCTGAGGGAAGTACGGGTGGAAATTGCGGAGGTACTGGGCAAAATCTTCCAAACATCCTTAGATACAGGGGTAGTGCCATAGGACTGGAGAATTGCAAATATTACACCCTTGTTCAAAAAAGGGTAGAACCATAGAAAAGATACAGCACAGAAGGGGGCCATTCGGCCATCGTGTCCACACCGGCTCAATGAACAACCAGGTGCCCATTCTAATCCCTTCCAGCACCCGGTCCATAGCCCTGCAGCTTACAGCACTTTAGGTGCAGGTCCAGGTACTTTTTAAAAGGATTGAGAGTCCCTGCCTCTACTACCAATTCGGGTAGCGAATTCCATACACCCACCACCCTCTGGGTAAAAAAGTTTTTCCTCATGTCCCCTCTAATCCTTCCACCAATCAGCTTAAATCTATGCTCTCTAGTTCTTGAACTCTCCTCTAGGGGAAACAGGTACTTCCTGTCTACTCTATCTAGGCACCTCATAATTTTGTACACCTCAATCAAGTCTCGCCTCTGCCTCCTCTGCTCCAAGGAAAACAACCCCAGCCTATCCAATCTCTCCTCGTAGCTGCAATTTTCAAGCCCTGGCAACATTCTTGTAAATCTTCTCTGCACTCTCTCCAGAGCAATTACGTCCTTCCTGTAATGTGGTTACCAGAACTGTGCACAATACTCCAGCTATGGCCTTACCAGCGTTTTATACAGTTCCATCATTACATCCCTGCTTTTGTATTCTATACCTCGGCTAATAACGGAGAGCTTCCGTATGCCTACTTCACAACCTTATCTACCTGTACTGCCACCCTCAGGGACCTGTGCACATGCACTCCAAGGTCTCTCACTTCCCTTTTGCTGTTTGCCCTCCCTAAGTGCATTACCTCACACTTCTCCAGGTTGAACTCCATTTGCCACTTTTCCGCCCACTCCACCAACCCATTGATATCTTCTTGGGCTCTACTTCACTAACAACTACACTGCCAATTTTTGTGTCGTCTGCAAATTTGCCAATCATGTCCCCTACATTCAAGTCCAAATCATTAATATATACCACAAACAGCAAGGGACCCAACACTGAGCCCTGTGGCACACCACTGGAAACAGATTTCCATTCGCAAAGACATCCATCGACTTTTACCCTTTGTTTCCTGTTACTGAACCAATTTTGGATCCAATTCGCCACATTTCCCAGTATCCCATGGGCTTTTACCTTTCTGACCAGCCTGCCATGTGGGACCTTGTCAAATGCCTTACCATAATCCATGCAGACAACATCCACTGCACTACCCTCATCAATCCTCCTCGTCACTTCCTCAAAGAATTCAATCAGATTTGTAAGGCACGACCTTCCCTGAACAAATCCATGCTGATTATCCCTGATTAAACCATGCCTTTCCAAGTGACAGTTTATCCTATCTCTCAGTATTGATTCTAATAGTCAGACTGACCGGCCTATAATTGTTCAGCCTTTCCCTCGTAACCTTTTTAAACAATGGTACTACATTTGCAGTTTTCCAGTCCTCCGGTACCTCCCCTGTATCTAGTGAGGATTGGAAAATGATCCTCAGAGCATCCACTATTTCCTCCCAGGCTTCCTTCAATAGTCTAGGAAACAATCCATCTGGCCCTGGTGACTTATCAACTTTCAAGGATTCCAGTCCCTCTAGTACTTCCTCTCTCGTTATGTTTACCTTATCCAATATTTCACACCTCTCCTCTTTAACTACTACGTCTGCATCTCCTTTGTGAGTACGGAGACAAAATATTCATTTAAAACCCTACCCACAAGTTACCCTTATCATCCCTGATAGGTCCCACCTTTTCCTTAGCTATCCTATTGTTCTTAATGTACTGATCAAACATCTTTGGGTTTTCTTTAATCTTACTAACTAATATTTTGTCATGCCCTCTCATTGCTTTCCTTATTTCCTTTTTTACGTCATCCCTGTACTTTCTGTACTCCTCTAGGCTTTCTGCAGTATTTAGTTTTCTGTGACAGCCATAAGCTTTCTTTTTCTGCTTTATCTTGCCCCATATACCTCTGGACAACCAGGGGGCTCTAAATTTGGCAGTGCCACCCTTTTTCTTTGAGTGTATGTGCCTGCATTGTACCTGTAGAATTTCACTTTTTAGTGCCTCCCACTGGCTTGCCACTGATTTCTCCTCAAGTAGTTGTGTCCTGTCCACTTCTGCGAAATCACCTCTTATTTCTGTAAGATTTGCCTTCCCCCAATTTAAAACGTTTGCTCCTGATTTAACTCTGTCCTTTTTCATAATAATGCTAACACTAACTGAATTGTCACCCACTGTCACTTCACCCACTTGCCCACCTTCATTTCCCAGGACTAAATCTAGAATTGCATCACCTCTCATTGGGCTTGTCACGTACTGGCTAAAAGAGTTCTCCTGGACACCGATCAAGAATTTTGCGTTCTCTGTGCCCCTCACACTGTTTGAATCCCAGTTGACGTTAGGGTAGTTGAAGTCCCCTACTATTATTGCCCTCTTATTTTTGCACTCAGAAATTTGCCTACGTGTTTGTTCTTCTATCTCCCTTTCGCTATTTGGGGGTGTATAGTACACTCCTAGTAGTGTGACTGCCCCTTTTTTTTATTTCTTAGCTCAACCCATATGGCCTCGATTGATGATCCATTTAGCATATCATCCCTTCTCACAACTGTAATTGATTCTTTAACCAATAATGCTACCCCCCCCCTCCTTTTTTATCACCCACTCTATCCTGCCTGAAAACTCTATATCCAGGGATATTGAGCTGCCAATTATCCCCCTCTTTAAGCCAGGTTTCCGTTATAGCAATGATATCATGCTGCCATGTGTCTATCTGTGCCATTAGCTCATCTGCTTTGTTTGTAATACTCCTTGCATTGAAGTATATACCCTTTAACCCTGTCAAATTCCTGTGCTGAACACCATTTAACCTTTGCTTCTTTTGCCTTTGAGTCGCTAACTACGTCACTAACTGTTTTTCTACTTCCCGTTTCCTGGTCTGAATTTGTACTATCTGAACCTGCCCTGTGGTTCCCATCCCCCTGCCATACTAGTTTAAACCCTCCCCAACAGAACTAGCAAAGGTCCCCGTGAGGATATTGGTCCTGGTTCTGCTTCGGTGCAACATTCCAGCTTGTACAGGTCCCGCCTTTCCCAGAATCGGTCCCAATGCCTCAGGAATTTAAACCCCTCCCTCCTACTCTAACTCTCAAGCCACGCATTCATCTGGTCTATTCTCCTATTTCTGCTCTCGCTAGCACGTGGCACTGGGAGTAATCCTGAGATTACTACCTTAGAGGTCCTGCTTTTTAATTTGTTTCCTATCTCCCTATATTCTGCTTGCAGGACCTCATCCCTTTTTTACCGATGTTGTTGGTACCGAAATGCACCACGACCTCTGGCTGTTCACCCTCCCCCTTCAGAAAGTCCTGCAGCCGCTCCATGACATCCTTGTCCCTAGCACCAGGGAAGCAACATATCATCCTGGAGTCATGTCTGCGGCCGCAGAAACGCCTAACTGTTCCCCTCACGATAGAATCCCCTATCACTATTGCTCTCCCATTCTTTTGCCTCCCTTCCTGTGCAGCTGAGTCACTCGTGGTGCCACGGTCTTGGCTCTTGTTGCATTCCCCTGATAAGCCATTTCCCCAACAATATCCAAAGCGGAATATCTGTTTGAGAGGGAGATGGCTCCATGGGACTCCTGCTCTACCTGCTTAGTCCTTTTACTCTGCCTGGCGGTCACCCATTTCCTTTCTGCCTGCGTAATCTTTACCTGCGGTGTGACCGCCTCAATGAACGGGCTATCCACGATAATCTCAGCATCGCGGATGTTCCACAGTGAATCTATCCGCAGCTCCAGCTCCGAAATGTGGTTAGTCAGTAGCTGCAGCTGGACACACTTCCTGCACACATGGTCGCCAGGCACACCGGTAGTGACCATGACTTCCCACATAGCGCAGGAGGAGCATATCACGGGTGCGAGCTCTGCTGCCATGATTAAGTTCGTTAGTTACTCCCTTTAAGGAGTTTACTCCTTTAAATTACTCTTAATTTAGAGAATATTAAGTACACGAGGGACCTTGATTCACTAAAAAACGCTACTTGCTATAACTAAATTAAATTTAGTTTTTTTTTAAATGTAGTTTTATGCTATAAGTTACTTAGCCCACATTCCTAAGAAAGAAGAAAACAGAAGAGATACTCACCGCCAACCACCTACCTGCCTTACCTGTGACGTCACACTGCAGTTTTGTTTTGTTGTTGCTGTGATCCGCTCTCGGTACACTCCGCTCTGCTGTCTAAACAAATGCACCTCACCCCTTACTGCACCGAATCCCCTCACTCACTAAATTCCCAATGAGAGACTGTCAAAACCAGACTCCGTCCTCCCTCACTCTGTGCATTAGCAAAACCCTTCTGAATTTATGCTAGCTAGAATGCCAATCACCTGAGTCAGCCCCAGCTGACGGTAGGTTACCAGTTCTAACCAGTCACCTAATTAACTAGGTGACCAACTGCCACTTCAGGCTGCTTGTTTACCACTAACTGAAAACTGCAAAACTGGGTGCAAGGATAAACTTGTAGGCCAGTCAGTTTAACCTCGGTGGTGAGGAAACTTTTAGAAATGATAATCCGGGACAGAATTAACAGTCACTCGGACAAGTGTGGATTGATTATGGAAAGCCAGCACGGATTTGGTAAAGGCAAATCATGTTTAACTAACTTGATAGAGTTTTTTGATGAGGTAACAGAGAGGGTAGATGAGGGCAATGCGGTTTGTGGTGCATATGGACTTTCAAAAGGCGTTTGATAAAGTGCCCCCAATAGGCTTGCCATCAAAACTGAAGCCCATGGAATAAAGGGGTAGTTGCAGCGTGGATACAAAATTGGCAAACAGGAAGCAGAAAGTAAGACCATAAGAGATAGGAGCAGGAGTAGGAGTAGGCCATTTGGCCCCTCAAGCCTGCTCCGCCCTTTAATGAGATCATGGCTGACCTGATTTTTGCCGCAACTCCACTTTCCCGCCCTTTCTCCATATCCTTTGACTCCCTTGCTGATCAAAAATTTGTCTAACTCAGCCTTGAATGTATTCAATGACTCAGCCTCCACAGCTTTTTGGGGTAAAGAAGTCCAAAGATACACAACCCTCTGGGAGAAGAAATTCCTCCTCATTTCCGTAGTCGTGAATGGTTGTTTTTCGTGCTGGAGGGAGATGTACAGTGGTGTTCCACAGGGGTCGTGGGGGGGATGGCGATCGTTGGGGAGGAGGAGGAATCTGAGATCGTGGTGGGGGGGGGAATGGAGATTATGGGGAAGGGATCAGGAGTCGTGGGGGGGTCGGAGGTCGTGGGGGGGGTCGCTGCAGGTAGGCTTGTTGGGCCTGGAGGAAGCACTCCTACTCCTCCAGGCCCACAAGCTGTGCTATAAAGGCGCTTATCTGCTGTTCCATGCCTTCTCACCTCCGCTGACGTGGCGTGAAATAGAAGGCAGAGGAGCGGTCCATAAAAAGGCGGGAGTCAGGAGCACAGGATCAGCTGAGGCGGCGGAGCAGAGGAGCGACCCATAAAAAGGCGGGAGTCAGGAGCACAGGATCAGCTGAGGCGGCGGAGCAGAGGAGCGACCCATAAAAAGGCGGGAGTCAGGAGCACAGGATCAGCTGAGGCGGCGGAGCAGAGGAGCGGCCCATAAAAAGGCGGGAGTCAGGAGCACAGGATCAGCTGAGGCGGCGGAGCAGAGGAGCGGCCCATAAAAAGGCGAGAGTCAGGATCACAGGATCAGCTGAGGCGGCGGAGCAGAGGAGCGGCCCATAAAAAGGCGGGAGTCAGGAGCACAGGATCAGCTGAGGCGGCGGAGCAGAGGAGCGGCCCATAAAAAGGCGGGAGTCAGGAGCACAGGATCAGCTGAGGCGGCGGAGCAGAGGAGCGGCCCATAGAAAGGCGGGAGTCAGGAGCACAGGATCAGCTGAGGCGGCGGAGCAGAGGAGCGACCGAGCGCGAGGGTTAGGGAGAGAGAAAAAAAACCCCAAAGTGACGTCAGCAGAAGGGAAGGAGCTGATTGGTGTGTAGCTGATTGTTTAGGAGGAGGATCGAGCTACTGCAGCTGCTGGAGGCACGAAGTCACAGCCAACAGGTAAGTGATTGGCTGGTGACTGGTAAGTAGTTTTTCTTTCCTTCTTTTTTTCTCTTGACATTGTAGTTGTGTTAAGCTAACTTAAGGGTTAAGTCATGGCAGGAGATCCCAGAGCCGTGTCATGTTCCTCTTGTGGGATGTGGGAATTCAGGGATCCTTCCTGTGTCCCTGGTTCCTTCACCTGCGGGAAGTGTGTCCAGCTGCAGCTACTGTTTGACCGCTTGACGGCTCTGGAGCTGCGGATGGACTCACTTTGGAGCATCCGCGATGCTGAGGAAGTCGTGGATAGCATGTTCAGTGAGTTGGTCACACCACAGATAAAAATTACTGAGGGAGATAGTGAATGGGTGACCAACAGACAGAGGAAGAGTAGGAAGGCAGTGCAGGGGTCCCCTGCGGTCATCTCCCTCCAAAACAGGTATACCGTTTTGGATACTGTTGGGGGAGATGGCTCACCAGGGGAAGGTGGCAGCGGCCAGGTTCATGGCACCGTGGCTGGCTCTGCTGCACAGGAGGGCAGGAAAAAGAGTGGCAGAGCTATAGTGATAGGGGACTCGATTGTAAGGGGAATAGACAGGCGTTTCTGCGGACGCAACCGAGACTCCAGGATGGTATGTTGCCTCCCTGATGCAAGGGTCAGGGATGTCTCGGAGCGGCTGCAGGACATTCTGAAGGGGGAGAGTGAACAGCCAGTTGTCATGGTGCATATAAGTACCAACGATATAGGTAAAAAACGGGATGAGGTCCTACAAGCTGAATTTAGGGAGTTAGGAGTTAAACTGAAAAGTAGGACCTCAAAGGTAGTAATCTCAGGATTGCTACCAGTGCCACGGGCTAGTCAGAGTAGGAATGACAGGATAGCTAGAATGAATACGTGGCTTGAGAGATGGTGCAAGAGGGAGGGATTCAAATTCCTGGGCCATTAGAACCGGTTCTGGGGGAGGTGGGACCAGTACAAATTGGACGGGCTGCATCTGGGCAGGACTGGAACCAATGTCCTAGGGGGAGTGTTTGCTAGTGCTGTTGGGGAGGGTTTAAACTAATGTGGCAGGGGGATGGGAACCGATGCAGGAAGTCAGTGGGAAGTAAAGTGGTGACAGAAACAAAAGGCAGTAAGGGAGAGTGTACAAAACATGGCCGGACAGATGGTCTGAGAAAGCAGGGCAAAGACCAAGGGAAGTCGAGATTAAACTGCATTTATTTCAATGCAAGAAGTCTGATGGGCAAGGCAGATGAACTCAGGGCATGGATGGGTACATGGGACTGGGATGTTATAGCTATTACTGAAACATGGCTAAGGGAGGGGTAGGACTGGCAGCTCAATGTTCCAGGGTACAGATGCTGTAGGAAAGATAGAGCAGGAGGTAAGAGAGGAGGGGGAGTTGCGTTCTTGATTAGGGAGAACATCACAGCAGTAGTGAGAGGGGATTATATCCGAGGGTTTGCCCACTGAGTCCATATGGGTAGAACTGAAAAATAAGAAGGGAGAGATCACTTTGATAGGATTGTACTACAGACCCCCAAATAGTCAACGGGAAATTGAGGAGCAAATATGTAAGGAGATTACAGACAGCTGCAAGAAAAATAGGGTAGTAATACTAGGGGACTTTAACTTTCCCAACATTGACTGGGACAGCCATAGCATTAGGGGCTTGGATGGGGAGAAATTTGCTGAGTGTATTCAGGAGGAATTTCTCATTCAGTATGTGGATGGCCCGACTAGAGAGGGGGCAATACTTGACCTCCTCTTGGGAAATAAGGAAGGGCAGGTGACAGAAGTGTTAGTGAGGGATCACTTTGGGACCAGTGATCATAATTCCATTAGTTTTAAGATAGCTATGGAGAATGATAGGTCTGGCCCAAAAGTTAAAATTCTAAATTGGGGAAAGGCCAATTTTGATGGTATTAGACAGGAACTTTCAGAAGTTGATTGGGAGAGTCTGTTGGCAGGCTAAGGGACGTCTGGTAAGTGAGAGGCTTTCAAAAGTGTGTTAACCAGGGTTCAGGGTAAGCACATTCCTTATAAAGTGAAGGGCAAGGCTGGTAGAAGTAGGGAACCTTGGATCACTCGGGAGATTGAGGCCCTAGTCAAAAAGAAGGAGGCATATGACATGCATAGGCAGCTGGGATCAAGTGGATCCCTTGAAGAGTATAGAGATTGCTGGAGTAGAGTTAAGAGAGAAATCAGGAGGGCAAAAAGGGGACATGAGATTGCTTTGGCAGATAAGGCAAAGGAGAATCCAAAGAGCTTCTACAAATACATAAAGGGCAAAAGAGCAACTAGGGAGAGAGTAGGGCCTCTTAAGGATCAACAAGGTCATCTATGTGCGGAACCACAAGAGATGGGTGAGATCCTAAATGAATATTTCACATCGGTATTTACGGTTGAGAAAGGCATGGATGTTAGGGAACTTGGGGAAATAAATAGTGATGTCTTGAGGAGTGTACATATTACAGAGAGGGAGGTGCTGGAAGTCTTAACGCGCATCAAGGTAGATAAATCTCCGGGACCTGATGAAATGTATCCCAGGATGTTATGGGAGGTTAGGGAGGAAATTGCGGGTCCCCTAGCAGAGATATTTGAATCATCGACAGCTACAGGTGAGGTGCCTGAAGATTGGAGGGTAGCAAATGTTGTGCCTTTGATTAATAAGGGCGGCAGGGAAAAGCCTGGGAACTACAGACCGGTGAGCCTGACATCTGTAGTGGGTAAGTTGTCAGAGGGTATTCTGAGAGACAGAATCTACAGGTATTTGGAGAGGCAGGGACTGATTAGGAACAGTCAGCATGGTTTTGTGAGAGGAAAATCATGTCTCACGAATTTGATTGAGTTTTTTGAAGGGGTAACCAAGAAGATCGATGAGGGCTGTGCAGTGGACGTGGTCTACATGGACTTTAGCAAGGCCTTTGACAAGGTACCGCATGGTAGGTTGTTACATAAGGTTAAATCTCACGGGATCCAAGGTGAGGTAGCCAATTGGATACAAAATTGGATTGACAACAGAAGACAGAGGGTGGTTGTGGAGGGTTGTTTTTCAAACTGGAGGCCTGTGACCAGCGGTGTGCCTCAGGGATCGGTGCTGGGTCCGCTGTTATTTGTTATTTATATTAATGATTTGGATGAGAATTTAGGAGGCATGGTTAGTAAGTTTGCAGATGACACCAAGATTGGTGGCATTGTGGACAGTGAAGAAGGTTATCTAGGATTGCAACGGGATCTTGATAAATTGGGCCAGTGGGCCGATGAATGGCAGATGGAGTTTAATTTAGATAAATGTGAGGTGATGCATTTTGGAAGATCGAATCGGGCCAGGACCTACTCCGTTAATGGTAGGGCGTTGGGGAGAGTTATAGAACAAAGAGATCTAGGAGTACAGGTTCATAGCTCCTTGAAAGTGGAGTCACAGGTGGATAGGGTGGTGAAGAAGGCATTCAGCATGCTTGGTTTCATTGGTCATAACACTGAATACAGGAGTTGGGATGTCTTGTTGAAGTTGTACAAGACATTAGTAAGGCCACACTTGGAATACTGTGTACAGTTCTGGTCACCCTATTATAGAAAGGATATTATTAAACTAGAAAGAGTGCAGAAAAGATTTACTAGGATGCTACCGGGACTTGATGGTTTGACTTATAGGGAGAGGTTGGATACACTGAGACTTTTTTCCCTGGAGAGTAGGAGGTTTCGGGGTGATCTTATAGAAGTCTATAAAATAATGAGGGGCATAGATAAGGTAGATAGTCAAAATCTTTTCCCAAAGGTAGGGGAGTCTATAACGAGGGGGCATAGATTTAAGGTGAGAGGGGAGAGATACAAAAGGGTCCAGAGGGGCAATTTTTTCACTCAAAGGGTGGTGAGTGTCTGGAACGAGCTGCCAGAGGCAGTAGTAGAGGCGGGTACGATTTTGTCTTTCAAAAAGCATTTGGACAGTTCCATGGGTAAGATGGGTATAGAGGGATATGGGCCAAGTGCAGGCAATTGGGACTAGCTTAGTGGTATAAACTGGGCGACATGGACATGTTGGGCCGAAGGGCCTGTTTCCATGTTGTAAACGTCTATGATTTTAAGGCCTGGGAATCTGGCCCTAAAGGGTTAAAAACAAAAAAATCTGTTAAAATGGAGGCCCGCAACCTCCCTGAAAACTTTTAGTGACTGACCCGCCTCCTGAGAGTGGGTTGGTCACCCACCCCTCATCCCGCCTCCGTTAAAACTGGAAATGGGCGGGTTGGAGACGGGTTTTAGGTTTTAAAAAATTTTACTCCCCCGCCCCCCCCAACTCCCAAACCCACCCATTTTTCAGAGTTAATTTCATGCCCATTATCTGAACAGCTCAAGTAACATGCTTGTTTGGACATGTGAATTGACAGCTGATTGCATGTGAATTCCACTGAACAATATTAATTTGGCATGGAAACCAATATAAAGTACAATGAACCAAATATATACATGATCATTTTGGGAGATCCACCTAGTTTGGAAGTAATGCTGCTCAATCAGAAAAATACAAGCAGCATAATAGCATTTATTACTAAATTAAATTGTAAATATTACTGAATTAGGCAAAAACTAAGACTATTTCATACGGCTCTTTTAGGTAAGAAATATTGTACTTTCACAATGGTCTAAAACAGTTTTGGCTTTGAACCAATACAAAAATGTCAAAAACCAGATGTAAAGCAACCAATTTGAATTTAGGCAAGCAATGAAAGTTTTGAATGACATCACACTGCTTCTGCTTTGCAATAACTGCAGTATATCTGTCCTGTCAGCTCTTCAAATGCACAGTCCACTTTCCCTGGCTAAGAAGTGCAGAGCCAAATTTTATAGCACCCTTTACTTAGGAATTGTAATCTCCATTATTAATTTACCATCCTAGAACATGCACAACTATAAATGCAGCTGTATCATCAGGTGTATGCAAAATTTACCAGAAGATGCTACTAAAAGACTCCAGTTTAATGTTCTGTGAAGATAAAACAAGTTCTGTATTTATGGTTACAAGTTTGCTTTAGGTCAATAGTTGTTTTATCATTCTAGCTGATTTATGCTGTAATGTATTTGTACCTTGTGGACTAATAAGTTTCAATTTTAATACATTACATTTTGCAAACCAGCATCCCAGCGTAATTGAAAACAAGAATATGCTGCATTTCAATTTGTTTGCTAATAGTTTCCATCCAACATGACAACATCTCAACAAACTGCTCATCTCGAAACCTGCAGCAACATAGTTATTCTTTTCTCTAAAGACCAAAACAAAAAAAAATGTTTTTTTTTTCTGTTGGATTCAAAGTGAGGGCATAGAAAAAAAATTGGGAGCACTGACCAGCACTAATTTTTTCACTTAAAGCTTCACTTTTTTTTCCAATACATTGTACAGTACTCATTTAAGAGCGATATCGTGACTAGACTTATTGGTGCCAGTAAACTATATTAACAAAAACACACATGTTGTGTTTTTATGTTGTGTGATACATCCAATTTATCAAGTCAAACTGCTCCTACCACCTAGTATTTTATTCTAGTGCTATGGAGCTAAAAATGAACTCTTCTGACCTAGCCCATTTTAACTGACAAAATCTATAATTCTACATAAGAAGAAAACTGCAATTACTGGGGAAAAAAGCAGAACATGTTGGAAATAAACAGAAAGGTCAGAATATGTAAAGAGAAAGGACAAACAGATGCAAGATTGAGAGAAGTGGGATTCCTATTCTGTGGTAGAAAAACCATAGCAACTTAGATTCGACAACACAGTAGGAGGCCATTCAGCCGATCATGACTATGACAGCTTTTTGCTAGAGCAGTTAGGAACATTTGGAACATAGGAACAGGAGTAGGCCATTCAGCCCCTCGTGCCTGCTCCGCCATTTGATAAGATCATGTCTGATCTGTGATCGAACTCCACATACCCACCTTTGGCCCATATCCCTTAAAACCTTTGATTGCCAAAAAGCTATCTATCTCAGATTTAAATTTAGCAATTGAGCTAGTATCAATTGCTGTTTGCGGAAGAGAGTTCCAAACTTCTACCACCCTTTGTGTGTAGAAATGTTTTCTAATCTCACTCCTGAAAGGTCTGGCTCGAATATTTAGACTGTGCCCCCTACTCCTAGAATCCCCAACCAGTGGAAATAGTTTCTCTCTATCCACCCTATCCGTTCCCCTTAACATCTTATAAACTTCGATCAAATCACCCCTTAACCTTCGAAACTCCAGAGAATACAACCCCAATTTGTGTAATCAAATCAAACCAATCCTATCCTATTCTCCTGCTCTGTACCCATAGCCCTATATCCTCCTCTGCTTCAAATATTTACTAAAATTTTCCTTTAAAAGATGTAATGGACTCTGCGTCAACCACTCCTTGTGGCAAAGCATTCCATTCTCCAACAATCCTCCACTTTAAAAAAATTCCCTTAACCTCTCTCCTCACTCGCAGTAACCATTTTAAATTGATGACCCCTCATTAGTTCCCAACCAGAGGAAAATGTCTTTCCCCATTCACCCTATCAAAACCTTTGATAATTTTAAAAACCTCTACTAAATCTCCTCTTTGCCTTTTCTGCTCCAGTGGAAATAGTCCCAGCATCCTAAGTCTCTCCTCATAATTATAGTTTCCCATTCTTGGCATCATCCTGGTCAGTCTACACTGCACAGTCCCCATGGCTTTCATGTTCTTTTTTCTCTGCACTGAATTGCATCTGCCACCTGTCTGACCATTCTACTAATATGATAACGATCTAAGCATGATGTCACAAAAATTAATCCATTTGACCAAGCATAATTCTGTTCTCACTGTTTCCACACTGTCTTGTTGGTACAGTGTTGGGTAACATACTAGTAGATAAAAGAAATGGAATTCTTGGCAATTTATTTGCAACTAAAGGCTACGTAGGTGAAGGTGCACATTATGGTGCAGATGTTGAAGAGACTATTGATGTATTGGATGGTTGGGGTCCTACAAATGCCTGGTGTATGGCTCTGGCAGTCTGCAAATGTGCTTCAGCAATGGACTCATGTTTGTTTCTTTGCTGTGGTTGATTGTCCTCTTCCTCCAGGTGATCCATAATTATGTCTCATTGGGTGTTAAAGTTGTACAGCAGATTATGGTGATCCTGAAGCCTTTGCCAGGTTACAGTGTATTTCTTCCAACTTAATATACTGTATCCATTGCTTATGGTGTGATATCCTCAACACTGGAGAGACCAAACGCTGACCACTTTGCTGAACATCTCCATTCTGCGTGCAAGGGTAACCCCAAGATCCCTGATTCCCGAGGTCACATGCCACATCAATTCCCCATCCCACTCCCATGCTGACATCGTCTTTGGCCTCTACACTGTCCCACTGAAGTTTAATGAACAGCACCTGATCTTTCTATTAGACATTTTGCAGCTTCTGGCCTCAGTATTGACTTTAATGACTTCAGACTTTAACTTAGTTCACACTTTCTTTACAGCTGGAGAATTGGGATGGGTGTTAGGCATTTCCGGGTGAGGGGAAAGACGTTAGCGCATGGGGTGGGGACCCTTATCAGAAGAGCATGTTGGTGGGGCTGTGTCTGCACTTGGTGTTTTCCTGCTTTTTTCTTCTATTGAACTAGTGGATTCTGTTCCACCTTACCAGTTCTTTTCCAGTTTCAATTTCAGACCTGCCTTACCCCACCGCCTCATCTATTCATACATTCTCTGTGCTTCTTAAATGTCTTTAATTTATTTAATTATGCCCCTTCTTATTGTCTCATGTTAACATCACTTCAGTCATTTAACCATCGTGCGTGCGGCGTGCTTCCTCTTTCCCTTCATTTTAAAATGCTGTTCATTAGTAAAAAATAGGGATGAAGGATCTGCACCTGAAACATTCGCAACCCCTCAGATAATGAAGCAGTCCAAGGCCGCAAGCAGCAAGACCTGGACAACATCCAGGCTTGGGCTCATAAGTGGCAAGTAACATTCGCGCCAGATAAGTGCCAGGCAATGACCATCTCCAACAAGAGAGGGTCCAACCACCTCCCCATGACATTCAACGGCATTACCATCGCCGAATCCCCCACCATTAACATCCTGGAGGTCACCATTGACCAGAAACTTAACTGGACCAGCCATATAAATACTGTGGCTACAAGAGCAGGTCAGAGGCTGGGAATTCTGCGGCGAGTGACTCACCTCCTGACTCCCCAAAGCCTTTCCACCATCTACAAGGCACAAGTCAGGAGTGTGATGGAATACTCTCCACTTGCCTGGATGAGTGCAGCTCCAACAACACTCAAGAAGCTCGACACCATCCAGGACAAAGCAGCCCGCTTGATTGGCACCCCATCCACCACCCTAAACATTCACTCCCTTCACCACCGGCGCACTGTGGCTGCAGTGTGTACCATCCACAGGATGCACTGCAGCAACTCGCCAAGGCTTCTTTGACAGCACCTCCCAAACCCGCGACCTCTACCACCTAGAAGGACAAAAGCAGCAGGTACATGGGAACAACACCACCTGCACGTTCCCCTCCAAGTCATACACCATCCCGACTTGGAAATATATCGCCGTTCCTTCATCGTCGCTGGGTTAAAATCCTCGAACTCCCTACCTAACAGCACTGTGGGAGAACCTTCACCACACAGACTGCAGCGGTTCAAAAAGGCAGCTCACCACCACCTTCTCAAGAGCAACTAGAGACGGGCAATAAATGGGCCAGCGACGCCCACATCCCATGAACGAATAAAAAAAACATTAGCAGAACAGATGCTATCCGACCTTTTGAGTGTTTTTGTATTAGTCTACCCTGGGACCTTACTCTCTGTAAAAGAGGATCAGAAGGGATTTATGATTTTCATAAGTATGGAGAATTTGAGTCCAGGAATATTCTGTCAGACATAGGATTAAAGAACATGGGGACACAAATTAAAGTTAATCGTGTAAATATTTTTTGTAGTAGGAGGGCAATAAAATTGTGGGAGTGGTGGATCAGAAGACGATAGCAAACTTAGGAAAAGGGATACAGGACTATTAGTTCCATGATTACAGTAAGCAACTGATAGGAGATTTGGAAGGATAGATGAACCAATGGCCTTCTCCTGTCCAAAGCATTACTAAGTTACTGCCACATTTCAGGATTTTTTTGACCTTTTTCCCACAGAGATTTTAGAAAAAAAAGTTTGAACTGTTGGATTTTAAAAAGCAAAGTGGATTTGCACAGCATTTAAAAGGAAGGTCATAAGCTGCAGGCAACTGTATCAAAACCAAACATTGATACTGTTACCCAGGATGATCAGAAACAAGAGGAGTGTTGTTATCCCATCTCAAGGGCACCCAATAAATATTCACACCATGATGGGGGGGTGGGGGGGGGCGGAGAATGTCTTCTCCTGTTGAACTTTACATGACGTTAGCTAGTTTGATTAGCAGCTCTTCTGGCCAATCCCCAGACACAGGAGTAGTCAGGAACATAAGAAATCTGGGTTTCGGAATCCTGACAAATATACACCGAGGAACCAGATGAATCCTTACCAAGGAACCGTCTGGGATTTCACCTCCCAGCGTCAGTCTAGAGATGAAGCTTGACTTGATTCGCCAAACCTTCTTACATTAACCAGTTCTGATCGAAATTAATTTAAGTTAATAATCCTTCATTAGGTTACCCTCAAGAGACTGAATGAATTAACTCTTTCTTGCCAAATCATCAAGGAAGAAGCCAGACCACAAGTCGCGCATTAAATACTATTTATTGGTTACAAATCACAACTTAAAAATTAAAGTTAGTACATGAACACTTAATAGACATGCATAAATGTAATCAGAGTCATCTAGCAGTTGAGCAGCAAATCACTAACAGACAGAGTTACTTAACAAAATGAGCAGCAAAGGTTACACAGGCAATTTAGTGACGCACTGTAAATCAGCGCTAACGGATGCTGAGTATTAACTATAGCAGTGTCTGAGGCTATAAATTGGTAAAATTACTTGAAGAATAATTCCCTAGATAGCTGACAAGTTAACAGCTTTGAATAAGCCAGTCTATCAAATAGTTCAAGTCTATGTGTGATTAACAACATTCAGAACTTACACAACCTCACGAGCGGTGTGGCTGGGTCAATCTCTTTCCTTCCTTGGGAGGCAGGCTTTAGCTTCTAGAGTGTTGAGTCAATGAACCCTTTGCGGTGGGGTTATCTGTTTCCCTTGGATCTTCAGATTTGCCTGAACCTACGTTACACATGGGTGACGATATCTTAGCTTGCTTCCCTCTCACATTTCTCTATCTCATACTACTCTCAAATCAGTGACACTCTTCGCTGTGTCTGTGACGAGCTGATGTAGCCACAATTTAGCTTCTAACCTCTGACGTTCTGTTTTTAATGGTACCAAGTACTGGTAAGGATACCTCTTACACCTGCTAGGTAAAAGTTTTTACAGAAGTATAGAGGAAATAAAAGTCTTCTTCTGATTAATACAGAAAGACTAAGAAAGACTGCTACTTCCACCAAAGACAAAGAAAACTATGCTTCTGAATGACCAACATATCAGAAACATAGAAACGTAAAAAATAGGAGCAAGAGTAGGCCATTCAGCCCTTCGGGCCTGCTCCGCCATTCAAAATGATCATGGCTGATTGTCTAACTCTGTTAGTACCCTGTTCCCGCTTTTTCCCCATATCCCTTGATCCCTTTAGCATTAAGAAATATATCTATCTCCTTCCTGAATACATCTAATGACTTGGCCTCCACTGCCTTCTGCGGCAGAGAATTCCACAGGTTCACCACCCTCTGAGTGAAGAAATTTCTCCTCATCTCGGTTCTAAATGACATACCCCACATCCTGAGACTGTGACCCCTGATTCTGGACTCCCCAGCCATCGGGAACATCCTCCCTGTATCTAGTCTGTCTAGTCCTGTTAGAATTTTATATGTTTCGATAAGATCACCTCTCATTCTTCTAAACTCTAGTGAATATCAGAGAGAGTCAGAGAGTCAGAGTTATACAGCACGGATAGAGGCCCTTCGGCCCATCGTGTCCGCGCCGGCCATCAAGCCCTGTCTACTCTAATCCCATATTCCAGCATTTGGTCCGTAGCCTTGTATGCTATGGCATTTCAAGTGCTCATCCAAATGCTTCTTGAATGTTGTGATGGTTCCTGCCTCCACAACCCTTTCAGGCAGTGAATTCCAGACTCCAACCACCCTCTGGGTGAAAAAGTTCTTTCTCAAATCCCCTCTAAACCTCCCGCCTTTTACCTTGAATCTATGTCCCCTTGTTATAGAACCCTCAACGAAGGGAAAAAGCTCCTTAGTATCTATCCAATCTGTGCCCCTCATAATATAGGCCTGGTCGACCCAACCTCTCCTCATACGTCAGTCCTGCCATCCCAGGAATCAGTCTGGTAAACCTTTGTTGCACTCCCTCCATGGCAAGGACATCCTTCCTCAGATAAGGAGACCAAAACTGCACACAATACTCCAGATGTGGTCTCACCAAGGCCCTGTATAACTGCAGTAAGACATCCCTGCTCCTGTACTCAAATCCTCTTGCAATGAAGGACAACATACCATTCGCCATCCTAACTGATTGCTGCACCTGAACGCTCGCTTTCAGCGACTGGTGTACAAGGACACCCAGGTCTCGTTGCACCTCCCCCTTTCCCAATCTATCACCAGATAATAATCTGCCTTTCTGTTTTTACAACCAAAGTGAATAACCTCACATTTATCCACATTTTACTGCATCTGCCATGTTCTTGCCCACTCAACCAACTTGTCTAAATCACATTGGAGCCTCTTTGCATCCTCCTCACAGCTCACATTCCACCCCAGCTTTGTGTCGTCTGCAAACTTGGAAATGTTACATTTAGTTCCCTCATCCAAATCATTGATATATATTGTGAATAGCTGAGGCCCAAGCACTGATTCCTGCGGTACCCCACTAGTCACTGCCTGCCACCCGGAAAAAGACCAGTTTATTCCTACTCTCTGTTTCCTGTCTGTCAACCAATTCTCAATCCATGCCAGTATATTCCCCACAATCCCATGTGCTTTAATTTTGCACACTAACCTCTTATGTGGGACCTTATCAAAAGCCTTCTGAAAATCCAAGTACACCACATCCAGTGGTTCTCCCCTATCTATTCTACTAGTTACATCCTCAAAAAACTCCAGTAGATTTGTTAATCATGATTTCCCTTTCATAAACCCATGCTGACTTTGTCCAATCCCATTAATGCCTTCCAAGTGTTTTGTTATCACATCCTTTATAATAGACTCTAGCATTTTCCCCACTACTGATGTTAGGCTAACTGGTTTGTAATTTCCTGTTTTTTCTCTACCTCCTTTTTTAAATAGTGGGGTTACATTTGCCACCCTCCAATCTGTAGGAACTGTTCCAGAGTCTATAGAATTTTGGAAGATGATCACCAATGCATCCGCTATTTCCAGGGCCACTTCCTTTAGTACTCTGGGATGTAGATTATCAGGCCCTGGGGATTTGCCAGCCTTTAGCCCCATTAATTTACCTAGCACTATTTTTTTTTACTAATACTGGTTTCCTTCAGTTCCTCCCTCTCACTAGACCCTTGGTTCCCTAACATTTCTGGGAGGTTATTCGTGTCCTCCTTTGTGAAGACAGAACCAAAGTACGTGTTTAATTGTTCTGCCATTTCTTTGTTCCCCATTATAATTTCCCCCATTTCTGACTGTAAGGGACCTACATTTGTCTTCACTAATCTTTTTCTCTTGATATATTTATAGAAGCTTTTAAAGTCAGTTTTTATGTTCCCAGCTAGTTTACTCTCATACTCTATTTTTCTCCTTTTAATCATTCTCTTTGTCCTCCTTTGCTGAATTCTGAATTGCTCCCAATCCTCAGGCTTGCTGTTTTTTCTGGCAATTTTATATGTCTCCTCTTTGGATCTAATACTATCCCTAATTTCTTTTGTAAGCCACGGTTGAGCCACCTTTCCTGTTTTATTTTTGCGCCAGACAGGAATGAATAATTGTTGTAATTCCTGCACACTTTCTTTACATATTAGCCATTACCTATCCACCGTCATCCCTTTTAGTAAAGTTCCCCAATCTATCCTAGCCAACTCGCACCTCATACTTTCGTAATTTCCTTTATTTAGATTCAGGACCCTAGTTTCGGATTCAACTTCATCACTCTCCATCTTAATGAGGAATTTTATCATGTTATGGTCGCTCTTCCCTAAGGGACCCCGCACAACAAGATTTTAATTAATCCTTTCTCATTGCACAATACCCAGTCTAGGATCACCTGTTCTCTAGTTGGTTCCTCAACATATTGGTCTAGAAATCCATCATGTACACACTCCAGGAATTCCTCCCCCACAGTATTATTGCTAATTTGGTTTGACCAATCTATATATAAATTAAAGTCACCCATGATTATAGTTGTACCCTTCTTGCATGCGTCTCTAATTTCCTGTTTAATGCCCTCCCCTACATCTCCACTACTGTTTGGGGGGCTATAGACAACCCCCAACGTTTTCTGCCCCTTGGTGTTTCTTAGCTCCACCCATAGATTCCACATCGTGATTTTCCGAGCCAATACGTTTCCGCACTATTGCATTGATTTCCTCCTTTACTAACAACGCTACCCCACCTCCTTTCCCTTTTTGCCAGTCCTTCCTAAATATTGAATACCCCTGGATGTTCAGTTCCCATCCTTGCTCACCCTGCAGCCATGTCTCCGTAATCGCAACTATATCATAACCTATCTGCGCTGTTAATTCATCTAGCTTATTGCGAATGCTCCATGCATTAAGACACAATGCCTTTAGACTTGTCTTTTTAAGATTGCTAGTCATCTTAGTTTTATTTTGCACTATGGCCCTATTTGTTTCTCACCCTTGTTTTCTCTGCCTTCCACTATTGCTTCTTCCCTTTCTGTCTTTTGTTTCTATCCTTGTTTCCCCCTCCTCTGTCTCCCCACTCAGGTTCCCATCCCCCTGCCATTCTAGTTTAAACCTTCCCCAACAGCACTAGCAAACGCTCCTGCGAGGACACCGGTCCCGGTCCTGCTCGGGTGTAACCCATCCCGCTTGTACAGGTCCCACCTTCTCCAGAACCGGTCCCAATGTCCCAGGAATCTAAATCCCTCCCTCCTACACCATCCCTACAGCCACGCATTCATCTGGTCTATTCTCCTGTTCCTATACTCACTAGCACGTGGCACTGGTAGTAATCCTGAGATCACTACCTTTGAGGTCCTGTTTTTTAATTTATTTCCTAACTCCTTCAATTCACCTTGTAGGACCTCATCCCTTTTTTTAAAAACCTATGTCATTGGTACCGATATGGACCACGACTACTGGCTGTTCACCCTCCCCCTTCAGAATGCCCTGCAGCCGCTCAGTGACATCCTTGACTCCAGCACCAGGGAGGCAACATACCATCCTGGAGTCACGTTTGCGGCCGCAGAAACGCCTATCTATTCCCTTTACAATTGAATCCCCTATCAATATAGCCCTGCCACTTTTATTCCTCCCCTCCTGTGCAGCAGAGCCACCCATGGTGCCACAAACTTGACTCTTGTTGCTTTCCCCTGATAAGCCATCTTCACCAACAGTATCCAAAGTGGTATATCTGTTTGAGAGGGAGATGGCCCCATGGGACTCCTGCTCCACCTGCCTAGTCCTTTTACTCTGCTTGGTGGTCACCCATTTCCTTTCTGCCTGCGTAATCTTTACCTGCGGTGTGACCGCCTCATTGAACGCGATATCCACGATAATCTCAGCATCGCGGATGCACCACAGTGAATCCACCCACAGCTCCAGCTCCAAAATGCAGTTAGCCATTAGCTGCAGCTGAATACACTTCCTGCACACATGGTCGCCAAGGGCACCTGTAGTGTCCATGACTTCCCACATAGTGCAGGAGGAGCATATCACGAGTGTGAGCTCTGCTGCCACGATTTGCCTTAGATTTACACTGCGTTCACCTCTCAGACTCCCTTCCCGCTCTCGGGACTCTCCTTTTACAATGCGCTCACCTCTCGGGCTCTCCTCCCGCTCTCAGAACTCTCCTTTTGCACTGCACTCACCTCTCAGGCTCTCCACCCGCTCTCGGGCTCTCCTCCTACACTGCGCTCACCTCTCGGACTCTCCTTTTACACCGCGCTCACCTCTCGGGCTCTCCTCCCGCTCTCGGAACTCCCTTTTTACACTGCGCTCACCCATCGGACTCCCCTTTTACACTGCGCTCACCTCTCGGCTAACCCCTTTTTGTGCCAATCATTCAAAACAAGTCAGTACTGAAGCACTGATCTTCAGACAGGTTGGCTCCACTTTTACAATCCCCCTTACCTTACATGCTTACATTTAACAAAGGGACTCACACAAAGATGAGGGGTCGTGACCTATTTACGACGACTCACTTAAGTGCTTCTTCCCTGAACCTGAGCTAGGATTAATGACTTTATGACTTAATTGTTAAAAGCCTGTATTAACTATTTACCCATAACAGCTGAATTCCATATTGTATGGACACCCTCAGGCAGTTTACAGAGTATTTCCCTTACGAATCTCAAAGGCAAACTTTCGGGCAACTTTATGGGGTATTGTTCCAACAGGAACCAATGCCCAACTTCCTCTGAGGCAGGAAAGTGAGAAACAAAGACCCATATGTGGACAGTCAGATTTTGTTGAAGCAAAAGTTGTGAGGGGCTTTGCTGAAGAAAGGCTCAAAATGTTAGGAATATAAATCACTGACATGGAGTCGTGTGGCTTGTTCTTCATTTTGTATTATTATGCAAATTTACAGCAATTGAACTAAGTAAATATGATCAGAACAGTTGCTTTCTATGCAGTCCAGATCACAAGGGAATATTATTGTTCTGTCCTTGGGTTACAGTATAATACAAGTAGATATGGGGCAGTGTGAGTCAACGCCCATAAAAGTGAAATGTTCAGACCGCTCATAGGGGCGACTGAAGTCACCTAACCCCAGAAGATATCTATGGCAGACACTAATTTGTAACAGTCACTATGGAACATAAATAGAGAGGTATTATCATTGGAACATCATTGGTTCAAATTTTAAATTGGACAAGACTGGTCGTGCCAAAACACTTAAGCAAGGAGAGTCTAAAAAAGCCCAAAAAGAAAAAAAACCTGCAAAAATACTCATGTTGCAGTCTCTAATCATAACAAACTTGATCTGCGTCTCTTGAAATTCTCGCTGCTTTCAGGATGGAACCCAACAACTGGGCAAAACTGTTTTATTGGGATGTGATCATCGCTGAGCAGATTCCTGGTGTTACAAGAGTAAAATTGCATCACCCTTCATTATACTTAATTGCAATTGAATTAATATATTGAAATAAACGTCTGCTTGTTTTGAACAAGACATTCCTGCGACCATATCCTGCACAACTAGAAACGTGCATGACGCAGAGATCCACCACCTCCGCCCTATCTTCCAGCCCCTCAACACTGTGTTCACGCTACCTCAGATGATTTAAATGATCAGAAAATTGCTCATACTCATATACAATATCCAATGCTAAATATCAACATTTGTTTTCATAAACTAGTTGATTAAGGCTTGGGTATAGATCAGATAATGAAAATCTTATCAGCCCTGTACTGTGCATCTTCACCTCTAAGTGCAAAATGATTAAGCTGGAGACCTCCCTCCACAGAGCCATATCACATCTACTGGCTCCCAGCAGGAAGGGACTCCATAAATTTCCATATACTCAGGAGTCCTCTTCAGTCTTCAGTTCCAACAAGCAACATTCAAGACTGGAACATTGAATGTTGGGCACCATATTTCCAGACCCATATGACTTCCAATTGGGTTGAGAAAGTCCAAGGTACAAGACTTCATATTTGATTTACAACCAAATGTTAGTCAACTAGTTTATGAAAACCAATGTTGACTGTCTAGTTCAAAAAACTAATTAAACATATTTACTGTACTGTATCCAATGATAAATAAAAAACTTTAGTCATGATTTGTTGCTTTTAGATTTCTGTTTATTTTCTTTTTAAGTATGAATTTATGGCACTCGGGCTATTGTTAAAAATAAGCACATGGAGTTGCACCTCTGTGGTTTTAGAAGGGCAATCCTTCAGCAAGTTACTGCTTGGGATTGTACCTCTCGACTAAACTAGTGAGTAACCTTGGTATGGCACTACTCCAGTTTCTGATCTGCTTAATTCATTTTTTAAAATCTGTTTGTAATTGTTATCGTGTGGTTTCTGGGGTTTGTGTCATTGGGTGATTTTCACATCGAAGACTGTAATTGTGGCATGAATAATATTGCATGCTATTTTCAGTCTCTCCTTCAGTAAGAACACGCAAGTGATAGAAACCACTTTAATAAACTGCTTTTATTTGAAATGCACCATTACTCCGCACTTGAGCACAAGCACTTTGTTATACTGGACATTGCCAACTTTACCCTCATGGCTTGAAATGTTTTCTCTCCTCTCTCCTACCCCCCCCCCCCCCCTTTCTCAGCTACTCACTTACAAATGTTTTCTTTTTTATTCAGCCATACATTCCATTACTAACTAATGCCACACACAGCAAGTGTGATTTTTTTTTAAAAAACCTTTAGTTCTGTGACTCTAGTTACCTTGCAATCCCACTTCCTCCACAGCGCCTTCAGCCTTCATGGCCCTACGCACAAATTTTCTTCTTGAACCCCTCCACCTTGCTACATCTCTTCCCACCTTCAAAAGCTGCCTCAAAACTTTTCTCTATGATCATGCCTTTGGTCATCTCCACTAATTCTCTTCCTAGTTCTTGCTCACTTTCAGTATCTCTCCCTCTTCCTTGCAAATTTGCTAGGTTAAAGGCACTATATAACTGCAAGTTATTATAGGACATCACAAACATTCATGCTGGTCCAATTAAGTGCAATATTGTGGTAAAAGTGATTTTCAAATAAACTCCCTTTTTCACTCAAAATGAAAAAAACCAAAGAAATCTGCAAATGTTTAATATTGAAGCAATGCTGCAAATGGGAGAAAAATTGGAGAAATTGTTGTTTTTCCTAAAGCCAATTATTTCTCAGTTGGGGACAAAATGGCTTCAGGTCATGCGGTTTATGGATTCAGTGAACTCAACACTGCTTTGCTGAGCATTAATTATTAATATAAATATCTCCTGCTCCAAAACACTATTCAGTGTTTTCTGCTGGAAAGTGCACACATGGGTGTTCGGCGAAGACTGAATCTGACTCACTTGTGATGCCACACACAATCAAATAGCATGCATGTGCTCACTGCCCTGTTAATGAAAAATGCCTGCATTGGTGAGCTACCAAAGAACTGCGAGCACCTGTGTATGGCACCACACCCAATCATGAGTCACAACTTTCAGGACAGCATGGGAGAAACTAGAGCAGCCACTTTTCAAAAATTGAAAATAAGTAAAAAAAACTTAATATATTTCTTAAACCATATCAACCAGCTGACTGTTATGACAATTAAAGTAACAACTGTTTTCACAAAAGGGTGCATTGGCTGACCAGCACCTATAAAGCAGAACTTCATGTAACTCACAATGAAATATTTGTTTAAAATACTAGTTTATTGAGCAATTACATGGGTAGTTAATTAATCAAGATTACAGTCTTACAGTATTAGATCTTACCTAATTCTCCTCTAGTCTATTTATAAATACTAGTACAGTGTGGGGAAGAATGACCATTATAAGTTTACTAATGTAGCTATAAATCACTATTGGCTACTGAAATTAAATATAATTCTGACTTTGTAGTTGAATCCATTTTGTTTTTAAAAAGTTAAGGAGTTGTTTGTTGAACATTTTAGAATTATTTGAACTCTAGTTCCCTTTAACAGTAGTGGCTGCTTTCTAAAACATCGCTGAGGTGCTACAGACACCAGCATGGTGTTTTGTGACCCATGATGAACAGTGCAGCAAGATTATAAATTATTTCTTAGGGGACTATGCACAAACCTACATATCTACACACAAGCAAACACATATTTATAGTATGATCTTGCTTCCGTTGTTGACTCAGTCACTAATAATGGAACCTATTGGTCCATCTACACTTCCTGAGACTGTTGGAAATTGCCACTTTAAGAATAAAAATATCTAACATAAACTGTAATAAGTCAAAATGTGAACTCGAGCAGAGACTAAATAAAACGTTGAAAATAATTTGAGCTGATAACCTTTTCTCATTCCTATCTGGTTAACTGAAGAAGATAACAAGATATGTGTATCTGTGTGGCTAACTGCAGTACTCATATGTAAGGCATATAACTTGAATTCATACAGAAGCAGCAGGCTAATAAAAACCCTCCAAATAAAAAGAGCACCTATGAAGTCCTGGAAAAACACATGTAATGAAGCAGGCTATAAATGTATTACATATATACGGCTCAGATGCTATGCTCGTCCTTTCCTCAACAGACAAAAAAAATCGAACCAAAAATAGTGTGTTAAATTTTATCCCCCCCCCCACCCCCGCTTCAAAAGAAAACATACAGGTAGGAGCAAAAAAAATCCTACTTTTTTTAAGACATGCTTACATTTCCAATCCATTCAGAAAATACTCAAGTTTTTGTAACATGTTTGTATTTCTACACTACTAACATACTCTCAACTGAGAATTCTGGACAAACACAGAGCTAATGATGTCAGTGCAAAAATGACACTTTTTAAAAATTAATTCATTCTCGGGATGTGGGCGTCGTTAGCAAGGCTGGCATTTATTGCCCATCTCTAGCTGCCCTTCAGAAGGTGATGTTGGTCCTTTTTCTTGAACCACTGCAATCCGTGTGGTGCTTCCACAATGCTGTTAGATAGGGACTCCAGGATTTTGATCCAGCGACAAGTCAGGTTGGTGTGTGACTTGGAGGTAATGGTGTTCCTCTGCATCTGCTGCCCTTGACCTTCTAGGTTGTGGCGGTCGCAGGTTTTGGTGGTGCTGCCGAAGAAGCCTTGGCGAGTTGCTGCAGTGCATCCTGTAGATAATATACACTGCAGCCAGGGTACACCAATGGTGGAGGGAGTGAATGTTTAACCCAGTGGATGGGATGCCAATCAAGCAGAATGCTTTGTTCTGATTTGGCACCTGATAATGATTTTCAGTATCTTCAGAACAGATCATATGAGCATTTTTTTTAAAACTAGGTAGATCTTTTAGCTCTTACCTGCAAGACTTGGTGCAAAATTGAAAGTAGTTTTGCACTCAATTTGTTGAAAATAGCTATAATCTGAATACTACAACATTTGCAAAAAAAGCTATTACAATTCTTGATTTTTTTTGACAGAAAATGCAACAAGTATACTGATTATTTAGTAGCTTAATAGATATTTTCAACCTGATTTTTACATCTGGCTCCAATAAAATATTAGCCATTGATGGATACTTTGATTTTCTATTTATGTAACAAAGAAGCTATTCGTAAGACCTAGGCAGGGAACAGTTAAACTTCTCAGTAAAAGTAAGGCAGTAGTAAATAGATGCATGAACATCATGAAGTATGTTGCCGTAGTGTTAATCCGCCTTTGTTTTTACAATGAACTCTGATTGTCATAAAAGGGCTTTAATTGCAATTTTTATATCAAAATGCCCTATGAATAATTAAAGATCAACTACAAGACACCACTCTTTTTGAATTATTTATTAATTGATCATCCCTCTAATACGTGGCTCAACAGTGGGAACGACTAGCTTGAACTGGAACTATTAAAACACCCACTTGAACAGTTAGCTCTATTTAACTGGATATCCAAATCTACATTTGGCAATCAGTTGACTGGATATCTACAAACATGCTACCAAGTTACACTACAGACTACATTTATGAATGATAACTGACCATTTATGGCAAGACCAAGATGATCAGCCAGGATTATTTGTGATTTGCACAATCCCCAATTACTTTTCACACTAACAAAATGCAATGAAACCTAAATTAAGGGGGCTAGCAAGGCAGTTCTACATTGTGAAAGAGAGAGAAAGAAAAATAAAAGAGGCAGAAAGAAAGAAAGAGAAAAAAAGAAGAAAAACTTGCATTTATATAACGCCTTTCATGACATCAGACGTCCTACGGCGCTTTATAGCCAATGAGGTACTTTTTGAAGTGTAGCCACTCCTGTAATGTAGGGAAGGTTCGATTTCCTTCCTCATTGTTAAAAGAGCTTCATTTGGGAGCAGGAGAAGTCTTTTATATCGAAAGGTTTGTAGTGTGGTTTGACTGTATTATCAGTTGAGAGATGCCCTGATATTTAATATCCCAGTTATATTAGGGAACTGCTTCCAAAGCAATATAACCCAAGATACTGAACCTGTCCCGATAATACTGCAGGATCCAAGTCAGGCTTCACATCAAAAAATGCTTTGATTGTTGTGCTCCATACAGAGTTGTATTGCAGAAATCCACCTCTTACATCAAGTAAAACCAATGAATTGCTTGAATACTTTTCAACTTCTCTTACAGACAACACAGTAATCATGCTTTTTCATAGTTATGTAGCTAAATCATAGGTCAGTAAATTTTTAATGGATGGTTGGAGATAGCACAATTTAAAAGAACAAACCTTAAACATTTGAATCTGTTCTGGGTCTGAAAAAAAAAATCAAACTGCTCTATTTTTTGTATTATCCTCCGAAGTTGCAAAACAGTTCGTCCTTCGTCTGTTACTTTGGAATCAGAACTCCAGTTTCCAGCGCTTAAGCTATCCCATCATGCAATTTTACAACATCACAATTTTATAATGAACCCTTAATCCTAAATCCTGAGATTAAAATAACATACCTAGTCAACATACAGCAATAAACAATGCTATAGGAGGAGAAACATAGCTTTGAATAACACAGAAAGAGCAAAAGTAGACATATATGACTTCTTATGGCTGCCAAATCAGGACTAAGAAAGATGTCACCTATCACACTAGCTTGACCCATAACCTGTCCTGTAAAGATGTCTTTGCATCACACCAGCTACCAACTTTATACATGCCCCATACTGAGAAAAATGGGAGACCTGGCTAAACTCTGAACAAAGATTACCAACACAAACCATACAAGAATAAAGAGAATTCATATTGCACTGTGATAAGATGATCAAAGCTGGTAAATTTTACTAAAACATGACATAATAGATGTTCAATCGATCGGTCACGTATTTTCCAGAGTAATTTAATGGTTCCACTTTCAACCTTAGTAACTGTTTCCATGGATGATTAAGTTCGGAATTAACTTTTTTCATTTTAAGGGATGTGCTATTTATGTGGTTTGTTTTATTTTTTCTTCACTAGTGATTTATTTATATTGCACAATCACTTAGAAACAGTTCCGTAACACTACTTGAAGGTCCAGATGATGTGGAAACGGTTTCCACATCATCTGCACTAGCTTGTAAATGTGCTATTGTTTTAAAATCATTATGGCTTTGTTTCTAGAAAGAGAAAAAAGCACATCACTGCATTATACAAATGGTTTAAGCAGCAGTCAAGCAGTAGCTAAAATAATTTGGCTGTCTGTATTACCCACAGCACAGTTTATATCACTGTTAGGTAGTCTCGAACCTCTGCATGGTCTGTGAAGTAAAGAAAATGGTGTTGCAGCCTTCAATGATTATAGGCTGACACTGCGCAGATGTCTTTTTAAACGCTCATGTATTGTGTCTGATTGAAAGGGACAACTTTCTGAACAAAACAGAATTGCTTCATATCTGTCACATCCATTCCTCCAAAAACTTCTGGTTCCAATCTCTCCAGTCCACCTTTCTCTGGGCAGCAAAATAGCTCTAGTCATAGTAACGAATAAATTCCTCTGTGACCATGGTATAATCCTTCCTCGCCCTAGTCAGCTTCTCCACAGCGTTTTATATGGTTGTCCATTCCATCCTCCTCCAACACCTGGCACTGTTATTGCATGGTTCCATTCCCCCATATCCAAATGCAGCCACTGCAACTCCAACAATTGGTTCTCTTCCCTCTCTAGCACTTTTACCTCCAGAACCCTACAAGAATCTCTCCCTGGCCCTCCTCCTCCTTATCTACATGCTGTCCCTCGTCAACATTAACTGTAGACATGAGGTCAGTTTTCACACATACACTGATAATACCTGACTCTACTTCTCTTGACCCCTCACTGCCTTTCTTGTTTAAGAGTACTTGTTACCTGTCTGGCATCAAGTCCCGAATGCGTCACAACTTCCTTCAGCTCCAAACATTGGGAAGACTTAAGACATCAACTTTGAACCCCGCCACAAACTCCACTCCCTTACCACCGACTCCAACCCCCTCCAAGCCATGCACTCAAAATGACACAGAATGTTTGCAATCTTGGCATCCTGTTCAACCCTAAACTGAGCTTTAAAACTCATATTATAGGAACATAGGTACAGGAGTAGGCCATTCATCCCTCAAGCCTGTCCCGTCATTCAATTAGATCATTGCTGATCTGTACCTTAACCCCATTTACCCGCCTTTGCTCCATATCCCTCGATACCCTTACCTAAAAAAAATCTATTGATCTCAGTCTTGAAAGTTTCAATGGACCCAGCATCCACAGCCTTTTGGGGGAAGAGTTCCAGATTTCTACTCCCCTTTGAGTGAAGAGGTGCTTGCTGATTTCACTCCTGAATGGCCTGGCTCTAATTTTAAGATTAAGCCCCCTTGTTCTGGATTTCCCCACTAAAGGAAATAGTTTCTCTTTATCTACCGTATCAAATCCTTTAATCATTTTAAACACCTCGATTAGATCACTCCTTAATCTTCTATACTCAAGGGAATACAAGTTTATACAACCTGTCCTCATAATTTAACCCTTTTAGCTCCAGCATCATTCTGGTGAATCTGCACTGCACCCCCTCCAAGGCCAATATATCCTTCCTGAGATACAGTGCCCAGAACTGAATGCAATACGCCAAAACGGGTCTGACCAAGCTTCTATACAATTGAAGCATAACTTCCACCTCTTTGTATTCCAGCCCCCTCGAGATAAAGGCCAACATTCCATTAGCCTTTTTGACTGCTTTTTGTGCCTGTCTACTAGCGTTTAGTAGTTTGTATACATGGACACCCAAATCTCTCTGCTCTTTGCCACAGAAATGACAGAAGACCCTCCAATATTACAGTGAGTCACAATATTCCAGCAGGTGTTGTTCATTATCAAACTTAATTCAGTCTCAATGTACTTGGATCAAGTGTTGTAATTTCTTTAAAAACAGACCAACACGAATTAAATCTCCCAATCTTAAGATGGGCTTCACTCATGCCTTGTGCTTAACTAGGCTTTCTTAGATTATCAACTGCATTCACATTCACAGTTGTTATGTTTAACTAACTGAATCTATCCATGGCCTGTAACATCCTGCTCCCATCTGCACTACTTGCTGTGCCTCCCAACTTAGTATCAACAGCAAATTTCAATATACAACTCTCTATTCCTCTATCCAAGTCATTGATAAATATGGTGAACAGCTGAGGCCCCCGTGGAACACCACTTATCACATCCCACCAATTAGAGTACGTACTCTTTATCCTTACTCACTGTCTCCTACCTCCCAAGCAATTCCTAACCCATGCCGCAAGGTTGCCTCCAATTACATATGCTTTTATTTTTGCTAATAATCTCTTATGCGAAATCTTATCAAATGCATCTTATCCATGCATCCAAATGAACCTTATCAGTCACCAAGACTGCTTATTTCCACCTCTGCGATATTGCCTGTCTCTACTCCTAGCTCCTTAACAAAAAGCGTCAGATGTTCATTTTTGTGTCACTTCTAGACTTGATTGCCCCTTGCTGGCCTTCCATCCTCTATCCTACAACTTATCCAAAAATCTTTCTGCATGCATTGTGCCTTGTGCTAAGCCCTGTTCATCCATTACCCCCATCCTTTCAGACTGACAATGACATTTAAACCAAAATCCTTGTCCTCATCAATAAATCCCTCCACGTCCTTGTCCCACTCCATTTCGGCAACTCCTAAAGGCATAATTCCTAGGACTCTGGCCTTCCTCCCTTGCTTTTGCCCCACCATTAATGGCACAGCCTTCAATCACCTCAGTCATACTCCTTGGAACTCCCTCCCTAAACCCCTCTGCCTCTGTATCTCTCTTTCCACCTTAAAAAACCTCCTCAAAATCCATAATTTTGTTTCCAAAATTGAGGATATCCACTTAGCTGCCTCAGCCTCCTGAAGCCCCTCTGCCTTCCCCACCTGAGCTCTGACTTCCATACACTATAGCTTTTCTCCATCTCACAGGCTCATCTTTTCCTATCTCTTGCTCCCTTGACCTCTCCTGACCACTCAAACACCTCTCCTCAGCCCGATGTTTGCTGACACCGACAAATGCTCCTTATCCTCAGAGATTGTTCCCCTTCACTTTCAAAACTGGCATAATCATCCATTCCTTGAAAAACCTACCTTCAATCACTTGAGTACTCCAACCACCACCATCCCATCTCCAACCCCATTTCCTCTAGAACATGTTACGTTACTCATGCTCACCTCTCACACCATTCTTTATTCAAATCCTTAAAATCCAATTTCTATTTCACTCAAAATGCGGAGTCCACCAAGATCAAAGTGACCAACGGCATTCTGTGTGCTTGACCACTGTGTGTTATTCTTCCTCATCCTCTTCAACCACTTTGCAAACTTCAACATAGATGACCATACCATCAACCTCCATGGTCCATCTCACAGGCACCGCACTCAAGGTTCCATTTCTACTTGTTCGAGTGTAGCCAGTATATGATCTGCTGGCTTGCATCGACTGCATGCATCATATTGAGAATGAGACAGAATTTCTTGCAGCTCACCACTGGCCAGATAGAAGCCATCCTATTCTGCCACCCACCAGAAACACTGCACCCTAGCTCCTGAGCCCATTGCCTTTCCCAGATAGCCACTCAAGCTCAAACTGATGGTATCCAACCCTGGTATCCTGTTCAACCCTAAGCTGTCCTTCAAACACAACATTCATCACCAAGACTGCTTATTTCCACTCTGAAACACTGCCCCTACTTTATCCCTACTTCTGGTGAAGCCATCATGTCTTTGTCACCTCCAGACTCAACTTTTCCAAAACCCTTCTAAGCTCCACCTTACATAGTCTCCAATTCATTCAGAACTTCCCCACCTGCATCCTATCATGCACAAAATTCTGCTTGCCTATAATTCCAGTTTTTCTTTGTCTTTTGGCTTCTCATCCCTTTGCATATCGAGATCCTTGTCCTGGTCTTCAAATCATTTTATACTCTTACCTTATCCTACTTTTGTTATCTCCCCCAGCTCCAAGTCCCAACCTGCACACTCTGCTCTGGTCAACTACAAGTACCCTCCACCCACTCTACCATTAGTGGCAGAGTCTTCAGCCAACTTCTCCCATACTCTGAAACCTCCTCCCTAAACCTCTTTGTCTTGCTAAATCCTTCCGTGCCTTCAAAAACCTCCTTAAACTTTCCTTTTTGACTGTGCTTTCCAATTAACTCCCCTAACTCTCCTCCTACTCTGATCTGACAGCCAAGTCATAAGTATCTTAAGCATTATGCTGTGTTAAAGGTGTCAAATAAATCCAAGCTGCTATTGTTATTGTTGTTATAAGATACAATTGTGTAGAAAAAGTCTGTTATACATAACTTTGAGATAAATGGACCCTTTTTCCAGTGGAACAGCCTTTTTTCCTTCAGAAAGACGTTTAGGCCCTCACAACTAGAACACTAGTTGTAAATATCAGAATGAATCAGGATTTATTTTGAAGTGGAAGAAAATCTTGTGCTAGGGCAATCAAACAGCTTGGGATCAATTAAATGTATACACAGTCATATAATGAATGATAAGTTTCAGGTTTTATGCAGAACAGATTTGGCAGAAAAAAAGCTTCAGGGACAGGCAATAAAATGGACATTTCAATTCTGATTAACTTCACCAATACTCATGAATACAGACACAGTTTGCACATGGGGTGTGGCCAGTGCAAACTTTCAAAGAGTAGGCAACTTGCATAGCCAGAAATCATTAACCTGTGTTCAAGGTCCAACCAACAGAAATGAAAATGAGCTCATTGAAAATTGAAAAGTTAGCAGAAAGGTTGGTCAAACTATAAAACCATATCATAAAGAACTATCTCCTTCCCTCTCTTCATCCTACTTTAATACGTTCTAGGAGTATAACTATTGGGCAATCAAAATCCTACACGTACTCACAATTATCCTTTAAAAAACATTACCCACTCTTAAAGTGCAATTAAAACTACATTTATACTGTTGACTACAATAGAAATAATGGCACAGTGGCTGTGGATAAACATTCTCCAATAGCTAGAGATTGTTCTACCTCTAATAGCAAGGCTGCTACCACAAAACCCTACAGAAACATTTCGGTAGATTGTTATGAATGTACGTAAGCCATTGTAACATATATTTGTGGATTAGCATCCAACGCTGACAAAATGTTATTGAGTTCTGAATTTAACCACACACAAAATTCAAGAAGTATTACCTTCATTGCTTTTTTAAAAAAACAAATCACATTACAAAAATTACCAGCCTAACATCTACTTCTGTTGATTTTTGAACATTTGTTTCAGTTGCAAGGACCAATTAAATAATTGGTGATTCTAATTTAATCATATTATACATCATTTGTTTTATGATGTTGCCTCCAAGTGCAAGCGTGCATCTGAAGTACTTCTATAAATAAGGAGAGTACACCTCCCTAGCTAGGGGAACAGATTAGCTTTTTTATATTGTCATACTGCTGTGTTAGTATCGCCAGCTCCAGACCCTCAGATTTCACACAGCCTGCGGTAACTGCAAAGTAAACTTGTTGGATTTGTTAAGACCAGAGATTCTAGCGGACTACCAGCAATAGCAAAACCAGCAAGTTTACTTTGCCATCAGTTGTCCAAGATTGGCGCTTCAGGAGCTAGCGGCACTATCACAGCAGTACTGTGTTGTAAAAGCATTTATTAAGTGGTTTCTGTCCCTACCCCCAAGGCACAACACCACAAACAAAACACTTCCAGATGTGCAAGCCATCACTGGCTGTCATTTATATTGACCAGTATTGCTGTTTTTGCACTGCTGGCTTGTATAGACTTTCATGGCTGCAAGCTGGTCATACTCCAGGTTATAAGGTCTTTAGAAAGGATAGGGAAACTGGAAGGAGGAGGATTGATTAAAGATACTATTATAATATTAGTAAGAGAGGATATAGGTAAGGGAAAGCAATCAGTGGAGACTCTATGATTAGAATTGAGGAATAAAAGAGGACTTAAAACTGTAATGGGAGTTGTCTACTGACCCGACAGCAGCAATGAAGTAACAGAATGCATTAATTCAGAGATTAGAAAGGCTTGTAGCAAAAGCAGAGTTGTTTCATGGGGTGACTTTAATTTTCATTTGAATTGAGAAGAGCAGAGTGGCTCAAGTCAGAACGGTTGTGAATTTCTTGAATGCATTCAAGATAGTTTTCTGGAACAATATGTTCTAGAACCAACAAGAGGGCAAGCCATACTAGATTTAGTAATGAGCCAATCTTAGTTGATAATCTAACAGTAAGGAAACAATTATCTAACAATGATCATAATATGATCAAAAAGTTTTGAAAAGGAGAAACTTAACACAGTTACTAAGATTCTAGATTTTGGTACAGCTAATTTTTAACATGATGAGACACAGACTGACGACAGCAAACTGGTCAAAACTGTTATTGGATAAAACTACAGATGAACTGTGGGAGGTATTCAAAAAAGAATTTAGTTTAATACAGGACCAGTATATATCCCCAAGGGGCAAGAGCTCTACTTACCAAATAAAACAGCCATGGTTGACAAAAGAGGTGAGAGATAACATAATACTAAAGGCCTTAGAGAGGGTGCAGAGGAGATTTACTAGAATGGTACCAGGGATGAGGAACTTCAGTTATGTGGAGAAACTAGAGAAGCTGGGGTTGTTCTCAGAGCAGAGAAGATTAAAAGGAGATTTGACAGAGGTATTCAAAATCATGAAGGGTTTTGACGGAGTAAGTAAGGAAAAACTGTTTCCAGTGGCAGAAGGGTCGGTAACCAGAGGACACAGATTTACGTTGACTAGCAAAGAACCAGAGGCAACATGAGGAAACATTTTTTTATGCAGCGAGTTATGATCTGGAATGCACTGCCTGAAAGGGTGGTGGAAACAGATTCAGTAGTAACTTTCAAAAGGGAGTTGGATAAATACTTGAAGGGAAAAACTTTACAGGGCTCTGGGAAAAGATCAGGGGGATGTGACTAATCGGATTACTCTTTCAAAGAGCTGGCACAGGCACGATGGGTTGAATGTCCTCCTTCTCTGCTGTACCATACCATGATAAAGGAAAAAGCAAAGAATAGTGTAGATCCAGCGGACTGGGAGAGATATAAAGCACAGCAAAGAAAGACAAAAATGATAGTAAGGGCTGCAAAATAGGAGTACAACAAAAAACTTGCAAGAGATATCAACAACAACTTGCATTTATACAGCGCCTTTAACGTAGTAAAACATCCCAAGACGCTTCACAGGAGCGTTATCGAACAAAATTTCACACCAAGCCATATAAGGAGGTATTAGGACAGATGAGCAAAAGGCTGGTTAAAGAGGTAGGTTTTAAGGAGCATCTTAAAGGAAGAGAGAGATAGAGAGACGGAGAGGTTTAGGGAGCGAATTCCAGAGCTTAGGGTCTAGGCAGCTGAAGGCACGGCTGCCAATGGTGGAGCGATTAAAATCGGGGATGCGCAAGAGGCAAGAATTGGAGGAGCACAGAGATCTCGGAGGATTGTAGGGCTGGAGGAGGTAACAGAGATAGGGAGGGGCAAGGCCATGGAGGAATTTGAAAACAAGGATGAGGTTTTAAAATCAAGACATTCCCGGACCGGGAGCCGGTGTAGGTCAGTGAGCACAGGGGTGATGGGAGAACGGGATTTGGTGCAAGTTAGGATACGGGCAGCAGAGTTTTGGATGAGCTCAAGTTTATGAAGGGTGGAAGATGGGAGGCCAGCCAGGAGGCCAATGCAATAGTCCAGTCTGGAGGTAACAAAGGCATGGATGAGGGTTTCAGCAGCAGTTGGGCTGAGGCAGGGGCGGAGACGGGCGACGTTACAGAGGTGGATGCAGGAGGTCTTGGTGATGGAGCGGACATGTGGTAGGAAGCTCATCTCAGGGGCAAATAGGACACCATGTTGCGAACGGTCTGGTTCAGCCTCAGACAGTGGCCAGCGAGAGGGCTGGAGTCGGTGGCTAGGGAACGGAGTTTGCAGCGAGGACCAAAGTCAATGTCTTCGGTCTTCCCAATAATCAGTCCCAATATCAAGATTAACACAAAAAGCTTTTACATTTATATTAGAAGAAAAAGGGTAATGTGGGCCCTCTAAAAACAGATGCGGGTAATATTGCAAATGAAAATAAGGAAATGGCAGACTTGTTGAATAATAACTGTGTGTCAGTCTTCACAGTAGTGGAAGAGGATAATATACTTGACATTCAAGGAAACTAATAATGAATCAAGGACTGGAACTCACTAAAGTTAACGTAAGCAAGAAAACAGTATTAGAAAAAATAATGGCACTGAAGACTGACAAATCCCCAGGACCTGATGGTTTCCACCCCAGGGTTTTAAAGGAAGTAGGTGAGGAAATTGCAGATGCTTTAGCCATAATCTTCGAAAGCTCTCTCTATTCAGGAATTGTCGCTTTAGATTGGAAAATAGCAAACGTAACTCCATTATTTAAGAAAGGTGAGAGACAGAAGCCAGAAAATTATAGACCTGTTAGTCCAACATCTGTTGTGGGGAAGTTATTGGAATCTATCATTAAGGACAGAATGTCTGAGCGCTTAGAGAAATTTAAGCTGATTAGAGAGAGCCAACATGGATTTGCAAAGGGTAGATCATGTCAAATGAACCTAATTGAATTTTTTGAGGAAGTAACTAAAGTAGTAGGCAGGAGAATGTCTATGAGTATAGTTTATACAGACTTATAGAAGGCATTCAATAAGGTTCCACATAAGGACTGTTAGCTAAAATTAAAGCTTATGGAATTGAAGGCAAGTGACAGGGTAGCTGCTGAGAGGCTCTTTCCCCTTGCTGGAGTGTCTAGAACTAGGGGTCATAGTCTCAAGATAAGGGGTCGGCCATTTAGGACCGAGATGAGGAAAAATTTCTTCACTCAGTAGGTTGTGAATCTTTGGAATTCTCTACCCCAGAGGGCTGTGAATGCTCAGTTGTTGAGTATATTGAAGGCTGAGATTGATAGATTTTTGGATTCTAAGGGAATCAAGGGATATGGGGATCGGGCGGGAAAGTGGAGTTGAGGTAGAAGACCAGCCAAGATCTTATTGCATGGCGGAGCAGGCTAGAGGGACCGTATGGCCTACTCCTGCTCCTATTTCTTATGTTCTTAAATTATTGACCTGGTTAGGAGATTGGTTAGGTGGTAGAAGACAGAGAGTAGGGATAATGAGTACATACTCGAATTGGAAGGAAATGACTAGGGGATCCGTGCTGGGGCCTCAACTATTCACTATATTTATTAACGACTTAGCTAACACAATAGACAGCCATATATTCAAGTTTGCCGATGTCACAAAGGTTGGAGGTATAGTAAGTAGCATAGGCGGGAGCATAAAATTACAAAGAGACATTGATAGATTAAGCGAGTGGGCAAAACCGTGGCAGATAGATTTCAACGCAGGTAAGTGTGAGATCATCCATTATGGATTTTAAAAAAAGGATAGATCAGAGTATTTTTTTAAATGGTGAAAAGCTAGGAACAGTGCAGGTCCAAAGAGATCATGGGGTCCATGTACACTGATCACTAAAATGTAGTAGTCCGGTACAAAAAATAATCAAAAAGGCTAATGGAATGTTAGGCTTTATAACTAGAGTGCTAGAATATAAAAGTGAGGAAGTTTTACTACAGCTATACAAAGACCTGGTTAAACCACATCTGGAGTACTGTGTACAGTTCTGGGCACCACACCTTAGAAAGGATATATTAGCCTTGGAAGGAGTGCAGCACCGATTCACCAGAATGTTATCAGGACTCCAAGGGTTAGATTATGAGGAGAGATTATGTAAACTAGACTTGTATTCTCTGGAATATAGAAGGTTAAGGGGTAATTTGATTGAGCTTTTTAGGATTTTGAAAGGAATTAATAGGGTAGATAGAGAGAAACATTTTCCCGCTGGTGGTGGAGTCCAGGACAAGGAGACATAACTTTAAAATCAGAGCCAGGCCATTCAGGAGAGAACTAAGGAAACACTTTTTCATGCAAAGGGTGGTAGAAGCGTGGAACTCTCTCCCACAAAAAGTAGAATGTGCTAGCTCAATTAATAATTTTAAATCTGAGATCAATAGATTTTTGCGAGCCAAGGGTATTAAGGGATATGGAGCAAAGGCGGGAGGGTGGAGGTAGGATACTGATCAGCCATGATCTCACTGAATGGGGGAACAGGCTCGAGGGGCTGAATGGCCACTCCTGTTCCCCCAATATCAGGAAACAGCCACAGCCAGAAACAAAGTTGTGTGTTCACATGCATTTGCTCCAGTATTGCTGCTGGTACTGTGAATCTGGAAAACAGAAAACAATAACAGTCCTACCAAATTGTGAACCCACTTGTAGCACTTCTGCAATATAAGTGTGTCACTGAGGAATATTCTCCCTCCTTTCCTTCCTAAGCCTCTGCAAAGAGCAATTCTTCATCCCTGGCACTTTCAATTTTCATCTCAACTCCCCTTGTCCTCTCTCCTCTGAATTCACTGATCATCTGTCATAGAATAATGGAATGATACAGCACAGAAGGAGGCCATTCGGCCCATCATGCCTGTGCCGGTTCTGTAGTTTCCGGGTTTATCCCTCTTCCCTTTTTTGAACAGAGGTGTAACATTTGCAATCCTCCAGTCCTTTGGCACCACTCCCATATCTAAGAAGGATTGGACGATTGTGGCCAGACCCTCTGCAATTTCCACCCTTATTTCCCTCAACAACCTAGGGTGCATCCCATCCAGACCAGGTAACTTTTCTACTTTGAGCGCTGCCAACCTTTTTAAGTACCTCCACTTTGTCTATTTTCACCCTATCCAATTTCTCTACTACCTCCTCTTTTACTGTGACATTGGCAGCATCCTCTTCTTTAGTGAAAACAGATGCAAAGTACTCATTTAGTACCTCAGCCATGCCTGCTGTCTCCACAAGATCTACTTTTTGGTCCCGAATCAACCCTACCTTTCCTTTGACTACCCTTTTACTATTTATATTTTTATAAAAGACTTTTGGGTTCCCTTTTATGTTAGCCGTCAATCTATTCTCATACACTCTCTTTGCCCCTTTTATTTCCTTTTTCCAGTTTTCCCCTGTACTTTCTGTATTCAGCTTGGTTCTCTACTGAATTATGAACCTGACATTTATCATAAGCGTCCTTTTTCTGTATCATTTTAAACACTATAACTTTAGTCAGCCAGGGAGCTCTAGCTTTGGATGCCCTTCCTTTCCCCCTCATGAGAATGTGTCTAGTCTGTACTCGAACATTTCCTCTTTGAAGGCCTCCCATTGCTCATTTACTGTTTTACCTGCCAATTTTTGATTCCAATCCACCTGGGCCAATCTCTTTTCAACTCACTGAAATTTGCCCTCCTCCAGTTGAGTATTTTCACATTTGATTTATCCTTGTCCTTTTCCATAACTATTCTAAATCTAATGATATCGTGATCACTGTTTCCCAAATGCTCCCCCCCCAGTGAAACATGCTCCACTTGCCCCACTTCATTCCCCAGAATTAGATCCAGCAATGTTTCCTTCCTCGTTGGGCTGGAAACATACTGTTCAAGTTCTCTTGTACACAGTTCAGGAATTCCTCCCCCTCTTTGCCCTTTGCACTGTTATTTTCTGAGCCTATATTAGGATAGCTGAAGTCCTCCATTATCACTACTCTATACACTTGCATCTTTCTGCAACTTGCCTGAAAAATTGCTCCTCTATCTCCTTCCCACTATTTGATGGCCTATTGTATACCCAGCAGCATAAAAGCTCCTCTATTGTTCCTTAATTCTAACCAAATAGATTCTGTCTTTGAACCCTCAAGTACATCATCCCTTTCTAGTGTTGCAACAATATCTTTGATCAATACTGCCACCCCCTCTCCTTTCATATTCACGACCACCCCCTCGATCTTGCCATCTCCAGGCAAGGCCATCTCTGACCAATACTTGTGTCACTCATTATCCACATCCTCCTATCCCATTCTAACCCAACTTCCTTCTGCTTCCGTCCCTGGAAAATACTCCCCCCAAATCAGTTATAACTGCACATTCCCAACTGCCTCGCCTTTGGCCCTCCATTCACCACAATTCTTTTGCAGACGTTGAACTGCTTAACCACTCCTGCCTCCAGCAAAAATCTTTACTCTCTCCCATCCCGATCGATCCCCCTAGCATGGCCTCCAACTTTTCTCCCTCAAGTCCAAGGGGTGTAGATTTGAGCGTATCTAGCGCACAAATGTTTTAGCCATCGATCACTAGATCTAGCCGGACCATATCAAGGGCTATCGGGCCTCACTCTCCTCTGCCAAAACTGCACATTACTCCAGAAACATCCTGGAAATGAAAGATAACCCCCAGCTTCTTTTCAACACTACCAACCATGTCCTTAATCCCCTCTCCCCTGCCCCCTCTCCTCCAATAACAAATACAAAGAGCTCGTAGATTTCTTTATCATTATGATGGAGACTATTTGTTCAGCTGTCTCTGCTGTATTCCCCCCCACTTTCCCCTTGCTCACCAAGCCAAACCTCTCACCCCAGCTACCCCTGCCTAGCCATGATCCCACGTTCTCCTCTAGTTTCTCTCCCATCTGCCCTCATCTTGTCCATGAGAACCATCTTATGCTCCCTCAACCCTATTCTCACAAAAATGCTGGTCACCCAAATTCCTTTCTTGGCTCCCATGCTAGCTGATGTTGTAAATTGTTACATCTCCTGAGATACTGTCCCACCCAGTCAAATCAGCAGTCACCACCCCCATCCTCAAAAACCCACTCCTGACCCCTCTGTCCTTGCAAACTACCAGCCCATCTCCAACCTCCCTTTCTTGGCATGTTCTCAGCTCCCAAATCAAGCCCACCTTTCCTGCAACTCCATGTTTGAATCTCTCCAATCAAGTTTATGTCTCTGCCATAGCACTACCCAAAGTAACTAATGACATTCTCTGTGACTGTCACCATAGTGCATTATCCTTTGTTGTTCTCCTCAGCCTTTGACATGGTTCACCAAACCATCCTCTTCCATTATCCAACTTAGTGCGATTGTCCTTGCTTGGTTCCACTCTTACCTATCTGATCATAGCCAATGCATCTCCAGATATAGCTTCTCTTCCTGTCCCTGCACCGTTACTTCCGGAGTCCTCCAAGGATCGGTCCGTGGCCTCCTCTTCCTCATCTACATGCTGCCCCTCGGCAATATCATCCGGAGACATGGGGTCAAGTTCCACATACAAACTGACAACACCCAGTTCTACCTCTCCCCCATCTCTCTCAATCACTCCACTGTCTCTGTATTGTCAGACTGCTTATCTGATAGAGTCTTGGATGAGCTGCAATTTCTTAAATATAAACACTGGGAAGACTGAAGCCATAGTCTTCGGCCCCTACTGTAAATTCCATACCCTCACCACTGATTCCATCCCCTCCGGACCATTGTCTCAGGCTGAACCAGACTATTAGCAGTCTCAGTGTTCTATTCGACCCCGAGTTGAGCTTCCGACCTTATATCCTCTCCATCTACCGCCTACTTCCACCTCCATAACATCACCCATCTCAGCCCCTGCCTCATTCCATCTGCTGCTTAAACCATCATCCATGTCTTTGTCACCTCCAGAATCGATTATTCCAATGCTCTGCTAGCCGGCCACCCCATCCTCCACCGTCTGTAAATTTCGGTTCATCTAAATCTCTGCTGCCCTTATCCTATCCTGCACCATCCCACTCACCCTTGTTCTTGCTGACCTACATTGGCTCCCAATCCCCAACACCTCAAATTTAAAATTGTTAGTCTCATCTTTAAACCCCTTCATAGCCTCATCTCTCTCTAACCTCCTCCAGCCCTACAATGCACCACCCCTCCTCACGAGCTCTCCATTCTTCTGACTAGCCTTTTATGCATCCCCCTCCCTTCGCTCCACCAGTGGCAGCCATGCCTGCCACCACCTAGACCATGCTCTGGGATTCCTTCCCTAAATGCCTCTCCACCTCCCTCCTCCAAGGCATCTCAGAGCACTTATAACAAAGGAGGGAAAGGATGTAGGGAATACTGAAACTGAGGAAAAATGGAGTAGCTAACTTTTGTTAAGTTTAATTAATCTAATAAATTGAGACATGACAGGGCAGCTCACACCCATGGAATACGTATCCTGTGCCATGTGGGAACTCCAGGACGCTTCCCGTGTCCTGGACAACCACAGGTGCAGGAAGTGTCGTCAGCTGGAGGAGCTCGAGCTCCGGGTCTCGGAGCTTGAGCAGCAGCTGGCGTCACTGCATTGCATCCGTGAGGTTGAGAGCTACGTGGATAGCACGTTTCAGGAGGTGGTCACCCCACAGCTTAAGAGAGTACAAGCAGAGAGGGACTGGGTGACCGCCAGACAGACAAGGAGAACCAGGCAGGTAGTGCAGGAGTCCCATGAGGGCATCTCACTCTCTAACCAGTAGGTGGAGGAGAGGGTTCCTCTGCGGTGTGCAGCCAGAGCTAAGACCAGAGCACCATGGGTGGCTCAGCTGTACTGGGGGGGGGGGGGGGGCAGGGGGGACGGGAGGAGAAAATCACGACAGCAATAGTGTTAGGGGATTCCATAGTTAGGGGAGCAGACTGGTGTTTCTGTGGCCGCAGGCGTGATTCCAGGATGGTATGTTGCCTCCCTGGTGCCAGGGTCAAGGATATCACTGAGAGGCTGCAGAACATTCTGGAGGGGGAGGGTGAACAGCCGGAGGTCGTGGTCCTTATCGGTACCAACAACATAGGTAGGAAGAGGGATGAGGTCCTGCAGGCAGAGTTTAAGGAGTTAGGAAAGAGATTAACAAGCAGGACCTCAAAGGTAGTAATCTCCAGATTACTCCCGGTACCACGCGCTAGCGAGTATAGAATGAGGAGGATAGAGCAGATGAATGTGTGGCTGGAGAGATGGTGCAGGAGGGAGGGCTTTAGATTCCAGGGGCATTGGGACCAGTTCTGAGGGAGGTGTGACCTGTACAGGCCGGATGGGTTGCACCTCAACGAAGCTGGGACCAATGTCCTCGCGGGGAGGTTCGCTACTGCTGGGGTGGGGGGGTTTAAACTAATTTGGCAGGGGGTTGGGCACCAGGATGTAGCATTGGAAAGGAGAAACAAGGGGCACAAAGCATTAGGAGAGAAGGTACTAGATGGGGTCAGACCAAGAGAGAGTACAAGAAAGTCTAAGACGTGTTTGCGGTGCATGTGTGTGAACGCATGAAGCGTGGTAAACAAGGTTGGTGAGCTGCAGGCACAAATAGCCACATGGGAATACGATGTTGTGGCAATAATGAAGACCTAGCTTAAAAAAGGTCAGGATTGGGTACTAAATATTCCTGGATACAAGGTGTTCAGGAAATACAGAAGCAGGGGGGGCGGGTGGCAGTATTGAATAAGGAGAATATTGCAGTGCTGGAGAGAGAGGATGTCCTGGAGGGGTCAAGGACAGAATCTATTTGGCTAGAGTTAAGGAACAACAGAGGTGCCATTACACTACTGGGTGTATTCTATAGGCCACCAACTAGTGGGAAGGATCGAGAGGAGCAAATTTGCAGGGAAATTACAGAGAGGTGCAAAGCCATAGAGTAGTGATAACAGGGGATTTCAACCATCCTAATATAGACTGGGATAACAATAACATAAGGGGCAAAGGAGGAGAGGAATTTTTGAAATGTGTTCAGAATAACTTTCTCGACCAGTACGTTTCCGGCCCAACGAGGAAGGACACATTGCTGGACTTGGTTCTAGGGAATGAGACGGGCCAAATGGAGCAAGTGTCAGTGGGAGAGCATTTAGGAAGCAGCGGTCATAGTATCATAAGGTTTAGAATAGCTATGGAAAAAGACTCTGATCACTCTAAAGTAAAAATACTCAATTCAAGGAGGGCCAATTTCAGTGGGATGAGAACAGATCTGGCCCAGATAAATTGGAATCATAGACTGGCAGGCAAAACTGTAATTGAACAGTGAGCAGCCTTTAAAGAGGAGATGATTCGGGTACAGACAAGGTACATTCCAACGAAAGAAAGGTAGGGCAACTAAAGCCAGAGCTCCCTGGATGACAAAGGAGATAGAGAATAAGATGAAGTGGAAAAAAGCAGCATATGACAGGTTTCAGGTTGATAACACAAGTGAGAACCAGGCAGAATATAGAAAGTTCAGAGGGGAAGTGAAAAAGGAAATAAGAGGGGCAAAGAGAGAGTATGAGAATAGACTAGTGACCAATATAAAAGGGAATCCAAAAGTCTTCTACAGACATGTTAACAGTAAACAGGCAGTAAGAGAAGGGGTGGGGCCGATTAGTGACCACAAAGGAGAACTGCTCATGGAGGCAGTGGGCATGGCTGAGGTATTAAATGAATACTTTGCATCGATCTTTACCATGGAAGAAGATGCTGCCAGTCTCGATAAAGGAATATATAGTTAAGATACTGGATAGGCTAAAAATTGAGAAAGAAGAGGTACTAGAAAGGCTAGCTGTACTTAAAATAGATAAGTCACCTGGTCCGGATGGGATGCACCATAGGATACTGAGGGAAGTAAGGGGGGAAATTGCGAAGATACTGGCCATAATCTTCCAAACATCCTTAGATGCAGGGGTGGTACCAGAGGACTGCAGAATTGCAAATGTTACACCCTTGTTCAAAAAAGGGTGACAAACCCAGCAACTATAGGCCAGTCAGTTTAACCTCAGTGGTGGGGAAACTTTTGAAAACGATAATCAGGAACAGAATTAACAGTCATTTGGACGAGTGTGGATTGATTAGGGAAAGCCAGCACGGATTTGTTAAAGGCAAATTGTGTTTAACCAACTTAATAGAATTTTTTGATGAGGTAACAGAGAGGGTGGATGAGGGAATGCAGTTGATGTGGTGTATATGGATTTTCAAAAAGCATTTGATAAAGTGCCACATGGTAGGTAGGCTTGCTTTTAAGATTGCAGCCCATGGAATAAAGGGGGCAATAGCAACATAGATACAGAATTGGCTAAATGACAGGAAACAAAGAGTAGTGGTGAGCGGTTGTTTTTCGGACTGTTCCCCAGGGGTCGATGCTGGACAACTGCTTTTCTTGATATATATTAATGAGTTGGACTTGGGAGTACAGGGCACAATTTCAAATTTTGCAGATGACACAAAACTTGGAAGGGTAGTGAACAGTGAGAAGGATAGCGATAGACTTCAAGAGGATATAGACACTCCGGTGGCATGGGCAGACACGTGGCAGATGAAGTTTAAAGCGGAAAATTGGAGGTGATGCATTTCGGTAGGAAAAGTGAGGAGAGGCAATATAAACTAGAGGGCAAAATTCTAAAAGGGGTGGAGGAACAGAGGGATCTGGGGTGAATGTGCATAAATCGTTGAAGATGGCATGGCAGGTTGAGAAAGCAGTTAAAAAAGCATTCGGGGTCCTGGGCTTTATAAATAGAAGCATTGAGTACAAAAGCAAGGAAGTCATGATGAGCCTTTATAAAACGCTGGTTCGGCCAAAACTGGAGTATCGTGTCCCGTTCTGGGCACCGCACTTTAGGAAGGATGTGAAAGCCTTACAGGCGGTGCAGAGGAGATTTACTAGAATGATTCCAGGGATGAGGAACTTCAGTTACGTGGATAGAATGGAGAAGTTGGGATTGTTCTCCATGGAACAGAGAAGGTTGAAAGGAGATTTGATAGAGGTGTTCAAAGTCATGAAGGGTCCAGACAGAGTGGATAGAGAGAAACTTTTCCCATAGCTATGGAGAAGGATAAGTCTGGCCCAAAAGTTAAAAATTCTAAATTGGGGAAAGGCCAATTTTGATGGTATTAGACAGGAACTTTCAGAAGTTGATTGGGAGAGTCTGTTGGCAGGCAAAGGGACGTCTGGTAAGTGGGAGGCTTTCAAAAGTGTGTTAACCAGGGTTCAGGGTAAGCACATTCCTTATAAAGTGAAGGGCAAGGCTGGTAGAAGTAGGGAACCTTGGATGACTCGGGAGATTGAGGCCCAAGTCAGAAAGAAGAAGGAGGCATATGACATGCATAGGCAGCTGGGATCAAGTGGATCCCTTGAAGAGTATAGAAATTGCCGGAGTAGAGTTAAGAGAGAAATCAGGAGGGCAAAAAGGGGACATGAGATTGCTTTGGCAGATAAGGCAAAGGAGAATCCAAAGAGCTTCTACAAATACATAAAGGGCAAAAGAGTAACTAGGGAGAGAGTAGGGCCTCTGAAGGATCTTAAGGATCAACAAGGTCATCTATGTGCAGAACCACAAGAGATGGGTGAGATCCTGAATGAATATTTCACATCGGTATTTACGGTTGAGAAAGGCATGGAGGTTAGGGAACTTGGGGAAATAAATAGTGATGTCTTGAGGAGTATACATATTACAGAGAGGGAGGTGCTGGAAGTCTTAACGCGCATCAAGGTAGATAAATCTCCGGGACCTGATGAAATGTATCCCAGGATGTTATGGGAGGTTAGGGAGGAAATTGCGGGTCCCCTAGCAGAGATATTTGAATCATCCACCGCTACAGGTGAGGTGCCTGAAGATTGGAGGGTAGCAAATGTTGTGCCTTTGTTTAAGAAGGGTGGCAGGGAAAAGCCTGGGAACTACAGACCGGTGAGCCTGACATCTGAAGTGGGTAAGTTGTTAGAGGGTATTCTGAGGGACAGGATCTACAGGCATTTGGAGAGGCAGGGACTAATTAGGAACAGTCAGCATGGTTTTGAGAGGAAAATCATGTCTCACGAATTTGATTGAGTTTTTTGAAGGGGTAACCAAGAAGATAGATGAGGGCTGTGCAGTAGACGTGGTCTACATGGACTTCAGCAAAGCCTTTGACAAGGTACCGCATGGTAGGTTGTTACATAAGGTTAAATCTCACGGGATCCAAGGTGAGGTAGCCAATTGGATACAAAATTGGCTTGACGACAGAAGACAGAGGGTGGTTGTCGAGGGTTGTTTTTCAAACTGGATGCCTGTGTCCAGCGGTGTGCCTCAGGGATCGGTGCTGGGTCCGCTGTTATTTGTTATATATATTAATGATTTGGATGAGAATTTAGGAGGCATGGTTAGTAAGTTTGCGGATGACACTAAGATTGGTGGCATTGTGGACAGTGAAGAAGGTTATCTAGGATTGCAACGGGATCTTGATAAATTGGGCCAGTGGGCCGATGAATGGCAGATGGAGTTTAATTTAGATAAATGTGAGGTGATGCATTTTGGTAGATCGAATCGGGCCAGGACCTACTCCGTTAATGGTAGGGCGTTGGGGAGAGTTATAGAACAAAGAGATCTAGGAGTACAGGTTCATAGCTCCTTGAAAGTGGAGTCACAGGTGGATAGGGTGGTGAAAAAGGCATTCGGCATGCTTGGTTTCATTGGTCAGAACATTGAATGCAGGAGTTGGGATGTCTTGTTGAAGTTGTACAGGGCATTGGTGAGGCCACACTTGGAATACTGTGTACAGTTCTGGTCACCCTATTATAGAAAGGATATTATTAAACTAGAAAGAGTGCAGAAAAGATTTACTAGGATGCTACCGGGACTTGATGGTTTGACTTATAGGGAGAGGTTAGATAGACCGGGACTTTTTTCCCTGGAGAGTAGGAGGTTAAGGGGTGATCTTATATAAGTCTATAAAATAATGAGGGGCATAGATAAGGTAGATAGTCAAAATCTTTCCCCAAAGGTAGGGGAGTCTATAACGAGGGGGCATAGATTTAAGGTGAGAGGGGAGAGATACAAAAGGGTCCAGAGGGGCAATTTTTTCACTCAAAGGGTGGTGAGTGTCTGGAACGAGCTGCCAGAGGCAGTCGTGGAGGCGGGTACAATTTTGTCTTTTAAAGAGCATTTGGACAGTTACATGGGTAAGATGGGTATAGAGGGATATGGGCCAAGTGCAGGAAATTGGGACTAGCTTAGTGGTATAAACTGGGCGACATGGACATGTTGGGCCGAAGGGCCTGTTTCCATGTTGTAACTTCTATGATTCTATGATTCTCTGATTGGCGAAAGGGTCAAGAACCAGAAGGCATAGATTTAAGGTGATTGGCAAAAGAACCAAAGGTGATATGAGGAAAATCTTTTTTATACAGCGAGTGGTTAGGATCTGGAATGCACTGCCCAAGGGAGTGTTGGAAGCAGATTCAGTCATGGCCTTCAAAAGGAAACTGGATAACTACTTGAAATGAAAAAATATGCAGGGCTACAGGGATAGGGCGGGGCAGAGGGACTAGCTGGATTGCTCATGCATAGAGCCGGCGCGGACTCGATGGGCTGAAATGCCTCCTTCCGTGCTGTAACCTATGATTCTATAAGATGAGGAATCAAACACTGAGTCAAAGAGGACCATAAGAGATAGGAGCAGGTGTAGGCCATTCGGCCCCTCGAGCCTGCTCCGCCATTTAGTGAGATCATGGCTGATCTGATTTTTACCTCAACTCCACTTTCCCGCCCTTTCCCCATATCCTTTGACTCCCTTGCTGATCAAAAATTTGTCTAACTCAGCCTTGAATGTATTCAATTACTCAGCCTCCATAGCTTTTTGGGGTAAAAAATTCCAAAGATTCACGACCCTCTGGGAGAAGAAATTCCTCCTCATTTCCGTCTTGAAAGGGCGACCCCTTATTCAGGGACTATGTCCTCTAGTTTTAGATTCCCCCATGACAGGTAACATCCTCTCAGCATCTACCCTATCGAGTCCCCTCAGAATCTTGTATGTTTCAATAAGATCTCCTCTCATTCTTCTAAACTCCAATGAGTATAGACCCAACCTGTTCAATCTTTCCTCATAAGACAACCCTTCCATACCCGGAATCAACCTCGTGAACCTTCTCTGAACTGCCTCCAATGCAAATATGTCCTTCATTAAATAAGGGCACCAGAACTGTACGCAGTACTCCAGGTGTGGTCTCAACAGCACCCTGTACAGTTGTAGCATGACTTCCCTGCTTTTATACTCCATCCCCCTCGAAATAAAGGCCAATATTCTGTTTGCCTTCCGGATTACCTGCTGCACCTGTATGTTGACTTTTTGTGTTTCAATTACAAGGACACCCAGATCCCTCTGTACCGCAGCATTTTGTAGTATTTCTCCGTTCAAATAATATTTTGCTTTTTTATTTTTCCTCCCAAAGTGGATGACTTCACATTTTCCCACATTATATTCCATCTGCCAAATTTTTGCCCATTCGCTTAACCTGTCAATATTCCTTTGCGGACACTTGGCCTCATCGCAACTTGCTTTTCCACCTACCTTTGTATCATCAGCAAATTTGGCCACAAGACACTCTGTTCCTTCATCCAAGGCATTGATATATATTGTAAATAGTTGAGGCCCCAGCACTGATCCCTGGGTCACCCCACTAGTTACAGATTTCCATTTTGAAAAAGACCCTTTTACCCTGACTCTTTGTTTTGCATTTAATTAGCCAATCCTCTATCCATGCCCGTATATTACCCCCAACACCATGAGCTCTTATCTTGTGCAGTAATCTTTTATGTGGCACCTTATCGAATGCCTTTTGGAAATCCAAATATACTGCATCCATTGGTTCCCCTTTATCCACCCTGCCCGTAACTTCCTCAAAGAACTCTAATAAATTTGTCAGACACGAATTCCCCTTCATAAAACCATGTTGACTCTCCTTGATTGTATTATGAGTCTCCAAATGTCCTGCGACTACTTCCTTAATAATGGATTCTAGCATTTTCCCAATGACAGATGTTAGGCTAACTGGTCTATAGTTACCGGCTTTCTGTCTCACTCCCTTCTTGAATAGGGGTGTTACATTTGTGGTTTTCCAATCCACTGGGACCTTTCCAGAATCTAGTGAATTCTGAAAGATTATAACCAATGTATCCACTATCTCTGTTGCCACTTTCTTCAAGACTCTCGGATGCAAGCCATCAGGTCCAGGGGACTTGTCAGCCCTCAGACCCATTAGTTAACCTAGTACTTTTTCTCTAGTGATAGTGATTGTTTTTAGTTCCTCCTCCCCTTTGCCCCTTGATTTTCTATTATTGGTATGTTATTAGTGTCTTCTACTGTGAAGACAGATACAAAATATCTGTTCAATTCCTCTGCCATTTCCTTGTTTTCCATTATTATTTCCCCAGTCTCATCCTCTAAGGGACCAATGTTTACTTTAGCTACCCTCTTCCTTTTTATATACTTGTAGAAGCTTTTACTGTCAGTTTTTATATTCCTTGCTAGTTTACTCTCAATTTATTTTCTCCCTCTTTATTATTCTTTTAGACATCCTTTGCTGGTTTTTAAAGTTTTCCCAATCTTCAGGCTTACCAATAATCTTTGCCATGTTGTATGCTTTTTCTTTTAACCTGATGCCATCCTTGACTTCCTTAGTTAGCCACGGTTGGTTCACCCTTTTTGTGGAGTCTTTCCTCCTCACAGAGATATATTTTTGTTGCGAGTCATAAAATATCTTTTTAAATGTTTGCCACTGCTTATCCACCATCATACCATCTAATCTGTTTACCCAGTCCACTTTAGCCAATTCCATCCTCATTCCTTTATAATTGCCCTTATTTAAGTTTAATACAGTAGTTTCAGACTCAAGATCCTCGCTCTCAAGCTGGATGTGAAATTCCATCATGTAATAATCATTGCTTCCCAAGGGATCCTTTACTTTGAGATCATTAATTAATCTTGTTTCATTACCCATTACCAGATCCAAAATGGCCTGTTCCCTGGTTGGTTCCCTGATGTATTGGTCTAAAAAACAGTCCCTAATACACTCTATGAACTCCTCCTCAGGGCTATTTTTGCCAATTTGATTTGTCCAATCTATGTGAAAGTTAAAAGCACCGATGATTATTGCATTACCTTTTTTACAAGCCCCCCTTATTTCCTGATTTATATTTTGCCCTACAGTGTAGCTACTGTTAGGGGGCCTATATACTACTCCCACCAGTGATTTCTTTCCCTTGCTATTTCTTACCTCCACCCAAATTGATTAGACATCTTGATCTTCTGAGCCAAGATCATTTCTCACTATTATACCAATGTCATCCTTTATTTGTTTTGAAAGCAGGCAGAGAGGTAACAAAGTGGGAGGAAGTGAGTAGATATTTTCAGAGGGTAAGAGCAAGTGGCCAATAGTGCAACAAGGGGCAAGGAAAATTCTGATGCTAGAGAAGCAGAAGACCACATCATAAGGCAGGAGGAGATTACTAAGACCAGGTGGGACAAGGCTGCAGAGAGATTTGAAAATAAGGACAATAATCTTGGAATCAACACACTGGGGCACGGAGAGCCAATGGAGCTTGGAAAGCAAGGGGGCAATGGGAGTGTGAGACTTTTGTGTGAGTGAGCACAGCATTTTGGATGAGTTGAAACCTGGCCTGGAAGAAGGGCATTGGAGAAGACAAGCCTTGAGTTGATAAAGGCACAGATTAGAGTTTCATCAGGAATAGGGGAGAGATAATGGTTTAGGTATGCCATTTTGTAGAGGTAGAAGATGGTGGTTTCAATAACAGATCAGATGTAGGGGAGGAAGTGGAGCTTGGAACCTCCAAGGTACTGCATTTTCTGACTCAACTTAAGATAGCAGTTGGGGAGTTTGATGGCTTAATGGCCAGAGCTCAAAATGTACTCAAGCTGAAGAGGATGGTCTCAGTTTTGCTAACATTCAGCTGGAGGAAGTTTTGGTTTATCGAGACGTTATCAGACAGGCAATTTAAAGTGCGACAAGGGTGGAATGTGATGGCTCAGATTACATTTGCAACACATACTCTTTATATCTGGAAAACTGGAAAAAATATCTTGGGTGTCAGCCTTGGTAGCGCTTTCACCTCTGAGTCAGAAGGCTGTGCGTTCAAGACACACACTAGGAGACGAGCACATAATCTAGGCTGACCCTTCAATGCAGTACAGTCCCTGCCACTTAAAACGTCCATGTTTAAAAGCAGTCGCTTATATCGGCTAAAAAGCAATAACAATTAACTGTTTGCATTAACGTTAATTTTAAAGTTGCCAGTTATAGCATTTTAAGCGCTCCATTTTTCTAATTTTTCTCCATTATTTTTACATATGTATATACAAATAAGTCAGGGAATTACACAGAGGGTAAACGCTATACTTCCTACACTGCACCCAATGTGTAATATGCTGGAAAATTAAATAATGCAAAAAAAACCTAAGAAATATCTACTGAAGTTCTGGTTTCTAATTGATGCCATGCCTGATGATGTAATTCAGTTCCTCTGCCCTGGTGAAGGACCTGCTTGTCGCTATTCAGATTATGAAGCATCGCTATTTAGTACTGATCGCTGTTTAATATTGAGCTATGTTTCCCATGTTAGACACAAAAGGATAGCGAAAAGACAACCTTTGTTTGATTTCAATTGGGGCATTACAGAGACCCTGGACAGCGACAACTCCAAAGGAGAAGGGGGAAAGTTGTAAAGGGCTGAAATAAGTATGTCCTTGGTCAGGTCTATGATCCAGTAGTAAGGAGATTCATTCAGAGAGCTGCAAATGCTGTTGAACGACGACAACATATATATATATATATATATACACAAAAAGCGCTACCACGTTAAACCGACCATCACATATCATGGGCAAATTGCTTTTGCACAAACACGCCCGCTATAAGCAGCAGGGACTATACTGTGGAAGTGCTGCACTATCGGTGCTGCCATCTTTCAGATGAGACATTAAACCGATATCCCTCTCAGGTGGATGTAAAATATCCCATGGCACTATTCGAAGAAGAATAGGGGAGTTCTACCGGTGACCCGGCCAACTTTATCCCTCAACTAACACCTAAAAAATGATCTGGTCATTTATTTCGTTGCTGTTTGTGGACCTTTTTGCATGTAAAGTGGTTGCTGTTTTTCCTACATTCACAACATCATGACTATATTTCAAAAGTACTTCATTGGCAGTAAAGAGCTTTGGGGCGTCCCGAGGTCATGAAAACCACTATATAATTGCAAATTCTTTCTTTCTACAAAGCAAAACCAAATACTACATTCTAATACAGATCATGAGATAGAACAGAATGCTGGATCAAGAGTTTGCTGGTACAGTGATACAGTTCAGTGTTTTCTGCTTCTGCGTTCAACAGCCTGCGATTTTCCATGATGTGTCAGCATGAGGCCCAGGCCATTTTAACTCCCAGGCCTCTAACAGTTGAAAGGCGGGTTGTCCTCCCTATCGTCTGCAGAATCAGGCAGCCCTCCCACATGACCCGTGCAATTTCTGGTGCATTTCCCAACTATATTTAATGCAGGGATACAGCTCTTAAAGTGAGGTTGCATCCCCTGCATGCATTTTTTACTCAACATTGGGGAAGACATGTGGTTGCAGAGATGAGTCGAAGGGCTGCCCCCTACCTCCCATTCCCTGCTTGCCTAATGCCTTCCTGGAGATCCTAGTGGGGGAAGTGAGGGCCAGGAAGGATGTACTCTTCTTCAGCACCCTCAGGAGCTCCCCAAAGGCCACTGTCAGGCAAGCCTGGAAAGAGGTGGCTGAGAGGGTCAGTGCCAACAGCATTATCCCCCAAGACCTGGGTTCAATGTAGAAAGCGGTTTAATGGCCTCACAAGAGCAGCAACGGTAAGTACACCTCTTCACCTCTCACCAGCACCTCACAACATTCCTCGCACCCCCTCCCCCACCACTCAAATATTACATCACATCCTTCAACACAAAATCATAACGGCACACTAAAACACTTCTCTTGCTCATTCCAAACAGACCCACTTCTTCCTTTCCTCTCTTCACACCACACACTAACATCATACTCTTGTCACATACTACCACTTGTGCAACTTGCAACCAGCAACTACTTCTACCACTCCTTCCTCACTTCACATCACACACACTCCCCTATCCTCATTCCATCTTGCTTCTTCTACACCACTCAACACATCCACTTATGCACAAGTCCCACACATCTCCACTCACTCTCTCAACACTCATTAATTCTCACCCTCTCTTTTTGCAGGGCAAGACTGCACAAAATGCTAGGGAGAGGAACAGGATGGGTGGAGGAGTCCTCAACATCATTGCCCTCACACAGGCAGAACAAGAAGCCCTGAGCATCAGTGACCCAGGCAAGGTCATGAGCATCAATCCCAGAGAGGCTAGTGACTTACCCAAGCAGAGTGTCTGAATTTTACTTATATCCCTTCATTCAACTCGGCAAAGATGAAGCAAGATTAGCAACTTCAACCTGCATTCTCAAGACTGTTAACTGATCATGAACAGCTTTTCCCTGCCATTCTAACTTTTCTCCTTTTTCTCTTTCTTCTAAGGCCTTCTCAACACCAAGGCTCCTGCAGTAGAATGGACCTCAGAGGACAATCCTCCTGAGAATGTACAGTCAGGTGCTCCACCCATCCCAGGCACCAGCTAAGACATTGGCACTCTGCGTTGGCTAGATAGTGATCAAGAGGAGTCTGCACGTGATGAAACTTCCAGCACTGTTGGCAGGTACAACCCAGGAGAGACCTCACCGTAAGGCAAGGCCCTCTCCCAGCTCTGCAGAACAGGAGAAGCCTGGGCCCTCAAAGTCCTCATCTACGAGAACACTACTGGCCTCACACAAACAGCTGTATAAGGTATTCAAAAACATGCCAAGGAGTCTAACCACTATGGTTGAGACTGTGAAGGAGTCCACATCCAGCCTCTATGGTGTCACCTCGCAAGGCATCACCGCAATCACTCCTGGATAGTGTGGTCATCTCCAAGGACACTAAGCAGGGCCCTCACAGCAAACGTTTATGCTAGCATGTTTGTAGCTATGGTGGAAGCTCAAATGGCTGCCATGCAGACTCTGAGCACAACAATGGAAAGATTGGTGTGTCGAATGGATAAGGGCTTTGAAGCAGTCAGTCATCTTCTGCAACCTGCTCTCCCGCAATCAGCGAAGGTGATGAGGCCCAGCCCCAAAGGAGTGGCAATGGCTGGATGGGAGCAGTACGTACTGGCCTCTCTCAAGAAGTCAGCACGTCTACACATTTGGCCCCCCCTCAACCAGCACCTGCAATTGTGCCAGCAAGGCAGCTAGGCCAGGCTGCCGTGGAAGCAGCCGAGTTGCTGTAGCCTATGGCCAGGCCTTTACATGCTTCGAGCACCCAAAGGTCACTGACCATGAGCATCTCAAGGTCCCCACATGAGGAACAGCAGCCTTCCACTAGCTCTGGTCAGGCCACAAGGGGAGCACCTCGTAGGAGTAGTTGAGTTAGGAAACCTTCTTTAAAGAAAAGCACTATGGGTTGATCACCTGAGTGAGAAACGAATGGAAGGCAATTATGATTTTTGCCATTAAATTTAATCACATTTGGCACTTTGGTCTGTAGTGTGGTTTAATAGCAGCTTCTGAGTCTGCACTGTCATAATGCCATTGATATAGACGTTGTCTGGATGGTTTGAATGTTTTCAATGCAGGATGAAGGGAATGGGGAAGAATATAACAGGGATGGTTATGTAGTGGGGCTATAAGTCTCAGGGCAGGGATGTGAGAAGCTCAGCGGAATCAGGGCTATAAGCTGATCCCAACATCGCTGGCTGTGGCCCATTTTCCTCTGCTGCTTCCTCTCTGAGGTCAATGGAAACGTTGATCACCCTGGCAAAGGGTGATCAACTTAATACAGCCGTGAACTGCAGACTGGGAGCTGCTGATGTCCCATCTGGAAGACTGAAAAACTTGAGTGATGTAAAAATTCAGGGCTGTGGTGACTTTGAGGGCCACTGGCATAGCATGGCTGCAGCAGGTCCTGTTGCAGGAGGTTGCAGAGGTTTGCGACAACCTGCCTGGAGAAGAGCAGCCTTCTCCTGCACCGCTCCTCAGATAGGTCCAAGATTTAACTCGGCCCGTAGGCCCAGTGTGCTGGCTATGCACCCTGCGCCCAGACCCCCTCAGGTGGTCATGGTCACTGAGGCTGCTGCTGCTGCCCCTCCTCCTCCTTCTCCAAGTCCTGCTTCATCAAGAACAAAGAAACAAGAATGGCACCCATAGTCGAGAAAGTTAGACGTAGCAATCTGGCAGCTGGAAACTCTCCTGGAAAACCAGACAGTAAAAGATCCTGTGATTCAGTGAGCTGCAGCTGACAGCCTTCTTTTAGACTGCTTCAGGAGCTCTCAGACACCAAGCCCGCTATGGATTGCAGGCGGGTCTGAGATTGGGTGAGTCATCTGCGATTTGGAGTTAAAATGCAGCGGGGACAGATGTGATGTCATCAAAGCATAACTTTGACCTTTTAATTAGGACCCTGCTTGCCTGGGGCAGGTCCCTGACATGCAGCCAGAAACTGGTGAGTTAAAATGGTGGTTGGCAGGAATGGGTGCGGTGATCCCCCAGGTGCGATATTAAACCACCACCACCCCCCCAGCACCCTGTTCGAACTGGGTTAAAATCGTTCCTTGTGTTTTAACATCCTACATTGTTAATTGCAATAGTGAAATCGGTGCATTTTAAGTTATCTTAAGTATATTTCTTTTCAGTGTGCCTTGTAAATTGCGACACGGACACCAGTAATTCACTTCCAGCCGAACCTATGTTTTTGCACCTAGCCAAAAGTCAGGATGGCCTTAATAGTTCAGAGTACTGTAACAGGTTATATTTTAGGATATGACCTCACCCTTAAAAATGCTTTCTTTAAAAAAAGCCCCAATGCCAAAACAGTTCATTTGGAACATTTTCCCAACTAGCAACAGGATGTTGCTATTCAAACTGCCAAGTAATTTAAAATTAAACATTTTAACAGCTTTTAGTACAAAACTGAAACTGTTTGGTATGTGGATTATAAATAATACAGAAGATATGCTGAAAACAATCTCAAAAAACAAGAGCACATCCTTACACAATGTTGTGAACCTTCAGATTGACGATTACAGACAGCCACAATAATCTGTCTCGGGTCACATTGTTTCAACTTTACAACCACATACGTGTCTAGATGGTAACATTCCTTACCTGCATTTAGAAATAATATACCTGAGACATTAGTACACGCAGTGGAATAGATCCCCCACCAACTGTGCACATTTTAGAACACAGGTTGGAATGCATTCAAGGACATTGAATATATCAAACAATAGTGAAGAATTATCAATCTTGCATGCTATCCTACATCAACATACATTTTCGAATGTATGTTGATGTAGGCAGGGGGACTGTGATATACTCGAACATATTACCATCGAGCGGGAGGAGGTATTGGCGGTTTTAGCAGGCCTAAAAATGGATAAATCCCCAGGCCTGGACAAAATGTATCCCAGGCTACTGTGTGAGGCAAAGGAAGAGATTGCGGGGGCTCTAACACATATATTCAGAACCTCTCTGGCCACAGGGGATGTGCCAGAGGACTGGAGAACCGCTAATGTAGTACCATTATTCAAGAAGGGGAGTAGGGAAAAACCGGGGAACTACAGGCCAGTGAGCCTAACATCAGTGGTAGGAAAATTATTGGAAAAAATTCTGAAGGACAAAATTAGTCTCCACTTGGAGAAGCAAGGATTAATCAGGGATAGTCAACATGGCTTTGTCAAGGGAAGATCATGTCTGACTAATTTGATTGAATTTTTTGAGGGGGTGACTAGGCGTGTGGATGAGGGTAACGCAGTGGATGTGGTGTACATGGATTTCAGTAAGGCCTTCGATAAAGTCCCGCACAGGAGACTGGTCAAGAAGGTACGAGCCCATGGAATCCAGGGTGCCTTGGCACTTTGGATACAAAACTGGCTTAGTGGCAGAAGGCAGAGGGTGATGGTCAAAGGTTGTTTTTGTGACTGGAAGCCTGTGGCCAGTGGGGTACCACAGGGATCGGTGCTGGGTCCCTTGCTGTTTGTGGTCTACATTAATGACTTGGATATGAATGTAAAAGGTATGATCAGTAAGTTCGCTGATGATACAAAAATTGGTAGGGTGGTAAATAGCGAGGAGGATAGCCTCAGTCTGCAGGACGATATAGATGGGTTGGTCAGATGGGCGGAACAGTGGCAAATGGAATTTAACCCGGAAAAGTGTGAGGTGATGCACTTTGGAGGGAATACACAATGAATGGGAGGACCCTAGGCAAGACAGAGGGTCAGAGGGATCTTGGTGTGCAAGTTCACAGATCCCTGAAGGCGGCAGAACAGGTAGATAAGGTGGTAAAGAAGGCATATGGGATACTTGCCTTTATTAGCCGAGGCATAGAATATAAGAGCAAGGAGGTTATGATGGAGCTGTATAAAACACTGGTTAGGCCACAGCTGGAGTACTGTGTGCCGTTCTGGTCGCCACACTACAGGAAGGATGTGATCGCTTTGGAGAGGGTGCAGAGGAGATTCACCAGGATGTTACCAGGGCTGGAGCGCTTCAGCTATGATGAGAGACTGGGAAGATTGGGTTTGTTTTCCTTGGAGCAGAGGAGGCTGAGGGGGGACATGATTGAGGTGTACAAAATTATGAGGGGCACAGATAGGATGGATACTAAGGAGCTTTTTCCCTTCGTTGAGGGTTCTATAACATTAGCGGTTCTCCAGTCCTCTGGCACATCCCCTGTGGCCAGAGAGGTTCTGAATATATGTGTTAGAGCCCCCGCAATCTCTTCCTTTGCCTCACACAGTAGCCTGGGATACATTTTGTCCGGGCCTGGGGATTTTTAAAAGTTACTATTGAATGTGATTCCACTACCCTTTTACGCAGTGCATTCCAGATCATAACAACTCGCTGCGTAAAAAAAATTGTCATCTCCCTTCTAGTTCTTTTGCCAATTACTGTACCTTAAAACTGTGTTCTCTGGTTACGGACCCTCCTGCCAGCGGAAAAAAATTCTCTCTATCTACTCTAGTAAAACCCCTCATAATTTTGAACACCTCTATTAAATCTCCCCTTAGCCTTCTCTGCTCTAAGGAGAACAATCCAAGCTTCTCCAGTCTCTCCACATAACTGAAGTCCCTCATTCCTGGTACAATTCTAGTAAATTTCCTCTACACCCTCTCCAAGGCCTTGACATCCTTCCTAAAATGTGGTTCCCAGAACTGAATACAATACTTCAGCTGAGGCCTAACCAGTGATTTATACAGTTTTAGCATAACTTCCTTGCTTTTGTACTCTATGGGGCCGATTTTCGGATGATGGAGCAGGGGTGTTGGGGGCGAAGAAGCTCTGAAAATCGCTAAAATCTAGAGCAGGTTCGGAGCCCGACTGGCAATTAAAGCCGGCGGGATGATGATTTACATAGATTGACAGATAGTTAAAGTACTTGAAATACTGGATTGAGTAGACAATTTGGCAGGGGTGCAATTTTGAAGGATCCTCAGCGTGTTTCCCGTGCTGTGGGAAACACTCCCAGTTACAACAGACGCGTTTCAGCCAGCAGCCAGTGAGAGATGCAAATGATTATTTGAAAGGTGGGGAGAAAACCTAATTTATTGCAGCAGGGCACTCTGTCACTTCAGACAAAGTTTTGGCTGCAAGACCTTTGTGTTTTCACTCAAAATTCTTACTTTCCATCCAAAACTCTGCTGTGCAAACATATTTACCTACTTTGCGGACCCCCTCAAACTCACACCGTCAGGATGGGGAGCGTCATGGCTGCATTCAGCACTTCATCTGAGGACGAGCAACATCACCAGCCTCGCAGGGCACGGCATCCACCCCTGCCACGTGGAGCTCCACAACACGGTGCTGCGCCACAGGCACCTGCACAACAGCACTGAGGGCAACAACAGAGAGAGCGACGTCACAGGAAGCGCTACTCTCGCAACAGGGACTACAGGCCAAGGCTCAGCTTCCTGGACCTCTCTGAGGAGCAGTACATACAGAGGCTCAAAGTCAGTCGCCACGTAGTCGCAGACATCTGCAGCCTCCTTCATGCTGAGCTGCTCCCGGCTGGGCCAAGCAGCATCTCCTTACGTGTCACTGTCAAAGTCACCACTGCCCTCAACTTCTTCGCCTCCGGATCATTCCAGGGTGCCACCAGGGACATCGCCAGGGTCTCTCAGTCGTCTGCACATAAGTGCAATAGGCAGGTCACCGATGGCTTGTTTCGCAGGACCGCTCACTATGTCAACTTCCCCATGGGCGACCTCAGCCAGATGGAGAGGACAGTGGGATTCCACGCTGTGGCTGGCTTCCCACGGGTGCAGGGTGTAATCGATTGCACCCATATAGCAATACGAGCACCTCCACACGAGCCGGGACTGCTCATCAACACGAAGAGCTATCACTCCATCAACACTCAGCTAGTTTGTGATAACCGCAAGAGATTCCTTCGCGTGTGCGCCAGATACCCTGGCAGCTGCCATGATTCCTTCATCCTCCGGGAGTCCAACATCCCACCCCTCTTCCACGCACTGAACACCCGCAAGGGCTGGCTCCTCGAGGACAAGAGATACCCTCTGCACACGTGGTTCATGACACCTCTGAGGAACCCCATCACTGAGCAACAGTGTCGCTATAACGACAGCCACATCACTACTAGGTCTACAATTGAGCATGCTATAGGGCTGCACAAGATGCGCTTCAGGTGCCTTGATCATTCTGGGGAGCGCTTCAATACGCACCAGAGTGGTACACATTATAGTAGTGTGTTGTGCCCTGCACAACATGGCATGACAGAGAAGGTTGTCGACTGAAGCGGCCCCATCCACATCTGCCACCCACATTGAGGAGGAGGAAGAGGAGGAGGAGGAGGAGGAGGAACAGGAGAAACCCATGGGCAGAACAGTGGCTCACCTAGCTGCTTGTGAGGCCAGGGAGTCACTAATATGTGAACAGTTCTTCTAACATCAGACAGTGTGAAGAGGCCAGTCCTCACCACCTGGATAGAGCAGCGGCCACACCAGCCCCCAACCCCCCTGCTCAAAACAGTCCTGCAATTACACATACGCCCGCTGCAGAGTGACCCAATGGGTGGCATCAAGCGTGGGCGTTCATGGTTAACCTCATGAAAGGGCCTTATTACAGAAGCAAATCAAGCATGGCCAAGACGTGGCAGTAGTGGTGACAATAATCATATTTAATGTGCGTTTAACAAAAAGCAAATATAAATTAAAAACCTGACCACCGTCAAACACCCTTGTGCATCCCTTTTGTGCTTACAAAACCTTCGCCTTTCGCTTCCAACTACTTCTATGTGATGCATCCCTTGTGGCTGCAGCAGAGGTAGTGACAGGGTGCTCTTGTTCATGCCCTGACCAATAGATGCTTTGGTCCTACCCCTCTGGGTTTCGGTGCCCGTGAGGGCCCCTCCAAAGACTGCTCCACCTGCACCTCTGCAGGGGCCAACTGGAGAGGAGGCAGCATTGCGGGTACTGGTTGAGAAGGGGGGCAACGGGTGAGATGTGGAGGCGCTTTGAGTGGCATCCCCACTTCCATGTCCCATTTCGCCATCATCCCTCCCCTGGGCCACTCCTACCACTCTGCTGGACGACAGTTTGGAGGACACGTGTGAAGCCTTGTAAGGCCAGTGCTAGTATATCTGCCTGCCTGATAAAGGCAGCAAAACGTTGTTCACCCAGAGTCCGAACAGCCGTTGTCAGGGCCTGAATGGACTCATTTGTGAGCCGTGCTTGAAGCTCCATGGAGGCTAGCCTTCCCTCCATCGCAGATATTCCCGCACTTACCCGCGACACTATCTCAGAGCCCTCACGTCCCTGCGACAGTATCTCAGAGATTCCCTCCAGTACCTGTGCCACCATTCCACTCATGCAGGAGTTGAACTCCTCCATCCTCTGCGCTAATGTGGAGAGTGCGCGTGGCACCTGTTCCAGCACCTCGCAAATGTGCTGCTGCCCCCCCTCGATCATTCTCCTTTTAAAGATTGGCCTCCAGGATTCAGCATCTGTGTCCAGCTGAGCAGAGCCTGGAGAGGAGTGCTCCCGCCAACGCGGACTCTCCACTGGTGCCCCTGCCACCAGTGTCTGCTCGTGCTCACATGTGTGGTAACTCACCATGTGCAACCCCAACTCACTGCGAACTAGGACCCACCAAGATGTGTGTATCTGCGCTGGTGGATGACTCGCTCAGATGTGATGGTGCACCCTCAGAGGCCGGCAGGTCCTCCGAGGAATCGCCCTCCGCCGAAGGCCCTGTAAGAGAACAGAAGGCAATATTACGCAGATGTTGAGGTGCTGAAGATGGCAAGGCATGTTAACATCAATTCATATTGTGTGTGCTGAATGTTAAAGTTCTGTCACCAGACGTTTGTCGGGTGCCAGTCTTGGCATCCCCAACGGACAGGCACCCGAGGGTGCGGCTCAGCTCCAGCGCCTCCAGCTCCGCGTCTGTGAGGACGACTATCTGTTACGGACTCCCTCAGGTCCTCGTCCTCTCCCGTGCATTCTGGGCTCTCCTCTCCTATTAGGTGAGAAAGTACAGACGCACGAGTAAGTGATGGTGCCACGGCCAACCGATGAATGCATTGGTTTGGGTGCGGCTACCGTGAAAGAAATGCATCAGAGGATGAGTATGAGACAGAGCCAAGACATTGTATGAGGAATGGGTTGAGTGGTAGTGGTGGGGTGAGATATGGGGAGGTGAGGAAGTGCTGAGGAATTGCAGGTAAGTTGAGGATGAGCTTTGAGTGGGTGTGAGGAGTGATGTGATGGAGTAGTGTTGGCAGTGCAGAATGAGTTGGGGGTGGGGGCAGTGACGTGTAAGACGGAATGTAGGAGAATGAATAAGTCTACTCACTTTGACCGACCTAGTTAGATCATTGAAGCGCTTCCTGCGCTGGATCCAGGTGCGGGAGATGTTGCTGCTGCTGGTGACCTCCTCTGCCACCTCGAGCCAGGCCTTCTTGGTGGCAGAGGCAGGCCACTTCCTCCCGTCCGCCGGGTAGAACACATCCCTCCTGCTCCTCACCCCATCCAGTAGCACCTGGAGTGAGGCGTCACTAAATCTTGGAGCAGCCTTTCCCCTGTGCTGCTCCATTGTGCTGTTTGGGTTTTTGCTCCAGGAGTAGCCACTGGAGGATTGCCCCTTTAAATTCAGCCAATTCGATTCACTCCACGCGATATCAAGAAACGGCTGAGTGCACTGGATACAGCAAAGGCTATGGGCCCCGACAACATCCCGGCTGCAGTGCTGAAGACTTGTGCTCCAGAACTAGCCGCGTCTCTAGCCAAACTGTTCCAGTACAGCTACAACACTGGCATCTACCTGACAATGTGGAAAATTGCCCAGGTTTGTCCTGTCCACAAAAAGCATGACTAATCCAATCCGGTCAATTACCGCCCCATCAGCCTACTCTCAATCATCAGCAAAGTGATGGAAGGTGTCGTCGACAGTGCTATCAAGCAGCACTTACTCACCAATAACCGGCTCACCGATGCTCAGTTTGGGTTCCGCCAGGACCACTCGGCTCCAGACCTCATTACAGCCATGGTCCAAACATGGACAAAAGAGCTGAATTCCAGAGGTGAGGTGAGAGTGACTGCCCTCGACATCAAGGCAGCATTTGACCGAGTGGCACCAAGGAGCCCTAGTAAAATTGAAGTCAATGGGAATCAGGCGGAAAACTCTCCAGTGGTTGGAGTCATACCTAGCACAAAGGAAGGTGGTAGTGGTTGTTGGAGGCCAATCATCTCAGCCCCAGGACATTGCTGCAGGAGTTCCTCAGGGCAGTGTCCTAGGCCCAACCATCTTCAGCTGCTTAATCAATGACCTTCCCTCCATCATAAGGTCAGAAGTGGGAATGTTCGCTGATGTTCGCACACACCGTGTTCAGTTTCATTCGCAACCCCTCAGATAATGAAGCAGTCCGTGCCTGCATGCAGCAAGACCTGGACAACATCCAGGCTTGGGCTCATAAGTGGCAAGTAACATTCGCGCCAGACAAGTGCCAGGCAATGACCATCTCCAACAAGAGAGAGTCTAATCACTTCCCCTTGACTTTCAACGGCATTACCATCGCCAAATCCCCCACCATCAACATCCTGGGGGTCACCATTGACCAGAAACTTAACTGGACCAGCCATATAAATAATGTGGCTACAACAGCAGGTCAGAGGCTGGGTATTCTGCGGTGAGTGACTCACCTCCTGATTCCCAAAAGCCTTTCCACCACCTACAAGTCAGGAACGTCACTTGCCTGGATGAGTGCAAACCCGGAAGCCACATTAGGTTGCTCCAATTTACCCTCGATCGCGTGGGGAATGGACAGATTTTATTGGGCAGGTTACCCACGTGCCCAATTGCACCCCCCCACCCCCCCGCCACTGTCATCCCGCCTCCCCACTAATATCGAGGCCTGTGTCTCTATTAGAAAGCCAAGGATTCTGTATGCTTTTTTAACAGCCTTTATCAACTTATCCAGCCACCTTCAAAGATTTATGAAAGTAAACCCCTAGGTCTCTCTGTATCTGCACCCTCTTTAAAATTGTACCATTTAGTTTATATTGCCTCTCCTCATTCTTCCTTCCAAAATGCATCACATGAGTTAGAGCAGTCAGAATACAACAATGGCAGTATACCACATTAAAATCATTCCTGTTATTTTGACTCAGTTTCAACTGACAGTCATCTGATGCCTGACAGGATGAAATTGGAAATAGTAGAGCAGGATGATTGAAAGTTAGCATTGTTGTAATTCCTGTCACTATTGATGAGATTTTTAAGTGAGCTTTTTAAGTGTTGAAGTGGGCAGTTACAGGACTACAGAACACAAAAACACATGCTGAGTTTCAACACCAACAGCACATGGATTGCAATGATGCCATCAAGATGAAGCAGCATGCAAGATACTTTATCAGTTCCATGAAAAGGAGGATAAGAGGATGCAATTTTATTAATGCATTGCAAATCACATTAGTTGCTTCTATTCTCCTTACTTTTGTTAATAAATAGGCTTCGAACAAAAGCACTGCTAAAAAAAATGTTGTAAGACAAAAAAAAAACATTCCACAAGCACGTCTCGCTTAAGTACAACCACAAGGCTGGAAAAGTATGTGGTAAGTCACTCAGGGAGAGGAGAACAACAAGAATAGGGCAAAAAGTATCAAGCACCTACATAAGGCACCTACACTTTAGGAAGGATGTGAAGGCCTTAGGGAGGGTACAGAAAAGATTTACTCCAATGGTTCCAGGGATGAGGGACCTCAGTTATGAAGATAGACTGGAAAAGCTGGAATTGTTCTCTTTAGAGCAGAGAAGGTTAAGGGGAGATTTGATAGAGGTGTTCAAAATCATGAAGGATCTAAACAAAGTAAATAAAGAAAAACTGTTCCCACTGGCGGAAGGGTCGTGAACCAAAGGTTTACAGTGATTGGCAAAAGAATCAAAAGCGACATGAGGAAAAACTTTTTTACGCAGCGAGTGGTTAGGATCTGGAATGCATTGCCTGAAAGGGTGGTGAAAGCAGGGTCAATTATGGCTTTCAAAACTGAATTAGATAGATACCTGAAGGAGAAAAATTTGCAGGGCTACGGGGAAAGAGCAGGGAAGTGGGACTAGCTGGATTGCTATTGCAGAGAGTCGGTGCAGGCTCGATGGGCCGAATAGCCTCCTTCTGTGCCATAACCAATGATTCTATAAGAATATTTTTTAGGGAAGCACAAACAGCACAAACTGCCACGGTCATTCATAAGACACTGCATGCCAGGGTGGAAAAATATTCCATGTGTAACACATACGGACAACATATACGATATAAATCCTAAATGCCACGACAAGCTGTAACTAGTATTTGGTTTTGGTGCTGTTATTAGTTCGAACTGTTACGGAGGGCCTCACTACCAGGGCTTAGAGGGAGAATGGTTCTGGTGCAGAAGAGGTGAGCAGGAACTGAAGGAAGCCAGAAATCGGAGAGGGAGTAACAGCAGTGGAAGCAAGATATCGTTGGACAGGGAATGGGAGTGAAGATCCTGGGGCTGTTACGTCATGAGCTATCAGATGTTTCAACTTTTACTTGGGATGTATCCAGTTTTCCTTACTCCATGGGTTGGTTTTATTTCTTGGAACAGAAACAGGAGTAGGCCATTTAGCCCCTCGAGCCTGTTCCGCCATTCAATGAGGTCATGGTTGAGATGTGACCTAACTCCATATACTCGCCTTAGCCTCATATCCCTTAACATCTTTGGTTAACAAAGGTCTATAAATCTCAGATTTAAAATTAACAAATGAGCTAGCATCAACTGCCTTTTGCCGTAGAGAGTTACTTCTACTACCCTTTGCGTGTAGAGGTGTTTCCGAACTTCACTCCTGAAAGTCCTGGCTCTAATTTTTAGGCTCCTAGTCCTAGACTCACCAACCAGCAGAAATAGTTTCTCTCTATCAGTTCCCCTTAATATCTCCAAAACTTTGATCAAATCACCCCTTAATCTTCTAAATTCCAGGGAATACAACCCTAGTTTGTGTAATTTCTCCTTGTAATTTAAACCTTGGAGTCCAGGTATCATTCTAGTAAATCTACGCTGCACTCCCTCCAAGGCCAATATATCCTTCCAAGGTGCGGTGCCCAGAACAGAACGCAGTACTCTAGGTGTGGTCTAACCAGGGCTTTGTATTGCTGTAGCATAACTTCTATCCCCTTGTATTCTAGTCCTCTAGATATAAAGGCCAGCATTCCATTAGCCTTTTTGATTATTTTCTGTACCTGTCCATGACATTTTAATGATCTATGTACATGGACCCCTAACTCCCTTTGGATCTTCACTGTTTCGAACTTTTCACCATTTGGAAAGTACTCTGATCTATCCTTTTTAGGACCAAAGTGGATGATCTCGCACTTCAATCTTCTGGCTGATGAGTAAGTGAATAAAATTTCTCTTATAATTTATGTTAAATCGAAAAAGAAAACACCTTTACAGCAATTACAACTCTTCTTCCCCATATGTACAGAAGACAAAGTAAAAGTTGCACATGAGCAAGTCAGCTGCAAACAGTACAGAAAATTTGTCTAAGATTTCAGCTATGATTAAGTGTGGTGTGACAGACAGGAAGAGTGCAAATATACAAAAATAGACCAGGACAAGATGTTCTGTGGCGATAATAGCAAAATGACTTGCACTTTGAACAAGTTTTCTAAAGTGGTAGGTAAATTGTATTACAAATACATTATATCAGAGACCTGTATCTTTCAGTATCAGTAAAGAGCATGATAGTTCTACTTTGTTTTAGTTATGTGCTATATTACTTCAATAATCCCGGCCATCGCAGTTCACTGACAGAGAAAACATTTCCACTTGTGGGGGAGTCCAAAACTAGAGGTAACAATTAAAATATATTCGCTAATAAATCCAATAGGGAATTCAGGAGAAACTTCTTTACCCAAAGAGTGGTAAGAATATGGAATGCTCTACCACAAAGAGTAGTTGAGGCAAACAGCATAGATGCACTTAAGGAGAAGCTAGATAAGCACATGGGGGAGAAAGGAATAGAAGGGTATCCTAATAGGATTGGATGAAGTAGGGAGGGAGGAGGCACGAGTGGAGCATAAATGCCGGCAGAGACCAGTTGGGCCGAATGGCCTGTTTCTGGGTTGTAGTTTCGATGTAACTTGATGAAATAAATTTCTAACCTGTAGTACTGACAATCAGGTTAAACTAGCATGGGATAGAGGTAAATATCAGTAACCACAGTAACGCCAGACTACACATGAGTAATTCTATGGGAGATCTACCAATGTAATTATAAAAACAAATAAGTGGGCTAGAATCAAAAGCTGTAATCCAAACACAGGGTTCAGATAACATGCACAAATTGTTCAAGTTTCTTGCTTGTGGTTTGGAAGGTTATTTGAACTCCACTGCATTATAGTCATGTACAGCAACTTCTCTTGGAAAATAAAAAACTCAGACCATTCACTTACATTCTTTAGGAATCAAAATGTGCCACAGCAAAAGAAACTGAAGTACTCAGCTGGTCAACAATTTACTCAAGCAAAATGGAGAGTGGTCAGCAAAAGATTCAGTGGTACTTTAACCATGAACATTCACAGCTACATGAGCCTTTCTGCATCTTAGAAAGCAATATTTTTGAACGGTTGAAAAATATTTGAGATATCATCCAATATACAATTCTTTCATTTCTATAAATTAACTTTGCTTTGTCCAAGTCGAAAGTCTTCAATGAGGTCTTTCTGGCTTTTTTTTAAAAACTTCTACTAGAATGGTCATTAGATTTATTGGAATTATGCATATTATTCTGTACTGCTGGGACAGAGGTCATTGAAAGTGCAACTGTAGTACAAAAGACTGAGCAGCGAAAGACCTTACAATAAATCCATTAAAATACATTGCATTCTGAGACATGCTTGTTCAAATTTAAATTATAATAAAACTATGCTGGTATTCTCTTTTAAAGCACCACGTGAATTTAAAAAATGTTGGTAATTTCATAATTTGCATGCAGTTGCATTGGCATTCAATTACTAGATTCTGGAATACAATTTATGAATTTGTTGCAATAAAAAGGTCTCTGGGCCCAACAATACACTTCTTCAAAAAACCCAGCTGTATGTAGGCAGTCATAATAAACAGCAAACCATTTAAAAGGATGCACAGTTGTGACCTGCATCAATTTTAATGTGTTGGTACTCCTGCCTACATTACATCCTACAGATGGGAAAATGCCACATGAAGTTTGCGCCAACATGTTGGCTTCATCTCCAGAGAATACCACGGGCATTGTATGTTGTCCAATGATCAATGTCATTTTTCTGCATCACATTTCCAATGACCCAATCTTTTCCATTTTGATAACAGGAATAACAAGAATCTTTTAATGACAAATGTTAAGATTCTGTTTACATTCAATCTTTTCATAGCATGATAAATTATAACAATTTATTTCCAACTGTGATTGTATATTATATTCAGACATACAAAATATTGTATGTAGAAAAACTGTACCATGATTGTTTCAAAATTATGCACAAACAGTATAGTATGTACAGATATCTCTCAATTAAAAGCTGCAAAGAGGCTATTAATTCTCATTCAACAGAACCACTAAACATTTCTTGCTTGAGGTTTAAAATTACCTTTTCTGACCTCAATGTGAAACCTAACAGTTGTTGATTTTTAAAATTAGTAAACAAAAACCTCCCTCTCATATCTTGGTCACCAAATGATTCAGTATGCTGGTCAACATGTTTTTTTAAAAAAATAGATTTTAATGAGTTCACGTGCACAACCAGTTATGAACAAACGAACATACGAATTAAGAGCAGGAGTAGGCCATTCGGCCCCTCGAGCCTGCGCTGCCATTCGATCAGATCATGGCTGATCTGATTGTGACCCTCAACCCTACCTTCCCGTCTACCTAGTATAACCTATGACTCCCTTGTTAATCAGGAATCTATCTAACTCAGCCTTAAAATATTCAATGACCCTGCCCCACCATTCTCTGGGAAAGGGAGTTCCACAGACTCACCACCCTCAGAGAAAAAATTTCTCCTCATCTCTGTCTTAAATGGGAGACCCCTTATTTTTAAACTGTGGCCTCTAGTTCTAGTCTCTCCCACAAGGGGAAACAACCCCTTAGCATCTACCCCTTCTAGTCCCCTCAAGATTTTATATGTTTCAATAAGATCATCTCTCATTCTTCTAAACTCCAGTGTATACAGGCCCAACTTGTCCAACCTTTCCTCATAAGATAACCCCTCATCCCAGGAATCAGTCAAGTGAATCTTCTCTGAACCGCCTCTAAAGCAATTATGTCCTTTCTTAAATAAGACGACCAAAACTGCACACAGTATTCTAGATGTGGTCTCACCAATGCCCTGAACAACTGTAGCAAAACATCTCTACTTTTATATTCCATTCCCCTTGCAATAAATGACAACATTCCATTTGCCTTCCTAATCACTTGCTGTACCTGCATACTAACTTTTTGTGATTCATGTACTAGGACACCCAGATCCCTCTGTACCTCAGAGTTCTGCAATCTCTCTCCATTTAAATAATATACTGCTTTTCTATTCCTCCTGCCAAAGTGGACAAGTTCTCATTTTCCCACATTATACTCCATCTGCCAAATTTTTGCCCACTCACTCAACCTATCTATATCCCTTTGCAGACTCCTTTTATCCTCTTCATAACTTACTTTCCTACCTACCTTTGTGTCATCAGCAAATTTAGCAACCATACATTTGGTCCCTTCATCCAAGTCATTGATATAGATTGTAAATAGTTGAGGCCGAGCACTGATCCCTGTGGCACTCCGCTCGTTACATCTTGCCAACCTGAAAATGACCCCTTTATGCCTACTCTCTGTTTCCTGTTAGCTAACCAATCCTTTATCTAATATGTTACCCCCTACACCATGAGCTCTTATTTTGTGCAGTAGCCTTTGATGTGGCACCTTGTCAAAAGCCTCCTGGAAATCCAAGTACAACACCTCCACAGGATCCCCTTTATCCACGTTGCTTGTTACTTCCTCAAAGAACTCCAGTAAATTAGTCAAACACGATTTCCCTTTCACAAAGCCGTGTTGACTCTGCCTGATTGGATTGAGATTTTCTAAGTGCCCTGCTATAACCTCCTTAATAATCGATTAAGTTTTACAACAGCAAATATTATCTTGTCCTTTATTATAGTCCATGGTATCATGAAATATTTTTCATACTTTATGGAAATGTTAAAACTCAGAACAGATGGCACCAAGAAAAACAGTGAAGTCACCCAAACCGTTCTGCAATCCATACAGAAACACAGTTTACATTTAAAATATTCCCATCCAATTCTTATTATAACTCCAGCCTCTCCCCCTCGATGCTCTCAGTGAGATGCTTCATCACCAGCCCATGTAAAGATCATACCCAGCCCCAAATAAGCAGTGGGTCAGTGCAGACAAAACAGGCATGTTTCACTAATTATTACTGCAATATTAAAAGAGTAGGGAAGTATATTCTTATTCAAAGTACTATCTCTTTTTATAAGAGAAAATAACACACACCATAATTTTGACTTTTTTAAAAACATCTAGGGCGCTAAATTGGGCCGTGTAGTGCCCATTGTTTGAAGATCCAGTTGTTGTGATCCAATGTTGTCGGCACCAATGAACATAAGAACATAAGAAATAGTCTGCTCCGCCATTCAATAAGATCATGGCTGAACTTCAACCTCAACTCCACTTTCCTGCCCGATCCCATATCCCCCGATTCCTTTAGAATCGAAAAATCTATCGATCTCAGTCTTGAATATACCCAGCAATTGAGCATCCACAGCCCTCTGGAGTAGAGAGTTCCTGAGTCAAGAAATTCCTCCTAATCTCAGTCCTAAATATTCAACCTCTTATCCTGAGACTATGTCCCTGAGTTCTAGACTCTCCAGCCAGGGGAATCAACCTCTCAGCTTCTACCCTGTCAAGCCCTCTTAGAATCTTATATATTTCAATGAGATCACCTCTCATTCTTCTAAATTCCAGAGAATATAGACCCATTCTACTCAATCTCTCCTCATTGGACAACCCTCTCATCCCAGGAATCAATTTAGTGAACCTTCGTTGCACCGCCTCGAAAGGCAAGTTTATCCTCACTTTGGTAAGGAGACCAAAACTGCACAGTACTCCAGGTGTGGTCTCACCAAAGCAAAGTCTCACATAAGGAAGAACAAGGAGGAGGTCCTGCTAAAGGAGTATCAGAAGCTAGGAACTAAATTAAAAAGCAGGTGGCAACCTCAGGTTTACTACCTGAGCCACATGCTAATTGGCATTGGAATAGGCAGATCAGAAAGGTGAAGGTGTGGCTGAAAGAGTGATGTGGGAAGGAGGGGTTCCATTTCATGGGACACTGGCACCCGTACTCGGACAGGAAGGAACTGTATCGCTGGCACCAGATCCACCTGAACCGGAATGGGACCAGAGTCCTAGCGGAAAGGATAAAAAGGGCGGTACATAACGCTTTAAACTAGCACGGTGGGGGGAGGGATCTGGTCACCATAACAAAAGCTTAAAGATAAAAGAAACAGGAGGTGAGTGTAAAGATCAGACCAGAATAAGGAATAAAGATAACATAAATGGTTATGGAACAAATACAGTTATTAAACATAAGTATAAAAGGACTGTTAAAAATTAAATAAAAAGAATGACTGTCAAAGATGAAATAAACTGCCTCTACAGCAATGAACGCAGCGTCTGAAATAAAACGGGGGAACTGGAAGCGATAATCCATAGTGAGGAACCAGATGTAGTAGGAATAACTGAAACATGGCTACATAAAGAACAGGACTGGCAACTAAATACTGCAGACTATAACAGTAAGAAGGGATAGGGAAGGAAGATGGGGGGTGAAGTCGCTGTACTAGAGATAATACAACAGCAGTAGAAAAAAGGGACGGCAGTAGAAATACTAACGCATAGTAGACCCATGACTAAAGTCAGAGCATGTGGAGTCGGGGACAGTAGCAGAATGGATAGCAAGCTGGCTACAAAACAGAAAACAGAGAGTAGGAGTTAAAGGTAGTTACTCAGACTGGCAAAAGGTGGGAAGTGGTGTTCCACACTGTTGTTTACCATTTACATGCACGATTTGGACTCAAGAATCGGAAGTACAATTTCCAAATTTGCAGACGACACCAAATTAGGGGGCATTGTTAATAACGAGGAGAACTGAAGCAAAATATAGGAAGACATTAATAAACTTGCAGAATAGGCACGTAATTGACAAATGTATTTCAATATAAATAAATGTGAGGTGTTATATTTTGGTAGGAAGAATAAGGAGGCCACATACTCCTTGGAAAATAAGAGTCTAAATGGAGTGGAGAAGCAGGGGGATCTGGAGGTACAGATGCATAAATCACAAAGTAGTGACACAGCTGAATAAAGCTATTAAAAAAAAAGCAAACAAAGCACTGTGGTTCATTTCTAGAGGGATAGAATTGAAAAGCAGGGAAGTTATGTTAAACTGGTATAGAATTTTGGTTAGATCACACTTCCAGTACTGTGAACTGTTCTGGCCTCCATAAAGGATGTAGAGGCACTGGAGAAGGCACAAAAAAGATTTACTAGGATAATACCAGAACCGAGATGTAATACCTATCAGGAAATATTGAGCAGGCTGGGGTTCTTTTCTTTAGAAAAGGGAAGACCACGGGGTGACCTGATAGAGGTATTTAAGATTATGAAAGGGTTTGAAGGGGTAGACGTAGAGAAGATATTTCCACTTGCGGGGGAGACCAGAACTAGAGGCCATAAACATAAGATAGTCACTAATAAATCCAATAGGGAATTCAGGAGAAACTTCTTTACCCAGAGGGTGGTTGGAATGTGGAACTCACTACCACAAGGAGTAGTTGAGGCGGCTAGCATAGGGGAGCTAGATAAACACATGAGGGAGAAAGGAATAGAAGAATATGCTGATAGGATTAGATCAAGTAGGGAGGGAGGAGGCTCGTGTGGAGCATAACCATTGGCATGGACCTATTGGACCGAATGGCCTGCTCTGTGCTGTACATTCTATGTAATTCTATATTCTATGTAATTGTATGTAATGCTGTACATTCTATGTAATTCTACGTAAGCACTGATTTCAAAAGGGAGGATTTCCCTTGACAAACTTCACAGAATTGTTTGAAGAGGTAAGAGACATGGTAGATGGAGGAAATGCAGTGGATGTAATGCATATGGATCTTAGGAAAGCCTTTGACAAGGTACCACACTGGGAAATTAGGTTAAGGAATAGGTCAGTAGAGATGCAGTGACAGACATTTAATGAGGTATTTCATAACACTCAAAGATACATTCCAGTGAGAAAGAAAGACTCCAGGGGAAGGACGTACCATCCGTGGCTAACTAAGGAAGTTAAAGATAGTATCAAATTGTAAGAAAAAGCATACAATTCTGCAAAGATTAGTGGCAGATCAGAAGATTGGACAGAATATAAAAAACAGCAAAGAAAGACTAAAAGAATAATAAGGAGGGAAAAATTATAGAGTATGAGAGAAAGCTAGCTAGAAATATAAAAAACATATAGTAAGAGTTTCTACAGAAATTTAAAAAGGAAAAGAATAAGTGAAGTGAGCCACTGGTCCTAGAGAGTGTGTCTGGGGAATTAATAATGGAGAAAGAAGAAGTGGCGGAAGAATTGAACAGATATTTTGCGTCCGTCTTCACTGTAGAGGTTACAAATAATATGCCAGAAATAATTGTGAATCAAGAGGTGAAAGGGAGGGAGGAACTTAAAACATATACAATCATCAGGGAAAGGGTTCTGAAAAAATTATTAGAACAAAAAGCTGACAAGTCCCCAGTTCCTGACAGACTTCATCCTAGGGTCTTAAAAGAAGTGGCTGCAGAGATAGTAGATGCATTGGTATTAATTTTCCAAAATCCCTAGATTCTGGAAGGGTTCCATCAGAGTAGAAAATAGCAAATATAACTCCTCTATTCAAGAAAGAAGGGAGATAGAAAGCAGGAAACTACAGGCCAGTTAGCTTAATATCTGTCACAGGGAAAATGCTAGAATCTATTATTAACGAGGTTATAGCAGGGCACTTAGAAAATCTCAATCCAATCAGGCAGAGTCAACACAGCTTTGTGAAAGGGAAATAGTGTTTGACTAATTTATGAGAGTTCTTTGAGAAGGTAACAAGCAATGTGGATAAAGGGGATCCTGTGGATGTGGTGTACTTGGATTTCCAGAAGACATTTGACAAGGTGCCACATCAAAGGCTACTACACAAAATAAGAGCTTATGGTGTAGGGGGTAACATATTAGCATGGATAAAGGATTGGTTAGCGAACAGGAAACAGAGTTGGCATAAATGGGTCATTTTCAGGTAACGAGTGGAGTGCCACAGGGATCAGTGCTGGGGCCTCAACTATTTACAATCTACATCAATGACTTGGATGAAGGGACTGAATGTATGGTTGCTAAATTTGCTGATGACACAAAGGTAGGTAGGTAGGAAAGTAAGTTGTGAAGAGAACATAAGGAGTCCGCAAAGGGATACAGATAGGTTGAGTGAGTGGGCAAAAATATGGCAGATGGAGTATAATGTGGGAAAATGAGAACTGTCCACTTTGGCAGGAGGAATAGAAAAGCAGTATGTTATTAAAATGGAGAGAGATTGCAGAACTCTGAGGTACATGAATCACAAAAAGTTAGTATGCAGGTACAGCAAGTGATTAGGAAGGCAAATGGAATGTTGTCACTATTGCAAGGGAAATGGTATATAAAAGTAGAGATGTTTTGCTACAGTTGTACAGGATACTGATGAGACCACATCTAGAATACTGTGTGCAGTTTTGGTCTCCTTATTTAAGAAAGGCCATAATTGCTTTAGAGGCGCTTCAGAGAAGGTTCACTCGACTGATTTCTGGGATGAGGGGGTTATCTTACGAGGAAAGGTTGGACACGTTGGGCCTGCATACACTGGAGTTTAGAAGAATGAGAGATGATCTTATTGAAACATATAAGATCCTGTGGGGGCTTGAAGGGGTAGATGCCTTGTGGGAGAGACTCGAACTAGGGGACACAGTTTAAGAATAAGGGGTTTCCCATTTAAGACAGATGAGGAGAAATTTTTTCTCTTGGAGGGTCGTAAGTCTGTGGAACTCCCTTCCCCAGAGAGCAGTGGAGGCAGGGTCATTGAATATTTTTAAGGCTGAGTTAGATAGGTTCCTGATTAACAAGGGAGTCAAAGGTTATACTAGGTAGACGGGAAGGTAGGGTTGAGGTCACAATCAGATCAGCCATGATCTGATCGAATGGCAGCGCAGGCTCGAGGGGCCAAATGGCTTACTCCTGCTCTTAATTTGTATGTACATATGTTCGTATGCACACAGGAAATTATTAGAGACGATTAGGGGGAAGATAGGAAATTTGATTAATATTAGTTAGAAGGGAGAAAAGAGAGAATAGGAATTAAGGGCAGTCTTTCAGAGTGGTTGGATGTGGGTAGTGGTGTTCAGTTCTGGGGCCACCTGTGTTCACTGTGCATATCAATGGTTTGGAAATAGGCCTAGAGGGAGCGTTGCCAAAATTTGTTGATGATACCAAAATAGAAAGTATAGCTAATTCTTTAGAAGACCTAAGGAAACTGCAATGGAATACTGATAAGATAGAGGAATGGACTAAAAAGTGGTAGATGGAATTCAACGTCAGTAAGTGAGGCAAAGTATTTTGATTTAAAAAAACATGTAATTACACTCTGAATGGAAATAGACTTGGTGCTGTCGAAGAGCAAAGGCATTTGGGGGTACTAGTTCAGGTTGATAAGGGAAAAAAAACTAATGAAATTCTAGGTTTTATCACAACAGACATATAATATAAAAGCCAAGCGGTAATAATGAGTCTCTATAAAACCATAAGATGATCTCAGAGTACTTTTTAAAAAAATCATTTTCGGGATATGGACATCACTAGCAAAGCCAGCATTTATTGCCCATCTCTAGTTGCCCTTCAGAAGGTGGTGGTGGTTCTTCTTAAACTGTTGCAAACCTTGTAGTGAAGGTATTCCTACATTGCTGCTAGGTAGGGAGTTCCAGGATTTTAACCCAGCAACTATGAAGGAACGGTGATATATACGTCCACGTCGGCTGGTGTATGACTTGGAGGGGAACTTGGAATTAATGGTGTTCCCATGCACCTGCTACCCTTGTCCTGCTGGGAGGTGCTGTCGAAGAAATCTTGGTGACTTGCTGCAGTGCATCTTGTAGATATTACACACTGTAGCCACGGTATGCCAGTGGTGGAGAGAGTGGATATTTAAGCTGGTGGATGGGATGCCAATCAAGTGGACTGCTTTGTCCTGGATGGGAGGGAAAGTAGAGAGTGAGGAGGACATAAAAAACCTGCAAGGGGATATAGACAGGCTGGGTGAGTGGGCGGAGATTTGGCAGATGCAATATAATATTGGAAAATGTGAGGTTATGCACTTTGGCAGGAAAAATCAGAGAGCAAGTTATTTTCTTAATGGCGAGAGACTGGAAAGTACTGCAGTACAAAGGGATCTGGGGGTCCTAGTGCAAGAAAATCAAAAAGTTGGTATGCAGGTGCAGCAGGTGATCAAGAAAGCCAACGGAATGTTGGCTTTTATTGCTAGGGGGATAGAATATAAAAACAAGGAGGTATTGCTGCAGTTATATAAGGTATTGGTGAGACCGCACCTGGAATACTGCATACAGTTTTGGTCTCCATACTTAAGAAAAGACATACTTGCTCTCGAGGCAGTACAAAGAAGGTTCACTCGGTTAATCCCGGGGATGAGGGGGCGGACATATGAGGAGAGGTTGAGTAGATTGGGACTCTACTCATTGGAGTTCAGAAGAATGAGAGGCGATCTTATTGAAACATATAAGATTGTGAAGGGTCTTGATCGGGTGGATGCAGTAAGGATGTTCCCAAAGATGGGTGAAACTAGAACTAGGGGGCATAATCTTAGAATAAGGGGCTGCTCTTTCAAAACTGAGATGAGGAGAAACTTCTTCACTCAGAGGGTGGTAGGACTGTGGAATTTGCTGCCCCAGGAAGCTGTGGAAGCTACATCATTAGATAAATTTAAAACAGAAATAGACAGTTTCCTAGAAGTAAAGGGAATTAGGGGTTATGGGGAGCAGGCAGGAAATTGGACATGAAGCTGAGTTCGGATCGGTCAATGCCCTGTGGGTGGCGGAGAGGGCCCAGGGGCTATGTGGCCGGGTCCTGCTCCGACTTCTTGTGTTCTTTAGATTTGTGGTTGGGATCAGATCAGCCATGATCTTATTGAATGGCGGAGCAGGCTCGAGGGGCCGATTGGCCTACTCCTGCTCCAATTTCTTATGTTCTTATGTTCTTATGTTCTTGAGTGCTGTTGCAGCTGCACCCTCCAGACAGGTGGAGAGTATTCCATCACACTCCTTACTTGTGCCTTGTAGGTGGTGGAGAGGCTTTGGGGGGGGGGGTCAAGAGGTGAGTCACTAATCGCAGAATACCCAGCCTCCGACCTGCTCTAGTAGCCACGGCATTTAGTTGAGTGTCTGGTCAATGGTGACCCCCAGGATGCTGCTGGTAGGGGATTCAGCGATGGTAATGCCATTGAATGTCAAAGAGAGGTAGTCAGGCTCTCTCTTGTTGGAGATGGACATCGCCTGGCACTTAAGTGGCAAGTAACATTCGCGGCACACATCAGCCTAAGCCTGGATGTTGTCCAAGTCTAGCTGCATCCGGGAATGGACTACTTCATTATCTGAAGTACTGCAAATGCTGCTGAACACTGTGCAATCATCAGCGAACATCCCAACTTTGGACCTTATGATGGAGGGAGGGTCATTGATGAAATGGTTGAAGATAATTGGACCTAGGACACTGCCTTGAGGAACTCCTGCAACTATGTCCTGGGGCTGAGATGATTGGCCTCCATCAACCACAACCATCTTCCTTTGTGCCAGGTGTGACGCTAGCCACTGGAGAGAATTCCCTGACCCCCATCGACTTAAATTTGACTAGGGCTCTTTGTGCCACGCTCAATCAAAAGCTGCCTTGATGTCAAGATCAGTCACTCTTACCTCACCTCTTGAATTCAGGTCTTGTATCCATGTTTAGACCAACCTGTAATGAGATCTGAAGCTGAATGGGCCTGGCAGAACCCAAATTGAGCATCAGTGAACGGGTTATTGTTGAGTAAGTGCCGCTTGATAGCACTGTTGATGGCTCCTTCTAACACTTTGTCAATGGTTGAGATTAGGCTGATATCCTACCTGGTAATTGATGCCAGCTAGTTCTGCAGCACAGGTTTTCAGAACAACAACAACAACTTGCATTTATATAGCGCCTTTAACGTAGTAAAACATCCCAAGGCGCTTCACAGGAGCGTTACCAAACAAAATTTGATACTGAGTCACGTAAGACGACAAAAAGCTTGGCTGAAGAAGTAGGTTTTAAGGAGCGTCTTAAAGAAGAGAGAGGTAGAGAGACAGAGAGGTTTAGGGAGGGAATTCCAGAGCTTAGGACCTAGGCAGCTGAAGGCACTGCCACCAATGGTGAAGCAATTAAAATCAAGTACGCGCAAGAGCTCAGAATTGGAGGAGCGCAGAGATCTCTGAGGGTTGTAGGGTTGGAGGTCACAGAAATAGGGAGGGGCAAAGCCATGGAGGGATTTGAAAACAAGGATGAGAATTTTAAAATTGAGGCGTTGTCGGACTGGAAGCCACTGTAGATCAGCGAGCACAGGAGTGATGGGTGATCGGGACTTCATGGGAGTTAGGATACGGGCAGCAGCATTTTGGACGAGCTCAAGTTTATAGAGGCTGGAAGATGGGAGGCCGGCCAGGAGAGCACTGAAATAGTCATGTCTAGAAGTATCAAAGGCTTGGATGAAGGTTTCAGTAGTACACGAGCTGAGGCAGGGGCAGAGGCGGGCGGTGTTACGGAGGTGGAAGTAAGCAGTCTTGGTGACAAATATGTTGTCAGAAGCTCATCACAGGGTCAAATAGGACGCCAAGGCTGCGGACGGTCCAGTTCAGCCTCAGACAGTAGCCAGGGAGAGGGATGGAGTTGGTGGCTAGGGAACGGCGTTTGTGGCGGGGACCCAAGACAATGGCTTCGGTCTTCCCAATATTTAGTTGGAGGAAATTTCTTCTCATCCAGTACGGGATGTCGGACAAGCAGTGACAAATCAGACACAGTGGAGGGGTCAGGAGAGGTAGAGCTGGGTGTCGTCAGCATACATGTGGAACCTGACGTTGTGTTTTCGGATGATATTGCCAAGGGACACCACATAGATGAGAAATAGGAAGGAGCCAAGGATAGATCCTTGAGGAACTCCAGAGATAACGGTGCTGAACAAGAGAAGCCGTTGCAGGTGATTCACTGGCTACGACTGGATAGGTAAGAATGGAACCAGGCAAGGGCAATCCCACCCAGCTGGACAATGGAGGAGAGGCGTTGGAGGAGGATGGTGTGGTCAACCATGTCAAAGGCTGCAGACAGGTCGAGAAGGACGAGGAGAAATAGTTTATCACAGTCACATAGGGTGTCACTTGTGACTTTGAGAAAGGCCGTTTCAGTACCGTGGCAGGGACGGAAACCTGATTGGAGGGATTGAAACATGGAGTTGCAGGAAAGATGTGCACAGATTTGGGAGGCGACAACACGTTCAAGGACTTGAGAGAAAAGGGAGATTGGAGATAGGCGGTAGTTTGCAAGGACAGAGGGGTCAAACGTGGGTTTTGTGAGGGGGGGGGGATGACCGCAGATTTGAAGGGGAGGGGGACAGTACCTGACACGAGGGCTAGGGAGGGAAATTGGGTGGCCAGCAATTCGGTGGGAATGGAGTCGAGGGAGCAGGAGGTGGGTCTCATGGACAAGATGAGTTCGGAGAGGGCATTAAGGGAGATAGGAGAGAAACTAGAGAAAGACGCAAGTTCACGGCTTGGGCGGGGGGAACCTTAGGGGAGGTTTGGCCTGGTGGGCTAGGGGAAGGGAGGGAAGTGGCAGAGGCGGCTGAACGGATGGTCTCAATCTTAGTGACAAAGAAGTCCATGAACTCCTTGCATTCGTTTTTGGAGGCGAGGGTGGAGGAGGCAGGGGAGAGGGGTTTAGGAAGATGGTTTGTAGTGGAGAAGGGAAGCCGAGGGTTATCTTTGCATTCCAGGGTGATTCTGGAATAGTGAGCAGTTTTGGCAGAGGAGAACAGGACCCGATAGTGCTTTTTATGGTCCAGGAAGATCTGGCGATGAATGGCTAAACGCAGTTGTCTACCATAAGCATTCAAGTCTGTGTCCCTTGTTTTGAAGGGAGCGGAGATGAGGGCCATACCAGGGTTAACAATCAGGGTGAGAGTGTGTAATGGTTTTAACAGGGATAAGAGCATCAAAGGTGGAGGCGACGGTGTGATTGAGCGGTAGCTGCAGAGATGTCGTGGTGAATGGAGGGCCAAAGGCCAGCCAGTTGGGAATTTGAAAGTGCCATTGTAAGTGACTTGGACTGAGTGTTTTTTCCCTGGGCGGACACCAAAGGAAGTGGGGTTGGGAGGGGGAAGGGGGCTATGGGTGGAGAGGGATAGAAGGAAGTGATCAGAGATGGCCTTTTCTGTGATTGATATGATGGGAGTAGAGAGGCCACATCATGGCAAGGTCGAGGGGGTGGCCGTGAAATATGGGTACGGGAGTTTATATGGTGGAAGAGATTAATGGAGGATAGGAAGACAGTGAACTCAGAGGAGAGAGAGCATGGTGAGTTGAGATGGAGGTTGAAATCACTAAGGATGAGAAGTCGTTCAGTGCAGAGGCTGAGAGAGGAAAGCAGTGAAGATATCTCGGTGAGAAACTTGGTGTGGTATTAGGGTGGGCGGTAGAGGACAAGGATTTTGAAGGAGAGGTGAGAGGAGTGGAACAAGGTGAGATGCTCAAAGGAGGAGAAGGTGCCAGAGGAGTAGGGGACAGGTCAAGGTGCAATTTGGTGATAAGGGCCACACTGCCACCGCGGCAGTCTGGACGGGGCAGGTGTTGGAAGGTATAGCCAGGCAAGGAGGGTTTATTAAGGGAGAAGGTGTCATCTCCCAGGTTTCCGTCAAGGCCATGATGTCGATGCAATCATCCACAATAATTTCATGGATGGCAAGGGCCTTGTTCACAAGTAAACAGACATTCTGGAGGGCGATGCAAAGAGGGACGGTGATAGCTGATCCACTGGCAGTGTCCACAGGGTCAGCGCTGGGAGGGTTGAGTGGTACAGGAAGGAGATTGACAAGATTAGACTCCAGTGGGCACGCTGGATGGGAAGGTCAGCGAGAGAGTAGGATGGGGTAGTTGGGGTTGTTACTCGTAAGGAGGCAGGGACAAGTGCCTCGATGGGCCCTTCAGAGGATGCCAAGAGAGGCACTCAAGAAGTTATAGGCTTATCTAAGAGGGAGTCAAGCCTGGGACGGTGGCAGGAGTAGGTAGGTCAAGGAATACTAAGGGTTGGGTTGGGGATTTGGGGGGGCAGAGTACCCAAGAGGAGAGAAATTAAAGGAGGAATGACGATAGGAGAGAAAGGCATAGGAGGGGTAAGGAGGAAAGAAAAATAATAATATAGCCGGGATGTTGCCAGGGCCCGTAGGCTTTGCTGTATCCAGTGCACTCAGTCGTTTCTTGATATCAGGTGGAGTGAATTTAATTGGCTGAAGGTGGTTGCAAAGGTTTCAGCCTTGTCTTTCGCTGGGCTGGGCTCTGCCATCACAGAGGGTGGGGATGTTCATGGAGCCTCCTCCTCCGGTTAGTTATTCATGACTGCATGTGGCCGGACTGCAGAGCTTTGACCTGATCAGTTGGTTGTGGGAACACTTAGCTCGGTCTATAGCATGCTGCTTCCGCTGTTTAGCATCCCGTGTTGTAGTTTCACCAGGTTGCCACCTCACTTTCAGGTACGCTTGGTGCCGCTCCGGACATTCTCTTCCACACTCTTCACTGAACTAGGGTTGGTCATCCGGCCTGATAGTGATGGAGAAGTGATGAATCCGCCAGGCCAGATGTTACCGATTGTGGTGGAATACAATTCTGCTGCTGCTGCTGATGATGGCCCACAGTGTCGCATGGATGCCCAGTTTTGAGCTTCTAGATCTGTTCTTAATTCACAGTGGTAGTGCCACAATGTCCTGTAGTGGGCTCCATACTATAGGTGGGATATTGCGGCATCAGGGAGAGTACATTGCAGATTCACTAGGATGCTGCCTGGTATGAGGAAGTGAAAATACTAAGATTTTTAAAAACGGGGTCTTTTTTAGTTAGAACAACACAGATTACAGGATGATGTGATAGAAGTGTTTAAAATTATGAAAGGATTGGACAGGGTAGATAGAAGCAAACTGATTCCAGTAGTTGAGGGACAAGAACAAGGAACCCTGTATAGAAGATTAAGTTTAAGAGATTTAGAAGAGAGCAAGAAAAACTTCTTTACACAGAGAGTTGTGAGGCTGTGGAATTCACTTTCAGGATTAGTGCTTGAGGTGGAACTATGACAACATTCAAGATTCGGAACATAGGAACAGGAGTAGGCCAGTCAGCCCCTCGAGCCCGCTCCACCATTTGATAAGATCATGGCTGATCTGTGATCTAACTCCAATGACCTGCATTTGGCCCATATCCCTTAATACCTTTGATTGCCAAAAAGCTATCTATCTCAGATTTTAAATTAGCAATTGAGCTAGTATCAATTGCCGTTTGCTGAAGAGAGTTCCAAACTTCTATCACCCTTTGTGTGTAGAAATGTTTTCTAATCTCACTCCTGAAAGGTCTGGCTCTAATTTTTGAGACTGTACTCCCCAGTCCTAGAATCCCCAACCAGCGGAAATAGTTTCTCTCTATCCACCCTTAATATCTTATAAACTTCGATCAGATCACCCCTTAACCTTCGAAACTCCAGAGAATACAACCCCAATTTGTGTAATCTCTCCTCGTAACTTAACCTTTGAAGTCCGGGTATCATTCTAGTAAACCTACGCTGCACTCCCTCCAAGGCCAATACGTCCTTCAGAAGGTGCGGTGCCCAGAACTGCTCACAGTACTCCAGGTGCGGTCCAATCATGGGTTTTGTATAGCTGCAGCATAACTTCTGCCCCCTTGTACTCCAGTCCTCTAGATATAAAGGCCAGCATTCCATTAGCCTTATTGATTATTTTCTGCACCTGTTCATGACACTTCAATGATCTATGTACCTGAACCCCTAAGTCCCTTTGGACATCCACTGTTTTTAACTTTTTACCATTTAGAAAGTACCCTGTTCTATCCTTTTTTGGTCCAAAGTGGATGACCTCACATTTGTCTACATTGAATTCCATTTGCCACAGTTTTGCCCATTCACCTAATCTATCAATATCGCTTTGTAATTTTATGTTTTCATCTACACTGCTTACAATGCCACCAATCTTTGTGTCATCAGCAAACTTAGATATGAGACTTTCTATGCCTTCATCTAAGTAATTAATAAATATTGTGAATAATTGAGGCCCCAAGACAGATCCCTGCGGGACTCCACTAGTCACATTCTGCCAATGTGAGTACCTACCCATTATCCCTACTCTCTGTCGCCTTTAGCTCAACCAACTTCCTAACCAAGTCCGTATTTTTCCCTCAATTCCATGGGCTTCTATCTTAGCTAACAGTCTCTTAAGTGGGACTTTATCAAATGCCTTCTGGAAGTCCATACAAATAACATCCATTGACATTCCCCTGTCCACTACTTTGGTCACCTCTTCAAAAAATTCAATCAGGTTTGTCAGGCACGACCTACCTTTCACATATCCATGCCGGCTCTCTCTGATTAACTGAAAATTTTCGATTAGATAGGAAGATGAAGGAAAAGGGCCTGAACGGACATGAGAACAGAGTGGATAAATATGATTTGAACTATTTGCTCACGTGGAGGGTAAATGCTAAAAAGGACTGGTTGGGCCAAATTACCTGTTCCCATGTTGTAACTTCTATACAAGTGGGTTCTCCGTCCCTGCTAAGCCACTACGGTGACATCAACTATCGGGAACATCTTGAGCAGCTCCACTACAAACAGGAAGGGGCGTGACTTCCCCAGCCTGAGAGCCGCTCCAAAGCTGCCGAACCCCAGGAAGCCACGCTATAAGTCAGGAATGCTGATTTCCTAACCTTTCATTGCCATGAAGCTGTTCTGGAGCATATGGGATACTTTTTATTTTAAAACAGTCAAAGAAATTAACAGTAACAGTATTATTTTCTTCTACAACAAGAGAAAGAATTTTAAATTGATTAAGCTTTACATTGTATCAGGTGAAATGTTAAAAATGGGGACACAATTCCTTAGAGATACCAGCAAAATAATTATTTACTTACTTTGCTAGATAAACAGAATACATGAAGAGCCATGTTATAGAAATTTGTATCCCACAGTTAGAAGTCGTAATAACTGACTTGTTATAATAGCTGACCAAATTGTCACTCAAGTTTCATGGGCAGCTCACAAGTGGATTATAAATCATACATCCAGTAGGTCTACTATGCATCATTCGTCACTTTGTTTTAGTTTATATTTTACACGCCAGTGCTCATTTTATTGCAATCAGGATCAAAACTGGTCATGTGTGAAACATCCAAAGCTTATTAATAATCAGTTAGGATTAGTGCATAATGTTCCACAATTTGCAAATTATATGCACAATGAATAATCCCACTGGAGACAGCCAAAAGCGTTCTCTTCTTTAACCAGAGCAAATTTTCATCATTAATTTGTACAATAGTATATGTAAACACTGGATGTGCAAGTACAGTACTCATTGCTCCCATCTTGTACAACTGGCACATTCACCCATTCGTTAAATGCAAAAAACTAAATAGCAATTTTTTTGTAAATTTTAAAATATATTTCACCCCTACCCGTGGAGCTTCTATGCAATGAGTACCCTAGGGAAGGTTTTAAATTTAGCCCAAAAAATATATGCTTTTGTCAAACAAAGGCTAGATTCTTTCCCTACATAGAGTGAGTTACTCAAATCACTGAAGCATCGCCCAGTCAGCTGCATGACTGCATTGACCTGGCAGCAGGTCACCTGGAAAATGGGAGGGCCAAAAATAGATTTTTCAACTTATAGAAAGAAACACTACTCCTTAGGGTAGCATACTGTCGGATGGCCTCCATGGCTTGTCCAAGGTTACATGCATCACTGCCATGCCAGAGAAACTGGGTCAAGCAGCATTTTGGAAAATGCATGGGGGGAGGGTAGGAGGAGGAGGAAAAGAGGGAAATATAATGCTAGAACTCCTAACACTAGCTGAAACTCCAAGATTGTGAGCTTGATGAGGAAACTACTTGAATATGCAAGAATATTTATGTATACACAGACAATACAGAATTTATTTTCATAGTTTGCAAGTTTAATGTTAACTGCATCTCGGTAAACCAGCTCCTTAAAATGAGTTCCTATCAAGTACAATGGTAGAAATTCAATACTCAAACATGAATAAACTACCCAGTCGGCATCTTTATAGATCAGTGTTTTTTTTAAAACCTTTTAATCAGCCATTATCTGATTTTGATTCTAAGCACCATTGATCAAATGTATATTAGTGTTGCTGAATGGCATCAGAAACATTAGCAATGCCAGGTGGTAGGTAGAATTGTTTTTTTAAAATTATCAGCCTTGCTTTGTCAAAGACTTTCACCCAATTCTTCCAAACCTTTTATACAATTTTTGATGCCAATTCCAATGATTTTGTAATTTTACATTTGGTGTTTGTACACTTGCACCAAATGAAGCATGAAGATCATTCAGTTACATTTCAAGAGACAAAAGTTACATTACTAAGTCTCATGAAAAACAAAAATAAAATTCCATATTAAACACATTTACAAACTGCACCAATATGGATCTTACACCGTTAGTTCCAGATATGTACTTAGAGGAAACTGGTGGTGCAGGATTCACAATGATGATACTTAAAAACATACCCAGTTCACTGTACCGATCTCCAGAAAATTATAATACTTTCTGCATTGAATTCAGTGTTTTATTTCACACAACTGTAATTTTAAAATGAGATCACAGATAGCCAAATTCTAAATTAAATCAGGATATATAATGGAGCACACTAGTTTACTGAAAAGTAACAAAGAAGTGATGACGAACACGTGATACACAGGCTTAGCTTATGACAATTTGTTTTTCCAAAACCTCTGCAGCATCTAACTTACTGTCAAATACTTACAGAATTCCCTTTCATTTTTGGCAGTTACAAGCCTTTATCACAAAGCCCAATTTACTGCCTTAACATGATGTCTGAACCATTTCAGTGACATCAACAATACACCAAGACTTGTACAATTCTTACATTTGTTAAGGGAGTTCTCTGCTTTATTCCAGAATATAATATCAAGACTTCTTCACATTCCACATACTATAAGATACAAGAGCAATTCTGCATTGTGAGGGAGTTAAGAGATTACACTATTTTTTTTAAAAAAAAGAGAACTTCCTCACAAAATGTTTCAAGCGTCTAGGGTTCAGTTGGTAGGATTCTCACCTCTAAATCGGAAGTTTGCGGGTTAAAGCCCAACTTGAGGATATGAGCATATAATCTAGGCTGACACATCAGTGCATTACTGAGGCATCGGCCTTGATTTTAGCAGGGAGGCGAGTTGGCAGCGGGGGGGTCGACTGGGTGCGTGAGTAACGCGCCCAGTGAATTCGGGATGCTCTGCACGCGATCGCAGCCTGATTGAAGGTACTTACCTTGGCTTCCGGGTTTCGCCCTGGAAAGCTGCGCAGCAGGCAGACTGTGCAGGCGCATCATAAGCTGTCAGCTGGAGGAGCCCTATTTAAAGGGGCAGTCCTCCACTGACTGATGCTGCAGAAAATAGGCAAAATTACAGCATGGAGCAGCCCAGGGGAAAGGCTGCTTCCAGGTTTAATGATGCCTCACTCCAGGTCTTACTGGATGGGGTGAGGAGGAGGGGGAGGACAGAGATCTTCTCCCCGGTGGACGGGAGGAAGTGGCCTGTCTCTGCCACCACGGAGACCTGCCTCGAGGTGGCAGAGGAGGTCACCAGCACCTTCAACATCAACATATCGCGTACCTGCATACAGTGCAGGAGGCACTTCAATGACCTAACTAGGTCAGCCGAAGTGAGTACACTTACTCATTCCCCCACACTCCATCTGCCACATCACCCCCCCCACCCCACATCTCCTTCTGCACTGCCAACACTACTCTATCACATCACTCCTCACATCCATTCAAAGCTCATCCTCATCTTACCTGCACTTACTCACCTTGCCAGTACTCATCCCACCACTACCACTCAACCCAATCCTCATACAATCTCATACTCACCCTCTGATGCATCTCTTTCACGGTCAGCCTCACCCAACCTGCCACTACCTGTGCTGCAGCCACAGGGCATGCATCACATATGTGTAGTAGGAAGCGTAAGGCAAACGTGTCGTGAGCATGAAGGGGATGCACAAGGTTGTTTGAGGGTTTGTCATGGTTTTTACTTATATTTGATTTCTGATCAACTCATATTACATATTATATTATCACCACTACTGCCAAGTCTTTGCAAATCTTGTCTGGTTTGTGCAATAATGCCCTTTCCTGAGGATCACTATGAAGACCCACAACTGATGCCAATCATTGTGTCACTGCAGAGTGGGTGTAGGCGTATTTGCAGCACTCTTTTGTGCAGACGATTGAGAGACGTCGGCGATGTTCCCCGGTGGCACCCTGGAAGGATCCGGAGGAGAAGTTCTTGACGGCAGCGATGGCTTTGACAGCGACAGGTAAGAAGATGGTGCGCGGGCCAGCCTGGAGCAGCTCGGCATTAAGGAGGCTGCAGATGTCCACGACTACATGTCGAGTGACTCTGAGCCTCCGTATGCACTGCTGTTCAGAAAGGTCCAGGAAGCGGAGCTTCGGTCTGTAGACCCTGTGGCGAGGGTAGTGCCTTCTGCAACGCATCTCTCTCTGCGGTTGCCCTCCCTCCTGCTGTGCAGGTGGATGTGTCACAGCATTGTGTTGTGCAGCTCCACGTGTCAGAGGTGGACGGTGTAGCCGGCGAGGCTGGTGATGCTGTTCGTCCTCCGAGGAGGTCACGACTGCAGCTATGGCGGCCGCCATCCGGAAGATGTACGTTTGAGGGGGTCCGCAAGGTAGGTAAATGTGTCTGCACACTGGGGTTGAGGTTCCAAGTTGGTGAATTTTATTGTTAGGAGGAGGGTGGTGGAGGCCAAACTTTGTCCAAAGTGACAGAGTGTCCTCCTCAATGAGTGAGGGTCTCCCCACCCCACCTCCCAGCTGTCAAATGGACTTTTGCAGCTGCCACAGGCTGGTGGCTGCAACACGTCCATTTCAACTGGGAGTGTTTCCCCCAGTACAGAAACAGTCTCAGTTGAGTTGAAAATCCCACCCCTCCTAAAATATCATGTCAATCAGGTCTGCAAATGACCTGAACTATGTAAACAATTGGTTTAAGTGGGATCCCGACGGCTTTAATTGCCGGCGGGAGTCCCACATGCGGAGGCTGCGCGCATCTAAGCGTGTCACTGGGGAACCCGGAAGTGGGGTTGGAGCTGGGCTCCGGACCCGCCCATGGGAATCCCCGATTTTCAGAGCCCCCCTGCCACGAACCCGCCGGCTCGGAGGTCCGAAAATCGAGCCCATCATCTTTAAAATGAGACGTTAAACCGAGGCCCTATTTACCCGCTCAGGTGGATGCAGGGTACTGTTCTTCAAACAAGCCAAAATTCCTCTCTCAATTAACACCACTAAATAAAACATAGATTCATCTCATTTGCTGATTGTGGGATCTTGCTGTGCAAAAATTGGTGGGTGATTTACCCATATAACAATAGTAACTACACTTCAAAAAGTAATCCATTGATTGTAAAGTTCTTTGGGACATTCTGAGGACGTGATAAAACAATATATAAATGCAAGTTCTTTCTCAATAATCTTCATAATTCACTGCTATACTGTGAACTTCCTTCGTCCCAACTGAATGATTTAATAATAATTCTTCCATACTGTTACATTTGGTCAAAAAGGGAGGTTATTTTGAGGCAGCACACATGACAGGTTTGTGGGTTGCTAAACAGAACACACAGCAAATGACACTGAAGTTACTCTTTTCATTTATTGAAAGCATTGATTCAGATGATGTTGCTAGTGTGTTTACTTTAGAGCAAGGTGCAGCCATCATCGACCCCAACATCAACAGGAAAAAGGTAAAGAAAGAGATACAATGCTGTTCCTTCTGGAGCTATTGCAAACTATCAAAAGAATGCTAGCATAAACAGAATTGGACCTGATGGAGACAGCCATGTTTTCTGTCTGTGGGCCAAAGCCAGAGCATGTCCATGCAGGCTATCAAGTGGCTTTGTGCTCACTGTCCTGTATAGACCTTCCCTAGCCATTGGAAGAACTACAGCTGTGAGAAAAAAAAGTCACAAGCAGCAACTTAAAAATTGAATACACAGTTGTTTTTAATGTTAAATTACATCACATGGATATACAGTCAATTTTTTTTAATGCATGTATTAAGTGCCCCAATCAGGGACAATTCTAAATATAATCAGCAGCATGTGAAGCAGTGCCTCTGCATCGGGATACTTCTCAGGTTGCTCTTCTTTGGGCTTTCCTGCCACTATAATATAAATGTGCAATGAGACTCTCAGCGGTTCCTCTGGAGCTGCAGCGAGGCACATTTGATGAAATATATATCAGGAATAAGAAATATATATCAGGAATAAAGGTTCAAAATGGAAAAATCTAAGGGAGAATTGGATAGATAATTAATAGAGAGGGCAACTCATTTTTGCAGGCAGCCAGATGGATTGCGTTGTTTTTTCTGATTCTGTACTTTTCTTTATTCTTTAGATTATTTATAACATTTTTTCCTGTTCCTGTTCCTGTTGGTCTCCCCATCTCAAGCTGAAAGGTCGAATGGACAACCCATCAATGATGTCCAGCAATGAGTTAATAGAGTTGTGCAAGAAAGTGACTCAGAAATGACACTTGATTTTTCTTCCTTACTTGCATCTTCGTGCAATACCATGGCTGAGATTGAATGGTAAATGTGGAGCACTACTTCAAACTAAATGGTGTCAATAGGACAAGAGATCACAGGTTGAAACTAATCAACGGCAAATTTAGGATGTGAAGTCCAGAAGTTTTTATTCCCACATTGATGAACTCATGGAATCGACCTTCGGGTAGAGTGTTGGGGCAAAAACCGTGGAATAATTTTAGAAACAATTGAATGCTGTAATGGGGGGGGACGACTTTTGAATGGATAAGCTAAAATGGAACAAATTGCCTTCCTCATCTATATCTTTCTTGTAATCTGACTCCCTAACTAGAGGAAATAGTCTTTTCCTATTCACTCTATCAAAATTCTTCATAATTATAAAAACCCCAATTAAAATCACTTCTTAGCCTTCTCTGCTATAGTATAAATAGTTGCAGTTCCTCAAGTCTCTCCTCATAAATGAAGTATCATCTTGACGAATCAATACTGTATACTCACCATGGCTTTAATATACTTTCTATAATTGGGCGCCAAAACTGCACACTGTACTCTGTAACCTAGCCATTGCCTTGTATAAATTCATCAACACGTCTTTGGACTTGCACACTGTGCTCCTATTCGTAAAACCCAAAATGCTATTGGCCTCTTTTTATGGCTTTATCGACCTGCACTTGTAAGTTCAAGGAATTATCTATTTTGAACCCCCGATCTCTGTTCAACCACAGCCTTCAGCGTCACATACGCACACAACTTGCATTTATTTAGAATCATAGAATGGTTATAGCACAGGAGGCAGCCATTCAGCCCATCGAGCCTGTACCAGCTCTTTGTAAGAGCAATCCAGTTAGTCCCATTCACCCGCTCTTTCCCCGTAGCCCTGCAAATTTTTTCCCTTCAAATATTTATCCAATTCCTTTTTGAAAGCCACGATTGAATATGCTTCCACCACCCTTTCAGACAGCGCATTCCAGATCATAACTACTTGCTGCGTAAAAAAGTTTTTCCTTGTGTCACCTTTGTTTCTATTTAATGTAGAAAAACATCCCAGTGCTCCACAGAGGTGTAAACATACAAATACTGATGTCAACCCAAAGAAGGAGATATTATGAGGGGTGACCAAAAGCTTATGTGGAATTAACAGCACAGAAACAGGCCATTCATCCCAACAGGTCTCTGCCAGTGTTTATGCTCCACACCAGCCTCCTCCCACCTTATTCATCTCATCCTATCACCATATCCTTCTATTCCTTTCTCCCTCATGTACTTATCTAGCTTCCCCTTAAATGCATCTATGCTATTCGCCTGAACCACTATGTGGTAGCAATTTATACGGATGGATTTTAAGAAGGGTCTTAAAAGAGAGGTGTTAATTGTATCATGTGATTTATACCAATTAGTGTTAATTATGTTCAGGCGGTGTGTGTCAATTGGGGACTCTCTTATAACCTTTTTATATGAGCGCTTATCTAGGGTGTGGGGGGGTGTGTGTGCAAGGGGAAATCTCTTTGAATAAAGGTTTAGAAGCAACTGAAGACCAGGCTCTAGTATTCTATCCTTCACCACTTGGCTATCCAATTTATAACAAGAGGGACTTGGAAAGGCAAAGAGATTAAGGGAGACAATTCCAGAGCACGGGGCCTGGGTAGCTGAAGGCATGAGAGTCAATGGTTGGGCAATGGGAGGAAGGATTGCACAAGAGGCCAGAGTCAGAAGAATGGTGAGTTCAGGGGGAGGGGCTGTTCTGGGCTGGAGGAGGTTACAGAGATAGGGAGGGGCAAGGCTATGAAAAGATTTAAATAATTTTATTATATGCCACTCTTAAGTTTCAGTTCAGTTTTAATTTTAATTTCTCTTTTTATCCATGGAACTCTCTTCTTTGATTACCCTTTTCCATTTTATAGGAATATTTGTTTTGTACTCTTTCCATCTCATATTTGAAGATTCACCCTGCTGATCCATCATTTTGTTTGCTATCTTTTTTGCCTAGTTAATTTGGGTCAGATTCTTATCTCACCGAGCTTTACCTTTTTTCCAGTCCAGCACGCTTATCTTTGACTTTTTATGATCTGTTTCTATTTTTACATTGAACTTAACTATGTTATAGTCGCTATTTCTCAGTTGTTCTCATTTTCTCACATCAGTTATTTGTCCCACTTCATTTTCCAGAACTAAATCAAGCAATGCATCTACCATTATTGGACTGTAAATGTACTGATCTAGGGAGCAGTCTTGGGTGCATTGTAAAGGCGCTTTCACTTTGACCACATACATTACCTTTATCTTGGGATAGTTAAAATCACCCAATATTACTGTCTTGTTGTTCTTATATCTCTCTCATAACCATCTGCAAATCTTTCCCCTGTACCCCATCTTTACTGTTTGCTGGTCAGTAATGCACACTGAGAATTGTACCATTCCCCTGCCTATTCTTCAATGCTATCTGACTTAATCTACATTTCTTGAATATAAGTGTATAAAATTTTCTCCTTGCCTAAATGTTTCCAGGGCTTCACTAATGCTCTGGAGAGAGTGCAGAGAAGATTTACAAGAATGTTGCCAGGGCTTGAAAATTGCAGCTACGAGAGATTGCATAGGCTGGGGTTGTTTTCCTTGGAGCAGAGAAGGCTGAGGAGAGACTTGATTGAGGTGTACAAAATTATGAGGAGCCTAGATAGAGTAGACAGGAAGTACCTGTTTCCCCTGGCGGAGAGTTCAAAAACTAGAGGACAGAGATTTAAGCTGATTGGCGAAAGGATTAGAGGGGACATGAGGAAAAACTTTTTTACCCAGAGGGTGGTGGGTGTATGGAATTCGCTGCCTGAATTGGTGGTAGAGGCAAGGACCCTCAACTCTTTTAAAAAGTACCTGGACCTGCACCTAAAGTGCTGTAAGCTGCAGGGCTATGGTCTGGGTGCTGGAAGGTGGGATTAGAATGGGCACCTGGTTGTTCTTCGAGCCGGCGCGGACAGGATGGGCCGAATGGCCCCCTTCTGTGCTGTATCTTTTCTATGGTTCGAATGCCACTCTTCATCAGCTGGTAGCAGGTATATGGCAATAGCCCAACTCTCTTTCAAAATTTTATATCTACGAGAGGGACCAATGCTCGCTCTGCATTTCCTACAGCAGAACAGTGAGAGTTCAGCAAAGTGAGGGAGAGGGGCAAAAAAAAACCTACATTCTCCAATGTGTTGTTGCACATCACCTCCACTCTAGAAATAAAACCAATGGCATTGCTTACGAATAATCTTAAAAATATCATGTAGAATAAAAGTTGAGAACTTATACATAACTACTTGATTATTCTGTAATGCCTGTCATTTCTTAACAATATACTGTACTACTTACAAAACTAAAGTACGGCACCTCATACAACTGTCCCTGAATCATAGTTAAGTGGATTTAAAACACCATGGCTATCAGAGAATATCATACACTATAGTGCAATAATTTTTTAAAAATATAACCAGGTGTCTCTGAATTTTGTACAAGGCTACAATATTGGAACTTTAAAGCAATCTTAAATCTCCAATTATGCACAAGTATCAAAACAACCAACATGCTACATCTATAACCCTATATTTGCTCTAAAATGCAAGAACTGCACAAGTTTAATACCTTCTTATGGGTACAGTAAATGTAGAACTCAAGAGTTAATATTTTTTGCAAAATTAAGGCACATAATTTCATACTGAACACACAAGCTTTCTGCAGCAATGATGAGGGTGAGTTTTTTAAAGTAATTATTAACACAATTTTTGGGAAAACAATCAAATAAGATCACAGGATGATTTAGTATTTTAAAACTGAATGCACGTAGCATTCGTAACAAAATGGACGAGTTAACGGCACAAATAACGACGTATGGGTATGATCTTGTGGCCATTACAGAAACATGGCTGCAGGGTGACAACGACTGGGAATTAAATATGCCAGGGTATTTAACAATCAGGAAGGACAGGCAGGAAGGAAGGGGAGGTGGGGTGGCTATGTTAATAAAGGAAGGAATCACTGTAATAGAGAAATGATATTGGGACAAAGGATCAGGATAATGAAACAGTTTGGGTAGAGATAAGGAATAAGGGGAAAAAAACACTAGTGGGCGTAGTATATAGGCCTCCTAATAGTTGCAACTCTGCTGGAAGAAGTATTAATCAGGAAATAGTCAGGGCATGTAATAAGGGAACAGTTATAATTATGGGGGATTTTAACTATCATATTAACTGGACAAATCAAATTGGGCAGGGCAGCCTTGAGGAAGAGTTCATTGAGTGTATTAGGGATGGATTTCTTCAGCAGTATGTAACTGATCCGACAAGGGGGAAAGCAACCTTGGACCTGGTCCTGTGTAATGAGCCAGGATTAATTAATAATGTCCTAGTTAAGGATCCCCTTGGAATGAGTGACCATAACATGGTTACATTCCATATCCAATTAGAGGGTGAGAAGGTTGGTTCTCAAACAAGCGTACTGAGCTTGAATAAAGGAGACTATGATGGTATGAGAGCGGAATTGATTAAATTGGACTGGGAAAATAGATTAAAGGGTAAGACAGTACATGAGTAGTGTTCATTCAAGGAGTTAATCCCGGGGATGAGGGGGCAGACATATGAGGAGAGGTTGAGTAGATTAGGACTCTACTCATTGGAGTTCAGAAGAATGAGAGGCGATCTTATTGAAACATATAAGATTGTGAAGGGGCTTGATCGGGTGGATGCGGTAAGGATGTTCCCAAGGATGGATGAAACTAGAACAAGGGAGCAAAATCTTAGAATAAGGGGCTGCTCTTTCAAAACTGAGATGAGGAGAAACTTCTTCACTCAGAGGGTAGTAGGTCTGTGGAATTTGCTGCCCCAGGAAGCTGTGGAAGCTACATCATTAATTAAATTTAAAACAGAAATCGACAGTTTCCTAGAAGTAAAGGGAATTAGGGGTTACGGGGAGCGGGCAGGAAATTGGACATGAATTTAGATTTGAGGTTAGGATCAGATCAGCCATGATCTTATTGAATGGCGGAACAGGCTCGAGGGGCTGATTGGCCTACTCCTGCTCCTATTTCTTATGTTCTTATGTTCTTAAATATAACTGCTTATTTGAGGCAATAAGAACAGACAGCATTTCAAATACAGGAAATCAAATCACTTGCTTTAAATTGGTTAGTTGTTTTTTAATGATGTGTACTGACTAGAATAAGCTTTGAATTACAAAAGCTGTATTTAATTCAAATACCTTGTATTTCACTCTAAAATATTATAGTAAGGTCCCGCTTCATAATACTGCTACTGTCACTGATTGCAAAGGCAAAATGTGCAGCACGGCTCTGCTCTCCGCCAGTATGTATGTTATTCACATACCTTAGATATTTAATCCTGTTACGGAGTGTAGAGTTTGTTAACATGCACTGCAAAGCCAGCCACACACAACTATTCAGTCAAAGCGTCAGCTCAAACATCAAGAGCTGAATGCACCATTAGTTGGGATATAAGAATTAATGCTCCCATTCTGTGCATACTGAAATAGGCTGCAATCATCACAGTAACGGCCATTCAGTTTGCAAGTGGTAATGATTAACACAGATGGCTAGACTCTTGTCGTAACACTTAATTCTCCACTGTAATCTCATCAGTAAATAAAGCATTAAAAATAACATGTGTCTTCCCTACAATTAGTTTATCCCTGCCTTTTGGTTCTTTCATAATGCTGTATCACATTTCTTGGACAAGTGACTAAGTAGGTGACTGGGCAACTTTTGATCTTGAACCTGCTCCTTGTAAGATTTCCCTCGCATTTCTCTTCCCACTCCTTGGAAAGGTGGTTCACCTGCAACACAAATGAAGCAGGATTCTGTCCAGGAAATAACATACTCTTATGTTCTTCTACCAATACGTAAGAAGGATAAGAACATAAGAAATAGGAGCAGGAGTAGGCCAATCGGCCCTTCGAGCCTGCTCCGCCATTTAATAAGATCATGGCTGATCTGATCCTAACCTCAAATCTAAATTCATGTCCAATTTCCTGCCCGCTCCCTGTAACCCTAATTCCCTTTACTTCTAGGAAACTGTCTATTTCTGCTTTGAATTTATTCAATGATGTAGCTTCCACAGCTTCCTGGGGCAGCAAATTCCACAGACCTACCACCCTCTGAGTGAAGAAGTTTCCCCTCATCTCAGTTTTGAAGGAGCAGCCCCTTATTCTAAGATTAGCCCCCTAGTTCTAGTTTCACCCAACCTTGGGAACATCCTCACCGCATCCACCCGATCAAGCCCCTTCACAATCTTATATGTTTCAATAAGATCGCCTCTCATTCTTCTGAACTCCAATGAGTAGAGTCCCAATCTACTCAACCTCTCCTCATATGTCCGCCCCCTCATCCCCGGGATTAACTGAGTGAACCTTCTTTGTACTGCCTCGAGAGCAAGTATGTCTTTTCTTAAGTATGGAGACCAAAACTGTATGCAGTATTCCAGGTGCGGTCTCAACAATACCTTATATAACTGCAGCAATACCTCCCTGTTTTTATATTCTATCCCCCTAGCAATAAACGCCAACATTCTGTTGGCCTTCTTGATCACCTGCTGCACCTGCAAACTAACTTTTTGATTTTCTTGCACTAGGACCCCCAGATCCCTTTGTACTGCAGTACTTTCCAGTCTCTTGCCATCAAGAAAATAACTTGCTCCCTGGTTTTTCCTGCCAAAGTGCATAACCTCACATTTTCCAACATTGTATTGCATCTGCCAAATCTCCGCCCACTCACCCAGCCTGTCTATATCCCCCTGTAGGTTTTTTATGTCCTCCTCACTCTCTATTTTCCCTCCCATCTTTGTATCATCTGCAAACTTCAAACTTCGATATGTTGCACTCGGTCCCCTCCTCCAAATTGTTAATATAGATCGTAAAGAGTTGGGGACCCAGCACCGACCCCTGCGGAACACCACTGGCTACTGGTTGCCAGTCCGAGAATGAACCATTTATCCCAACTCTCTGCTTCCTGTTAGATAACCAATCCTCCACCCATGCCAGAATATTACCCCCAATCCAGTGATTCTTTATCTTGAGCAATAATCTTTTATGTGGCACCTTGTCGAATGCCTTCTGGAAGTCTAAATACACTACGTCCACTGGTTCCCCTTTATCCACCCTGTACGTTATGTCCTCAAAGAACTCAGGCAAATTTGTCAGACATGACTTCCCCTTCGTAAAGCCATGCTGACTTTGTCCTATTAAATTATGTTTGTCCAAATGTTCTGCTACTGTCTCCTTAATAATAGACTCCAAAATTTTACCCACCACAGATGTTAGGCTAACTGGTCTATAATTTCCAGCCTTCTGTCTGCTACCCTTTTTAAATAAGGGTGTTACATTAGCAGTTTTCCAATCTGCCGGGACCTTTGCCGAGTCCAGAGAATTTTGGAAAATTATTACCAAAGCATCCACAATCCCCACTGCCACTTCCCTCAAGACCCTCGGATGTAAGCCATCAGGTCCAGGGGATTTATCCGCCTTGAGTCCCATTAATTTACTAAGTACCAACTCCTTAGTGATATTTATTGTATTTAGCTCCGCCCCCCCCAGAGCCCCCTGTTTGTCCAGTGTTGGGATATTCTTAGTGTCCTCTACCATAAAGACTGAAACAAAATATTTGTTCAGCATTTTTGCCATCTCCATGTTTCCCACCATTAATTTCCCGGTCTCATCCTCTAAGGGACCTACGTTTGCCTTAGCCACCCTTTTTCTTTTTATATAACGATAGAAACTCTTGCTATCTGTTTTTATATTTTTTGCTCATTTATTTTCATAATCTATCTTCCCTTTCTTATTCAATCCTTTAGTTACTTTTTGCTGTCTTTTGAAGACTTCCCAATCTTCTATCCTCCCACCTGATTTAAATGTTTCACCTGCATTATATACACTTTTTGTTTTGGCCCACCAATTTTCCCCATCAAGGCTCCTCCTCTCCCAAGAATTGTGACTCACACGGAGATATTGTTCCACAGACACCCTCCAGTAACATCCTAGCAGGCTGGCCAAAGCCAAATCCAATTCTATACCTATCCAACAACTATAAACGCACAGTTCCAGACCAGGACCACCAATGTTATTTTCTTGGTCTGTGTAACTCAGTAACATTCTAAAGTGGTGCATTACTCGCTGAGCCATTATGGTTGTTCAAATACCAGGTTTTAACAGCAATTGCATTTGTAGATGGACCAAAAAATTGTTTACAACACTTCAACCTCTTAAGAGGTTCTCCCAATGGGTAAATACACAGCAGTACAAAACTATATGGATCATAAGTTCCCAAGTTTGATCTCTCATCTGTGCTGAGTCAGATAATTACAGCCAAACAATAACTGTCCTCTATGTCAGCTATGGAAGGGAGGAGAAAAAATCTGTCAGGACGTCAGACTCCTGCTGGAAATCACGTGTATTATGACATCAAACGAAGACGGAATTAAGGTCAGCTGTGAATGCTTCCACAGTTAAGTAGCTACCAAAATGCAAATGAGATAAATGACCAGTTGATCTGTTTTGGTTGTGTTGGTTGAGGTATGAATGTTGGCCAGTATACCAGAAGAACTCCCTGTTCTTCAAAATGTCATGGGATCTTCTATTTTCACCTGAACAGTTAGACGGGACCTCAGTTTTATGACTCATCCAAAAGACAGCACCTCTGACAATACAGCACTGCCTCAGTAATGCACTGAAGTATCAGACCAGATTATGTACTCAGATCAATAGTGGAGCTTGATAGGCAAGACAAACATGGTAGCCACAATTCCCCATATGTACCTGCCACAAACTGCACGGTCAGACAAAGATCAGGTGCCTCCCCACAAGAAGGGAAGAATCTCTCCTGGTTCCTGTTATCAGCCTCAAAAGGTGCCAATTATAGAGAGCCAATTGGTTGGAAGAAAAAGGAAATCTTCTTACCTACTCTTATGGGAGTTTAGGTAAAAATAAATTCAAATAAAGAATGTGCACAAATCTCAGGAAAAATAGTTCAGATGCTTGAAAGTAATAAGATAATTTCAAGGCTTAAATAATTTTTGTATTTTATCTAAACAAACCTCATTCAAGAGTGCTTAAACTCCATGCAAGAAAACTGATGTGGAACAGCAAGTGTTTATAGAGCCCTTGAACACTGAACATTTTAAAATAATTTTTTTAAGTAGTATGCAGAAATGGCTGTGTAAAACAGCATGAAACTGAGTTAAACCCAAATCAATCAAGGAAAATTGTTGAAGGTTTATTAAGTCAGTTTGGATTGAATCCAATCCATTCATAGACTTAGGCTTTGAACTCCAAATACTTACACCAGAGTAGCAATTAACAGAGAACTCGCGTTCTCTGGACCAATAATCCAGAGAACGCGAGTTCAAATTCCACTATGGCGGTTTGAGAATTTGAATTCAGTTTTTAAAAATCTGCAAGAATAAAAGTGACCATGAAGTTGTCGGATTACCATGAAAACCCACTCACGTCCTTTGCAGTTAGTATCTGCAGTTAGATCATTGCACCTCCAACCTCCAACTAGGATTTACAGTGACATAGGCAGTCATAGAATGACTCCCAACTAGATAGGACAGATTTCAAATCGACCACACCATTAGGCTACTAGATGGAGGACATCACTACAATGTATGCTCGATCTTGGTGGTTGGAGTAGGGGAAAGGTAACAGACCATCTCCCTAATGCAAATGCACCTTGAATGAACTAATCATAGATTACAGAGTAGACTGTAGCTTGCTTAATCAGAGGCCTACCAGCAAGAAACTTCTGTTCAGAGTCACAGAAAGGAGAAAATAACAGATGAAAATCCTGGGATATATTTTATATCCCATGAGTAGACCGTGAATGACGGAGTTACAAGTGAGTCAAGTGTCAGATGTCACTCACAATGCAAGTTCTTTCTTCTTTATGATCACTGTTGTATTATTAACTATTTACCAAATATTTTCCTCATGCCAAGCACCAAAGAACATTCCCGTACGGAAGCCCACACTCCCCTTGAACTGGAGTATCACTTTATGCACTCAATACTTGGTGGCATGTTGCCCGCTGGTCGAACAGAGCAACTCATTTTGTTATTAGCTTACTCAATTGATACAAGCCCTCATATTCTCCTAGTCTTTAGATAGAAAAACATCACTAGACCTATCAATTTCAGCTATAAACTAAAAATCATGTTTTTTGAAACTAGAAAGCAGTGGATAATCAATGCCGCATATTTCATTTTATTACAGAATATTTAACATACATCTTCTCAGATATACAAAAGTAACTTTTAAAAAGTGCAACACTTCACTAATACGGTTAGTAACACTATATCTAGACCAGCAACTGTAACTTGAAATTTATAAATGATGTTTTGTTTAGTAACCAGGGGCCTCCAGCCTCTATCTCATGGGTTAAGAACTGAAGAGCTAGGAGCACACTACTAGAGACATAAATCGTGCCCTTTGAAGTTAAACCTGGGATATAAGAAATCAATAAGTGTCTTTCTCAGTTAAACAAAGCTTATGAAATTAAAGTGATCGTTTCCTGAACCACGATTTGTTGCTGGACACAACTCTATTTGCATGTGCTATCAAGCTCTTTACCTTAAATTGATTATTTTCAAGAAAAAGCAAACAATCTTTGTTAAGTAATTTCTACTTACCTTGCAATCGAAAGTGTATTTGTACATGAATAATGCCTGGCTTCCCAAGTGAGTATGAAAAACCATGATCATCTGGTGATGAAATGGATATTTCAACTCAGCCAACTATTGCAGTAAAACTTTAAAGTGACCACCCACATGTCAGATAGATATTAAAAATAGAGACCATAATTTAAAAATCAGACTAATCTCCCAATCTCCCCATGAGTAGAATAATATTCCATAGATCTTCATTACACTGTCTGTTTGCACCACACCTTAAAAGATAATTAGAACAAAATATTAATTTTAAGTGGCTTTAAACCATCTGTTTTCAATGTTTTCATATATATCACATAGATTATGCTAAGTGTTTCTTGGAGACATCACATTGTGCTGTGTTAAATATTGTACTACATCAGTGAGATGAGTGATTATTACAAAAAAAACTGATAAGCATAGCTGGTGCTCAAAATAAAGTAACAATTCTCATCTCTGAATGAACAGTTCATCACAGTAGCAGAACTAGAAGAGTAAGTGTTCATTTAAATCTTGTGCTCAATACTCCACATGCCAAATATCCATGGCCAACCTTATCACACATTGCAATTCTTAACTTAGAATATACAGCATACATGAGAAACTGCAAAAAATCCTGATCTTTCTATCTCCAGGTGTTCATTACCACAATCTTAAAGAATTTTGGCAAGAAAAACTCACCTGACTCATAGCAATTAAAGTGCCCAGTGATCCAGTATGTAGAGAACTGTATAATCTACCCACATTAATTACTGCCAGTAACTAAATTGTTGGTGACCCAATGTTTAACTCACAAATGTTATTCTGAAGTACAGATGCATATTTATATTGTTCTCACTTAAACTTTCTCTCCTTTTCCAGTTATAAGAATTGATAAGACCTGTAATTGCTCAGGAAATACTAACAAACATCAAAAACTAACAAAAGTAGCAGCACTGTTTCAAGTAAAAGTAATTCTAAAAGCTCCTTTTGTAACTAACATGAGCTCCAAGTCAGTAATGTCATGGGAGAAGGAAGCCCCAGCAAAGGCAAAGATTACCACAAATTTCAACAGCCATTACTAGAGAGACATATGGCATGTTTAACATTCTATTGCTCTATATACAGAACATATAAGGATGGGAATGCTAACCTGCATCCACCCAACCTCTCTACCGCCCCCCCCAATTCTTTTTCACTGCAAAAGAGAGATGTCATTTCACAAGGATAACTACCAAAATGTGTATAAGGGAGTGAATCAGTGAATGGAGAGATGTCAAATTAGTTTTTAGTTTGCGTTCAAGGATTCTACGTCTGCAGTAAGTTTTTAAATAGTATGTCACCAAGTTTGTTCTACCAAGCACTCTCCAACCTCTCACTCCTTTCTTTTTCCCACCTCCATGAACTTGTATGAAAAAGAATTTTTAAACCTGAATGAACAGAAGTACAAGAAATTGAAAGAGAGTGCAAGAAATTAGACAGTACCTAGTTGCGACTATCAAACATATTAAAACACTTCACATACAATGAATTACTTTGAAATATAAATGTAATGAGATGAACGACTAGTTGATCTGTTTTTTGCTGGTGTTGGTTGGGGGAGGGGTGAGTGGGGAAAGGGATGGCGCTTGATGTCGGTCAGAAAACAGAGAACTTCCTGTATGGGGCCTCAACTTTTCACCATATTTATTAATGACTTGGATGAAGGAATAGAGTTGTATATCCAGATTTGCAGATTACACTATGTTAGGAGGCACAAAAAGATTTGTGGATGGAAGCAGGAAGTTACAAGGGACATAGACTAAGTGAATGAGTAAAACTATGACAGGTGGAGTACAATGTGGGGAAATGTGAGGTCATCCAATTTGGATCCAAGAAAGACAAATTAAAATATTTTCTTAATAGCGAGAGACATAGGAGCTGTGGAGGAGCAAAGGGATTTAGGCGATCATGCAATCAAATCACTAAAAACCAGTGCACAGCTTCAAAAAATAATTAGAAAGGCTAATGAAATGTCCTTTACCACAAGAGGATTGGAATTCAAAAGTGCGGAAGCGATGCTGCCATTGTAGAACCTTGGTCAAACCCCACCTGGAGTACTGCGTTCAGTTTTGGGCATCAAACCTCAGGAAAGATATATTGGCCTTGGAGGGGGGGTTGGGGGGGGAGGGGGGGGAACATAGGAACAGGAGTAGGCCATTCAGCCCCTCGTGCCTGCTCCGCCATTTGATAAGATCATGGCTGATCTGTGATCTAATTCCACATACCTGCCTTCGGCCCATATCCCTTAATACCTTTGGTTGCCAAAAAGCTATCTATCTCACATTTAAATTTAGCAATTGAGCTAGTATCAATTGCCGTTTGCGGAAGAGAGTTCCAAACTTCTACCACCCTTTGTGTGTAGAAATGTTTTCTAATCTCGCTCCTGAAAGGCCTGGCTCTAATTTTTAGACTGTGCCCCCTACTCCTAAAATACCCAGCCGGTGGAAATAGTTTCTCTCTATCCACCCTATCTGTTCCCCTTAATATCTTATAAACTTCGATCAGATCACCCCTTAACCTTCTAAACTCCAGAGAATACAACCCCAATTTGTTTAGTCTCTCCTCGTAACTTAACCCTTGAAGTCAGGGTATCATTCTAGTAAACCTACACTGCACTCCCTCCTAGGCCAATATGTCCTTCTGAAGGTGCGGTGCCCAGAACTGCTCACAGTACTCCAGGTGCGGTCTAACCAGGGTTTTGTACATCTATAGGGTGTACAGATTAGATTCACCAGAATGATACCAGTGCTTAAAGGGTTAAGTTATGAGGACAGGTTGCATAAACTTGGCTTGTATTCCCTTGAGTTTAAAAAAATCAAGTCATCTAAATCGAGATAATTAAAATGTTAAAGGATTCGATAGGGTCGATACAGAGAAACCATTTCCTCTGGTGGGGGAATCCAGAACATTGTAATATTAGAGTTAGGCCATTTAGGAGTGAAATCAGGAAGCACTATTTCATACAAAGGGTTTGCTCCTCCTTTCAGCATCTCACCATGTTCTACCCCTCTCACCTCTCCTTTAAAATCCTCGTTCGCTACCGCCCACCCAAGTACTACAACCCTCCGAGATCTCTGCGCTCCTCCAATTCTTGCCTCTTGCGCATCCCCGCTTTTAATCGCTCCACCATTGGCGGCCGTGCCTTCAGCCTCTTTGGCCCTAAGCTCTGGAATTCCCTCCCTAAACCTCTCCGCCTCTCCCTCCTCCTTTAAGATGCTCCTTAAAACTGTTGACCAAACTTTTGGTTACCTGTCCTAATATCTCCTTATGTGACTCGGTGTCAAATTTTGTTTGATAACACTCCTGTGAAGCGCCTTGGGACGTTTTGCTATGTTAAAGGCACTATATAAATGCAAGCTGTTGTAGTGTAGATCTGGAACTCACTCCTCCAAAAGGCTGTGAATGCTAGATCAATTGAAATTTTCAAGACCGAGATCGATAGATTTTAGTTGAGTAAGCATATAAAGGGATATGGAACAAAAGCAGGTAAACGGAGTTGACGTGCAGATCAGCCATGTTATAACTGAATGACGGAACAGGTTCGAGGGGCTGAATGGCCTACTCCTGTTCCTATGTTCAAACAGTACCATGAAGACCACTTGAACTGCCAGCACAGGGTAGACAGGATCTCAGTTTAATATCTCACCCAAAAGACAACACCTCTGATACTGCAGTACTCGATTCAGTACTGCACTAAAGGCTAGTTTATGTGCTGAAGTCTTGGAGTGAGGCTTGCACCCATATCTTCTGATTCAGAGACTAAAGTGCTGCTAACTGTGTCAAGCTGATACTATCAGCTATCTAAATTGAAACCTGCATCAAACCAAGCTGTAAACAGCAAACAAGATCTAAATTAACTACATAATGTAACTGATGGGATGTGCAGATGTTCTTCATAAAATATAATAAAAACCTTATACAAACTCTTGGCAAAACTTTGTCCTTTGAAATATTGTCATTCAGTCCAAGCTTTCAAATTACCAGTGTACTGCAATGTGTTTAAATTCACTTGATTCTAATCTGTGGAAACAGTTACAAATCTGATTCTTTATACAAAACTGTAAGTATGTGAAAGAGACATCAAACTTTAACTCTTTCCAATTAAAGAATTCCAAAGCTCTCCCTTTACAAAATATTTTCTCAGATGGCGAGAATTGAGCTTGCAGACAATAATGGATCATCATAAACACAAAACCATTCACTGCCCCAATTAAAGAATTTCAATATACTTTAAAAATATATAGGCATTCTATCCTAATCAAACATAACTGTGCCTAAGAAAATGTACACCTCCACTGAGCAATTTTTGCATCCAAAATGTTTTCACTTTTACTGTTTTAAGCAACTTGCTAGGCTCTTGAAAAAGATGGAACATCAGGATGCATGAATGTATTCTTCATAGTTTCAAAACAAGGCTTAGAGGTTGCAAAAAAGGATAATCATTTTAATCTGGCAAAGAACCATGTGATACACACCAGACAAACAAATATTACTGAAACATCACATAATCTTTGGCACAATAAAAACTATGTCCCTTATGAACACATCCTTAGCACAAACCCTGCATGTGCAGCATAACTTTATTAAGATTTACAGTACACAAGTCTTCCAGAAGTGCACCAGTTTACAAGCATTTACTCAGCAAATTAAGCCATCTTTCTTCAGAGTTGAGAATACAATAATCTATGATGATTCATTATGCAAACAGAAAATTTCCCTCGTGAAATCTAGAAGCATCAATTACCTGTAAATGAAGCTTAGCATTTGAAGCATGCTAAAGATGATATCAACTATTTTTTAAAAAAATATATAGCTACCACTAAAGTCAGTTAGGAAAACGTTGCGCAGAACAGTAGATTCTTATTGGATGAGTTTCCATTCTAAAAATTAAGCGCAATGTTCTTTTGAGCGAATAGGGTTTCAGCCCTTCAATTTGTGAAACTCTATTTAAACGGACATCCTTGTCGCCGATCTACCACTCTTACTTCTCCAATAAATATTAAAATTATATACTTGGAACACACTAAAGCAAAAACCACTGTATTTATTAGCCATCATGGCGCTATTATGATCAGATCAGTCTAAACCTATCTCTACTAAAGACTGCCTCAAAACTCCCCAATGAGGAATCAATGCCCTTCTAACTACTCCGAACCTCTTCAACAGATAATAAATCAAACCAACTAAGAATTGTAACCAAGAATATTTTTATTAATGCAGGCACCGAATGCAATGAATCCTAACAAAATATTCAACATGAGTTTTAGTGACCACTCTTCAGACCCGAAGGTCATTTGCAGACTATCCTGAACTGTTCATGTAAAATTCAAACAAATCAAATAAGGTCAAAATGATAGTGGATATAGATGAAGTATTACGACTGAGGGTCATATTGATCAATTAGGCCAGTGTTACATTTTAAATGTAAGTTGTGTGAATCTTAAATTCCCTTTGCCAATTTAAGGGACTTTTATTCTCCTATGAAAATATTCCAAGGGGAAAGTTGGGGGAGATCTATCTGCACCTTGTTTTATGTTTAAGATATGTGCTGAGAGGGCACTTTAAGTAAATCTTCCATTGACGACAGCCATAAATGTTATGAGGACTGCTGTAGTATAACACATACAAGATTGTTATCGCAGTAGAAACATCCAAACAAAAAATAAGCAAAAAGCCACATCTCATGTTTTGTCACATGATAATATCTCACTGTCACAACGGGATAAGAAATGCAAAGATATGAATTGAAATGAAAATAATTAGAAAATTTGATTCTTTAAATAATTTAAGCACTGTAAGGGAGGGAAAGAGTGAGTGAGATGAATGAGAACAATAGAAAGAAGGGGAACAAGCAAAAGTGATAGCTTAAAAAATAAGCATGTGGAGCTGCTTATTACAGATCTGCAAGAGTGGCCCTCAAACAAAATCTGCTTAGGAATGAAGTCCTCGCCAAAATGTTAGTGAGTTGTAATATTAGTTTGGCTACTGTTGGACATATACAGCACACTTTATGTTCACTGATGTTTTTACATTACTTTATGTAAAATAAACCATTAATAAACAACTGAAAGAAGTTTGATATAAATAATGCTAAAAAGCGAATTAATCCCACCAGATCATAGCGGTTAACAAAACTACTTTACAGCAGACATTTCATTATATTCACACTAATTTGGCCAGCTGGAAGACAAAACTGGTAAGATCACGATTTCTTCCTTTTCCAATTATGAGTATTTGTTGTGTGTTTCAAAGAATGATAAACGATTAGTTCTGGACTGCCAGCACAGACATGATGGGCCAAATGACTTCATTCTGTGCTGCAAACTTCTATGGTTTTAACTACTCTCCACAACCAAAGATCATCTACTTCTACCACCAGCCACTACACCATAACTGCTGGCATTCCAGGGACAAAGTGTTATCAGATATCAAGGCCTCCCAATCATATCCTAGATTACCTGTGAATACAAATTTGTAGGCTAATGCAGGCTCCACATGGATTCAAACAGAGACAGATTTGGAAGCCCTGTAGAAGATCAACTTGCTGGAATAACAGCACAGTTGATAATGGAACATTTCCAGAGACATCTATCAGATCGATCTAACGTTAACAAGCATGGAAGAATGAAGCCTGTACTGGGAAGCATTTGACCAGAAATCCTCATGCAAGACATATCAGCTTACCCTTGCCCACCAAGCCAAATATCCACCTAGTCCCAACCTTGCCTTAGCCATAAACCCCCATCCCTCTCTAGTTTCTCACCCATCTCTCCCATGCCCAGTCTAAGCTCATATTATCCATGAACTACACCTCCTGCTCCCTCGATCTCTTCCACTAAACTGCTGGCTATTCAACTTCCCTTCTCACCCTCCATGCTCAATGACATTATAAAAGGTTCCCTCTCCTCAGGTGCTGTTTACCTGCCTTTCAAAACCATTGTCGTCATTCTCTCCTCAAAACAAACACCTTTGAATCCTTTGTCCTTACAAACTACCATCCAGCTCCCAGTTGCGATGAGGACACAAAGTGTCTGCAAAGGGATATTGACAGGTCAAGTGAATGGGCAAAAATTTGGCAGATGGAATATAATGTGGGAAAATGTGAAGTCATCCACTTTGGGAGGAAAAATAAAAAAGCAAAATATTATTTGAATGGAGAAATACTACAAAATGCTGCGGTACAGAGGGATCAGGGTGTCCTCGTACATGAAACACAAAGAGTCAACATATAGGTGCAGCAGGTAATCCGGAAGGCAAACAGAATATTGGCCTTTATTTCTAAGGTGGTGCAGTATAAAAGCAGGGAAGTCATGCTACAACTGTACAGGGTGCTGGTGAGACCACACATGGAGTACTGCGTTCAGTTCTGGTGCACTTATTTAAGGAAGGACATACTTGCATTGGAGGCAGCTCAGAGAAGGTTCACTAGTTGATTCTGGGTATGGAAGGGTTGTCTTATGAGGAAAGATTGAACAGGTTGGGTCTATACTTATTGGAGTTTAGAAGAATGAGAGGAGACCTTATTGAAACATACAAGATTCTGAGGGGACTCAATAGGGTAGATGCTGAGAGGATGTTACCCCTCATGGGGGAATCTAAAACAAGGGGGCATAGTCTCAGAATAAGGGGTCGCCCGTTTAAGACGGAAATGAGGAGGAATTTCTTCTCCCAGAGGGTCGTGAATCTTTGGAATTCTTTACCCCAAAAATCTATGGAGGCTGAGTCAATGAATACATTCAAGGCTGAGTTAGACACATTTTTGATCAGCAAGGGAGTCAAAGGATATGGGGAAAAGGCAGAAAAGTGGAGTTGAGGTAAAAATCAGATCAGCCATGATCTCATTGAATGGCGGAGTAGGCTCGAGGGGCCGAATGGCCTACTCCTGCTCCTATCTCTTATGGTCAGCTCCAATTTCCCTTTCCTCTCCAAAATTCTTAAATGGGCTATTGCCTCCCAGATCTGTGCACACCTATCCTGCCACTTTGACAATGCATTATCCCTCCCAGTCCTACACCACCTCTCCGCAGCCTTTAACAGGGTCGACCACACCAGCCTCGTCCAAAGCATCTCCTCTGTTATCCAGTTTAGTTGGACTGCCCTCGCTTTGTTCAAATCTTTGCTACCCTATTAAAGCCAGAGCATTTCTACCAGTGGCTTCTCTTTGCACCTTTGTGCTGTTACCTCAGGAGTCCCCAAAGTGTCTATCCTTGGCCTTCTCCTTTTCTTCATCTACAGGCTGCCCCTTGGCAATATAGGGTCAACTTCCACATGGATGCTGGCGACCCGATCAGATTACTTACCTGTTACCCAGTCTAAGGTGAGATGCAAATTTTTCCAGTTAAACATTGGGAAGACTGAAGCCATCATCTTTGGCTCCAGCCACAACTCAATACCCTCACTACTGATTCCATCCCCCTCCCCGGCCAATGCCTCAGGCTGAACCAGACTGTTTGCAATTTCAACATTCTAGTCAACCATCAACTGAGTTTTTGACTCCATGTGCCCTCCATCACAGAGACCGCCTACTTTCACATCTAACATCGCCCAGCTTCACCCTTGCCTCAACCCATCCTTCGCTGAAACCCTCAACTATGCCTGTCATCTTCAGACTCGCCTATTCCAATGCTCATTTGACAAGCCTACCATACTCCACACTCTAAATTTCAGCTCATCCAAAACCCTGTTGCCCGCATCCTATGCTGCACCAAGTCCCACTCACCATCACCCCTGCCCTTGTTAACTTACACTGACTCTCAATCTTCCAACGCCTCCAATTTAATATTCTCAGCTTCATATTAAAATCTCTTCATGACCTTGCCCTCCCCTTTCTGTGTAACCTTCTCCAGCCCTACACCCCCACCACTCCCCTCACTCTTCATTCCTTTGACTCTGGCCTTTTGTACTTCCCCCCCCCCCCCCACTTCACCCGACCATTGGGGGCTGCGCCTTAAGCCGTCCAAGCCCCATGTTCTGGAATTCCCTCCCTAAACCCCACTCCTCTCCATCTATATCTCCTCTTTTAAGACCATCCTTGAAACCCAACTCTTTGACCAAGCATTAAATCTCATATCTTTTTTGGCTCAGCATCCATTTTTGTCTGATTAAGCCTCTACGTTAAAGGTGCCACATAAATGCAAGTTGCTGTTGCGTGATGTGAGAAGCTAAAACTAGCTTTAAAAATGTAAGTGAATTAGATAATACGAAGAATTTAATGTACATAGACGTTTAGGACTAGGTCAGATTTTATACACGTACATGTTAAATCATGTAGCTGTTACTTGAGGTTGAAGGTTAGTGGTCAGTTCGGTCATGCTTACTTATTTTATATTAGAACGAGGCCGAGCATTAAATTCTGCACGTCCGGGGTTCCCTTTCAGATTGACGGCAATACGACCTGAAACCAAAAATTTATTTTTCAACATTCTGATGATGTTTCAGTTTGTTTTCGTAGCGGAAAGTGCAGTTGCTATGTTACGTACTAGGGACTATAAGGACTGAACGGCGCAAGCAACGTGCCCTGATTGCTACCTTCCCGGCGAGGGCAGGAATAAACCCCATCGCGCTGTCCCTTAAAGATTGCGGAATGGAAAAAAATGCATCCATATATCCGAATTTGTAAGTAAGAAAATTACGCTGTATCCATTCGTCAAACGGATGCATTTAATGATACTTCAGGGAATGCCTTACAAAAGCCACAACCAAATTATTTATAACTGTAGAACAAGTAAATCATAATCCGCAAGGATAGGGCTGCATTTTCCAGCAATATGGCAAGTCAGGGTTCCTATATTCCATCCCGTGGCTGTGCACTGCCATTTAAAACATTGTACAACAGCAATGTAACATGACTTCCTTCTAGGTCTACTGACCAACAAGCACAAACTGTCACTTCTATCGCTTGTGAAACATAGATATCATATTGAAAAACAAGTATTTTCGCTTCACCACTCAGTAACTGCGCTGAAAATAATCCAAACTGAACCTTTCTTTACATCAGCTCTCACTGCATCTGTACACAAACTTAACTCAATTCAGATTTTTTTTTAAAAGCCAAAAATAATTCCGTTTACATCTGCACACTTAGTTAAAAAACAAGTTATTATAGATAAAATTGTGTGTCTGCAACGTGTTTTAGATATGTCAATTACATTCCTAAAGAATATATTACATAATTGTCTTTACATGTTTATTTGTTAAGATGCCCATAACATGCTTAGCCATTGCAATGCATTCATCAATGATTGACTTACTTTTATGAGAGCTGTGCTGAACCTAATTTTCCTCTTGGCTGGAATATTATCTTCATCAGACAATCCTGTTACTTCTGTACATTCCACAATTGGTTCATAATTATTTCCATCGCTATCCACTTGCTCCTCTGAGTCCTCATAAGTCTGCTCCCAACCAGCGTCTTCTCCTGATCCCACACTGCAACCTTCATTCTCCACATTTTCAACGTTACGTTCAGTTTTTGGATATTCTTTCTCGCTGCCTTTGTCAGCTGATTGACTTATGACTGGAGTCTCAGAATGTTCAGCTGTACTTTCCTCGGAGGAATTTTCACTTGCTGTTGAACCTCGTTTACCTGACGGTATTTCAGCTCCAACTGTACTGCTTTTTAGAGAGTCGGAAACAACATTGGATCGTTTCACGTCCTTGGCAATATTTACGTGTGCCCCAAAGTCATAGCTACCTTCCGCAGTAGATCCTTTCTCCTGTTGGTCATCATGATCGTCTACACCTTCATGGACCCCAGGTTTAATTTGCCGTACCTCCACTGCACTGTGACTTAAAGAAATGTCTGTTTTTACGGTCTCTGGTGGAAATGCCGCGTGGCTTGCGATGTTTTGCTGCTTTTCACTTGTCCTAGGTGAACCTGCAGCATCTTGGTTTACAAAATAAATCCCGTATTGACCCTGGATAGCGGATGTTTTGGAATCCGTTTGCTGCTGCTCCACGTTCAGCGGTTCAGATATTCTAGACGAAGTGGATGGGACAGCGGCGCAATGTCCACTCGCAAAGTACTGCCCGCTTTCACCAGCTGCCAGGTTTTGCTGCTCGGTGTTTTCGAAGACGGCACTGAGCTGGCTGACAGTGGGCGACACGGTCTCCGTCCTGGGGCTGGTGCTGTCCAAAGACTCGGTGCTACCTCTGCCGGAGCGGAGGCCATCGATCCCTCGCAGCTCGTCCAGCAGCTGGTCCTGGGAGCTCTTCCTCTCCCTTTTGGGGGAGCACTGGTGAGACGGGGCCGCCGACTCGCGGGTGCTCTGCTCGAAGAGCTTGCGAGTCTCCGAAAATTTGGAGTAAGTGGACGGCCCGTCTCGCCTGGAGTCGATGCGACTCGTCCGGTCGGACACGTTAGACGCCAACTTGACACGGGCGCCGGCTGCAACCTGTGCCACATCCCGGGCTCTGACTCTCCGATGCGGGGAGGAGGGAGCCCCTCTGCCGCCTTTGCCTCTGGGAGAAGCCCCATTGTCCTCGCCGGGCCCCATGCCCATCTGCATGAACAGCATGTTCTTGATCCGGTTGACATTGGAGCCGTATTTCCTGCCCCGAGTCTGATGCTGCTGTTGCGGCGGTGGCGGCGGCGGTTTCTCGGACCCTTCCCTCGCCTTTGAATTGCCTCCTGCGGCGGCCGCCGCCCCCGCGCTGCCATCGGCTTTATTGAAGGTGGTTTTCAGAGCCTGAAACTCGGTCCTGTAAGCGTTGCGGTGCGGAGAGGCACTGCGGAGGGTCGATCTCTCTCCTGAAGCCTCGGTCTTCATCATGTTTTACCGTCAACAGCAGATAATGAGAAAGCGAGGCGACCAGTGGGCTGTAACGCGGCTGTTTGAAAAACGATCCTCCTCCTTCCCTCCTCCCACACACACACACACACACAACTGCTTCCTCGCAATAAACGCACGGATCTCCGCGGGGGCTCTTACGCGGCCGCTGTCACGCCGGGAGTAGCTGAAGGAGGTGGAGGAGAAGCCTGGGGGCGCAGGGGGACAGGTGCCCCTGATCCCGAAGCGCAACAGCAGCAGCTGCCCGCTAACATGCCGGCACTGCGGCGAGGCTCGGAAGCGAGCACGTCTGTCTGAGCCCGAGCTCCGCTCTCTCTCGGTGGTGGTGCCGCTGCCGTGCCCGCTCCTCGCGCTCTCTCTCTCCCCCCGTGCCGTGCCCGCTCCTCGCTCGCGCTCCCTCCCACCCCGTGCCGTGCCCGCTCCTCGCGCGCGCTCTCTCTCCCCTCCCCGTGCCCGCTCCTCGCTCGCGCTCCCTCCCCGTGCCCGCTCCTCGCGCGCGCGCTCTCTCTCTCCCCTCCCCGTGCCGTGCCCGCTCCTCGCGCGCGCGCTCTCTCTCTCCCCTCCCCGTGCCGTGCCCGCTCCTCGCGCGCGCTCTCTCTCCCCTCCCCGTGCCCGCTCCTCGCTCGCGCTCCCTCCCCGTGCCCGCTCCTCGCGCGCGCGCTCTCTCTCTCCCCTCCCCGTGCCGTGCCCGCTCCTCGCGCGCTCTCTCTCTCCCCTCCCCGTACCGTGCCCGCTCCTCGCGCTCTCTCTCTCCCCGCCCCCGTACCGTGCCCGCTCCTCGCGCGCTCTCTCCCCCCGTGCCGTGCCCGCTCCTCGCGCGCTCTCTCCCCCCGTACCGTGCCCGCTCCTCGCGCGCTCTCTCCCCCCGTGCCGTGCCCGCTCCTCGCGCTCTCTTCCCCTGCGCGGACGCAGCCGTTCCTCTGACAGCGTCTCGCGCTCCACTGAAACAAAACGCCGGGACACCGCGCGCCGCTGACGTCATCGCGTCACCGCGCGTTAGTCAACACAACATCGCAAACAAGCCCGGCATGGGCAAGCAAAGAGGGGACAATGCAGCCCGAAGGTATCGCCGCTTGCCACACTGCAGGATACCACAGCATGATGCGGTACAATGCTGGGCAATGCAAGCCAGCACATACCGCACAAACTTAACTATATAGTGCAACCATCATTTCAGTAAATGCTGCAAATTGTCAGCAGGTGGTCATCGTCTGTGGCGAGTACAGACAAGTTCTTGCTTCGGGTGTGGACCCCTCATCAGAACCATAACTGATACTGACTACCTGTTGAGTGTTTCCAACATTTTCTGGTTTTGTTTCAGATTTCCAACAACTGCAATTTTTTGCTTCTTGTTTACACGATCATTGTAGCATTGCTTTCCCTACCTATACCCCATCATAACTGTCAATATTGGAATCACAATGTTACAGGACGGGAACAGGCCATTCAGCCTATGAAGTCTGCACTTGTGTTTTTCTCCATATGAGCTACCTCGAATAAAAACAGAAAATGCTGGAAATACTCAGCAAGTCAGGCAGCATCTGTGGAGAAAGAAACAGAGTTAACGTTTCAGGCTGATGACCGTTCGTCAGAACTGGAAGAAGTTGAAGATTAAACAGTTTTTAAGCAAAAATAGAGCCAGGGGAAGGTGGGGGTGGGTGGGAGAGAAAGGGGAGGAAAGAACAAAAGGGAAGGTCTCTGATAGGGTGGAGGGCAGGAGTGATTAAATAACAAAAAAGATGTCAGTGCAAGGCAAGGAGATGGTAATGGGTCAAGTAAAGATACAAAGGATGGGTCTAGAGGAGCTGTAAATGGCAACATCAGAACCATTACCAGCACTTGCTGGCCAAAAAAATGGGAGCAGTGGTTATGATCTGAAGTTATTGAAATCAACGTTGAGTCCAGAAGGTTGTAAAGTGCCTAATCGAAAGATGAGGTGCTGTTCCTCGAGCTTCGGTTGTTTCATTGGAACAGTGTAGGTGGCCGAGGACAGAGAGGTCAGAGTGGAAGTGAGACGGGGAATTAAAAAGGCAAGCGACCGACAGGTCAGGGTCACGCTTGCAGACTGTTGCATCTCCTGCATTCACATGGGAAGGTGCTGTCGGGAGGAGAGTGGGTGATGGAAGAGTGGACCAGGGTGTCGCGGAGGGAGCGGTCCCTTCGGAATGCTGAAAGGGGAGGGGAGGAGAAGATGTGTTTGGTGGTGGCAATGCGCTGGAGGTGGTGGAAATGGCAGGGTACGTTGAATGTGGAAGCTGGTGAGGTGGAAGGTGAGGACAAGGGGGACCCTATCATGGTTCTGGGAGGGAAGGGAAGGGGTGAGGGCAGAAATGCAGGAAATGGGACGGACAGGGTCGAGATCCCTATCAACTACAGTGGAGGGGAATCCTCAGCTGAGGAAAAAGGAAGACATATCGGAAACATTGGTGTGGAAGGTGGCATCATCAGAACAGATGTGATGGAGACAGAGAAACTGGGAGAAGGGACTAGAATCTTTACAGGAAGCGGGGTGAGAGGAAGTGTAATCAAGGTAGCTGTAGGGGTCAGTCAACCAATATCTACTATAAGCCCGCCGACTATGTCCGTCCCAATTCTCACACCACCAAACACATCTTCCCCTCCCCTTTCAGCATTCCGAAGGGACCGCTCGCTCTGCGACACCCTGGTCCACTCTTCCATCATCCCCAACACCTGCTCTCCTCCCCACGGCACCTTCCCGTGTGAACACAGGAGTTGCAACACCTGCCCCTTCACCTCCTCCCTTCCCACCGTCCAGGGCCCCAAACACTCCTTCTAGGTGAAACAGCGATTTACTTGTACTTCTTTCAATTAAGTATACTGTATTCGCTGCTTACCATGCGGTCTCCTCTACACTAGGGAGACCAAACGCATTGATTTCAGAACTTCAGATCAAAACCACTACTCCCATTTTTTTGGACAGCAAGTGTTGGTAATGTTGCCATTTACAGCTTCTCTAGATCCATCTTTTGTTTCTTAACCTGTCCCATTACCACCCTCCTCATCTTGCACCAACATCCCTTTTGTAATTTAATCACTCCTGCCCTCCACCCTATCAGAGACCTTCCCTTTTGTTCTTTCCTCCCCTCCCCTTCCTCCTCCCCCCCCCCCAACTTTCCCTGGCTCTGTACTTGCTCAAAAAATGTTTGATCATCAACTTCTTCCAGTTCTGACGCAGGGTCATCGACCTGAAACGTTAACTGTTTCTTTCTCCACAGATGCTGCCTGACTTACTGAGTATTTCCAGCATTTTCTGTGATTGCTTCAGTGAAGTTTCTCTTGTCTATTAATTTAAAGACATTTTCATAAAAACAAACTGTATGAACTAGGCAGTAGGGGTTCTTATCGCATCCAAAAGGCAGACCTTCAGGAGTGCCACACTCCCTCAATACTGCACTGAAGTGTCAGCCTAGATTAGGTGCTGCAGTCTCTGGAGTGGGGCTTCAAACCCACAGCCTTCTGACCCAGATGCAACAGTGCTACCCACTGAGCTGAGGCTGATGCTTTAATGACTTAAAGTAAAATTATAATTGGTCTAATACATTCTAACTTCATTCCATACTGTCTTTGGGCCACAAAGGGTGACAAATGCAGTAATGAGCTTATCTTGTCTGTCACTCTACCATGTACTGTTTGTGAAGCAAACATAATTCCATTAGCTTGTCCAAATATAAATGCTGGCTGAAATAAACTTATTTTACTTGTATTTTTCTAATGGTTTTTTTATGCTTATGAAGGTGAGCAATGGCAGTGCTAGAGAATAAAACACATTCCCATTTGTGGTACCCTATGGCAACATCGACTGCATACAATTCAGGTCACACCTGGATTCAATTAAACCTCTAGCAAGTACCTCTCCCTGGCCAGGATTGGCAAAATACCTAGTAGAAAATTCCAAATTACATTTTCAAGTTAAGTGAAATGCAGATAATACAGATTATGCAAACATCTTTATGAACAAGGGTCGCACTGTGAATCAAAGTGGTTGGCTTGGAGGTGTTGCCGGTACATCTGTTAAGCAAGACATATTTAGAGCACTAAATGCATTGCTAATGTACTGATATTCAGTTTTGCAAAATATTTGGGGATAGAAGGCACAAATGTGTTTTTTTGAGTCAGATTCTGTACATTTGGATAGAAATTTCAAAATGTTTCCATGTATCTCAAAAAGAAACATGAGCTGGGTGACATAAACTTCATCTCTCCCTGAGTAGCACTTGCTTTCAGTCTTTGCAGCTCTCTTTGTGGATTGGCTGAGACTGAGCACTCACACTTTTGGGATTCTAGTGGTTGGTTCTTTAACTGCATTGACAGAAACATGTGAGTAGCTTCTTTTTAACCCTCAGTGCTTGGCCATGAAGTATAATGGCGGGCCATCTTACAATGGAGCAAAATAACAAAGACCACAGCATATGAATAAAATTAACTTGAAAACATTTCTCAGCATAGATAAAGCAAAGCAAAATGTTGTTATTTATTTTGTCAGTTCCCAATTATTTCTAACAATAGACAATATAAAGAGTAATGTTTAAAATATCACAGTAAAAGGAGTTGTACCAGCTGTTCTGATGTCAATGTAATGACAGCTGTATACGTGATTCTGTACTTTTTTGGTGAATTAATCCAAGATCTATAGATGGCTGGGATAAAGGCAGGAGATGGACAACAGATGTGGGATATCTTGTGGAAAGAGCTAGGAGAACAGATCTTGGAGACCTTGGTTGTGGAACCAGGAGATGGAGAGCAGTTGGGTAATCCTGAGGATAGAGAAGGGAGGTGAAAAGGATACACCAGGGAATTAACAGGGACAAGGAAAACAACAATAACTTGTGCTAATATAATGCCTTTAACATAGAAAAACATCCCAAGGTGCTTCACAAAGGCGTCTGAAAAAAAGTAGACACTGAGCTAAAGGAGGTACCAGGAGAGCCGAGCAAAAGCCTCGTTTAAAAAAAATGGGTTTTAAGGTGGGTCTTAAAGGAAAAGAGCACTATGGAGCGGTGGGGGGGGGCTTAGGGATTGAGTTCCAAATGTCGGGCCTAGGCAACTGAAGGCATGACTACTAATAGTGGGGCAAAGGGAGGGAGGTGGGAAGCACAAGAGGCTGGAGTCAGAGGAAACAAGGGTTTGAAGAGGAGGTGGGGGCTTTACTGGGTTTTATGGATTAGACCATGGTAGGAATGTTTATATAATGAAAGAAATAGCAGAATTATTGTTACCAATATAATAGAGAAACTGATCGCACACAAACTCTCCAGAAGAGTTCTGTAGAACAGGGAGATCCTTAAAGAAGATGGGATCTGTAAAGTGGCTCCCACAATACCAATGTGCACATCACTTAAATGTGTATCATTGCATCTAATTGGAAGCTGGACCAAGTGCAGTTCCTTTTGACAAGCCATTGTTATCTTATGGCTAAGGGCTGCTTTGAAGGCACCCCAATTACAGTATTTCATGCTTAAGTTGTTACAGGATGAAAGAAGTTGTGACAGAGAGTTCAGCAGGCACCTGTACCAGTTTGGTTGCACCTGCCATAATGTCACCAACCATACCTGCAGGTCCTGGCACATTCCTTTCGTCCTCTTGAGTCATGCACTATTCCATAAACCTCATTTACAGACATGATGACAAGAGCAGCAACCCTGTAAAATAAATATCCCAGCATCAGGGCCACCAAAATTCTCCTAGGGAGCGGTTTTCCCTGGGTGTCAGTAGCACTTCTGTTGAATCCCAACATCTTGGGGCTGGCCACAGGTGGGCTAACCTCTGAGCTGTTCAGTGATGTGCTTTTGACATTATGGAAGGGTCCCAGACAGATTATTAAATTCCGAGAAGAAAACTGGGTTACTTAATGGAATCACTTCCATTGGAAGCAGTTCCATAAAATAAATAGGATATGAAAGAACAGGGAGGTAACCTTTTTGGAAGCCTCTGTAAACATTGATCTGTAACTGGCTAGTAGGAGGCGCATCAGAGTTGGCTAGGTTGACTTGTCCTATAACTCACCACCCACCCCCGCCATCTTGTTAGACAAAAGTACCTGGACTCCGTTCAGTGTCTCCCACTGATTCGCCATTTGAGATTGCATATTCAGACTTTTAAGAACTGCATCCTTTACAGCTTTCAAAACATCCACTTTTTCAGTCCTATATAATCTTCAAATAATATTTTCTGCATTTTAGGAATTCATAGAAGCATAGGAAGTTTTCTTTCACTGTCTTATTGAACTGAGATAAATAAAAAGCATTTTATATTTAGTAGCATAGTGGGTAAATGGGCTGTCTAGGATGGTACTGTCCAGGAAGGTCACAGGTTTGAAATCCAATCTGGACGAAAATAACTGTGCTGGTGAGGACATTATAATTGGTGTGCTTATCATGTTAGGGCGGGAAAATAAATCAGCTTGTATTCTTATTGGATCTCTATAAAATGACCCCTGCTGCATTACTGATAACAGCTTTATTAACTGGAACATTTAGTCAATGATCACTAATCACATAGATGCTTTAGCGTTTCTATCGTTGTTAATAGAAGCCCCTTCATTGCGTACATGTGATGTGGTTTCTCATTCCAGCATGCATTACCTTACATTTATCCACATTAAAATCATTTCATAAATGTAGTATGCAACTGAGGTACACAGACCAAGAGGATCCCCAGGTTTGATTCCTGCTCTGTGGTGAGTTGGAAGATCTCGGCCAGACCAGTGTGGGCCAAACAATTGGCTCCAGTGCCCTCAGTTGTGGTTTGAACTGGGCAAGGTAATGGAGTACACCCAGAGTCCGTTGAACCATACCCAAACAGGAGTTTTTTAAAAAATTTGTTCATGGGATGTTGGCGTCGCTGGCGAGGCCAGCATTTATTGACCATTCCTAATTGCCCTTGAGAAGGTGGTGGTGAGCCGCCTTCTTCAACCGCTGCAGTCCGTGTGGTGAAGGTTCTCCCACAGTGCTGTTAGGAAGGGAGTTCCAGGATTTTGACCCAGTGACGATGAAGGAACAGCAATATATTTCCAAGTTGGGATGGCGTGTGTTTTGGAGGGGAACGTGCAGGTGGTGTTGTTCCCATGTGCCGGCTGTTCTTGTCCTTCTAGATGTTAGAGGTCACGGGTTTGGGAGGTGCTGTCGAAGAAGCCTTGGCGAGTTGCTGCAGTGCATCCTGTGCATGGTACACAGTGCAGTCACAGTGCGCCGCTGTAATGAGGTCTGGAGCCGAATAGTCCTGGCGGAACCCAAACTGAGCATCGGTGAGCAGGTTATTGGTGAGTAAGTGCCGCTTAATAGCACTGTCGACGACACCTTCCATCACTTTGCTGATGATTGAGAGTAGACTGATGGGGCGGTAATTGGCCGGATTGGATTTGTCCTGCTTTTTGTGGACAGGATATACCTGGGCAATTTTTCACATTGTCAGGTAGATGCCAGTGTTGTAGCTGTACTGGAACAGTTTTGCTAGAGGCGCAGCTAGTTCTGGAGCACAAGTCGTCAGCATTACAGCCGGGATGTTGTTGGGGCCCATAGCCTTTGCTGTATCCAGTGCACTCAGCCGTTTCTTGATATCACGTGGAGTGAATCGAATTGGCTGAAGACTGGCTTCTGTGATGGTGGGAATATCGGGAGGAGGGGAAGATGGATCATCCACTCAACACTTCTGGCTGAAGAGGGTTGCAAACTCTTCTACCTTGTCTTTTGCACTCACGTCTGGACTCCGCCATCATTGAGGATGGGGATGTTTGCAGAGCCTCCTCCTCCCGTTAGTTGTTTAATTGTCCACCACCATTCATGACTGGATGTGGCAGGACTGCAGAGCTTTGAACTGATCCATTGGTTGTGGAATCGCTTAGCTCTATCTATAGCATGTTGCTTCTGCTGTTTAGCATGCATGTAGTCCTGAGTTGTAGCTTCACCAGGTTGGCACCTCATTTTTAGGTACACCTGGTGCTGCTCCTGGCATGCTCTTCTACACTCCTCATTGAACCAGGGTTCATCCCCTGGCTTCGTTGGTAATGGTAGAGTGAGGAATATGCCGGGCCATGAGGTTACAGATTGTGCTGGAATACAATTCTGCTGCTGCTGATGGCCCACAGCACCTCATGGATGCCCAGTTTTGAGCTGCTAGATTTGTTCTGAATCTATCCCATTTAGCACGGTGGTAGTGCCACACAACACGTTGGATGGTTTCCTCAGTGCGAAGATGGGACTTGTCTCCACGAGGACTGTGCGGTGGTCACTCCAACCAATACTGTCATGGACAGATGCATTTGCGACAGGTAGATTGGTGAGGACGAGGTCAAGTAAGATTTTCCCTCATGTTGGTTCGCTCACCACCTGCCGCAGGCCCGGTCTGGCAGCTATGTCCTTCAGGACTCGGCCAGCTCAGTCAGTAGTGGTGCTACCGAGTAGGTGGTAATCAGCAGGAGGTTTCCTTGCCCATGTTTGACCTGATGCCATGAGATTTCATGGGGTCCAGAGTCAATGTTGAGGACTCCCAGGGCCACTCCCTCCTGACGGTATATCACTGTACCGCCACCTCTGGTGGGTCTGTCCTGCCGGTGGGACAGGACATACCCAGGGATGGTAATGGAAGAGTCTGGGATGTTGGCTGAAAGGTATGATTCTGTGAGTACGGCTATGTCAGGCTGTTGCTTGACTAGTCTGTGGGACAACTCTCCCAATTTTGGCACAAGTCCCCAGATGTTAATGAGGAGGACCTTGCAGGGTCGACTGGGCTTGGTTTGCCTTTGTCGTGTCCGGTGCCTCGTGGTCCGTCTGGTTTTATTCTTATTGTGGCTTTTTTTAGCGAGATTTTACAACTGAGTGGCTTGCTAGGCCATTTCAGAGGGCAATTAAGAATCAACTACATTGCTGTGGGTCTGGAGTCACATATAGGCCAGACCGGGTAAGGACGGCAGGTTTCCTTCCCTGAAGGACATTAGTGAACCAGATGGGTTTTTACGACAATCTGGTCGTTTCATGGCCACCATTACTGATACTGATATTTTAATTCCAGATTTTATTTAATTAATTGAATTTCAATGATTTGAACTTATGACTCCAGATTATTAGTCCAGGCCTCTAGATTACTAGTCCAGTAACATAACCACTATACTATCGTACCCTTTTTGCCTTCTTGATTAAAATATTTGTCTGACAATTCATAGCCCATCTGTTTATTGGTCCCAATCTCTTTGAATGCTGTTTATTTCTCTTATTTGTCAACTAGCCACTTATCTAGGTACCAACAGTAAATTTTATAAAATTCCTCTCTTGAATAATTTAGGAATAGCCTGAATTGCAGGGGAGCCAAAACAGATTCCTGCTAAGTCCTCTGATCATTGTCAACAAAAACTGAGCTTTATCTGTTTCTCATTGGCTTCCACTGCACATCAGAGTTTCAGGGTGTGGATACAATAGAGGGAGCGTGAGAGGGGGAGGTAAGCAGCATCCTTGGCCTTTTATTCTTTATCTCCTTTTCCACTGAATCATTGACTCACACACAGGCATTCACTGCAGCATGGCACACAAGGTCCTGCCATATAAAACTTTGTTTCAAGGAGTATCTTCTACAACAACAACAACTTGCATTTATATAGCACCTTTAATGTAGTAAAAAAGTATGGAACCTCTTGCAGCACCAAGAACCCACACATGGCTCACTAAGGCTCTGAAAAACATGTAATTTAGGGCTAGGCCTCATAATAACATTAGCAGCAATACAAAACAAGCACTGCAAGGCCGGTTCATTCAATCATCTTGGGTGTTTGCTTCTAAACTGATCTGATTCTGTTTGGACTTGTTCTGAGTGCCCACTGTTTATGTGCAGTTTCGCAGCTTTGGCAGAAAAAAACTCACATGGGTAGATTTTATGAATTCACATTCCTGGTACAGAGCTTCACACACCAGACTGATAAATTTAAAGGGAGACAACATTAACTTGTTTAGCAACCTCCATCCAGGCTATTGTAACAGTACCCTTGCCTGGAGAGTGCTCTTGCACTTCATAAAGATCCATTCTTCTCCATAGCAATGTCAAAGCCGTATCTTAGAATAGTGCTGTTCTGCCTTCATGCCTTGTTTCTCCCATTTTGGAAGTTTGGATCATTATAGCGTGTGGTCGGCTCATTGTACTACAGATGCACACAGCACCCAAGGATCAGTGGTTCCAGTGCCTTTTTGTATTATTAAGTCTCAGGAGCCTTAACCTTTTTAAAGTCTCAAATGTGGAAGAGCGTCTGAGTTTTCTCTCCCTTTACAATGTGTGAGACAATGTTGTTATAAATCAATAGCCATGTGGTGAAGGATAGACTACTGGAACCTGGTCTTTAGCTGTTTCTAAGCTTTTATTCTTAGAGATTCCCCTTACACAAACACCACACCCTAGCTAAGCTCCCTATAAAAAGGATACAAGAGAGTTACCAGTTGATACCCACCACCTGAATACAATTAACACTCATTGATCTAAATTAAACAATTAAAAATTGTTACATGCACAATGGAAGTTTCCAGCAATGTCACATAGCCACTTTGGTATCTAGTGATTTGAACTTAATTGCATCAGATTTTATGAAGCTGAACTTTACTGCTACACATTGATATAAATATTAAAAAGCCACATTTATTAGCAAATGAATTAATACTTTATTAATGTGTATGAGAGAGACAAAGAGATACAACCTCCCTCCCTAATGCACTTTTGGTGTTCTTGTCAGCATTCAGATGTTAGCTTGTCTCAGTTAGTAGCCTCTGAGTCGAAAGGTTCCAGATTCAAGTCCCAGTCCACTTGAATACTTTTTGGACACTAAGGGAATCATGGAATATGGGGATAGGATGGGAAAGTGGAGTTCAGGTAGATGATCAGCTATGATCTTATTGAATGGCAGATCAGGCTCATGGAACTGTATAGCCTACTCCTGCTCCTATTTCTTATGTTCTTATACATAAACTATACACTCCAGTATAGTTCTGAGGGAGTGTTGTACTGTTGGAGATACTGTCCTTTGGATGAGATGTTAAGCTAAGGTCTCGTCTGTTAAAGATCCCATGGTACTATTGAAGAAAAGTGAGGAATTCTCCCAATGCCTGGCCAACATTCCTCCCTCAATCAACACAATTAAAACAAATTAACTTGTTATTCATCCAACTGCTTTTTGGGGCATCTTGCCTGGTGCCGATTGGCTGCTGTGTTTGCCTGCTTAATAATAGATGCTGCATTTCAAAGTAATGTGTTATATGTGACGCACTTTGGAATGTTTCTGTGAGATGTGATAATTGCGAGTCGTTCTTACTTCACATGGGAGTCTTGGCCACTGTCATTGCCACTCCCTAAAGACCTAACAAAAATGTACTTTTACAGGGTTGATTAGGAGCCCCTCCTCAATAGATACACACTCTTTCACACAAGGGCATATGTACACCTAGTTATCTGGTTGAGATCATTAATGATTTTAGCCTTAAATGTAAACAAGTTTGAATATCAATTTAGGCTGGAATTCACACTCAGGTCCTTAATTTCAAGAATTTCAAGACCTCATTTCAGCAAATTTTTAAGAAGTCTCAATTTGTTACGAAGTTAATAAGTAATAAGTGCACGTTTAGATAGATAGAACAATTTATTTTCTAAATCATAACAGTAAATATAAGAGGATTCTATTCCAGTTCATTACAAATTAGCATATTACTCCTAACTAATCAGAAGCAGCATTATACATATTCAGAAGGCTCTCTTGATGGCTGTGAAATGTCTGGTAGGTGCACTCTCAACCAGATAGCATTCTGTTACCATAGCAACTCTTTAATTATTCTGTGTTAAACTCAAGTGCTAACTAGATATTTTTTCCTTATAACAAAACACATAACTGAGGAAAAGTAAAATATCTCATCATCAGACCAGATTTAAAATAGGAATTTTGAGGAGTAATATCTTTTACATAAATCCTTCAAACTGGAAAAAGACAAGTAACCAAGAATGGTTGAAATTGAACCAAAGATGATTCAGAAGTCAAATTAATTGAAGAGGGAAGAATTCTGTAAGAAGCAGAATGTGTTGGCTTTCAAAATTGAATTCACAGTTTGAAACCCAGTGGAAGCAAAATAAAATAATTTTTAAAAATCAGAGGATTTAGTGCAATCCGAAGTAAAATAAGCCCTGTATTTGAAGAAATTTTCCTGCCCAATTACCAAGCGGAAAATTGACCTTTAGATTGCATTACTGCTGTGCCACATATTTTAATATGGATTTACCACAGTGGCAAATAATTACTGCAAATAAACTAAAAACACCAGTTTAGCCAATTATTAATGGAGCAGATGCTTTCAGTGCAGGAAGAATTGACTAAGTACACTTCACTCAGCAGGCATGTTGTCCATCTGTTAAGAATTGAGCATTTTCCATAATCTAAATTGGATTCCTTTCAAAAAATATGTACATGCCATTGATTATGTAACAAAACTATTTAAAATAATAATATAATGTTTTTAGAACACATTACAGCAGTAACAATGTCATTGTTGAAAAGAAAATGGCCCTATTTAAAGTCACAAACGACATCCTCTGTGACTGTGACCATAGTGCATTATCCCTCTTTGACCTCTCTCCAGCCTTTAACATGGTCGACCACACCATCCTTCTCCAACACCTCTCCTTCATGGTCCATCTCAGTGGGATTGCCCTCACTTGGTTGCACTCTTACATATCTGATCATAGCCAGAGTTTTTCCAGCAATGGCTTCTCTTCCCACCCCGCACTATTACCTCTGGAGTCCCCCAAGGACCTATTCTTGATTGCTCCTCACCCTCATCTAAATGCTGCTCCTTAGCGATATCATCAGCAGATGTGGGGTCAGCTTCCACATATATATTGACGACACCCAGCTAAACCTCTCCACCACCTCTTTTGACTTCTCCACTGTCTCTGTGTTGTCAAACTGTTGGTCCTACATCTAGTCTTGGATGATCCCACATGGCAGATTGGTCAAAAAAGTAAAGGCCCATGGGATCCAAGGGAATGTGGCAAATTGGATCCAAAATTGGCTCAGTGGCAGGAAGCAAAGGGTGATGGTCGACGGCTGTTTTTGTGACTGGAAGGCTGTTTCCAGTCGGGTGCCGCAGGGCTTGGTACTAGGTCGGTACTTTGCTTTTTGTGGTATACATTAACGATTTAGACTTAAACGTAGGGGACATGATTAAGAAATTTGCGGATGACACAAAGATAGGCCGTGTGGTTGCTAGTGAGGAGGAAAGCTATAAACTGCAGGAAGATATCAATGGACTGGTCAGATGGGCAGAAAAGTGGCAAATGGAGTTTAATCTGGAGAAGTGTGAGGTAATACATTTGGGAAGAGCAAACAAGGCAAGGGAATACACAATAAATGGGAGGATACTGGGAGGTGTAGAGGGAGTGAGGAACCTCGGAGTACAGATCCCTGAAGGTAGCAGGACAGGTAGATAAGGTGGTTAAGAAGCATATGGAATGCTTTCCTTTATTAGCCAAGGCATAGAATATAAAGGCAGGGATGTTATGCTGGAACTGTATAAAACACTAGTTAGGCCACAGCTTGAGTACTGCACACAGTTCTAGTCACCACATTACAGAAAGGATGTAATTGCACCAGAGAGGTTGCAGAGGAGATTTACGAGGATGTTTCCAGGACTGGAGAATTTTAGCTATGATGACAGATTGGATAGTCTGGGGTTGTTTTCCTCGGAACAGAGGAGGCTGAGGGGTGATTTGATTGAGGTGTACAAAATTATGAAGGGCCTAGAGAGAGTGGATAGGAAGGATCTATTTCCCTTAGTGGTTGGAGACATCAGGGGGTTGGAATGTCATGGGGGGGGCGGACATCTTTGGGGGGGTCGGAGTTATCGGAAGGGCATGGATAGATCGGGGGGGGGGGGTCGGACATTGGGGGGAGGGGGTCAGCTGATCGCGTGTGCCGAGTCATGGCAGGTAAGCTTGTTGGGCCTGGAGGAAACACTCCTGCTCTTCCTGGCCTACAAGCAGTGCAATAAAGGCACTTGTCTGTTGATCCAGCTCTTCTTGCCTCCTCTCACACGGGAATCCCGGCCTGCAGGAGTTAAAAACAAAAAAGCTATTAAAACGGAGGCATGAAGCCTCCTTAAAAGATTTTACTGACCGACCCACCTCCTGAGAGTGGATAGGTCACAGCCCCCCAACCCGCCTCCGTTAAAATCGGAAATGGGCAGATTGGAGGTGGGTTGGGATTGGATTTTACATTTTTACAATTTTTACCTTTCCACTCACCCCCAACCCACCCATACTTGGGGGTTAAAATTACCCCCAGGTTTCTGTTTCCGATTCTACAACTGTTTACTGTTGTCTTTATCTCAGTTCTTGCCATGCTGCTGCTCTCTGTCTTCACAGTTCAAGTGTTGTTCTCTAAACGTGTACCATTTTTAAAATCTAAAAATTGCTACTGTTATACTTTTCTTAAGTCATAATTATGTGTAGACCACTTGGTAATGTGCTTCAAAATTTACTTTCTCTTGTTGCAGAACTTGGTTGGGATTGCTGCAGTAATTGGCTTGAAGTTCTAGAAATCCTTGTAATGGTAGTGCTGTGTGGTTTAATGTAACTATAGCACTATTTGGAAAAGACTACTGAAGTACTCCATAAACTTAAAAAAACCTTCAAAATCCTACTTAGATAAAATAAGCAAGAAATGAGTAGTTATGTGCCACTGGCTGTGTTCATGTATCTGTGACTGTGTCCTGTTTTCTGAGATGAACCTTCAGATAATTTCACAGTAACTAAAACTAACCAGAATATGACACTGAGTCAGCACTTCCTGCTTCCCCTTTTTACATCCTGTAGTACTAGGAATATGTTACAGTTGTACGTCCTGTGAGACAGTTTTTGATAGAATAAATTCAGTCATATATGTTCTACGTAGCAAATTGTTTGCAATTACTTTTGTTTATAATATGTTAGATCTGGATTTTGTTCTTCATAATGGATCTTTAATTTATCAAATTTGCCATAAACTTACCTGATGATAAGAGTAAAATGGATTTCTCTTTTTTTAAACTCATATGGTGGTTTGGAATGAAAGCCTGGCAGATTTGTGTAGGCCATGGACTTGTTGCTAGGGTCCCTGATTGCCACACGCATGCCATCAATCTCTACACACTATATTCCAAAGAAGTAGTGACCAGTTTATTTCCCTACTACCTTTTATGTGAATACTCTTACTGTTTGTTCCTAGTGCTTGTGCCCGGTCAGAGCATATGGTCTATGGTATCTCCTATCTGATCTTATGCTCCTTCAACGTGCTACCTCAGTAGAAGGAGTAAGTGACGTAACAGCTTGCTACTCCTCAATGGGGGCCTCTGCAGAACTGGGTCATGATATGGCCCTTAAACTACTGTCAGCACTACAGCGCTTACACTGGATGGCTGCTCCTGCTCACAACCTGTCACTTCTGCAGTTCCCTGATGCATGTAGCATCACCCTGAAAGGTGGCTGCTTTATCCAGCCATGCCCTGCCTGCTGTATGTCCATTGCAGAGAACCAGGAATCTGCATGGGACCAGACTTTTGGCTACTACTTAGGAATGTGAAGCCTGCCAACAAAGTTTTCTCAAGCCAGTCTCTTAGCCTGTCCAAATCTATGTAACTTGGCGTTCCAAATCTCAATAGCTACAGTCATTGTTCTTGAAGAAACTGCATTTTTACTTTGGTCCTCTATACTCGGAGGTTTCTCTACAGACATCTGAGAACTTGTTACTAGTTCCATAGTACACTGAAATACATAGAACTTACAGCACAGAAACAGGCCATTCAGCCCAACCAGTCCGTGTCAGCAATAACTTTCCACATGAACAAAAAGGTAAGTTTAAAAGAAGTACTTACATATAAACTAATCCCAGTCAAAATTGAACAGTTAATCATATCAGAATGCTTAATTAAATCAAGTACCAGGTAGGAGATACAATCCATTCCTAATAATTCAGTCATCTTTTACACTAAGAAAATTGAATTATCTAGGAATTTGCACTGAGCATGTAAATAACATAGAAAAGTAGGAATTTATAAAGTCATGAAGTCACAAGTGGCTTATGAATGTTTCAGCTGCGAATAAAATAAACTCAGGATCCCATTGTTCCCCATTTTGTTTGCTGTTTATACCATGTGCAAAAACACAGGCACACAAATCAGTAGAGTATTATCAAAGTCTGTTCTTATAAATTCAAAAAAATGAAGCTTTATAATCAACTTGGTAATTTATCCAGTTGCTCTCCACCTCTCTCTCTCCAACCACAGCAACAACAACGTGCATTTATATAGAGCCTTTAACTCCTTTAAGATGCTGCTTAAAATCTACCTATTTGACCAAGCATTTGGTCACCTGTCCTAATGTCTCCTTCTTTGGCTCGATGTCAATTTCTGTCTGATTATGCTCCTGTGAAGTGTCTTGGGGCATTTTACTACGTTAAAGGTGCTATATAAATGCAAGTTGTTGTTGTTCTTGTTGATTTGCCTTGGATTGACTAAGTGAGGGAAAGTCACAGTTTTGGGGGTGAAGTTTTGTCAGGACTTTATTCCTTCAGCAATCAGTCAGCTCCCAGTCAGCTCCCAATCAAGCATGTATTTGGCCAGCAATAATGGGAGAAAGAAAAAAAACGAAATGTCTTTTCTTAATAACTGGAGATCTTTGATAGGCAAGAATTTCAGCCTTGAAGCAAGAATGCAAACTCTTTTCCAATAGCTGAGCATGACCTAAGAAATTGTGATTTGTAATATAAAGCAATGGTGTGCGAAACCCTCTCTGACCATGAGAGGAAACAGCAGGGTAATACGTACCCCGGTGTACTGTCTAGCAATTAGTTTGGCAATGAACGCCTAAAGTAGACTTACAGTGAGGAAGACTCAATTACGGACTCGGGGTAATTCACTTCTCTGATTGATAACTTAAGCATTGTGTGACCTTATGTCTGCATTCTCCCACGGAACAATACCCTAAGTGTGCAAGATATTAATATAATGACTTTTTGCTGTAGCATTTTGTGAGAAATGCCATCTTCCATTATGGTGTTCCCAATTTTTTTCTCAATAATTAAAATAACTGGCACTTTTTAATTAAACCTTAATGAAAGGTTTACCTTACTCATAACAAGGAACGTTTACTAATAAACAATTTTAAGCTTTTCTATTTATTGTTCAATATTTTTATTTGAATTAGATGTTACTCTTAAAAATGATGATATATTATTTTTGAGTCATTCATTCATGATTTGGTAAGAAATAGTTTTTATGTAACAGTTTTGCTAAGAGTATTAAGAAATTTGGGCTAGAAATGTGATTGTACCTAGAAACGGGTGCGCAGGGGGCGGGCCGTGCACTGCACATGCCTGTTAGTATTGACTCAGGCAGCAACTAATATTTGTGCTGCTTGCTGATTAGAATCACGCAGCCGTTTCTTCAGATCTTATCCTCTTTTTCCCTTCTGGCTTCAATTTCACCCTGCACACACTGCATGACAAGCTGCAGATGCTTTCACCAGCCACTTGAGCAGAGCCATAGGAGTGCTGAAGTACAGTCCCAGGAAAGCGGCTGTGGCTCAATGGGAGTTGAACCTGTTGTCTTCTTTCAGGATGACAGCAGGCCTGCTCCCCCGACACCCACTCTGCCACTGCCCTTGGTAGTGCCACACAGCCAGCTGCGCCAGACTCCTCCGGCCCAGAGTTGCTCAACACCATTCTCCAGGGCCATCTGAAGTGTCCTCAATGGAAGCTCAGCAGCCTTCCACCTCCCAAGCTGTAGCCAGTGGGGAAACATTTTGCAGAAGCCCCAGGATAGGAAAGAAGCACACATGACAGGCAGTGAGGGGTTGCACAAGAATGATTAGTAATCTTTTTTGTTAGCTAAGCCATGCACTGTGACAGTATTTGTTTGATAAATTTGTTTTTGTTCTGGACTTATCTTAGTATTTATCTTTGCAGTGAAATGATGGCAAGACCCATAATACTGAGCTGAAGCAAAGCAATCAGATGGTGGTAGTAAGGACGGTGGTGACAAAGATTGTGGGACTGTTGGTGATTGAGGAATGGGAGCGCTGATTTAGGTGAAGCGCTCCTCGATGAGCTGGTCTCTGAGAGCTCTGGCAGCTAAGGGCACTGGTGGTCGCTGCCTCTCCTCCTCCTCCTCCTTCTCTGCTCCTCTTTCTGCACATGTTGCTGCCAAGGTGGTGGTAAGGGCTGATTCCTCATCATCTAGGAGAATCAAGGGACATAGGGATCGGGCAGGAAAGTGGAGTTGAGGTTGAAGATCAGCCATGATCTGATTGAATGGCGGAGCAGGCTCGAGGGGCCATATGGCCGACTCCGGCCTGGCTTAAATAACGGCAGGTCAGAGGACCGGCGCAGGATGAAAGAGTTATGACTGCTGCCAAGATAGTGGACACAGACCTGCATGATGTGCTGCCTGTGGTCGCAAACCAGCTGTATGTGGAGGGAATGGAATCCCTTACGATCGATAATGATGTCAAGCTGGTGATAGGGAGCACGCACGACAATGTGTGTGCAGTCAATGGCACCTTGCACCCTGGGGAAATCTGCCATGTGAGCGAAGTCAAGTGCTTTCTAGTCCTGCTTTGCTTTGTCCATAGGGAAAGAGACGTAAGTGTTCCTCATGGTGTAGAGAGCCTCGGTGATCTCCCTGATACAGCGGTGTACTGCAAACTGTGATATGTCCCTGATGTCAGCTGTTGCAGCCTGAAAGGAGCCTGTGGTATAAAAGTTGAAATCTCTTCATGTTCCATATCTTGTGCTTGTCTTCAAGGGATGCTGTGAAATGTGTTCAGCGTTTACTGCTAGGAATTCTAGGAGTTAAACTGAGCTGTTGGCTTTGGACAAATCTTAGGTGTGAGATTTTCAATAGCAAGTTGTACAACTGAGATGTTGACTTGCATCTAAAATATGAACATAGCTAGCAGTGACAAACTGCACTTGTTAAATGGGCTACAGAGGATGGCCAAGTGACATTGATGCATTCTTCTCCTCACCTCTTCTCATCACTCCTGTTACTTAAACTCTTTGCCCTGACTTTTTTTTCTCCGCCTCCTTTTCTTCTGTATTTTTCTTTCTCCCATCTGGCTATGGGACTTTACTTTTACTCACTGGAGAGTGAGAGAAAGTGAGAGAAAGATATAGAAGCAGGATTAATCCAGCATTCATAGCTGTAGCAAAAACCCTCTTAGAAAACTATCGCTATAAATGCTGTGGCAGCCCCACTCACAGCATTCTACATAAGAACATAAGAGCATAAGAAATAGGAGCAGCAGTAGGCCATATGGCTCCTTGAGCCTGTTCCGCCATTCAATAAGATCATGGCTGATCTTCTACCTCAACTCCACTTTCCCGTCTGATCCCCATATCCCTTGATTCCCTTAGAGTCTAAAAATCTATCCATCTCAGCCTTGAATATACTCAACCACTGAGCATCCACAGTCTTCTGGGGCAAAGAATTCCAAAGATTCACAACCCACTGCATGAAGAAATTTCTCCTCATCTCAATCCTGAATGGCCGACCCTTTATCCTGAGACTATGCCCCCTCGTTCTAGACTCTCCAGCCAGGGGAAACAATCTCTCAGCATCCACCCCTGAGCCGCCTCAGAATCTTATGTGTTTTAATGAGATCACCTCTCATTCTTCTAAGCTCCAGAGAGTATCGGCCCATTCTACTCAATCTCTCCTCATAGGACAACCCTCTCATCCCAGGAATCAATCTAGTGAACCTTCATTGCACCACCTCTAAGGCAAGTATATCTTTCCTTAGGTAAGGAGTCCAAAACTGTACACAGTACTACAGGTGAGGTCTCACCAAAGCCCTGTACAATTGCAGCAAGACTTTCTTACTTTTGTACTCCAACCCACATGCACCAAAGGCCAATATACCATTTGCCTTCCTAATTGCATGCTGTACCTGCATGTTACTTTCTGTGTTTTGTATACAAGGACACCCAAATCCCTCTAAACACCAACATTTAATAGTTTCTCACCATTTAAAAAATATTATTTTTTTCTATTCTTCCCACCAAAGTGAATAACCTCACATTATACTCCATCTGCCATCTTATTGCCCACTCACTTAACATGTCTGTATCCCTTTGCAGACTCTTTGTGCCCTCCTCACAGCTTACTTTCCCACCTAGCTTTGTATCATCCACAAACTTGCATACATTACACTCAGTCCCAACACCTATGTCATTAATATACATTGTAAATAGCTGAGGCCCAAGCACTGATCCTTGCAGCACCCCACGAGTTACAGGCTGCCAACCTGAAAATGACCAGTTTAACCCTACTCTCTGTTTTCTATCCATTAACAAGTCTTCTCCCCATGCTAATGTATTACCCCCAACCCCATGAACCCTTATCTTGTGTAACAGCTTTTTGTGTGATACCTTATCGAATGCCTTTTGAAAATCCAAATATATTATACCCACTGGTCCCCCTTTATTTACCCTCCTAGTTACATCCTCAAAAAACTCTAATAAATTTGTCAAACATGATTTCCCTTTCATAAAACCATGTTGACTCTGCCTAATCATATTATGATTTTCTAAATGCCCTGTTACCACGTCCTTAATAATGGAATCCAGCATTTTCCTGACAACTGATGTCAGGCTAACTGGCCTGTAGTTCCATTTTTTCTCTCTTCCTCCTTTCTTGAATAGCGATGTTATATTTGCTACCTTCCAATCCACTGGGACCGTTCTAGAATCTAGGGAATTTTGGAAGATCACAACCAATGCATCCACTATCTTGGCAGCCACCTCTTTTAGAACCCTAGGATGTAGGCCATCGGATCCAGGGAATTTGTCGCATTTTCATCCCATTAATTTCTCCAGTACTTTTTCTTTACTAATATTAATTACTTTAAGTTCCTCACTCTCATTGTCCCTTGGTTCCCCACTATTTCTGGTATGTTTTTTGTGTCTTCTACTGTGAAGACAGAGACAAAATATTTGTATAATGTCTCTGCCATTTCCTTATTCCCCATTATCATTTCTCCTGTCTCAGCCTCCAAGGGATCCATGTTTACTTTCACTACTGTCTTCCTTTTAATACCTTGTAGAAGCTCTTACAATCTGTTTTTATATTTCTTGCTAGTTTGCTTTCATATTCTATTTTCTCCCTCTTTATCAATGTTTTGGTAATCCTTTGCAGATTTCTAAAACTCTCCCAATCCTCAGGCTTACTACTCTTCTTGACAACATTATAAGCCTCTTCTTTTAATCTAATACTATACTAACTGCTTTAGTTAGCCACAGATGGATCATTTTTCCTGTGGAGTTTTTATTTCTCAATGGAATGTATATTCTATCTAGTAAGAGAAGGCTCAAGAAATGCTAGTAATTGCTAACACAGTGCATACATATATAAGATTGTAATCGTGGGAGGAAAGAGATTGCAATCTCCACATGAGACTCCCACTGAGTACCGCAGAGCTGTTAGGTCTGCCGTTGAAGCCTGGGTAAATTCACAGTAAAGTTTATGCTTGAACCTTGTGCTGAGTTTCCAACCTTAGCTGTATAGAGACCAGAATCTTCCCTCAATAGAAGGTTGTTGTAGGGAGAGTTCTCAGGCTGATTTAAGCAACGCCAATAGCCGACTGAGGTGAGTATTGGTGAAGCCTGAGAGCCGCTCTTTTTTTGGTGTGTGTTTGGCAGACCAGACCGACTTGGGAAAAAGAGATTTCCTACCCTTAAAGGAAATGAAAAGAACTAAATAAACGTAACATTTTCTTTATCCTTTGTAAAAAAAAAATCAACCTCAATAATGGAAAGATATAAAAATATTTTGCAAATTATTATAATGTATAAAGAAGAATCAAATGGGTTAATGCCTCTGCTAAAATAACAGACAAAGGAGTGTTATGTGAAGGTTATATGAAGGCATTTGCCCACTAATATCTTCCCAACAGTAATTTCTAGAGTTTTTTCTTTCACATTTTTTAGCTGATCTTAATCAAATTGACTCAGCAAAACAAAAGCACTGCTCATTGTAGTGCAATCTTTACTCTTTTAGATTATGCTGATTTTTCATCACTGCAAGTTCATGCTTTTCTTTATTGCATTCACTGCATGAATCACTCTTGAGTAAGTCAGGAACAATTTTTTTTATAACAACATAAATCCAGCAGCTCACTAAAGGAAAAGACCGGAGCATCAAAGTCAAAGAGGGTTTTAGAAATCAGCAAAGAATGACCAAGAAATTGATAAAGAGGGAGAAAATTGAATATGAGAGTAAACTAGCAAGAAATATAAAAACAGATTGTAAGAGGTTCTACAAAAATGTAAAAGGGAAGAGATTAGTAAGAGTAAACGTGGGTCCCTTAGAGGCAGAGCCAGGAGAAATTATAATGAGGAGTAAGGAAATGGCGGAGACGTTAAACAAATATTTTGTATCTGCTTTCACAATAGAGGACACAAAAGACATACTGGAAATGGTGGGGAACCAAGGGTCAAATGAAAGTGAGGAACTTAAAGTAATTAATATCACTAAAGGAAAAAGTACTGGAGAAATTAATGGAACTAAAAGCCGACAAATTCCCTGGACCTGATGGCCTACATCCTAGGGTTTTAAAAGAGGTGGCTGCAGAGATAGTGGATGCATTGGTTTTGATCTTCCAGAATTCCCTAGATTCTAGAACGGTCCCAGTGGATTGGAAGGCAGCAAATGTAACCCCGCTATTCAAGAAAGGAGGAAGGGAGAAAACAGGGAACTACAGGTCTGTTAACCTGATATCAGTAGTAGGGCAAATGCTACAATCTATTATTAAGGATGTAGTAACAGGGCACTTAGAAAATCATAATATGATTAGGCAGAGTCAACACAGTTTTATGAAAGGGAAGTTGTGTTTGACAAATCTTTTTGAGTTTTTTGAGGATGTAAATGGCAGGGTAGATAAGAGGGATCCAGTGGATGTAGTATATTTGGATTTTCAAAAGACGTAAGATAAGGTGCCACACAAAAGGTTGTTGCACAAGATTAGGGCTCATGGGGTTGGGGGGTATTAGCATGGATTGAGGATTGGTTAACGGACAGAAAACAGAGAGTAGGAATAAACGGGTAATTTTTGGGTTGGCATGTTGTAACTAGTGGGGTGCCGCAAGGATCAGTGCTTGGGCCTCAGCTATTTACAATATATTTCAATGACTTAGATGAGAGGACTGAGTGTAATGTATCCAAGTTTGCTGATGATACAAAAATAGGTGGGAAAGTAAGCAGTGAGAAGGACGTAAAGAGGCTGCAAAGGGATATAGACAGGTTAAGTGAGTGGGCGAGAAGGTGGCAGATGGAGTATAATGTGGGAAATGTGAAATTATCTACTTTGGTAGGAAGAATAGAAAAGCAGAATATTTTTTAAAAGGTGAGAGACTAAGAAATGCTGGTAATTAGAGGAATTTGGGTCCCCTTCTACATGAATCACAGAAAGTTTACAGCTTACAGCAAGCAATTAGGAAGGCAAATGGTATGTTAGCCTTTATTGCAGGGGGGTTGGAGTATAAGAGTAAGGAGGTCTTGCTGCAATTATATAGGGCTCTGGTGAGACCACACCTGTAGTACTGGGTACAGTTTTGGTCTCCTTATCTAAGGAAGGATATACTTGAAGGTTTATCAGATTGATTCCTGGGATAAGAGGGTTGTCCTATGAGGAGAGATTGAGTAGTATAGGCCTATATTCTCTGGAGTTTAGAAGAATGAGAGATGATCTCATTGAAATGTATAAAATTCTTAGAGGGCTTGACAGGGTAGCTGCTGAGAGGCTGCTTCCCCTGGCTGGAGAGTCTAGAATTAGGGGTCATAGTCTCAAGATGAGGGGCCGGTCATTTAGGACCAAGATGAGGAAAAATCTTTTCACTCAGAGGGTTGTGAATCGTTGGAATTCTCTATCCCAGAGGACTCAGTTGTTGAGTATATTCAAGGCTGAGATCGATAGAATTTTGGACTCTAAGGGAATCAAGGGATACGTGGATAGGTCAGGAAAGTGGAATTGAGGTTGAAGATCAGCCATGATCTTATTGAATGGTGGATCATGCTCGAGGGACCATATGGCCTACTCCTGCTCCTATTTTTTATGTTCTTATGTATCAGGGAAATGTTCATCACCACATTTATATCTTTGGGTAAATGTTTTCTAAAAATAACAACTAATTTCTTTATGTTCTCAGCAGTTAACAAATTGACAACATTTAGATATCAGTACTGTTGACTGCTTGTGCAGCGTTATGTCTTCTAGCTAGCCAGCTACATGGATAATTATTTATTTCCATGTATTATTATGTTTACAAAAAGCATATTAATAATTGTTATAAAAATATCTGACTGTCAGTTTGAAACCATTCACTGCTGATGCTTTCCTCCTGTTTAGCTAACTGCCATTCAACCACGTTTGGCTTAATGCCAGCAATTTAATGCTTACGGTCAGGTTAAGAAATCCAATTTGAGACTGTAACTAATTGCTGCGCAGTCTGTGTTACCTGGTGGGAGTTAAGTCATAAGATCATTTGACCTTCAGGACTCCCTGGAGAAAACAAACACCATGTACATCACATCTTTATCTCCTTCCATTCCAGCTGTGAAACAGAAGTACTGTACCTGCATAGAAATTACATCAGTCCTTCAACTGAATCTTGGTGATATTATAGTAGTGACAGATAGTATTGTCTTATCTGAGTGCACTATACGCTGTCCCTGCTCTCAAACAGCATTTCCTTATTGACTGTCAAATGGAGATAGTTCTAGGTATTCGCAATTTAGAGGAATGACCATTTGACAACAATCACAGGGCAATATATTTTTGAGTTATTTATGCAGTTCTTTATTCAATGTTAGCTGCTGGTTCTATGTGTGACTCACATGAGTTATTCTCCTTCTGTTGTGCATGAGTCATAATTGCTTACATTACTTTTACCACCACCACCACCATCACTATCACCATCACCTATCATAGATTTCCTTGTGCTAATATCACTCCTAATTTTCAGGAAAATTCAGCCTAATAAATTTTCCTTCTAACTCACATCTAGTGTGATTTGACTTTCGGCTGCAAAACTTTTACATTCAATAAATTCAGTATTTTTATGGTTTTGATGTTTAGTATTACATCTGGTACTTAATGTTTTATGTCCAAATAACTCCAGAGGAATCAATATTCCTGATCAGCTTTCCCTTTGGAAAAAAAAATCACATAGAACAGGAATATTTGATATGCTGGACAGATAGCTGAGGAAAGGAACTCCTCATATTTGCAACATTAGCAGAAAAATACTGACACATCTCTGTCCATTATTCTGCCTTTATTAAAATAGCAGTTAAAGGAACATTGTATGAATGCATTAAGGATTGATTCACTAACATTTCCAGGCTCAAATATACTGGACCTTCCTAATCATCCAACAGTACTGGGAAAAAATCCTAGACAAAATTGAAACAATGACCCAGATCAAATCAGAGAACTATCTACTTGATTTCCCCAAGACGCTCCCCTGGATTTCCACCAAGTAGGTTGTTGAATTTTCTCGTGTTTGTGGCCTGCAGATGCATCCCATTATACTAATGCAAACCTATAAAAAGTGCACAGAATTCCTCTGGACAATAGGCCCGGTGGAGAAAATCACATTCCTTCTGTCTAGACCACATTACGTTCTTGATAATTATGGTCTTCAGACTGTACTAAGGATCAAGGGATGAAGAGACTATAATAGACCATAGTAAACAATATTTATCACCACCATGGACCTTGGAGAAGCAAAACAGGACAGAATGAAAGAAAGAACTTGCATATGTATAGCGCCTTTCATGACCCCAGGACGTCCCAAAGCACTTAACAGCCAATGAATTACTTTTGAAGTGTAGTCACTGTTGCCACGTAGGGAAACACAGCAGCCATTTTGTGCAAAGCAAGGTCCCACAAATAGCAATGAGATAAATGACCAATAAAATTGGTTTAGTGGTGTTGGTTGAGAGATAAATGTTGTCTGGGACATCGGGAGAACTCCCCTGCTCTTCTTCGAATTGTGCCATGGGATCTTTAATCTGAGAGGGCAGACAGTACATTCAGTTTAACATCTCATCCGAAAGACGGCAGTACAGCACCCCCTTGATACTGGAGTGGGGCTTGAAGCAAAACCACCTCACTCAGGAGTGAGATTGCTACCACTGAGTTAAGGCTGACACATAAACGGAGACATTAGATACAACAGCTTGCATTTATATAGCATTTTTACCATAGAAAAATGTCCCATGAATAGAATGGAAAATATAAAAATAGGGGAAGGTAATATGCAACAGACAGACCAACCTTACGAAACAAGCTGTGGGAAAGCAAGCCATAACCACATTCATAAAAGGTAAAACATACCCAAGCCAGACGTACTCAAGACATACTGGGAGAATCACAATAGGACCAATTCACAACAATAGATAACATAGAAAAGAACAACAATTGTTTACCAGGGAAGTAACACTACACACTACTGTAAAGTAGCCCTGCCCTGACTAAGACTACCCAAACAAGTTGTAGCAATCAACCCATACAAGGAACTAACTGAACTACTGAAACATTTACACACACTCTGGTACCAATCAGGAAGTAACAAAAAGCCACATGATGTCTACCAGATATGAATTCACTGTGCTTTCACAGTAATAGCCAAGCTGAGAGCTAACCATCTAAAAAAAATGAAATGGTAGGTGGATCGCAGAATTCTATGCAGTATCTGTTATGTCTGTAGGTGGCATTTAACAATTTTAAATGGGCATGTAGCATTACCAGTCGAACGAGAGTTGATATTTAATACTGGTTCTTGTAATTCTGCATGTAGTTCCACACTTTGGCTATTCGGGTGGCTCTGCGGCAATCTGTTACCTTCTGGCTGATTAATTATGCAGCGGCATGTAAGTATTTGTGAAATCTTAATAATTGTCATGAGTGTACTATTTATAAAATATACTTTCTTCCAACCAGGATAAACCTACAAATTATTTCAGAAACCTAAGTTATATATGCCCAGTTGGGGCCTGGGGCAGGCAAAGCAACCACCCCCTTCCCACCACCGCCTCCCCCTCCCCACCACCGCCCCATTTCCCAGACCCCTCTCCCCCCACCCCACTCCACACCCCAGCCAGTGATCAGAAAATTGGGGCTTATAAGAGGGAAATGTAGCTCTGCACACATCCATCCCCCACAGTGAGTAGATCATTGGGACCTGGGGAAGGGCTGGCAAACCCTCCCCCCATGAACAGAAAACTGGGGCCCCCTTCTTCCCCCCTCCCATTTGCTTCTTCCCCTTTCCAGTTCTCCTGACTGTGTCCAATTGTGCCTACCCTCTGATTCCACTTGACCTGAATACTGCACTTTGTCTAGACTCCCCACATGCAATGCCATGGGAGACTGGATAATCGCTATTAAAATGAAGCCCATTTGACTCTTCAGGTGATACATGAGTTTTAAGAATATAAAAGAAAATAAATGTTAGAAATTTGAGGTATCTAAGAACCTTATGAAGCTTTTCATTTATATGTCTGCACCAATACTACTTTGAAAACCTATTTTTTTTTAAAGTCAAAGGGGTAAATTTTAACCTCCAAGATCGGGTGGGCTTGGGACGGGTGGGTCGAAAAATCCTCTGTTTTCAGAGCAGGAACGCATCTCGGCTCCAACGCGCCTACTTCCAGGTTTGATCCAGACGCATTTGGGTGCTTGCGCACTTCAAATACCTGGGAGTCCCACTGGCACTTAAAGCTGGTGGGATGATATTTAAAGGGCCAATTGAGGTATTTAAACTACTTAAAGCTGTTTTTTATGTTTTGACACACACAAACCATTTTAATTTCTCCTGAACGTGTCTCCCGTAGCCTCTGAGACACGCCAGAGAAATGGAGGCGAGTTGCAGTCAACCCTCATTTGGACCTCTAAACCAGCGATTGACACGTGAATAAAAGGTGCGTTTTTGCAGCAGGGTAATCAGTTCTCTCAGACAAATCTTTGGCTGGGCGTTCTTTGTGTTTAGACTGAGATTTCTCGGTTCACACTCAGATTTCTTGTGCTCAGTCATAGTTACCTACATTTTGGATCCCCTCAAACTGACAGCATCAGGATGGGGGGCACAATGGATCTATTCAACAGTACATCTGAGGAGGAGACACATCACCATCCGTGGCAAGCACAGTGTGCAGTTCTGTGAGTTGCAGCTACACAAGATAGAGGTGCGCCACAAGGACCTGCAGAAGAGCAGAGAGGGGACCAAAGGTGGGGCCGAGGTTGCAGGACGCACTACCCAGTGAGAGGATCTACAGGCAGAGATTGAGTTTCCTGGTCCTCTCTGACGAGCAGTGTCCACGCAGGCTCAGATTGAGTTGCCAGGTGGGCGCAGACATCTGCATGCTCCTTCATGCAGAGCTGCTCTTGGCTGGACCTGGTGGCCACACATTGCCCGTGGCAGTTAAAGGCACCACTGCCCTCAATTTCTTCATTTCCGGATCCTTCCAGGGCGCCACTGGTAACATCACCAGGATCTCTCAGTCGTCTGCACATAAGATGACCTGTCAAGGCCATAGAGCAGTGTAGTGATTTGGGTAAAGATAAACAGAGTGTGACAGGAAGGGACAGAGAGTATAATGGTAATAGTGCATCAGCAAATAAGGTCAAAGGAGGGAATAATGGTAAAAAGTACAAAATAAAGGCACTTTCTCTGAATGCACAAAGCATTCATAACAAGATAGACAAATTAGTGGCAAAAATAGAGATAAATGGGTTTGATCTAGTAGCCATAACAGAGAAGTGGTTGCAAGGTGACTAAGATTGGGAACTGAATATTCCAGGGTACTTGATTTTTCAAAAAGACAGATGCAATGGAAAAGGAGGAGGCTGAGACTGGAGGAATTATAATGGAGAATAAGGAAATGGCAGAGACGTTAAACAAATATTTTGTATCTGTCTTCACAGTAGAAGACACAGAAAGCATTTTTTTTCTTTGTTCATAGGATGTGGGCGTTGTTGCCAAGGCCAGCATTTATTGCCCATCCCTAATTGCCCTTGCGAAGGTGGTGGTGAGCTGCCTTCTTGAACTGCTGGAGTCCATGTGGTGAAGATTCTCCCACAGTGCTGTTAGGTAGGGAGTTCCAGGATTTTGACCCAGTGATGACGAAGGAATGGCGATATATTTCCAAGTCGGGATGGTGTGTGACTTGGTGTTGTTCCCATGTGCCTGCTGCCCTTGTCCTTCTAGGCGGTAGAGGTCGTGTGTTTGGAGGTGCTGTCGAAGAAGCCTTGGCGAGTTGCTGCAGTGCATCCTGTAGATGGTACACACTGCAGCCACGGTGCACGGTGGTGAATGGAGTGAAGGTTTAGGGTGGTGGATGGGGTGCCAATCAAGCGGGCTGCTTTGTCCTGGATGGTATAGAGCTTCTTGAGTGTTGTTGGAGCTGCACTCAACAAGGCAAGTGGAAAGTATTCCATCACACTCCTGACTTGTGCCTTGTAGATGGTGGAAAGGCTTTGGGAAGTCAGGAGGTGAGTCACCCATTGCAGAATACCCAGCCTCTGACCTGCTTTTGTAGCTACAGTATTTATGTGGCTGGTCCAGTTAAGTTTCTGGTCAATGGTGACCCCCAGGATGTTGATGGTGGGGGAATTGGTGATGGTAATGCCATTGAATGTCAAGGGAAGGTGGTTAGACTCTCTCTTGTTGGAGACTTGCCTGGCACTTGTCTGGTGCGAATGTTACTTGCCACTTATGAGCCCAAGCCTGGATGTTGTCCACGTCTTGCTGCATGCAGACACGGACTGCTTCATTATCTGAGGGGTTGCGAATGGAACTAAACACCGTGCAATCATCAGCGAACATCCCCATTTCTGACCTTATGATGGAGGAAAGGTCATTGATGAAGCAGCTGAAGATGGTTGGGCCAACGACACTGCCCTGAGGAACTCCTGCAGCAATGTCCTGGGGCTGAGATGATTGGCCTCCAACAACCACTACCATCTTCCTTTGTGCTAGGTATGACTCCAGCCACTGGATCGTTTTCCCCCTGATTCCCATTGACTTCAATTTTACTAGGGCTCCTTGGTGCCACACTTGATCAAATGCTGCCTTGATGTCAAGGGCAGTCACTCTCACCTCACCTCTGAAATTCAGCTCTTTTGTCCATGTTTGGACCAAGGCTGTAATGAGGTCTGGAGCCGAGTGGTCCTGGCGGAACCCAAACTGAGCATCGGTGAGCAGGTTATTGGTGAGTACGTGCCGCTTGATAGCACTGTTGACGACACCTTCCATCACTTTGCTGATGATTGAGAGTAGACTGAGGGGGCGGTAATTGGCCGGATTGGATTTGTCCTGCTTTTTGTGGACAGGACATACCTGGGCAATTTTCCACATTGTCGGGTAGATGTCAGTGTCGTAGCTGTACTGGAACAGTTTTGCTAGAGGTGCAGCTAGTTCTGGAGCACAAGTCTTCAGCACTACAGCCGGCATATTGTCGGGGCCCATAGCCTTTGCTGTATCCAGTGCACTCAGCCATTTCTTGATATCACATGGAGTGAATCGAATTGGCTAAAGACTGGCTTCTGTAATGGTGAGGCGATCAGGAGGAGGCCGAGATGGATCATCCACTTGGCACTTCTGGCTGAAGATGTTTGCAAACCCTTCAGCCTTGTCTTTTGCACTCATTGCTGGACTCCGCCATCATTGAGGATGGAGATGTTTACAGAGCCCCCTCCTCCTTTTAGATGTTTAATTGTCCACCACCATTCATGACTGGATGTGGCAGGACTGCAGAGGTTTGATCTGATCCATTGGTTGTGGAATCGCTTAGCTCTGTCTACAGCATGTTGCTTCTGCTGTTTAGCATGCATGTCGTCCTGTATTGTAGCTTCACCAGGTTGGTACCTCATTTTTAGGTACACCTGGTGCTGCTCCTGGCATGCTCTTCTACACTTCTCATTGAACCAGGGTTGATCCCCTGGCTTGTTGGTAATGGTAGAGTGAGGAATATGCCGGGCCATGAGGTTACAGATTGTGCTGGAATACAATTCTGCTGCTGCTGATGGCCCGCAGCACTTCATGGATGCCCAGTTTTGAGCTGTTAGATCTGTTCTGAATCTATCCCATTTAGCACGGTGGTAGTGCCCCACAACACGTTGGATGGTGTTCTCAGTGTGAAGACGGGACTTCGTCTCCACAAAGACTGCGCGGTGGTCATTCCTACCAATACTGTCATGGACAGATGCATTTGCGACAGGTAGGTTGGTGAGGACGGGATCAAGTAGGTTCTTCCCTCATGTTGGTTCGCTCACCACCTGCCGCAGGCCCAGTCTGGCAGCTATGTCCTTCAGGACTCGGCCAGCTTGGTCAGTAGTGGTGCTTCTGAGCCACTCTTGGTGATGGACATTGAAGTCCCCCACCCAGAGTACATTCTGTGCCCTTGCTACTCTCAGTGCTTCCTCCAAATGGTGCTCAACATGGAGGAGGACTGATTCATCAGCTTAGGGAGGGCAGTAGGTGGTAATCAGCAGGAGGTTTCCTTGCCCATGTTTGACCTGATGCCATAAGATATCTTGGGGCCCGGATTCAATGTTGAGGACTCCCAGGGCCACTCCCTCCTGACTGTATATCACTGTACCGCCACCTTTGGTGGGTCTGTCCTGCCGGTGGGACAGGACATACCCAGGGATGGTGATGGAAGAGTCTGGGATGTTGGCTGAAAGGTATGATTCTGTGAGTATGGCTATGTCAGGCTGCTGCTTGACTAGTCTGTGGGACAGCTCTCCCAATTTTGGCACAAGTCCCCAGATGTTAGTGAGGAGGACTTTGCAGAGTTGACTGGGCTTGGTTTGCCTTTGTCGTGTCCGGTGCCTAATGGTCCGATGCTGGATGGTCCGTCCAGTTTTATTCTTATTATGACTTTGTGTAGTGAGATTGTACAACTGGGTGGCTTGCTAGTCATTTCAGAGGGCAATTAAGAATCAACCACATTGCTGTGGGTCTGGAGTCACATATAGGCCAGACCAGGTAAGGACATTAGTGACCCAGCATACCAAAAATAGTGGGGAACCAAGTGGCTAATGAGAGTGAGGAACTTAAAGTAATTAATATCAGTCCAGAAAAAGTACTAGAGAAACTAATGTGTCTAAATACCAACAAATCCCCTGGACCTGATGGCCTACATCCGGGGGTTCTAAAAGAAGTGGCTGCAGAGATAGTTGATGCATTGGTTATGATCTTCCAAAATTCCCTAGATTCTAGAACAGTCCCAGCGGATTGGAAGGAAGCAAATGTAACACCGCTGTTCAAGGAAGGAGGGAGAAAGAAAACAGGGAACGACAGGCCAGTTAACCTGACATCAATCGTCAGGAAAATGCTGGAATCCATTATTAAGGAAGTGGTAACAGGGCACTTAGAAAATCATAATATGATTAGGCAGAGTCAACATGGTTTTATGAAAGGGAAATCGTGTTTGACAAATTTATTCGAGTTTTTGAGGCTGTAACTAGCAGGGTAGATAAAGGGGAACCAATGGATGTAGTATATTTGGATTTCCAAAAGGCATTCTATAAGTTTCCACATATAAAGGTTGTTACGCAATATGAGGGCTCATGGAGTTGAGAGTAATATATTAGTATGGATAGAGGATTGGTTAACGGACAGAAAACAGAGAGTAGGGATAAACGGGTCATTTTCAGACTGTAACAATTGGGGTTACGAAGGATCGGTGCTTGGGCCTCAGCTATGTATTAATGAAGGGACTGAATGTAATGTATCCAAGTTTCCTGACGACACAAAGCTAGGTGGGAAAGTAAGCTGTGAGGAGGACACAAAGAGTCTGCAAAGGGATATAGACAGGTTAAGTGAGTGGGCAATAAGGTGACAGATGGAGTATAATGTGGTGAAATGTGAGGTTATTCACTTTGGTAGGAAGAATAGAAAAACAGAATATTTTTTAAATGATGAGAAACTACTATATGTTGGTGTTTAGAGAAATTTGGGTGTCATCATACAAGAAACACAGAAAATTAACATGCAGGTACAGCATGCAATTAGGAAGGCAAATGGTATGTTGGCATTTATTGCAAGGTGTTTGGAGTACAGGAGTAATGAAGTCCTGCTACAATTGTACAGGGCTATGATAAGACCACACCTGGAGTACTAAGCACAATTTTGGTCTCCTTATCTAAGGAAGGATATACTTGCCTTAGAGGCGGTGCAACGAAGGTTCACTAGATTGATTCCTGGGATGAGAGGGTTGTCCTATGAGGAGAGATTGAGTAGAATGGGTCTATACTCTCTGGAGTTTGGAAGAATGAAAGGTGATCTCATTGAAACATATAAGATTCTGAGGGGACTTGACAGGTTAGATGCTGGGAGGTCGTTTCCCCTGGTTGGAGAGTCTAGAACTAGAAGGCATAGTCTCAGGATAAGGGGTTGGCCATTTAAGACTGAGATGAGGAGGAATTTCTTCACGCAGAGGGTTGTGAATCTTTGGAATTCTCTACCCCAAGGGCTGTGGACGCTCAGTCATTGAGTAAATTTAAGGCTGAGATGGAAAGATTTTTGGGCTCTAGGGGAATCAAGGGATATGGGGATTGGGCAGGAAAGTGGAAGATCAGCCATGATCTTATTGAATGGCGGAGCAGGCTCAAGAGACCACATGGCCTATTCCTGCTCCTATTTCTTATGTTCTTATGTGACGGTGCACCCTCAGAGGAATGGAGCTCCTCTGAGGAATCGCCCTCTTCAATGTCGTGTGCCTCTGCATTAATGCTTGAAAGCCCTGGAAGGGAACATAAAGCAATATTAACAATCATCACCAGCCTTTTGTGGGTTGCCAGTCTCGCCATCTCCGACAGCCAGGCATTCAACCGTGCGGCTGAGCTCCAAGGCCTCCTCCTCCGCCTCCGTCAGGGGCTCTGTTTGTGATGGCTCCCTCCAGTCCTACTCCTCTCTTGTGGCTTTCACGCTCTCTTCTCCTAAAATGGGAGAAAGAACAGACACGTGAGTGAGTGATGGTGACGTGGTCACCCGATGGATGCATTGCTTTAGGTGAGGCTGCCAATGAAAGAGATGCATCAGAGGGTGAGTATCAGACAGACTCATGACATTGCATCAGGATTGGGGTGAGTGGGAGTGGTGGGTTCACAAATGGGGAGGTGAGGAAGTGCACAGAAAGTGAAGGTAAGTTGATAATGAGACTTTGGTGTGTGTAAGGAATGATGTGATGGAATATGCTTGGCAAGACAGAGTGAGAGGGAGAGTAAAGTACACCACAGGATGTAGGTGAATCAGTAACTGTACTCACTTTTCCTTACCTGGTCAGGTCATTAAAACGCTTCCTGCACTGCACTCACGACCTTGCCTCAGTGCTCCTGCTGCTCAGCTCTTCTGCCACCTCGAGCCAGTCCTTCTTGGTGGCAGAGACAGGGCGTTTCCTCTGATCAGCCGGGTACAGTCTGTCCCTCCTGCTCCTCAGTAGCAACTCAAGAGTAGTCAGTAAACCTGGGTGCTGGTTTCATCCTTTGTTGCTCCATGTCTTTAAATTCCTCCTTTCTCCCTCAAAATCCATGGTTGCAATGTCCCTTTAAATACTCCAGCTCCCAGCACGTCATTTGGGTGCGCAGTGCGCCCGCTGCACAGCCTGGAAATGCAAAACCAGGAGTCACATTAAGGGCCTACAATTGAGTCGCACGCGTTTGAGAAAATGCACAAAAAATTTTCCGGGTTTCCCAAGCACATATTCACCCCCCCCCCCCCAACCCCCCACTGAGTTCCCGCCGGTATGTTAAAATTTAGCCCAAAGTCACTAAGATCCTCTTCGCTTGATGCCATTATATTAGCAATGAATGGTTTTAAACCCAGACCACCTGAAAATAAGTTAATCAGTAACCTTTTAAGGTGCACAACTACCTAAATTAATACAAATTTGCATGAGAAATGATACACAAAACACAGGAATCATTTTTTACTGTTTCACTTCATTTATGGGGCCTGATTTTAATATCAGTGGTTAGCTCTCACCGGCTTTTACTGTGACAGCTCAGTGCCTTCACCTCTGGTTGACATCATGTGACTTTTTGTTACTAAGGGAGATGCTTCCAAATTCTTACAAGAGTTTGCCTGCTACTAACGTAGTAGTTTTATTTCAAGAGTTGGTACTTTAAAAATTGTCTTTTGTTCTGAAATTCAAGGGCCGATTTTAATGCGGGGCCGGAATTGGGGCTCAAGGCTCCAAAATGGGGGGCTAACTGTCTGCCCCCTGCCTCCTCCCGGAGAGTGAGGCCTGGGAGATTCCAAGCCTGTTTATGTCCTCCTGTAATCTTCTGCATTTTTCTTGGCCATTCCCTACTCCTCCTCGCTTGGTATCATCAAAAAGCTTTGATAGCCACCCTTTATGTCTAAGTCCAGATATCTATCTCTGTATCAATGTCTATATTTGGCCCAGTGCAAATCCCTATGGCATCCCACTTACCACTACCTGGCAGTCTGAGAAACATCCATTGTTTGTCTTTCAGCATATCTCTATCTATACTGCCACTTCCCTATTTATGTCATGGTCCCTGATTTTGTCAACCAATTTCATATGTGGCACTTTAACAAATGCATTCTCAAAATCCATACAAACTGCATCTACTACATTCTTCTTCTCCCTCCCTGTCCTTCAGCTCCCATCTATACTTTCCATTATTTATTATTCTCTTTCAAATTCTATCAGATGAGCAAAGCATGATTTACCCTTCACAAATCCATGTTGAATATTTCTGATCAGTTTATGCCCTTCTAAATAATTCATTCATTTATCCCTAATTATATATCTAGTAATTTTCATACTACTGACGTGAAGCTAAATGCTCTGCAGTTGCCTGGCTTATCTCTTTCCCATGTTTTGCACAGAGTGCAGCATTTTCCATCCTACAGTCTTTTAAACAAAGCTCTGTCTCTAATGAATTTTGAAAAAAAAATGGTTAGCCCTTCTGCCATTTCCTCACTAACTCCTTTATGTTTTCAGGCATGTATGCTATTTGGTCCTGGAAATTTATCAATCTCTAACATCCCTTCAGAACCATTTCTTTATTAATGCATTCATCTGTTAGTTGCCCTTCTACATTTTCATCCATATGGCTTGATGATTTCCTTCACTTTCCTCTAAATATTGAAGTAAAGTATTTATTAATCAACTCTGCCATTTCCTTAGCTACTATAATAATCTTCCTATGCTAATTTTTGTGTGGCCCCACTACATCTTTAATGATTCTCTATTTTCCTAATGTGTTTATAGAAACCCTTTGCTATTTCACTTCACAGTTGCTACAAGTCTTTTCATACTTCCTCTTAGTTCCCCTTGCTTTATTTTGTTTTCTATTTGTAGACTACGGTATTTCTCATGACACTCTTTTCTGTCACTAGCTCTAGCTTTGTGGTATGTTTTTATCGTCTTTATTTTCGGCCGCATCTAACTGTTTACCCACAGAATCACAACCCCACATGCAGCCCTTTTTTTTTGCTTTGGAATGCTCTTAAACCCTGTAATCCTGTGCTTCTCAGCTCTCTTGCAAATCTGAACACTTTGATTGCCTTGACAACGGGCAGTTGGAAAGATTATCTGTAATCACCAGGTATTGTTCTCTGACTATAAATGCGGTAACCTTCAGGGAATCCCACACTTCACCTGACGAAGGAGGAAGCCTCCGAAAGCTTGTGATTTTCAAATAAAACTGTTGGACTATAACCTGGTGTTGTAAGATTCCTTACATCTTGCAAATGTGAGATACTTCCCAACCCTTGGAAAAGCAGCTCAAACAAGGGCTGAAAATAGATGTCAGGTACATAGCACTAGTGATTGGGCACAGACTTGCAAATTTGGCTCACAGCCTTGAACTGTCATTCAGACTCCCTTTCATTACTTGAGCGCATTTGATGAAATTACTGTTTAGGTGAATGTCAGAATAAACTGAGCGGCTGAGATACGAGAACGGAGCCACATTGTTTTCTATACACAGACCTCATTTTGAGCAATTCAGATTACTGTAGATTAGGAAGGAGCTGCTCTTTTTAAAGCTAAATGAAAATCCCTCATGCTCATTTAGTACTAGTGCGAGAGGAAATTTACTTTTGAAGTTTTTAACACAATACTGATGGAAATTTTAAAAGCTTATCCTTGCCCCATCATGATAAAGCCATTGACAGTGCCTTTGGATAGAGGGACATTATGGTCCCTATGTGAAGAGAACATTTTTTACAATATTTTCTCGTGACACTTTGCCTTTCCAGGGTTTCTTTCCTGAGCTTCACTGTATCAGGGCAGCTGAAGAGGAGAGAGAATTAGGAATGATAGGTAGTGGGTATTGGGGCTGTGTTGTGCAAGTTCTCCAGCCAATACGAGGGGCATGGCTGAATCCAGCATGATGTGAATGGCTACCGGGTTTACAGAGCAAGCATTAAGCGGCCAGCCAGTGCATGCAGTCCTCTGCTGCTCTCATGTCCACATGCATACAGACTACTTTAAGACTCACAGCACAGGGAGGAGAGTGCGAGCCTGTCCAGTGCTCTCATACACACATGAGTCAAGGTGGGTGGCATCATGGCCATTAGCAAAACCAAACCATCAATAATGCAGAAGTGAGTGAGCCACTGAGCATTTCAGCAGCCCCTCAATCAGCCGTCTTCCAGGGCCCTGCACGAGCGGGGTATGGTAAAAGCCCATGTTTGCTCCAAAAGCGGATGGTTGGCAACTTAATGTAAGGGGGGGGCCATTCACAGAAAAACAAACAGAATCATGGAACGTGATCCTAAAACGCTAATAAAAATCCTGATATCTGAGGTAATAAAAAGATATTTAATTTGTTCAATCACCTTGAAACATTGGCCTTGGCCATGGGCCTTTAATCAGGGCTGTCTTTCAGTTGTACGTTACTTTTTGAGTTGTTAGCTGCCGTCAGCTTTTTGAAGCTGTTCGTCAGCTTTTTCAAATTTTGTGTGTTAGCATTTATGATTCAATTTAAATTTCTTAATTTTCAACAGCACTAAACAATTTTTGTAAGTATCTTGTTTCCTTTCCATTCTTTTATATGTGATTTACTGGTGCATTTATGTTATTTTATAATTCAATCAATCTCATTTGTAACCTTAACTACTTTGCTCTTTGGTTGGAATCGCATTATATGGTTGGCTTTCTCCGCTGCAGTCACTCTGGGGGAAGAATTGGATAAGGGTCTGTTCTGGGCGATGCGCTAACACCCCGCGCCCGACGGACCCTGGGCAGGCAAGACGCAACTTTGGAACCAAGGGAGCACTTACCTGCAATCAGCCTTCCTTTCCAGGCCTTGCACGTGGAATGAATGCAATTTGCACTTTGCACCACCAGAGGGAGCTCCATCTCTTAAAGGTAGCTTGTACCTGTTATTTGCTGAAAATAACAGTCCACTGTCTGCATGGAGTCTGAACAGAGATCAGACATTGCACATGTAAAACACAGATGCAGATCCTATCCCTATGTTTACACACTGATGAGTTATGTTAAAACATTGAATGTGCACTACTAAATCCCACATCCTCCAATCTGTACACCAGACCTCACCAATCTGCCGATCTGAGTTGGTACCAGACCTGCGAGAGTGCATGCACCAAGGTTCTCTGCTGATGCACTAGAGACCTTGGGTGCAAGAGGTGGACAGAATTGCCACTGTTTCAAGCCACCCACCCACAACTCACCCGCCACACACACTGGAAGCTATTCAACCATGACAGGCACATCACCCAGGCACACCTCCCACTTTCTTGCTGGAGAAGGTGGCGCATATCAAGAGGCAGCAAGTGACAGTGGCATTTAGCCCCTTGAGCCTGTTCCACCATTCAGTGAGATCATGGTGGACCCATGACCTAACTCCATATACCCATCTTAGCCCCATATCCCTTAATACCTTTGGTTCACTGAAATCTATCAATCTCAGATTTAACATTCTGCCGTCTGCAGAAGAGTGTTCCAAACGTCTCCCACCCTTTGCATGTAGAAGCATTTCCTAACTTCACTCCTGCACGTCCTGGTTCTAAACGTTAGGCTATGTCCCCGCTTCATAGTATTGAAATCTAGGAGATCTCCGAAAACAATTACAAATGTCTCGGCAGTCAGAAACAATAATCCAGCCACTAACCAGTAAATCCTGCATGGTGCCTTTAAATAGCGCCGGTGGGGGAGTCCTCCAGGCACTCTAAGACACGTTCAGATGGTCGGGGTTAGACTGTGCGTTGAGTTGAGCGTTAAGTCCTAAAATGGTGTCTATCACTTTAAATCAGCGTTGCACACTGATTGAAGCCATTTTCTCCAAACTTTACATGATTCCAGCATTTCTTATCTGAGCCTGCGCAAACTCCATCTTGGATGTCGGAGAGGCTGTGTAGCGCCAAAACAACGGGTGCTCCACTGCCCAATTTAGCGCCCTCTGTCTCTCCACTCCTTCATGGCTGCCTGTGTCGACGTGGGCTTCTCTGATCCTCAGAGGCTCCCTCCATACGGTTGAGGGCTGCACTCTTCTTGCTCCCACATGACTGCCTCTGATTGCTTCCTCCCCAATCTTATTCTACTCCTTCTCAGGTTCCTCTGTTCACTCTCGCTCTCTGTTCCTCCATTTCCATTTCTCCCCATTTTCATTTATTTATTTCCATTCAATTCCTTTCCTTCTTTTTTATTCTTATTTACTTCTATCCAGCTCCGTTTTTTCTATTTATGTATTTATTTGCACTCATTTCAGCCTGCCTTTTCTCCATTCTTTCATGACTATTTTGGCACCATTCTCCACTCCATGGTTTCCTCTATCCATTTCAGTCCCCCTTTCTCTGTTCATCTGAAGCTGCCTCTTCCTGCGTTCTCCCTTTGTACTCTTACATAGCTCCCTCTGCCCTGCTATCTCTCCTCTCCTCCATGTCCATTCGTCTACCTGAGTCTACTCCTCTTCATTTATATTTATTTCAAACCACAGCCCTAGTCATTTTACTCTTCGCTTCACCAACTCTTCAATTCCCTAGTGTCCACTACCACTCCAGAGACCCACAGTCTCCCCAAATACCCATTGTGCCCCCATACCCACAATCCATCATTCCAACTTCTCACACCTCTTTAGCTGCCCTCTCCCACTAGCTGCTTCTATCTCTAGCAAAATGCCCTGGAAAGGCACTATATAAGTGTAGGTTGTTGCTTATACAATTAATTTATTAGGATTTATTAGGAAATGATCTTCCAATACAAAATTATTTTCTAAATCATAATTTTTGGAATCTTAAGAAAAGCACAGCATGTTCAATTTTTGGTCACTCCATACATGAATATAAGAACTTTTTACCAGGGACTCAATATGGAAACAATACCATTTTTAAGCCCACAAACAAAAGTGATGAAGTCAATTTTCATATTTCATATCCCTCACATAATGGCTGCCTATACCATCAGATTTTGGTGCATTTTTAATTTACAATATTTCTAAATACTAAATAATTGCATGTTTGTCACATTGCACTAGTCAAAAGAATTAATTGTTAAGCCAATAATATTAAAAACAATATCATGTGCACACCTAGCAGATGTAAACAAGTCATCTTTTCCAGCAATGATTACCTTTAAACTTTTATAAATATTTCAGTATCTGTTAAACCTCTATTTATGTTGTCCTTGAAGATGTATCAGTCCTCCACTGCTGGACAAGTGAATTGTTTTTAACTATAGTGGGAGAACTTGGCTTCTCTCCAGGCACAATCTAAAAAGCAAAAGTAGATTAAAAGTCTGTCTTTAAATAGTGCATCAGGCTTTGCCAAATCACTGGACTTAAAGCATCTTATTTGTCTATCTCCACAATTGCCATGAATATGTGTGCTGCTGTTGCCATGGCGCCGATTTTATTTCAAGGTTTATATGACGTGTCGAAGCAACTGAAAATAGTGCAAGAAAAATGTTCAATGGAATTCAACACATAGTCAAATAGTTTTAATGAACAAAGGTGTTTTTGCTAATATGATTTTTTTCATTAACTTAATATATTTACATTTTAGATACATATAGATGCAGACAGTACATATATGGGAACATTCACAAAAAGATCATGATTAAAAACTAGAGTCCAACTTCTGAAATAAACCAACGCTGTTAGTTTTAAGCAACAATGATACATACATAACACTGAGGTTCGAAGATGATGCATTGAATTTGAACTACACTTTAAGCTACAGATATCTAATTTGCATCAGATTTTGACTTTGCAAGTTGCTGTGCAGTGAGAGTTTTTCTTGTATTATTTTGAACTAGTTAATCAGATTGTAGATGATGTTGCTGCCTCAGAGTCTATAAAAATAAAATATACATTATTAGATGGACAAATTTATTTTTAAAATTTCACAAAAATGGTACCAAAAAGTCAAGCTTTTTGGCACATATAGTGGAGAGCAGAAAATACTGCTTCTTTTTGCTATGTGACATCTGGAGCAGAAGGAGAAGAGAGATTATAATGGGTTGCTGAGGAGGAGAGTTCATATGTGACTTGCAATAGTAAGAGTTACACGATCCAGTTTGTTGATAGGTTATATGTGGTCCTTAGCATAAAAAGAAAGAGAAACAGAATATCATGAAGAAACCTGCAGCTGGCAGCTGACCTCTGACTCTTGACTCTTTTTCCCCAACAGCTTCAATTGGGATTGCCAGAACAGGGCAGGTAAATGCAGGCAGAACTATTTGCTGGCGTTAAGGGTAAACACCGACATGGAGTTTCTGTGTTGTAAATTCTAACAGTTTTCCTCTTTCTGTCTCTGTAGATATGGCAGAAGAAGCTACAGCAGGCATTTCCACAAGAAGTCACCCAACATCTTGGGTACCTATCTGCCCTCACAGGTGGATGCAAAAGATCACATGGCACTATTTGAAGAAGAACAGGGGAGGTGTCCTGGCCAAAATTTATCCCTCAACCGACACCAGTTCAATAGATTATCTAGTCATTCATCTCATCACTGTTTATCAACACTGCAGCCAAGTCCTTGGGTAAATGCTGCTGGCATTGACGCGATTGGCAACTTCCTGCCAAACGTCCTCCTCAACTTGTCATGGAACATGATGCCTATCTGCTGAAAAACAGATGTCTTCCCTCTTCCAAATCTGTTCCACCAATATTTTGTCAAAAGACTGAAGTGCCCTCAACTGCTAGTGGACATCTTACAGAAGCTCCAACTGTGGTTTTCGCCTTTTAAGTTGCTTAGACTTTTGAGATCTGCAGCAGTGTGCAATTTCTTGTTCCCCAATGGGCAAGCTGCCAGTCCCAGGTACTACTCATGCTTGCAGCTCGACCAGAATAAGCTAATCGAGGGGAACCCACAAACGCTGCCAAAACTGTGGGTGATTCATGGGGTGCAAATCCTGCTGTGCCCATTTCCGACCAGTTCAAAGATAAAATGTAAGAATTACTAAAGCTGGCTTATATTATGGCAGGTAAACCAACAGTGCACAGGTAGCAGACTCAAACTTAGTAAACTGTTCCCTTCCTCATACTCAAATAGAATTCTGGCATCAATCCCAATTGTATTGAATATCTCATGGATGTAGGTCTTCTCAGGTTCCAGTATCTCATTATTTCCACAACAGGAGTCATATTTTCATTTAGGAATTGTAGGCCACGAGGAACTGTGTTCCTCTTCGGTTCATTGTCAATGCAATAGTGTAGGGCTTCGTGTTCCTCTCTGATTGCTTCTTTGCTGAGTAAAAAATCTGTGAAGTGTTAACACATTGTAAACAAGATGTCAAGACGTAACTGGAAACTTTTGGCCTTGTGTCACAGTTGGGATGACATTTGAATTAATTTCCATTCAACAGCAAATTGCAAAGTATTTTTGTTTCAGCTCACGTATATACTTAAACAAGGCACTAGAATAAATAACAAAATCAACCAAATTTGTGATTACATTGAAGGACTTCAAAGCTGACTTAATAACACTATAAAATAAATTGGTCACAACTGGACAGGCTTTGAACTCTGGCTTGGCCTTTCTGAGTTGCCACACAATTGCTCCATATAATTCGTAGAATTGCTACAAAGGCATATGTCTTCCCATTAGTTTTCAAAATTATTCAGCACTTTCTGGATCAGAGCAGCAACGCACAGCATTATAGGACTCCACAATGTCTAAGGCACTTGTAATAGGATGCCTGGACCCTCCATTGCTCCTGTCTGTGAATATGAAGAATATAACCATTACTGGGTCCCCAGAATCACAATTGCCATGACATCTCAAATTAAATAACTTATACGTTCACTGCCAGCCTGGAACACTTCAGTGAGATATCTGTCACAAGCATAAGCCCTCTTCTGAAAAAGATCACTGATAGGACCATCAGTCTGACTTAGACTAACTCCAGACTGCACCATGTCAATTTGTGAGCAACGTCTTTTCCATCCTCATATTTCCTTTTGAATTTAGTCATTGTCTCAGCAAAGATCATTAAGCTGGAACCACTTCCATATTAATTTGACGTGTTCCTAAGTCTGGCCTGTGTCTGTGATTCCAAGTATTCAGAAGTATGGGTTGAAGACTTTCCACTGACAAGTAGTGTTTTTATATGTCAATTCATACAAATTAAAACTCTCTCACCTCTCACATCCTCGATGATGAAATCTGAATATTCATAAGTTTTAGAAACATGGAAACATAGAAAATAGGAGCAGGAGCCCTTCGAGCCTGCTCCACCATTCAATATGATCATGACTGATCCTCTATCTCAATACCATATTCCCACTCTCTCCCCATATCCCTTGATGCCTTTTGTGTCCAGAAATCTATCTCGCTCCTTCTTAAATACATTCAGTGACTTGGCCTCCACAGCCTTCTGTGGTAGAGAATTCCACAGGTTCACCACCCTCTGAGTGAAGAAATTTCTCCTTATTTCAGGCGTAAATGTCCTACCCCGTATCCTGAGACTGTGACCCCCTCGTTCTAGACCCCCCCAGCCAGTCTGTCTAGCCCTGTCAGAATTTTATACGTTTCAATGAGACCCCCTCTCATTCTTCTAAACTCGAGTGAATACAGGCCGAGTCGACCCAATCTCTCCTCATACGACAGTCCTGCCATCCCAGGGATCAGTCTAGTGAACCTTTGCTGCACTCCCTCCATGGCAAGTATATCCTTTCTTGGGTAAGGAGACCAAAACTGCACACAACACTCCAGGTGTGGTCTCACCAAGGCTCTGTATTTTGGACCTTTGTGGCATCTCTAGAAAGGGACTTGGGACTTTAGAGAACAACCACCCTCGCATTGCAGCAATAGTGAGCAGAAGAACTGGACACACTATTAATCTTGAAAAGGAAATGTGAAGATTAACTTCTTGCTCATGAATTACTGCTGCAACCATGCAGAAAATATTTAGTTTAAATTTTAAATCAGATTGATGGACTTCAGGTGAGCTCCTGCAGTCAATACATTGTAGGAATCCAGCAAAAAGTGAGAATATTTTATGAGTTGTTTTAGTTCCGGACGCTCAGACCCATTTGTATAGTTGAGGTGGGTGGACGATGCCAGTAAAGATGCATCAGTGGCATCATGCCTCTAACAGCGGCCAGGAAAATCAGAGTGGTGACATGTCACTTTAATGACAGATCAGCGGCCCAGGAAGGGCTTAAACCACGGAAGCCAAAAATTTAAAGAATGCTACTAGGGGAACATTGGGCCACTAAAGTTAAGATAATGAATCCCCTCCGGACTCACTCTGGCCCTCTGCTAGTGAGAGTTCCGCTGAGGCCTCCTGAGGGCATACTGAACGGAAATCCTGATGGTAACCCAGGAACTGCCCATGACATGAAATGGGGGAGGGAGTGGCGAGGATATAAATTTCACACATTCCCCTCCTTCTGGAATTACATGGACTTTGCTCAATGGGATGGAATCTCGGCAGAACTGGGTTTAATCTCATTTTCCGTTGCCCATTTGGTGATTAATCCAATTTCCACCCAAGGCCTAATTGGAATTTTTCCCCCCAATCTGGATATAAAATGTATGTGTGTGAATATATGTGTATTGGGGAAATTTCCCTGGCTCACCTTGCTGTCCCAGCGCTGTACAGGAATAGTGAACCAGACACAGGAGTGATGGAATTAGCAAAGTCCAGGGGCACCCATGGCCTGCATCCTGCAGGGCCTAATGCTAGTGGAAGGGGAAGAAAATGTAAGTGTAGCTGCAGGTCTCTTAGGCCTCCAGGTGTATGTGGGACCTTGGAGATCAACAGTCGGAAGATCCCAATTGCCAGGTTTCAATGGGTGCCCATACCAACAAGCAAAAACAACAACTTGCATTTATATAGTGCCATTAACATAGTAAAATGTCCCAAGGTACTTCACAGGAGCGTTATCAGACAAAAATTGACACTAAGCCACATAAGGAGGTATTAGGACAGGTGATCAAAAGCTTGATTAAAGAGGTAGGCTTTAAGGAGGATCTTAAAGGGGAAGTGGGAAATGGAGAGATTAAGGGAGGGTATTCTAGAGCTTAGGGCCTAAACAGCTGAAGGTATGGCCATTAATGGTGAGATGAAGGAACTGGGGGATGGACAAGAGGCCAGAGTTGGAGGAACGCAGAGTTCTTGGAGGGCTGTAGGGCTGTAGGAGGTTACAGAGATAGGGAGAGGCGAGGCCATGGAGGGAATTGAACATGACGATGAGAATTTTAAAATGGAGGCATTTGGGACTAGAAACCAATATAGGTCAGCGAGCACAGGGATGATGGGTGAATGGAATTTGGTGCGAGTTAGGATACGGGCAGTAGAGATTTGAATGAACTTAAATTTATGGAGGGTGGAAGATAGGAGGGCAGCCAGGAGAGTATTGGAATAGTCGAGTCTGCAGATAACAAAAGCATGGTTGAGGATTTCAGCAGCAGATAGGTTGGAGATGGAAAGGATATGGGATCAGAAGCCCAGCTCGGGGTCAAATAAGACGCTAAGGTTGTGAACAGTTTGGTTCAGCCTGAGACAGTGGCCAGATAGGCGGATGCCAATGATGATCCAGGAAAACGCCCCCTCATTTCCATAGCTGCAATGAGCCTTTGCCTACTGCAGGTGCAGGCACAGCTCCACTCGTTCAGGAAAGCTCAATAATAATTCCTGGAATAATGTAAAAATGGTGTAGACCCAGTAACATGTGTCCTTGCTACTTTTTCTTGACATCTGCCCCCAGGGAGATAGGCATTCCCCAGGAGCAAGGGGTAGGAGAATCAGTCCATATATTATATGGAACAAGATAATAGGAGATGTGAAGGATAAGTGAGAGAGAAAGAGAGACAGAGAACATGAGGGAGTGCAAGAGACAACAGGAGAGTGCAAGGTGCAGCCAGGAGAATTAGCAGTGAGAAAGTTAAATGAAGCGCCAGTAGAGGACACCACAAAGGTTGACAACCAAAATTAACAGTTAGTCGATGCCAACCTGTGACTTTAAAAATGAGTCGATTGTAAATGAGAGAAGACTGAGGGAAGTAAGGAGCTCCACAGTTAATGTGTTCACTTTTGTTCACAGTTTTGCCTGAAGCAATTTCTGGAGTCAAACTAGTTAGCTGCAATTAGGGTTACCAACCCTCCCGGATTTTTCGGGAGTCTCCAAGAATCAGGTATGAATCTCCCAGGTATCACTGCTAGCAGCCAGGGAGAAATTCACCCTGTAGATTTCGCAGCGCAGCAGCAACCCCCCCACCCCGTTCCATGACATCACTGGCTGCTGCCGTAGAGAAGCCTCCAGCTTGGTGACATCACCCTCCACTGCCGCAGAGAGACGGTCCCCGCTTAGGGATTACTGGAAATGGGACAAGCTGGTGGAGAAACAGCCGGGAGTCTGGGGTGGGGGGAGGAGGGGAGAGGGGAGGCGCGGCTAGCCTGACATCGGTTGTTGGGAAAATGCTGGAATCCATAATTAAGGAAGTGGTAACAGGGCACTTAGAAAATCATAATATGATTAGGAGATTCATGTCAGCTAAACATTTACCTGACGAAGGAGGAAGCCTCCGAAAGCTTGTAGATTTCAAATAAAAATTGTTGGACTATAACTTGGTGTTGTAAAATTGTTTACAATAATATGATTAGGCAGAGTCAACATGGTTTTATGAAAGGGAAATCGTGTTTGACAAATCTATTAGAGTTTTTTGAGGATGTAACTAGCAGGGTAGATAAAGGAGAACCAGTGGATGTCGTATATTTGGATTTTCAAAAGGCATTCGATAAGGTGCCACATAAAAGGTTGTTACATAAGGTAAGGGCTCATGGGGTTGGGGGTAATATATTAGCATGGATTGAGGATTGGTTAATGGACAGAAAACAGAGAATAGGGATAAATGGGTCGTCTCTCTGCGGCAGTGGAGGGTGATGTCACCAAGCTGGAGTGCCGCAAGGATCAATGCTTGGGCTTCAGCTATTCACAATCTATTTTAATGACTTAGATGAGGGGACTGAGTGTAATGTATCCAAGTTTACTGATGATACAAAGCTAGGTGGGAAAGTAAGCTGTGAGGAGGACACAAAGAGTCTGCAAAGGGATAAAGACAGATTAAGTGAGTGGGCAAGAAGGTGGCAGATGGAGTATAATGTGGGGAAATGTGAGATTATTCACTTTGGTAGGAAGAATAGAAAAGCAGAATATTTTTTAAATGGTGAGAAACTATTAAATGTTACTGTTCAGAGAGACTTGGGTGTCCTTGTACAAGGAACACAATAAATTAGTATGCAGGTACAGCAGGCAATTAGGAAAGCAAATGGCATGTTGGCCTTTACTGCAAGGGGGTTGGAATGCAGAGTAGGAAGTCTTACTACAGTTTTACAGGGTTTTAGTGAGGCCTCACTTGGAGCACTGTGTACAATTTTGGTCTCCTTATCTATGAAAGGATACACTTGCCTCAGAGGCGGTGCAACGAAAATTCACTGGATTAATTCCTGGGATGAGAGGATAGTCCTATGAGGAGAGATTGAGTAGAATGGGCCTATACTCTCTGGAGTTTAGAAGTCTGAGAGGTGATCTCATTGAAACATTTAAGATTGTGAGGGGGCTTGACAGGGTAGATGATGACAGATTATTCCCCCTGGCTAGAGAGTCTAGAACTAGGGGGTATAGTCGTAGGATGAGGAGTCGGCCATTCAAGACTGAGATGAGGAGGAATTTCTTCACGCAGAGGATTGTGAATCTTTGGAATTCTCTACTCCACAGGGCTATGGATGCTGACTCATTGAATATATTCAAGGCTGAAATGGATAGATTTTTGGACTCTAGGGGAATCAAGGGATATGGGGATCGGGCGGGAAAGTGGAGTTGAGGTTGAAGATCAGCCATGATCTGATTGAATGGCGGAGCAGGCTCGAGGGGCCGTATAGCCTACTCCTTCTTGTATTTCTTATTTTTTATGTACTGGATTGGAAGAGGGGAAGAGGGACTAGGGAACAGGGGATTGGGGCTCGGGGTGGGGGGAAGAGAGTGACAGTGGAGGGGGTTAAAGAGAGGGAGATTTGGGAATGGGGCTTGGGGGAAGAGAGGGGGCTGAGGCTCAGGGGAGTGAGGGTGACTGGGGAATGGGGATCAGATCGAGGAAGAGGAGAGTGGGGAATGGGGATCAAATTGGGGGAGAGAGGGAGACTGGGGAATGGGGATCAGATTGAGGGAGAGAGAGACTGGGGAATGGAGATCAGATTGGGGGAGAGAGGGAGACTGGGGAATGGGGATCAAATTGAGGGAGAGAGGGAGACTGGGAAATGGGGATCGGATCAAGGGAGAAAGGGGGGACTGGGAAATGGGGATTGGATTGAGGGAGAGAGGGAGACTGGGGAATGGGGATCGGATTGAGGGAGAGAGGGAGACTGGGGAATGGGGATCGGATTGAGGGAGAGAGAGACTGGGAAATGGGGATCGGATCAAAGGAGAAAGGGGGGACTGGGGAATGGGGATCGGATTGAGGGAGAGAGGGAGACTGGGAAATGTGAATCGGATCATGGGAGAAAGGGGGGATTGGGGAATGGGGATCGGATTGAGGGAGAGAAGGAGACTGAGGAATGGGGATCTGATTGCGAGAGAGAGAGACTGGGGAATGGGGATTGGATTGGGGGAGAGAGAGACTGGGGAATGGGGATTGGATTGGGAGAGAGAGAGACTGGGGAATGGGGATTGGATTGGGGGAGAGAGAGACTGGGGAATGGGGATCGGATCGAGGGAGAGAATGAGAGACTGGGGAATGAGGATCAGATCGAAGGAAAGAGAGACTGGGGAATGGGGATCGGACTGAGGGAGAGAGAGCCTGGGAAATGGGGATTGGATTGGGGAAGAGAGGGAGACTGAGGGATGCGGATCGGATCGAGGGAGTCTGGGGAATGGGGATCGGATCGAGGGAGAGTGGGGAATGGGGATCGGATTGAGGGAGAGCGGGAGACTGGGAAATGGAGATCGGATCAGGGGAGAGAGGGAGACTGGGGAATGGGGATCCGGTTGGGGGAGAGAGGGAGACTGGGGAATGGGGATCAGATTGAGGGAGAGAGAGACTGGGGAATGGAGATCAGATTGGGGGAGAGAGGGAGGCTGGGGAATGGGGATCAAATTGAGGGAGAGAGGGAGACTGGGAAATGGGGATCGGATCAAGGGAGAAAGGGGGGACCGGGAAATGGGGATTGGATTGAGGGAGAGTGGGAGACTGGGGAATGGGGATTGGATTGAGGGAGAGAGGGAGACTGGGGAATGGGGATCGGATTGAGGGAGAGAGGGAGACTGGGGAATGGGGATCGGATTGAGGGAGAGAGAGACTGGGAAATGGGGATCGGATCAAAGGAGAAAGGGGGGACTGGGGAATGGGGATCGGATTGAGGGAGAGAGGGAGACTGGGAAATGTGGATCGGATCATGGGAGAAAGGGGGGATTGGGGAATGGGGATCGGATTGAGGGAGAGAAGGAGACTGAGGAATGGGGATCTGATTGCGAGAGAGAGAGTGACTGGGGAATGGGGATTGGATTGGGGGAGAGAGAGACTGGGGAATGGGGATTGGATTGGGAGAGAGAGAGACTGGGGAATGGGGATTGGATTGGGGGAGAGAGAGAGACTGGGGAATGAGGATCGGATCGAGGGAGTCTGGGGAATGGGGATCGGATCGAGGGAGAGAGGGAGACTGGGGAATGGGGATCGGATTGAGGGAGAGCGGGAGACTGGGAAATGGAGATCGGATCAGGGGAGAGAGGGAGACTGGGGAATGGGGATCCGGTTGGGGGAGAGAGGGAGACTGAGGAATGGGGATCGGATCGAGGGGGAGAGTGAGACTGGGGAATGGGTATTGGATTGGGGAAGAGAGGAAGACTGGGAAATGGGGATTAGATTGGGAGAGAGGGAGAGTGGGAAATGGGGATCAGATCGAGGGAGAGACAGAGACTGGGGAATGGTGATTGGATCGGGGGAGAGAGGGAGACTGGGGAATGGGGATCGGATCGAGGGGGAGACAGAGACTGGGGAATGGGGATTGGATCGGGGGAGAGAGGGAGACTGGGGAATGGGGATCGGATTGAGGGAGAGAGGGAGACTGGGGAATGGGGATCCAGTTGGGGGAGAGATGGAGACTGGGGAATGGGGATCGGATCGAAGGGGAGGGGGGGACTGGGGAATGGGGATCGGATCAAGGGAGAAAGGGGGGACTGGGAAATGGGGATTGGATTGAGGGAGAGAGGGAGACTGGGGAATGGGGATCGGATTGAGGGAGAGAGGGAGACTGGGGAATGGGGATCGGATTGAGGGAGAGAGAGACTGGGAAATGGGGATCGGATCAAAGGAGAAAGGGGGGACTGGGGAATGGGGATCGGATTGAGGGAGAGAGGGAGACTGGGAAATGTGGATCGGATCATGGGAGAAAGGGGGGACTGGGGAATGGGGATCGGATTGAGGGAGAGAAGGAGACTGAGGAATGGGGATCTGATTGCGAGAGAGAGAGACTGGGGAATGGGGATTGGATTGGGGGAGAGAGAGACTGGGGAATGGGGATCGGACTGAGGGAGAGAGAGACTGGGAAATGGGGATTGGATTGGGGAAGAGAGGGAGACTGAGGGATGCGGGTCGGATCGAGGGAGTCTGGGGAATGGGGATCGGATTGAGGGAGAGCGGGAGACTGGGAAATGGAGATCGGATCAGGGGAGAGAGGGAGACTGGGGAATGGGGATTAGATTGGGGAAGAGAGGAAGACTGGGAAATGAGGATCGGATCAGGGGAGAGAGGGAGACTGGGGAATGGGGATCCGGTTGGGGGAGAGAGGGAGACTGGGGAATGGGGATCGGATCGAGGGAGAGAGAGAGACTGGGGAATGGGGATTGGATTGGGGAAGAGAGGAAGACTGGGAAATGGGGATTAGATTGGGAGAGAGGGAGAGTGGGAAATGGGGATCAGATCGAGGGAGAGACAGAGACTGGGGAATGGGGATTGGATCGGGGGAGAGAGGGAGACTGGGGAATGGGGATCGGATCGAGGGGGAGACAGAGACTGGGGAATGGGGATTGGATCGAGGGGGAGGGGGGGACTGGGGAATGGGGATCGGATCAAGGGAGAGAGAGAGACTGGGGAATGGGGATTGGATTGGGGAAGAGGGGGAGACTGGGGAATGGGGATCGGATCGAGGGAGAGAGGGAGACTGGGGAATGGGGATCCAGTTGGGGGAGAGAGGGAGACTGGGGAATGGGGATTGGATCGAGGGGGAGGGGGGGACTGGGGAATGGGGATCGGATCAAGGGAGAGAGAGAGACTGGGGAATGGGGATTGGATTGGGGAAGAGGGGGAGACTGGGGAATGGGGATCGGATCGAGGGGGAGGGTGGGACTGGGGAATGGGGATTGGTTTGGGGGAGAGAGGGAGACTGAGGAATGGGGATCAGATCGAGGGAGAGAGTGAGACTGGAGAATGGAGATTGGTTTGGGGGAGAGAGGGAGACTGGGGAATGGGGATTGGATCGAGGGGGAGACAGAGACTTGGGAATGGGGATTGGATCGGGGGAGAGAGGGAGACTGGGGAATGGGGATCGGATCGAGGGGGAGAGAGAGACTGGGGAATGGGGATTGGATTGGGGAAGAGAGGGAGACTGGGAAATGGGGATTGGATCAAGGGAGAGAGAGAGACTGGGGAATGGGGATTGGATTGGGGAAGAGGGGGAGACTGGGGAATGGGGATCGGATCGAGGGAGAGAGGGAGACTGGGGAATGGGGATCCAGTTGGGGGAGAGATGGAGACTGGGGAATGGGGATCGGATCGAGGGGGAGGGTGGGACTGGGGAATGGGGATTGGTTTGGGGGAGAGAGGGAGACTGAGGAATAGGGATCAGATCGAGGGAGAGAGTGAGACTGGGGAATGGAGATTGGTTTGGGGGAGAGAGGGAGACTGGGGAATGGGGATTGGATCGAGGGGGAGACAGAGACTTGGGAATGGGGATTGGATTGGGGAAGAGAGGGAGACTGGGAAATGGGGATCGGATCAAGGGAGAGAGAGAGACTGGGGAATGGGGATTGGATTGGGGAAGAGAGGGAGACTGGGGAATGGGGATCGGATCAAGGGAGAGAGAGAGACTGGGGAATGGGGATTGGATTGGGGAAGAGAGGGAGACTGGGGAATGGGGATCGGATCAAGGGAGAAAGGTGGGACTAGGAAATGGGGATTGGATTGAGGGAGAGAAGGAGACTGAGGAATGGGGATCGGATTGAGGGAGAGAGGGAGACTGGGGAATGGGGATCGGATTGAGGGAGAGAGAGACTGGGAAATGGGGATCGGATCAAAGGAGAAAGGGGGGACTGTGGAATGGGGATCGGATCGAGGGGGAGAGAGAGACTGGGAAATGGGGATTGGATTGGGGAAGAGAGGAAGACTGGGAAATGGGTATTAGATTGGGAGAGAGGGAGAGTGGGAAATGGGGATCAGATCGAGGGAGAGACAGAGACTGGGGAATGGGGATTGGATCGGGGGAGAGAGGGAGACTGGGAAATGGGGATCGGATCAAGGGAGAGAGAGAGACTGGGGAATGGGGATTGGATTGGGGAAGAGGGGGAGACTGGGGAATGGGGATCGGATTGAGGGAGAGAGGGAGACTGGGGAATGGGGATCCAGTTGGGGGAGAGATGGAGACTGGGGAATGGGGATCGGATCGAGTGGGAGGGGGGACTGGGGAATAGGGATTGGTTTGGGGGAGAGAGGGAGACTGAGGAATGGGGATCGGATCGAGGGGGAGACAGAGACTTGGGAATGGGGATTGGATCGGGGGAGAGAGGGAGACTGGGGAATGGGGATCGGATCGAGGGGGAGACAGAGACTGGGGAATGGGGATTGGATCGGGGAGAGAGTGAGACTGGGGAATGGAGATTGGTTTGGGGGAGAGAGGGAGACTGGGGAATGGGGATCGGATCGAGGGGGAGACAGAGACTTGGGAATGGGGATTGGATCGGGGGAGAGAGGGAGACTGGGGAATGGGGATCGGATCGAGGGGGAGACAGAGACTGGGGAATGGGGATTGGATCGGGGAGAGAGGGAGACTGGGGAATGGGGATCGGATCAAGGGAGAGAGAGAGACTGGGGAATGGGGATTGGATTGGGGAAGAGAGGGAGACTGGGGAATGGGGATCGGATCGAGGGAGAGAGGGAGACTGGGGAATGGGGATTGGATTGGGGAAGAGAGGGAGACTGGGGAATGGGGATCGGATTGAGGGAGAGAGGGAGACTGGGGAATGGGGATCGGATCGAGGGGGAGACAGAGACTGGGGAATGGGGATTGGATCGAGGGGGAGGGGGGGACTGGGGAATGGGGATCGGATCAAGGGAGAAAGGGGGGACTGGGAAATGGGGATTGGATTGAGGGAGAGAGGGAGACTGGGGAATGGGGATCGGATTGAGGGAGAGAGGGAGACTGGGGAATGGGGATCGGATTGAGGGAGAGAGAGACTGGGAAATGGGGATCGGATCAAAGGAGAAAGGGGGGACTGGGGAATGGGGATCGGATTGAGGGAGAGAGGGAGACTGGGAAATGTGGATCGGATCATGGGAGAAAGGGGGGACTGGGGAATGGGGATCGGATTGAGGGAGAGAAGGAGACTGAGGAATGGGGATCGGATTGAGGGAGAGAAGGAGACTGAGGAATGGGGATCTGATTGCGAGAGAGAGAGACTGGGGAATGGGGATTGGATTGGGGGAGAGAGAGACTGGGGAATGGGGATTGGATTGGGGGAGAGAGAGACTGGGGAATGGGGATTGGATTGGGAGAGAGAGAGACTGGGGAATGGGGATTGGATTGGGGGAGAGAGAGACTGGGAAATGGGGATCGGATCGAGGGGGAGAGAGAGAATGGGGAATGGGGATTGGATTGGGGAAGAGAGGGAGACTGGGAAATGGGGATCGGATCAAGGGAGAGAGAGAGACTGGGGAATGGGGATTGGATTGGGGAAGAGGGGGAGACTGGGGAATGGGGATCGGATCGAGGGAGAGAGGGAGACTGGGGAATGGGGATCCAGTTGGGGGAGAGATGGAGACTGGGGAATGGGGATCCAGTTGGGGGAGAGATGGAGACTGGGGAATGGGGATCGGATCGAGGGGGAGGGGGGGACTGGGGAATGGGGATTGGTTTGGGGGAGAGAGGGAGACTGGGGAATGGGGATTGGATCGAGGGGGAGACAGAGACTTGGGAATGGGGATTGGATCGGGGGAGAGAGGGAGACTGGGGAACGGGGATCGGATCGAGGGGGAGACAGAGACTGGGGAATGGGGATTGGATCGGGGGAGAGAGGGAGACTGGGGAATGGGGATTGGATTGGGGGAGAGAGGGAGACTGGGGAATGGGGATCGGATCAAGGGAGAGAGAGAGACTGGGGAATGGGGATTGGATTGGGGGAGAGAGGGAGACTGGGGAATGGGGATTGGATTGGGGAAGAGAGGGAGACTGGGAAATGGGGATCGGATCAAGGGAGAGAGAGAGACTGGGGAATGGGGATTGGATCGAGGGGGAGAGAGAGACTGGGGAATGGGGATTGGATTGGAGAAGAGAGGGAGACTGGGAAATGGGGATCGGATCAAGGGAGAGAGAGAGACTGGGGAATGGGGATTGGATTGGGGAAGAGATGAAGACTGGGAAATGGGGATTAGATTGGGAGAGAGGGAGAGTGGGAAATGGGGATCAGATCGAGGGAGAGACAGAGACTGGGGAATGGTGATTGGATCGGGGGAGAGAGGGAGACTGGGGAATGGGGATTGGATTGGGGAAGAGAGGGAGACTGGGAAATGGGGATCGGATCAAGGGAGAGAGAGAGACTGGGGAATGGGGATTGGATTGGGGAAGAGGGGGAGACTGGGGAATGGGGATCGGATTGAGGGAGAGAGGGAGACTGGGGAATGGGGATCCAGTTGGGGGAGAGATGGAGACTGGGGAATGGGGATCGGATCGAGGGGGAGGGGGGGACTGGGGAATAGGGATTGGTTTGGGGGAGAGAGGGAGGCTGAGGAATAGGGATCAGATCGAGGGAGAGAGTGAGACTGGGGAATGGAGATTGGTTTGGGGGAGAGAGGGAGACTGGGAAATGGGGATCGGATCGAGGGGGAGACAGAGACTGGGGAATGGGGATTGGATCGGGGGAGAGAGGGAGACTGGGGAATGGGGATCGGATCAAGGGAGAGAGAGAGACTGGGGAATGGGGATTGGATTGGGGAAGAGAGGGAGACTGGGAAATGGGGATCGGATCAAGGGAGAGAGAGAGACTGGGGAATGGGGATTGGATCGGGGGAGAGAGGGAGACTGGGGAATGGGGATCGGATCAAGGGAGAGAGAGAGACTGGGGAATGGGGATTGGATTGGGGAAGAGAGGGAGACTGGGGAATGGGGATCGGATCGAGGGGGAGGGGGGGACTGGGGAATGGGGATCGGATCAAGGGAGAAAGGGGGGACTGGGAAATGGGGATTGGATTGAGGGAGGGAGGGAGACTGGGGAATGGGGATCGGATTGAGGGAGAGAGGGAGACTGGGGAATGGGGATCGGATTGAGGGAGAGAGAGACTGGGAAATGGGGATCGGATCAAAGGAGAAAGGGGGGACTGGGGTATGGGGATCGGATTGAGGGAGAGAGGGAGACTGGGAAATGTGGATCGGATCATGGGAGAAAGGGGGGACTGGGGAATGGGGATCGGATTGAGGGAGAGAAGGAGACTGAGGAATGGGGATCGGATTGAGGGAGAGAAGGAGACTGAGGAATGGGGATCTGATTGCGAGAGAGAGAGACTGGGGAATGGGGATTGGATTGGGGGAGAGAGAGACTGGGGAATGGGGATTGGATTGGGAGAGAGAGAGACTGGGGAATGGGGATTGGATTGGGGGAGAGAGACTGGGGAATGAGGATCAGATCGAAGGAAAGAGAGACTGGGGAATGGGGATCGGACTGAGGGAGAGAGAGACTGGGAAATGGGGATTGGATTGGGGACGAGAGGGAGACTGAGGGATGCGGATCGGATCGAGGGAGACTGGGGAATGGGGATCCAGTTGGGGGAGAGATGGAGACTGGGGAATGGGGATCGGATCAAGGGGGAGGGGGGGACTGGGGAATGGGGTTTGGATTGGGGAAGAGAGGGAGACTGGGAAATGGGGATCGGATCAAGGGAGAGAGAGAGACTGGGGAATGGGGATTGAATTGGGGAAGAGGGGGAGACTGGGGAATGGGGATCGGATCAAAGGAGAAAGGGGGGACTGGGGAATGGGGATTGGTTTGGGGGAGAGAGGGAGACTGAGGAATAGGGATCAGATCGAGGGAGACAATGAGACTTGGGAATGGAGATTGGTTTGGGGGAGAGAGGGAGACTGGGGAATGGGGATCGGATTGAGGGAAAGAGAGGGAGACTGGGAAATGGGGATCGGATTGAGGGAAAGAGAGGGAGACTGGGAAATGGGGATCGGATCAAGGGAGAGAGGGAGACTGGGAATGGGGATCAGATTGGGGGAGAGAGGGAAACTGGGAATGGGATTGGTAGACAGGGAGCAGCAGCCACGCAGTGATTGGCAGCAGTACTGAGAGAGGAGCAGCCAGTAAAGGGGTGTGTGAAACCTGGGGGCTCTACTGAGAGTAAATAATGAAAGATTATTTTCACTGGTGGACGAGTGGGGAACATGGGGCTGGAGACAGAGGATTCTCACTGGAAGAGCCAAGGGGGAAGGGAGAAGGAAGATTTTTGCACTGAGGGCTATTAGGCCTTTGGATGCTTCACCACAAGTGGCTATTGAGGTAGAAACTGGAACATCATTTAAAAGGGAATGGGATAAGTATTTGAAAAGGATGAATATAAAAGGATCTGAGGGGAAAGGGGTTACAGGAGAGGGCCAGCTGTGGCACAGGCACCGGGGGCCAAATGATCTCCTCCTTTGCTGTAATTTCTATCATTCTATAAAAACTCTCCTTTATTGAGTCTGAGACCATGGAGACGATCTGTGCTGGCCAGTTTTGATGTTTGAAGTCCAAGTACAAATTGGATCTGACTGAAGCTCCCAGTTCAGAGTTGTCACCTTCACACAGAACCTAAGCAGATCAGAGTCCAAAGAGATAGGGAGAGAGTTGAGGCCTAATGTTATGAGGCCAGAACAAGAGGAGCGGCGGGGAGAGCAGACCAGGGAGAGCAAGAGGAGCGGCAGGGAGAGCGGACCAGGGAGAACAAGAGGAGTGGCGGGGAGAGCAGACCAGGGAGAGCAAGAGGAGCGGCAGGAAGAGCGGACCAGGGAGAACAAGAGGAGCGGCGGGGAGAGCAGACCAGGGAGAGCAAGAGGAGCGGCAGGAAGAGCGGACCAGGGAGAACAAGAGGAGCGGCGGGGAGAGCAGACCAGGGAGAGCAAGAGGAGTGGCGGGGAGAGCAGACCAGGGAGAACAAGAGGAGTGGCGGGGAGAGCAGACCAGGGAGAACAAGAGGAGCGGCGGGGAGAGCAGACCAGGGAGAGCAAGAGGAGTGGCGGGGAGAGCAGACCAGGGAGAACAAGAGGAGTGGCGGGGAGAGCAGACCAGGGAGAGCAAGAGGAGCGGCGGGGAGAGCAGACCAGGGAGAACAAGAGGAGTGGCGGGGAGAGCAGACCAGGGAGAACAAGAGGAGTGGCGGGGAGAGCAGACCAGGGAGAACAAGAGGAGTGGCGGGGAGAGCAGACCAGGGAGAACAAGAGGAGTGGCGGGGAGAGCAGACCAGGGAGAACAAGAGGAGTGGCGGGGAGAGCAGACCAGGGAGAACAAGAGGAGTGGCGGGGAGACCCCATTCACTAAGAACAGAGAGAGTTGCATCACAGTGACGTCACTGTGAACAGACAGAAGCTCTGAGAGACCCGGAATAAAAGGGTACGTAAATCGGGGTAAATAAACAGTAAGTAAATTAAGAATAATCGAGTATCTAAAGGGAGTTTAGGAAAAAAAGGTTTCTAAAGTTAATGGACAGGCAACTGAGACCCATTGCCTGCAATTCCTGTGCCATGTGGGAATTTCAGGACGCTTCATATGTCCCAGAGGGCCGCATGTGCAGGAAATGCCTCCAGTTGCTCGAGCTCAAGCTGAGAGTTTCTGAGCTTGAGGGGCGGCTGGTTTCACTGCAGAGCATAAGAGAGGCTGAAGGTTTCCTAGATTGTACGTTCCAGGAGGTGAGAACCCCGCAAGTGGGTGGGCATCCGAAAGTGTAGGAAGAGATAGGCAATGCAGGATTTTGGGTGTGTGGCACTCTCAAACTGGTACCAGTGAGGGTGATGATACCTCGAAGGAGTGCAGTCCTGAGCATGGCACTATGGGTCAAAGGACTGCATGGGGGGCACAGTAAAGTTTAGAAATGCAGTAGTCATGGGGAATTCGATAGTCAGGGGGACAGACAGGCGTTTCTGTGACCACCGACATGAGTCCCACATGATGTGTTGCCTCCCTGGTGTCAGGGTAAAGGACATCATGGAGAGGGTGCAGAACATTCTGCGGGGGGAAGGGAAACAGCCATAAATTGTGGCCCATGTGGGAACCAATGATATAGGAAAGAAAAGGGATGAGGTCCTGTGGTCAGAGTTTCAGGAGCTAGGGAGGAAGTTAAAAAGCAGGACCTCAAAGGTAGTAATCTCTGGATTACTCCCAGTGCCACGTGCTAGTGAGTACAGAAATAGGAAGATAAGGCAGGTTAATGCGTGGCTAGAGTCATGGTGCAAGAGGGAGGGCTTCAGATTCTTGGGGCATTGGGACTAGTTCTGGGGCAGGAGGAACCTATTCAAGACGGACGGGTTGCACCTCAACAGAGCTGGGACCAATGTCCTCATGGGGAGGTTCACCAGTGCTGTGGGGGAGGGTTTAAACTAATTTGGTAGGGGGATGGGCACCAGGATTTAACATTAGAAAGGAGAAGCAAGGTGCACAAAGGATTGGGAGAGACAGATAGCACTAGAGTAAGAAATAGTACAGTATTAGGTGGGATCAGTCTAAGAGAGAATGAGAAGTCTAAGATAGGTTTAAAGTGCATGGTTGTAAATGCACAAAGAGTGGTAAATAAGGTTGGTGAGCTGCAGGTGCAAATAGTCACATGGCTCAAAAAAGGGCAGGATTGGGTACTAAATATTCCTGGATACAAGATGTTCAGGAAAGATAGGGAAGGGAAGAAAGTGGGGGGGGGGGGCGGCGGTGGCAGTATTGACTAAGCAGAATATTGCGGTGCTGGAGAGAGAGAATGTCCTTGAGGGGTCAAGGATAGAATCTATTTGGTTAGAGTTAAGAAACAACAGAGGTGTCATTACACTACTGGGTGTATTCTATAGGCCACCAACTAGTGGGAAGGATATAGAGGAACAAATTTGCAGGGAAGTTACAGAGAGGTGCAAGATTATAGAGTAGTGATAATGGGGGACTTCAATTATCCTAATATAGACTGGGATAGTAATAGTGTAAACGGCAAAGAGGGGGAGGAATTTCTGAAATGTGTTCAGGAGAACTTTCTTGATCAGTATGTTTCTGGCCCAATGAGGAAGGAGGCATTGCTGGATCTATTTCTGGGGAATGAGGTAGGTCAAGTGGAGCAAGTGTCAGTGGGGATTCATTTAGGGAACAGTGATCATAGTATCATAAGATTTAGATTAATTATGGAAAAAGACAAGGAACAATCTAGAGTAAAAATACTTAATTGGTGGAGGGCCAATTTCAGAGGGTTGAGAATGGATCTGGCCCAGGTAAATTGGATTCAAAGATTGGCAGGCAAAACTGTAATCGAACAATGTGTGGCCTTTAAAGAGGAGATGGTTTGGATACAGTCTAGGTACATTCTCATGAGGGGAAAAGGTAGGGCAACCAAAGCCAGAGCTCCTTGGATGACGAAAGAGAGAGTTGGTGAAGCAGGAAAAGGGGGCATATGACAGATGTCAGGTTGATAATACAAGTGAGAACCAGGCTGAATATAGAAAGTACAGATGAGAAGTGAAAAAGGAAATAAGAGGGGCAAAGAAAGAGTATGAGAATAGACTGGTGGCTAACATAAAATGGAATCCAAAAGTCTTCTACAGGCATATAAATAGTAAACAGGTAGTAAGAAAAGGGGTGGGCCGATTAGGGACCAAAAAGAAGACCTACTCATGGAGGCAGAGGGCATGGCTGAGGTACTAAATGAATACTTTGCATCTGTCTTTACCAAGGAAGAAGATGCTGCCAAAGTTGAGATACTGGATGGGCTAAAAATTGATAAAGAGGAGGTACTAGAAAGGCTGGCAGTAGTTAAAGTAGATAAGTCACCCAATCCGGATGGGATGCATCCTAGGTTGCCAAGGGAAGTAAGGGTAGAAATTGCGGTGGTACTAGCCATAATCTTCCAATCCTCCTGAGATACGGGGGTGGTGCTAGGGGACTGGACAATTGTAAATGTTGCACCCTTGTTCAAAAAAGGGTATAATGATAAACTCTGCAACTACAGGCCACTCAGTTTAACCTCGGTGGTGGGGAATTTTTAGAAACGATAATCTTGGACAAAATTAACAGTCACTTGGACAAGTGTGGATTAATAAAGGAAAGGCAGCATGGATTTGTTAAAGGCAAATCGTGTTTAACTAACCTGATTGAGTTTTTTGATGAGGTAACAGAGAGGGTTGATGAGGGCAATGCGGTTGATGTTGTGTATATGGATTTACAGAAGGTGTTTGATAAAGTGCCACATAATAGGCTTGTCAGCAAAATTGAAGCTCATGGAATAAAAGGGGCAGTGGCAGCATGGATACAAAATTGGCTAAGTGACAGGAAACAGAGAGTAGCGGTGACGGATGTTATTCAGACAGGAGGAAGGTATACAGTGGTGTTCCCCAGGGGTCGGTACTAGGGGCCATTGCGTTTTTTGATAAATATTAATGACTTGGACTTGGGTGTACAGGGCACAATTTCAAAATTTGCAGAGGACACAAAACTTGGAAGTGTAGTAAACAGTGAGGAAGATAGTAATAGACGTCAGGAGGACATAGACAGGCTGGTGGAATGGGCGGACACATGGCAGATGAAATTTAATGTAGAGCATTACGAAGCGATACACTTTGGCAGGAAGAATGAGGAGAGGCAATATAAACTAAATGGTACAATTCTAAGGGGGGTGCGGGAACCGAGAAACCTGGGGGTATATGTGCACAAATCTTTGAAGGTGGCAGGACAGGTTGAGAAAACAGTTAAAAAAGCATACGGGATCCTGGGCTTTATAAATAGAGGCATAGAGTACAAAAGCAAGGAAGTTATGATGAACCTTTATAAATCACTGGTTCAGCCACAGCTGGAGTATTGTGTCCAATTCTGGGCACCGCACTTTAGGAAGGATGTGAAGGCCTTAGAGAAGGTGCAGAAAAGATTTACTAGATTGGTTCCAGGGATGAGGGTCTTCAGTTATGTGGATAGACTGGAGAAGCTGGGGTTGTTTTCCTTAGAGCAGAGAAGGTTGAGAGGAGATTTGATAGAAGTATTCAAAATCATGAAGGGTTTAGATATGTAAATAAAGAGAAACTGTTCCCATTGGCAGAATGGTCGAGAACCAGAGGACACAGATTTAAGGTGATTGGCAAAAGAACCAAAAGCGACATGAGGAAAAACTTTTTTATGCAGCGAGGAATTGTGATCTGGAATGCGCTGCCTGAAAGGATGGTGGAGGCAGATTCAATCGTGGCTTTCAAAAAGGAATTGAATAAATAGTTGAAGGGAAAATATTTGCAGGGCTACGGGGAAAAAGTGGCGGAATGGGACCAACTAGATTGCTCTTTCAAAGAGCCGGCACAGGCTCGATGGGCCCAATGGCCTCCTTCTGTGCTGTAACCATTCTATGATTCTATGAGTCTATTAAAAGTACCATCAACTGGAAACGACGGCAGCTTATGCATTTCAGGGGGGTTATGGCTGTAGTTACAGGGTGAATATTAGTGGGTTGTAGGATTACTACTTGTTATAGGTAGGATATTGGAGCAGCACACCCATTACTACCAGTTACATATAGACTACCAGTGAGTTATTGTATTACCGTTGGTTATGAGGGACATCTGAGTGCTACCAGTATTACTATTAGTTATTGGTGCAATTTCAATGAATTACTATTAGTCAATGGTGGAATCAAAGTTCTTCCCATGTCTGGTTTCCCTCCTGCGAATTCCTTCCCTGCCTTTGGTTTCCGTTCCTCCATCCCTCGGTTTCCCTTTTGCGTCTGCTCACAGTGACCTCCTGATTTTCGGAATGTCTCGCACAGCAGCTGCTAGCGTGAAACCACGAGCAAAGGCACTCAACCACAGGGCAGCCAACCTTTATAGAGTGAATGCAATAACATTTGCAGATGTCACATGATCAGACGTCATGTGTTCAAACCTCCAGGAATGCCTCCAACTCTTAGCTTCAATGTGGGAAAGTTCAAAATAAGCATGACAATGAGTGGAGTTAAGCAAACACAATATTGTTTCTTGGCAGGAAGTTAAAAACCACAACATGAAGTTTGTGTTCAAAACATTTCCACAGATACTTTTCTCAATATCTGAAACTTTGAAGCAAAGGTACACAAAAACAAACAAATAAGCCATCAATCACCAACACATTTCACAAAAATGAAGGAACAGGCCTTTTGAAAATAACTTAAATGAAGCTGTTGCTGCTAAATGTAACCTTTTCTGACCCAGTCATAATGTAACAGCATTGCTATAAAATACTATGCTTTGTGTGGTTACATTGGAAAAAAATAAGGTCTCAGCTCATCAATTTGATAGCGTTGTGCTGCAAACCAACTGTGGAAACCAACCAGCAAATAAGGTCAAAAGCTAACAAAATATTCCCACATTTGGCTGGATTCCTGCAATGTATTCACAATCTCCAGCATAAAGGCCACTATTATACCATCAGTACCTGTTTGAGATCTGCTTAGGGCGATGCAGTGTTGGCAGAGTCGATGTATATTTCTAGCTGCACTTCACTCTCTAGTGAGGGATGGCAAGGCTCTGTGCAATTAGTGCAGAGCCGAAGTAGGTTAAGGCACCTCATCAATGTGGTCTCACACCGATCAGAGGAAGATAGGAAATATGGGGACAGAAAAAACCATCGCGGTCCCAGTGTCCAGGAAATATCATATCCTATGATACCTCTCATAACCCTTTATTAAATTTTTCAATAGTTACTTGTTCAATTCTCTCTCAATTTGTTGAAACAATCAGTCCCCATTGCCTCCCTTGGCAGTCCATTCCATTCATTCACCACCCTCGGTGTAAAGTAGTTAAATCCAAACAGTATTTTAACCTTCCCTCTTGCAGGTTTCAGGCTAGATTCTCTTCTTGTAGAATCTGTGACCATGTTAAACATAGACACTTGTCTATGTCCTTTAGGATCTTGAATACGCCAAAAGCTCAACTCTGAAGCTTCTCTTCTCCAGTGTAAACATTCCCAGCTTCTACAGCCTCTCCTCGTTAGGTGCCTAATTCCAACTATCAATTTAGCTGCGCTTTGCTGTACCTCGCCAATGCCTGAATGTCCTTCTCGTGACATGGTGACCAGAAGCGTATACAGTAGTCCGGGGACGTTGGAACAGCACCCTGTACAAACTCACTGAAGTTTATGCTCTATTCCTCTGGTCATGCACCCCATGATCCCATTTGCTCTCTCTATAAATGCCGCACACTGTGCTGATGGCTTCAGAGATCCATTCACCAATACCCTGAAATTCTTCTCCTGTGTCATGTCCTGTAGAATAATATAATTTAATTATATTACCATTATTTATTATCCTTTTCACAAGACTTTGCATTTGCCCACATTAACTGACACCTCCCACTCGTCAGCCAGTCTCCCCAGTCTATCCAGATCCTTTTGTATTTGATCAGTCTGTTCTGTTTTTCATAATTCCTTCCAGTTTGGTATCACTTCCAAACTTGAAGAGTTTTGTTTTTGTCCCCACTTCTAAGTCTCTTATGTACATTTATGTACAGTATTGCATAAATTTGATTTGTGGGGCTTCACAATCAAGTCATACCACCCATTTCACATTCATGCAAAACCAAAGCCATATATAAAACTTTTAAGTTCTTTGAAAGAGGTTGAAGTTCAAATGTTTATTGGACGCTGACACTGGTACTAATAATGAAACATTGCATTTACAATCAGTTCTAAACACCATACTCTGCCTCTGATCTCCACTTAACTGTTCGGGATAGCTTATGTCATAGTCACCTGTGATTCAACAATTAAGGTGGACAATGGCAATAATAATTTGATAGATGTAAAGTAGACCTGTAGTACCTCTGATAGTTTATGAGTTAATGCAGTTTTTAAACATTTTTTTTCATATGTTTGTATCCACCCAATAAAAAGTTTGTGTTTCTGGAAGTAGGTTGGGTCTCAGATGGAACCAAGGGCCCAACGACAGAGTGGCAGGCATGATGCCATGTTAGTATGGGGATAGTCTTTCCTCATACTAACATTGTATCATGTTTGCTACTCTGTCAGTGGGCACTTGGTACTGATCCAGCCATGTCACTTTGTGCTGCCTCTCTTTTCTTCTATTAGATTTCCATTTCCCTCCTCTCCCAAAGACACTGACCATGGTTCCAAAGATGCTAGCAGACCTCCCGTAAGTTCACGTGGCGATTTTTCATGTTTGAGCCCAGACAGTGAGTACTGGGAGGCTATTCAATCATGGAAGGCAACACGGCTGATTCTGATTGTTCTCACAACTGATGTCCACACACACATACTTGGACAGCAGTAAGGAGCAGGTTTCTTGACTCACCTTTTCTCTTTCTGACTCTTATCTCTTCAATAGTCCAGGGGCACTGGGGTTAATTGTAGCACCTAGCTGTTGCCTCAGCTCAGATCACACAGACCAAGAATCAATTATGGAACCCTCTCAGTACTTTACCCAAAGGGTCATTGGAGCAGTGTCATTTATGTTTGTAGCAATAACCTGTCCCTCTACAAGCAGAAGCAGATTCAAACCTCAACACGTCTCCCTACATACCTAAGTCAAAGTGATAGCTACTTGTCGAAAAAAATCATCCCTCATTTATCCTAGATACAGTTGCCTCTGACTGTGCCTTCTCGTTATGCCACCTAATATAAAGAACCCACAAAAGAACCTTAGCAGTGACCTTTATGACAAGCACCTTAAAAAAGGCCTTAAAAAAATTAGCCAGGTACACATACCTGTGTTAATTAGCCTCCTGGCATGTTCTCTGTAACACAATGATGCACATCTCATTACTATATCCACCAGGATAACTTGCTCTTGATCAGTTTGTCACTGACAAATTTTGTGCTTGTAAAGAAATAACTCCCAGCATTTGGTGTGCAGGTTTGTGCACGTTCAGCTATCAGGAAAGTCTGAACTTAGTAGAAGGCTCAGTATGTAATTGAGCCATACAAACCAGAGGGATCCAGGCTTGGTTCCCAGTCTGTGTTGAGTTAGTTGATTTCAGCAGGAGTGGCAGTTGAGATATGATAGTTGGCCTCCACACTTCCGTGCTAGCGAGGGGTAAATTAGCTAGGGTTCCTGCACCTGATTTCTATCTGGTGATCCTTGTTGACGTTGGATGAGAGCAGGATTGGTCTTGGCTGTGACGAACCCCCATAGTTGAATAGTCTGCTGACATGCATTGTGTAGGCTCATACACGAAGATGGGCTTCTTGTGAAAGGTGTTGGAAAGCAATTACTGCCCATGGAACTGCAACCTGGCACGAGCCAGCTCCTTCAGGAAAGGATTGGAAAAGAAAATTGAGGAAAATTTGAAATTTAACTGAAAGTTTGCTTATGTACAAAATCTACAATACCTTCAAAACAAATAGATCATTTGCGTTCAAAAGATAAAATGAAAATTACCATTCTACAATAGCTGAAAATGACGAGAACATCAAGAAAATGCTATAAGTTTCAATTTCAATATGCTGATAAACAGCCTTCTGATTAAGTTTGGCATGAGTATTGGTGAGACCGCACCTGGAATACTGCATACAGTTTTGGTGTCCATACTTAAGAAAAGACATACTTGCTCTCGGCAGTACAAAGAAGGTTCACTCGGTTAATCCCGGGGATGAGGGGGCAGACATATGAGGAGAAGCTGAGTAGATTGGGACTCTACTCATTGGAGTTCAGAAGAATGAGAGGCGATCTTATTGAAACATATAAGATTGTGAAGGGGCTTGATCGGGTGGATGCGGTAAGGATGTTCCCAAGGATGGGTGAAACTAGAACTAGGGGGCATAATCTTAGAATAAAGGGCTGCTCTTTCAAAACTGAGATGAGGAGAAACTTCTTCACTCAGAGGGTAGTAGGTCTGTGGAATTTGCTGCCCCAGGAAGCTGTGGAAGCTACATCATTAAATAAATTTAAAACAGAAATAGACAGTTTCCTAGAAGTAAAGGGAATTCGGGGTTACGGGGAGCGGGCAGGAAATTGGACATGAATTTAGATTTGAGGTTAGGTTCAGATCAGCCATGATCTTATTGAATGGCGGAGCAGGCTCGAGGGGCCGATTGGCCTACTCCTGCTCCTATTTCTTATGTTCTTATGTTCTTATGAGATTAATGTTGGCTACTACAGTTCCCATGCTCTCAGATTCAGTCTAATCTGTCAATGCCCTTCCCTACACCTCAAGTTTAGTGCCATATCCTTCTGTTTTGTTGTTTCCCAGTTTAAGTCCAAGTTCCCTTTGCTCTCGGCTTCCCCAGTTTAATTCCTGGCTTCCTCTTCTCTCCCCTTCAACACTTTGAGTTTCATTAGGTGTGAAAGGAAGCAAAATTAAAAGAAGGATAAACAATTGGTTCAATTGCTTTTTTTAAAAATCTATTAGTGATAAAGTTTTATCATAATTTTACACTTACATCAGGAAATGAGAACCAGTGTTAGCACAGCTCAACTGAGACATCCTACCTGGAATTTAAGGTAGAATGACAGATGGAAAATCACGCCTCCTCCCAAATCTTAAAATAAAAATTTCTATAAAAAGCCAAAAAGTAATTGGAGAGGACACAGCATCTACTGCAGCACTGAACTGAGTGTTCATAAGAGGCAGTTCCTGATGTTCCAGAAATAAGCCTCCCTCAAACTTCTTTAATCGAGTAGCAGTGCTCCTTTAAAACGTTCTTTTTTTGTTCATGGCTAGGTGACGTAATGGAACAGGTTTGTAGGTTACAAGGAAGGACCTTATCATCTTCGCCCTCAATAAAGATGAATATAAGAGAAATAACCTGGGCATCAAATTACACAGCCCCACTATGCAAATGGATAAGAGTCAATCAATCAGCAATCATACATTAGAGAAAACTTTTATGTAGACGCAGAACACTGCAATAAGATCCTACAGAGGTACATTATAATATGATACACATCCCCGTTCTATGTATCTTGGATATCTTAGAATATGCACTGCAAAAAATGTAAAACAAATTCCTAATAATACCAAACAAATCTGTGAGATGTCTTTTAATGTTTACAGTTTATCTTCCTTATCAACAAAAGTACTAGGGATTACCACTTAAACAGGGGTGAGAGGGAGCAGGTTATTGCCATGAGCTCTCTTCAAATCCTTTAAAGTGGTACAATGTCAGACTCTGGATAAAGAAATTTGATGTTTAAATTACAGTTTCTGCTAAGTACTTCCTGTTTCATTGAGAGATGTAAAGTGGATGTGACAGGATGTTTAGTGTTTAAGTTGATACCACAGTACCCCTTAGATATTACCACTTGCTAAAATTGTCTTCTGTCAGCTATCAGATGATACAATTATCATCAAACATTTAACCAGATTGGGATAATGTGGCAAGGAAACCTTATCAACAAGATCCACTTCAAACACTGCCACTGAAAATAGACCTGGTAGACATAGAAAAATAAGTCTTTAAAACCTATTAGCTTCCAGTAGATATCGAGCTGCAGTAATCTAATTTATCTCCATTGCAGTCAAACTGATATACATCATTTCCTGCAGTGGTTAAGCTCAGTTGAATGCCATGCTTTATTTTTGTGACTCATCTTTTCATGGTTGATGTATAAACTTTTTTTAAATGTTATTTTAAAGGGTCACTGTCTTTATGAAAAAAGTTTTGGCAAACTTTTTTTCATTTGTTAATAAATTCACATCTTGATGACGCCTTCTGACTCCTCTCTCTCTACAACAACAGTTTATGCTCATGTAATACCTTTAATCAAAAAATCATATAAGATCATACAAATTAGGAAGGTGATTCGACCTTTCTGAGATTATCCATCCAGAAAGACCCCAAAGTGCCTCCATCACAGCATCCAACTGCTTCTTAAATGATTTCAGAGCTTTCATCTCTGGAAGTCCTTTCCATATTTTGTTCACTCGTTACATGAAAAATGTGCCATTAACTTTTCGAGGAGTATCACAGTTTTGCTTTGGTTTCACACTTCCAATGTGGTCTGCCAGAAACCTGCGGTGATCCCTTTTCAATCGGTAGGGATATATCCTGGATGGGCTGTGCCTACCCAGGACTTCCATGGTCGAGCTCGCCAAAGTAGGCAGGGCCAGGGGAGGTCCCTCGATTTGAACTCCATCTGCCGAAGAGGCTGTAAGTTACTGGGGAATGGTGGCTGGTATGATGGGTTGCCGGGTCGTTCCCCTGGAAACAACATTAAGGTGCCCTCAGCAGTTTTCTTTGTAAGGGGGCCACATTGAAATATATATATATATTTCTTAAAATTGCTTAATTTTTCTTTGGGATCCAAGTGACTATCCCAGCCTGGACACCCCAGGTTGGCTCCACTTCTGTTGTTCAGTGGCATGGGCCTGGTCTTACCAAGCAAACCAACAGTGACCTTATGCAGGGCCTATCTGAAGACTGGGAATGCAAGAACTCCTAATGTAGAAAGCGGTCAGCCCCACCCCTGCTCCCTCTTACACCAATGGCCTTGTGGAGGGTAGGTAAACATGCCACTCCTTCCAAGGCCATGTAGGTACACCAACATTAGGCCCAAATTCTGGGGTATAGCAGATTTTCAGACCCAATAAGTAATGAATAAATTTTGTACAGGAGTTTCCTGTTTCATTCTAGTTTACTTTGATTGCAAACTAGAAAGGTTTATTGGAGTTCAGAAAAATTATTCCGAACCGAATTTCTAAAATAGATGGTGTTTCTTTACATTTACTTTTCTGCTTTCACAGTACGTGCACTTGTTTAGTGTCATGGAACTTCTGTAAAACTGCAGACAGGTAGGAGCTCCATCCATCCATCCATGGTTGGTTGTTTTGGATTTAGAGAATATGCATAAATTTGCTATTTTGTAACTCCTGCCAAACTGTGTGAATGGGTTTCTACTGTTCTGGAAATGTGTCAAAAGCACATTTTGAGGGTATTTGGTCTGCAATTTCTGGAGAGACAACTGAACTTTTTTCATCAAAAATACCACACATCAATTCAATTGCATCGCAGGCGGCCAGTGTTAGAGGAGCTGTTTAGAAGTATATTCCAACTCTCATATCCTCCAATGTTGCCATTCATTGGCACTACAGGGCATTTTCCACAGAGGAAAGCAGTGCTAAATGCCTGCCAGGGGGTGATGACATGGTGTACACTACCCACAGGACCTGGGTAACTCTGGTTGGACATATTTCTGGAGGTGTCATCACATGACCTCTCGCCCCCGTACTCCCACCATTGGTTGCCCGACACGTTCATATTCGCGGTGCACCGCCTTCCCACACCAATTGGAAAGTGAATAGACTCTTCATTACCCGATTGGATGATTCTTGACTGTCAGTCAAACAGCCATTTTTTCCCATGTCCAATATTTTTATAACTAGAAAAAAAACTGTTCAAAGACCATTTTTAATTAATTCTCCTATGATTTTTTTACTGGGTTGCTCGTAGTAACCATCCTGGAAATTAGTCTTTAATTCCTGGAGACTCCAGGGCAATCCTGGAGGGTTGGCAACCCTACTGAGAATGGATGTGGAAGTAGGTGACAATCCCTAATATGATGAAGTTGATTCTGTTCTTTGGTGTCGCTTTCATCTCTGCTTGAGTTGATCAGTTTAATCTTCCATTTCATCTTGTCATTGTATTTGGCCTCATGGCAAATTGCTCCTTCCAGGATGCTATTGGCTGCAACTCTAGAGCTTGCTCCTGGGCAGTCTGGTCTCGCTTCCCATGTTCCACTGGCGTGATGCTCTGTGTGGAAAAGCTGGAGGCCGGGTATATGCTGCCGTCACGAGAAACAGCAATATCAGGTGGGTGGGTGCCAACTGTTGCTATTCCACTGGGCCCTGGATCTGTGGCCCTAATGATCAGTGGGACGGCTGGTCTAACGGCAGCTAACAGATCGTGAAAGTCCCGAGACACAGCGTTTGCCACAGTGTGAAAGCTGTGATCCATTCTATCCCCTATTGCCTCCAGAACTGCAGTCTGTGCTTCCATGGAGGTGGAAGCACCAACTGGCCCCTGGTCGCTTCTTAGCTGGGAATGTGCAGATTTCAATGAAGTTGCAACTTGCTCCATTGATGCCTGCAAGGAAGAGAAAGCTTCTCTGATGTTGCTGCAAATGACAGCTGTAAATTCGAGAATTACACCTGACAGTTACCACACACCTTTGGAGCAAATATCCTTCTTTTTAGGCGAGTACCCATAAGTTCTGAGTCTCATGGCTCTGAAACTCTTGGCAGCCTTCTTGTCAGCCTAGACTGGGAAAGTGACACTTCCTCACTCACTTCCCACTCCTTCAGGTCCCTCGTGCTCTGTGAAGCAGTTGGTGCCACATCCTCACCAATGCCGTCTAATTGTCACGGGGTGAAAGTATCTGTGCTGACACCTGAGAGTGAAGAAGCAAGTGATGCAGGGGGTGAGTCGGCGGGGGTTCGGGCAGAGAAAAATGAGGCAGGATTATGGAGCTGCACGGGGAAGGTGTTCCGATTCTGTTACTCCTCTTCCACTTCAAATGTAACAAGGGCAAAATAATTCCCCAGCTCCTCCTCTTCCTCTGCCCACCATTGCTGTGGTGGATCTGCAGGAAAGGAGGGAGATTTTTTTTTAATTCGTTCACGGGATGTGGGCGTCGCTTGAGAAGGTGGTGGTGAGCCGCCTTCTTGAACCGCTGCAGTCCGTGTGGTGAAGGTTCTCCCACAGTGCTGTTAGGAAGGGAGTTCCAGGATTTTGACCCAGCGACGATGAAGGAACGGCGGTATATTTCCAAGTCGGGATGGTGTGTGACTTGGAGGGGAACATGCAGGTGGTGTTGTTCCCATGCGCCTGCTGCTCTTGTCCTTCTAGGTGGTAGAGGTCGCGGGTTTGGGAGGTGCTGTCGAAGAAGCCTTGGCGAGTTGCTGCAGTGCATCCTGTAAATGGTACACACTGCAGCCACTGTGCGCCGGTGGTGAAGGGAGTGAATGTTTAGGGTGGTGGATGGGGTGCCAATCAAGCGGGCTGCTTTATCTTGGATGGTGTCGAGCTTCTTGAGTGTTGTTGGAGCTGCACTCATCCAAGCAAGTGGAGAGTATTCCATCACACTCCTGACTTGTGCCTTGTAGATGGTGGAAAGGCTTTGGGGAGTCAGGAGGTGAGTCACTCGCCACAGAATACCCAGCCTCTGACCTGCTCTCATAGCCACAGTATTTATATGGCTGGTCCAGTTAAGTTTCTGGTCAATGGTGTACCCCCAGGATGTTGATGGTAGGGGATTCAGCGATGGTAATGCCGTTGAATGTCAAGGGGAGGTGGTTAGACTCTCTCTTGTTGGAGATGGTCATTGCCTGGCACTTATCTAGCGCGTATGTTACTTGCCACTTATCAGCCCAAGCCTGGATGTTGTCCAGGTCTTGCTGCATGCGGGCTCGGATTGTTTCATTATTTGAGGGGTTGCGAATGGAACTGAACACTGTGCAGTCATCAGCGAACATCCCCATTTCTGACCTTATGATGGAGGGAAGGTCATTGATGAAGCAGCTGAAGATGGTTGGGCTGAGGACACTGCCCTGAGGAACTCCTGCAGCAATGTCCTGGGGCTGAGATGATTGGCCTCCAACAACCACTACCATCTTCCTTTGTGCTAGGTATGACTCCAGCCACTGGAGAGTTTTCCCCCTGATTCCCATTGACTTCAATTTTACGAGGGCTCCTTGGTGCCACACTCCGTCAAATGCTGCCTTGATGTCAAGGGCAGTCACTCTCACCTCTGGAATTCAGCTCTTTTGTCCATGTTTGGACCAAGGCTGTAATGAGGTCTGGAGCCGAGTGGTCCTGGCAGAACCCAAACTGAGCATCGGTGAGCAGGTTATTGGTGAGTAAGTGCCACTTAATAGCACTGTCGACGACACCTTCCATCACTTTGCTGATGATTGAGAGTAGACTGATGGGGCGGTAATTGGCCGGATTGGATTTGTCCTGCTTTTTGTGGACAGGACATACCTGGGCAATTTTCCACATTGTCGGGTAGATGCCAGTGTTGTAGCTGTACTGGAACAGCTTGGCTAGAGGCGCAGCTAGTTCTGGAGCACAAGTCTTCAGCACTACAGCTGGGATGTTGTCGGGGCCCATAGCCTTTGCCTAAGAATGAGAGGGCATTACCCCTTGGGAGAAGGAAAGAGGGTGGAAGGTTCTGTCTGTGTGTTGCTTCACAGGAATTCTAGGACAACAGTGCAAATACTCAGTCACAAACCTGCACCGGCAAGATGCTGCCGACCACTTCATCTCTCATGGCAAGAGCTGAGTGAGTCTCCACTAGCTCCATGGCCTTCTCCATGAAGAGGGTGAGGGGTTTAAAGGTGGGGAAGCCCCCTCCTGTGGCCTGCCTCTGGCTGAATGCCATTTTGTTCTGCAAGAAGATTGAGTCTAGCAGTTAAGGAGTGTGAGCCACATGGCATGAGAGAGCTGAAGTAAGATATGTCAGGAGTCTGAGGCTGTTAAAGTAGAGGAAGGGGCTTCAGGTTTGTGTATGCAGCTAATTGGTGTTAGGAGAGCTGGGTGGCCATAATGCATGATACCAAGTTAAAGTCCCCGCTTAACCAGAGTGCAATGTGAAGGGTTAGTTGTGGAAGTGTTGCTTCAAGAGGGTGAACAGTGTGTTGGTGCCCAGGGTGGGCAAGGAAGAAAAGGAGAGAGAGTGCCCAATGTGTTACTTTGCCAGCCCTGGTGAGGTTGTTCAATATTTTGCAGCTGTGTTCTGCAGTCCTGTGGGTGAAGGAGTTGGCACTCAGTGTCAGTGCCACTTACCTCCAGGCAGTTACCTTCCTGGCAGACTTGGTGGCACCCACACGCAACAGTCTGTATCTCTTCCCTGTACTCTCCTCAAGAAGGACTTGGAGATCTGCATCTGTGAAGTTCTGTGTTGTTCTCTGAGTATAGGGCAATGTCCTCTGTATCCAGATGGTCCTTGAAAATTCATAATTCTGTACAAGTAATAATATTATTGATAAGACATGCAGTGACCTGAAAGAGCCAATCAGTGTTCCTCTCTTATCTGGTCGTCTCCCAGTCTGCCTCTGAAGAGTCCAGGCTGAACAGTCTTTTTAAAGGTTGCACATTAGTTTCTAGGAGTTCAGCCATTTACACCCATTTGACACAAATTTACGCCAATGACTTTACCAATGGGTATGCAAATAAGCAGACCCATGAAATCTGCATGTAACTTCTTCCACAGGACTGTGGATGCTCAGCCGTTGAGAATATTCAAGACTGAGATCAATACATTTTTGGACTCTAAGGGAATTAAGGAGTATGGGGATAGGGCAGGAAAGTGTAGTTGAGGTCGAAGATCAGCCAAGATCTTATTGAATGGTGGAGCAGGCTCAAGGGGCTGTACAGCCTCCTCCTGCTCCTATTTCTTATGTTCTTATGTTAGGCCACTGACGGCTGCAACATTTTTTAAAGATGCAACAGTGGCTGTAAGAAAAACATTATACAAGCTTGATATTGTTAACCTTGTTAGGGAAAAGCATTATGTCAGTTTTCCCTGTGAACAAAGGCTTAATGTCTATCCAAACCAAGTTTTTATGACCTTGTGCAAGAGGGAGCCTCTAGGTAATCAGCATCTGATGTCATCCTATCTCCTGTTTATAAGTTAGGAAAGGGGAGCTGTCTCTAGCTTTATTATGCTTTGGGTAAAGATAAGAGTTCTTGACATCTCAGAGACAACTAATCATGAGGGAGGTGGTTAAGTCAGGTGTTGTGTGTATAAGGGAATAGGACTGATGGCAGCTTCATGAGATAGAGAGGATAATTGATGGGCGGCCCATATACAACTAATTGTGTCTAAAATGTATATAAAGTTAGGTACCTCTTCACATTGATTAGAACATTCTTGGAGCGAGGCTGAACCGTTCAACTAATCAAAGACCTTCGAGAGGTGCACCTCGAAACTTTGTACAAGTGATAAACTTTGTCACCTTGTATTCATCTTACTTGTACGTTTAATTGTACCCTTGTATTTTAACATCATAACTTCTTAATAAAACCTTATACTTTGGAACAAAACACCTTGCAGCCTTTTTGCTTAAAGACGAAACCAGTAAAATAGATAACTTACAGTGGCATAGCTCACTTCATAGAAATTCACCCTCTAATCTTTTAACACTTTAGAACAATGATGGAATCATCTTGGTCAAGTCTATCTCATAGCTTGTCTGTGCCCCCCACTGGCCACACCAAAGCTTGCAGTTTCAAAATACAAAATTGTGGGATGGTTGTACAATGTGTAGACAGAATGATATCTAACATGCAACAAGCTGGGTTAGGAATGTGGCCTAGATGAGGCCGGTCTGATTCTGCCTTGGTCTCATAAACACTGGGACACTATACAATTTGTTTATAGACTGCTACTGGATTGTCCATGTGGGCAGAATTTTTGTTTCTTTATGTTGCCACATTTTACAGCACGCCCATACAGCATCATATTTCTCCCCTCTCACCCATGCCCCCTTTGCCATGGCCCATGAATTGTGCAACTTGCCACTAAGGACGGAGCAGAGACAATTATCATGCAAGTTTTGCTGCTGTCTCTGCCTTAGCTCCTGTGATGCATTGTATTTCACCTCCCAGTGGACTGCAGATGGTCCATAGCAACAACAGTATTATTTTTTTAAAAACATTCTCTGTGTAGTACACAAAACAGCCTTAATGCCATTGCTTTTTAAAACAAGGAGAAAAAGCATACCTTTCTTCTTCCTGTCAAGAATCTGAACACCATCATCCCGGTGCAGTCAGCGACAATAGTTTCTCTCTCATTTTGTTTTGCTCTTCCTTACTTTTACTCTACCGTGTGAAACCATTCCCCCCTCTCTGCCTTATCACATTCTGGTTCGCTGTTGCAAAGATTGCCAAACATTCATTTAAATTGCCAAATTAACATTTATTCACCAGTTAGAAAGAACACTTTGTGCTGCTGAATAAAGTATCAGTTTTAAGCCAGCATCATTTCAAAATACAAGCTGCATCACCATGGTTACAGGTGTATTAAAAATAATAGAGCAGCGAGTGTCAGTAGATTGTTCAACTGTGGAGAGTATCACAGTTGCTGGGCTGGATCTTGACCTCAGCCAACATACTCACTTTCCAGCAGGAAACACTGGATTGGGTGGGACCCATGTTGAGGCCACTTGCCCTGGCTGGTATCAATTAAATCATGATCAGTAATTCCTCCAATTTAGTTCTACTCAATGATGCATTCAAAACTTAGTGCAAAAACTCCCCTTTTAATGAAAAATGGGAGGAAAATGCCTGTTTTTTTTCTGTAATTAATGAGCTGTTAATAACTCACAGCATTGCATGGTTCAACTTCTGAGAATGCGATTTCATCAGGCCAATAAAAGGAGCATGAGAGCGGACCTGAGGGGCCAATAAAAGGAGCGGGGAGAGTGGACCTGAGGGATCAATAAAAGGAGCGGGGAGAGTGGACCTGAGGGATCAATAAAAGGAGCGGAGAGAGTGGACCTGAGGGATCAATAAAAGGAGCGGGGAGAGTGGACCTGAGGGATCAATAAAAGGAGCGGAGAGAGCGGACCTGAGGGATCAATAAAAGGAGCGGAGAGAGCGGACCTGAGGGATCAATAAAAGGAGCGGAGAGAGCGGACCTGAGGGATCAATAAAAGGAGCGGAGAGAGTGGACCTGAGGGATCAATAAAAGGAGCGGGGAGAGTGGACCTGAGGGATCAATAAAAGGAGCGGGGAGAGTGGACCTGAGGGATCAATAAAAGGAGCGGGGAGAGTGGACCTGAGGGATCAATAAAAGGAGCGGAGAGAGTGGACCTGAGGGATCAATAAAAGGAGCGGGGAGAGCGGACCTGAGGGATCAATAAAAGGAGCGGGGAGAGTGGACCTGAGGGATCAATAAAAGGCGCGGGGAGAGTGGACCTGAGGGATCAATAAAAGGAGCGGGGAGAGTGGACCTGAGGGATCAATAAAAGGAGCGGAGAGAGCGGACCTGAGGGATCAATAAAAGGAGCGGGGAGAGTGGACCTGAGGGATCAATAAAAGGAGCGGAGAGAGCGGACCTGAGGGATCAATAAAAGGAGCGGGGAGAGTGGACCTGAGGGATCAATAAAAGGAGCGGGGAGAGTGGACCTGAGGGATCAATAAAAGGAGTGGAGAGAGTGGACCTGAGGGATCAATAAAAGGAGCGGAGAGAGTGGACCTGAGGGATCAATAAAAGGAGCGGGGAGAGTGGACCTGAGGGGCCAATAAAAGGAGCGGAGAGAGTGGACCTGAGGGATCAATAAAAGGAGTGGAGAGAGTGGACCTGAGGGATCAATAAAAGGAGCGGAGAGAGTGGACCTGAGGGATCAATAAAAGGGGCGGGGAGAGTGGACCTGAGGGATCAATAAAAGGAGCGGGGAGAGTGGACCTGAGGGATCAATAAAAGGAGCGGAGAGAGTGGACCTGAGGGATCAATAAAAGGAGCGGGGAGAGCGGACCTGAGGGATCAATAAAAGGAGCGGGGAGAGTGGACCTGAGGGATCAATAAAAGGAGCGGAGAGAGTGGACCTGAGGGATCAATAAAAGGAGCGGGGAGAGTGGACCTGAGGGATCAATAAAAGGAGCGGGGAGAGTGGACCTGAGGGATCAATAAAAGGAGCAGTGAGAGAGTGGACCTGAGGGATCAATAAAAGGAGCGGGGAGAGTGGACCTGAGGGATCAATAAAAGGAGCGGAGAGAGTGGACCTGAGGGATCAATAAAAGGAGCGGAGAGAGTGGACCTGAGGGATCAATAAAAGCAGCAGTGAGAGTGGACCTGAGGGATCAATAAAAGGAGCGGAGAGAGTGGACCTGAGGGATCAATAAAAGGAGCGGAGAGAGTGGACCTGAGGGATCAATAAAAGGAGCGGAGAGAGTGGACCTGAGGGATCAATAAAAGGAGCGGTGAGAGTGGACCTGAGGGATCAATAAAAGCAGCAGTGAGAGTGGACCTGAGGGATCAATAAAAGGAGCGGAGAGAGTGGACCTGAGGGATCAATAAAAGGAGCGGGGAGAGTGGACCTGAGGGATCAATAAAAGGAGCGGGGAGAGTGGACCTGAGGGATCAATAAAAGGAGCGGGGAGAGTGGACCTGAGGGATCAATAAAAGGAGCGGAGAGAGTGGACCTGAGGGATCAATAAAAGGAGCGGGGAGAGTGGACCTGAGGGATCAATAAAAGGAGCGGGGAGAGTGGACCTGAGGGATCAATAAAAGGAGCGGGGAGAGTGGACCTGAGGGATCAATAAAAGGAGCGGAGAGAGTGGACCTGAGGGATCAATAAAAGGGGCGGGGAGAGTGGACCTGAGCAGTGAAATCAAAAAAATCGAGAAAAGACGAAAAGTGATGTCACAGAGGAGCGCTGAGGGTAAGTCAGCGTAAGTATTTAGTTTATTGTTAAGTGTTTTTGATGGTTATTGTGTTTAGTGGTTAGTGTCTTTAGTGGTGGTTAGTGCTTTTAGTGGTTGGTCTATTAGTGTTAGTTAAAAATCCTTAAAACTAACCAGTCAAAAAAAGCGGGAAACTAGTTTAAAGTAGATAAATTAATTGGTTTTAAAAAAAACTAAAAATAAATCAAGTCAATTAATTACATAAAAACTTTGATTAATTAAATATAGAAAACAAGGTTAGATAGGGATTGCAGGGCAGGTGGTGTGTCGTAACTGCAACATGTGGGAGTTTGTGGAGAGCAGCGAGATCCCAAGCAACCACATTTGCAGTAAGTGTTTGCAACTCGAGGAACTTCAGCTCAGAGTTGTCGAACGAGAGATCGAGCTGCAGACATTGCGATGCATCAGGGAGGGGGAGAGTTATCTGGATTCTTCGATCCAGGAAGCAGTCATGCCCGTTAGGTTAAGTAGTAGTTTAAAGTTAGTCAGTGGTCAGGGACAGGAGGGTGTGACTGTGAGTCAGATAGGTATGGGGACCCAGGATGCAGTGATGGAGGAGCCTCAGCCCTTGACCTTGTCCAATTGGTACGAGGTACTTGCTACCTGTGTGGATGAGAACAAAGACTGCAGGGAGGATGGGCAAACTGATCACGGCACTATAGTGCAGGAGGCCGTTCAGATGGGGGAAGTAAAAAGGAATGTGGTAGTGTTAGGGGATAGTTTAGTCAGAGGGGTAGATACTATTCTCAGCAGCCGCGACCGGGAGTCCCGAAGGCTGTGTTGCCTGCCCGGTGCCAGGGTTAAGGATATCTCCTCGTGGCTGGAAAAGAACTTGGAGCATGAAGGGGAGGATCCAGTTGTCATGGTCCATGTAGGAACCAATGACATAGGTAGAACTAGGAATGAGGTTCTGCTGAGAGAGTTTGAGGAGCTGGGATCCAAATTAATAAGCAGAACCTCAAAAGTAATAATCTCTGGATTACTACCTGAGCCATGAGCAAATTGGCATAGGGACAAACAGATCAGAGAGTTAAATGCATGGCTCAAAGAGTGGTGTGGGAGGAAGGGGTTTCGATTCATGGGCACTGGCACCAGTACTGGGGAAAGTGGGAGCTGTCCTGTTAGGACGGGCTCCACTTAAACCGGGCTGGGACCAGTGTCCTGGCGAATTGAATAACTAGGGCTGTAGATAGGGCTTTAAACTAAAAAGGGAGGGTTTGGGGGTTCAGGTGAGGGGAAATTTATAAATCTAAAGAGAAAAGTCAAGGCCATAGAGCAGTGTAATGATTTGGGTAAAGATAAACAGAATGTGTCAGGAGTGTCAGAGATTTTAATGGTAATAGTGCATCAGTGAATAAGGTCAAATCAGGGAAAAATAGTAAAAAGTTAAAATTAAAGGTGCTTTATCTGAATGCATGAAACATTCGTAACAAGATAGATGAATTAATGGCACAAATAGAGATAAATGGGTTTGATCTAGTAGCCATTACTGAGACATGGTAGCAAGGTGACCAAGGTTGGGAACTAAATATTCCAGGGTACTTGACTTTTCGTAAAGACAAACAAAATGGAAAAGTTTGGGGGGTGGTGGTTATTAAAGGATTACATACAGACAGTAGTGAGAAAGGATCTTGGCTTGGAAGATCAGGAAGTAGAATCAGTTTGGGTGGAGATAAGAAAACACAACAGGCAGAAAACACTGGTGGGAGTAGTTTGTAGGCTCCTAACAGCCTGTTGGGCAGAATATTAATCAAGAAATAAGAGGCGCTTGTAACAAAGGTAATGCAATAATCGTGGGAGACTTTAATCTTCATATAGACTGGGCAAATGAAATTGGCAAAATTAGGTTGGAGGACCAGTTATGGAATGCATTCATAGGAACATAGGAACAGGAGTAGGCCATTCAGCTCCTCGTGCCTGGTCCGCCATTTGATAAGATCATGGCTGATCTGTGATCTAACTCCATATACCTGCCTTTGACCCATATCCCTTAATACCTTTGGTTGCCAAAAAGCTATCTATCTCAGATTTAAATTTAGCAAGTGAGCTAGTATCAATTGCTGTTTGCGGAAGAGAGTTCCAAACTTCTACCACCCTTTGTGTGTAGAAATGTTTTCTAATCTTGCTCCTGAAAGGTCTGGCTCTAATTTTTAGACTGTGCCCCCTACTCCTAAAATCCCTAACCAGTGGAAATAGTTTCTCTCCATCCACCCTATCTGTTCCCCTTGATATCTTATAAACTTCGATCAGATCACCCCTTAACCTTCGAAACTCTAGAGAATACAACTCCAATTTGTGTAATCTCTCCTCGTAACTTAACCCTTGAAGTCCGGCTATCATTCTAGTAAACCTACGCTGCATTCCCTCCAAGGCCAATATGTCCTTCCAAAGGTGCGGTGCCCAGAACTGCTCACAGTTCTCCAGGTGCGGTCTAACCAGGGTTTTGTATAGCTGCGGCATAACTTCTGCCCCCTTGTACTCTCGTCCTCTAGATGAAAAGGCCAGCATTCCATTAGCCTTCTTGATTATTTTCTGCACCTGTTCATGACACTTCAATGATCTATGTACCTGAACCCCTAAGTCCCTTTGGACATCCACAGTTTTTAACTTTTTACCATTTAGAAAGTACCCTGTTCTATCCTTTTTTGATCCAAAGTGGATGACCTCACATTTGTCTACATTGAATTCCATTTGCCACAGTTTTGCCCATTCACCTAATCTATCAATATCGCTTTGTAATTTTATGTTTTCATCTACACTGCTTACAATGCCACCAATCTTTGTGTCATCAGCAAACTTAGATCTGAGACTTTCTATGCCTTCATCTAAGTCGTTAATAAATATTGTGAATAATTGAGACCCCAAGACAGATCCCTGCGGGACTCAACTAGTCACATCCTGCCAATGTGAGTACCCACCCATTATCCCTACTCTCTGTCGCCTTTCGCTCAGCCAACTTCCTAACCAAGTCCGTACTTTTCCCTCGATTCGATAGGCTTCTATCTTAGCTAACAGTCTCTTATGTGGGACCTTATCAAATGCCTTCTGGAAGTCCATATAAATAACATCCATTGACATTCCCCTGTCCACTACTTTAGTCACCTCTTCACAAAATTCAATCAGGTTTGTCAGGCACGACCTACCTTTCACAAATCCATGCTGGCTCTCTCTGATGAACTGAAAATTCTCGAGGTGTTCAGTCACCCTATCCTTAATTATAGACTCCAGCATTTTCCCCACAACAGATGTTAGGCTAACTGGTCTATAATTCCCCGGTTTCCCTCTCTCTCCTTTCTTAAAAAGCGGAGTGATATGTGCAATTTTCCAATCTAGAGGGACAATTCCTGAATCTAGAGAACTTCGAAAGTTTATAGTTAGGGCATCCGCAATGTGCTCGCCTATTTCCTTTAAAACCCTGGGATGGAAACCACCTGGTCCTGGGGATTTGTCACTCTTTAGTGCTATTATTTTCTTCATTACTGTTGCTTTACTTATGTTAATTTTATCGAGTCCCTGTCCCCGATTCGATATTAGAGACAGTTTCCTAGAACAATACGTCGTGGAACCAACCAGGGAACAGGCTACCTAAGATCTTGTCTTGTGTAATGAGACAGGGTTAATTAGTAATCTCACAGTAAGGGAGCCTCTGGAGAAGAGTGATCATAATATGATAGAATTTCACATTGAGTTTGAGAGTGACGTACTTAAGTCCAAACCTAGAGTTTTAAACTTAAACAAAGCCAATTACAAAGGTATGAGGGGCGAATTGGCCAAGGTTGATTGGGAAATTAGATTAAAGATATGATGGTAGATAAGCAATGGTGAACATTTAAAGAAATATTTCATAATTCTGAATGAATATACCTTCCATTGATGAACAAAAACTCCATGGGAAAAGTGATCCATCTGTGGCTAACAAAGAAGTTAAGGATAGCATTAGATTAAAAGAAGAGGCTTATAATGTTGCCAAGAAGAGTAGTAAGCCTGAGGATTGGGAGAGTTTTAGAAACCTGCAAAGGATGACCAAAAAATGGATAAAAAGGGAGAAAATAGAATAAGAGAGTAAACTAGCAAGAAATATAAAACAGATTGTCATAACTTCTACAAATATGTAAAAAGGAAGAGAGTAGTGAAAGTAAACGTGGGTCCCTTAGAGGCTGAGCTTGGAGAAATTATAATGGGGAATAGGGAAATGGTAGAGACAGTAAACAAATATTTTAAGAACATAAGAACATAAGAAATAGGAGCAGGAGTAGGCCAATCGGCCCTTCGAGCCTGCTCCGCCATTCAATAAGATCATGGCTGATCTGATCCTAACCTCAAATCTAAATTCATGTCCAATTTCCTGCCCGCTCCTTGTAACCCCGAATTCCCTTTACTTCTAGGAAACTGTTGATTTTTGTTTTAAATTTATTTAATGATGTAGCTTCCACAGCTTCCTGGGGCAGCAAATTCCACAGACCTACTACCCTCTGAGTGAAGAAGTTTCTCCTCATCTCAGTTTTGAAAGAGCAGCCCCTTATTCTAAGATTATGCCCCCTAGTTCTAGTTTCACCCATCCTTGGGAACATCCTTACCGCATCCACCCGATCAAGCCCCTTCACAATCTTATATGTTTCAATAAGATCGCCTCTCATTCTTCTGAACTCCAATGAGTAGAGACCCAATCTACTCAACCTCTCCTCATATGTCCGCCCCCTCATCCCCGGGATTAACCGAGTGAACCTTCTTTGTACTGCCTCGAGAGCAAATATGTCTTTTCTTAAGTATGGAGACCAAAACTGTATGCAGTATTCCAGGTGCGGTCTCACCAATACCTTATATAATTGCAGCAATACCTCCCTGTTTTTATATTCTATCCCCCGAGCAATAAAAGCCAACATTCCGTTGGCCGTCTTGATCACCTGCTGCACCTGCATACTAACTTTTTGATCTTCTTGCACTAGGACCCCCAGATCCCTTTGTACTGCAGTACTTTCCAGTTTCTCGCCTTTAAGATAATAACTTGCTCTCTGATTTTTCCTGCCAAAGTGCATAACCTCACATTTTCCAATATTGTATAGCATCTGCCAAATCTCCGCCCACTCACCCAGCCTGTCTATATCCCCCTGTAGGTTTCTTATGTCCTCCTCACTCTCCACTTTCCCTCCGATCTTTGTATCACATGCAAACTTTCATATGTTACACTTGGTCCCCTCCTCCAAATCGTTAATATAGATTGTAAAGAGTTGGGGACCCAGCACCGACCCCTGCGGAACACCACTGGCTACTGGTTGCCAGTCCGAGAATGAACCATTTATCCCAACTCTCTGCTTCCTGTTAGATAACCAATCCTCCACCCATGCCAGAATATTACCCCCATTCCAGTGATTCTTTATCTTGAGCAATAATCTTTTATGTGGCACCTTGTCGAATTCCTTTTGGAAGTCGAAATACACTACGTCCACTGGTTCCCCTTTATCCACCCTGCACGTTATGTCCTCAAACAACTCAAGCAAATTTGTCAGACATGACTTCCCCTTCGTAAAGCCATGCTGACTTTGTCCTATTAAATTATGTTTATCCAAATGTTCCGCTACTGTCTCCTTGATAATAGATTCCAAAATTTTACCCACCACAGATGTTAGGCTAACTGGTCTATAATTTCCAGCCTTCTGCCTACTACCCTTTTTAAATAAGGGTGTTACATTAGCAGTTTTCCAATCTGCCGGGACCTTTGCCGAGTCCAGAGAATTTTGGAAAATTATTACCAAAGCATCCACAATCCCTACAGCCACTTCCCTCAAGACCCTTGGATGTAAGCCATCAGGTCCAGGGGATTTATCCGCCTTGAGCCCCATTATTTTACTGAGTACCAATTCCTTAGTGATTTTAATTGTATTTAGCTCCTCCCCCCTCGAGCCCCCTGTTTGTCCAGTGTTGGGATATTCTTAGTGTCCTCTACCGTAAAGACTGAAACAAAATATTTGTTCAGCATTTTTGCCATCTCCATGTTTCCCACCATTAATTTCCCGGTCTCATCCTCTAAGGGACCTACGTTTGCCTTAGCCACCCTTTTTCTTTTTATATAACTGTAGAAACTCTTGCTATCTGTTTTTATATTTTTTGCTAATTTATTTTCATAATCTATCTTCCCTTTCTTAATCAATCCTTTAGTTACTTTTTGCTGTCTTTTGAAGACTTCCCAATCTTCTATCCTCCCACTAAGTTTGGCTACCTTATATGTCTTTGTTTTTAGTCAGATACTATCCTTAATTTCTTTACTTAGCCACGGATGGCTGTCATTTCTTTTGCACCCATTTTTCCTCAGTGGAATATATGTTTATTGAAAGTTGTAAAATAACTCCTTGAATGAACACCACTGCTCATGTACCATCTTACCCTTTAATCTATTTCCCAGTCCACTTTAATCAATTCCGCTCTCATACCATCATAGTCTCCTTTATCCAAGCTCAGTACACTTGTTTGAGAACCAACCTTCTCACCCTCTAATTGGATATGGAATGTAACCATGTTATGGTCACTCATTCCAAGGGGATCCTTAACTAGGACATTATTAATTAATCCTGGCTCATTACACAGGACCAGGTCCAAGGTTGCTTGCCCCCTTGTAGGGTCAGTTACATACTGCTCAAGAAATCCATCCCTAATACACTCAATAAACTCTTCCTCAAGGCTGCCCTGCCCAATTTGATTTGTCCAGTTAATATGATAGTTAAAATCCCCCATAATTATAGCTGTTCCCTTATTACATGCCCCGACTATTTCCTGATTAATACTTCTTCCAGCAGAGTTGCAACTATTAGGAGGCCTATATACTACGCCCACTAGTGTTTTTTTCCCCTTATTATTCCTTATCTCTACCCAAACTGTTTCATTATCCTGATCCTTTGTCCCAATATCATTTCTCTGTATTACAGTGATTCCTTCCTTTACTAACATAGCCACCTCACCTCCCCTTCCTTCCTGCCTGTCCTTCCTGATTGTTAAATAACCTGGCATATTTAATTCCCAGTCGTTGTCACCCTGCAGCCATGTTTCTGTAATGGCCACAAGATCATACCCATACGTCGTTATTTGTGCCGTTAACTCGTCCATTTTGTTACGAATGCTACATGCATTCAGATAAAGAACTTTCAAATATGTTTTGTGACACTTAGTTCCTGCTTTTTCCTTTTTTAACACTTTACCTTTTACTCCATACCTTCTGTCCCTTCCTGACACGCTTTCCTCTGTCTCCCTGCTCAGGTTCCCAACCCCCTGCCACAGCTTTGATGCTGGGTTAATCGCCTTACGCCTTCTAGTTTTTATTTTTTCTGTCGTGCCTAAAGTACACTTTCTTTCCGCTGCTCTACGCTTTTCCCTTTCACTTGTTCTTGAACAACTGTTTGTACTATTTGTATTGTAGATTTCCCCTGGGTCTTCCCCTCTCTTGCTGCTCTCAATTTTATTCCCTTCTGACTCCCCGCTCAGGTTCCCATCCCCCTGCCACTCTAGTTTAAACCTTCCCCAACAGCACTAGCAAACACCCCCACGAGGACATTGGTCCCGGTCCTGCTCGGGTGTAACCCGTCACGCTTGTACAGGTCCCACCTTCCCCAGAACCGGTCCCAATGTCCCAGGAATCTAAATCCCTCCCTCCTACACCATCCCTGCAGCCACGCATTCATCCTGTCTATTCTCCTGTTCCGATACTCACTAGCACGTGGCTCTGGTAGTAATCCTGAGATCACTACCTTTGAAGTCCTGCTTTTTAATTTATCTCCTAACTCCTTAAATTCACCTTGCAGGACCTCAACCCTTTTTTTACCTATGTCGTTGGTACCAATATGGACCACGACTACTGGCTGTTCACCCACCCCCTCCAGAATGCCCTGCAGCCGCTCCATGACGTCCTTGACCCTAGCACCAGGGAGGCAACATACCATCCTGGAGTCACGTTTGCGGCCGCAGAAACGCCTATCTGTTCCCCTTACAATGGAATCCGCTATCACTATAGCCCTTCCACTCTTCTTCCTCCCCTCCTGTGCAGCAGAGCCACCCTTGGTGCTCCGA